>NC_133899.1:29503645-30703645 GCF_964199755.1 Larus michahellis | reverse complement strand
GACCTGAAAAGCCGCCTCATCTGAGGAACATCCACCACTGAGAGTCTGCATTCACACAACATCTTATTTAGCAAGACAGAGCCTTGTCAACAGCACCTGAAATTAATTTTTTGTGTCCCTACTCCCTTTGTTTTTAATTTGGTTTATGTTTGGCCCTTTTTGCTAACTGAAACCCAGGGCCAGAATTGCATTGACTGGTTGGAATTTAGACAACTCATGGTCTATATGACTCTGATGGATATGGATGAAGAATGGTAGGTATTGCTGAATCCAGTAGCTTGACAGAAGGAAAACTGCCACATTACCATGTCCCCAGATCCAGTAGCAAGTCTGAGCGTGTATTGTTATTTGGCACATATACACACACAATACCTATACCCACAGTCAGCCACGCAGATCAGCACGGACAGAAAATACAGCACTCCTGGGAACACAAGCAGTCGAAAATACATGCATATATACAATACATATCCTTCCAGTAGCTGGGTTTAGACACTCAGTCTGTCAAACAGTTGGCCTGTGGATCCCCACATCTCCCCAGCTGATGGCCTGTGGGTCTGCAGCATCACCCCAGCTGCTGGTACTCAGACCTTCTCCCATACAAATGGTCACAGAAACACACATGTGCTATGGATCCCTCCAGTAACTGGCTTTAGAAAGTCAACGTTATCCAGTAGCTGGCTCCTGGATCTTCTGTTCTTCCAGGTACCTTGTCCACAAACTCTCTTGGGCATGCACACGCGCACATGCGTGTGCGCGCGCAGGCACACACACACACACACACTCTCTCTCTCTCTCTGTCTCTGGCAGCTGGTCCAAACCTATCGCCCTGCTGGTAGCTGACACCCAGATCCTCTGTTCTTTCTAATAGATGGCGTGGATCCCTCCAGGTGAACTGAAAAGATTTCCCTATTGACTTATCTTCTGGGTGTCATGCCCAGACCACAGGCTGATCATTCTCCTTCAATAGCCCTGAGAGAGTAGCCTAGACAGTGTGCTTGTTGTCACTGATGAAGTTCTTGGGATTCTTCCATCTTCATTGTTCCTTTGCTTCTCTGTCTTCACGCGCTTTGTGAAGCCTTTAATCACATACCCTAATGAAAAAGAACCAGAGTCTGTGACCCGGGCAAGAAGTCTTTAGGCAACACGCTAAAAAGACTTCATAATTTTAGTAATGTCAAGACAGTAGCAGTAGCAGAACAGACGATTTTGTCATTTGTTGTGGGACTGAAACCAAATGAGACAACTTATTATGCTTTAAGACTCCATGGTCTCTACGCATGCAATAATAAATGTTGGTCTGGTGTAGATTTATGTTAGCACAGACATTTTCATATCTATGAAAATTCAACCTTTGAGTATCATTATGTCAGGAAAAGTATTGATGACCAGCACAAAAAATTAACTTCTAAAGGCTTTAGCGGACAATTTAGCTGTGATATTAGAAATGTTAAGCACTGGAGAATTCCCGCCTAAGAATCTCTTCACTAACTTAATATTTTTAAATATCCTGATTTTTAGTATGGTACAATCATCTTGCACATTAGTTACTGCCAAGGATTATTTATAAACCAGTAAGCATAGTCCTTCTTATAGAGTATGCTGAAGGGGTGAGAGAAGTAGAAGCCATGACTGAATGTTTCAGCAAATCCCCATACCATGTTTTTGGAGATGCTTTTAGACTTTTTCCATGGCAGCTATGGAAGAAAGGTAACGGTGGTCCCACCACTAACACTGACAGAGAATTGGAGAATGTTTGGTGGTGTCAGAATGAACAATAAATTCATTCCAGGCATTTAAAGGACTGCTCTTTGCAACAGAAATAGTGTTCTGCATGCAGAAATACAAAAGGGGGCTTGCTCCTTCTAGTTGTAGATATCTGAATTCACTTTGGGGAAACTCCTGCTGGCTTAATGGGACATAGGGAGAAAACAGGTTGCATCTCAGGAAGTTCGTAGCTGAACACCCTGCTAGCAGTGAGGCCCAGCTGTGCTTCTGGCTGAGGTATTTACTGTATTGCTGTATCATGGCACAGACTTTCAGAAGTCTTTTCCTCCCCCAGTTTACATCTATAACAGAATTTAAAAACAGAACTTACAAACAGCTATCTTTATTTGATTTAAAGACCTGATTTATTTCTTTTTGATGTCAATGGTCATTTTCCCAGGGACTTTTAAAGTGAGTTAACTGAAGTTCAAAAGTAAACATTTTTTAATGTTATTTTTTTTTTAGTAGAATAATCAAGAGCCTCAGCTGAAGTCAGTAGAAAAAAAGTTAAGTCAATGTTGAATGCTCTAGAAATTCTGAAGCTTGATGTTGAATATGAGAACATCCAATATTAAAGGTTTTTTCCCCCCTTCTTCCCAAACATTTGGATTTACTTAATGCAACACAGAGAAAAATACTTCAATGCAATCATATGCCTTTCGTGTCAGGCTCAAGAAGAGAACGTTGTGGATATCGGATCCTGCGTCGCCATCGTAATTCAGAAGATCAGGTGCACTGCATTGGCAAAGCTAAGAAATACAGTGAGACAGCAACCCGCGTAAAAGAGATTCTGCTCAGCACAGTCAGTCCAGAGCAGTTTGTTTTAACACTACTTGAAGCGGAGCCCCCCAACGTGTTGGTGAGTCGTCCCAGCAAACCATTCACAGAGGCCTCCATGATGATGTCCCTGACAAAACTGGCTGACAAAGAGCTGGTTCACATGATCGGTTGGGCCAAAAAAATTCCTGGTAAGAATTTCTATCATGTTTTTGTTTATTTTATTCAATGTTTTTACCACTAACGTATGATTCTCTACCTTGAAATAATAGCACAGCACAGTAAGCGTGCGGTATAAAAATCTTAAGCTTTTTGTCCTATAAAGTAATGGACAATTTATTGCGCTCAGGACTTCACCTGGATGTATTTTGATTTAGACAATGACCTAGCCCATAATTTGCTATCTGTTGTTAGTCAAATACTTGTTCATTTTGCTAAAAAGCATAGTTGGTCTTGCATGTAATTTCTACCTCATCAACTATAAATACCTGATTAATCTGATTTAGGAGGTTTATTAAAAGGGGTATTAACTAGATTGCTGTAAAAAAAAAATTAAGACCAAATTCATTTCTTGAATCCTGATAGAAGGTTGATATGATACTGAACTGATGTGAACTGAAGTGTGTCCAAGCACTGAGTGTCTGCAATTGCTTCAGCCGACACCGCTGCTACACAAGAGCATCAGATTGCAAAGTGGCACATAGTATCAATCTCAGAATTATCGTGCGCTCTCCTTCAAAACAAAAATCAATAGGGTTGCTTTTGGTTGTTGGCAACACAAAGAATAATCAGTGAAGTACAACTACATGCGTTATTGCCTTGAATGTCTCAAATGCGACCACAGTATCATGGCAATGTACCATTTCACTTACAAACTCGAAGTGGTGAACATTTGCAGTTCCTTCTCCATGAAGCAGCCACGATTAAAACAGTCAGAGTAAAGAATAAAAGCAGCCAGCATACCGAGAAGATAGTTGGCAAAGTTGTGCAGAAAAACTTGCTGGCTGGCATAGATGAAGCTGCAGACCGTGGCCCTTTAGCAAGAGCTAAAGTGACCAACTAATAATGGTGAGCTGAAAGGAGCACTGAATAATTGATAGACATATAGCAGCATGGCGCTTAATCCTTAACTTCCGATATAGTGCTCTGCTAGCAGTGATCCCTATGGCTGCATTTACCTCCCATGGCTAATATATTTTGCAGTGCGCCGGGTAGTCCTAACCCCACATCCATCAGGATTTAGGAGCCAGCATACCATGACTCATCTCTTGGATTTTGCGCTGAAGGCAACGAGAGCATCCTGGTGTGTGCCCTGGTCCTGTCACGATTATGCAGTATAAACAGCATTTGCTGCTGCTTGAATATGCACCTGGGAAGACATGACAGTAATTCTACATCTAGAAATAAACCGAGTGTGTACACAGTACAGGAAACAAGTTTGGTGAATATTTTTTATAATCCTTAAAGTAAGAATTGAGGATAAGGGGAGTGTATCCTATTTCACACCTAGTTGGAGTGGCTGAAGGTGCCACCAGCTCCAGCTGCTGTACCACATCTCCTGGTTGCGGATTACAGTCTCCACGGCTCAGCCACAGTCTTGGAGGGTTTAGGTGTGATGGTTTTAGGGTATGCAAACTCCAGGTCAGCTGCTGAGCTGCTGGGGAGGAGCTGCTTGTATAGCATGAGCATCTTAAACCAGGCTAGCCATTTGCTAAATGATAGTGGTTTTGCCATTCATGTGGAATGTTTTAAACTGAGAGCCTAAATCCTTAATCCTTATTTTTCAGTTTTAAACTGAGAGCCTAAATCCTTAATTCTCATTTAAGAAACTCTGAAAATAACTGTAAATTAAGTAAGTAACCATAAGGAGTTAAGTGGTGTCTATAGCTATAATTTCTTGTCTTGATTAAAGGTACTATTTCAGAGGACACCATATAGTTGTGTTAATCCGGTAGGAAGTGAATTGTGAAGGAAACCCAGAGAAAGTTTTACAAAACAACCTCATTTTAAACAATATTTAAATGGAAAAAAAAAAACCCAAAACAACCTTTTCCATTTTCTGATTGTTCTTAATTTCAATTTTTTTTTAAAACTATGATGTAAGCTTTTTTTTTTAAAAATCACGAACCTAAAACCTCAGCCAGTTGAGATTAATTTTTTGAATTTTTTTAAAAGATCAGTTTCCAAACCAACACAAATTTTGATTGATTACTTTCAGTTTATTTTCAACATCTGTCAGAAATAAAAACTTTTTCTTATCAATAAGAAAACCCATTGAAGCAGTCAAACCTCTTCAGAACAGTTCCTGGGAATGTTGAAATGTTGACGCTTTATCATGTACGTTTATTTTTTCTTATCACTCCTGTTACATAGAACAGAAGTAAACACCATTTTACAACAATGCCAAAAATAGATGTGATGTTTAATTATGTACCTAATTATAAGTAATATTGCCATATTACATGGTAGTTAGAGCTTGAATGTGGATTTATTTATTTTTTCCATTAAAAATAATTACGATGACTAAAGTTTAGGACATAGAATTTCAGTTTTCAAAAATTATTGCCTGAAGTTAGTCACCTAGATCCATGCTCTGCTTCCTGGAGGTAAGGTCTTAGAAAAAAAATACAGAGTTCTTGACTAATGGCCCTGTGAACACTAATTTTACTTTCTGTAAAGCTGAATATTTGCTTTTGTGTAGCTGGGTAAAAGAAGCCCATTTTCACCTCTAAGTTATTATTGCATATTGTTTTGACACTCACCAAAAGTGAAAGAAAATCTTTTTATTTTTCCTTACAGATGCTAATGTTAACGGTAACTTTTTGCTTAAATAGGAAAGATTTTTTTTGCATTTAATATTTAATGACCTTCTTTTGTTATGAGTTTTACTCTGTGACTGTATTTTTGTCTGTACTTTCAGTTTATTTTTGTTGTTGCTCAGTAAAATAGAAGCTGATACCTGGATTTTTTTCCTTCTGAATTCCAAGTATTTTAATTCTAAATTGTCAGATGCCAGAACATAACTTCCGTAATTGCCTTTTACTTTGTTGACCTAGTCTGAGAGAGCTGAACGTGGTTCATAGCAGAACCTGCATTGCTATCCCATAGGATTTTGTCATAATATTGAAATTTGGATTCATTATGCAAGTTGTGCGTTGCTGGCCAGAACAGTGTCTCTTTTGCTAGTTTTTTCTGGTCTGTCTGAGTATTTTATAATTAAATGATTAGGTATAGAGCATACAACTTAAAGGACGCGTACTACGGCAACAGAAAAAATAAGTAGTTTAATGTAATCTGCATCAAATGAAATGGGACTTCTGACACTGCAATAGGAGCTGTGCTTGGTCTTTAAAGCATAAGATTATTAAGAAAAGGAAAGGTATAGTCCTTCTAATAGCCGTGCTCAATGGTCGTAAGTGATACTGCTGGTGCTGACAATGTGAGTTTAGCAGATGACATCTGAGATAAAACCAGATCTTTAAGTATCCGTAGATTGAACGCTGGGACTTGGTCTGACACCTCACTCAACTGAGATAGTTTGTAAACCAAATAACTGGTTGTTTATGCTAGAGAAATCAGCCAATGCCTGTGTAAATGTTTATTTAAATAAACTTCTCAAATGTCTTTGGGCTGTTGTTTCCCAGGAAACCGCCACTGTCAGTTTATACTATTCACACTTCCATGATTATTTTTCTAAAAGCACTTTTAAAATTATGACTGTGTATCTGGCAGATAATCTGTTATTGGCTGTGAATTCTGTAGTAAAATTTGTGACAGCGAAATCCAGGAGGGAAGGTACTGCTTATAGGCTCCTGTTTACCCTTCTTATAAAATAAGGAGCAAGGCTATGGATTTTGAAAGGCAGCACTTTCAGCAATGATAAGAAAGAGTGTGTTTTACCCAGTTTATGTCAACCAGGGGCTGTCACCGACTGTCTTCCAGCCTAGTAGTTGAATAAGATTAAAATACACGTAGCATTTTTATAAATTACTGACAGCAGATTCTTTGACAGTGCAAACATACTATGTGTATTTTAAGGCCTCAGACAACTGGAAACAGCTGTGGGCAACCTGTCTCCCATGTCCAGGTTGGGTAATGATTTTTCTCTATGCATAGTCATAGAGACAAGCTTGTCTGAAAAAGAAACAACTCTGCTAAGAGACCTAGCTAAAGCAGCTCTGCTTTGAAAACCATGGCCTGATCTCGGTTTTAAACACAGGTGTGGTTTGACCGATTCTGAACTGGTCATCATCGTATCTGTCTTTCATTCCTTGACTGAGCAGTCTACTTTCCCACTTGCATTTTGACAATTCACACTTCTGTCTTTTTAGTTGGTGGGCGGTTTTTTGTTTTGATTTGTTTTCTGGGGGTTTTTGGTTGGTTGGTTGGTTTTTTTGTTTTTGGTTTTGGTTTTTTGCATATGTGTAAATTTTTATTTCTCTTTATTAGGCTTCTATGCATCTTTTTACCTCAGTCTTTTTTGCAGGGGAAGGGGAAGGGAAAGGGAGGGCAGTGACTGTCTCTCCCTTCTGGCTGTGCTGCAGTGCTGACACCTTGCTGTAAGCTCTGGAGAGAACTAAATGCAGGAACAAGCTTATGCACAATTGTATTAATTCGCTTCTTGCTTCTGGGATGCTGTGTATGAAGGCAATGGGGACAATACTACCTTCACCATCTACCCTTGGTTTTGTTTTTTTTTATAGTTTGTCACAATTTTGGGAAAGAGGCTGTCAGGAAAGGGATGGGATGAAACGGGATGGGATGCGGTCAAAACATGTCATTTACAAAGGGAATGATAACACAGAAGCACCAAGACGTAGGTTCTTTCATAGTTACCCAATAAACCCAGAAACATGCCTGTCTTACAAGATAAAAAAAACCCTGCAAGTGACAACCATATGCATTCTGGGGAAAGAACAGACTATTTTCTTAGGAGTCCTCTGCAGTGCAATGCAGTGATCTCTGACTAATGTGAGTTTCCTAAGTGATTGGCTGGTGCCTCTCAGGAGGCTGTGGAACCATCATCTAAAGAGGTGGCCAAGCGTAGTGGTTCCTCCGTAGTCTCTTGAGCTTCACCAGCTGTATGAGAGTAATTGCACTTGAACATCACTCTGCTTTATTTCAAATGTTTTGTGGAAGATTTGACAATGATAATAGAAATATTCATGTTTGTTCGTGTTTGAGATGGCAGCATGATCCTTCTGATGTCAGTTCTCCCTTCTCTGGCTTTCTTCACAACCCATAATTCTTTTTGTTTCTTTTTGCTTTCTCTTATACTCAATCTTTTTTATCAAAACAGAGAATTAAACAGATTGATTTATGTTATGCTATTTTCATCATTTTAGGTTTCATTGATCTCAGCCTTTATGACCAAGTAAGACTCCTTGAGAGCTGCTGGATGGAAGTTTTAATGGTTGGTCTGATGTGGAGATCAATCGACCATCCTGGGAAATTAATTTTTGCACCGGACCTTGTACTAGACAGGTAAGAGGAATAAACTTCTTGAGAACACTTCATATTCTTGGAGGTGGGGTGAACGGTTTAAGTATGGGAGATGCTATTAATATTTTATCTAACCGTATAATTTACTTGTGTTTGTAACAATAATGTCTTGAGGTTCCACATCCTTACAGGGACTTAAGGAATGCTAAGCATAAACAATATTGTTGATCTTGCCAATTCCTTAATTCCTGTAGCACATGATAGCGTAAAGCTCATCTGTATTTTTCACCTCTTTTGTTGCTTTTGTCCCTTTTGCTTTGGGTCTCTAGATGCTGAAACGGTAGATACATCAACACAATGCACTAGATTGTCTATCAGTTTCCTCCAGCTGACAGATTTTCTTCCCCAACCCCTCAAAAAAAGCACACGTACTCTCAGGCCACATTTTAGTTATTTTAAGTAGGTTTTCTACCTGTTTTTCTTTCTGCCCTTAGTGCAGACTTCATAAATAGCTATAATAACAAACATGGCAGAATTAGTCAAAAGGGATTACAAAAAGCCCTAGTTTGCTTTTTAATTCTTGTGTGTGCAGCTAAAGCAGGGTGTGTGCAAGATGATTAAAAACTATTTCTCCCTAACATCATGTACCAGCAGGGAAGAATACGGATTAGTAAGGGTGTTTTTCTACAGGACCTTAGAATGATTTGACCTGGGCTTCACATTGGTAAAAAGTCAGGGAAACAATCTATTCCCTTGGGTAGGTTTAAAATGTCTCTTAACCTTTTCAACCTGGGGAAATTCAGATCTATACCAGTTCTGTGGCTTGAGCTCAATGATAATCATCATCGTAGATACAGAAAGCAAAACGGGTTAGTAAGAGAAATTTAATTTATAAACGCTATGAAATAAATTATTATTTGCTCATATGAAATTCAGTGCAAGGACATGCTGTGTTGATCAATGCAATGATAAGAAATGGCTGAAAATGGATGATACATTTAGTTCCTAGGGAGGTAATATGTGCTGAATGGCGTGAGCTTATTTGATGCATTCCTTCATCTCTACAAGATCCAGCAGAGTGTGTGCTAGCGAGCATCTGTATATGCTGTGATTTCATTTTTTTTTAAGACATGAGTATATGAAACTGTTCTGTAACTTGATTGTTTTTATCTTAGCTGAACTTCAAATACATTTCCTGCATGATCTTTGTAGACAAGTACTTCTCTGATGCTCGTGTCTCTGTTTTGAAACTGTCAGCTGCCTCCAAAGCTTAAAATTCTCCTTTGCTATGAGGAACACGGGAAAATGGGCGCTATTCAGGCCGCTGCCTTTCTGCAGGCAGTACTTGCTCAACCTGCATAATGTTATCTGCCTGTGCCTGCCTCACAGCCTGAAGGCTCAGCACCTTCCTCTTGGGATCCAGTAGAGGAGTAAAGGTCTTTTAATTCTCCTGCACTGCTGTGCTTAAGACTGTCTCATCTTAAAAACATTACAGAGAAAAAAATCTCATATTACAGATAGTATAAGAAGCATCCCTTTGAATACTGTGTCATAGAGCTAAATTGCTTTTTTAGTCCACTACATGTTTTAAAAAAACTAACCAAAACCCTGGAACGGTAACTTCAGCCGTTTGAAATTTGCTGCTGCTCGATTTTAAAACAATTGGAATGGCTTAGGGTTGTTTGGGGTTTTTTTTCAGATCAGAAAATGGGACTATTTCTAATATCCAAAATGGAGAAAGTTGCATTCAGCAAACACTTGCAAACATAAAAATAACCAAAGCACAAAACCGCCAAAACCTCACAAATCCATTTAAAACACCTTCAAAGAAAAAGCTGCTGGGGGATGTGGGTGGAGGTTGTTTTATTCTTTAAAAATGTCTTATTTTTCCGAGAAACTTATTTTAGGGAGCCCTTCTTACTCACCAGGTCCTGAGGTCTCCATCAGGTACAAACAGTGATGCCGCCAGTTGTGGTATTAAATCCTTGTGAAACAAATCTGGAGGATGATTCAAGGGGTACCATGCCCTGCACTACAGTTTCAAGCTGATTATGCAGAATGATACTGGCTGCAAGGATAAAGCCTCTTACAGAAACATGGTCATACTTACCTGCAGTCAATCCTGCATACACTTCAAAGAGAAAATAATTTTCTTAGAGGTGCTGACCTTTTATGCCAGTGTAATTTTCAATTTAGATTTCATGATAGAACCGTTTGAAAGCTCCCAAAGATGAGATGGATAGGCCTTTTTCAGCCGCCTTCGTGCTTTGACTTTTATCTGGCTGAGTCAGAGTTCCTTAATTCCACTTTTTCAGTAGCATTTGAAATGTGTTTCCATAGGGACGAGGGAAAATGCGTAGAGGGAATTTTGGAGATCTTTGATATGCTCCTGGCCATGACCTCAAGGTTCCGAGAGCTGAAACTGCAGCACAAGGAGTATCTATGTGTCAAGGCAATGATCCTCCTCAATTCCAGTGAGTATACAGTTGACTCTGATTCTCACCTAAAGGTATTTTTTATTTTGAGGGTGGCTGGGAAATAAGCCTCTAAAAATGGCAGAATGAGATAAAGCCGTTGAAAGAGAACAATAGGAAAGGACTTCTAACCATCAGATTGTAAGGATTATTGCTCAAGAAACTTCTAAACTGTATCATTTGCTGGATTTAGGGCCTATGTCCTGTTGTAAGAATTTCATGAAAGACCCAAAGTCTGAAGCTTCTCACAAGGTGGGACTCATGGCCCAGGCTGTGGGTATGTCCTTTTCAATGAGAACTTTCCTCATATCTCTGTGTATCCTGCTCATGTGTAAAGCTGCTATACAAACCTACAGACCTGTCCTTAATTCTAGTAAAACTAGTTAACTCAACTAAGTTATGATTAATTGGGCTTAAATGTTCCTATTTTATGCTCTCCTTTCTTGTCAAAGTTAATCTTTTTCTCCTAATTGTCAAGGTCTTCTGAAGCTCTGTCCTTCCATAAGTATCTTTGAGAGGATTTTTTGGGTTTTTTGCCCAGGTCTCTTCTGCTCTGTCACTAACGTTATTGTGTGTTTCCAGACCTTCTTAGTGGCGATTTCTTCTCTTCCTTCTCCATACCCCCAATCCCCTTTTTTCACTTTTGTTGACTTTTAAGGTTTCTCACTGTAGGCAAATGCTGTATTATGGCACCCTTAGTGAACTGTAGGGAGACCACGGCAGGCTGGGTCTATGAGCAGTTTCTCTCACCATGTTCTCCTTCCTAGGGCATACTTAGAGAAAAAGGTGTTTTTATTTCAGCAAGAAGGTATTAGAGCAAGCATAATGCTATAATTCATAATAGTTACTAAACTACAAGGTACAGAGTGATTCAAAGGAAAATCTCCTGGAGAATGGACAGCATGTCCACTCTCTGGAGTGAAAGGCTTATATTCAACATGTTGTCCAGGGAAGATTTGGGACAGTTACTCAATTTGCAAATGATGTGACTGTCAAATTTTGGCAAAGGAATGCAAGTCAGAGCTCAGTTTACCACATGGAGCATCGTTCGTACAGTCTTGAGGGGGGGATGTCAGGAAATGTATCTCTCTAATCCTGCTGAAATATTACATCAGAAAAAAATCCACAGTCGCAGCTTTTTTTCCTTCCTCATGAACAGGGAGTATTTCTTTCTCTTCTCTCTTTAGGCATGTTTCCCTTGTCAGCAGAAGAACCTGAAAGCAACAGGAAACTGCATCACCTGCTTAATGTAGTCACGGATGCTTTAGTGTGGGTTATCGCAAAGAGTGGAATCCCCTCGCAGCAGCAGACAACTCGTCTGGCCAACTTGTTGATGCTCCTCTCTCACATCAGACACGCAAGGTAAATTTTACAGAATGCGTGTGACACATGAGGTGTTAGTATTTCTTTATTAAAGCAACAATGCAAGGCTTGAACCCCAGGGCACTCCTGAAGGGATCCTGACACTGCTCTTCATCTCTGTTGATTGTAAGGCTTTTCTTCCTAGCAGAACTAAACAGGCAATACACTTCAAGTGCTTGCTGGCGCTCAGAAATTTTGTGTTGATATTAAAATGCTGTCTTAATTGTGTTACATTAAATTATTCAGTATGTATCTGCCTGAAACATTTAACAATAATAACACAAATTCTGCCTTTCAAACAAAACCCTACCCAGTCATGAAAACTCTTCCGTCCAAAATAGAAGTCTCTTTCAAAACTGATCTGCAGTGTGGGCTTTGGTGGAGCAAAGTGTACACTGGGTGTCATGTTTCTCCCAGACCAAATGTGTTGTCTTTTATTTGGAACCACAGCAGTTTTGCCAAGTGACTTATGCTACAGTGATGCCATACTCTTGCTTTCCTCATGGGAAGCAGCTCCTCTGCTCCCTGCCAGTTCCTGGACCTCCTTGAGCTGCTCATCTTTGCTTACAGTACAGCAGACCCAAACGCAGGGTGCTACAAACGGATGCTTTAATTTTCAGGCTGTTTAATTATTACCCAGAGAACAGCTATTCACAAAGCTGTCTTATGTCCTGGCTTTGGACTGTGTGTCCAGGAAAGACAGTCCTGGGACCAGGCTACAGCATGCAAAAAGAGAGATGGGCATATCTGACTTTGTGTAGGGACACTGAAGAGGGACAGCCACCTCTGCAACAAGCTTCCTGGGAGAGCAGGTGGCAGCAGCAGGGACCTGACTGTGCTGAAAAGTAGCTTTTAACAGCCAGCTTGTGAACTGGTGGTGAGTTTAGGCCCTACCAAAGCTAGAGCACCAGCCAGAGCCGAACCCGACTCATGGCTCTGATGCAGTGCTGTCACCTAGGTTGCCCACTGTAGTGTGACACTGCATCACAGCATCACAGAAGCTCTTGTTCTGGCATGGCGTGAATAAACACTGTGAATCTTTGCAAAATTTTTATATTTTCTTATTAAAACAAGAGTTTTTATGCTGTGCCTATCTCAGCCAAAGTCTGGTGGCTACTTGTGTTACCTGTCTTCTTTACGTTGCTTAGCACTGGTCAGTCAATTGTAGTTTGTTCTGGAAATAATTGATGCTCTCAGCCTTGATTGCCAAATGATGCAGGACTCTCAAGAGCGGGGTGTAGGAGTGGGGGGACACAATTTCTTCTTTGCCTTTAGCATATTTACAACTCTTGCATTGTAGCAGGACCTCATTTTTCTGGAAGCATTGCCCCCTCCCAGTCCAGTCCACCAGGTCAGTTATGTGCTTGGCTGTCTGCTGCTATTTCCACTGCGGTAAATTTGGTGTTGAGCAAGCCCACTTAGATTTCAACCCCAAAACCTCGAGTGCATCTGACTTATACATATGTGCCACTGTAATGGCAATAGCCATCTCCTGTTAGTCCAAATCATGATATGGCCACTGAGCATCCAAGCTAACAAGGTGTCATTTTATCTTACTGCATAACAAAAAACCCAACTTTTAAAGTCCGTAGCCATCTGCAAGATGTGACACCGGACATCCAGAGAGGAAACAAACTGCTTGAAGGTAGCCAGGGTAGTTTGGTCTTCCTACTCAACCAGGCAGGAGATGTAGGTAGCCACTAGAGCTACATGTTGTAAAGTCAGCTTTTGTACGAAGCTGCATCATGTGGGCCTCCACTCTTGCAGCATCAGAGGTGTTTCTCTTTGTTTTCAATAGGGTTGGTACATCTGCATTATTTTCTGAAGTCAGTTTGTGAGGTGTAAAACAAGTCTTGGTTCTCTAAATAGTAAAACATTCAGCTTTAAAGTTTTGGGATGTTGTTACTGTTGATAGTGGTAAATAATCTCAAGGACTAGAGCAACTAAAGCCAGCCTCTTAACTCCTAATTAAAAAAAGGATTCTCTTGAAGCCATTAGCATGTTTTTCTTCTCTGCATTGTCAGACCCAGATCGTTGACTTATTTTCTGTTCTCCTTCACAGTAACAAGGGAATGGAGCATCTCCTGAGCATGAAGTGTAAAAATGTGGTCCCAGTGTATGACTTGCTGCTGGAGATGTTGAATGCGCACACTCTCCGAGGCCAAAGGAAGTCCCCGGTCACACATCCCGAATTTGGCCCATTAGAACAAATGGAGACTGGAGACAGTCTGCGAAACGGGGCAGCCCAGTAATTCTGTTGAGACCTGGAAATGTGAAGGTTGTTCAAAGCTGTGGGAGAAAACAAAACTACTGTGATGGGGCTGCTGAAGTGTGACCTAGTGCGAGCCCTCGTCTCTTCTAGATTTGCACGTCGGTATCTCGGGAAAGGCTTGTGGGATGCACACCTCTGTCCATGTTTCTGACACTGTAATAGCTGCACTTTTATAGTGCCTTTTCTGAGACTCTTCAAAAGCATCTTATGAAATTAAGCCTCAGAACAGTACTGCGAGATAGAGAATTACTGCCTCTCCTTTTTTAGAGGCAGGTGAACTGAGACAGAGGTTTAAAAGGCCTGGTTTAACATGACAGAAGTCAACTGTTTCAGGGCAGGAGTCAGCACCTAGGTCTCCATCTCCCAGACCAAGGCTTTCAAGCGCTGACTAGACATCTCCTCTTTCAGCGTCAGATTGTATGAAATGTCAAGCAGCATCGTTTGGGACAGATCCACTTACCTATGTGTGCTGGTCCCTGGGGAATACCTGCTTTGCAGCTGTTCTAAAGTGACGAGATATGTGCAGTGTAAAGGAGTTTCTTCTATTCTTAAATATGCAATGGCTGTAAGAGCCTTTATTTGAAGGCCATTCAGGACAGCTTCTAGGGCCGGTTCAGAGCTGCTTCAGAAAGGTTAAACCAAGCTTAAGTATGTATGGTGTGAGCCTGTTCTTAACACTCACATTATTATCTATGTATAATTCTTCAGTGCTTTAAACAATGACCAAAATGCCTAGATATTTCAGTCCATACTGACCTTTGAAATGTGTTTTGTCTGTGAGATTCAGATGTTGTTTTATATATTTATTAATGATGTTAAATCTATTCTAATATTTAGGTACAAGAGGTTGCTCTGTGAATGTTAACTGTTTGCATTTGTATATGAGCTGCTAATCGGGGCATGTGAAATCAGCTAGAAACAAACCATCTTCCCTCCCCTTTTGACTCGTGTGGAATTACGTCCTGCCCAGCCGAAACCTCTTGCAGCCGTCTTGCAGGGGGTGAGGCAGTGGCTGGGAACCTGAGCCGGGACCTGCTTTTGCGTGCTGCCCTCCGCTTTGCTGCTTGCTTGTTTTCAAAGCGCATGGCACCTTACGCTGTGGCTTTCATGTCTTGTATAGGATTCCTCAAAGAGCAGGGGGATGATGGTTCTGGCACTTCCTTTGTTTCGCGTGTGTGATGACTTGTTTGAGTTTCCCTGAAGATGCGAGTTTGAACCCCCCTGTTGTGCTGATTTCTGTGTGTGTTTAAGCTGCACTGAGAAAAAAAAACCCAGAGGAAACAGCTTGGCCGATGACCTCAGTGACAAGCAGGATGGCATCACTGCATCTGGCAACTGCCACTATCGCATTTTGATGTGAGCAGGAATCGCAATCACTCTAAATGGATATGTTTAAGTATAATACGTGTATGTTCTGGGCATTTCAGGTATGGTGAAATTAAATTGGCATCACACCAAAAGTCTATCTTGAGCCAGTAAGTTTTCTGAGTATGTCATTTGCATACTTTGAATATTAGTCAAACCTTTGATCTTGGTATTTTTTCAAAGCCAAGAACAATATTTTTTATAGGAGGAGCGTTAAGAGTTTTCAGTGAGTTACACAAATCTATTGTCTTGTTTTGATCTTGTACTATACCGGATGCTGCTGCTGGTCTAAATTTTTACTAGCTACCTTTTTATTGTTTTTAAGAAATTGTAATATAGCAGTACCCTTTAAATAAGTGTAATATTTACTACAAAAAAAGGGGGGAAAATGTGAATACAGTCTGGAATTCATTGGTACTTTCATTTTGGGGGAAGTCTTGGGCTTGATCACCTTCTGGCCTCAATGCCTGTTGTATTGTTCTTTTTTTTTAATTTTTCTTATCCTGTGTAATCTTTTTGTTTAATACAGTTTTTCGAAGAAATGTTTAAGTGGGTTTTTTGTTTGGTTGGTTTGTTTTAGAAGTGCTGAATTTATGTGCAACCTTGAAACAAGCCTCTTAAAAAGAAAATAGGAAAGTAGGTATAAAGCGTAAAATAAACTTCTAAATGTAAATTTGCTCTGGATTGACTTTGTAAAAGGGTGATGCTGCAGATTTGTGCCACGTGTTGTGATTCGTATTTGCTGTTACTAGCACAGTGCAACTAGGAAAATGATGTGATTTGTCAGATTTTTTTGTCTTGTTGAACATAATTTTATTAAAAGTTACTACTAGTGTTTTAAAATGGGCAAAAGCCAATAGCTGTCAACTCTCTGGATGAATGTAGCTGTGTTCATACTTGGATAAGGAGAAGGTGCAAATCCCTAAAACAGCACAGTTCATAAACACGGGAGCTGTGTGACAAAATGATTGGACAAGGGTGCCCTGGTCTCTTGAGAGAGGTGTTTGGTTTATCATGGCTCTGTATCCTACAGACTCTCTCAGATGCTGCATTCCTGGTGTGGAGCATGTCCATGTCCATGTCCCTGCCACGCCTGAGCAGAGCTGCCATGCTGCCTTTCAGTTTAGATATCGGGGGGGCTTTTCCAGTTTCAGCATGAATGACTCCAGTGCTGAGGAGCTGCAAGGGCTGTGAGGAGGTGAGGAGAGCAGGACCGATTTATGGCTTTCCTCCACTGCTTCTGCTGAGCTGGGACCTGGCCAGAAGTGGCTGTTTCTACTTGAAGAAATTACGCAGCAGTTGTGGGATGTTCGCAGAGGTGAGCGAGCTTGGTTCATGCAGGAGTGCCAGTTGCTATGGATTTCCAAAAAAAAAAAAAGCACAAAAAACACCCCAAAACCCCCCAACAAAAAACAAACAAGCAAGAGAGAGAGAGGGAGAGAAAGAAAGAAGCCCAGACTTCTCCTTCTGCGTGCTGTTAAAAACACGCTGAGTTTCTCCTCAAGTCTAGAACTAGAACCAAACCGTAAAACAACCTAATATTTTTAAAGAAAGAAATGTGTTAAGTCTTGGAGCATTTCAGGCAGGTGAAATGCTTTGTCCCCAGGAATGTGAGATCTTTTCCACACCTCCATCTTCTTGCAAATTACCCATTTTTAGTGCTGTCACATTGCCAGTCAGAGGGGAGAACAGGAGGAAAAGACGTGTTGGAACATTCTCCCTTGAGATAGTGCCGACAGGCTGGGTGCTTCTATAAGATGTGTAGCAAACTAAGACAGATAGCACTTAAAGATTTTTTTTAATAAATATATATACTCCCATAATAATAATATGTTAATTCCTTACTGACTGAATGACAGATATATACATGTATCACTGTGATGAAAGCAGAGCATCCTTTTAAGTGCTGGAACTTTTTCTTGTCCTCCTGATGGCCTGTGGAGTATGGAAGACATCTGCTGTACTTGCATCATTACAGTGGTTTAACAGAGCCTAAAAATGCAGTGAGCCCCGAGAAAGTTGCCTCTTGGTCCTGTTCGACTAGTGATCAGCCACAGCTGAGGTAAGAACATTTGTCTTGTTTGGACTTTATCATAGAATCATAGAATGATTTTGGTTGGAAGGGACCTTAAAGATCATCTGCTTCCAAACCCCGTGCCATGGGCAGGAACACCTTCCTGCTGATTGGGTTGCTCAAAGCCTCATCCAGCCTGGCCTTGAACACCTCCAGGGATGGGGCATCCACAGATTCCCTGGGCAACCTGTTCCAGTGCCTCACCACCCTCACAGAAAAAGCATTTCTTCCTGATATCTAATCTAAATCTGCCCTCTTTCAATTTCAGGCCGCTGCCCCATGTCCTGTCATAACACTTCCTGATAAAGAGTCCCTCCGCATCCTTCCTGTAGGCTCCTTTAGGTACTGGAAGGCTGCTATAAGGTCTCCTTGGAGCCTTCACTTCTCCAGGTTGAAAAACCCCACTCTCTCAGCCTGTCCTCATAGCATAGGTGCTCCAGCCCTTTGATCATCTTCGTGGCCCTCCGCTGGACCTGTTCCAACAGGTCCATGTCCTTCTTGTGTTGAGGACTCCAGAGCTGGATGCAGTACTCCAGGTGGGGTCTCACCAGAGCAGAGTAGAGGGGCAGAATCACCTCCCTCGACCTGCTGGCAACAGTTCTTTTGATGCGGCCCAGGATACGGTTGGCTTTCTGGGCTGCAAGTGCACGTTGCCTGGTCATGTTGAGCTTTTCATCCACCAACACCCCCAAGTCCTTCTCCTCAGGACTGCTCTCAAGCCATTCTCCGCCCAACCTGTATTTGTGCCTGGGATTGCCATGACCCAGGTGCAGGACCTTGCAGTTGGACTTGTTGAACTTCATGAGGTTCACACAGGCCCACCTCTCCAGCCTGTCCATGTCCCTCTGGATGGCATCCCTTCCCTCCAGCATGTCAACTGTGCCACACAGCTTGGTGTCATCTGCAAACTTGCTGAGGGTGCACTCAGTCCCACTGTCCATGTCACCGACAAAGATGTTAAACAGCACTGGTCCCAGTACTGACCCCTGAGGAATGCCACTCGTCACCAGCTTCCATGTGGACATTGAGCCCTTGACTGCAACCCTTTGAGTGCGGCCATCTAGCCAGTTCCTTGTCCACTGAGTGGTCCATCCATCAAATCCACGCTTTTCCAATTTAGAGACCAGGATGTCACCTGGGACAGTGTCAAACGCTTTGCATAAATCCAGGTAGATGACGTCGGTTGCTCTCCCCTTATCTACCAATGCTGTGGCAGCATCATAGAAGGCCACCAAATTTGTCAGGCACAATTTGCCTTTGGTGAAGCCCTGTTGGCTGTCACCAACCACCTCCTTATTTTCCATGTGCCTTAGCAGAGTTTCCAGGAGGATCTGCTCCATGATCTTGCCAGGCACAGAGGTGAGAGTGACCAGTCTGTTGTTCCCCTTTTTGAAAATGCGGCTTATGTTTCTCCTTTTCCAATCAGCGGGAACTTCACCAGACTGCCACGACTTTTCAAATATAGTGGAAAGCGACTTGGCGACTTCATCTGCCAGCTCCCTCAGGACCCATGGATGGATTTCCTCCGGTACCATGGACTTATGCACCTTCAGGTTCCTCAGATGGTCCCGAACCTGATCTTCTCCTACAGTGGGCGGTTCTTCATTCTCATAGACTGTGCCTTTGCATCCTGCAACTTGGGTGGTGTGACTGGAGCCCATGCCGGTGAAGACTGAGGCGAAAAGCTCATTCAGCACCTCAGCCTTCTCCATATCCTGGGTGACCAGGTCACCTGTCTCCTTCCTGAGAGGGCCCACGTCTTCCCTAGTCTTGCCTTTACCCCTGACGTACTTATAGAAGTTTTTCTTGTTATCCTTGATGCCCCTAGCCAGATTTCATTCTATCTGGGCTTTAGTTTGCCTAATCTGGTTCCTGGTCGCTCGGACAGTTTCTCTATACTCCATCCAGACAACCCGTCCTTGTTTCCACCCTCTGTAGGCCTCCTTTTTGCTTTTGAGCTTGTCCAGGAGCTCTTTGTTAATCCACGCAGGCCTCCTGGCATTTTTGCCTGACTTCTTCATTCCTGGGATACACCGCTCCTGAGCTCGGAGGAGGTGATCCTTGAATACTAACCAGCTCTCTTGGGCCCCTCTTCCCTCCAGTACTTTTTCCCACGTTACCCTGCCAAGCAGGTCCCTCAAGAGGCCAAAGTCTGCTCCCTTGAAGTCCAGGGTAGTGACCTTGCTGCATGCTCTCCTCACTGCCCAAAGGATCTTGAATTCCACCATTTCATGATCACTGCAGCCGAGGCTACCCTTGAGCTTGACACTCGGGACAAGGTCCAGCGTAGTTCCCCTCCTTGTTGGCTCCTCTACCATTTGAAGAAGAAGGTTGTCATCAACATATTCTGGATTTCTTGTGCCCCGCTGTGTTGTCCTTCCAACAGATATCAGGATGGTTGAAGTCCCCCATGAGGACCAGGGTCTGTGAATGCAATGCCGCTCCTATCCATCTATGGAGGGCCTCATCTGCTCTGTCGTCCTGGTCAGGTGGCCTGTAGCAGACCAAGGTGGCCATTTGACATGGGCCGAGAAGCTCCCTGGCAGCTCTGGCAGGGCAGGGACTAAGCAAGAGGCACCGCTGAGGTGCCTCCATGTGTTCACTGGGGTCCGGGTGGAGCATCTGCCCGTCCCAGACACTCCTCAGGGGCTTGGTGCCACAGAACGGAATGTGCTGGACATGCAGAAGCCGGTGCTGTATCAGCAGTGGGAGTTGCCCACGGGGAAATCTCCACCCACACCCCCAACATCACCCTTGGGAAACGTCTCCTTGGAAGCAGTGTCCTCTCGCTGTGGCACAGCCGGAACAGAAATCCTGCCATGGACAAGCCCCATCCCACCACCAGCATATACACCACCACCCACCCATCAGTGTCATGAAGGCACCGAGAGCACACCCACAACCACAAGTTCAGAGGCCAGCACCAAGGCAGCCGATTCCATCACTCAGGATGGGATCTCAAGGAGCAAGTAAAGCATCCACGAGGCCACAATGCCCCTTTTTATGTTTGCTAAGGGTTTGGGGCTGCTTCTGTGATGGTGTGGTCCCCGCCAGGGGCCAACCTGACCTTTACCTCCTATAACCCTCCCCAAGCGATAATCAACAATGGTGGTCACAACGGGTGCATCTAGTCGTGATGATGACATCCAGGACTCCAAGGTGGTTTTGGGGAGTCAGATAAAAACACAATAGCCAAAGGCGAACTTGAGCAATGCTGGCACAGTGGTCAATATGCAAATAGGGCTACAGGGCAACCATCTTACCCCCATAAATAGTCAACCCCCCAAGAGCCCTTTGAGCTCTCCTGCATGCCAGTATCTCCCCTTGAGTCGCGACGCCTCTCAAGATTACTTCTCGAGATGCAGAGATTCCTTGACACAACAGATCCTGGGTAAGTGACGAACAGCACGCTAAACTCTGAAATCTCAGCTAAGCGATACAAAGGATTGATTGGGAAGATACAGTCCTTTTGACATAAACCCTTGACCAGGTCTGGGACTGGATACAGCTGCCCCTGGACTCCTCTCTGAGAAGGAGTTTGGAAAGCAGGAGGGTCCTCTCTGAACCTCCTGATTCCACGGGAGGCTCTCCCTCACAGTTCTGACTGACCCTGCCCTCCATGCAGTAAATGACCGATTGCACTCGCCATCGAATCTTGTCGAAACACAGTCGCATTGACCATCAAACGCTGCCGCTGAGCCGGGGTGGGGGGTGCCCAAGGGCAGGGCTGGCTGCCGGCCTGTGATGCGCTCTGTCGCCTGGGACACCACAGGGGATGCGTCACAATGGGGGGCAGCTATAAAAGGCGCCAGCAGCAGCGCTGCCCCAGTACGGCCTGGGCTAGCGGTGAGTGGGCTGCCGGGGGGAGGCTGGGCTGGACCAGGGCCGGGGCAGAAATGCCAGCCCCCGCGGGGTGGGTTCTCACCCAGCATCGAGGGCCCAGCCACTGGCCCCTGGGCTGGGCACAGGCCTTGCTGCCTCCCCGCTGCCTCGTCCCCTCCCCTACCTGCCCCCAGCTCCCTGCGGCTCCCGTCCCCATTCCCCCTGACGCCAGCTCCCTCCCTCCCTCCCAGCCCCACTGAACCCCTTCTCTCCCTACTCCTACAGGCTATGGCTGCAATAAGGGTCCTCGCCTTGCTTGTGCTAAGCATCTTCCAGCTCCTGCCGATGGTCGGCGATGAGCAGGATGATGGCAAGCACGAGCGCGTGCAGCAGCGTGTGGAGCAGCTGAGCCTGGAGATGACTCGGCTGCTGCAGGAGCATGAGTGGAGCAGCTTTGGGAAGCCCTGGTCTTTGCTGCCTTGCAGCAGTGGCAGTTCTGGGCGATTGCTGGAGTCCCAGTCCTGCTCTTCAGGCTCTGCTGGTGGCTCCGGAAAAGGAGCCAACGGCCAGAGATCAGCCATGAAGAGGAGAGCTCCAGCAGCAGCACAGAGCTGGAGGAGGATGAAAGTGAAGAAGAAGATGCTGATGATTATCAGAGGTGTCTGCTGAATTCTATCACAAAGCGCATCCGATTGTCAGTGAAGAGCATGGCCTACAGGAGACAGGTGGTGGAAGAGCTGGCGAGCGACCTCCTCACTGTCTTACAAGAACGCTTGTCAAATAGTTTCTTCCCGGCGCTGCAGCCAGCCATCGGGGTGGGCAGCGCCTTTGAAGGTTGGAGTCCCGCTGGGCATGATGCTGTCTACCACCTGCTTGTGCCCATGAAGCCCCCCCGGGGGCACACCTTCCACCTGGAGCTGGGCGCTGCGGGGGAGATGCCGGCAAAGAACTGCGTTCGCGTGGAGCTGGAGTGCACCTGCACCAGGGACCATGGCATGGAGAACGTGCTGTGCTTCCTCCACCAACCTGAGGAGGGGCTAGGCAGAAATCAGGTTTTGAGCTTCCTAGGCATCCTCTGCACCGGCTCCTACCTAGATATCGAGAAGACTGCCCGCTGGTTCCAGAAGTTGGTGAGGTCAGCCTGGCGGGAGATGCCTCAGTCGCGTCTCTACACTATGAAGGTGCTGCCTTCCAGCCGCTCCTGCAAGCTGCAGCTGACAAACGCCTCCGGGAGATCCCTCTTCATTGAGATGATGTTTGGGGTGCAGCGAGGCGACTCGGACATCTTCCTGAGCAGCCAGACTGCAGAAGCCGCCTTCACCCCAAGCACCACGTGGGCAGAGACCTACGATGTGGCAGAGGCAAAGTTCTTCAGGCATGTGGCCAGGCAGGCCCCGCGTGACACCTCCCACCTCCAATGCCTGCAGCTCTGCGCTGGTAGCCTGGTGGGCACAGGCTTTTCCTCTGATGTCTTCAAAACGGTTGTGATGCACCTCCTGAACACCATACCCCCGTCAAGCTGGAGAAGGAGGGAATTCCTGATGCGGCTGCAGGATATCATGTGGTACCTGCACGGCTGCTTGGAGGAAAAACGCCTGCACCACTTCTTCTTTGGTAATGAGAACATGCCTGAGGACATCGTCTTGCCCGCAGCCTTCCAAGCGGCTGAGCCAATCAACCTCTTCCAGTGCCTGCTGCAGGATCCAGCTGCCCACGCCAAGGCACTGCATGACTTTGAGGAAGTGCAAGGTCGGCTCACAAGACTGGTCTTCTGCGGAGACTGAAAGAGGTCTTCCCGGACAGAGCTGGGTTTGTGTCCCCTTGACTGCCCGTGCATCTTTGAAGAGCATCCCTTCCTTCTAGGAGCTCTACTTTGCGCAAAGTTGACAATAAAGAGTGTGTTTGAACAAAAGCTGCATCTCTGAGTGAGTGCACATCAGTTTTTTGGGGAATGCGGGCACAGGGGGCTGAGTGCTGATGTGGTGGGCTCTGGTTTCACTGATTCTCTAGCTACGGCTCCCCATCCTGCCTGTGCTCCTGCACTGGGGCAATGGGAATAATTTGTCACCCTCCACAGCTGGGCACATTGCCTGGGTGGCTCCGCAGGGAGGGAGCCTGACGTGGCTTCCTTGGGGGCCATACACAAAGCAAGCCCTGGGAGCGCCATAGCATTGCCCTCGGGTGACCCCAGCGAGGTGGGAATGACGCGGGCCGAGTGGGGAGCCCTTTGCACGGGGGACGAGTGCCACGACGGCAGAGCGGGGCTCTGGCGGCTCTGGCTCCTGTACCAGCATGAGACTCATGCTCCACACCCTCTCGTCACCTCAAGCTTGGGTTCCCACCACTTTAACACGGGAGACTTAACACGTGCAGCAAGGTTAAAGAAAGCTTTTGAGATGCCTCCAATTCCAGGCATGCACTGGCGCAGTCCGTGCCACGTTTCTGAGAAGCAGTGGCCTGGCAGCAGCCATGGCGGCAGGAGAGCTGCACTCATCCCTGTCTTTGGGACACCTCTAGTGGAAATCCAAGGATGGTCTATGGGAGAAGATTTGGAAGATCTTTGATAGTTATCACGTCAAAAGAACTGCCCGTGTCTGAGTGCTAAAGAAGCCCAACGGGTGCCTGGTGCCCATCAGCCCAAGGGACGTGGCTTTTCCGGGCTCTGCGAGGGCCGTGCTGTTTTAAAACCAACTCTTGCCTTTTATCACAGCAGACCTAGTTGGGGCCAGCTCTGCTGTCTGTCTCTCCTGGCCCGGGGCTCTGAGCTTCTCCTCCGAGCCCAATCTGAGAGCAATGCCAGCTCCTCTCAGAAGCACCGCCCCAGGGTGTAGCGAGAGGTGCAGCGAGTCACTGAGTGTCTGCCCAAGCCTTCACTGCCCGTGTTACACTGCTGATGTGCCTTCTGGAGAAGTGGACACCTTCACAGCTGCCTTGGATCAACGAGCCACCCGAACTAGCACTCTGCGCTGTCACTGTGAAGCTTCATGCTGGAACTCAGTCGCGTTGGGGGCAAGATGTCCTGCAGACGGGGTTCGGCCACTGAAAGCCTGCCACAGCCCTTGACATACTGCTTCACAAGGGTCTCTGCACAGTTCCCTCTGCCGCCAGGAGATCTCAGGCTTGCAAGATAGCTCTGGGGGGTGTCTGAGGGCATTTCTGTGCCCCTGACACCCTTGGGCTGTGTGTGGGAGGGACTGGCAGGTCGGCAGGTCCTGAGGCAGTTGGGGGGTGCTGGCTGTCCCTGCAGCCCCTTCCAACCATGGGAGGGGTTTGGAAACCTTCACAACTGGCCTGTGCCAAGCCAGGAGAGAGGCTGGGATGCAAAGTACAGAAATTCAAGAGTAACGCTTTATTCATGCGCATGAGGTGTCCCGTTCAAATTGGCGCACCCTGAATGCGGTTTTACATGAGGTTCTTCTACCTCTCTCTACCATTCAGGTACAACATGATGTGGCCAATCCCTACTTAACACACGCATACTACAATTTTCAAAGCAGCTCTGATTCTGGGGCGTCGCCATCCATCTGCTTCTGTCTTGATCTGCACGACCCTGGGCTTGGTCTGGCTACAGCTCCTTCTCTCTGGTGCCAGGCAAGGGGAGGGTTTCACAGAGGTGGTAGAGGGGCTAGGATGCAGACATGATAGTCCGGGATTGGGGAATTCAGGGCATGGGAGTAACGGACAGGATCCAGGAAAAGTCAAGCCGGCAGAGTTGAGCCACCCACCCGCATTAGAACCTGTGCCACTAGGAAAGCACGCAAGGTATTAGCAATTGGAGATTCCTTACTGGGAGGCGCTGAAGCAGCTCTTTGCCGTCCAGACAATTTCTCCAGAGAAGTTTGCTGCCCACCAGGAGCTCACACTCGGGACGTCACTGAGAGGCTGCCAAGACCTGAACCCTGCAGGTTATCACCCACTCCTACTACACGATGTAGGGTCTGACGACACTGTGACGAGGCAACTTAGAACCATCCAAAGAGACTGTATGTTCCTTGGAGCAATGTTCAAAGGACGAGGAGCAGAGGTGGTGTTCTCCTCTCTCCTCCCAGTCAGAGGAAGGGGTTCAGGAAGGAGGAGGCAAATTGAACAGGTGAATGCCTGGCTGCACAGCTGCTGCTCAAGCTTCTGTGATTGTGGATCACAGAAAAAGCTGCTGGCTCCTGTGATCGTGGATCAATGTTGGAGAAGCTGGATCTGTTGGGACCTGATGGCATTCCCCTGACCTCATACTGCAGGGAAAAAGAGGGGAGAATGGGCGACACAGAAAGGAAAGGGAAATGCCCGCGCAGCAGCCCTCTGCCAACAGCAGCAGCGTGCTCCTCGCAATGGTCTCCCCAGCACAGCAGCCGGTGAAGACCGTGGCGGCTGCAAAGATGATTTTTGCACTGCTTTCCCTTCACACTGTCATGACTGTGGTGGTGATTTGACAAGGGCCAAGAAACTCCCTGGCAGCTCTGGCTGGGCAGGGACCAAGTGAGAGGAACCGCTGAGGTGTTTCCACGTGTTCACCGGGATCAAGGCAAAGCATCTGCCCATCCCAGACACTCCTTGGGGAGTTGGTGCCACAGAACAGAACGTGCTGTACATGGAGAAGCTGGAGAAGCATGGAGAAGCTGCAACCCCCAAAGAGGGAGTTGCTCGTTGGGAAATCTCCACCCGCACCCCCAACATCACCCTTGGGAAATGGCTCCTTGGAAGCAGTGTCCTCTCACCGTGGCACAGTTGGAACAGAGGTCCTGCTATCGACAGGCCCCATCCCACCACCAGGATATGCATCACCACCCACCCATCAGTGTCATGAAGGCACCGAGAGCACACCCACCATCGCAAGCTCAGAGGCCAGCACCAAGGCAGCCGATTCCATCACTCAGGATGGGATCTCAAGGAGCAAGTAAAGCATCCACAGGCCACAATGCCCCTTTTTATGTTTGCTAAGGGTTTGGGGCTGCTTCTGTGATGGTGTGGTCCCCGCCAGGCACCATCGTGACCTTTATAGCCCATAACCCTGCCCAAGCAATAACCACCTGTGGTGGTCACAATGGGTGCATCTGGTCATGATGGTGGCATCCGGGGCTCCAAGGTGGTTTTGGGGAGTCAGATAAAAACACAATAGCCAAGGACCAACTTAAGCAATGCTGGTACTCTGGTCAATATGCAAATAGGGCTACAGGGCAACCATCTTACCCCCATAAACAGTCAACCCCCCAAGAGCCTTTGTAATTCTCCTGCACGGCAGCATCTCCCCTTAAGTAGCAATGCCTCTCAAGATTACTTCTCGAGATGCAGAGATTCCTTGACACAACAGATCCTGGGTAAGTGACGAACAGCACGCTAAACTCTGAGATCTCAGCTAAGTGATACAAAGGATTGATTGGGAAGATACAGTCCTTTTGACATAAACCCTTGACCAGGTCTGGGACTGGATACAGCTGCCCCTGGACTCCTCTCTGAGAAGGAGTTTGGAAAGCAGGAGGGTCCTCTCTGAACCTCCTGATTCCACGGGAGGCTCTCCCTCACAGTTCTGACTGACCCTGCCCTCCATGCAGTAAATGACCGATTGCACCTCGCCATCGAATCTTGTCGAAACACAGTCGCATTGACCATCAAACGCTGCCGCTGAGCCGGGGTGGGGGGTGCCCAAGGGCAGGGCTGGCTGCCGGCCTGTGATGCGCTCTGTCGCCTGGGACACCACAGGGGATGCGTCACAATGGGGGGCAGCTATAAAAGGCGCCAGCAGCAGCGCTGCCCCAGTACGGCCTGGGCTAGCGGTGAGTGGGCTGGCGGGGGGAGGCTGGGCTGGACCAGGGCCGGGGCAGAAATGCCGGCCCCCGCGGGGTGGGTTCTCACCCAGCATCGAGGGCCCAGCCACTGGCCCCTGGGCTGGGCACAGGCCTTACTCCTACAGGCTATGGCTGCAATAAGGGTCCTCACCTTGCTTGTGCTAAGCATCTTCCGGCTCCTGCCAATGGTTGGCGATGAGCTGGACGAGGCCATGCGCGAGCATGTGCAGCAGCGTGTGGAGCATCTGATGGCTCAGATGACTTGGCTGCTGCAGGAGCTGGAGCAGAGGAGCCTGGAGCAGAGGAGCCAGAAGCCAGCCTTTGCCTGGGGAGGCCTCGTCTTTGCTGCCTTGCAGCAGTGGCAGTTCTGGGCGATTGCTGGAGTCCCAGTCCTGCTCTTCAGGCTCTGCTGGTGGCGCCGGAAAAGGAGGCGACAGCCAGAGATCGGCCATGAAGAGGAGAGCTCCAGCAGCAGCACAGAGCTGGAGGAGGATGAAAGTGAAGAAGAAGATGCTGATGATTATCAGAGGTGTCTGCTGAATTCTATCACAAAGCGCATCCGATTGTCAGTGAAGAGCATGGCCTACAGGAGACAGGTGGTGGAAGAGCTGGCGAGCGACCTCCTCACTGTCTTACAAGGACGCTTGTCAAATAGTTTCTTCCCGGCGCTGCAGCCAGCCATCGGGGTGGGCAGCGCCTTTGAAGGTTGGAGTCCCGCTGGGCATGATGCTGTCTACCACCTGCTTGTGCCCATGAAGCCCCCCCGGGGGCACACCTTCCACCTGGAGCTGGGCGCTGCGGGGGAGATGCCGGCAAAGAACTGCGTCCGCGTGGAGCTGGAGTGCACCTGCACCAGGGACCAAGGCATGGAGAACGTGCTGTGCTTCCTCCACCAACCTGAGGAGGGGCTAGGCAGAAATCAGGTTTTGAGCTTCCTAGGCATCCTCTGCACCGGCTCCTACCTAGATATCGAGAAGACTGCCCGCTGGTTCCAGAAGTTGGTGAGGTCAGCCTGGCGGGAGATGCCTCAGTCGCGTCTCTACACTATGAAGGTGCTGCCTTCCAGCCGCTCCTGCAAGCTGCAGCTGACAAACGCCTCCGGGAGATCCCTCTTCATTGAGATGATGTTTGGGGTGCAGCGAGGCGACTCGGACATCTTCCTGAGCAGCCAGACTGCAGAAGCCGCCTTCACCCCAAGCACCACGTGGGCAGAGACCTACGATGTGGCAGAGGCAAAGTTCTTCAGGCATGTGGCCAGGCAGGCCCCGCGTGACACCTCCCACCTCCAATGCCTGCAGCTCTGCGCTGGTAGCCTGGTGGGCACAGGCTTTTCCTCTGATGTCTTCAAAACGGTTGTGATGCACCTCCTGAACACCATACCCCCGTCAAGCTGGAGAAGGAGGGAATTCCTGATGCGGCTGCAGGATATCATGTGGTACCTGCATGGCTGCTTGGAGGAAAAACGCCTGCACCACTTCTTCTTTGGTAATGAGAACATGCCTGAGGACATCGTCTTGCCCGCAGCCTTCCAAGCGGCTGAGCCAATCAACCTCTTCCAGTGCCTGCTGCAGGATCCAGCTGCCCACGCCAAGGCACTGCATGACTTTGAGGAAGTGCAAGGTCGGCTCACAAGACTGGTCTTCTGCGGAGACTGAAAGAGGTCTTCCCGGACAGAGCTGGGTTTGTGTCCCCTTGACTGCCCGTGCATCTTTGAAGAGCATCCCTTCCTTCTAGGAGCTCTACTTTGCGCAAAGTTGACAATAAAGAGTGTGTTTGAACAAAAGCTGCATCTCTGAGTGAGTGCGCATCAGTTTTTTGGGGAATGTGGGCACAGGGGGCTGAGTGCTGATGTGGTGGGCTCTGGTTTCACTGATTCTCTAGCTACGGCTCCCCATCCTGCCTGTGCTCCTGCACTGGGGCAATGGGAATAATTTGTCACCCTCCACAGCTGGGCACATTGCCTGGGTGGCTCCGCAGGGAGGGAGCCTGACGTGGCTTCCTTGGGGGCCATACACAAAGCAAGCCCTGGGAGCGCCATAGCATTGCCCTCGGGTGACCCCAGCGAGGTGGGAATGACGCGGGCCGAGTGGGGAGCCCTTTGCACGGGGGACAAGTGCCACGACGGCAGAGCGGGGCTCTGGCGGCTCTGGCTCCTGTACCAGCATGAGACTCATGCTCCACACCCTCTCGTCACCTCAAGCTTGGGTTCCCACCACTTTAACACGGGAGACTTAACACGTGCAGCAAGGTTAAAGAAAGCTTTTGAGATGCCTCCAATTCCAGGCATGCACTGGCGCAGTCCGTGCCACGTTTCTGAGAAGCAGTGGCCTGGCAGCAGCCATGGCGGCAGGAGAGCTGCACTCATCCCTGTCTTTGGGACACCTCTAGTGGAAATCCAAGGATGGTCTATGGGAGAAGATTTGGAAGATCTTCGATAGTTATCACGTCAAAAGAACTGCCCGTGTCTGAGTGCTAAAGAAGCCCAACGGGTGCCTGGTGCCCATCAGCCCAAGGGACGTGGCTTTTCCGGGCTCTGCGAGGGCCGTGCTATTTTAAAACCAACTCTTGCCTTTTATCACAGCAGACCTAGTTGGGGCCAGCTCTGCTGTCTGTCTCTCCTGGCCCGGGGCTCTGAGCTTCTCCTCCGAGCCCAATCTGAGAGCAATGCCAGCTCCTCTCAGAAGCACCGCCCCAGGGTGTAGCGAGAGGTGCAGCGAGTCACTGAGTGTCTGCCCAAGCCTTCACTGCCCGTGTTACACTGCTGATGTGCCTTCTGGAGAAGTGGACACCTTCACAGCTGCCTTGGATCAACGAGCCACCCGAACTAGCACTCTGCGCTGTCACTGTGAAGCTTCATGCTGGAACTCAGTCGCGTTGGGGGCAAGATGTCCCGCAGACGGGGTTCGGCCACTGAAAGCCTGCCACAGCCCTTGACATACTGCTTCACAAGGGTCTCTGCACAGTTCCCTCTGCCGCCAGGAGATCTCAGGCTTGCAAGATAGCTCTGGGGGGTGTCTGAGGGCATTTCTGTGCCCCTGACACCCTTGGGCTGTGTGTGGGAGGGACTGGCAGGTCGGCAGGTCCTGAGGCAGTTGGGGGGTGCTGGCTGTCCCCGCGGCCCCTTCCAACCGTGGGAGGGGTTTGGAAACCTTCACAACTGGCCTGTGCCAAGCCAGGAGAGAGGCTGGGATGCAAAGTACAGAAATTCAAGAGTAACGCTTTATTCATGCGCATGAGGTGTCCCGTTCAAATTGGCGCACCCTGAATGCGGTTTTACATGAGGTTCTTCTACCTCTCTCTACCATTCAGGTACAACATGATGTGGCCAATCCCTACTTAACACACGCATACTACAATTTTCAAAGCAGCTCTGATTCTGTGGCGTCGCCATCCATCTGCTTCTGTCTTGATCTGCACGACCCTGGGCTTGGTCTGGCTACAGCTCCTTCTCTCTGGTGCCAGGCAAGGGGAGGGTTTCACAGAGGTGGTAGAGGGGCTAGGATGCAGACATGATAGTCCGGGATTGGGGAATTCAGGGCATGGGAGTAACGGACAGGATCCAGGAAAAGTCAAGCCGGCAGAGTTGAGCCACCCACCCGCATTAGAACCTGTGCCACTAGGAAAGCACGCAAGGTATTAGCAATTGGAGATTCCTTACTGGGAGGCGCTGAAGCAGCTCTTTGCCGTCCAGACAATTTCTCCAGAGAAGTTTGCTGCCCACCAGGAGCTCACACTCGGGACGTCACTGAGAGGCTGCCAAGACCTGAACCCTGCAGCTTATCACCCACTCCTACTACACGATGTAGGGTCTGACGACACTGTGACGAGGCAACCTAGAACCATCCAAAGAGACTGTATGTTCCTTGGAGCAATGTTCAAAGGACGAGGAGCAGAGGTGGTGTTCTCCTCTCTCCTCCCAGTCAGAGGAAGGGGTTCAGGAAGGAGGAGGCAAATTGAACAGGTGAATGCCTGGCTGCACAGCTGCTGCTCAAGCTTCTGTGATTGTGGATCACAGAAAAAGCTGCTGGCTCCTGTGATCGTGGATCAATGTTGGAGAAGCTGGATCTGTTGGGAGCTGATGGCATTCCCCTGACCTCATACTGCAGGGAAAAAGAGGGGAGAATGGGCGACACAGAAAGGAAAGGGAAATGCCCGCGCAGCAGCCCTCTGCCAACAGCAGCAGCGTGCTCCTCGCAATGGTCTCCCCAGCACAGCAGCCGGTGAAGACCGTGGCGGCTGCAAAGATGATTTTTGCACTGCTTTCCCTTCACACTGTCATGACTGTGGTGGTGATTTGACAAGGGCCAAGAAACTCCCTGGCAGCTCTGGCTGGGCAGGGACCAAGTGAGAGGAACCGCTGAGGTGTTTCCACGTGTTCACCGGGATCAAGGCAAAGCATCTGCCCATCCCAGACACTCCTTGGGGAGTTGGTGCCACAGAACAGAACGTGCTGGACATGGAGAAGCTGGAGAAGCATGGAGAAGCTGCAACCCCCAAAGAGGGAGTTGCTCGTTGGGAAATCTCCACCCGCACCCCCAACATCACCCTTGGGAAATGGCTCCTTGGAAGCAGTGTCCTCTCGCCGTGGCACAGTTGGAACAGAGGTCCTGCTATCGACAGGCCCCATCCCACCACCAGGATATGCACCACCACCCACCCATCAGTGTCATGAAGGCACCGAGAGCACACCCACTATCGCAAGCTCAGAGGCCAGCACCAAGGCAGCCGATTCCATCACTCAGGATGGGATCTCAAGGAGCAAGTAAAGCATCCACAGGCCACAATGCCCCTTTTTATGTTTGCTAAGGGTTTGGGGCTGCTTCTGTGATGGTGTGGTCCCCGCCAGGCACCATCGTGACCTTTATAGCCCATAACCCTGCCCAAGCAATAACCACCTGTGGTGGTCACAATGGGTGCATCTGGTCATGATGGTGGCATCCGGGGCTCCAAGGTGGTTTTGGGGAGTCAGATAAAAACACAATAGCCAAGGACCAACTTAAGCAATGCTGGTACTCTGGTCAATATGCAAATAGGGCTACAGGGCAACCATCTTACCCCCATAAACAGTCAACCCCCCAAGAGCCTTTGTAATTCTCCTGCACGGCAGCATCTCCCCTTAAGTAGCAATGCCTCTCAAGATTACTTCTCGAGATGCAGAGATTCCTTGACACAACAGATCCTGGGTAAGTGACTAACAGCACGCTAAACTCTGAGATCTCAGCTAAGCGATACAAAGGATTGATTGGGAAGATACAGTCCTTTTGACATAAACCCTTGACCAGGTCTGGGACTGGATACAGCTGCCCCTGGACTCCTCTCTGAGAAGGAGTTTGGAAAGCAAGAGGGTCCTCTCTGAACCTCCTGATTCCACGGGAGGCTCTCCCTCACAGTTCTGACTGACCCTGCCCTCCATGCAGTAAATGACCGATTGCACCTCGCCATCGAATCTTGTCGAAACACAGTCGCATTGACCATCAAACGCTGCCGCTGAGCCGGGGTGGGGGGTGCCCAAGGGCAGGGCTGGCTGCCGGCCTGTGATGCGCTCTGTCGCCTGGGACACCACAGGGGATGCGTCACAATGGGGGGCAGCTATAAAAGGCGCCAGCAGCAGCGCTGCCCCAGTACGGCCTGGGCTAGCGGTGAGTGGGCTGCCGGGGGGAGGCTGGGCTGGACCAGGGCCGGGGCAGAAATGCCGGCCCCCGCGGGGTGGGTTCTCACCCAGCATCGAGGGCCCAGCCACTGGCCCCTGGGCTGGGCACAGGCCTTACTCCTACAGGCTATGGCTGCAATAAGGGTCCTCACCTTGCTTGTGCTAAGCATCTTCCGGCTCCTGCCAATGGTTGGCGATGAGCTGGACGAGGCCATGCGCGAGCATGTGCAGCAGCGTGTGGAGCATCTGATGGCTCGGATGACTTGGCTGCTGCAGGAGCTGGAGCAGAGGAGCCTGGAGCAGAGGAGCCAGAAGCCAGCCTTTGCCTGGGGAGGCCTCATCTTTGCTGCCTTGCAGCAGTGGCAGTTCTGGGCGATTGCTGGAGTCCCAGTCCTGCTCTTCAGGCTCTGCTGGTGGCGCCGGAAAAGGAGGCGACAGCCAGAGATCGGCCATGAAGAGGAGAGCTCCAGCAGCAGCACAGAGCTGGAGGAGGATGAAAGTGAAGAAGAAGATGCTGATGATTATCAGAGGTGTCTGCTGAATTCTATCACAAAGCGCATCCGATTGTCAGTGAAGAGCATGGCCTACAGAAGACAGGTGGTGGAAGAGCTGGCGAGCGACCTCCTCACTGTCTTACAAGGACGCTTGTCAAATAGTTTCTTCCCGGCGCTGCAGCCAGCCATCGGGGTGGGCAGCGCCTTTGAAGGTTGGAGTCCCGCTGGGCATGATGCTGTCTACCACCTGCTTGTGCCCATGAAGCCCCCCCGGGGGCACACCTTCCACCTGGAGCTGGGCGCTGCGGGGGAGATGCCGGCAAAGAACTGCGTCCGCGTGGAGCTGGAGTGCACCTGCACCAGGGACCAAGGCATGGAGAACGTGCTGTGCTTCCTCCACCAACCTGAGGAGGGGCTAGGCAGAAATCAGGTTTTGAGCTTCCTAGGCATCCTCTGCACCGGCTCCTACCTAGATATCGAGAAGACTGCCCGCTGGTTCCAGAAGTTGGTGAGGTCAGCCTGGCGGGAGATGCCTCAGTCGCGTCTCTACACTATGAAGGTTCTGCCTTCCAGCCGCTCCTGCAAGCTGCAGCTGACAAACGCCTCCGGGAGATCCCTCTTCATTGAGATGATGTTTGGGGTGCAGCGAGGCGACTCGGACATCTTCCTGAGCAGCCAGACTGCAGAAGCCGCCTTCACCCCAAGCACCACGTGGGCAGAGACCTACGATGTGGCAGAGGCAAAGTTCTTCAGGCACGTGGCCAGGCAGGCCCCGCGTGACACCTCCCACCTCCAATGCCTGCAGCTCTGCGCTGGTAGCCTGGTGGGCACAGGCTTTTCCTCTGATGTCTTCAAAACGGTTGTGATGCACCTCCTGAACACCATACCCCCGTCAAGCTGGAGAAGGAGGGAATTCCTGATGCGGCTGCAGGATATCATGTGGTACCTGCACGGCTGCTTGGAGGAAAAACGCCTGCACCACTTCTTCTTTGGTAATGAGAACATGCCTGAGGACATCGTCTTGCCCGCAGCCTTCCAAGCGGCTGAGCCAATCAACCTCTTCCAGTGCCTGCTGCAGGATCCAGCTGCCCACGCCAAGGCACTGCATGACTTTGAGGAAGTGCAAGGTCGGCTCACAAGACTGGTCTTCTGCGGAGACTGAAAGAGGTCTTCCCGGACAGAGCTGGGTTTGTGTCCCCTTGACTGCCCGTGCATCTTTGAAGAGCATCCCTTCCTTCTAGGAGCTCTACTTTGCGCAAAGTTGACAATAAAGAGTGTGTTTGAACAAAAGCTGCATCTCTGAGTGAGTGCACATCAGTTTTTTGGGGAATGCGGGCACAGGGGGCTGAGTGCTGATGTGGTGGGCTCTGGTTTCACTGATTCTCTAGCTACGGCTCCCCATCCTGCCTGTGCTCCTGCACTGGGGCAATGGGAATAATTTGTCACCCTCCACAGCTGGGCACATTGCCTGGGTGGCTCCGCAGGGAGGGAGCCTGACGTGGCTTCCTTGGGGGCCATACACAAAGCAAGCCCTGGGAGCGCCATAGCATTGCCCTCGGGTGACCCCAGCGAGGTGGGAATGACGCGGGCCGAGTGGGGAGCCCTTTGCACGGGGGACGAGTGCCACGACGGCAGAGCGGGGCTCTGGCGGCTCTGGCTCCTGTACCAGCATGAGACTCATGCTCCACACCCTCTCGTCACCTCAAGCTTGGGTTCCCACCACTTTAACACGGGAGACTTAACACGTGCAGCAAGGTTAAAGAAAGCTTTTGAGATGCCTCCAATTCCAGGCATGCACTGGCGCAGTCCGTGCCACGTTTCTGAGAAGCAGTGGCCTGGCAGCAGCCATGGCGGCAGGAGAGCTGCACTCATCCCTGTCTTTGGGACACCTCTAGTGGAAATCCAAGGATGGTCTATGGGAGAAGATTTGGAAGATCTTCGATAGTTATCACGTCAAAAGAACTGCCCGTGTCTGAGTGCTAAAGAAGCCCAACGGGTGCCTGGTGCCCATCAGCCCAAGGGACGTGGCTTTTCCGGGCTCTGCGAGGGCCGTGCTGTTTTAAAACCAACTCTTGCCTTTTATCACAGCAGACCTAGTTGGGGCCAGCTCTGCTGTCTGTCTCTCCTGGCCCCGGGCTCTGAGCTTCTCCTCCGAGCCCAATCTGAGAGCAAAATGCCAGCTCCTCTCAGAAGCACCGCCCCAGGGTGTAGCGAGAGGTGCAGCGAGTCACTGAGTGTCTGCCCAAGCCATCACTGCCCGTGTTACACTGCTGATGTGCCTTCTGGAGAAGTGGACACCTTCACAGCTGCCTTGGATCAACGAGCCACCCGAACTAGCACTCTGCGCTGTCACTGTGAAGCTTCATGCTGGAACTCAGTCGCGTTGGGGGCAAGATGTCCTGCAGACGGGGTTCGGCCACTGAAAGCCTGCCACAGCCCTTGACATACTGCTTCACAAGGGTCTCTGCACAGTTCCCTCTGCCGCCAGGAGATCTCAGGCTTGCAAGATAGCTCTGGGGGGTGTCTGAGGGCATTTCTGTGCCCCTGACACCCTTGGGCTGTGTGTGGGAGGGACTGGCAGGTCGGCAGGTCCTGAGGCAGTTGGGGGGTGCTGGCTGTCCCCGTGGCCCCTTCCAACCGTGGGAGGGGTTTGGAAACCTTCACAACTGGCCTGTGCCAAGCCAGGAGAGAGGCTGGGATGCAAAGTACAGAAATTCAAGAGTAACGCTTTATTCATGCGCATGAGGTGTCCCGTTCAAATTGGCGCACCCTGAATGCGGTTTTACATGAGGTTCTTCTACCTCTCTCTACCATTCAGGTACAACATGATGTGGCCAATCCCTACTTAACACACGCATACTACAATTTTCAAAGCAGCTCTGATTCTGGGGCGTCGCCATCCATCTGCTTCTGTCTTGATCTGCACGACCCTGGGCTTGGTCTGGCTACAGCTCCTTCTCTCTGGTGCCAGGCAAGGGGAGGGTTTCACAGAGGTGGTAGAGGGGCTAGGATGCAGACATGATAGTCCGGGATTGGGGAATTCAGGGCATGGGAGTAACGGACAGGATCCAGGAAAAGTCAAGCCGGCAGAGTTGAGCCACCCACCCGCATTAGAACCTGTGCCACTAGGAAAGCACGCAAGGTATTAGCAATTGGAGATTCCTTACTGGGAGGCGCTGAAGCAGCTCTTTGCCGTCCAGACAATTTCTCCAGAGAAGTTTGCTGCCCACCAGGAGCTCACACTCGGGACGTCACTGAGAGGCTGCCAAGACCTGAACCCTGCAGGTTATCACCCACTCCTACTACACGATGTAGGGTCTGACGACACTGTGACGAGGCAACTTAGAACCATCCAAAGAGACTGTATGTTCCTTGGAGCAATGTTCAAAGGACGAGGAGCAGAGGTGGTGTTCTCCTCTCTCCTCCCAGTCAGAGGAAGGGGTTCAGGAAGGAGGAGGCAAATTGAACAGGTGAATGCCTGGCTGCACAGCTGCTGCTCAAGCTTCTGTGATTGTGGATCACAGAAAAAGCTGCTGGCTCCTGTGATCGTGGATCAATGTTGGAGAAGCTGGATCTGTTGGGAGCTGATGGCATTCCCCTGACCTCATACTGCAGGGAAAAAGAGGGGAGAATGGGCGACACAGAAAGGAAAGGGAAATGCCCGCGCAGCAGCCCTCTGCCAACAGCAGCAGCGTGCTCCTCGCAATGGTCTCCCCAGCACAGCAGCCGGTGAAGACCGTGGCGGCTGCAAAGATGATTTTTGCACTGCTTTCCCTTCACACTGTCATGACTGTGGTGGTGATTTGACAAGGGCCAAGAAACTCCCTGGCAGCTCTGGCTGGGCAGGGACCAAGTGAGAGGAACCGCTGAGGTGTTTCCACGTGTTCACCGGGATCAAGGCAAAGCATCTGCCCATCCCAGACACTCCTTGGGGAGTTGGTGCCACAGAACAGAACGTGCTGGACATGGAGAAGCTGGAGAAGCATGGAGAAGCTGCAACCCCCAAAGAGGGAGTTGCTCGTTAGGAAATCTCCACCCGCACCCCCAACATCACCCTTGGGAAATGGCTCCTTGGAAGCAGTGTCCTCTCGCCGTGGCACAGTTGGAACAGAGGTCCTGCTATCGACAGGCCCCATCCCACCACCAGGATATGCACCACCACCCACCCATCAGTGTCATGAAGGCACCGAGAGCACACCCACCATCGCAAGCTCAGAGGCCAGCACCAAGGCAGCCGATTCCATCACTCAGGATGGGATCTCAAGGAGCAAGTAAAGCATCCACAGGCCACAATGCCCCTTTTTATGTTTGCTAAGGGTTTGGGGCTGCTTCTGTGATGGTGTGGTCCCCGCCAGGCACCATCGTGACCTTTATAGCCCATAACCCTGCCCAAGCAATAACCACCTGTGGTGGTCACAATGGGTGCATCTGGTCATGATGGTGGCATCCGGGGCTCCAAGGTGGTTTTGGGGAGTCAGATAAAAACACAATAGCCAAGGACCAACTTAAGCAATGCTGGTACTCTGGTCAATATGCAAATAGGGCTACAGGGCAACCATCTTACCCCCATAAACAGTCAACCCCCCAAGAGCCTTTGTAATTCTCCTGCACGGCAGCATCTCCCCTTAAGTAGCAACGCCTCTCAAGATTACTTCTCGAGATGCAGAGATTCCTTGACACAACAGATCCTGGGTAAGTGACTAACAGCACGCTAAACTCTGAGATCTCAGCTAAGCGATACAAAGGATTGATTGGGAAGATACAGTCCTTTTGATATAAACCCTTGACCAGGTCTGGGACTGGATACAGCTGCCCCTGGACTCCTCTCTGAGAAGGAGTTTGGAAAGCAGGAGGGTCCTCTCTGAACCTCCTGATTCCACGGGAGGCTCTCCCTCACAGTTCTGACTGACCCTGCCCTCCATGCAGTAAATGACCGATTGCACCTCGCCATCGAATCTTGTCGAAACACAGTCGCATTGACCATCAAACGCTGCCGCTGAGCCGGGGTGGGGGGTGCCCAAGGGCAGGGCTGGCTGCCGGCCTGTGATGCGCTCTGTCGCCTGGGACACCACAGGGGATGCGTCACAATGGGGGGCAGCTATAAAAGGCGCCAGCAGCAGCGCTGCCCCAGTACGGCCTGGGCTAGCGGTGAGTGGGCTGGCGGGGGGAGGCTGGGCTGGACCAGGGCCGGGGCAGAAATGCCGGCCCCCGCGGGGTGGGTTCTCACCCAGCATCGAGGGCCCAGCCACTGGCCCCTGGGCTGGGCACAGGCCTTACTCCTACAGGCTATGGCTGCAATAAGGGTCCTCGCCTTGCTTGTGCTAAGCATCTTCCGGCTCCTGCCAATGGTTGGCGATGAGCTGGACAAGGCCATGCGCGAGCATGTGCAGCAGCGTGTGGAGCATCTGATGGCTCGGATGACTTGGCTGCTGCAGGAGCTGGAGCAGAGGAGCCTGGAGCAGAGGAGCCAGAAGCCAGCCTTTGCCTGGGGAGGCCTCGTCTTTGCTGCCTTGCAGCAGTGGCAGTTCTGGGCGATTGCTGGAGTCCCAGTCCTGCTCTTCAGGCTCTGCTGGTGGCGCCGGAAAAGGAGGCGACAGCCAGAGATCGGCCATGAAGAGGAGAGCTCCAGCAGCAGCACAGAGCTGGAGGAGGATGAAAGTGAAGAAGAAGATGCTGATGATTATCAGAGGTGTCTGCTGAATTCTATCACAAAGCGCATCCGATTGTCAGTGAAGAGCATGGCCTACAGGAGACAGGTGGTGGAAGAGCTGGCGAGCGACCTCCTCACTGTCTTACAAGGACGCTTGTCAAATAGTTTCTTCCCGGCGCTGCAGCCAGCCATCGGGGTGGGCAGCGCCTTTGAAGGTTGGAGTCCCGCTGGGCATGATGCTGTCTACCACCTGCTTGTGCCCATGAAGCCCCCCCGGGGGCACACCTTCCACCTGGAGCTGGGCGCTGCGGGGGAGATGCCGGCAAAGAACTGCGTCCGCGTGGAGCTGGAGTGCACCTGCACCAGGGACCAAGGCATGGAGAACGTGCTGTGCTTCCTCCACCAACCTGAGGAGGGGCTAGGCAGAAATCAGGTTTTGAGCTTCCTAGGCATCCTCTGCACCGGCTCCTACCTAGATATCGAGAAGACTGCCCGCTGGTTCCAGAAGTTGGTGAGGTCAGCCTGGCGGGAGATGCCTCAGTCGCGTCTCTACACTATGAAGGTGCTGCCTTCCAGCCGCTCCTGCAAGCTGCAGCTGACAAACGCCTCCGGGAGATCCCTCTTCATTGAGATGATGTTTGGGGTGCAGCGAGGCGACTCGGACATCTTCCTGAGCAGCCAGACTGCAGAAGCCGCCTTCACCCCAAGCACCACGTGGGCAGAGACCTACGATGTGGCAGAGGCAAAGTTCTTCAGGCACGTGGCCAGGCAGGCCCCGCGTGACACCTCCCACCTCCAATGCCTGCAGCTCTGCGCTGGTAGCCTGGTGGGCACAGGCTTTTCCTCTGATGTCTTCAAAACGGTTGTGATGCACCTCCTGAACACCATACCCCCGTCAAGCTGGAGAAGGAGGGAATTCCTGATGCGGCTGCAGGATATCATGTGGTACCTGCACGGCTGCTTGGAGGAAAAACGCCTGCACCACTTCTTCTTTGGTAATGAGAACATGCCTGAGGACATCGTCTTGCCCGCAGCCTTCCAAGCGGCTGAGCCAATCAACCTCTTCCAGTGCCTGCTGCAGGATCCAGCTGCCCACGCCAAGGCACTGCATGACTTTGAGGAAGTGCAAGGTCGGCTCACAAGACTGGTCTTCTGCGGAGACTGAAAGAGGTCTTCCCGGACAGAGCTGGGTTTGTGTCCCCTTGACTGCCCGTGCATCTTTGAAGAGCATCCCTTCCTTCTAGGAGCTCTACTTTGCGCAAAGTTGACAATAAAGAGTGTGTTTGAACAAAAGCTGCATCTCTGAGTGAGTGCGCATCAGTTTTTTGGGGAATGCGGGCACAGGGGGCTGAGTGCTGATGTGGTGGGCTCTGGTTTCACTGATTCTCTAGCTACGGCTCCCCATCCTGCCTGTGCTCCTGCACTGGGGCAATGGGAATAATTTGTCACCCTCCACAGCTGGGCACATTGCCTGGGTGGCTCCGCAGGGAGGGAGCCTGACGTGGCTTCCTTGGGGGCCATACACAAAGCAAGCCCTGGGAGCGCCATAGCATTGCCCTCGGGTGACCCCAGCGAGGTGGGAATGACGCGGGCCGAGTGGGGAGCCCTTTGCACGGGGGACGAGTGCCACGACGGCAGAGCGGGGCTCTGGCGGCTCTGGCTCCTGTACCAGCATGAGACTCATGCTCCACACCCTCTCGTCACCTCAAGCTTGGGTTCCCACCACTTTAACACGGGAGACTTAACACGTGCAGCAAGGTTAAAGAAAGCTTTTGAGATGCCTCCAATTCCAGGCATGCACTGGCGCAGTCCGTGCCACGTTTCTGAGAAGCAGTGGCCTGGCAGCAGCCATGGCGGCAGGAGAGCTGCACTCATCCCTGTCTTTGGGACACCTCTAGTGGAAATCCAAGGATGGTCTATGGGAGAAGATTTGGAAGATCTTCGATAGTTATCACGTCAAAAGAACTGCCCGTGTCTGAGTGCTAAAGAAGCCCAACGGGTGCCTGGTGCCCATCAGCCCAAGGGACGTGGCTTTTCCGGGCTCTGCGAGGGCCGTGCTGTTTTAAAACCAACTCTTGCCTTTTATCACAGCAGACCTAGTTGGGGCCAGCTCTGCTGTCTGTCTCTCCTGGCCCCGGGCTCTGAGCTTCTCCTCCGAGCCCAATCTGAGAGCAAAATGCCAGCTCCTCTCAGAAGCACCGCCCCAGGGTGTAGCGAGAGGTGCAGCGAGTCACTGAGTGTCTGCCCAAGCCATCACTGCCCGTGTTACACTGCTGATGTGCCTTCTGGAGAAGTGGACACCTTCACAGCTGCCTTGGATCAACGAGCCACCCGAACTAGCACTCTGCGCTGTCACTGTGAAGCTTCATGCTGGAACTCAGTCGCGTTGGGGGCAAGATGTCCTGCAGACGGGGTTCGGCCACTGAAAGCCTGCCACAGCCCTTGACATACTGCTTCACAAGGGTCTCTGCACAGTTCCCTCTGCCGCCAGGAGATCTCAGGCTTGCAAGATAGCTCTGGGGGGTGTCTGAGGGCATTTCTGTGCCCCTGACACCCTTGGGCTGTGTGTGGGAGGGACTGGCAGGTCGGCAGGTCCTGAGGCAGTTGGGGGGTGCTGGCTGTCCCCGTGGCCCCTTCCAACCGTGGGAGGGGTTTGGAAACCTTCACAACTGGCCTGTGCCAAGCCAGGAGAGAGGCTGGGATGCAAAGTACAGAAATTCAAGAGTAACGCTTTATTCATGCGCATGAGGTGTCCCGTTCAAATTGGCGCACCCTGAATGCGGTTTTACATGAGGTTCTTCTACCTCTCTCTACCATTCAGGTACAACATGATGTGGCCAATCCCTACTTAACACACGCATACTACAATTTTCAAAGCAGCTCTGATTCTGGGGCGTCGCCATCCATCTGCTTCTGTCTTGATCTGCACGACCCTGGGCTTGGTCTGGCTACAGCTCCTTCTCTCTGGTGCCAGGCAAGGGGAGGGTTTCACAGAGGTGGTAGAGGGGCTAGGATGCAGACATGATAGTCCGGGATTGGGGAATTCAGGGCATGGGAGTAACGGACAGGATCCAGGAAAAGTCAAGCCGGCAGAGTTGAGCCACCCACCCGCATTAGAACCTGTGCCACTAGGAAAGCACGCAAGGTATTAGCAATTGGAGATTCCTTACTGGGAGGCGCTGAAGCAGCTCTTTGCCGTCCAGACAATTTCTCCAGAGAAGTTTGCTGCCCACCAGGAGCTCACACTCGGGACGTCACTGAGAGGCTGCCAAGACCTGAACCCTGCAGGTTATCACCCACTCCTACTACACGATGTAGGGTCTGACGACACTGTGACGAGGCAACTTAGAACCATCCAAAGAGACTGTATGTTCCTTGGAGCAATGTTCAAAGGACGAGGAGCAGAGGTGGTGTTCTCCTCTCTCCTCCCAGTCAGAGGAAGGGGTTCAGGAAGGAGGAGGCAAATTGAACAGGTGAATGCCTGGCTGCACAGCTGCTGCTCAAGCTTCTGTGATTGTGGATCACAGAAAAAGCTGCTGGCTCCTGTGATCGTGGATCAATGTTGGAGAAGCTGGATCTGTTGGGAGCTGATGGCATTCCCCTGACCTCATACTGCAGGGAAAAAGAGGGGAGAATGGGCGACACAGAAAGGAAAGGGAAATGCCCGCGCAGCAGCCCTCTGCCAACAGCAGCAGCGTGCTCCTCGCAATGGTCTCCCCAGCACAGCAGCCGGTGAAGACCGTGGCGGCTGCAAAGATGATTTTTGCACTGCTTTCCCTTCACACTGTCATGACTGTGGTGGTGATTTGACAAGGGCCAAGAAACTCCCTGGCAGCTCTGGCTGGGCAGGGACCAAGTGAGAGGAACCGCTGAGGTGTTTCCACGTGTTCACCGGGATCAAGGCAAAGCATCTGCCCATCCCAGACACTCCTTGGGGAGTTGGTGCCACAGAACAGAACGTGCTGGACATGGAGAAGCTGGAGAAGCATGGAGAAGCTGCAACCCCCAAAGAGGGAGTTGCTCGTTAGGAAATCTCCACCCGCACCCCCAACATCACCCTTGGGAAATGGCTCCTTGGAAGCAGTGTCCTCTCGCCGTGGCACAGTTGGAACAGAGGTCCTGCTATCGACAGGCCCCATCCCACCACCAGGATATGCACCACCACCCACCCATCAGTGTCATGAAGGCACCGAGAGCACACCCACCATCGCAAGCTCAGAGGCCAGCACCAAGGCAGCCGATTCCATCACTCAGGATGGGATCTCAAGGAGCAAGTAAAGCATCCACAGGCCACAATGCCCCTTTTTATGTTTGCTAAGGGTTTGGGGCTGCTTCTGTGATGGTGTGGTCCCCGCCAGGCACCATCGTGACCTTTATAGCCCATAACCCTGCCCAAGCAATAACCACCTGTGGTGGTCACAATGGGTGCATCTGGTCATGATGGTGGCATCCGGGGCTCCAAGGTGGTTTTGGGGAGTCAGATAAAAACACAATAGCCAAGGACCAACTTAAGCAATGCTGGTACTCTGGTCAATATGCAAATAGGGCTACAGGGCAACCATCTTACCCCCATAAACAGTCAACCCCCCAAGAGCCTTTGTAATTCTCCTGCACGGCAGCATCTCCCCTTAAGTAGCAACGCCTCTCAAGATTACTTCTCGAGATGCAGAGATTCCTTGACACAACAGATCCTGGGTAAGTGACTAACAGCACGCTAAACTCTGAGATCTCAGCTAAGCGATACAAAGGATTGATTGGGAAGATACAGTCCTTTTGATATAAACCCTTGACCAGGTCTGGGACTGGATACAGCTGCCCCTGGACTCCTCTCTGAGAAGGAGTTTGGAAAGCAGGAGGGTCCTCTCTGAACCTCCTGATTCCACGGGAGGCTCTCCCTCACAGTTCTGACTGACCCTGCCCTCCATGCAGTAAATGACCGATTGCACCTCGCCATCGAATCTTGTCGAAACACAGTCGCATTGACCATCAAACGCTGCCGCTGAGCCAGGGTGGGGGGTGCCCAAGGGCAGGGCTGGCTGCCGGCCTGTGATGCGCTCTGTCGCCTGGGACACCACAGGGGATGCGTCACAATGGGGGGCAGCTATAAAAGGCGCCAGCAGCAGCGCTGCCCCAGTACGGCCTGGGCTAGCGGTGAGTGGGCTGGCGGGGGGAGGCTGGGCTGGACCAGGGCCGGGGCAGAAATGCCGGCCCCCGCGGGGTGGGTTCTCACCCAGCATCGAGGGCCCAGCCACTGGCCCCTGGGCTGGGCACAGGCCTTACTCCTACAGGCTATGGCTGCAATAAGGGTCCTCGCCTTGCTTGTGCTAAGCATCTTCCGGCTCCTGCCAATGGTTGGCGATGAGCTGGACAAGGCCATGCGCGAGCATGTGCAGCAGCGTGTGGAGCATCTGATGGCTCGGATGACTTGGCTGCTGCAGGAGCTGGAGCAGAGGAGCCTGGAGCAGAGGAGCCAGAAGCCAGCCTTTGCCTGGGGAGGCCTCGTCTTTGCTGCCTTGCAGCAGTGGCAGTTCTGGGCGATTGCTGGAGTCCCAGTCCTGCTCTTCAGGCTCTGCTGGTGGCGCCGGAAAAGGAGGCGACAGCCAGAGATCGGCCATGAAGAGGAGAGCTCCAGCAGCAGCACAGAGCTGGAGGAGGATGAAAGTGAAGAAGAAGATGCTGATGATTATCAGAGGTGTCTGCTGAATTCTATCACAAAGCGCATCCGATTGTCAGTGAAGAGCATGGCCTACAGGAGACAGGTGGTGGAAGAGCTGGCGAGCGACCTCCTCACTGTCTTACAAGGACGCTTGTCAAATAGTTTCTTCCCGGCGCTGCAGCCAGCCATCGGGGTGGGCAGCGCCTTTGAAGGTTGGAGTCCCGCTGGGCATGATGCTGTCTACCACCTGCTTGTGCCCATGAAGCCCCCCCGGGGGCACACCTTCCACCTGGAGCTGGGCGCTGCGGGGGAGATGCCGGCAAAGAACTGCGTCCGCGTGGAGCTGGAGTGCACCTGCACCAGGGACCAAGGCATGGAGAACGTGCTGTGCTTCCTCCACCAACCTGAGGAGGGGCTAGGCAGAAATCAGGTTTTGAGCTTCCTAGGCATCCTCTGCACCGGCTCCTACCTAGATATCGAGAAGACTGCCCGCTGGTTCCAGAAGTTGGTGAGGTCAGCCTGGCGGGAGATGCCTCAGTCGCGTCTCTACACTATGAAGGTGCTGCCTTCCAGCCGCTCCTGCAAGCTGCAGCTGACAAACGCCTCCGGGAGATCCCTCTTCATTGAGATGATGTTTGGGGTGCAGCGAGGCGACTCGGACATCTTCCTGAGCAGCCAGACTGCAGAAGCCGCCTTCACCCCAAGCACCACGTGGGCAGAGACCTACGATGTGGCAGAGGCAAAGTTCTTCAGGCACGTGGCCAGGCAGGCCCCGCGTGACACCTCCCACCTCCAATGCCTGCAGCTCTGCGCTGGTAGCCTGGTGGGCACAGGCTTTTCCTCTGATGTCTTCAAAACGGTTGTGATGCACCTCCTGAACACCATACCCCCGTCAAGCTGGAGAAGGAGGGAATTCCTGATGCGGCTGCAGGATATCATGTGGTACCTGCACGGCTGCTTGGAGGAAAAACGCCTGCACCACTTCTTCTTTGGTAATGAGAACATGCCTGAGGACATCGTCTTGCCCGCAGCCTTCCAAGCGGCTGAGCCAATCAACCTCTTCCAGTGCCTGCTGCAGGATCCAGCTGCCCACGCCAAGGCACTGCATGACTTTGAGGAAGTGCAAGGTCGGCTCACAAGACTGGTCTTCTGCGGAGACTGAAAGAGGTCTTCCCGGACAGAGCTGGGTTTGTGTCCCCTTGACTGCCCGTGCATCTTTGAAGAGCATCCCTTCCTTCTAGGAGCTCTACTTTGCGCAAAGTTGACAATAAAGAGTGTGTTTGAACAAAAGCTGCATCTCTGAGTGAGTGCGCATCAGTTTTTTGGGGAATGCGGGCACAGGGGGCTGAGTGCTGATGTGGTGGGCTCTGGTTTCGCTGATTCTCTAGCTACGGCTCCCCATCCTGCCTGTGCTCCTGCACTGGGGCAATGGGAATAATTTGTTACCCTCCACAGCTGGGCACATTGCCTGGGTGGCTCCGCAGGGAGGGAGCCTGACGTGGCTTCCTTGGGGGCCATACACAAAGCAAGCCCTGGGAGCGCCATAGCATTGCCCTCGGGTGACCCCAGCGAGGTGGGAATGACGCGGGCCGAGTGGGGAGCCCTTTGCACGGGGGACGAGTGCCACGACGGCAGAGCGGGGCTCTGGCGGCTCTGGCTCCTGTACCAGCATGAGACTCATGCTCCACACCCTCTCGTCACCTCAAGCTTGGGTTCCCACCACTTTAACACGGGAGACTTAACACGTGCAGCAAGGTTAAAGAAAGCTTTTGAGATGCCTCCAATTCCAGGCATGCACTGGCGCAGTCCGTGCCACGTTTCTGAGAAGCAGTGGCCTGGCAGCAGCCATGGCGGCAGGAGAGCTGCACTCATCCCTGTCTTTGGGACACCTCTAGTGGAAATCCAAGGATGGTCTATGGGAGAAGATTTGGAAGATCTTCGATAGTTATCACGTCAAAAGAACTGCCCGTGTCTGAGTGCTAAAGAAGCCCAACGGGTGCCTGGTGCCCATCAGCCCAAGGGACGTGGCTTTTCCGGGCTCTGCGAGGGCCGTGCTGTTTTAAAACCAACTCTTGCCTTTTATCACAGCAGACCTAGTTGGGGCCAGCTCTGCTGTCTGTCTCTCCTGGCCCCGGGCTCTGAGCTTCTCCTCCGAGCCCAATCTGAGAGCAAAATGCCAGCTCCTCTCAGAAGCACCGCCCCAGGGTGTAGCGAGAGGTGCAGTGAGTCACTGAGTGTCTGCCCAAGCCTTCACTGCCCGTGTTACACTGCTGATGTGCCTTCTGGAGAAGTGGACACCTTCACAGCTGCCTTGGATCAACGAGCCACCCGAACTAGCACTCTGCGCTGTCACTGTGAAGCTTCATGCTGGAACTCAGTCGCGTTGGGGGCAAGATGTCCCGCAGACGGGGTTCGGCCACTGAAAGCCTGCCACAGCCCTTGACATACTGCTTCACAAGGGTCTCTGCACAGTTCCCTCTGCCGCCAGGAGATCTCAGGCTTGCAAGATAGCTCTGGGGGGTGTCTGAGGGCATTTCTGTGCCCCTGACACCCTTGGGCTGTGTGTGGGAGGGACTGGCAGGTCGGCAGGTCCTGAGGCAGTTGGGGGGTGCTGGCTGTCCCCGCGGCCCCTTCCAACCGTGGGAGGGGTTTGGAAACCTTCACAACTGGCCTGTGCCAAGCCAGGAGAGAGGCTGGGATGCAAAGTACAGAAATTCAAGAGTAACGCTTTATTCATGCGCATGAGGTGTCCCGTTCAAATTGGCGCACCCTGAATGCGGTTTTACATGAGGTTCTTCTACCTCTCTCTACCATTCAGGTACAACATGATGTGGCCAATCCCTACTTAACACACGCATACTACAATTTTCAAAGCAGCTCTGATTCTGGGGCGTCGCCATCCATCTGCTTCTGTCTTGATCTGCACGACCCTGGGCTTGGTCTGGCTACAGCTCCTTCTCTCTGGTGCCAGGCAAGGGGAGGGTTTCACAGAGGTGGTAGAGGGGCTAGGATGCAGACATGATAGTCCGGGATTGGGGAATTCAGGGCATGGGAGTAACGGACAGGATCCAGGAAAAGTCAAGCCGGCAGAGTTGAGCCACCCACCCGCATTAGAACCTGTGCCACTAGGAAAGCACGCAAGGTATTAGCAATTGGAGATTCCTTACTGGGAGGCGCTGAAGCAGCTCTTTGCCGTCCAGACAATTTCTCCAGAGAAGTTTGCTGCCCACCAGGAGCTCACACTCGGGACGTCACTGAGAGGCTGCCAAGACCTGAACCCTGCAGGTTATCACCCACTCCTACTACACGATGTAGGGTCTGACGACACTGTGACGAGGCAACTTAGAACCATCCAAAGAGACTGTATGTTCCTTGGAGCAATGTTCAAAGGACGAGGAGCAGAGGTGGTGTTCTCCTCTCTCCTCCCAGTCAGAGGAAGGGGTTCAGGAAGGAGGAGGCAAATTGAACAGGTGAATGCCTGGCTGCACAGCTGCTGCTCAAGCTTCTGTGATTGTGGATCACAGAAAAAGCTGCTGGCTCCTGTGATCGTGGATCAATGTTGGAGAAGCTGGATCTGTTGGGAGCTGATGGCATTCCCCTGACCTCATACTGCAGGGAAAAAGAGGGGAGAATGGGCGACACAGAAAGGAAAGGGAAATGCCCGCGCAGCAGCCCTCTGCCAACAGCGTCAGCGTGCTCCTCGCAATGGTCTCCCCAGCACAGCAGCCGGTGAAGACCGTGGCGGCTGCAAAGATGATTTTTGCACTGCTTTCCCTTCACACTGTCATGACTGTGGTGGTGATTTGACAAGGGCCAAGAAACTCCCTGGCAGCTCTGGCTGGGCAGGGACCAAGTGAGAGGAACCGCTGAGGTGTTTCCACGTGTTCACCGGGATCAAGGCAAAGCATCTGCCCATCCCAGACACTCCTTGGGGAGTTGGTGCCACAGAACAGAACGTGCTGGACATGGAGAAGCTGGAGAAGCATGGAGAAGCTGCAACCCCCAAAGAGGGAGTTGCTCGTTGGGAAATCTCCACCCGCACCCCCAACATCACCCTTGGGAAATGGCTCCTTGGAAGCAGTGTCCTCTCGCCGTGGCACAGTTGGAACAGAGGTCCTGCTATCGACAGGCCCCATCCCACCACCAGGATATGCACCACCACCCACCCATCAGTGTCATGAAGGCACCGAGAGCACACCCACCATCGCAAGCTCAGAGGCCAGCACCAAGGCAGCCGATTCCATCACTCAGGATGGGATCTCAAGGAGCAAGTAAAGCATCCACAGGCCACAATGCCCCTTTTTATGTTTGCTAAGGGTTTGGGGCTGCTTCTGTGATGGTGTGGTCCCCGCCAGGCACCATCGTGACCTTTATAGCCCATAACCCTGCCCAAGCAATAACCACCTGTGGTGGTCACAATGGGTGCATCTGGTCATGATGGTGGCATCCGGGGCTCCAAGGTGGTTTTGGGGAGTCAGATAAAAACACAATAGCCAAGGACCAACTTAAGCAATGCTGGTACTCTGGTCAATATGCAAATAGGGCTACAGGGCAACCATCTTACCCCCATAAACAGTCAACCCCCCAAGAGCCTTTGTAATTCTCCTGCACGGCAGCATCTCCCCTTAAGTAGCAACGCCTCTCAAGATTACTTCTCGAGATGCAGAGATTCCTTGACACAACAGATCCTGGGTTAGTGACGAACAGCACGCTAAACTCTGAAATCTCAGCTAAGCGATACAAAGGATTGATTGGGAAGATACAGTCCTTTTGACATAAACCCTTGACCAGGTCTGGGACTGGATACAGCTGCCCCTGGACTCCTCTCTGAGAAGGAGTTTGGAAAGCAGGAGGGTCCTCTCTGAACCTCCTGATTCCACGGGAGGCTCTCCCTCACAGTTCTGACTGACCCTGCCCTCCATGCAGTAAATGACCGATTGCACCTCGCCATCGAATCTTGTCGAAACACAGTCGCATTGACCATCAAACGCTGCCGCTGAGCCGGGGTGGGGGGTGCCCAAGGGCAGGGCTGGCTGCCGGCCTGTGATGCGCTCTGTCGCCTGGGACACCACAGGGGATGCGTCACAATGGGGGGCAGCTATAAAAGGCGCCAGCAGCAGCGCTGCCCCAGTACGGCCTGGGCTAGCGGTGAGTGGGCTGGCGGGGGGAGGCTGGGCTGGACCAGGGCCGGGGCAGAAATGCCAGCCCCCGCGGGGTGGGTTCTCACCCAGCATCGAGGGCCCAGCCACTGGCCCTTGGGCTGGGCACAGGCCTTACTCCTACAGGCTATGGCTGCAATAAGGGTCCTCGCCTTGCTTGTGCTAAGCATCTTCCAGCTCCTGCCAATGGTTGGCGATGAGCTGGACGAGGCCATGCGCGAGCATGTGCAGCAGCGTGTGGAGCATCTGATGGCTCAGATGACTTGGCTGCTGCAGGAGCTGGAGCAGAGGAGCCTGGAGCAGAGGAGCAAGAAGCCAGCCTTTGCCTGGGGAGGCCTCATCTTTGCTGCCTTGCAGCAGTGGCAGTTCTGGGCGATTGCTGGAGTCCCAGTCCTGCTCTTCAGGCTCTGCTGGTGGCGCCGGAAAAGGAGGCGACAGCCAGAGATCGGCCATGAAGAGGAGAGCTCCAGCAGCAGCACAGAGCTGGAGGAGGATGAAAGTGAAGAAGAAGATGCTGATGATTATCAGAGGTGTCTGCTGAATTCTATCACAAAGCGCATCCGATTGTCAGTGAAGAGCATGGCCTACAGGAGACAGGTGGTGGAAGAGCTGGCGAGCGACCTCCTCACTGTCTTACAAGGACGCTTGTCAAATAGTTTCTTCCCGGCGCTGCAGCCAGCCATCGGGGTGGGCAGCGCCTTTGAAGGTTGGAGTCCCGCTGGGCATGATGCTGTCTACCACCTGCTTGTGCCCATGAAGCCCCCCCGGGGGCACACCTTCCACCTGGAGCTGGGCGCTGCGGGGGAGATGCCGGCAAAGAACTGCGTCCGCGTGGAGCTGGAGTGCACCTGCACCAGGGACCAAGGCATGGAGAACGTGCTGTGCTTCCTCCACCAACCTGAGGAGGGGCTAGGCAGAAATCAGGTTTTGAGCTTCCTAGGCATCCTCTGCACCGGCTCCTACCTAGATATCGAGAAGACTGCCCGCTGGTTCCAGAAGTTGGTGAGGTTAGCCTGGCGGGAGATGCCTCAGTCGCGTCTCTACACTATGAAGGTGCTGCCTTCCAGCCGCTCCTGCAAGCTGCAGCTGACAAACGCCTCCGGGAGATCCCTCTTCATTGAGATGATGTTTGGGGTGCAGCGAGGCGACTCGGACATCTTCCTGAGCAGCCAGACTGCAGAAGCCGCCTTCACCCCAAGCACCACGTGGGCAGAGACCTACGATGTGGCAGAGGCAAAGTTCTTCAGGCACGTGGCCAGGCAGGCCCCGCGTGACACCTCCCACCTCAAATGCCTGCAGCTCTGCGCTGGTAGCCTGGTGGGCACAGGCTTTTCCTCTGATGTCTTCAAAACGGTTGTGATGCACCTCCTGAACACCATACCCCCGTCAAGCTGGAGAAGGAGGGAATTCCTGATGCGGCTGCAGGATATCATGTGGTACCTGCACGGCTGCTTGGAGGAAAAACGCCTGCACCACTTCTTCTTTGGTAATGAGAACATGCCTGAGGACATCGTCTTGCCCGCAGCCTTCCAAGCGGCTGAGCCAATCAACCTCTTCCAGTGCCTGCTGCAGGATCCAGCTGCCCACGCCAAGGCACTGCATGACTTTGAGGAAGTGCAAGGTCGGCTCACAAGACTGGTCTTCTGCAGAGACTGAAAGAGGTCTTCCCGGACAGAGCTGGGTTTGTGTCCCCTTGACTGCCCGTGCATCTTTGAAGAGCATCCCTTCCTTCTAGGAGCTCTACTTTGCGCAAAGTTGACAATAAAGAGTGTGTTTGAACAAAAGCTGCATCTCTGAGTGAGTGCGCATCAGTTTTTTGGGGAATGCGGGCACAGGGGGCTGAGTGCTGATGTGGTGGGCTCTGGTTTCACTGATTCTCTAGCTACGGCTCCCCATCCTGCCTGTGCTCCTGCACTGGGGCAATGGGAATAATTTGTCACCCTCCACAGCTGGGCACATTGCCTGGGTGGCTCCGCAGGGAGGGAGCCTGACGTGGCTTCCTTGGGGGCCATACACAAAGCAAGCCCTGGGAGCGCCATAGCATTGCCCTCGGGTGACCCCAGCGAGGTGGGAATGACGCGGGCCGAGTGGGGAGCCCTTTGCACGGGGGACGAGTGCCACGACGGCAGAGCGGGGCTCTGGCGGCTCTGGCTCCTGTACCAGCATGAGACTCATGCTCCACACCCTCTCGTCACCTCAAGCTTGGGTTCCCACCACTTTAACACGGGAGACTTAACACGTGCAGCAAGGTTAAAGAAAGCTTTTGAGATGCCTCCAATTCCAGGCATGCACTGGCGCAGTCCGTGCCACGTTTCTGAGAAGCAGTGGCCTGGCAGCAGCCATGGCGGCAGGAGAGCTGCACTCATCCCTGTCTTTGGGACACCTCTAGTGGAAATCCAAGGATGGTCTATGGGAGAAGATTTGGAAGATCTTCGATAGTTATCACGTCAAAAGAACTGCCCGTGTCTGAGTGCTAAAGAAGCCCAACGGGTGCCTGGTGCCCATCAGCCCAAGGGACGTGGCTTTTCCGGGCTCTGCGAGGGCCGTGCTGTTTTAAAACCAACTCTTGCCTTTTATCACAGCAGACCTAGTTGGGGCCAGCTCTGCTGTCTGTCTCTCCTGGCCCCGGGCTCTGAGCTTCTCCTCCGAGCCCAATCTGAGAGCAAAATGCCAGCTCCTCTCAGAAGCACCGCCCCAGGGTGTAGCCAGTGGTGCAGCGAGTCACTGAGTGTCTGCCCAAGCCTTCACTGCCCGTGTTACACTGCTGATGTGCCTTCTGGAGAAGTGGACACCTTCACAGCTGCCTTGGATCAACGAGCCACCCGAACTAGCACTCTGCGCTGTCACTGTGAAGCTTCATGCTGGAACTCAGTCGCGTTGGGGGCAAGATGTCCTGCAGACGGGGTTCGGCCACTGAAAGCCTGCCACAGCCCTTGACATACTGCTTCACAAGGGTCTCTGCACAGTTCCCTCTGCCGCCAGGAGATCTCAGGCTTGCAAGATAGCTCTGGGGGGTGTCTGAGGGCATTTCTGTGCCCCTGACACCCTTGGGCTGTGTGTGGGAGGGACTGGCAGGTCGGCAGGTCCTGAGGCAGTTGGGGGGTGCTGGCTGTCCCCGCGGCCCCTTCCAACCGTGGGAGGGGTTTGGAAACCTTCACAACTGGCCTGTGCCAAGCCAGGAGAGAGGCTGGGATGCAAAGTACAGAAATTCAAGAGTAACGCTTTATTCATGCGCATGAGGTGTCCCGTTCAAATTGGCGCACCCTGAATGCGGTTTTACATGAGGTTCTTCTACCTCTCTCTACCATTCAGGTACAACATGATGTGGCCAATCCCTACTTAACACACGCATACTACAATTTTCAAAGCAGCTCTGATTCTGGGGCGTCGCCATCCATCTGCTTCTGTCTTGATCTGCACGACCCTGGGCTTGGTCTGGCTACAGCTCCTTCTCTCTGGTGCCAGGCAAGGGGAGGGTTTCACAGAGGTGGTAGAGGGGCTAGGATGCAGACATGATAGTCCGGGATTGGGGAATTCAGGGCATGGGAGTAACGGACAGGATTCAGGAAAAGTCAAGCCGGCAGAGTTGAGCCACCCACCCGCATTAGAACCTGTGCCACTAGGAAAGCACGCAAGGTATTAGCAATTGGAGATTCCTTACTGGGAGGCGCTGAAGCAGCTCTTTGCCGTCCAGACAATTTCTCCAGAGAAGTTTGCTGCCCACCAGGAGCTCACACTCGGGACGTCACTGAGAGGCTGCCAAGACCTGAACCCTGCAGGTTATCACCCACTCCTACTACACGATGTAGGGTCTGACGACACTGTGACGAGGCAACTTAGAACCATCCAAAGAGACTGTATGTTCCTTGGAGCAATGTTCAAAGGACGAGGAGCAGAGGTGGTGTTCTCCTCTCTCCTCCCAGTCAGAGGAAGGGGTTCAGGAAGGAGGAGGCAAATTGAACAGGTGAATGCCTGGCTGCACAGCTGCTGCTCAAGCTTCTGTGATTGTGGATCACAGAAAAAGCTGCTGGCTCCTGTGATCGTGGATCAATGTTGGAGAAGCTGGATCTGTTGGGAGCTGATGGCATTCCCCTGACCTCATACTGCAGGGAAAAAGAGGGGAGAATGGGCGACACAGAAAGGAAAGGGAAATGCCCGCGCAGCAGCCCTCTGCCAACAGCAGCAGCGTGCTCCTCGCAATGGTCTCCCCAGCACAGCAGCCGGTGAAGACCGTGGCGGCTGCAAAGATGATTTTTGCACTGCTTTCCCTTCACACTGTCATGACTGTGGTGGTGATTTGACAAGGGCCAAGAAACTCCCTGGCAGCTCTGGCTGGGCAGGGACCAAGTGAGAGGAACCGCTGAGGTGTTTCCACGTGTTCACCGGGATCAAGGCAAAGCATCTGCCCATCCCAGACACTCCTTGGGGAGTTGGTGCCACAGAACAGAACGTGCTGGACATGGAGAAGCTGGAGAAGCATGGAGAAGCTGCAACCCCCAAAGAGGGAGTTGCTCGTTGGGAAATCTCCACCCGCACCCCCAACATCACCCTTGGGAAATGGCTCCTTGGAAGCAGTGTCCTCTCGCCGTGGCACAGTTGGAACAGAGGTCCTGCTATCGACAGGCCCCATCCCACCACCAGGATATGCACCACCACCCACCCATCAGTGTCATGAAGGCACCGAGAGCACACCCACCATCGCAAGCTCAGAGGCCAGCACCAAGGCAGCCGATTCCATCACTCAGGATGGGATCTCAAGGAGCAAGTAAAGCATCCACAGGCCACAATGCCCCTTTTTATGTTTGCTAAGGGTTTGGGGCTGCTTCTGTGATGGTGTGGTCCCCGCCAGGCACCATCGTGACCTTTATAGCCCATAACCCTGCCCAAGCAATAACCACCTGTGGTGGTCACAATGGGTGCATCTGGTCATGATGGTGGCATCCGGGGCTCCAAGGTGGTTTTGGGGAGTCAGATAAAAACACAATAGCCAAGGACCAACTTAAGCAATGCTGGTACTCTGGTCAATATGCAAATAGGGCTACAGGGCAACCATCTTACCCCCATAAACAGTCAACCCCCCAAGAGCCTTTGTAATTCTCCTGCACGGCAGCATCTCCCCTTAAGTAGCAACGCCTCTCAAGATTACTTCTCGAGATGCAGAGATTCCTTGACACAACAGATCCTGGGTAAGTGACTAACAGCACGCTAAACTCTGAGATCTCAGCTAAGCAATACAAAGGATTGATTGGGAAGATACAGTCCTTTTGACATAAACCCTTGACCAGGTCTGGGACTGGATACAGCTGCCCCTGGACTCCTCTCTGAGAAGGAGTTTGGAAAGCAGGAGGGTCCTCTCTGAACCTCCTGATTCCACGGGAGGCTCTCCCTCACAGTTCTGACTGACCCTGCCCTCCATGCAGTAAATGACCGATTGCACCTCGCCATCGAATCTTGTCGAAACACAGTCGCATTGACCATCAAACGTCTGCCGCTGAGCCGGGGTGGGGGGTGCCCAAGGGCAGGGCTGGCTGCCGGCCTGTGATGCGCTCTGTCGCCTGGGACACCACAGGGGATGCGTCACAATGGGGGGCAGCTATAAAAGGCGCCAGCAGCAGCGCTGCCCCAGTACGGCCTGGGCTAGCGGTGAGTGGGCTGGCGGGGGGAGGCTGGGCTGGACCAGGGCCGGGGCAGAAATGCCGGCCCCCGCGGGGTGGGTTCTCACCCAGCATCGAGGGCCCAGCCACTGGCCCCTGGGCTGGGCACAGGCCTTACTCCTACAGGCTATGGCTGCAATAAGGGTCCTCGCCTTGCTTGTGCTAAGCATCTTCCGGCTCCTGCCAATGGTTGGCGATGAGCTGGACGAGGCCATGCGCGAGCATGTGCAGCAGCGTGTGGAGCATCTGATGGCTCAGATGACTTGGCTGCTGCAGGAGCTGGAGCAGAGGAGCCTGGAGCAGAGGAGCCAGAAGCCAGCCTTTGCCTGGGGAGGCCTCGTCTTTGCTGCCTTGCAGCAGTGGCAGTTCTGGGCGATTGCTGGAGTCCCAGTCCTGCTCTTCAGGCTCTGCTGGTGGCGCCGGAAAAGGAGGCGACAGCCAGAGATCGGCCATGAAGAGGAGAGCTCCAGCAGCAGCACAGAGCTGGAGGAGGATGAAAGTGAAGAAGAAGATGCTGATGATTATCAGAGGTGTCTGCTGAATTCTATCACAAAGCGCATCCGATTGTCAGTGAAGAGCATGGCCTACAGGAGACAGGTGGTGGAAGAGCTGGCGAGCGACCTCCTCACTGTCTTACAAGGACGCTTGTCAAATAGTTTCTTCCCGGCGCTGCAGCCAGCCATCGGGGTGGGCAGCGCCTTTGAAGGTTGGAGTCCCGCTGGGCATGATGCTGTCTACCACCTGCTTGTGCCCATGAAGCCCCCCCGGGGGCACACCTTCCACCTGGAGCTGGGCGCTGCGGGGGAGATGCCGGCAAAGAACTGCGTCCGCGTGGAGCTGGAGTGCACCTGCACCAGGGACCAAGGCATGGAGAACGTGCTGTGCTTCCTCCACCAACCTGAGGAGGGGCTAGGCAGAAATCAGGTTTTGAGCTTCCTAGGCATCCTCTGCACCGGCTCCTACCTAGATATCGAGAAGACTGCCCGCTGGTTCCAGAAGTTGGTGAGGTCAGCCTGGCGGGAGATGCCTCAGTCGCGTCTCTACACTATGAAGGTGCTGCCTTCCAGCCGCTCCTGCAAGCTGCAGCTGACAAACGCCTCCGGGAGATCCCTCTTCATTGAGATGATGTTTGGGGTGCAGCGAGGCGACTCGGACATCTTCCTGAGCAGCCAGACTGCAGAAGCCGCCTTCACCCCAAGCACCACGTGGGCAGAGACCTACGATGTGGCAGAGGCAAAGTTCTTCAGGCACGTGGCCAGGCAGGCCCCGCGTGACACCTCCCACCTCAAATGCCTGCAGCTCTGCGCTGGTAGCCTGGTGGGCACAGGCTTTTCCTCTGATGTCTTCAAAACGGTTGTGATGCACCTCCTGAACACCATACCCCCGTCAAGCTGGAGAAGGAGGGAATTCCTGATGCGGCTGCAGGATATCATGTGGTACCTGCACGGCTGCTTGGAGGAAAAACGCCTGCACCACTTCTTCTTTGGTAATGAGAACATGCCTGAGGACATCGTCTTGCCCGCAGCCTTCCAAGCGGCTGAGCCAATCAACCTCTTCCAGTGCCTGCTGCAGGATCCAGCTGCCCACGCCAAGGCACTGCATGACTTTGAGGAAGTGCAAGGTCGGCTCACAAGACTGGTCTTCTGCGGAGACTGAAAGAGGTCTTCCCGGACAGAGCTGGGTTTGTGTCCCCTTGACTGCCCGTGCATCTTTGAAGAGCATCCCTTCCTTCTAGGAGCTCTACTTTGCGCAAAGTTGACAATAAAGAGTGTGTTTGAACAAAAGCTGCATCTCTGAGTGAGTGCGCATCAGTTTTTTGGGGAATGCGGGCACAGGGGGCTGAGTGCTGATGTGGTGGGCTCTGGTTTCACTGATTCTCTAGCTACGGCTCCCCATCCTGCCTGTGCTCCTGCACTGGGGCAATGGGAATAATTTGTCACCCTCCACAGCTGGGCACATTGCCTGGGTGGCTCCGCAGGGAGGGAGCCTGACGTGGCTTCCTTGGGGGCCATACACAAAGCAAGCCCTGGGAGCGCCATAGCATTGCCCTCGGGTGACCCCAGCGAGGTGGGAATGACGCGGGCCGAGTGGGGAGCCCTTTGCACGGGGGACGAGTGCCACGACGGCAGAGCGGGGCTCTGGCGGCTCTGGCTCCTGTACCAGCATGAGACTCATGCTCCACACCCTCTCGTCACCTCAAGCTTGGGTTCCCACCACTTTAACACGGGAGACTTAACACGTGCAGCAAGGTTAAAGAAAGCTTTTGAGATGCCTCCAATTCCAGGCATGCACTGGCGCAGTCCGTGCCACGTTTCTGAGAAGCAGTGGCCTGGCAGCAGCCATGGCGGCAGGAGAGCTGCACTCATCCCTGTCTTTGGGACACCTCTAGTGGAAATCCAAGGATGGTCTATGGGAGAAGATTTGGAAGATCTTCGATAGTTATCACGTCAAAAGAACTGCCCGTGTCTGAGTGCTAAAGAAGCCCAACGGGTGCCTGGTGCCCATCAGCCCAAGGGACGTGGCTTTTCCGGGCTCTGCGAGGGCCGTGCTGTTTTAAAACCAACTCTTGCCTTTTATCACAGCAGACCTAGTTGGGGCCAGCTCTGCTGTCTGTCTCTCCTGGCCCCGGGCTCTGAGCTTCTCCTCCGAGCCCAATCTGAGAGCAAAATGCCAGCTCCTCTCAGAAGCACCGCCCCAGGGTGTAGCCAGTGGTGCAGCGAGTCACTGAGTGTCTGCCCAAGCCTTCACTGCCCGTGTTACACTGCTGATGTGCCTTCTGGAGAAGTGGACACCTTCACAGCTGCCTTGGATCAACGAGCCACCTGAACTAGCACTCTGCGCTGTCACTGTGAAGCTTCATGCTGGAACTCAGTCGCGTTGGGGGCAAGATGTCCTGCAGACGGGGTTCGGCCACTGAAAGCCTGCCACAGCCCTTGACATACTGCTTCACAAGGGTCTCTGCACAGTTCCCTCTGCCGCCAGGAGATCTCAGGCTTGCAAGATAGCTCTGGGGGGTGTCTGAGGGCATTTCTGTGCCCCTGACACCCTTGGGCTGTGTGTGGGAGGGACTGGCAGGTCGGCAGGTCCTGAGGCAGTTGGGGGGTGCTGGCTGTCCCCGCGGCCCCTTCCAACCATGGGAGGGGTTTGGAAACCTTCACAACTGGCCTGTGCCAAGCCAGGAGAGAGGCTGGGATGCAAAGTACAGAAATTCAAGAGTAACGCTTTATTCATGCGCATGAGGTGTCCCGTTCAAATTGGCGCACCCTGAATGCGGTTTTACATGAGGTTCTTCTACCTCTCTCTACCATTCAGGTACAACATGATGTGGCCAATCCCTACTTAACACACGCATACTACAATTTTCAAAGCAGCTCTGATTCTGGGGCGTCGCCATCCATCTGCTTCTGTCTTGATCTGCACGACCCTGGGCTTGGTCTGGCTACAGCTCCTTCTCTCTGGTGCCAGGCAAGGGGAGGGTTTCACAGAGGTGGTAGAGGGGCTAGGATGCAGACATGATAGTCCGGGATTGGGGAATTCAGGGCATGGGAGTAACGGACAGGATCCAGGAAAAGTCAAGCCGGCAGAGTTGAGCCACCCACCCGCATTAGAACCTGTGCCACTAGGAAAGCACGCAAGGTATTAGCAATTGGAGATTCCTTACTGGGAGGCGCTGAAGCAGCTCTTTGCCGTCCAGACAATTTCTCCAGAGAAGTTTGCTGCCCACCAGGAGCTCACACTCGGGACGTCACTGAGAGGCTGCCAAGACCTGAACCCTGCAGGTTATCACCCACTCCTACTACACGATGTAGGGTCTGACGACACTGTGACGAGGCAACTTAGAACCATCCAAAGAGACTGTATGTTCCTTGGAGCAATGTTCAAAGGACGAGGAGCAGAGGTGGTGTTCTCCTCTCTCCTCCCAGTCAGAGGAAGGGGTTCAGGAAGGAGGAGGCAAATTGAACAGGTGAATGCCTGGCTGCACAGCTGCTGCTCAAGCTTCTGTGATTGTGGATCACAGAAAAAGCTGCTGGCTCCTGTGATCGTGGATCAATGTTGGAGAAGCTGGATCTGTTGGGAGCTGATGGCATTCCCCTGACCTCATACTGCAGGGAAAAAGAGGGGAGAATGGGCGACACAGAAAGGAAAGGGAAATGCCCGCGCAGCAGCCCTCTGCCAACAGCAGCAGCGTGCTCCTCGCAATGGTCTCCCCAGCACAGCAGCCGGTGAAGACCGTGGCGGCTGCAAAGATGATTTTTGCACTGCTTTCCCTTCACACTGTCATGACTGTGGTGGTGATTTGACAAGGGCCAAGAAACTCCCTGGCAGCTCTGGCTGGGCAGGGACCAAGTGAGAGGAACCGCTGAGGTGTTTCCACGTGTTCACCGGGATCAAGGCAAAGCATCTGCCCATCCCAGACACTCCTTGGGGAGTTGGTGCCACAGAACAGAACGTGCTGGACATGGAGAAGCTGGAGAAGCATGGAGAAGCTGCAACCCCCAAAGAGGGAGTTGCTCATTGGGAAATCTCCACCCGCACCCCCAACATCACCCTTGGGAAATGGCTCCTTGGAAGCAGTGTCCTCTCACCGTGGCACAGTTGGAACAGAGGTCCTGCTATCGACAGGCCCCATCCCACCACCAGGATATGCACCACCACCCACCCATCAGTGTCATGAAGGCACCGAGAGCACACCCACCATCGCAAGCTCAGAGGCCAGCACCAAGGCAGCCGATTCCATCACTCAGGATGGGATCTCAAGGAGCAAGTAAAGCATCCACAGGCCACAATGCCCCTTTTTATGTTTGCTAAGCGTTTGGGGCTGCTTCTGTGATGGTGTGGTCCCCGCCAGGCACCATCGTGACCTTTATAGCCCATAACCCTGCCCAAGCAATAACCACCTGTGGTGGTCACAATGGGTGCATCTGGTCATGATGGTGGCATCCGGGGCTCCAAGGTGGTTTTGGGGAGTCAGATAAAAACACAATAGCCAAGGACCAACTTAAGCAATGCTGGTACTCTGGTCAATATGCAAATAGGGCTACAGGGCAACCATCTTACCCCCATAAATAGTCAACCCCCCAAGAGCCTTTGTAATTCTCCTGCACGGCAGCATCTCCCCTTAAGTAGCAACGCCTCTCAAGATTACTTCTCGAGATGCAGAGATTCCTTGACACAACAGATCCTGGGTAAGTGACTAACAGCACGCTAAACTCTGAGATCTCAGCTAAGCGATACAAAGGATTGATTGGGAAGATACAGTCCTTTTGACATAAACCCTTGACCAGGTCTGGGACTGGATACAGCTGCCCCTGGACTCCTCTCTGAGAAGGAGTTTGGAAAGCAGGAGGGTCCTCTCTGAACCTCCTGATTCCACGGGAGGCTCTCCCTCACAGTTCTGACTGACCCTGCCCTCCATGCAGTAAATGACCGATTGCACCTCGCCATCGAATCTTGTCGAAACACAGTCGCATTGACCATCAAACGCTGCCGCTGAGCCGGGGTGGGGGGTGCCCAAGGGCAGGGCTGGCTGCCGGCCTGTGATGCGCTCTGTCGCCTGGGACACCACAGGGGATGCGTCACAATGGGGGGCAGCTATAAAAGGCGCCAGCAGCAGCGCTGCCCCAGTACGGCCTGGGCTAGCGGTGAGTGGGCTGGCGGGGGGAGGCTGGGCTGGACCAGGGCCGGGGCAGAAATGCCAGCCCCCGCGGGGTGGGTTCTCACCCAGCATCGAGGGCCCAGCCACTGGCCCTTGGGCTGGGCACAGGCCTTACTCCTACAGGCTATGGCTGCAATAAGGGTCCTCGCCTTGCTTGTGCTAAGCATCTTCCAGCTCCTGCCAATGGTTGGCGATGAGCTGGACGAGGCCATGCGCAAGCATGTGCAGCAGCGTGTGGAGCATCTGATGGCTCAGATGACTTGGCTGCTGCAGGAGCTGGAGCAGAGGAGCCTGGAGCAGAGGAGCCAGAAGCCAGCCTTTGCCTGGGGAGGCCTCGTCTTTGCTGCCTTGCAGCAGTGGCAGTTCTGGGCGATTGCTGGAGTCCCAGTCCTGCTCTTCAGGCTCTGCTGGTGGCGCCGGAAAAGGAGGCGACAGCCAGAGATCAGCCATGAAGAGGAGAGCTCCAGCAGCAGCACAGAGCTGGAGGAGGATGAAAGTGAAGAAGAAGATGCTGATGATTATCAGAGGTGTCTGCTGAATTCTATCACAAAGCGCATCCGATTGTCAGTGAAGAGCATGGCCTACAGGAGACAGGTGGTGGAAGAGCTGGCGAGCGACCTCCTCACTGTCTTACAAGGACGCTTGTCAAATAGTTTCTTCCCGGCGCTGCAGCCAGCCATCGGGGTGGGCAGCGCCTTTGAAGGTTGGAGTCCCGCTGGGCATGATGCTGTCTACCGCCTGCTTGTGCCCATGAAGCCCCCCCGGGGGCACACCTTCCACCTGGAGCTGGGCGCTGCGGGGGAGATGCCGGCAAAGAACTGCGTCCGCGTGGAGCTGGAGTGCACCTGCACCAGGGACCAAGGCATGGAGAACGTGCTGTGCTTCCTCCACCAACCTGAGGAGGGGCTAGGCAGAAATCAGGTTTTGAGCTTCCTAGGCATCCTCTGCACCGGCTCCTACCTAGATATCGAGAAGACTGCCCGCTGGTTCCAGAAGTTGGTGAGGTCAGCCTGGCGGGAGATGCCTCAGTCGCGTCTCTACACTATGAAGGTTCTGCCTTCCAGCCGCTCCTGCAAGCTGCAGCTGACAAACGCCTCCGGGAGATCCCTCTTCATTGAGATGATGTTTGGGGTGCAGCGAGGCGACTCGGACATCTTCCTGAGCAGCCAGACTGCAGAAGCCGCCTTCACCCCAAGCACCACGTGGGCAGAGACCTACGATGTGGCAGAGGCAAAGTTCTTCAGGCACGTGGCCAGGCAGGCCCCGCGTGACACCTCCCACCTCCAATGCCTGCAGCTCTGCGCTGGTAGCCTGGTGGGCACAGGCTTTTCCTCTGATGTCTTGAAAACGGTTGTGATGCACCTCCTGAACACCATACCCCCGTCAAGCTGGAGAAGGAGGGAATTCCTGATGCGGCTGCAGGATATCATGTGGTACCTGCACGGCTGCTTGGAGGAAAAACGCCTGCACCACTTCTTCTTTGGTAATGAGAACATGCCTGAGGACATCGTCTTGCCCGCAGCCTTCCAAGCGGCTGAGCCAATCAACCTCTTCCAGTGCCTGCTGCAGGATCCAGCTGCCCACGCCAAGGCACTGCATGACTTTGAGGAAGTGCAAGGTCGGCTCACAAGACTGGTCTTCTGCGGAGACTGAAAGAGGTCTTCCCGGACAGAGCTGGGTTTGTGTCCCCTTGACTGCCCGTGCATCTTTGAAGAGCATCCCTTCCTTCTAGGAGCTCTACTTTGCGCAAAGTTGACAATAAAGAGTGTGTTTGAACAAAAGCTGCATCTCTGAGTGAGTGCGCATCAGTTTTTTGGGGAATGCGGGCACAGGGGGCTGAGTGCTGATGTGGTGGGCTCTGGTTTCGCTGATTCTCTAGCTACGGCTCCCCATCCTGCCTGTGCTCCTGCACTGGGGCAATGGGAATAATTTGTCACCCTCCACAGCTGGGCACATTGCCTGGGTGGCTCCGCAGGGAGGGAGCCTGACGTGGCTTCCTTGGGGGCCATACACAAAGCAAGCCCTGGGAGCGCCATAGCATTGCCCTCGGGTGACCCCAGCGAGGTGGGAATGACGCGGGCCGAGTGGGGAGCCCTTTGCACGGGGGACGAGTGCCACGACGGCAGAGCGGGGCTCTGGCGGCTCTGGCTCCTGTACCAGCATGAGACTCATGCTCCACACCCTCTCGTCACCTCAAGCTTGGGTTCCCACCACTTTAACACGGGAGACTTAACACGTGCAGCAAGGTTAAAGAAAGCTTTTGAGATGCCTCCAATTCCAGGCATGCACTGGCGCAGTCCGTGCCACGTTTCTGAGAAGCAGTGGCCTGGCAGCAGCCATGGCGGCAGGAGAGCTGCACTCATCCCTGTCTTTGGGACACCTCTAGTGGAAATCCAAGGATGGTCTATGGGAGAAGATTTGGAAGATCTTTGATAGTTATCACGTCAAAAGAACTGCCCGTGTCTGAGTGCTAAAGAAGCCCAACGGGTGCCTGGTGCCCATCAGCCCAAGGGACGTGGCTTTTCCGGGCTCTGCGAGGGCCGTGCTGTTTTAAAACCAACTCTTGCCTTTTATCACAGCAGACCTAGTTGGGGCCAGCTCTGCTGTCTGTCTCTCCTGGCCCGGGGCTCTGAGCTTCTCCTCCGAGCCCAATCTGAGAGCAATGCCAGCTCCTCTCAGAAGCACCGCCCCAGGGTGTAGCGAGAGGTGCAGCGAGTCACTGAGTGTCTGCCCAAGCCTTCACTGCCCGTGTTACACTGCTGATGTGCCTTCTGGAGAAGTGGACACCTTCACAGCTGCCTTGGATATACGAGCCACCCGAACTAGCACTCTGCGCTGTCACTGTGAAGCTTCATGCTGGAACTCAGTCGCGTTGGGGGCAAGATGTCCTGCAGATGGGGTTCGGCCACTGAAAGCCTGCCACAGCCCTTGACATACTGCTTCACAAGGGTCTCTGCACAGTTCCCTCTGCCGCCAGGAGATCTCAGGCTTGCAAGATAGCTCTGGGGGGTGTCTGAGGGCATTTCTGTGCCCCTGACACCCTTGGGCTGTGTGTGGGAGGGACTGGCAGGTCGGCAGGTCCTGAGGCAGTTGGGGGGTGCTGGCTGTCCCCGCGGCCCCTTCCAACCGTGGGAGGGGTTTGGAAACCTTCACAACTGGCCTGTGCCAAGCCAGGAGAGAGGCTGGGATGCAAAGTACAGAAATTCAAGAGTAACGCTTTATTCATGCGCATGAGGTGTCCCGTTCAAATTGGCGCACCCTGAATGCGGTTTTACATGAGGTTCTTCTACCTCTCTCTACCATTCAGGTACAACATGATGTGGCCAATCCCTACTTAACACACGCATACTACAATTTTCAAAGCAGCTCTGATTCTGGGGCGTCGCCATCCATCTGCTTCTGTCTTGATCTGCACGACCCTGGGCTTGGTCTGGCTACAGCTCCTTCTCTCTGGTGCCAGGCAAGGGGAGGGTTTCACAGAGGTGGTAGAGGGGCTAGGATGCAGACATGATAGTCCGGGATTGGGGAATTCAGGGCATGGGAGTAACGGACAGGATTCAGGAAAAGTCAAGCCGGCAGAGTTGAGCCACCCACCCGCATTAGAACCTGTGCCACTAGGAAAGCACGCAAGGTATTAGCAATTGGAGATTCCTTACTGGGAGGCGCTGAAGCAGCTCTTTGCCGTCCAGACAATTTCTCCAGAGAAGTTTGCTGCCCACCAGGAGCTCACACTCGGGACGTCACTGAGAGGCTGCCAAGACCTGAACCCTGCAGGTTATCACCCACTCCTACTACACGATGTAGGGTCTGACGACACTGTGACGAGGCAACTTAGAACCATCCAAAGAGACTGTATGTTCCTTGGAGCAATGTTCAAAGGACGAGGAGCAGAGGTGGTGTTCTCCTCTCTCCTCCCAGTCAGAGGAAGGGGTTCAGGAAGGAGGAGGCAAATTGAACAGGTGAATGCCTGGCTGCACAGCTGCTGCTCAAGCTTCTGTGATTGTGGATCACAGAAAAAGCTGCTGGCTCCTGTGATCGTGGATCAATGTTGGAGAAGCTGGATCTGTTGGGAGCTGATGGCATTCCCCTGACCTCATACTGCAGGGAAAAAGAGGGGAGAATGGGCGACACAGAAAGGAAAGGGAAATGCCCGCGCAGCAGCCCTCTGCCAACAGCAGCAGCGTGCTCCTCGCAATGGTCTCCCCAGCACAGCAGCCGGTGAAGACCGTGGCGGCTGCAAAGATGATTTTTGCACTGCTTTCCCTTCACACTGTCATGACTGTGGTGGTGATTTGACAAGGGCCAAGAAACTCCCTGGCAGCTCTGGCTGGGCAGGGACCAAGTGAGAGGAACCGCTGAGGTGTTTCCACGTGTTCACCGGGATCAAGGCAAAGCATCTGCCCATCCCAGACACTCCTTGGGGAGTTGGTGCCACAGAACAGAACGTGCTGGACATGGAGAAGCTGGAGAAGCATGGAGAAGCTGCAACCCCCAAAGAGGGAGTTGCTCGTTAGGAAATCTCCACCCGCACCCCCAACATCACCCTTGGGAAATGGCTCCTTGGAAGCAGTGTCCTCTCGCCGTGGCACAGTTGGAACAGAGGTCCTGCTATCGACAGGCCCCATCCCACCACCAGGATATGCACCACCACCCACCCATCAGTGTCATGAAGGCACCGAGAGCACACCCACCATCGCAAGCTCAGAGGCCAGCACCAAGGCAGCCGATTCCATCACTCAGGATGGGATCTCAAGGAGCAAGTAAAGCATCCACAGGCCACAATGCCCCTTTTTATGTTTGCTAAGGGTTTGGGGCTGCTTCTGTGATGGTGTGGTCCCCGCCAGGCACCATCATGACCTTTATAGCCCATAACCCTGCCCAAGCAATAACCACCTGTGGTGGTCACAATGGGTGCATCTGGTCATGATGGTGGCATCCGGGGCTCCAAGGTGGTTTTGGGGAGTCAGATAAAAACACAATAGCCAAGGACCAACTTAAGCAATGCTGGTACTCTGGTCAATATGCAAATAGGGCTACAGGGCAACCATCTTACCCCCATAAACAGTCAACCCCCCAAGAGCCTTTGTAATTCTCCTGCACGGCAGCATCTCCCCTTAAGTAGCAACGCCTCTCAAGATTACTTCTCGAGATGCAGAGATTCCTTGACACAACAGATCCTGGGTAAGTGACGAACAGCACGCTAAACTCTGAGATCTCAGCTAAGCGATACAAAGGATTGATTGGGAAGATACAGTCCTTTTGACATAAACCCTTGACCAGGTCTGGGACTGGATACAGCTGCCCCTGGACTCCTCTCTGAGAAGGAGTTTGGAAAGCAGGAGGGTCCTCTCTGAACCTCCTGATTCCACGGGAGGCTCTCCCTCACAGTTCTGACTGACCCTGCCCTCCATGCAGTAAATGACCGATTGCACCTCGCCATCGAATCTTGTCGAAACACAGTCGCATTGACCATCAAACGCTGCCGCTGAGCCAGGGTGGGGGGTGCCCAAGGGCAGGGCTGGCTGCCGGCCTGTGATGCGCTCTGTCGCCTGGGACACCACAGGGGATGCGTCACAATGGGGGGCAGCTATAAAAGGCGCCAGCAGCAGCGCTGCCCCAGTACGGCCTGGGCTAGCGGTGAGTGGGCTGGCGGGGGGAGGCTGGGCTGGACCAGGGCCGGGGCAGAAATGCCGGCCCCCGCGGGGTGGGTTCTCACCCAGCATCGAGGGCCCAGCCACTGGCCCCTGGGCTGGGCACAGGCCTTACTCCTACAGGCTATGGCTGCAATAAGGGTCCTCGCCTTGCTTGTGCTAAGCATCTTCCGGCTCCTGCCAATGGTTGGCGATGAGCTGGACGAGGCCATGCGCGAGCATGTGCAGCAGCGTGTGGAGCATCTGATGGCTCGGATGACTTGGCTGCTGCAGGAGCTGGAGCAGAGGAGCCTGGAGCAGAGGAGCCAGAAGCCAGCCTTTGCCTGGGGAGGCCTCGTCTTTGCTGCCTTGCAGCAGTGGCAGTTCTGGGCGATTGCTGGAGTCCCAGTCCTGCTCTTCAGGCTCTGCTGGTGGCGCCGGAAAAGGAGGCGACAGCCAGAGATCGGCCATGAAGAGGAGAGCTCCAGCAGCAGCACAGAGCTGGAGGAGGATGAAAGTGAAGAAGAAGATGCTGATGATTATCAGAGGTGTCTGCTGAATTCTATCACAAAGCGCATCCGATTGTCAGTGAAGAGCATGGCCTACAGGAGACAGGTGGTGGAAGAGCTGGCGAGCGACCTCCTCACTGTCTTACAAGGACGCTTGTCAAATAGTTTCTTCCCGGCGCTGCAGCCAGCCATTGGGGTGGGCAGCGCCTTTGAAGGTTGGAGTCCCGCTGGGCATGATGCTGTCTACCACCTGCTTGTGCCCATGAAGCCCCCCCGGGGGCACACCTTCCACCTGGAGCTGGGCGCTGCGGGGGAGATGCCGGCAAAGAACTGCGTCCGCGTGGAGCTGGAGTGCACCTGCACCAGGGACCAAGGCATGGAGAACGTGCTGTGCTTCCTCCACCAACCTGAGGAGGGGCTAGGCAGAAATCAGGTTTTGAGCTTCCTAGGCATCCTCTGCACCGGCTCCTACCTAGATATCGAGAAGACTGCCCGCTGGTTCCAGAAGTTGGTGAGGTCAGCCTGGCGGGAGATGCCTCAGTCGCGTCTCTACACTATGAAGGTGCTGCCTTCCAGCCGCTCCTGCAAGCTGCAGCTGACAAACGCCTCCGGGAGATCCCTCTTCATTGAGATGATGTTTGGGGTGCAGCGAGGCGACTCGGACATCTTCCTGAGCAGCCAGACTGCAGAAGCCGCCTTCACCCCAAGCACCACGTGGGCAGAGACCTACGATGTGGCAGAGGCAAAGTTCTTCAGGCATGTGGCCAGGCAGGCCCCGCGTGACACCTCCCACCTCAAATGCCTGCAGCTCTGCGCTGGTAGCCTGGTGGGCACAGGCTTTTCCTCTGATGTCTTCAAAACGGTTGTGATGCACCTCCTGAACACCATACCCCCGTCAAGCTGGAGAAGGAGGGAATTCCTGATGCGGCTGCAGGATATCATGTGGTACCTGCACGGCTGCTTGGAGGAAAAACGCCTGCACCACTTCTTCTTTGGTAATGAGAACATGCCTGAGGACATCGTCTTGCCCGCAGCCTTCCAAGCGGCTGAGCCAATCAACCTCTTCCAGTGCCTGCTGCAGGATCCAGCTGCCCACGCCAAGGCACTGCATGACTTTGAGGAAGTGCAAGGTCGGCTCACAAGACTGGTCTTCTGCGGAGACTGAAAGAGGTCTTCCCGGACAGAGCTGGGTTTGTGTCCCCTTGACTGCCCGTGCATCTTTGAAGAGCATCCCTTCCTTCTAGGAGCTCTACTTTGCGCAAAGTTGACAATAAAGAGTGTGTTTGAACAAAAGCTGCATCTCTGAGTGAGTGCGCATCAGTTTTTTGGGGAATGCGGGCACAGGGGGCTGAGTGCTGATGTGGTGGGCTCTGGTTTCGCTGATTCTCTAGCTACGGCTCCCCATCCTGCCTGTGCTCCTGCACTGGGGCAATGGGAATAATTTGTTACCCTCCACAGCTGGGCACATTGCCTGGGTGGCTCCGCAGGGAGGGAGCCTGACGTGGCTTCCTTGGGGGCCATACACAAAGCAAGCCCTGGGAGCGCCATAGCATTGCCCTCGGGTGACCCCAGCGAGGTGGGAATGACGCGGGCCGAGTGGGGAGCCCTTTGCACGGGGGACGAGTGCCACGACGGCAGAGCGGGGCTCTGGCGGCTCTGGCTCCTGTACCAGCATGAGACTCATGCTCCACACCCTCTCGTCACCTCAAGCTTGGGTTCCCACCACTTTAACACGGGAGACTTAACACGTGCAGCAAGGTTAAAGAAAGCTTTTGAGATGCCTCCAATTCCAGGCATGCACTGGCGCAGTCCGTGCCACGTTTCTGAGAAGCAGTGGCCTGGCAGCAGCCATGGCGGCAGGAGAGCTGCACTCATCCCTGTCTTTGGGACACCTCTAGTGGAAATCCAAGGACGGTCTATGGGAGAAGATTTGGAAGATCTTCGATAGTTATCACGTCAAAAGAACTGCCCGTGTCTGAGTGCTAAAGAAGCCCAACGGGTGCCTGGTGCCCATCAGCCCAAGGGACGTGGCTTTTCCGGGCTCTGCGAGGGCCGTGCTGTTTTAAAACCAACTCTTGCCTTTTATCACAGCAGACCTAGTTGGGGCCAGCTCTGCTGTCTGTCTCTCCTGGCCCCGGGCTCTGAGCTTCTCCTCCGAGCCCAATCTGAGAGCAAAATGCCAGCTCCTCTCAGAAGCACCGCCCCAGGGTGTAGCGAGAGGTGCAGTGAGTCACTGAGTGTCTGCCCAAGCCTTCACTGCCCGTGTTACACTGCTGATGTGCCTTCTGGAGAAGTGGACACCTTCACAGCTGCCTTGGATCAACGAGCCACCCGAACTAGCACTCTGCGCTGTCACTGTGAAGCTTCATGCTGGAACTCAGTCGCGTTGGGGGCAAGATGTCCCGCAGACGGGGTTCGGCCACTGAAAGCCTGCCACAGCCCTTGACATACTGCTTCACAAGGGTCTCTGCACAGTTCCCTCTGCCGCCAGGAGATCTCAGGCTTGCAAGATAGCTCTGGGGGGTGTCTGAGGGCATTTCTGTGCCCCTGACACCCTTGGGCTGTGTGTGGGAGGGACTGGCAGGTCGGCAGGTCCTGAGGCAGTTGGGGGGTGCTGGCTGTCCCCGCGGCCCCTTCCAACCGTGGGAGGGGTTTGGAAACCTTCACAACTGGCCTGTGCCAAGCCAGGAGAGAGGCTGGGATGCAAAGTACAGAAATTCAAGAGTAACGCTTTATTCATGCGCATGAGGTGTCCCGTTCAAATTGGCGCACCCTGAATGCGGTTTTACATGAGGTTCTTCTACCTCTCTCTACCATTCAGGTACAACATGATGTGGCCAATCCCTACTTAACACACGCATACTACAATTTTCAAAGCAGCTCTGATTCTGGGGCGTCGCCATCCATCTGCTTCTGTCTTGATCTGCACGACCCTGGGCTTGGTCTGGCTACAGCTCCTTCTCTCTGGTGCCAGGCAAGGGGAGGGTTTCACAGAGGTGGTAGAGGGGCTAGGATGCAGACATGATAGTCCGGGATTGGGGAATTCAGGGCATGGGAGTAACGGACAGGATCCAGGAAAAGTCAAGCCGGCAGAGTTGAGCCACCCACCCGCATTAGAACCTGTGCCACTAGGAAAGCACGCAAGGTATTAGCAATTGGAGATTCCTTACTGGGAGGCGCTGAAGCAGCTCTTTGCCGTCCAGACAATTTCTCCAGAGAAGTTTGCTGCCCACCAGGAGCTCACACTCGGGACGTCACTGAGAGGCTGCCAAGACCTGAACCCTGCAGGTTATCACCCACTCCTACTACACGATGTAGGGTCTGACGACACTGTGACGAGGCAACTTAGAACCATCCAAAGAGACTGTATGTTCCTTGGAGCAATGTTCAAAGGACGAGGAGCAGAGGTGGTGTTCTCCTCTCTCCTCCCAGTCAGAGGAAGGGGTTCAGGAAGGAGGAGGCAAATTGAACAGGTGAATGCCTGGCTGCACAGCTGCTGCTCAAGCTTCTGTGATTGTGGATCACAGAAAAAGCTGCTGGCTCCTGTGATCGTGGATCAATGTTGGAGAAGCTGGATCTGTTGGGAGCTGATGGCATTCCCCTGACCTCATACTGCAGGGAAAAAGAGGGGAGAATGGGCGACACAGAAAGGAAAGGGAAATGCCCGCGCAGCAGCCCTCTGCCAACAGCAGCAGCGTGCTCCTCGCAATGGTCTCCCCAGCACAGCAGCCGGTGAAGACCGTGGCGGCTGCAAAGATGATTTTTGCACTGCTTTCCCTTCACACTGTCATGACTGTGGTGGTGATTTGACAAGGGCCAAGAAACTCCCTGGCAGCTCTGGCTGGGCAGGGACCAAGTGAGAGGAACCGCTGAGGTGTTTCCACGTGTTCACCGGGATCAAGGCAAAGCATCTGCCCATCCCAGACACTCCTTGGGGAGTTGGTGCCACAGAACAGAACGTGCTGGACATGGAGAAGCTGGAGAAGCATGGAGAAGCTGCAACCCCCAAAGAGGGAGTTGCTCGTTGGGAAATCTCCACCCGCACCCCCAACATCACCCTTGGGAAATGGCTCCTTGGAAGCAGTGTCCTCTCGCCGTGGCACAGTTGGAACAGAGGTCCTGCTATCGACAGGCCCCATCCCACCACCAGGATATGCACCACCACCCACCCATCAGTGTCATGAAGGCACCGAGAGCACACCCACCATCGCAAGCTCAGAGGCCAGCACCAAGGCAGCCGATTCCATCACTCAGGATGGGATCTCAAGGAGCAAGTAAAGCATCCACAGGCCACAATGCCCCTTTTTATGTTTGCTAAGGGTTTGGGGCTGCTTCTGTGATGGTGTGGTCCCCGCCAGGCACCATCGTGACCTTTATAGCCCATAACCCTGCCCAAGCAATAACCACCTGTGGTGGTCACAATGGGTGCATCTGGTCATGATGGTGGCATCCGGGGCTCCAAGGTGGTTTTGGGGAGTCAGATAAAAACACAATAGCCAAGGACCAACTTAAGCAATGCTGGTACTCTGGTCAATATGCAAATAGGGCTACAGGGCAACCATCTTACCCCCATAAACAGTCAACCCCCCAAGAGCCTTTGTAATTCTCCTGCACGGCAGCATCTCCCCTTAAGTAGCAACGCCTCTCAAGATTACTTCTCGAGATGCAGAGATTCCTTGACACAACAGATCCTGGGTTAGTGACGAACAGCACGCTAAACTCTGAAATCTCAGCTAAGCGATACAAAGGATTGATTGGGAAGATACAGTCCTTTTGACATAAACCCTTGACCAGGTCTGGGACTGGATACAGCTGCCCCTGGACTCCTCTCTGAGAAGGAGTTTGGAAAGCAGGAGGGTCCTCTCTGAACCTCCTGATTCCACGGGAGGCTCTCCCTCACAGTTCTGACTGACCCTGCCCTCCATGCAGTAAATGACCGATTGCACCTCGCCATCGAATCTTGTCGAAACACAGTCGCATTGACCATCAAACGCTGCCGCTGAGCCGGGGTGGGGGGTGCCCAAGGGCAGGGCTGGCTGCCGGCCTGTGATGCGCTCTGTCGCCTGGGACACCACAGGGGATGCGTCACAATGGGGGGCAGCTATAAAAGGCGCCAGCAGCAGCGCTGCCCCAGTACGGCCTGGGCTAGCGGTGAGTGGGCTGCCGGGGGGAGGCTGGGCTGGACCAGGGCCGGGGCAGAAATGCCGGCCCCCGCGGGGTGGGTTCTCACCCAGCATCGAGGGCCCAGCCACTGGCCCCTGGGCTGGGCACAGGCCTTGCTGCCTCCCCGCTGCCTCGTCCCCTCCCCTACCTGCCCCCAGCTCCCTGCGGCTCCTGTCCCCATTCCCCCTGACGCCAGCTCCCTCCCTCCCTCCCAGCCCCACTGAACCCCTTCTCTCCCTACTCCTACAGGCTATGGCTGCAATAAGGGTCCTCGCCTTGCTTGTGCTAAGCATCTTCCAGCTCCTGCCGATGGTCGGCGATGAGCAGGATGATGGCAAGCACGAGCGCGTGCAGCAGCGTGTGGAGCAGCTGAGCCTGGAGATGACTCGGCTGCTGCAGGAGCACGAGTGGAGCAGCTTTGGGAAGCCCTGGTCTTTGCTGCCTTGCAGCAGTGGCAGTTCTGGGCGATTGCTGGAGTCCCAGTCCTGCTCTTCAGGCTCTGCTGGTGGCTCCGGAAAAGGAGCCAACGGCCAGAGATCGGCCATGAAGAGGAGAGCTCCAGCAGCAGCACAGAGCTGCAGGAGGAAGCGTGTGAAGGAGGAGATTCTGATGAAGAGGGGCGAATGGTCAGGGATTATGCAAAGCGCATCCGATTGTCAGTGAAGAGCATGGCCTACAGGAGACAGGTGGTGGAAGAGCTGGCGAGCGACCTCCTCACTGTCTTACAAGGACGCTTGTCAAATAGTTTCTTCCCGGCGCTGCAGCCAGCCATCGGGGTGGGCAGCGCCTTTGAAGGTTGGAGTCCCGCTGGGCATGATGCTGTCTACCACCTGCTTGTGCCCATGAAGCCCCCCCGGGGGCACACCTTCCACCTGGAGCTGGGCGCTGCGGGGGAGATGCCGGCAAAGAACTGCGTCCGCGTGGAGCTGGAGTGCACCTGCACCAGGGACCAAGGCATGGAGAACGTGCTGTGCTTCCTCCACCAACCTGAGGAGGGGCTAGGCAGAAATCAGGTTTTGAGCTTCCTAGGCATCCTCTGCACCGGCTCCTACCTAGATATCGAGAAGACTGCCCGCTGGTTCCAGAAGTTGGTGAGGTCAGCCTGGCGGGAGATGCCTCAGTCGCGTCTCTACACTATGAAGGTGCTGCCTTCCAGCCGCTCCTGCAAGCTGCAGCTGACAAACGCCTCCGGGAGATCCCTCTTCATTGAGATGATGTTTGGGGTGCAGCGAGGCGACTCGGACATCTTCCTGAGCAGCCAGACTGCAGAAGCCGCCTTCACCCCAAGCACCACGTGGGCAGAGACCTACGATGTGGCAGAGGCAAAGTTCTTCAGGCACGTGGCCAGGCAGGCCCCGCGTGACACCTCCCACCTCAAATGCCTGCAGCTCTGCGCTGGTAGCCTGGTGGGCACAGGCTTTTCCTCTGATGTCTTCAAAACGGTTGTGATGCACCTCCTGAACACCATACCCCCGTCAAGCTGGAGAAGGAGGGAATTCCTGATGCGGCTGCAGGATATCATGTGGTACCTGCACGGCTGCTTGGAGGAAAAACGCCTGCACCACTTCTTCTTTGGTAATGAGAACATGCCTGAGGACATCGTCTTGCCCGCAGCCTTCCAAGCGGCTGAGCCAATCAACCTCTTCCAGTGCCTGCTGCAGGATCCAGCTGCCCACGCCAAGGCACTGCATGACTTTGAGGAAGTGCAAGGTCGGCTCACAAGACTGGTCTTCTGCGGAGACTGAAAGAGGTCTTCCCGGACAGAGCTGGGTTTGTGTCCCCTTGACTGCCCGTGCATCTTTGAAGAGCATCCCTTCCTTCTAGGAGCTCTACTTTGCGCAAAGTTGACAATAAAGAGTGTGTTTGAACAAAAGCTGCATCTCTGAGTGAGTGCGCATCAGTTTTTTGGGGAATGCGGGCACAGGGGGCTGAGTGCTGATGTGGTGGGCTCTGGTTTCACTGATTCTCTAGCTACGGCTCCCCATCCTGCCTGTGCTCCTGCACTGGGGCAATGGGAATAATTTGTCACCCTCCACAGCTGGGCACATTGCCTGGGTGGCTCCGCAGGGAGGGAGCCTGACGTGGCTTCCTTGGGGGCCATACACAAAGCAAGCCCTGGGAGCGCCATAGCATTGCCCTCGGGTGACCCCAGCGAGGTGGGAATGACGCGGGCCGAGTGGGGAGCCCTTTGCACGGGGGACGAGTGCCACGACGGCAGAGCGGGGCTCTGGCGGCTCTGGCTCCTGTACCAGCATGAGACTCATGCTCCACACCCTCTCGTCACCTCAAGCTTGGGTTCCCACCACTTTAACACGGGAGACTTAACACGTGCAGCAAGGTTAAAGAAAGCTTTTGAGATGCCTCCAATTCCAGGCATGCACTGGCGCAGTCCGTGCCACGTTTCTGAGAAGCAGTGGCCTGGCAGCAGCCATGGCGGCAGGAGAGCTGCACTCATCCCTGTCTTTGGGACACCTCTAGTGGAAATCCAAGGATGGTCTATGGGAGAAGATTTGGAAGATCTTCGATAGTTATCACGTCAAAAGAACTGCCCGTGTCTGAGTGCTAAAGAAGCCCAACGGGTGCCTGGTGCCCATCAGCCCAAGGGACGTGGCTTTTCCGGGCTCTGCGAGGGCCGTGCTGTTTTAAAACCAACTCTTGCCTTTTATCACAGCAGACCTAGTTGGGGCCAGCTCTGCTGTCTGTCTCTCCTGGCCCCGGGCTCTGAGCTTCTCCTCCGAGCCCAATCTGAGAGCAAAATGCCAGCTCCTCTCAGAAGCACCGCCCCAGGGTGTAGCCAGTGGTGCAGCGAGTCACTGAGTGTCTGCCCAAGCCTTCACTGCCCGTGTTACACTGCTGATGTGCCTTCTGGAGAAGTGGACACCTTCACAGCTGCCTTGGATCAACGAGCCACCCGAACTAGCACTCTGCGCTGTCACTGTGAAGCTTCATGCTGGAACTCAGTCGCGTTGGGGGCAAGATGTCCTGCAGACGGGGTTCGGCCACTGAAAGCCTGCCACAGCCCTTGACATACTGCTTCACAAGGGTCTCTGCACAGTTCCCTCTGCCGCCAGGAGATCTCAGGCTTGCAAGATAGCTCTGGGGGGTGTCTGAGGGCATTTCTGTGCCCCTGACACCCTTGGGCTGTGTGTGGGAGGGACTGGCAGGTCGGCAGGTCCTGAGGCAGTTGGGGGGTGCTGGCTGTCCCCGCGGCCCCTTCCAACCGTGGGAGGGGTTTGGAAACCTTCACAACTGGCCTGTGCCAAGCCAGGAGAGAGGCTGGGATGCAAAGTACAGAAATTCAAGAGTAACGCTTTATTCATGCGCATGAGGTGTCCCGTTCAAATTGGCGCACCCTGAATGCGGTTTTACATGAGGTTCTTCTACCTCTCTCTACCATTCAGGTACAACATGATGTGGCCAATCCCTACTTAACACACGCATACTACAATTTTCAAAGCAGCTCTGATTCTGGGGCGTCGCCATCCATCTGCTTCTGTCTTGATCTGCACGACCCTGGGCTTGGTCTGGCTACAGCTCCTTCTCTCTGGTGCCAGGCAAGGGGAGGGTTTCACAGAGGTGGTAGAGGGGCTAGGATGCAGACATGATAGTCCGGGATTGGGGAATTCAGGGCATGGGAGTAACGGACAGGATCCAGGAAAAGTCAAGCCGGCAGAGTTGAGCCACCCACCCGCATTAGAACCTGTGCCACTAGGAAAGCACGCAAGGTATTAGCAATTGGAGATTCCTTACTGGGAGGCGCTGAAGCAGCTCTTTGCCGTCCAGACAATTTCTCCAGAGAAGTTTGCTGCCCACCAGGAGCTCACACTCGGGACGTCACTGAGAGGCTGCCAAGACCTGAACCCTGCAGGTTATCACCCACTCCTACTACACGATGTAGGGTCTGACGACACTGTGACGAGGCAACTTAGAACCATCCAAAGAGACTGTATGTTCCTTGGAGCAATGTTCAAAGGACGAGGAGCAGAGGTGGTGTTCTCCTCTCTCCTCCCAGTCAGAGGAAGGGGTTCAGGAAGGAGGAGGCAAATTGAACAGGTGAATGCCTGGCTGCACAGCTGCTGCTCAAGCTTCTGTGATTGTGGATCACAGAAAAAGCTGCTGGCTCCTGTGATCGTGGATCAATGTTGGAGAAGCTGGATCTGTTGGGAGCTGATGGCATTCCCCTGACCTCATACTGCAGGGAAAAAGAGGGGAGAATGGGCGACACAGAAAGGAAAGGGAAATGCCCGCGCAGCAGCCCTCTGCCAACAGCAGCAGCGTGCTCCTCGCAATGGTCTCCCCAGCACAGCAGCCGGTGAAGACCGTGGCGGCTGCAAAGATGATTTTTGCACTGCTTTCCCTTCACACTGTCATGACTGTGGTGGTGATTTGACAAGGGCCAAGAAACTCCCTGGCAGCTCTGGCTGGGCAGGGACCAAGTGAGAGGAACCGCTGAGGTGTTTCCACGTGTTCACCGGGATCAAGGCAAAGCATCTGCCCATCCCAGACACTCCTTGGGGAGTTGGTGCCACAGAACAGAACGTGCTGGACATGGAGAAGCTGGAGAAGCATGGAGAAGCTGCAACCCCCAAAGAGGGAGTTGCTCGTTGGGAAATCTCCACCCGCACCCCCAACATCACCCTTGGGAAATGGCTCCTTGGAAGCAGTGTCCTCTCGCCGTGGCACAGTTGGAACAGAGGTCCTGCTATCGACAGGCCCCATCCCACCACCAGGATATGCACCACCACCCACCCATCAGTGTCATGAAGGCACCGAGAGCACACCCACCATCGCAAGCTCAGAGGCCAGCACCAAGGCAGCCGATTCCATCACTCAGGATGGGATCTCAAGGAGCAAGTAAAGCATCCACAGGCCACAATGCCCCTTTTTATGTTTGCTAAGGGTTTGGGGCTGCTTCTGTGATGGTGTGGTCCCCGCCAGGCACCATCGTGACCTTTATAGCCCATAACCCTGCCCAAGCAATAACCACCTGTGGTGGTCACAATGGGTGCATCTGGTCATGATGGTGGCATCCGGGGCTCCAAGGTGGTTTTGGGGAGTCAGATAAAAACACAATAGCCAAGGACCAACTTAAGCAATGCTGGTACTCTGGTCAATATGCAAATAGGGCTACAGGGCAACCATCTTACCCCCATAAACAGTCAACCCCCCAAGAGCCTTTGTAATTCTCCTGCACGGCAGCATCTCCCCTTAAGTAGCAACGCCTCTCAAGATTACTTCTCGAGATGCAGAGATTCCTTGACACAACAGATCCTGGGTAAGTGACTAACAGCACGCTAAACTCTGAGATCTCAGCTAAGCAATACAAAGGATTGATTGGGAAGATACAGTCCTTTTGACATAAACCCTTGACCAGGTCTGGGACTGGATACAGCTGCCCCTGGACTCCTCTCTGAGAAGGAGTTTGGAAAGCAGGAGGGTCCTCTCTGAACCTCCTGATTCCACGGGAGGCTCTCCCTCACAGTTCTGACTGACCCTGCCCTCCATGCAGTAAATGACCGATTGCACCTCGCCATCGAATCTTGTCGAAACACAGTCGCATTGACCATCAAACGCTGCCGCTGAGCCGGGGTGGGGGGTGCCCAAGGGCAGGGCTGGCTGCCGGCCTGTGATGCGCTCTGTCGCCTGGGACACCACAGGGGATGCGTCACAATGGGGGGCAGCTATAAAAGGCGCCAGCAGCAGCGCTGCCCCAGTACGGCCTGGGCTAGCGGTGAGTGGGCTGGCGGGGGGAGGCTGGGCTGGACCAGGGCCGGGGCAGAAATGCCGGCCCCCGCGGGGTGGGTTCTCACCCAGCATCGAGGGCCCAGCCACTGGCCCCTGGGCTGGGCACAGGCCTTACTCCTACAGGCTATGGCTGCAATAAGGGTCCTCGCCTTGCTTGTGCTAAGCATCTTCCAGCTCCTGCCAATGGTTGGCGATGAGCTGGACGAGGCCATGCGCGAGCATGTGCAGCAGCGTGTGGAGCATCTGATGGCTCAGATGACTTGGCTGCTGCAGGAGCTGGAGCAGAGGAGCCTGGAGCAGAGGAGCCAGAAGCCAGCCTTTGCCTGGGGAGGCCTCGTCTTTGCTGCCTTGCAGCAGTGGCAGTTCTGGGCGATTGCTGGAGTCCCAGTCCTGCTCTTCAGGCTCTGCTGGTGGCGCCGGAAAAGGAGGCGACAGCCAGAGATCAGCCATGAAGAGGAGAGCTCCAGCAGCAGCACAGAGCTGGAGGAGGATGAAAGTGAAGAAGAAGATGCTGATGATTATCAGAGGTGTCTGCTGAATTCTATCACAAAGCGCATCCGATTGTCAGTGAAGAGCATGGCCTACAGGAGACAGGTGGTGGAAGAGCTGGCGAGCGACCTCCTCACTGTCTTACAAGGACGCTTGTCAAATAGTTTCTTCCCGGCGCTGCAGCCAGCCATCGGGGTGGGCAGCGCCTTTGAAGGTTGGAGTCCCGCTGGGCATGATGCTGTCTACCACCTGCTTGTGCCCATGAAGCCCCCCCGGGGGCACACCTTCCACCTGGAGCTGGGCGCTGCGGGGGAGATGCCGGCAAAGAACTGCGTCCGCGTGGAGCTGGAGTGCACCTGCACCAGGGACCAAGGCATGGAGAACGTGCTGTGCTTCCTCCACCAACCTGAGGAGGGGCTAGGCAGAAATCAGGTTTTGAGCTTCCTAGGCATCCTCTGCACCGGCTCCTACCTAGATATCGAGAAGACTGCCCGCTGGTTCCAGAAGTTGGTGAGGTCAGCCTGGCGGGAGATGCCTCAGTCGCGTCTCTACACTATGAAGGTGCTGCCTTCCAGCCGCTCCTGCAAGCTGCAGCTGACAAACGCCTCCGGGAGATCCCTCTTCATTGAGATGATGTTTGGGGTGCAGCGAGGCGACTCGGACATCTTCCTGAGCAGCCAGACTGCAGAAGCCGCCTTCACCCCAAGCACCACGTGGGCAGAGACCTACGATGTGGCAGAGGCAAAGTTCTTCAGGCACGTGGCCAGGCAGGCCCCGCGTGACACCTCCCACCTCAAATGCCTGCAGCTCTGCGCTGGTAGCCTGGTGGGAACAGGCTTTTCCTCTGATGTCTTCAAAACGGTTGTGATGCACCTCCTGAACACCATACCCCCGTCAAGCTGGAGAAGGAGGGAATTCCTGATGCGGCTGCAGGATATCATGTGGTACCTGCACGGCTGCTTGGAGGAAAAACGCCTGCACCACTTCTTCTTTGGTAATGAGAACATGCCTGAGGACATCGTCTTGCCCGCAGCCTTCCAAGCGGCTGAGCCAATCAACCTCTTCCAGTGCCTGCTGCAGGATCCAGCTGCCCACGCCAAGGCACTGCATGACTTTGAGGAAGTGCAAGGTCGGCTCACAAGACTGGTCTTCTGCGGAGACTGAAAGAGGTCTTCCCGGACAGAGCTGGGTTTGTGTCCCCTTGACTGCCCGTGCATCTTTGAAGAGCATCCCTTCCTTCTAGGAGCTCTACTTTGCGCAAAGTTGACAATAAAGAGTGTGTTTGAACAAAAGCTGCATCTCTGAGTGAGTGCGCATCAGTTTTTTGGGGAATGCGGGCACAGGGGGCTGAGTGCTGATGTGGTGGGCTCTGGTTTCACTGATTCTCTAGCTACGGCTCCCCATCCTGCCTGTGCTCCTGCACTGGGGCAATGGGAATAATTTGTCACCCTCCACAGCTGGGCACATTGCCTGGGTGGCTCCGCAGGGAGGGAGCCTGACGTGGCTTCCTTGGGGGCCATACACAAAGCAAGCCCTGGGAGCGCCATAGCATTGCCCTCGGGTGACCCCAGCGAGGTGGGAATGACGCGGGCCGAGTGGGGAGCCCTTTGCACGGGGGACAAGTGCCACGACGGCAGAGCGGGGCTCTGGCGGCTCTGGCTCCTGTACCAGCATGAGACTCATGCTCCACACCCTCTCGTCACCTCAAGCTTGGGTTCCCACCACTTTAACACGGGAGACTTAACACGTGCAGCAAGGTTAAAGAAAGCTTTTGAGATGCCTCCAATTCCAGGCATGCACTGGCGCAGTCCGTGCCACGTTTCTGAGAAGCAGTGGCCTGGCAGCAGCCATGGCGGCAGGAGAGCTGCACTCATCCCTGTCTTTGGGACACCTCTAGTGGAAATCCAAGGATGGTCTATGGGAGAAGATTTGGAAGATCTTCGATAGTTATCACGTCAAAAGAACTGCCCGTGTCTGAGTGCTAAAGAAGCCCAACGGGTGCCTGGTGCCCATCAGCCCAAGGGACGTGGCTTTTCCGGGCTCTGCGAGGGCCGTGCTGTTTTAAAACCAACTCTTGCCTTTTATCACAGCAGACCTAGTTGGGGCCAGCTCTGCTGTCTGTCTCTCCTGGCCCCGGGCTCTGAGCTTCTCCTCCGAGCCCAATCTGAGAGCAAAATGCCAGCTCCTCTCAGAAGCACCGCCCCAGGGTGTAGCGAGAGGTGCAGCGAGTCACTGAGTGTCTGCCCAAGCCTTCACTGCCCGTGTTACACTGCTGATGTGCCTTCTGGAGAAGTGGACACCTTCACAGCTGCCTTGGATCAACGAGCCACCCGAACTAGCACTCTGCGCTGTCACTGTGAAGCTTCATGCTGGAACTCAGTCGCGTTGGGGGCAAGATGTCCTGCAGACGGGGTTCGGCCACTGAAAGCCTGCCACAGCCCTTGACATACTGCTTCACAAGGGTCTCTGCACAGTTCCCTCTGCCGCCAGGAGATCTCAGGCTTGCAAGATAGCTCTGGGGGGTGTCTGAGGGCATTTCTGTGCCCCTGACACCCTTGGGCTGTGTGTGGGAGGGACTGGCAGGTCGGCAGGTCCTGAGGCAGTTGGGGGGTGCTGGCTGTCCCCGCGGCCCCTTCCAACCATGGGAGGGGTTTGGAAACCTTCACAACTGGCCTGTGCCAAGCCAGGAGAGAGGCTGGGATGCAAAGTACAGAAATTCAAGAGTAACGCTTTATTCATGCGCATGAGGTGTCCCGTTCAAATTGGCGCACCCTGAATGCGGTTTTACATGAGGTTCTTCTACCTCTCTCTACCATTCAGGTACAACATGATGTGGCCAATCCCTACTTAACACACGCATACTACAATTTTCAAAGCAGCTCTGATTCTGGGGCGTCGCCATCCATCTGCTTCTGTCTTGATCTGCACGACCCTGGGCTTGGTCTGGCTACAGCTCCTTCTCTCTGGTGCCAGGCAAGGGGAGGGTTTCACAGAGGTGGTAGAGGGGCTAGGATGCAGACATGATAGTCCGGGATTGGGGAATTCAGGGCATGGGAGTAACGGACAGGATCCAGGAAAAGTCAAGCCGGCAGAGTTGAGCCACCCACCCGCATTAGAACCTGTGCCACTAGGAAAGCACGCAAGGTATTAGCAATTGGAGATTCCTTACTGGGAGGCGCTGAAGCAGCTCTTTGCCGTCCAGACAATTTCTCCAGAGAAGTTTGCTGCCCACCAGGAGCTCACACTCGGGACGTCACTGAGAGGCTGCCAAGACCTGAACCCTGCAGGTTATCACCCACTCCTACTACACGATGTAGGGTCTGACGACACTGTGACGAGGCAACTTAGAACCATCCAAAGAGACTGTATGTTCCTTGGAGCAATGTTCAAAGGACGAGGAGCAGAGGTGGTGTTCTCCTCTCTCCTCCCAGTCAGAGGAAGGGGTTCAGGAAGGAGGAGGCAAATTGAACAGGTGAATGCCTGGCTGCACAGCTGCTGCTCAAGCTTCTGTGATTGTGGATCACAGAAAAAGCTGCTGGCTCCTGTGATCGTGGATCAATGTTGGAGAAGCTGGATCTGTTGGGAGCTGATGGCATTCCCCTGACCTCATACTGCAGGGAAAAAGAGGGGAGAATGGGCGACACAGAAAGGAAAGGGAAATGCCCGCGCAGCAGCCCTCTGCCAACAGCAGCAGCGTGCTCCTCGCAATGGTCTCCCCAGCACAGCAGCCGGTGAAGACCGTGGCGGCTGCAAAGATGATTTTTGCACTGCTTTCCCTTCACACTGTCATGACTGTGGTGGTGATTTGACAAGGGCCAAGAAACTCCCTGGCAGCTCTGGCTGGGCAGGGACCAAGTGAGAGGAACCGCTGAGGTGTTTCCACGTGTTCACCGGGATCAAGGCAAAGCATCTGCCCATCCCAGACACTCCTTGGGGAGTTGGTGCCACAGAACAGAACGTGCTGGACATGGAGAAGCTGGAGAAGCATGGAGAAGCTGCAACCCCCAAAGAGGGAGTTGCTCGTTGGGAAATCTCCACCCGCACCCCCAACATCACCCTTGGGAAATGGCTCCTTGGAAGCAGTGTCCTCTCACCGTGGCACAGTTGGAACAGAGGTCCTGCTATCGACAGGCCCCATCCCACCACCAGGATATGCACCACCACCCACCCATCAGTGTCATGAAGGCACCGAGAGCACACCCACCATCGCAAGCTCAGAGGCCAGCACCAAGGCAGCCGATTCCATCACTCAGGATGGGATCTCAAGGAGCAAGTAAAGCATCCACAGGCCACAATGCCCCTTTTTATGTTTGCTAAGCGTTTGGGGCTGCTTCTGTGATGGTGTGGTCCCCGCCAGGCACCATCGTGACCTTTATAGCCCATAACCCTGCCCAAGCAATAACCACCTGTGGTGGTCACAATGGGTGCATCTGGTCATGATGGTGGCATCCGGGGCTCCAAGGTGGTTTTGGGGAGTCAGATAAAAACACAATAGCCAAGGACCAACTTAAGCAATGCTGGTACTCTGGTCAATATGCAAATAGGGCTACAGGGCAACCATCTTACCCCCATAAATAGTCAACCCCCCAAGAGCCTTTGTAATTCTCCTGCACGGCAGCATCTCCCCTTAAGTAGCAACGCCTCTCAAGATTACTTCTCGAGATGCAGAGATTCCTTGACACAACAGATCCTGGGTAAATGACTAACAGCACGCTAAACTCTGAGATCTCAGCTAAGCGATACAAAGGATTGATTGGGAAGATACAGTCCTTTTGACATAAACCCTTGACCAGGTCTGGGACTGGATACAGCTGCCCCTGGACTCCTCTCTGAGAAGGAGTTTGGAAAGCAGGAGGGTCCTCTCTGAACCTCCTGATTCCACGGGAGGCTCTCCCTCACAGTTCTGACTGACCCTGCCCTCCATGCAGTAAATGACCGATTGCACCTCGCCATCGAATCTTGTCGAAACACAGTCGCATTGACCATCAAACGCTGCCGCTGAGCCGGGGTGGGGGGTGCCCAAGGGCAGGGCTGGCTGCCGGCCTGTGATGCGCTCTGTCGCCTGGGACACCACAGGGGATGCGTCACAATGGGGGGCAGCTATAAAAGGCACCAGCAGCAGCGCTGCCCCAGTACGGCCTGGGCTAGCGGTGAGTGGGCTGGCGGGGGGAGGCTGGGCTGGACCAGGGCCGGGGCAGAAATGCCAGCCCCCGCGGGGTGGGTTCTCACCCAGCATCGAGGGCCCAGCCACTGGCCCTTGGGCTGGGCACAGGCCTTACTCCTACAGGCTATGGCTGCAATAAGGGTCCTCGCCTTGCTTGTGCTAAGCATCTTCCAGCTCCTGCCAATGGTTGGCGATGAGCTGGACGAGGCCATGCGCGAGCATGTGCAGCAGCGTGTGGAGCATCTGATGGCTCAGATGACTTGGCTGCTGCAGGAGCTGGAGCAGAGGAGCCTGGAGCAGAGGAGCCAGAAGCCAGCCTTTGCCTGGGGAGGCCTCATCTTTGCTGCCTTGCAGCAGTGGCAGTTCTGGGCGATTGCTGGAGTCCCAGTCCTGCTCTTCAGGCTCTGCTGGTGGCGCCGGAAAAGGAGGCGACAGCCAGAGATCGGCCATGAAGAGGAGAGCTCCAGCAGCAGCACAGAGCTGGAGGAGGATGAAAGTGAAGAAGAAGATGCTGATGATTATCAGAGGTGTCTGCTGAATTCTATCACAAAGCGCATCCGATTGTCAGTGAAGAGCATGGCCTACAGGAGACAGGTGGTGGAAGAGCTGGCGAGCGACCTCCTCACTGTCTTACAAGGACGCTTGTCAAATAGTTTCTTCCCGGCGCTGCAGCCAGCCATCGGGGTGGGCAGCGCCTTTGAAGGTTGGAGTCCCGCTGGGCATGATGCTGTCTACCACCTGCTTGTGCCCATGAAGCCCCCCCGGGGGCACACCTTCCACCTGGAGCTGGGCGCTGCGGGGGAGATGCCGGCAAAGAACTGCGTCCGCGTGGAGCTGGAGTGCACCTGCACCAGGGACCAAGGCATGGAGAACGTGCTGTGCTTCCTCCACCAACCCGAGGAGGGGCTAGCCAGAAATCAGGTTTTGAGCTTCCTAGGCATCCTCTGCACCGGCTCCTACCTAGATATCGAGAAGACTGCCCGCTGGTTCCAGAAGTTGGTGAGGTCAGCCTGGCGGGAGATGCCTCAGTCGCGTCTCTACACTATGAAGGTGCTGCCTTCCAGCCGCTCCTGCAAGCTGCAGCTGACAAACGCCTCCGGGAGATCCCTCTTCATTGAGATGATGTTTGGGGTGCAGCGAGGCGACTCGGACATCTTCCTGAGCAGCCAGACTGCAGAAGCCGCCTTCACCCCAAGCACCACGTGGGCAGAGACCTACGATGTGGCAGAGGCAAAGTTCTTCAGGCATGTGGCCAGGCAGGCCCCGCGTGACACCTCCCACCTCAAATGCCTGCAGCTCTGCGCTGGTAGCCTGGTGGGCACAGGCTTTTCCTCTGATGTCTTCAAAACGGTTGTGATGCACCTCCTGAACACCATACCCCCGTCAAGCTGGAGAAGGAGGGAATTCCTGATGCGGCTGCAGGATATCATGTGGTACCTGCACGGCTGCTTGGAGGAAAAACGCCTGCACCACTTCTTCTTTGGTAATGAGAACATGCCTGAGGACATCGTCTTGCCCGCAGCCTTCCAAGCGGCTGAGCCAATCAACCTCTTCCAGTGCCTGCTGCAGGATCCAGCTGCCCACGCCAAGGCACTGCATGACTTTGAGGAAGTGCAAGGTCGGCTCACAAGACTGGTCTTCTGCGGAGACTGAAAGAGGTCTTCCCGGACAGAGCTGGGTTTGTGTCCCCTTGACTGCCCGTGCATCTTTGAAGAGCATCCCTTCCTTCTAGGAGCTCTACTTTGCGCAAAGTTGACAATAAAGAGTGTGTTTGAACAAAAGCTGCATCTCTGAGTGAGTGCGCATCAGTTTTTTGGGGAATGCGGGCACAGGGGGCTGAGTGCTGATGTGGTGGGCTCTGGTTTCACTGATTCTCTAGCTACGGCTCCCCATCCTGCCTGTGCTCCTGCACTGGGGCAATGGGAATAATTTGTCACCCTCCACAGCTGGGCACATTGCCTGGGTGGCTCCGCAGGGAGGGAGCCTGACGTGGCTTCCTTGGGGGCCATACACAAAGCAAGCCCTGGGAGCGCCATAGCATTGCCCTCGGGTGACCCCAGCGAGGTGGGAATGACGCGGGCCGAGTGGGGAGCCCTTTGCACGGGGGACGAGTGCCACGACGGCAGAGCGGGGCTCTGGCGGCTCTGGCTCCTGTACCAGCATGAGACTCATGCTCCACACCCTCTCGTCACCTCAAGCTTGGGTTCCCACCACTTTAACACGGGAGACTTAACACGTGCAGCAAGGTTAAAGAAAGCTTTTGAGATGCCTCCAATTCCAGGCATGCACTGGCGCAGTCCGTGCCACGTTTCTGAGAAGCAGTGGCCTGGCAGCAGCCATGGCGGCAGGAGAGCTGCACTCATCCCTGTCTTTGGGACACCTCTAGTGGAAATCCAAGGATGGTCTATGGGAGAAGATTTGGAAGATCTTCGATAGTTATCACGTCAAAAGAACTGCCCGTGTCTGAGTGCTAAAGAAGCCCAACGGGTGCCTGGTGCCCATCAGCCCAAGGGACGTGGCTTTTCCGGGCTCTGCGAGGGCCGTGCTGTTTTAAAACCAACTCTTGCCTTTTATCACAGCAGACCTAGTTGGGGCCAGCTCTGCTGTCTGTCTCTCCTGGCCCGGGGCTCTGAGCTTCTCCTCCGAGCCCAATCTGAGAGCAATGCCAGCTCCTCTCAGAAGCACCGCCCCAGGGTGTAGCGAGAGGTGCAGCGAGTCACTGAGTGTCTGCCCAAGCCTTCACTGCCCGTGTTACACTGCTGATGTGCCTTCTGGAGAAGTGGACACCTTCACAGCTGCCTTGGATCAACGAGCCACCCGAACTAGCACTCTGCGCTGTCACTGTGAAGCTTCATGCTGGAACTCAGTCGCGTTGGGGGCAAGATGTCCTGCAGACGGGGTTCGGCCACTGAAAGCCTGCCACAGCCCTTGACATACTGCTTCACAAGGGTCTCTGCACAGTTCCCTCTGCCGCCAGGAGATCTCAGGCTTGCAAGATAGCTCTGGGGGGTGTCTGAGGGCATTTCTGTGCCCCTGACACCCTTGGGCTGTGTGTGGGAGGGACTGGCAGGTCGGCAGGTCCTGAGGCAGTTGGGGGGTGCTGGCTGTCCCTGCAGCCCCTTCCAACCGTGGGAGGGGTTTGGAAACCTTCACAACTGGCCTGTGCCAAGCCAGGAGAGAGGCTGGGATGCAAAGTACAGAAATTCAAGAGTAACGCTTTATTCATGCGCATGAGGTGTCCCGTTCAAATTGGCGCACCCTGAATGCGGTTTTACATGAGGTTCTTCTACCTCTCTCTACCATTCAGGTACAACATGATGTGGCCAATCCCTACTTAACACACGCATACTACAATTTTCAAAGCAGCTCTGATTCTGGGGCGTCGCCATCCATCTGCTTCTGTCTTGATCTGCACGACCCTGGGCTTGGTCTGGCTACAGCTCCTTCTCTCTGGTGCCAGGCAAGGGGAGGGTTTCACAGAGGTGGTAGAGGGGCTAGGATGCAGACATGATAGTCCGGGATTGGGGAATTCAGGGCATGGGAGTAACGGACAGGATCCAGGAAAAGTCAAGCCGGCAGAGTTGAGCCACCCACCCGCATTAGAACCTGTGCCACTAGGAAAGCACGCAAGGTATTAGCAATTGGAGATTCCTTACTGGGAGGCGCTGAAGCAGCTCTTTGCCGTCCAGACAATTTCTCCAGAGAAGTTTGCTGCCCACCAGGAGCTCACACTCGGGACGTCACTGAGAGGCTGCCAAGACCTGAACCCTGCAGGTTATCACCCACTCCTACTACACGATGTAGGGTCTGACGACACTGTGACGAGGCAACTTAGAACCATCCAAAGAGACTGTATGTTCCTTGGAGCAATGTTCAAAGGACGAGGAGCAGAGGTGGTGTTCTCCTCTCTCCTCCCAGTCAGAGGAAGGGGTTCAGGAAGGAGGAGGCAAATTGAACAGGTGAATGCCTGGCTGCACAGCTGCTGCTCAAGCTTCTGTGATTGTGGATCACAGAAAAAGCTGCTGGCTCCTGTGATCGTGGATCAATGTTGGAGAAGCTGGATCTGTTGGGAGCTGATGGCATTCCCCTGACCTCATACTGCAGGGAAAAAGAGGGGAGAATGGGCGACACAGAAAGGAAAGGGAAATGCCCGCGCAGCAGCCCTCTGCCAACAGCAGCAGCGTGCTCCTCGCAATGGTCTCCCCAGCACAGCAGCCGGTGAAGACCGTGGCGGCTGCAAAGATGATTTTTGCACTGCTTTCCCTTCACACTGTCATGACTGTGGTGGTGATTTGACAAGGGCCAAGAAACTCCCTGGCAGCTCTGGCTGGGCAGGGACCAAGTGAGAGGAACCGCTGAGGTGTTTCCACGTGTTCACCGGGATCAAGGCAAAGCATCTGCCCATCCCAGACACTCCTTGGGGAGTTGGTGCCACAGAACAGAACGTGCTGGACATGGAGAAGCTGGAGAAGCATGGAGAAGCTGCAACCCCCAAAGAGGGAGTTGCTCGTTGGGAAATCTCCACCCGCACCCCCAACATCACCCTTGGGAAATGGCTCCTTGGAAGCAGTGTCCTCTCGCCGTGGCACAGTTGGAACAGAGGTCCTGCTATCGACAGGCCCCATCCCACCACCAGGATATGCACCACCACCCACCCATCAGTGTCATGAAGGCACCGAGAGCACACCCACCATCGCAAGCTCAGAGGCCAGCACCAAGGCAGCCGATTCCATCACTCAGGATGGGATCTCAAGGAGCAAGTAAAGCATCCACAGGCCACAATGCCCCTTTTTATGTTTGCTAAGGGTTTGGGGCTGCTTCTGTGATGGTGTGGTCCCCGCCAGGCACCATCGTGACCTTTATAGCCCATAACCCTGCCCAAGCAATAACCACCTGTGGCGGTCACAATGGGTGCATCTGGTCATGATGGTGGCATCCGGGGCTCCAAGGTGGTTTTGGGGAGTCAGATAAAAACACAATAGCCAAGGACCAACTTAAGCAATGCTGGTACTCTGGTCAATATGCAAATAGGGCTACAGGGCAACCATCTTACCCCCATAAACAGTCAACCCCCCAAGAGCCTTTGTAATTCTCCTGCACGGCAGCATCTCCCCTTAAGTAGCAACGCCTCTCAAGATTACTTCTCGAGATGCAGAGATTCCTTGACACAACAGATCCTGGGTAAGTGACGAACAGCACGCTAAACTCTGAGATCTCAGCTAAGCGATACAAAGGATTGATTGGGAAGATACAGTCCTTTTGACATAAACCCTTGACCAGGTCTGGGACTGGATACAGCTGCCCCTGGACTCCTCTCTGAGAAGGAGTTTGGAAAGCAGGAGGGTCCTCTCTGAACCTCCTGATTCCACGGGAGGCTCTCCCTCACAGTTCTGACTGACCCTGCCCTCCATGCAGTAAATGACCGATTGCACCTCGCCATCGAATCTTGTCGAAACACAGTCGCATTGACCATCAAACGCTGCCGCTGAGCCGGGGTGGGGGGTGCCCAAGGGCAGGGCTGGCTGCCGGCCTGTGATGCGCTCTGTCGCCTGGGACACCACAGGGGATGCGTCACAATGGGGGGCAGCTATAAAAGGCGCCAGCAGCAGCGCTGCCCCAGTACGGCCTGGGCTAGCGGTGAGTGGGCTGCCGGGGGGAGGCTGGGCTGGACCAGGGCCGGGGCAGAAATGCCGGCCCCCGCGGGGTGGGTTCTCACCCAGCATCGAGGGCCCAGCCACTGGCCCCTGGGCTGGGCACAGGCCTTGCTGCCTCCCCGCTGCCTCGTCCCCTCCCCTACCTGCCCCCAGCTCCCTGCGGCTCCCGTCCCCATTCCCCCTGACGCCAGCTCCCTCCCTCCCTCCCAGCCCCACTGAACCCCTTCTCTCCCTACTCCTACAGGCTATGGCTGCAATAAGGGTCCTCGCCTTGCTTGTGCTAAGCATCTTCCAGCTCCTGCCGATGGTCGGCGATGAGCAGGATGATGGCAAGCATGAGCGCGTGCAGCAGCGTGTGGAGCAGCTGAGCCTGGAGATGACTCGGCTGCTGCAGGAGCACGAGTGGAGCAGCTTTGGGAAGCCCTGGTCTTTGCTGCCTTGCAGCAGTGGCAGTTCTGGGCGATTGCTGGAGTCCCAGTCCTGCTCTTCAGGCTCTGCTGGTGGCTCCGGAAAAGGAGCCAACGGCCAGAGATCGGCCATGAAGAGGAGAGCTCCAGCAGCAGCACAGAGCTGCAGGAGGAAGCGTGTGAAGGAGGAGATTCTGATGAAGAGGGGCGAATGGTCAGGGATTATGCAAAGCGCATCCGATTGTCAGTGAAGAGCATGGCCTACAGGAGACAGGTGGTGGAAGAGCTGGCGAGCGACCTCCTCACTGTCTTACAAGGACGCTTGTCAAATAGTTTCTTCCCGGCGCTGCAGCCAGCCATCGGGGTGGGCAGCGCCTTTGAAGGTTGGAGTCCCGCTGGGCATGATGCTGTCTACCACCTGCTTGTGCCCATGAAGCCCCCCCGGGGGCACACCTTCCACCTGGAGCTGGGCGCTGCGGGGGAGATGCCGGCAAAGAACTGCATCCGCGTGGAGCTGGAGTGCACCTGCACCAGGGACCAAGGCATGGAGAATGTGCTGTGCTTCCTCCACCAACCTGAGGAGGGGCTAGGCAGAAATCAGCTTCCTAGGCATCCTCTGCACCGGCTCCTACCTAGATATCGAGAAGATTGCCCGCTGGTTCCAGAAGTTGGTGAGGTCAGCCTGGCAGGAGATGCCTCAGTCGCGTCTCTACACTATGAAGGTGCTGCCTTCCAGCCGCTCCTGCAAGCTGCAGCTGACAAACGCCTCTGGGAGATCCCTCTTCATTGAGATGATGTTTGGGGTGCAGCGAGGCGACTCGGACATCTTCCTGAGCAGCCAGACTGCAGAAGCTGCCTTCACCCCAAGCACCACGTGGGCAGAGACCTATGATGTGGCAGAGGCAAAGTTCTTCAGGCATGTGGCCAGGCAGGCCCCGCGTGACACCTCCCACCTCAAATGCCTGCAGCTCTGCACTGGTAGCCTGGTGGGCACAGGCTTTTCCTCTGATGTCTTGAAAACGGTTGTGATGCACCTCCTGAACACCATACCCCCGTCAAGCTGGAGAAGGAGGGAATTCCTGATGCGGCTGCAGGATATCATGTGGTACCTGCACGGCTGCTTGGAGGAAAAACGCCTGCACCACTTCTTCTTTGGTAATGAGAACATGCCTGAGGACATCGTCTTGCCCGCAGCCTTCCAAGCGGCTGAGCCAATCAACCTCTTCCAGTGCCTGCTGCAGGATCCAGCTGCCCACGCCAAGGCACTGCATGACTTTGAGGAAGTGCAAGGTCGGCTCACAAGACTGGTCTTCTGCGGAGACTGAAAGAGGTCTTCCCGGACAGAGCTGGGTTTGTGTCCCCTTGACTGCCCGTGCATCTTTGAAGAGCATCCCTTCCTTCTAGGAGCTCTACTTTGCGCAAAGTTGACAATAAAGAGTGTGTTTGAACAAAAGCTGCATCTCTGAGTGAGTGCGCATCAGTTTTTTGGGGAATGCGGGCACAGGGGGCTGAGTGCTGATGTGGTGGGCTCTGGTTTCACTGATTCTCTAGCTACGGCTCCCCATCCTGCCTGTGCTCCTGCACTGGGGCAATGGGAATAATTTGTCACCCTCCACAGCTGGGCACATTGCCTGGGTGGCTCCGCAGGGAGGGAGCCTGACGTGGCTTCCTTGGGGGCCATACACAAAGCAAGCCCTGGGAGCGCCATAGCATTGCCCTCGGGTGACCCCAGCGAGGTGGGAATGACGCGGGCCGAGTGGGGAGCCCTTTGCACGGGGGACGAGTGCCACGACGGCAGAGCGGGGCTCTGGCGGCTCTGGCTCCTGTACCAGCATGAGACTCATGCTCCACACCCTCTCGTCACCTCAAGCTTGGGTTCCCACCACTTTAACACGGGAGACTTAACACGTGCAGCAAGGTTAAAGAAAGCTTTTGAGATGCCTCCAATTCCAGGCATGCACTGGCGCAGTCCGTGCCACGTTTCTGAGAAGCAGTGGCCTGGCAGCAGCCATGGCGGCAGGAGAGCTGCACTCATCCCTGTCTTTGGGACACCTCTAGTGGAAATCCAAGGATGGTCTATGGGAGAAGATTTGGAAGATCTTCGATAGTTATCACGTCAAAAGAACTGCCCGTGTCTGAGTGCTAAAGAAGCCCAACGGGTGCCTGGTGCCCATCAGCCCAAGGGACGTGGCTTTTCCGGGCTCTGCGAGGGCCGTGCTGTTTTAAAACCAACTCTTGCCTTTTATCACAGCAGACCTAGTTGGGGCCAGCTCTGCTGTCTGTCTCTCCTGGCCCCGGGCTCTGAGCTTCTCCGAGCCCAATCTGAGAGCAAAATGCCAGCTCCTCTCAGAAGCACCGCCCCAGGGTGTAGCGAGAGGTGCAGCGAGTCACTGAGTGTCTGCCCAAGCCTTCACTGCCCGTGTTACACTGCTGATGTGCCTTCTGGAGAAGTGGACACCTTCACAGCTGCCTTGGATCAACGAGCCACCTGAACTAGCAGTCTGTGCCGTCGCCGTGAAGCTTCATGCTTTGGATGGGTTTTGATTATTATTTCTGTGGGGAAAAGTGTTTTTGTCTGTGAAATGAAAGACATGACTTGACTTTTTATCATTTATGTCAGGAGACATTTTGTCTTTATTGTACGTGGAAGAGAAGAAATGGTGTCTATATGGAGGACATACTTTGACAATGATTTAAGTTATTCTCTCTGGAATTCACCCCACCACCCCGGCTTCTCAAATGAGACACTTTGCAAAGCAGAAAAGAAGGCAGCAAACAGATAACAGCATAGAAAGTCAGTGTTACATGTGTCTTGCATGTATGCTTATACTTCGCTTTCTGGTCTGTGAGGTTTTCAGGCACAAAATGACTAAGTTTCAACAAGTTCTTATCACGCCTTGGATCATTCTATACAGCAGGTTGTTTTGTTTAGGTTGTTTACCCACTATATTACAGGCAAGTACTTTCAATATTGACAGATTGGCTAAAGGCCAAATTTTATATGCTGCTATTAGCATATTTTTACTGTTTCTGTGCTTACAAAGGAACCAGAATGTTCCCTGGCAGTCAAGGCTAGTAAGTATGCAAATCATGATCTGTGCTTATAGGCACGCTCTTTTTTGGTACGTGCATCAGTGTGCCAATTTGGCACTCGCCTTTCTGATCAGAGATAAACAGAGCTGCAGGGATTACGGTGACAGATAATTCCTCCTGAAAATTGTATGGGTTTTGAAACATGCAGAATTGTGTTTAATCCCCATTGCTCTGCACAGTGGATTTGCTATAGGAGAAGCTACTCACAAAAGGGGTAGTACACAGGTCTCTGTGCCAAAATATGTGAACCCACGAGGCTTTCTACTTTCTTAAGGTCACTTTTAAGTTTATATCTTCAAGAGCTAAGAAACAGCTTAGTATCCAATGATTTGGGGATCTGAAAGGAGATATACAGCACTAAAGGCTCTGTATGAACCTAGAGCATGTGAAACAAGATCTTAGCACAATCAGTGGCCATGGGTAGCATGCATGTATTTCTCAAGCTCACATGTTCTCTATCTGTACACTCTCTTCAGTCACGACCATCTCAGTATGACGTAACACACTTCCTTAGTAGCTCACATCTCTTGAGTATCCCCTCCAGACTACTCTTCCTTGTATTGCCGAGCTCCGCCACGCGAACCTGTGTGACTGGAGCATCGTTTTGTCATATAAGGGAAATGGGATCACCTTCCGTGTTCCTCCAGTGCTGCTTTTTAACTTCTTCAAAAGAGCTCTTTGAGAGTGGGCATCTGAAAACCAGCAAGGCATTTAGACATTACAGTAGTAGGGGTCACTGGAGTGCATAAACAGGCATAATTATACTGGAAGGTACTAAAGAAGATCAAAAGGCCAACTTAAGACTCCTTTCACGTTGCAGGTATTTCTTTCTCTCAGCCTCAGCCAGTCCATCACGTCTCCGTAGCCCTCTGTTATCTGCACCCAACTTCTCTCTACTTACAGCAATAGCTGCTGTTTGAGTCCCATGGTATAAGTCTTTTAGCTCAACTAATGCTCCTTTGAGAGCATCAGCAAAAGGGCTGCTCAGTGTCATCCCTGTTGAATGTAAATGAGAGTCTCTCCTGTGTTTGAATATCAATGTATTTGATCTTGAGTCAGGCCACGTAGTTTATTATTTGGGAGCTTCTTTGTGTGTGCTGTTGCTGATAATTCCTTTTATAATTCTTGTTACTGTCTTCTCACTTGGAAAGCCTGAACGTGCAGCTTGCTTTCTGTTGCCCATTTTTGCCTAGAGAAATAAAATGAGCTTACTTTGTTCTTTTTCCCTGGCCTCCTTGGGTTAGAGGGGTTTCCTTGCTACTTTTGGAAACCCTCTGAACTCACTGGAGAAACTTGAGCCTGTAGAGCAACTAGATTGTAATATGTGAAGAAAACCAAAAATAACTTGTGCACAGGAAGCCCTGAAGTTGCCTGCACCCTAGGGGAATGCCAGCTCAGATCACACACCTTTAAAAGCCTGATATATATTTCCAGCTGCCAGAGCCTTGCCGAACGTCTGGCAGGACCATGTGCCATATCAGGACCATGTGGGACCTCACAGAACCTTAATTGTCTGTTGTGATTTGTTCAATCGATGCAGGTCTAATCTTGGATTTATAAGTCCTGATCTCAGTTTTCTGCTCTGGGACAGAGGTACTGGGGCTAATAATTTCATTTCTGTTGGCTCCATTTCCCTTCTCTGAAAAGGGTGAATTTTGTACCACCTATGAGCATAGGTAGAGGAAGTAAAGCACTCAGATATGACTTAAAGTAAAAACGGTACCTTATGCTGGAAAATTTTTGAAGAGAAAAAATGAAAACCGGAAAGAAAAGGGAAGGTAGAGTTCTTAGTGAAGAAATAGAAGAGGAGCTTTTGGAAGAAGAAAACATGCAGTACAATACCCACTGCTACAGAAAAAAGAAATGGTAAGAATGGATTCCATAAGTGGAACTGTGGGCTAATATTCAAATTCATCCCATGTCTCTAAGATACATGGACTCCTTTCTCAATCATGATATTAAAAAATGGCCTTATAAAGGAATTTTTCTGCTCATTGTGCTTTTAACAAATGTTCACAGTAAAGTTGACAGCAAACTACCCAGACGACTCCCAAACCAAAATAATCACATCTTGGCTGGTCTCAGAGTGTTAATACTTGACAGAAGGTGGTCAGTGGCATGGAACCCGTCGTGGTTTAGCCTCAGACAGCAACAAAGAACGAAGTGGCTGCTCTCCCAACCCCACCCAGCCGTGCGGGAGGATCGGATGAAAAAGGCAAAAATCCTGGGTTGAGACAAAGGCAGTTTAACAGAACAGCACAGGGAATAAGAAAACAATAACACGCATAGAGGAATGTACAAACACGATTACGGTACCACTGTTCACGGACCGGACCTGGGATGCCCCAGCCCTCGACTTCTCGCTCCCTCCCCTGGCAGTTCCTGGCTACAGACTGGGCATGGGTCACCTGGGGTAGGATACCTGTGTCCCTGCCGCAGCCTGGGGAGAATTAATCCTGTCCCTGCCGGAACCAGGACGTTATCCACCCCTTATTCTATACCATCTACGTCATGCCCATATCTTACAGGTTCCAATGAATTGCCACTGTTTTTCCCTGTCTTTGAGATATGTATATATATCTATATGTATATAAATATTCATACAGATATAACACCTTTAGTCTATGGGCCATCACTCTAAAATGTCCGTTGAGTTCATCTAATCCATGACGTTGGGCTCCATCTGTTAGAAGTGTCTCTCAGGGCAGGCAAGATGGCCTGACAGGAGTCGCCTCCAGAAGCTGAGGGCTTATGTCTTTTTCCCAATCACCTTGTCATTACCCCCTCCCCTAGACAGGGATCCTAGCTGCTTGTCTTCCCTACTCTCGAATTCCAAACTACCAGCCCAGTTATCCCAGCATGAGAGCAGCCAGGTGACAATGTGCTCACCTGGAAGTCGGCTGGAATCTTTTTGCATATTCCGCAGCTCGCTCAGGGATAGGGATTGGGTGATTATCTCTGGTTCTGCCTCTTCCTCCTAGTCTCGTGACGGCCCTGGTTCATTGTCTTCCCTTACTAAGTGAACTGATTTCTTTGTGTACTTCTGTATAGGGGCAACTGATACCAGCACGGGTTGGTTTCCTGGTTCAGCTGCAGTGTCTGCCACCAGGGTTGGAGTAGCTGTAGCACCTGTCATCCTGGTTTCCCTCTCTTTCCCCTGAGGGTGCTGCATAATATCGAGCAGTGTTTGGTAGATACTGGCCAGGGCTCAGCACAGTGGGGTGAGTTGTGCCTCTCTGGAATAGCCACAGCATTTTCTTCTCAAATATTCTATCAGGGTCCTGTAGTTGTTTGGGGATGAAGTCCCAAACCACTGGAGGTAAGAAGTTCTCTAGACACCTGACCATATTCTCCCACATGCCATGCCACCCATGCCTATCGAGGCTCGGGGCAGATCGATGGGTGGTAGTCTTAAATAGTTGTTTAACCCTAAACCCTGAACACATTCAGGAGACATAACAATAGAAACATGCTGGTTTGAGCATCCCAAGGATATTCAAAATTCTCAAAAGCTGTTGTACCTGTCCCAAAGGTATGGGCAGGACAGCAATACTGCATAAACACCCCAACATAACCGTCTAAACAGTGATGTTATCACATCATAAGTCGCTATTACACAGAACAGCAAAATGAAGTGATAAACAGCACTGTGGGGAGTATATAAACCATATAGGAATTTACATAACACAGCCATGAGAATAAACAAAGCAACATGGTGACCAGTGACTATTTAACTAATATAATAAAAACACACAACAAATTATTCTAACAAGCTCTGGGTGGATCTGCTGTTATCTCAACCCTTCAGGCCCCATGTTGGGTGCCAAAAAGGACTGTTGTGGTTTACCCTCAGATGGCAACAAAGAACCAGGCGGCCGCTCTCCCAACCTCCCATGGACGTGTGGGAGGATTGGAAGAAAAAGGCAAAACTTGTGGGCTGAGACAAAGGCAGTTTAAGAGCTGAACAACCCAACTCTCTCAGCCTGCCCTTGTACGGGAGCTGCTCCAGCCCCCTGATCATCTTCGTGGCGCTCCTCTGGTGTCACTACAGCAGGTCCATGTCCTTATTATGTTGCTACGTTGAGGGCTCCAGAGCTGGATGCAGTGCTCCAGGAGGGGTCTCACGAGAGCAGAGCAGAGGGGCAGAATCACTTCTCCCAACTGCCCGGCCCCACTTCCTTTGATGCGGGCCAGGATGCGGTCGGCTTTCTAGGCCCTGAGCAGGCATTGCCAGCTCACGCTGAGCCTCGCATCACCCAGCGCCCGAGTCTTTCTCCTCGGGGCTGCTCTCAATCCATTCTCTGCCCAGCCTGTATTTATGGTGTGGCTAGAGCTCTTGTCGGCGAAGACGAGACAAACAGCTCCGGTGCCGACATGTCGGCAGCGGAGCCGGGCGATCGCGGCGAAAAGGGGCTTTTCCCTAGTTTTCCTGAGGCCGGGACAAGCCCGGGCAGCGCCAGGGACCCGCCGGGAGCCGGCAGCTCGCGCGAGGACGGCTGACGGGGCGGGGGCGGGGCCTGCAGCAGCGGCGGCCAGGCCCACCCCCCTAAAAGGCGGCCCCAGGGAGCGCGAGCGACTAGGGCGTGCCGACGCACGTCAGTCAGGGCGTACCGCGGCGGTTAGTTCGTTTGCGCGGCGGTTAGTTCGTTTGCGCGGCGGTTAGTTCGTTTGCGCGGCGGTTAGTTCGTTTGCTCGGAAGGGCGCGGAGGGCTCGTGAGGGCAGCTCAGCCGTGGTCTCTACCCGAAGGTTGCAGCTTCCTGCGTCTTCTGCGCTTGCAGGGCAGACGTGGCCGTACAAACGGAGCTCCTGTGGAAGCAGGCAGCCACCCAGGGCGCCGGCTGCAGGGAGCGCCTTCCCCTCTCAGCGCTAGTGGGTGGTAGAAGAGGTGACAGCTGCGTGAGGCGTGACCAGGTGGATGATGTGCTCAGCCTGGTGGCAGAGCTAAAAGAGGAGGTAGAAAGACTGAGGAGCATCGGGGAGAGTGAGAAATAAATTGATAGGTGGACTCAGACTCTGACCTCCCTGAGTAAAAAAAACAGAAGAGCCACCAAAAAAACCCTAAGGTGAAGGAGATCTGGTACCTTCTCCCTGCCAGACTGAAGGCAGTGGCCAAAAGGAGACTAGTGAATGGAGGCTAGTCCGTACTAGAGGTGGCAAGCGAACCCCTTCCTTGCCCACATCCCCTAACTAGGTGCCTCTGCAAAACATGTATGAGGCTCTTGAGGAGATAGGCAAACCCATGGATGGCATGGAAGATGGTTTGCCAGGACCAGTAAGGCCTGCCCCCAGTTTAAAAACTGCCTCTATGAGGAAGAACAGGTGCGTTATAGTAGTAGGAGACTCCCTTCTCAGGGGAACAGAGGGCCCAATATGCCGTGCTGACCTTCTTGACAGGGAAGTATGCTGCTTCCCCGGGGCCCAGGTCAGGGACGTAGGGGTCTGCTACAGGCCACCTGACCAGGATGACAGAGCGGATGAGGCCCTCCATAGATGGGTAGGAGTGGCATTGTCTTCACAGACCCTGGTCATCATGGAGGACTTCAACCACCCCAATATCTGTTGGAAGGACAACACAGCAGGGCACAAGAAATCCAGGAAGTTCTTGGAAGTTGTCGATGACAACTTTCTTCTTCAAATGGTAGAGGAGCCAACAAGGAGAGGAACTATGCTGGACCTTGTCCTTACCAACAAGGAGGGGCTAGTGGTGAGTGTCAAGCTCAAGGGTAGCCTCGGCTGCAGCGATCATGAAATGGTGGAATTCAAGATCCTTTGGGCAGTGAGGAGAGCATGCAGCAAGCTCACGACCCTGGACTTCAAGGGAGCAGACTTTGGCCTCTTGAGGGACCTGCTTGGCAGGGTAACATGGGAAAAAGTACTGGAGGGAAGAGGGCCCCAAGAGAGCTGGTTAGTATTCAAGGATCACCTCCTCCAAGCTCAGGAGCGGTGCATCCCAAGAATAAAGAAGTCAGGCAAAAATGCCAGGAGGCCTGCGTGGATTAACAAAGAGCTCCTGGACAAGCTCAAAAGCAAAAAGGGAAAAAAGGATGACCCAGGGAACAACAGACCGGTCACTCTCACCTCTGTGCCTGGCAAGATCATGGAGCAGATCCTCCTGGAAACTCTGCTAAGGCACATGGAAAATAAGGAGGTGGTTGGTGACAGCCAACAGGGCTTCACCAAAGGCAAATTGTGCCTGACAAATTTGGTGGCCTTCTATGATGCTGCCACAGCATTGGTAGATAAGGGGAGAGCAACCGACGTCATCTACCTGGACTTATGCAAAGCGTTTGACACTGTCCCAGGTGACATCCTGGTCTCTAAATTGGAAAAGCGTGGATTTGATGGATGGACCACTCGGTGGATAAGGAACTGGCTAGATGGCCGCACTCAAAGGGTTGCAGTCAAGGGCTCAATGTCCACATGGAAGCTGGTGACGAGTGGCATTCCTCAGGGGTCAGTACTGGGACCAGTGCTGTTTAACATCTTTGTCGGTGACATGGACAGTGGGACTGAGTGCACCCTCAGCAAGTTTGCAGATGACACCAAGCTGTGTGGCACAGTTGACATGCTGGAGGGAAGGGATGCCATCCAGAGGGACATGGACAGGCTGGAGAGGTGGGCCTGTGTGAACCTCATGAAGTTCAATCAGGCCAAGTGCAAGGTCCTGCACCTGGGTCATGGCAATCCCAGGCACAAATACAGGTTGGGCAGAGAATGGCTTGAGAGCAGCCCTGAGGAGAAGGACTTGGGGGTGCTGGTGGACAAGAAGCTCAACATGAGCAGGCAATGCGCACTTGCAGCCAAACCGAAAGCCAGCCACATCCTGGGCTGCATTAAAAGAAGTATGGCCAGCAGGTCGAGGGAGGTGATTCTGCCCCTCTACTCTGCTCTGGTGAGACCCCACCTGGAGTACTGCATCTGGCTCTGGAGTCCTCAACACAAGGACATGGACCGGTTGGAGCGAGTCCAGCGGAGGGCCACGAAGATGATCCGAGGGATGGAGCAGCTCCCGTACAAGGACAGGCTGAGAGAGTTGGGGTTGTTCAGCCTGGAGAGGAGGAGGCTCCCGGGAGAACTTATGCCTTTCACTACCTAAAGCGGGCCTAAAGGAAAGAGTGGGAACAGTTATAAACCAAAAGAGGGGAGATTTAGATTAGCTATTAGGAAGAAATTTTTTACTGTGTGGGTGGTGAGACACCAGAACAGGTTGTCCAAGAGAGGTAGTAGATGCCCCATCCCTGGAGGTGTTCAAGGCCAGGCTGGATGGGGCTTTGAGCAACCTGGTGTAGTGGGAGGTGTTCCTGCCTATGGCAGGGCAGGTTGGAAGTAAATGACCTTTAAGGTCCCTTCCAACCCAAACCATTCTATGATAAGTGCCCACAGCACACAGAGAGTAGGTTTCCATGGCTTTTTCTGAGGTGCCTTAAAGTGAGTACAGTCTAAGGGCCTGTCACAGGAATTACTGTTTTATAGTGCTGAAAACTGATCATATATATATATATATTCAATATATATATATATCAGTGTATGTTGTCCAGTTCCTTGTATGGCAGAGTAGCTTATAACCCCTCTTCCTGGCTGCTGTAAGCAAGCACAGCCAAGGACAATCACCACCATGGCAGCTGTTTTTAGTCTCAGCCCAGCTACAGATTGCACCATTTCTTCCAGTGCCGCACGCACATGATCCTTCCATACACTCAGAGCTGGAAAACATGGAAGTGTCATTGCTATCATTGCCATTCCTCTCAGGAGAAATCATTTGATGCTATTTATGTCCTGCGAGCAGTTAAGGATGTGGTCATCTGTGGTGCTGACCCAGTGCCTGAACTAGTACTAAAGAGAGCGTTGTAAATGGGAATAGGAAAAGCGAGTGGATTGCTAAAATACGGAAAATAAATATTACCCATGTTCATTTTTCACAGTGTTTTACTAGTGAACTGAAGTATGGTGAGTTAAATGGCACACTTCCATAGCTAAGACTTCATTTTATTTATGATCTGGATATTTTTTAACTCTTTCCATCTTTACGCGTAAGAGTCACCTACGCTCATGCATTGTTGAGCATCAGTGATTTCAATTGAAGTGCATGAAGAAAACAAGATTGCTGTGCCATAAAAATGCCAACTTCTGCTGCTACTGCCTAAACAGACAAAACCTCCTTCTCTCATCGATGTCACATCCTAAGGAACTGGCACAGCCATTAACAGTGGTTACTGCACATTTCCTATGTCCGTTTTCCCCAGAATTTTCCGTTCTGAGTCCTACCTTATATGTGGGTTTAGTTCCAACGTTTCACCCCCACTGCAAATTTGTAATGGAAATGGATTTAGGACTGAAGTTGGTGCCTTTTAAAAGTACTTTATGTATCTTATACTAATGAGGGACACCCCCCACGCCCCTCTTTCACTCAGCTACTCTTCAGTTCTATGAACTTACAGTATTTATCTAGTGATGTGTGTTTCATTCAGTTGTAGAGGAATAAACAGGTATCATGAAACCTAAATAGACGCCTTTTTGGTGCTTTCCCTCCTGTCGCTGAGCTCAGCCTGATTTCGTGAGTAGATAACGTGCATGATCACGGTATCTGCGAGCGTCTCGTCCTTACCTCCGCAGTCACTCCGCAAGCTGCAGGTTGATTTACTTACTCCAGTTCTTAGGACGTTTCCCAGCAGCAAGCGACCACAGAAGATGCAGGTTGTGCCCTGGTGTTTCAAGGACCAGCAAATTTAACTGTAGGAGGGGGAAGTCATAATGAACAAACAGTCCTCTGCTTCCCATGCTAGCAGAATTGTTGTAGACCGTTTTCGGGAGGGGGACAGGTATAGCTGAAAACGGATTGAGGCCTCAGTGTCCTTGCCAAAGATGACTTCAACTCAAAACTAGTTTTGGCCTCATTTCACTCCTACATGAGCAGAAGCAGGCGCATGCGTGCTTGCTCTCCTTACTGCTCTTGCCCCCTTTTTTTAATCTTTTTTTCTTCCTTCACAGAACGCTAACAACCCAGTCCTGAGCGAGATGACGACATTAAGAAATTGGTGGGTATATATAATGACTTGTTTGAAGCAGACTTCAGTGTCAGCCTACAGTGCAGTGCTTATAATCAACTGGAAATAAAACTATTTAAAATAGTTTTGGGGGAAAAGACATTTAAGTTATTTTCCCAGGTTTTGGGGTTTTTTTTGTGACATTTTGAGATAATTTCATGAAAGCTCCTCATTTTATATATTACATCAGCTCAACAATTTGATATAACTGTACATAATGAAAGGAAATTGCAGGCTATGAAATTTTCTTTAGACCTTTTAACATTGTTCAAATTCTTTTGCCCCTGCATAGGTTCTTTAATGGCAGAAGAACTGAATATCATGTCAGCAACTGACTATTAGTTCTTGGCAGAAAGGCTTGCATGGGCATTTGTGACAACCTGGCAGTGAAATAATGGTTAGAGTTGGCTGACTTCTATAGAGAGAGAAACTTAAATGAGCTCCATCTGAAAGTAATTGCTTCAAAATACAAAATAATGATGGGAGAGGGAGAGAGGAAAGTGCGTGTGTCTGTGTGCGGCAAGGGGCGGGGAGGATCCATCCCTTATCTCTGGATGGAGAGCTGTAGCTGTGAAATCAGTAGCCGTAGCAGAAGCCTGGCTCCACAGACACAGCTCCTCGGCGCGGCGTGCTGGCTTAGGGGCTGTGCCAGCTGCCGGGTCTGGAAGTGCTGCCGGAGCCTGGGCAGTGCTACTGGAGGCTGAGGCCGAGGCACTTCAGTATGGAGCCGGTCTATCTTCACCCATATCTGAGCACACAGTGTGGATGTAAACTACTGTACGGTACCACTACTAAAAAGTGCCAAATTGTAAGCTTTGACTTTCCTAAACCACGTTGCTAACTTTGCAAGCTTAACTGCATCACAGTTATTGTATTAGTTTAGTTTAATATCCTGGAAATAAACCATGCTTTTTTTGCCACCATGGTTGGGAGGAAGCTGTTGGCTTGCAACAGGGACTGTCTTTCTCTGAAACATAAGAATGCAAAGCAACTTGCTTCATAAATTCCTCTGCCACAAGATGGGGAACATGTCACCAGTGGTGACAAGTGTAGAAAAGGCGGGAGAATGCTCACAGCCTGATCACAAATCCCATTTTCTACAGGTAAGCATGACAGAAATTGGCTAACGGCTGGGCGGTTTTCACTGCAACCACACACAAAAGTTGTTCAACAAAACCCCTTACAATCACACTGAGCTCTCCTCGACATGCCCTTCCCCCTTCCCCCCTCCAGCACTGCCGTAACTCCTCCTTTCAAAAACCAGTTCCAGGGTGGGGATGTGGTTCAGCATTTCGAACTAGTAATAAGGATTAGTTGGTTCAACTTTGTGTTCTTCCTCCAGGAAATTACAATCCATTGCAAAGGAAAGGATCTGTGCCACCAAACACAGGCTCCACCTCCTGAATTTTTAATCTCTTGCTCCGACAAGCAAGAGAGGGGTCCTGCTGCTTCTGCCACTGTTGCGTTAGCATGCGAATAAGCTGACTTACACAGGAGTGGAAGGGTCAGCACTGCTGGAATATACAGCTGGTTGCCCCCCACTAGACACACAGATAGTCCCTGCAGACATTGGCAAAATTTTAATGACAGTACTCAAACTGTACAACTGAGAAGCAATGGCACCGCAGACTGTACACAGTGTTTCTCTAGCCATTGCCCAAGTGTCAGTTTCATTTTAAAGATGAAGCTTATAAAAATGCACAATTCTCTCCAAAGATACTGTACACTATTCAGCAGGTTAAAAATGGAAAAAAATCTTTCATTAAAAAAGTCATTATATTATTTGTATACATCAGGGATAGTCTACATAATCATGTTCACCTAGAAAATATGTGCATTATAAACCATTTCCATGCAATGCAACAATTTCTTATTTCAAAGGTAGTATAAAAAGACAACACAGCAGTCCTAGCCGCTAGTACACTATATGTAAACCAAAACAAATGTGCATCCTTTTATTGAACGTGTCAGATGAACAAAATACAGTAACAAAGATTCAAAAAGATGTAGATTTTTTTTTGTTTCCACCAAGTGACTACGGTGCCAAAAGATACAGGTAACGTGAAGTGTGTGCAATAACCATTCGAGGCAAAGTGCCTCTTCAACTGCTTGTTTGCCGTGCTAACCCGAGACAGACTGCCGTGTTTGACTGTGATGTAGTTTCTGCATCTAATAACTCAGTATTCAATCACCTTGCAAGCTTAAGAGCACCGCACCTATAAAATAGTGTATCTATTGCATCAAAGTATAAAGTGTGTTGCTTACAGTTTAAAAATCTATAGAAAAAGTTTGTTTTCCATACAAAAATGCTGAAATTTTGTCAAGATATATATTTTAGGATGTGAAATTTAACACATTCCCGGCAACAGGGAAAGGAGGCTATAAACGTGAGGCTGCTTTCTAAGTTGGCGGAGGCCCATTGATGTATTGCAGCATGGGATGGAAAGAACGGGCGAAGTTGTTTCTGCGGGTGCAGCTGTAGTCTTCCTCAGAAAACGGAACCATGCAAGCCAGGAGCAACAGCAGTAGAAAGAACAACTGAAGAGGTAAAGCTGCTCGTAATACACGGTAAAAGAAAGAGGGAGACCGAGGAATTACTTGAACAGTTTCTGGATGGCTTTCACCTCTGCAAAGGAGAAAAAACAAAAGAAAAAAAAAAGACAGTTTAGAATTTGAATTAAACAAATTGTATTCTCGCCCTCTCTAGGGTTCCCACTACCCTTCCAAGATGCAAGTATAAAGGAAAGCCACCAGTCAAGACTGATTAGGCTCTTCCTTGCCTTGGCCTTACTGAGATCTAGCCTTTCAACAGACCCTAATGGACCGGGGGTGAAGTTCTCTCTTTGTCCTTCATGGTCTGTTTGTAATAAGTGGCTCTAAGCTGCAAGTTTCTTTGTCCAGGTATGCTGGTGGAATTAAAGGAAGATTTAAAATGAAAATATTCCCCCATTTGGCACAAAAAAAGATTTTCTCAAGAGTAAAGACAAGCCAAGGCTGCACATCAGTGCAGAGGTCTAGGAGCAGGAGTGCTAAAGGAAAACTCTTCGCCAAGGTGCAGCCCAGAACTGGTAGGTAGAGGAGACACTACAGGTAGGCAGAAATCACCTCCACCTGCATGTCAACCTGTGAGGAACAGCTGCTCAGGTTTCTGCTGGCACTCAGCTCGCCTCTGCTGCTTTCACTATCCTTCAAGAGATCAGGCTAATATAAAATAATACCTTGTGCTGCTGCTGGTTTTGCCATCTGCAGTTCTCCTTACAGGGATCTGTTGAGAGAAACAGCTTTTAGGTTTCAGAAAGTACAAGGAATTTCTCTTTCTCAAAAAGACAGTTGCAGATTGAAAGTCCTGTTGTAAATTCTGTAACAAGGTACATGCATCTAAAAAGTAGAATGATTACATTTGAGGAAGTTTCAGGCTAAAGATGTCAAAATATGCTATATGCTGACAGCAAAATACTAGGAAAAAAATAGTTGCCTTCCTCCCAGGAGCGCTGGATTTCACGGCGACTGGATTATAGACTCCTGAGCTGAAGTCATTTGGAGCTAGCAGGCATGCTCTGGTACCCTGAAAGGTAACCACACCTTCCTCTTTAAAATGTATGTTCAAAACTCAAAACAGATGAAGCGCAAAGAGCCATCTTTCATTGCCTCTCTGTAGGTGCGCAGCCCGTTGCCTCTTTAGATATACATAACCAGTGGCAAGCAGGCGATCCAGCTCTCCAGCATAAAGGAATGTTTTACTATGTGCAACCCAAAGGAATTATGATGGACCAGGTGTGTACAGGTATTAACTTGAAAACACCTCTGTCCGACAGCTCTCAGGATAGGCAGCGCATTGCAATGAACTATAACTCCTATGTGTTCGTTACACCCTCCTAGCCTGGCACTTGGTATGGATCATAGGATAATTCAGGTTGGAAGGGACCTCAGAAAGTTCACCCAGTCCAACCTCCTGCTCGAAGCAAGGTCAGCTATAAGCCCAGACCAAAAGCCTTACTCAAGTCTTTATCCTTCTGCTCTTCAAACCCCTGGAGGACGGAGACGGCACAGCCTCTCTGGGCAATCCATTTCAATACCGCACCAGCCTAGTGGTGCTGAAGTTTTTCCTATAGGCAGACTTAATTTTCTCTTTTCAGCTTATGAAGGTGGAAGTACTTAAGTTTTAAGTCAGTCTTTTATAAATACCTTTACTCTTAATGTTATTACTTTTCAGTAAGAAAGATCCATGAACAAGTATTTAAAGTCTGACTCACCAGATCTCCTTGTATTGTTTTCAAGTCATGTGAAATTTGTTTATTAAGCTGTTTCAGTTTGCATCCAATTACATGGACCTTCTCACCAGCTTCAACGTAATCACCATCTGATTTAAGCAGCAGGTAAGCAGTGAGTTCTTGAAGTGAGTTTACTTTAGGCTGTTGTTCCAGCAGCTCTTTCTCCAGTTGCTTAGAACAAACAAACAAAAAACAGTGCAACAGACTGTTACTCTCAACTTTAAGGATGTTCTCATAAGAGGAGCAACTCGGGAAGGCTTTAAAGAACAACTCAACCTGCCTGAGAATCTGCAATACGCAGGAATGGCTATTACAGCTACATAGGAAACGAAGTTCTCTTAAGAGACTGGTTGTACCTGTTTGAACCAGCATTTAGAAATAGTTCAAGCAGTAATTAATCCATACAGAAAAGACATTAAATCTTGGAAATTTTAAGTCTTACTCCAGCATGAAGACTGTTCATTCGGAACCTAATTATGATGCATAATTATGCAAAAAATGCCTCATATAGACACTTTACTCCATCCTCCTGCTCCAAGTAGGGCCAACTTCAAAGTCAGAGCAGGCTGCTCAGGGCCTCATCCAGCCAGATTTTGAGTATCTCACAGGATTGAGATTCCCCATCCCCTTTGGGCCCCTGCTCCCACACCAGGCCACCCCATTCTGAGAAGTTCTTTTTCTTCAGAGTCAGAGTTTCTCTCAGCTCATTTCTCTGACTTGTCAAGGTCCTCCCAAATGGCAGCCCTGCCTGCTTTCCTGTTCTCCCTTAAAAGTGCAGAGGGAAATAAGACGGAATTTGCAAAGTCATGGCTGTATCATCTAACCACCTTCACGTTAAGGTAGAGCCTGTACTTTTGAAAGTTTTTCAAAAAAATGGATGCCAAACAATACCTCGTACCCTCAAGAAGTTTACATATTGAATCAAGGGTACTCAAGTCTTTTTCAAGTTGTGGGCTCTTGCAGTAGAAAGGCAAGAGCTGCAGGATGAGTCCTGCAATCAACACAGCTCAGCTTGCTTTTCTTAGCAGCCTTTGTAACTGAGAGTCTCAATCTATATATTCTCAAGATCTGCATTCCACTTCTTGAAAACTGCTAGTCTAAATTACATTTTGCCCAACAAAGAACCCTGTCTCACTCCTTCAAGCTATAAAGTTTCTTTCAATATCAGACAATACAAACAGTCCATCACAGACTTCTAAAGACCGGTGAGCCAGTCTGCAGCCAGACTGGATTTAACTTATCCAGGCCAATTGTGATGTCCCGACACCTTGTGAAATCCATGTCTTAGTGGGTGCTGGCTCTTTTAGACACCTATAGAAAGCCAGGCTGTCTGAAAAGGGGATTTACAGATGGCTAGGCTCCTCTTAAGAGAATGCAGAAGAGAGGAGAAGTGAAGCTCTGCTTCTTGAAGAGGTCAGACACCCAACTCAAGCCTGAAGGGAAACACCTCCCTCCACTCGCGAGGCACCACCGAACCTTTCCTAGTGCTTGGTGCCTAAACCAGGTTGGCTGATGGAATCAGAGTCATCCTTACAGGAGTCACACACTGGAGCACAGTCATTCTCCCCGTCGTACACACAAGGACATATAAGCTCAAGCATGCTCTCAACATGCCTAAGAAATCCCTCTGTCCTGCAGTGTCTTGTTTGTGAGCCTGACCCCAACCAAGTGTGACACCAACCTGACCAGTAGCCTCAGGATTTGGGTGACTCCATGCAAGGCTGCTGGCAGAAGGGTAGCACGCAGGGATTTTGCACTCCCACAAGTGTTAGGAACACTTGCTCTCTCAGAGCTCAACCTGAGACATTTTGTTACCCGAGTCCTAGGGACCTACGGTAACCTGCTCGTTCAACTTGCAGACCTGACTTAGTCCTACTTAATTTATGGAAGCTGAGAGTCATAGCAAGCAACATAACCTGACCATGCATGCTGACAAATGTTCACATTATTGTCTCTCTAACTGTTCTATTACTTGGCTGAAGATTAGCAGAGACTGAATTTATTTTGTTTCTCATCTTTAACTAATACATACTATTGGATGAGGAATCTGCACTTGCTAAGTGAAAAAATGCAACTGCACATTTTGAAGTGATGTATCCTTCAACTCCAGGACAAAGGTGCTATTTAGAGCTAAGTTTTTTTGCAAACACTATTGCTATAAACCACAGCTTTAGAGCAGACCTTTTCCAGCCTCCCTGTTGGAGCTACAATTTTCCCCACATTAATTCAATTAAAAAAAATAAAATCAGTCTAGATTTGTAGTCTGTAGACCTGGCTAATTTTCAATCTGTTTCTGTTTTGCATGGAGAGGAATGGCACAGAACAAGGAAAAAAATGCCAGTACCACTGCTCAGAATACCCAGCCCCCCAAGAAAAGACCTGACCCTAGGCATTTGGGGAGTCTAAGCCTTCATTATTTAGCTTTTTTCTATGTTTGTTTCCTAAAACAAAGGCCTAAAAAGAGAGGTTTGGGGTTGAATGTTTTGTTCGAGAGACAATAAAGTGTCTCTGCAAGAAAACAGAAAGGGAGAGGGTTTTATTTCAGCCTGGCTGCCTGTTGTACACAGGCACATTGCCTGCAAATCTCTGCATATGAAGACAGAAGCACCTTGCTTAACTACACTCTTTAGTCCTCTTAGCTGAGAACAGCTTAGCTCCTCTGTGGAATACGCACATTGTTACTAGCATTCATGCTGCCGACAGACCCTAGGAGCACAAAGACAGTGATAAAGAGCATCAGCATCTTGAAATCCCACTTCTCAGTATGCCATAACTTACTTTCAATTTCTTGACCCTTTGTTCCAATGCTTGCATGCTGGCTGGTTTCACTTTTCGCAGCTCTTCCAGCTCTTCTTCAGTCTTATCAAGCCAAGCAGAGACGTCACTGAGATCTGAGTTCAGCTGCTGCCACGGCTGCAATTTCTGTTTCCTCCTAGGTTTATTTCTGAGGTCTTGAGCTTGGATGAGCTCCCACCTATCAATAATGCCTGCACATGACAGAAGAACAAAAGTTTAAATCTTAAGGTAAAGAGTGCATAAAACAGATGCAAGGAGTTTTATGAGTAAATAATTCTCCAGTCTACTTAAGGCCAAATAATTGCTACTATATTACTACTGTTACCCAGGCGCATTTTTTCTTGAGATTCTGCAGTCTGTAAGTTTCATGTTACTGGCCAAGTTATCCACATACTAATGCTACACAGGATTTTAATCCCATTAATTGAAGACGTTTTTATTTACCTGGAAGAACAGAGCAAATCTAAGGAGACTGAATTCAGTGAGCCTAGTTGCAATTTGCTAGACCCCAAAATTCACCATGGGACAAAGTACGATCCAGCAGTTAGGACTTGGGTTTATGTTTCATCAGTTCAGTGCCAAAGCAGATGGAGATGCCACCTGTGTGATCACTAACACTAGTTCTGGAGGCACATCTAAGCCCATCTCAGATGTGTTCCTACTCATCCCACGTATGGGACTCAACCCCAGTCCATTTGTGAGATCAGAGACATAAACTAAGTAAGCTGGTGCACACAGCTGCAGTCTTCTTTTTATCTCAGTTCGCTTCTGTGATTGCAGTACAGATGTGTTCTTATTACAATCTCAAGCACCTGAAACCAGGAATGAGGTCCTAAAAGGTTAAGAGAACCAGCCTGTTGGACTACTTGGAAGAAAGGACCGCAGCGAGGAGAGTGAAGAACAGAATACATTACCAGCTTTGACAAAACATTTCTGTAAATGGGAGCTCTAGCACCTTGTTATATGGAGTACCAATAACTGAGAGGATGAACTATAGCAATCTTGTTTTAGACAGAGACACACACCACTTTGGTTTGAAATCTGATTAGAAGTCTCTGAAGTATTCAGTATCACGCAAAAGTGAAATTGTTCCGATTCGTTCCAACTAGCAAAGAGACAGAAGTATATTACCAGTGATAAAAACCTCAGTTGTGGCAGAAAATGTAAAAGCTTAGAACAGCAAACACGGGTTGGACAGTACCAGGTGAGAAGTCAGCTCAGCAAGTCTTAGCAAAATACATTAACTTCGAGGACAGAGGTTTAACTTTGTAGACTGATGTTCTGACATCAGTGCTTTGTCTTCCCCAGAGCCACAGAACAAACACCACAGCACCAAAGCCGCTCCTAACGCTCTGTACCTGACTGCTCCTCTGCAGCTGCTATATTCACCAGCTCTTGGTCACCTTGGGGTTCTTCATCACTCATGTTAGCAGATGTAATTTTATCCTTGCTGCTGCTGCTGCTGCTTGCAGAGCTGAGCTGCTTCACCTGGAATGACATTTTGATGGATGAGCACTGCAGGTCAACAAGCCTTCAAAGGTCAGTCTTCATTTGTGTTACTTTTGGGTGGCTGGGCTGCCACTGAGCTCCTGCATGTCAGATTTAGCACTGGGCTTCTGCATCTTTGCTAACAGTTTATCCTGGCTTTCTGTGCCTTCTCAGTAAACAAACACGTACAATAGTGACGCTAATTATTACAAGACTGGACATGGCAAATTAATTGCTTTTGCACTACGTGTACCAGACAACATTTGCTAATGTTCTTTGTCGGACTCATGGTCTTGGCAATATTGACTCTAAGGCTCTAAGACTGGATTAATGATAACAAAAGCAGCCAGATACCAGTACCATCTTGTGCATGAGAGAGTGCTGACAAGTGGTCCAGATCCACTGAGCTTGCAGCTGCTGTGGAAGCCATGGCTGGCAACTAGCCACCAAGACTGAGGTAACAATGAACAATAGCCATTTTGGCACATTTTTTAGTGCCCAGAAGCAAGGGGGTCCTTTCTGAACCTCGTGACACAACAGGAGTTGCACGTTAGAAAAGGACCCTTCAAATCGGTCTGCTTAGGAAAGGGAGAAATGTCAGTATCAAGGGAGGGTATTCACACCCTCTCCTTGAGGGGGTTAAATTCTCCTAGAGTTCTCCTATGACGATAGAGGAAGTTACTCCAGACACTGACTCTGATCAGGAGCCTAATGTGGTTGTTCTGAATTCCTTTAAAGAAGCTTTCCTAGCGAGTGGACAGAGACTTTTTCACTGGTTACCTGAGCCACCGGAAATAATGTCTAAGTTTGCATAAAGTGAACATTGCCCCCACGACAAATCTTTTCCTTGATGCTGGAGGAGGGAAAAGGATGGAGTTACACAGGAACAACAAACAGACTGTGTAGTATAGGCTCAGTGCCCACAGAGCCTCCAACTCACGTAGTCTGGCTTATAGGGAGTACTTGTCTCCGGATCAGACAACACATTTCCAACCACCTCTGCCTGGTTGTATCGGTGTTTCCTGCAGACCGGGCTATCTGGAGAATGCCAAGGACGAGCTTCTGAAACAGATTTTCCTGAAACAAATAAAACCAAAGCCATATGCCGTGAGTGCAAAATCCCATCTCCACGAGGAAGCTGTTGCTTTGTATTAAGTTAGAAAGCGCTCTGAGTAAAATGGCGTCAAGTTATGGCATAAAAATGACAGTTTTGCAGCTTTCCTTGCAAAGCATGCACATTTGCAAAACATCAACAGTGTTTCAAAGGTAATGAGATGAGAGCCATGCAGTTATGGGACATTCCGTTTTCTTCTGGAAAATGCTTGAATACAGGTATGAGTATTCAAAAAATACAAGAAAAAGGCTGCACTGTGGTTTTGGAAAGTTCACATCCCAACGATACTATCACACATCTGTAATGCATTTCAGCAGGGACAAGTACAGACAAGTCCTGATTTGGAGAACATTTGTTCTGGATTTAACAGACAGGACGCACACGGTTCTGTCATGCATAAACCACAAAAAATACTTGCAGAGTTGGAACCATTTCCTTCAGTAAATATGCAAAAGTTAAAAACAACCAAAAAAGTGACACTACCCAGAGCAAACCACCAAGAAAGTACCAAAAGACTTTGGATCAATGCAATGAAATGCACATTAACCACCCTTGGCATTTACCAGGCAAAATCTAAATGGTATGTTCTTGACTGCTTTGTAATGTACATGTGAATACTGCAGCATAAGAACACCATGACAGGATGAGACATGGTGTCCACACAAGGCAGGAAGTCAGACATTACATATGAGAGAGGTTGAGGAATATAGCGTGCAGCACAGGGAGATTGCCATGTTCAGACACATGCATTAGCAGGTGCCTACCAGAAGATGCTTTCAAAGTTTTTGTGGTCATTTTAAGATATGCCTCAGGATTTTCAGTGATTTCTACATCTGAAAAAAGAATAATGTCATTTTCCTCACTAGTCAGTATTTTCCAACTATTAAAAACAACTGAAACAATGAGGGATAGCAAAGACAAAGAATAAAATAAGAAGTTTCATCAAGCATTCTTAAAAAAGTAAGGTTTCTAAAAACCTTATGTTTCTGAAAATATGAGTTTGGTTTAGACAATACCATTCCCTTCATCAAGAAATCTATGAGATGAGACTGCTCACATCTGTTATAGTACTTGAAAACCAACCAACAACATGGGAGCAAGACCTCAGTCCCCCTCCCTTCCCACACAGGGACATCCGGCAGTTGCCTGTGTCAAAGCAAACAGCTGGCAATTGGTTCTCACCTGACAAAGCACTGTAGTATGTTGCTTCTTCTTCATCTTCATGAGAGGAAGAACCTCCCACATCACCTGTGTGATCCCACTCAAGTGGGATGGAGTCAACACTGATAGGGGTTTCACAGCCTGATCTTTCATGACCTTGAGCAGGGGGTATAAGGTGGCAGAGGGACTGTGGCGAAGAGGGCTCCTCGCTGATGGCCTTCTTATGCCAGGGATCGTTCTGGATTTCTCTGGAGTCTTCTGGATCTGTCTCACTTTCAGAGGTCTCATCTTCATCGTCTGATCCCTAAAAATAAAGAACAATTATTGCTTATTATTAAGATTTACAATAGATCTATGCGGCTTAATGAGATAATGATTGAGCCACACAGTACTACTGGTGACTGGTTTGCAATCAGCTGCATCAATTGAAGACCATATGACAAAAATTAAAGGGAAGCATCATTTTTGCCTCCTTTCTCTTTTGCCAAAAGAATCCTCACATCAGCAGCTACCTCCCCTCTTTCAAGCCACTCCACCACCACCATAACATCTCTCTGTAGTTTGCAGGGAGGGGTACCCAGTTACAAATGGACTGCACAGGTCAGCAATGAAACAATGCTCAGGCAGGTAGGTACTCATAGATGTTCACGTTACTTCCTCTTCCTGGCTTTCTGATAGATGCTCTTTCTTTTTGAGCCAAAGCAAACTGAGAATCAGCTAAATGTTCCCAGTGAAAAGTAAAGAGCATGCTGTTCCCCATTCAGAGTTCCCACAAGAAAGTGGACAGATGGAGCCTCACAAACAAATCCATAAAGAGATATTCTAAGCACATTATTGAAATTAAAGAAAACAAAGTGATATTAAAAACACCAAAAAAGCTTTTGAAGCCCTCAAACCACTACTATCTAAATATTAACTCTGTGAATTACTTCCATGCTATTATCCAGATTCTGCACATGGAGACCCAACATGAGAGGCGTGAGGAGACAAGGCCGGCAACAAAGATTTAGCAAAGCTGGCACAACTACTGAGGAGCTCCTGACCCCTTTGAGCTCAAACCACTCAGTCAAGCTGCTACAGATAAGCAATGAGCACTGCAGTTCAAACACCAAAATCTTGCCAAAGCATCAAAACAAGCGTCACTTCTTACAGGATGTCTTGAAGTCAGTCTTTGATGGAACCGGGCAACTCGCCCAAACACTTCCTGACAGTATCGATGAAGTTCTTGCAATTCGCCTTCAATCACAGTAGCATCCAAAGGCTCACTCTTCTGAATCAACTGCTCTCCAAAAACAATTAGCTGATCAATCTTATTGGTGTTTAGCGTTATTTCCTGCTGGAAACCCTATTTGGAACATACAAGAAAAAAAATTACTTCTGCAACGCCCCTTTCCAGCCTAAGGTTTGTCCTTTTTTTCCTCGCTCACTGCAGTGAAAGAAAAGCAGCAATTGACATCGTTGTCTAATTTCGTTTGGCAAGTATCTTTTTACTGAAGAGGTTCAGAGGTTTGTTTTATTAGCAGGATTACAGAGTGGCATTTTCCACCCATGTGTACATCTATGTAATTGCAGTGTCCTGAGCCTGCAGGCAATCACAATATGAGAGTTCAGCTAATCAGAGTTTATTTTTCTGTTGGGTACACACAATCTTTTTCTCAGTAGCAAAGAGGTTTGACTGTTTGGGCCTACAGAACAGTAAATCTACATCCCAAAACAATTAACAGTGCAGGGGGAAAGGAGGAACAAGCATATGAGCAGGTAGCATAGAACTAGTATGTTCTTTAGAATAATTGCACACACTTGCTGTCTTATTTCTGTTGGAAAGTCCTAGCTACAAACAATGCGCTCAGAGGAGAGATCCTACCCTAATGCCAAGTGAAAAAAAAATTCTCACCAGAAAGGAATACCTGAATTTAGGAATGTAGCTTTTACTGTTACCCTGCATGCGCTACTTTCCAGGCCAGATATCACTGTCACTGCCACTCAGTGTTAGGAGAAAATGGCAGAATAGAATCGAACTTGAACACTGAATCTGAATTTAAATACTGTACAGTTTAATCTTGATTCAGAGGATAAGTCTTAACAATTTGGTGGCGTCTTAAAACAAATACAAGCCTACAGAGATTTGTTGGCTACTGTGAAGTTCCAGAAAAGTAGATGATTTTGTCAAGAGAGGTCAGCCCAATACATTAAACAACTGCTTTATAAGGATACGTACATTTAACTGGCGCATTTTGTCATCAAAGTTACTTTTTGAGAAGTGCTCCACGTTTGTCAGCTGGAGGTCCATTTCTGTGAGCCAAACAAGGATGCTTTCCCTCGTCCCCTCAAATTCATCCCTCCGATTGGTGAAGTGCTGAATAGGAAGAAGGGAGACTGTTATATGACTGTAGTTACCAAAAAAAATGGTCACAGGAGCTCTCTGAAAACTGTTTTGTTTCGGGACTACTGTTCCCCTTAAAGGCCTTCAGAGCACAAATGGTCGCATGCCCTGTATAAAAACTGTGCCCTTCCTGCACAGTGATGCTGCAACTATTTGTATGGGAGAGGGAATAAAACAGCAGCAGTGCAAGATGCTTCCATAAAAAAAATATTCTTGCTTCCACACTGTATACCTTCTCCCACGTCATTATACCAGTGTAACAGTCATTTAGTTTAACATCTAATTTATTCTCAATTTAGAATAAAGGCAGACAAAGGAAGCAAGCCCCATCTCTAATTAAAGTAATTAAAACTATGGTATTAAAATCAATAAAACAATGGAGAGGCTGGATCACGGATGACCATGACAGTGTAACTAACGCACCATTTGGCATGGCAGCCAGGAGGAGTTCTCTCTGCTGCTGTCTCCCACAGAAGCTGCTACATGCAGCTTGTAGTGCCCCAGTTCTCCTCGGTGGATTTACTTTTTCTGAACAGGATTATAAAAAACACCAAACACACCACCTCCTAACTGCACAAATCAAATCCCATCAGTGCTCTCGCAACCTCATCTACTGACTTTTGGGATCTAATAGTTTTCCCTGTCAACTGCTCTCAGCACTGCTGCATTTAAAAATCAAGCAGTGCCAAGTTTCCCCCGGGGCACAGCACAGAATATCTCTCCAGGGATCAGTTTAACTCGACAAGCAGGACACTTCAAGTAAGTGTCACAAATAAACTCTTCGACAACATTCTTCCATCAGGCAGAGCACAGCAAGAGCTGGTGACAGCAGCATGCCTCTCCATCGCGTCTCCATGTTTAAGGGAATCATAACTTGCCATAAAGTAGAGCTGCATTATAAACTCCAAACCGTATCTGCACTGGGGTCCTTCTGCCTCTTATTTATGGAAAGGTGCAAGTGCATGAACACATCCACCCATGACAGGACTGGATAAGAGAAGAGTGGGATAGGAGCAGTAAGGCCTGCAACATACCTTCCAAAATCTGTACTCATTCTTCCCTTACGCCTTTTCAGCTACCAGGAACCAAGGACATGTTTATGCCATGTCCTTGGTGACCTTTGCAGAGCTGCTTTCCTACACTTATAACTCAAGACACAAACCAACACAAGATAATTGCTCTACTATGTGTTTTGCCCTTGGGTAATTCCTACAGAAACTTGCAAGCACTCCTCACTCTCTCACCCCACCATGCAACTACCTTAAGTCTCCTCAGAATAGCAGCAACTCGTTTCTGGAGATTATCCCAGCGCTGGTTGCCTTCATGTACCATCTGCTTCAACTTGCTGGCTGAGTCGGTGCGGTTCTCTCGGGCAAGGCGCCTGTACTGCTTATTGATCAGCTCCAACTGAGTGAGTCGTTCGTGAACGTGCAGTTGGAATGCCTGCAAGGCAAATCAAGGAATTCAGTTCCCTTGCCGAAAAGAGAACGTATATGGATGATACTATCCATCAAGAGAGATGATGATGCCCTCCCCTTAAAAACAGACCTTCCAACTGCAAAATTAAATCCTGAGAAGAACCCGTATTTTAAATCATCTGCTCAGACTTAGGTCATTAGGAAAAGGAAGGGGGGGGTGGAAATCAACCCACAAACATCTCCTGCCTATAAAAAGCAAATCTTTAACTTATAAGCAGGATCTTTTCAGTTCAGAGCATTGGATTCTCCACGTTAAAAAACATTCTGGAGACAAATAAATCAGCTAGATACCTAGCAGCCACACACCGGCCAAATTATTTATGTACCCTATACCACCACCGCTGAACTGGTGTTTTTCAGTCATCCAGGCATCTCACACAGACAGTAAGTATTCAGCAGTCTGACCATTCAGCCTGCTGCTGAGCATAAAAAAAATGAAGTTAAAAAATTCACCTCAAATTTCTTCAGCTCCTCCTTTGCATGTGTGTACAAAACCTCTGAAGAAAAAGGCTTCGCTGCTATCCATTCAGATGATTTCAGCCAATCTTCAAAGCTTGAATAGTCGTCCAAAAACCTCTGCCACAGGCGCCAGGTTTCCTCAATTCTGAGAGGGAGGTGGAAAAATGGAAAGGTTTTATCACAACCTAACTACTAATTTTGGAATTTTTTTCTTTTTCAAAATTCAGTTTATGGCAAAAGCTGCAGTGTTTCTTCAAAAGGATGCCACAGGCTTCTTTAGGAGGGGTAAGAAAAAGAAACTTACTTCATTCGCCTTTCCATAGACATGGCGCAAATATTTCTCCACTGTCTGTCCAAACTCCTGGTAGTCTGCTGGATGGAGTCACACTCTGTCTCATTAGCACATGCGTCCGAATCGTGTAGCAGGACTTCACAAATATTAAACACTGATTCCACCCCTGCGGTGTGTTGCTCTATGTCTCGTTGCAGATCCTGACATTGGCAAAAGAATAGCTTGAGTAGAAGAAAACATGCGCAGTAATATTCAGACATACTCTTTCAAAATGCTGCAGAGGATGGGGAAAGAGCAATTTGTGTGTCGGGAAAAGCTTATTTAGCTTTAGAAAACAGACTTGCAAGATGAGCTGTGCAGATGACAGGCTGACAGGTCAGGACAGAACTGCCATGCAAAAAGGGACTGTCCAGCTTTGGTTTCTCAGTGAAAGCTCAGTCTTCTCATTAACAGTCTGGACAACTTTAATGCACGTTCAAAATCCAAACCTCACACATACTTTACTAATTTCAACAGTACAAGGTGACAGTGTCTCATATCAGCTTACTACACTGGTAAGACTTGACAGAGAACGTGTAGTACAGTTCACGTACTTTAGTGACTATATGATCACAGGCTGATATTATGAAACAGCACATGGGTAGCTGGTGTTACACCACTTATTCCCCCTTGTAGAGTTCCTGTTTTGACAGACTATTTTAAAGGGTCTGGCAAAGACCCTTTGTCTAACCTACACTACATGTTTCTTCTCCAGAGCCTGCACCTCCACCATACTCTGGCCTCTCATTCTATGCCTATAACTACTCCTAAAATCAATACACTCGAATAACGCAAAAAGAAAGCCTTATCTAAATATTTCTCATTAAAAAGGCAGCTCCGTACAATGCTACCAACTGTAAATATTAATGAAATGACAATGCCCACTAAATTTCCATTTTTTCAGCCCATTTCTGTCTTTCCTAGTGAAGGATATGGAGACTTTTGCTTGAATAACACTACACAACAACAAACACAAACGCGTATTTTACTGACAACAGCGAACAGGAACTCTCATTAAATGACGTTACTGATTTTAGTGAATAGATGAAACAGAATTTGGTTTCGCTTACAAAACCAAAATGAAATAAAACAAACAAAAAAGCCCAAAACAGACACAACTTGTAGTAAATTCAAAAGGAGTTCAAGGAAGATCTTCCCAGAAGTCAACGAGCTGCAAGGAGCTGAATATCATCCAGTGGCGGTCTTCAGTGATGTTACATGGGTACCTGAACGGGCTGAGCCATAAATCGTCAAAATTTGGCTTGTGGGATTTGTGGTAATATACAGCTTTAAGGAATGTAGAAGCCAAAATCTTTACATAAGATGAGAGACTGCCAGAAGCAGACCCAACATCATTTTTGACAGCTTATTAAGGATTCACAGCTGTTTTCTGAGCAAGAGGCAGCAGTGTCTTTTTAACACAGGCACTTTGTCTGAGAGCAGGCTCTACCCCCCACTGGTATCTGGAGAGACTATTCCGAATTCATTAAATTTCATTGGATTTACAGCTGTATTACTGAAAATGAGAATTTGGACCACAGATTACAAGTCCATCCTACTTGCACTATGTTAATATTGCTGATACGATCTCATTACTTTTGGTTATGCCTGGGTTCATGGAATAACCCTAGACAGAATCCTTGCTGGCTTTCAAGCTGTTATTCCAAATGACCTGACTGCGTTATGGTGAGACAAGCACAACAAACTAAGTAATGGAGCCCCAAACGGTACTTTTCCTTCAACTCTGCCCAGAGACCTTATACAGACTATATCCTGCTAGACTTCTGCATTAGTGAAACAGCTTTGAAATCTTAAGATTAATATTATTCATGTTTTAATCCTCATCCTTTAATTGAAAAAACATGCCATAAAACATCTCTGTGGACGCACAATGCTTTTAAATGTCATTATTCAAGACCGAACAGGTAAAAAGCTCTTCCAGTCATGGATGTCAAATAAAAGAAGCCTGTAGGGCATATTTCTCACCATCACTCTGCTCTTGCTGAAATAATTGTTCAGATAAAACCAGGGAAGATCTTTTTACGTGTTGGGTTCAGATAAAGGTTTCTCTAATGCAGAGTGAAAGAAGCTTTTTTTTTTTTTACTGTGGTCTTTTTAGACAGCACAGTCTTCTCACACTCAGTCTGCTAAAAGGTGACAGTAGGAGGAGTCTAGAGGTGCCCAGAGCTCCGTGTTTGAAACAGAGGCCAAACAACAAAGCCATAAGTAGATCTGAGCAGCAAATGATGGCTCTTACAGTGAGCTGAAGCTTGAATGCTCATAATAAAAGTAAATTAGTTAGGACACAATTCCTTTGTGCTCCACATTCTTCTGTGCCTGGCAATTTATCACAATCTTTGAGAATGCAAAAAGCTTGGACTAGGAGAAAATATTTCCTTGTTGTTTACACGATCATTCACAATGTGGATGAAACCACTAGAGGCACTGGGCCAAGACTTTTGGTGTTTGACCAACTTCTGCAGTGGAGTTGGTGGGAGCCATCTCCACTCCTGTTGCAGAGGAGCTGGGCCTTTCCCACGATGTCTGGGACATCAGTGGATGGAGAGCCATGTCAACGAGCAGAGAACACAGCATTCAGGTCTGGGTCACTCAGGGATCTTTCCTTAGACAAGAAAGCAGCAGCCAGAGATAGAGAAGATGGGAAGGATGGGAAGAACACCCACAGGTGTTCTTAAAGGCAGATGCCATAAAGCTTCCATGCTTGACAGCTTTATTCTTGATCCTCAGTTTTAGGGCAAATATTCTTGTTTAATGCAAAGGCCAGATGACAGCATTGGTCATTTTCAGCCTTCCCAAGGAGGCACTCTGACCCCGACAGACTCATAGCACAGCCCTGAGCAAAGGCTGACTCCAGCAGCAAGTATGTGCTTTGGAAAAGTTCCTTCTCCTTCCATGGCTGCTGGAGAGAGAAATTTTCTCCAGGACTATCCAATTTATCTCACACTTCCACTTGGCTGGGATAGCCGGGACATTCAGCTATGCCCAATCCTTGCCATCTCCGGCACTTAAAACCCACATAGATCCTTAAGATCTCCCTGGTAAGACACTGTCTCGGATAACACCTACACGCACTCAAACAATATCCAGCAGTGCTAGGTTGGTTCACGCTTATGCCTCAGCAGGATTCACGCACCATCTCACCCAACCCTGAGGGGATCTTCAGAGCCTGCCTACTGGATCAGGCCTCAGTCAAAGGTGTGTTTGCACAAGTCCTCCCTCCAAAGCTCAAACACCCTTCTCTGCCAAGCTTCCTCTGCAAGGACAGGAAGACAACTGAGCTAGTGAGGGCAATACATCAAATCACAGCATTTAAATCTGCCACAGCCAGTTTGCAGGAGACCCAGCATTCACGCCTTGTCAGCCTACATCATCCTCATGGATTTTGCCCACTCTCTGTGCCCTGCCTAGCCCTTATGAAGTCTGCTGTACTTAACTGAGCAAACTATCAAATGTAAAAATGCTTTTGTTTATATTTTGCATGTTTTCCTTGGGTGAAAGGGGGAAGGGAGAAGTGGGGGTAAGTCAACACAATACTTAAATTAAAGCAAGCAAATAAAAATTTTGCATGTAACGCATCTTGGCACAGACATGCTGTGAAAACCACAGTTAGAAGGCCTTGCTAAAGAAAAGAAGCAGGTGATTTTAAACCCGGACCAACTGTAATCAGCAGTATTTTAGCTCATTTACTCCAGCTGCTCCTATTTCCCACCTGCTGTTCTGCCAGTCTCTTCTGGATTTCTTGGTCATCACAGACGTCATAAACAACAGGTTTGGAAAGCTCAGACTCAATCTGGGCCAACCAGGTGCGAAGGTTACTCATGTTTTTGTCCAACAGTTGTATAAAAGAAAGTGTTTCCTTCAGTTTCTTCACCCTAAGCAAACCAGGAAGAACATTTTGTTACAGAGATCTGCAATCAGTAGAAATTATGTTAGCAGAAGGTGATGACAAACATGGTTTTATGAAACACTTACTGTCGCACCAAGCTGTTGCCTGTAGATCAGAGCCATGTTTTAGTCAAAACCTGCCCAAATTGGCGCAGCAGGCCTCTGCTCTACAGGAGCAGGAAGGTCTTATGCGAATTCTTTAATGAAACTGTATGAACAGAGTGAGTTTTTGTAGCATCATTCATCTGCCTGTGAGCTCTTCAGCCAGTTCTTGGACATTTGCCTAAGTGGGAGTTTGTATCGTAACATGCCGCAGTTAAACAAAATGGGTATCTATGGTCTGATTTTCCTGATGTGAATTACATTCAGTGTCTTCTTCAGCAACCAACAGGCCCACCCTAATCAGCAAGGTTATCTGCCAATGGAGGCAGAATTTGCTCAAACCACAGGTCCAACCCTGGCCAAATGGATGCTGACATGAGAGGAGAAGGCCTGAACAATGGCCACTCTAGAACTTCAAGCACCACTACATTAAAAGGTCTTCTAAAGAACACACCGAAATGTGTAGAGATGTGCCAGAGTCTCCTGGTGGGTGAAAATGAAAAAAACCAATCCAACAACTAGAGAGAGTAGCGCAGCAAACAAGCAAATGAACCATCAAGACCATTTACTTTTCTTACAGCTGTTTGTAGCACAGCTCTCAAACTGCAGACAAACTTTTCTTCATTTCCAGTCTTTACAGCATATTCCCATGTCAAAACCCCTTATCAGCCCCTCAAATTATCCAAGTAGCATGTTTGTACATTTTGGCAAATTTGTCCCCATGTGTTGGAGGAATATCTGTTAAACTACCTCACCAGTCTCAAATCTTTCCTTGAAATTCTCATTTATTGCAACAAAAATTACTAAAAAGCCCAACACCGGAGTGACATCTCGTCTGACTTCAGATTAACATCAGAGACTGCCATCTAGACCTTGGTAGTTAATGGAGGAAAAAAAAAAAAGTCTAGATCGTGATTTCCATCAGACCTGTCTTAAACACCCAGATCACAACATGAGATGAACTGTACCAAAAATCAGGTATTTCTCTCCATGAAGTGCAATGGTCTACCCTGCAGTACCATGAACATCAACATTGCAGATGCTAAAGTCAAGTGAAATCATTCCACCCGTGTCCTAGGGAGAGCCCCCTTCTTAGCCAGCATCACTTCACCACACTGTCCTCCTGGCTGCTTGCATCCCTCTGTTGTCTAGTTCCATCCCTGTGCCTTGGGATGGATTTCTGGACCAAGTGATGTTAAAAATGCAAATTTCCGAATTAAACCCTATGCTACTGCCTGGTCTAGCAACTACCCAGATGAGCCTCATTATCTAAGTGCTGTGCAAAATGTTGATGTACACATCGTGAAAAGGCCAAAATATTTCCCATTCATTAGCCACCATGACCTATTTGCCAAACTGCAGAGAACTGTAACCAGCTAAACAAAACCAGCAGCTGGGACTGGAAGGGCAACTTGTACAAGGGGATGACTGCATGTCCCAAAATGCAGGGGACTGTTGAGGGGTCTGAGATGAATGTTAATGTACTTGGCAACACTAGCTTTGTGCAAGCTAGGACTGGGGCAGGGTGGGGGGCATGTAATGTCATCTAGAGCAGGCAGGCACAGATTAGACCAAGACAGAAGTGGCCTGGCAGAGTACCAGGATACTGGCTTCATGCAAGAAAAACAAGTAGTTTCTTGGCCCACCGTCCTGCCTGCTGCCAAACCACCCTAGCAAGCTTTAGAGGAGAGAGGTCCAAACTGCCTGTGACTGAGACTTTTGCAGTTTCCTCTTGTGGCATATGATACAATGACAGAAGATATGCAGGACAGCTAATCCACAGTGAATATGCCGCTCTGTAAGCAACAACTGATCTTATTAGCAACCTTAAGGTAATAAAAGAGGACATGTACGTCAGCTAGATACTTGATTTAAGGTAAAGCACTTAACGGAGGAGATGTGGTAATGACCCTGCTGGATTTGTTCAGTTCTGTTGGTTACTGTGAAGGTACAGAGACATATCAGCAAATTTGCAGTCTCATATGAATTAGCATCATAGAAAGCAGCTTCCTCTACCTGTTGTTCCAAAAGGACCAGGCAGTACCTTCAATTGTTTTATCAGGAGAGAAGACCACAATATTCCTGGCAGGTATTTAGCAACTCTGCACTCTCCTAAATGTAAAATTAGTCTTACCTGCTTGATGCAACTCTGCAAACCAGCCTGAAGGATTTAGCCCAATTCCATAGGCTAATACTGGTCACTGACACTGGTGTAAAGTGCAAAGCAGCTGCCTCTGCCCCTTTACATTGATGGTACCTTCCACCACTGCAGCTGAGAGGAAGCCAACATATGACACAGCTCTCGCTTTCTTTAACAACCTCTTTTCAGAGCTCTGCACCCAAGTTCAACCCTGTATGCAGGAGGCATCTGGCTCCCAAGCAAACAACAGCTACATAAATCTTCCTGCTTCTGGTTCTAATGCCATTAATTGGTACTCAAACATGTCATATTCCATTAACTGTACAGCATTTTCTTGTGCTATCATGGGCTGGCAGAAATTTACCCAGGAGACCTAATTGTCCCTCAACCCTCTCCCCGGCTCCTGTCCCAGCACTCAATTTGGATCCAGTTGGTTATACTGCTCAGCAGTGCCTGTGGCTCCCCAGGGCATGTAGCTCATCAAAGACAGGCAACTCAGGAGTCCTTCTCCCTGGTGAGATGGGATGGTATAGGCTCTGTGTTGAGCACTGAAGGGAAGAACCACTAGAAGAGCCAGGCCTGAGGAAGAGTCTGAGCCAAACATCTATGCTGTTGCACTGCTAATTCTGCATGACCTCAGGCCGCTCGGGAGGAAAGCAAGGCTAGATTGCTGCACTGTCCCTGACCGTATCCAGTGGCAATTTATTCTCTGTGTATTCTATGACATTCTCCACTAGTGCTTTGTAAATGTCTCTCTGATGACTTGCAAGAGATGCACATAGTGGGACCATCTGACGCTGCAGCTGACCTGCTGAGACCACAGCTTACTATGCTGCTCAGCTTCATCTCTCTGCTCCCCTGTACTCCTTCCTCTCTCTGTACTCACCTGTTCCCTATCCTGAAGTTGCATTACAGAAAAAATCATGGGTTGCAAGACATTTTTCTTCAGTGTGCATATTGGATAACAGGTAGGTGAACACAGCCAAGAAGTCCAACGCAAAACCAAGGAATATTCAATTATAAATAAATCTCTTCACTACTGGCAGCACATCCAATAAATTTCGACAGCAACAGTTTTAGAATCCAAGTGGGTTTTTTTTGTACACACACACCACCCCACCCCACCCAATAATATTATTTTGGCTTAGAAATCACTCTAAAATTCAAGTTACGGATATTACCATAAATACGTGGGTCTTTATCTACTAGCGTTACTAGAAACAACAGTCTCAAAGACAGCATCACTGTGATACTGCAGGCTTCTATTTACTTTCTAGTAATTGCCATTATAGACACACCATTGAAATGAAGTAATTTAATTTGCTACGTATTCTGGATAGAATGGGGCATTTGTCAGTCATTTAACCACCCCTAATACTCTTAAGTCATTCATCTCAACCTTGAGCTAAACAGCCAGAGAAGAATAAAAATCTAACAGAAGTTCACATTAGTGCAGTGTGTAAATAGGAAGGCAACCTTGTCCAGATGTTCACATTGGCTGATCTGCTCATTGCAGTCAGTGGACACAGAGCCCAAGGTAAAGAGTAGGGTTCTACACTGAAGTAACAGGTGAAATGATGAAAAATTCGAGCATCCTTCTTGAGCACACTTATCTTGTGCAGAAGTCACAGGGAACTGCCATTTCTCTAGCTATAGCTCAAAGAAAAATACAGAACAGACTAATTACAGCCATAAAAGCCTTATACTTGCAACAACCATTCTCAGATGCATTTCTGCACACTGCAAGTATTCTTGCAAATTATCTGCTCTTTGCATGACAGAAACCTCATGAACTCTTTTGAGATGCATCCTGAAGAGACTGTCCAGAAAGACAGGCCTCCTGGGAGCTGGGTGGGAGTGCACAGCGCAAGCCACCAAGCCGGGGGACAAAAGCTCCCCCAATGTCCAGGAAACCAATCACCCAACACACAGTGAATGAACAGCAACAAAAGTCCAAGTGCAGCAGAGGAAATGAGCTCCTCCCAGTTACCCAGAAGGTGGAAGAGGCTGCAACCACTGTTGATTGAATTCTTCCTCAACAAAGTGTAATTCTCAAGTTATTTGGTCAAACAGGGAAGACTTACTTTTTACTGAATAAAGGCCTAACTATCTGTAGTTCACTTCCCAATAAGAACTCACCTGCCACCATTCAACATGCCCCCAAAAGCAAAAAAAAATAGTAATAATTAAAAAAAAAAATCCAACAAATATAACCAGTAGTCTAAAAAAAACCCAAGAAACTCAAACATCTCTTGTACTGTGCAATGGGCCAAGCTTAAAAGATATCCTGATTCAAAACAGTGCTTAGACACACACATAAGATGGCTGGGATAAGCCAAACAAAGCCAGTTTCTAAACGTCTTAATCTTTACACCAAAATAGAAGTGCCAGAAAAAGAACAAAACTAGTAGATTATAACTAAAAGCTGCCTGCAAAAGTGAACAGAAGGACTAACTGACCTGACTCGAGATTGGATTTGGGTCTTAATACCCTCAATGAAATTGCTCGCATCGCGTTACAAGAGAAATGCATTAAGCTGTTTTAGGCTGAATCATTGCATAGCCCCACAAATACACAGAATATTTTGTAGTAACTACTAAGGAAATATCTAGCAATAGAATACACTTCCAGGTTCACTGAAATGTGTTCACACAACAAAGAATTGCAAATGCCTGCCAATTGCATTGCATCAGCTGTCAAAATGCTGCAGGAAAACGTATAGGGAAGCTCAAATAAGGTAATAACTAACTCTCAAATTTTAGTGTCTGAAGAAAGAAAAACATTCTGACATATATTCCAAACTTCTCCTTCACAAGCACAAATGTCATCAGCAAAAGATACTACATACATTTCTTGTTAACTGAAGAGGAGCTGGAATTGCCCTGCCTGCAGATAGGATTGTTTACAACCCAGTAAGGCAAATGAGATGCACAGACCCGGAAACCTTTGTTCAGTAAGTTGCAGCAGGAGCTTAAGCATGTGAGCGACAAAAGACCCCATTTAGAGAGGTGATGTCAAAGGCAAATTTTAGGCCTTTGTATAAAATGCAAGGATGTTTCTCTGTACAGCGCCCGGCCCTGGTACAATGACAGGAAGCCCCCGTGTTCGTGGGTTGTGTTAGCACAGTGAGCAGAGCAAACAGCGGGTTTGCCGGAGGAGGATTTTCTCGCATTACCCTGCCTGAGAGTCCAAAGGGTTGTCGTCACAGATCTCCACCGTCTTGGGTGCAAAACCCCCGAAACACAGCTGATTTTAAGGGAGAGGCCCCTGAGCACTATTCCTACTGCTAACGCGCCGCATCTCCCACTCATCCACTCGTCCAAGGCGAATTGCAGGGAGCCACTGGCGCATCGGCGCTGCGGTGCCCTCCCCCCCACCGCCCAAGGTCCTGCTGCGCCAGCGATGCCTGCTCCAACAAAACCCACCCCGACCAAACCCCCGGCCGCTTACCAACATGGCACTTACGGTTTGAAAGAAAAAACCATTCCTCAGCTTGCAAATCCCAAGCTGCAAGGGGGACCGTCTGTGCGACCACGGCAGGCATGGAAGAGGAAACCCCTCCTCCACAGATGCCCTATTTATTCACTGCTTTAGCATCCCGAGCAGGGGGGGGGAGGCTCGCCCGTCCTCCTCCCCGACCCCCCGAGCTGGGGAGCCACTGTAGCTCTCCCCCGTTTTAACCCCTACGTTTTGGGTTGGTATTTTACCTGGCAAATGGCCGCATCCCTCCTCAGAACAAAACCACCAGAGCTTTATTCTGACACAAGAGAATTAGCACGGGAAGAAGCGCACGCTGAGTGGCCGCCCGCGGCTGGTGACAAAAAGGTTGCAGGCTGGAGGCTTCAGCACCGAAAAAGGTAGATGCGGTGCTCATTTCTCGTGCGAAAGAGGGACTGGAACCTCAGACCCAGATGATTTGCAGGAGTCAATTTGAAGCAAACACAAAAAAACCCCGAGAAAACGTACATCCACGCACAGGCACCACGCACACAGATGTATCCTTACTTCCCCTGCGTTCTTCCTTCTCGCCTTTACCATTATAGATACCAGCTATTTAAGTACGAATTAAGTCTCCCACACACTAACCTGTCCTCCCTTTAACCTTCCAGTGCAGGGGGAAAGCTGCCAATGCAAGTAGCCTGTTACGCAGGAGGACAAAATAACCCCTAATCTTCATTTATGCTATCATTTGTTTATGGAAAAACACGCTGTCATGATTTTTGTGTGTTATGACTGCCAGAGATCACGGGGTGGGAAAAAAAGGGCGGAAGTCAAAGAACCTTGATTTAAAAGTCACTCCCCACCCAGACAACATCAGGAAAAAAATAAAGAAGTTATGATAATCCCACCAAAAATGCAAGGAATGATTTTGAAATCAAAGGCTTTTCAGTATTCAGGTAATCTTCCGCAGACCTGTATTGGCTTGCCAATTGCTCACATTCGACACACGTCAGGATAAAAAGTGGCTGGGAAGACACCACACACTGTGAGAGGGCTTCGAACGTCTGCTCAGGTAAATCATGGCCAGTCACCTCGACAGTTTAACCTGAGTACGGTCCAGGGAGGTTCAAAAATCCATTTGAAATGTTAGGTCTGAGAAGGCAGGGAAATAACCTTCCCAGCTTGACAGGCAGACACCGGGAACGGCAAGAGCGTGCAGAAGGCAAGGACTCCCCTTGTGCGACCAGCTCCCCCCTGCTCCCGGCACACCTCAGCACACATTGCATAACCAAAATAAACCCAACCATCCTGCCTGATACGATAATCAATTCCGTCACAGCTTTTGCACTGAAGAGAAACGTAATCCATAAAGGACAGGGAACCTGGAGAACACGGAAAGAAAGCAGGCACTTTGCGAGTGAGATTTCAAATGTATAGATTTTTTTTTTTTTGCACCAAAATAATTACAAGAATGAGATTTTACACTGGTACTGCCACAAACCAGTATAATTCTGCTGAACATAGCCACATCATTCACCCGGGGGCCTCACTGCAGCATACTTTGCTTCCCTTGCCAGGCAATACCAATCTGCCGCAATTTAAAAAGACCTTTGGACTTGGAGTGCACCCACACGGACTGTGGGCTGCCTGTCCGCAGCTGCGACAGGGTAGGACAGCACACCAACGCGTGGTGCCTGACGGTCTGCCCTGTCAAAAGGTAAGCAATGCGGTGGAAAATAAATAGAGATCAGCTGAGAGGCGGTATGAACTCACTCACTCCCCATAACTACCAAGCTGGGGCCTGCTGCCACTGGAGCAGCTATCAGGGCAGCCCAGCCATAGCGAGGGTGCAAGGAGCAAGGGGAAGCACAGAGCCACAGCTCACTGGAGCTCCCCAAAAGAAAGGAGCCCCTGCACAGCACAAGGTGGTGTCACTGGAGACCTTCAACTCCCTCCTGTTTTACTGCAACCTCAGCAGTTTCGGGCTGTTCGGGAATTTCAGCCGGGGCATGCAGGAAACCAGCTGAAAACACCTTGAATCTCCCAAATTAGATGTGGGAAAGATAGGGCTGGCTTTCGTTGTGGCAGTTTAAGACTCCTGGACTCTGCAATGAGAGCTGTAAGGTTGCAAACACAGGGAAAAGACCTAGTTGCCAAGGATTCACGTCTAAAAGAATTAGAAGGCACATTTGGCCTTGCTAGCTTACCTGTATTTTCATGCTGTCATTAAAGACCACAGTCATTTGAGCCCATTCCTACATACACAAAAATACGCCTTTCTCCACAAGGCTGAAAACATGGACCTGACCCACCAAGTAAGAAAATACATCACACTGTGCCTACAGCCAGAGCAGCTGAGAAACGGCATCCCCCTTCCACAGCTTCATGGCATTGGTTGCAGGATGCTGGGAGGTACAGAAATGCAACAACTGTTACTGCAGGGACCAGCCTGCAGACCCAAAACTGCAGGAGGCAGCCCCCTGTGAAGCTGGTGGCTTTAATGAAGGCTCAAGCACCATCCGAACATTTTGCACAAGCCCAGGCAGCGCAGGCACCCTCCCGCGACACATGGGTGCTCCTCCAGTCTGCCAGCTGGCACAGTGCAAACACAGAAACGCAGAAAGAAAACGCTTCCCTGCTGGGCTGGGAAGCAAAGCGTAGAGTTAGTATCAGTGGTGGATGAGCCAGAGAAGGACACCGAGGGACATGGCTGTGCACAACACAGTTCATCGGCAATTCTTGCTAGTTAATGCATGGCCAGGGAATGCTGCTCCAGACATGCTGGGGATGCAAATCCCACTCCATGGGGTTTTGGCTGCCTGTGACCCGCGTGCAGCCTCTGCGCTCTCTCTCCTACTGTTTCAAGCCTTCACTTGGGTGTATGTGCAAGCACGCAGTGGTTTCTTCTGGCAGAGCGCTGCTATGAGGCTGGTGACAAGAGAACAAAAGCAAGAGATTCTCTGTGTCCATTTTTACAGTCAGCACAATGCTCCCTTTCTGCCTGTCAGTATGTTTGCATTCCCTCTCTATCAACAGAGACTTCAGCGTGAAAACCTCCCCTGGTAAGAGTATCTTCCGAGCCGAGCAGAAATTCATTTGTTCTCCTTTCCAGGCATGTTAATATCTTGATGGTTACTTTATCCAATGAGAATTAACATTTTGAGACTTTTCCAAGTTTGCACCAAGCCACTCTCCAGTTGCAATGCATACGGCAAAGCTTTTGTCGCCACACAAGTCGAGCACAGGCATATAATGAAAGTGTTAAGTCCTGCAAGTGCAGCCATATGGCAGATCTGAGCTTGTCACCATGAACTAAGAGAATCACTTCAACGACTAAATGGAGAGCTCACCTAATTTGCCCATCTGTCCCAGGACGTTTATTGGTTTAAAAAGGTGAAATAAACTAACAGGACAAATGCTCTGTATTGATACTTTGGCTCGAGACTGGTTTGGTTTCATGTTGGTATCACACAGACATATACCGGACTACAGAAATAAAATGTTACTTAGGTTGCAGGGTCAACCAGAGACACTAGAAACCACAGAAATGAAACTGCCTATAAATCGCAGTTAGACTTTCTTGTGGATACAGCTTATTTTATACTCTTTAACCACAGGATCATAAAGTGCTTGTCTACTAGGAAGATTCAGCACCCAGGATGGAGGATTGGCTTCAAACACACAGCTATTCAACGTACATTTCCTTACATGTACTTAGTGCACGGCTCTGTAGTTTATTTACTGCTCAATTCTTGGCCTGCCATGAAGACAGCGTGAGATTTGGTCCTTGCCCCTGTAACAGACAGCCACTGGGTGCCAGGGAAGCCGTGCAAGTGGGCTGTGGTGCACCCGCCAGTGCAAATAAAGGCAGCAGCTGGTAATGTGTTTAACAAAGTGCTGAAGTTGTAATACTTGTCAAAAAGAAAAGCTTCAAGCAGTCACAGATTCGGCACCCAAAAACTCAGAAAATTTCCACTTCAATTCACTTGCTGCAGCTACTGATCTGAAAAGCCAGGAGCAAAACCACCTCCTCATTTCATGGAGGTGCTGTGAAAATAAGTTCCTACATGTAGTTTTTTCAGGATCAAGACAAAATTGCCTCCCCACCACAGTCAAAATTCATCATTTCCCTCCATGCCAAACCCTCTAAGGCCCTCCAGCAGTTCTTCCATCCCTTTTACATTCCCCAAGAAATGAAGCTGTGCCCAACAACAAAGTCTTTGTCTGGGTATGCTGCCACGGCATCAGTTGTGCAGCACTGCAGCCTGTTCTCCTCCATAGGGCAGCAGTGGGTGCACAGCTCCTGTACCATGCCCTACAGGCTCCAACCTCCCTGGAGCCAACCCATCCTGTCCACTGAATGAAACTGGTGACGGCGGATGTTTGAGATCCTGTGAAGATGTCTGGATTGTGACGGCTTCAGGCAACAACGCCAACATGAATTTTGCCACCACTCTATTTTCACGTGCTCTTTCAACACAGCTTAAATACAGGTGGGTTTTTTAAGTTTTTGCAAAAGTAAACTGAAAAGGCAGGAGTCAGTGTACCAGCAGGGGGCATCACAACCCATGCTCACAGGTCATCTCACCTCCAGCCCAAGGCTCTTTGCTCTGCTCCACTCCCCCATGAAGAGGCCAAACTTGTGTCATATTTGTCATCAGTAGAACTGCTGCCTCCTCCCCATCGCCTGAGCTTAAGAGAGGCTACACAAAAGCACAGGAGAAGCCTCCCCTTTAGTGCCCTAAAGCACACCTGCGACTGAGGTTGAAATTTCAGTCAACTGAAGTCTAATTTAATTCCACCAATGTTCAGATCTCAGCAGCAAGCCACCACCAGTGATCTCGAAACAAGGCTGCAAGTCGCAAGGTTGTAAACAGGGCAAAATAAACTCTTAGGACCATACTCGGATTCTATTGTCAGTGTCTAGCCTAGTGGTTATTAATCACTGAGCAGCTGAGAACAGCCAAGCTGTGAGCCAAGCCCAAGCAAGGTGGATGCGCTACACTCATGCTGCAAAATGCTGCAATACGCTGAACCTCTGTTAGCATTAAGTCCAAGAGGACCAGCAGAGCTTACTGGTCTGCCTGATAACCTTGGACCACTGAGGGAAATGCTTAAAACCACGCTTTGTCAGGTCCTCACAGTTCATTACCCTGGTCCCGAACACAGAGACAATGGAAATCACGAGTAGAAGCTGGTATATTCCAGATCTTTTGGGGTAAGAACACAGCAATAGTCATAAGGCATCACACCAACTCCCCAACCAACTCCCCAGTAGCTACAATATCCACTTAGATATGCAACACTGGGAGCTACGCTGATGCAAATCCACATTAACATACCTCAAAGCACCACCATACGCTTCTCTGAAGACGAAGATTTAAGACATACCAGGAAGATAAACAAGTGCTCTGTTGTCACAGACTACTTCAATAGGACTGCCAGATCTCTTTAAATATCCCATCAGTTCTTTAGCGTATCTTCCTAAAAATTACTAGAAATGTGCCATGGTTACCTCAGTTCTAAAATAGTGCATTGTAATCTGCATTTAAAAATTGCTACAATTCAAAACTAACATACATCACAACAGAAATGATCATGTAAGTGTTTTAAAAGTTTTATGTTACCGTAAAGCGCTGTTGTGAAAGTGAAGCTTCTTTCCTACACCAGATCAAATACACAGACATCTTGAGAGGAACCACTGTGAAACTATCTGCAAAGTGTTAGATCTTAAGGCGGCAGCTTCTGCTTAATCATTCATGGCTCATGTGTCACCATTAATTCAGATCTCATTCCTGATTAAGATCCAGCACACTTAGCACTTCATCGTCACAGCACAACCACCCACTTCATCTGCCCCAAATGTTAACTGAGCAAGAGAGCTTCTGCAGCCCCAGAGAGGAGGTGAAACAAAACCTTGGCAGAGAAGTTTAGACCAATACTAATTTGGCGTTAGGCTTATTATTTCTGGATTACTAATAAGCTAAGGCATGCAGTGAGACCAGCTCGGCATCCTCCTCCCAAGCTGTGGTAGAAATTCAGAGATAATAGTGAAATGGGATCGTCTCAGTAAGGCTAATACTAAAATGATCATGATGTTCTTAACTCAGTCAAGTATAAGATGTTTAATCCTTTAAGAAGTAATTGCCTAGACTATGCAGGTTTTTGTTTTAATTTCAACTGATATTGCTTTCCATTTCACCATTATGCAAATGATTCTGAATTTAAAAAATAAACTTGTATGGTCTTCCAGTCGTTTTTAGGAAAGAGAGTGAGTAAAGAAATAGCACTAATTACATACGCTTTTGAATGTAAAAAAGAACACTGTCTGTCTACAGAGACAGGTCAGGAATCTAGTCACAAATTCTGTGCATTCGGATACAGGGTGAGATAGAGGCATGTCTTACACAGGAGGCTCTCCTAATGAGCCAAATAAACACCCACCATACAGCCTTAAAATTAAGTTGCAATTCAACACAAGCCACACAGAAATAACTTAGACTCTTCCTTTTACATAGCTCCCATGATTAAAATTATATTTTATATGAATTCTTACACCCTGCCCTCTACCTTTAGATAAATTAAGATATTTGGTGTCATAACACGCCACAAGGCATAATGAAAAAGCATTAACTTCAGTTTAATTTGATTGTCAATAATAAATTTCAACAGAACTGAAAAGTTGTGTCAGTCTGTTTCTGACAGTTGAGGACACTAGCCTCTGACCTTTATCTCATATAAAATATTGAAAATAGTTTTCTTACCGTGCCCCAATGACATCAAAGAGATGCTGCCAGCGATCATTGATTTTGTTGAGTTTATCATCTATTTCTGCAACTCGGCTCCTGTTGCTAGCCTTGATTAGCTGATCGCCCATTTGTTTCAAGTGAAGCTTATTTTCACTGAACAGGTTTATTTCTTCCATGTAATCCTGAAAAATACACACAAACATTGCTTCATTTCTGGGCAAAACAAAACAAAACAAAACTATCTGTTCCTTTTCCCATGTGTGTGATATGAAGGCTGGTTTGACTTGTCATGGCTGAGGTTTCTACGTTAGAATACAGAACTCTTTCACTTAAAACAAAACAAAGAAAAAACCTGAATGGAAAAGCATTCTCACAATGAAGCCACAATGAAAAAATAAGCAGCTTAAAGAATTACAAGTGCCAGGAGTAAGTACCCTAAAAATAGCAATGTTCTAAATTTGTTTCTGTTTTCCTGATTTAACATTAATTTTTTCAATCAAGATACCTCAAAAGAACACAAATTCAAGTCTAGGATGGCTTTATGTTGCTAGTATTCTTATCCAGAGTAGACCTGGGATTAGATATTGAGACCTTTAAGCCATGGGGAGGAACACCGCAACAAAAAAATGGTCCGGTTTAAAATCAAGCTAATATGAAAGTATAAGAAAGCACTAACTGCACCGACTATCAAAGAGAAAGGTCAGAATTAGGCTTTATTGTTGGTTGTGGTAACTTCTTGTTTGCTTGGCATAAGGCCCACCCTGTCCTTCCATCTTTTCTTTGCCCTCTAACTACCAGTATTGTAACCGCTGACGAGGTGGAGGCGGTGAGCGCAGCAAGACGCTCCCAGGGCGTCACTGATCCCCAGCAGGGAAAGCCCTGAGCAGAGCTGTATGTGCCCGTATGCCCAATAACCCCAACTCTACAACTCACATACATCACACTCCATGCCTAAATGCAGTCAGGTGGCATTTCTGTTTTGCATTATTCTCCAAGTCTGAACATCAAGATGACAAGAATTGAGGCTAGAAAAGATCATCTTCTCACAAAAGCCTGCACGTGCTGGTTTTATATCACGTATCGCTTCCAAGAGGCAAGGAAGAAATAGGAATGGTATCTCTATAACGAGCTATCAGACCGCAATTGAAGAAAAGTGGCATTACTACTTACCTTCTGCAATTTGTCTATCATGTCTTCAATGCTAACATCTGCAGTCTGCAACACTTTGCTTTCCATTTGTACCAGCCAGGAGCACAGCTCCTTATTCTTTTCATTGAACACAATCCAGGCATTGAGCCTGTCCTCGATCTCCTGCTTACGCTGAGAAACCTATGGATAAGCACACACACATTAACTACTGGCAACATCTTTCTCACAAAGGAAACCAGCAATTATGAGCCTTCTAATTTCTAGTCTGCATTTGATCATATTCCATTTTCCAGGAGCAGTGATCAAGTATCTCTAACTTGCTTTTCAAAGCCAGCAAGCAGATTGTTATTACATCTTATTTTGGATAGCGGGGCACAACATTGACTAGCAAACACCAGATTCTCTCCCTCAGAAGAATTAAACTGAGTGGCAGCTTTATACATTATGAGCCTATATAAAAATTGAAATATTACTCAGTGAAAATCTGAAAATGCCAAAGAATCATAGAACATATAGAGTGAATATAAAATATAGAACATAGAATGAATATAAAAATATATAATTACTACATACTGCTCAGTATGGTCTCACATATAACACAAGGGAAATAACACCTAGGTCAGTTCTCATTTTTCTGCAACTGTAAGAGAAACTTTGCAACTACTGACTGCAATTATTTTATCTCTATAAAACCCTCCCTCTTTTCTTTCCATTTGCTCAACAGTTCTTGGAGAACTTCCAAAAAAAAAAAAAAAAAAAAACAGCATCAAGAGTCTATCCTTTTTATTGAAAACTATAGATTTTTTTTGCTCAGAATTACATTTGACAGGACAGATAAACAAATTGTTTACAGACAGGGAAATTAAGGTCTGATACTGCCTGAACCAGCAAAGCTAATATCACCGCTCCAACATCACAGAAAGAAGCAGGGTCACTCTTCTACTAGCTCATGGTACTTATTCCTAGCCTAGAGGTCTTGAATATATATTTGTATTAATTTATGTACTTTGATGGATTCTTGTGCCAAGATGTATGGGACAAAGGAAGTGAAAAATGGTACAAGTTCTACTAAAACAAAACAAACTCACCAGTAAACTTTGCGTAAAAACTGAGCATAACTTTTGCTTGCCTTGGCTGCAAATGGCTGCTCTAAGTACCACCCCAGGGCAGGAAACATTCCCTCTTCACATCTAACATACTGCCTTATACAGCATGTGACTCCTCAAAATGCCATCACTGATTCTTCTAGACTAATTTCTAACACTACTTTGTACGTCAGAGTGAAGTTTAAGTGTATAGTCTGGAAGCAAAACCAGAACCAGGATCAAAATAGGAGGCACCAAATGATCTCCCACTATATTTCTTTTGTCCTTTAAATTCTGACTCTTTTAAAGGAGGGGATGGGGAGAGGAAAGTGATTTCTAAATCCTTGATGCTGATCTAAGCAAAGAGATGAGGCCAAAAGCACTGTCTTGGTATACAGGGAAACAATCTCCAAGGTTCTCAATGGGAAGAAGTCTGCTGGAGATCCCAGGGATCTTAGAAAGTCTCCCTAAGAGGGCCTCTGCTCTGGGATGATCCCTCATACCCTCAGCCTCAGAGGTATAAAGGGTAAATCCTTCATGCTTCCTCTACCACCTGCAGCATCTCCCATGTGTGAGACGAGTTAACTTGGTCCATGGAAGAAGAAACTATGCATGTCAGCAAAACCATCGTTAAAATCCTGAAATGATCCTGACTCCATTTTTCCCTGCTAAGCATGGGGCAAGGCAGGATTTTAAGAGCAGGAAGCACCTTTTAGCTGGCTAAACAATACAGTCTGTGGGTAAAACAAGAATGAGCCAGAAAAATCCTAGTCAAGCTTCTAGGAACACGAGCCCCTCAAGCCAGGCCTTGCTTTGAGCAAAGCCTAGCTTTGGTCTTCAGACCAGCTGTCCCGGGATACCAGCTCCAGTTTTGCATCCACAGCACGATGTGGGATCAATGTGGGCATTCCTGATGGAGGCTAAAAGAATATCAAGGCCCAGGCATCCAACCCGTTCACTAGAACAGGATACTCGCTGGTATGAGTTAGTTAAATCTTTGACCTACATGTACCTTGCAAGGGCTGCTATGTAAACGCTAATCCCTTGAGTGCATCTGCTCACTAAGTGTGTTTGTGTCCCTGCCCAGGCTGGCACAGGCATCTGGCTGCCCCGCTCCCCTGGCCGTGACAGCTGCAGACGCGTCTCACTCTCAAAGGCTTTCTTTCACCTCTCTGCATTTATACTGCAGGGTTGGTTTTTTTGGTTTTGTTTTACACACAATACATCTTGACTCCTCTAATTTGTTAGCCAAAACAAAGCAGTCGTGCTAACAGCAGAACCGATAGTCTGCTTTCCTACTCTCGTGTCCAGCGCTGAGCATCAGTGCAGGCTCCCCAGAGGCTCATTAGGGTTGTGTAAACATTTCAGTATGTCCCTCTGCTGCAGCACTGAATAGATTCCTCCCACTACAGATTTTTGTGTGCCTACCACGGTCACATTACTGTCACCCCTTTCTTCTCTCCCAGATAGACTGAACTAAATGTTGTTCCCTCCGGAAATGAAAATAGAAGTTTTAAATACAATCTGAACTTAAATCACTACTTGGATAAACTGTAGTAAGGTGCATATGAAAGATAGCTTAATTTTCAGGGCTGTTCACCACAGATGAAACAGCAGGCATCGGCAGTCCACAAAAAAAAAGAAAAACAACGAGTTCTCTCATTAATAGGCTTAACAACAGATTTCCATTAGGAAAATGGTTCAGGCGTTTTGATTTAAAAATAATGGCCTATATTCCTCAGGAGGGGAGAGGGTGTCTCTGGAATTATTTTCAGAGTTCAGAAACAACAGAGAAAACACTGGTTGTAGATTAACTGCCCAGTTTAAGGCAAAGATATTAAATTCTTCTTTCTCATTGCAATGCAAAAAATAAACACAAATAACTATTTCATCACACCAAAGTTTGTGAAATAAGCATAGCTGTTTGATACTCTGGCAATATTCCCACCAAGACTGCTTTACCTTTGCCTGAGTAAAGGTTAGATACAAAATACTAACTCGCTTTGATACTTCTTTACAAACTGTAAAATAAAAGCTATTGACTTATGAGTAAAGAGAGGCAAGAGTTTGGCTTGCTGGCATGCAAGGCCATCCAGAGTAACTTAAGACCCCTAAGTATTTTACTTCTTCCAATCCTGTTAACAGGGCAAAGTAAACAAACACTCAAACTGCATAAAAAGCTAATGAATCAAGTTCATGCGACTTTGCTGGTAAATGTTCCCCAGCAATTTTACATGCAACACTAAATTAAGTGTAATTTAGCAACAAGCCACAAGGAATGCAAACATTTCACACTATTTTACTGCTACAGAAAAGACAAGTCAGTTCTTAACATGTTTAAACCCAAAGAGTCAGTATTTAAACACACTTAAGTCTTCTTTATCAACTCTCCTGGCATTTTTTTTTTTTTTTAAAACATCAGATTGCGAAACCTCCCCCTTCCTTTCCCGGCTTCATGCCCTCGGGCAGTTCCTGTGTTTATCCCTCTCTCCCTGCCTCCCTCCCTTTGGCAGCCCTGAACAAAGCCACCTATTTCAGTAAACAGCTGCATTTGAGCTCTGTGCAACTCAGGCACTCATAGTGACAAACGGTTTTAAAAAAAATAATAAATAAATCTCAGCAGCCTGTGTCCAGGAAACAAAGGACAACCTTCAGCCCTGGTCAGCTGCACCAAGAGAAGCCCCATTCCCACCCAAGACTGCAAAAGTGAGCCAACCCCAAGGGAAATCCCATCCGCTAACCCGCTCCCCCTTTTCTGCCAGGCCCTATGAATATCCCGGTGTAAAACGCCAGAGGAGGCAGAAGACTTACTCGCAAGCAGAGCTCTTCCCACTGCCTGTGCAAGTGTTCAGCTTGCTCCTCGACCACCATCATGTCCTCGGCCAGGATGCCGTAAGCCAGCCACGCCTTCATGTCCCGCACATCCTTCATGTCCCGGGCCCAGTCTGCCAGCGACTGCTCCAGCTCCTGCATGGAAACGCACCCAGAACAAGCCTTGGCACTAAGCTCCTCTGGTTTCCAAACCTGCTCGTTAATCCCCTGCCTGGCCTGTGGGGGAGGAGAGGAGGGGAATGTTCAGCCGCTTGTGCGGCGTTCTCCGGCTGCACTGGACGGGGTCCCCTGTATTTGGCTCAGGGCCTGACTGGGAGCCCACGGGAGCCCAGGGCAGAGCTGCTGCCGATTAACTGCTGCAGCAGCAGCCGCCCCTGCATCCAGAAGTGCGGAAACGCTGCCTGACCTCCCGCAGCTCCCCATGCTCCAGGGCAGCCTCTGGGGCTTCACGTCCAGGAAGGTACGCGCCCACTTTTTTGGGTTTTCTTCTCTTTTTTATTAGTTTGGCCAAGTTGCTTTCCACCTGTATTTGTTACAATCTCAGGTTATTCATTTAAATGCTAAAAAAATAAAACCGGTTCCCTTCTCTAATGAATGGTTTCACAGGCACTTCATCAGATTTGTCAGAAACGTGGAGCTTTTAAACTGTTCATTCACAGAAACATGCTCGCTCTCTTCTGTTTTGTTCCCTTGACTCCCCTTTCCCTTTATAAGAAGGTTATGTATTTTCGTTATCAGTGGTCACCTAAAAAGCAGAGACACCACTGCATGGAGGAAACATGACACTCTACACACGAGGTACTAGGTCTCATTTTGCAAGCCAGTTGCCGAGAAGCGTCAGTGGCTCCTCTAACAAAAAAAGGTCTTACAGAAGATCCAATTTGTTTCATTTTAAAGGGAAAAGACTGTGAGTATTTGTATCAGGAGAAGTGTGCAACATCCAAGCCTCGCGAGCATTTTTACAGGTCTTTTGATCACTTATCTAAATCACAAAAAAAAAAATAACATGATCTGCTTCATCCCTGGAGGAAAAAACCCAAACAAAACTGAGATTAAATTTACCTGAGCTCACAATATATTATTCCCTACAGATGTGGACACATGCTTTTATGTATCTTAACAAGGGGTGAATCCCCGCATTAACGGTGCTAACAGTGGAATTTCACGGGACCTTGCTAGCCTCATATGAGGTCCAGGCCAGAGAGAAAAATAGTTTTATTCCACAGAACAGTGAAATACAGCGAGAGGAAAGGAGGTCCCTTCTCCCCGTGCCATTTCAGTCCTTTATTTTATTACATTGTGACACCCAAGAGCAGAAACTGCACTGGCACTGTCTGACCCTGATGCCTCTGCGGCTGAATTTCCTCTTACTGGAATAAAAAGGCAGGAGCTGTGTGCTGCCATCTCACAAATAATGCAGGGTTACAGCAAGACTGCTGCCATGGGAAAGGCAGCCTGCACTCACAAAGAAGATTTCAGACAGCTGGTAATGAGTTCAAAGCCTTGGCTCATTAATAAGCTTATTTGCTCCCACTACATAGGTCAACAATTCACTTCATAAAAGGATGATGAAAGACTGACCAGTCCAGACAAAATGTCTCCTATCCCTTGGAAATGCTTTCCTTGCCATTTAATTTTCATGGTGCAATACAGGCTGCAGGGGCTTTTGCAACTCCCATACTGTTAATTTTCTTTCTCTTTAATTATGCTCAGATCCTGCAGGTCTGCACAGTGCTTTGCAGACTTACAAGGTCTCTTGCCTGAGGAGATCCCAGTCCAAAATGGATTGGAAAACAAGAAGAGATTCAGCCATTAGAATAGCAGTCAATTGAGCTGAAACCAGGGAGTTTTTTCCATTTTATTTGAGCAACTTATTTTATAAATTCAGATTGTGGAAAGGGAGCAGAAGCAGGAAAAAAAAAATGCCAAACACTACTACTCTTCTTTTAATCTTCTTGATCAGATGGACTTTGCAGATTGGCAACAATCAGGATGGTATAAAGGAGAGAAATTCAGCGTCCCTGAAGAGCAGGAAAGGGGGAAAACTGATTTTACAGGGATCAGGTGTTGTGCAAAGGCTACGTCTATTTAAATACAATATGGCTGTTCAATACCTTAATATGTTCCTTGACTTTGTAGAGCTCTTCATGTTCAACTGGAAGTGGATCTTTTACTTTCTCCTTCAGCTCTCGCAGCCTGCTTGCTAATTCTTTGGTTTGCTTTTCATAGCAGTCCCAACTCTGCTCAAGGAAGTTATAAAAGGTTAAGGTACTTTATCATAACGTAGTGAACCATACGGATACGCTACAAAATAGCCTCTTCAACCCACTGAAGTAAATAGTCATGTGCTCTCGTTATTTGCATTTTCTTTTCTAATACATAGTACCACCCACAAGAATTTGGTACATGGATTTACAGAACTTGAACCCTCTCTGTTATTTAAGGTTTGCCTTACAGAGTATTTCTGCTCATTTTGTTTTGTCCAACCTAGGAGGCTTTAAGCATAGTTTTTGAACTGGGGATTATATTCAATTTTAAGACATACTTATGTGCTTTTTAGCCATGAAAGCAAATCTTTCGCTCTAAGGAAATAAATAGGACCTACCCTTCTGTTTAGAGGTGCAACAACAGGAGGAGTAACAAGTCATGCTAACTCCCTCTAAGCTAAATTTTAGCTGAGGCTTCACAGCCCAAAGCAGGAGAGAGCTCCAGGGCACGGGGACCACGATAACAATCAGAGCGGGAAAACATCCATTGTAGCAATAAACGGATGCCAACCCCGTTTTCCTTTGGAGAATTCAAGGGACCGCAATTTTAGCTTCCCACAAGCCCTGATGGCACATGACAGGCACTTCCCTCAGACCCTCTGCAGCAAGCAGCAGCTCAGCATTTGACTTGTCACTACAGAGCTCAGCCCTGGGGACACTGGGGCAGGGAAGCTCTTGAGACCCAATGCCAGAGAAGCAGGCGCCGCTCCTCCCTGGGGAAGGCATCATCTACCTCTAGGGTGCTGCTGAGGTGGATCTTCTCCTTCTCCAGCAGGGCCTGGGTGTGCCCCCAACTCTGCTGTAACTGGCTGAGCTCCTCCTGGAGAACAGCGTTGGTCTCGGGATCGCAGACAGTGCGTAACTTCTCGCCAACATCGATGATTAAGGAGTACATGGCTTGCCACCTCTGAAGAATCACTGCCTTACTCTTTAAAAGAAAAAAAAATAAAATTAAAGTTTCTAAGCTGTTCTTAGCAAGCTTTAGAAGTGCACTCCGGGTGTTTCACTTGGGAAGAAGAGAAGACTCACAAAGGGAGTTACAAGGCACTAGTTTGTTCACATTTGTGGAAGAGTAATGAATAGATCTTCTCTTATTTGCTCTTTTACTTTCAGGAAAATCAGATTCTTTCTGATCTTCTGATCTATAAAAGCCTACAATAGGTTTTCACAGACTGAATCTACAGAGTGAAAGTGCAGCAGTTACAGAAAGATGGAAATTCAGTTGTCAAGCTACTCTGAATGAAAAAAGAGTTCTGTTAGCACCTCTAGCATCAACAACAGACAAATTTTTCAGAGATAACAGCTCTGTTAATCATGACATACTCCAAGTGAAGTAAGCTATCAATAATAATTTGCCTACAACACAAATTGGTCTGTAACAGAAGCAGATAAGATCATTGTTTCTTTCTCTAAAACAGCAGCAGGAGGGAAGGGCAATTTGTAGTAGGAGGGAAAAGACCTGCTGTTTTTTCTCACTAAGGAAAAGCATGAGCACTAACTTGTAAAATACAAAAGTCATCTGGAAATCATCTTTACACAGCAGGTAAAAATAAAGGTGAAATAAATAGGGCAAGTGCCAAATGGAATACTGGTAATGTGTTAATCCATCAACATTAGGTGTGTGGGAACACAATAAATCTTGGACCTTCCAAATAGCATTCAATAATGTATTTTTGAAAGGTTTTAGATTGCCTTAAGCAAACATAAAGTTCACTGTGTATTTTTACTTTCTTATAAAACAAAGAGGTGCGTAATTAAATGGAAAACCAAAATATCCAAAATTAACAAAGGAAAATATTTTTTTCCCTTGCACATTAAATGCACAGCTTGCTACCCTGAAGAACTGCTGCCTAAGTCTGTTCATCCTGGAGTGGTGGCTCCAAGGACAGACTTGCAAGTGCTTTATCTTCTGTTCCTGGCACCCTCCTGCCCATCCCTGCGCACACAGGACCCATATGGCTTCTCTTGCCGCATATGTGCCTGCTTCCTTCAGGCAAACTGCAAGACCTGCTGCCATGTCAATAAGCTGCATACAGACCTAGAAGGTACCTGCTGACCAGGGTTCCTGCCTAATCTCCCTGGCACCCTGCATTTCTGTGTTCATATCAGTAATATTTTTAGAGCTACTAAATGACAATGTTGAGCAGGAAGTTTCCTAGTATAATGAGCCTTTCATAATATCAGTGCTTTCTCATCTGTGCTCAGCTTTAAGAAAAAGTATCAGCAATTGTTTTTCCCTCCAAAAGCACGTGATTTTAAAGTTTTGTACCTTACTGGACAGAAGTTATTTCAGTCTGAGAAAAAAACACATATTTTAGATTTATCAGCGATAAATACAGTACCTTGACATCATGAATTAGATTTCTAAGCTGGTAAGGGCTACAGCAGTCCTTGCTCTTCACAACTGTGATGAAGCTATTTGTATCAGCAAGAAATCTGCTGAGACTCTGCAGGGAACTCCTGAAGAGCTGCCACTGGCTCACAAGTCCATCGATATCTTTTTTCTTCTGCTGAACCACCCGGATAACATTCTGCCACTGCTCTTTCAGCAATGTGAACTTGGAAATAAATTCTGTTCTGAAGATGACAAGTGTTGAGTGTTAATATATTTTGACCTCAAGGTTGCATTTTACAATAATTGTGATGGATTTGCATTTGCAATATTGTATTCCAATTACGATACCCAACTATGACAAAAGCTTTATGCAGCCCTGAGCTTAGCCCTGCTGTCTGTATCACATCTTTTAAACAATCAAAAAAGCTTTTACATGATACAAGAACGGATAACGCAAGTTATTCTCGTTGTTGTGGTATAGCGACATATATAGTACAGCAATCGCAGGAACAATAAGCACTAAACACTTCTCTGAAGAAGGAAGTCAATGCAAGTGAGACAAGGTTTCTGATTATGCTGCAAAACTGACCTACGCTTTTACCAGGCTGTAAGCAGGAGTTCAACCACCATTGTATCCTACAGCAGTGGGGGTGGGACATAACTGCAAAGTGAAGAGACTCTGTGTTGTTCTTGAACCCACTCAAGCAGTTTTTTGGCCTCTCCTACAATATGGTTAGATGATCCAGCAGATCTAGCTGGAGTGGTTAAGACAACTCCCATCTACCAATTCTGCTCCTCTGCAGGAGGCTGTGGCCCACAGATTAGTTGTTATACAAACACCTGTGTTTGTGTGGCTAGCTTCAACACAAAAATCCAGCAGCTTTGCTTAGTGTAGCCCTACCTTCCCTGGCAGCTTTAAGCCAAGCTATGGACTTCATACTGAAGCAGCTGAGGGGAGCACACACACTGTCCTGCCAGCTCTCTGGAAGCAGCATGCTCTGGCAGAGAGGGGTAATGCATTCACAGCAGAAATGCCTGAGGCAGTTGGACCTCTGCTCACAAATATTACTTGCTGCTTCTCACTCTACGTTAAGAGAAAAGTATAAGATGATACTGATAAAAAACAGGTTTAGCTACCATATGTTTTGGGTTGCATGTCCAATGACTCAATGCTCTGTCATGCGTACCAAGGGCAACATGGAGAGTCTCACACCTCTGCACTTTAAAAAGTAGAGAGGTCTAGGAAGAGAGAAAGGATCTTTCATATGCAGCATCCTCATTACCCTCTGTAAGAAAGTAGCTTCTCAACCACAGTTACAGTTTCAACCAACTGCAGGGTAGCAGTAGACATGAAAGCCTTCTGTTAAGGAGCAATCATTTTTCCTAGGCAGACCATCCAGTTACCATCCAAAATGCAGTCTGGCCAGGGCACTCTCTTTCTTTCTCATTGCACCTCCTCACGCTTTTGCAAAAGGTGCCAAGGGGTTATTAAAAGAGTTAACTCAGGCAAGAATTTGGGTTTATGTCCTCATGACAGCTCACGAGAGCATAGATTCAATACTAACTCCAAGGAAGACAGCGTACTCACTGAATTACCAAGATCTTAGGGAGAAAAACAAATAGATTACCTTTTCTCTGCTTCTCCGGATTCCAAGGAGAGTAGAACTTTTGCTATGATAGAATTAAACGTCTGCTGATTTATGGAAATCTCAGTTTGCAGCATCTGAAAATACCATGAGAACAACAGTTTTAACTACTAGACCTTCTGCTCCTCTAGAGTGACAGCATTTATTTCATTTTAAATGCTGAAAGCTCTACTATTTTCAAATGCTTGTATCAAATGCATCCAAAAAGATTCCACACTTTTTGCACGTGTGATAGCAGAACCCACCACGAGCTCTATGTTACAGGTAACCCGAAGCCTGAAGTTTGCTGGACTCATGAGAAATGCAGCCTAGACAGAAACCCATAGAAAAGGTGTAAAAAAGCTACGTGTAAAGCTGAATTTACTCTTTATCACAAACAGCAAAAGTATATTCTATCAATAATTTCATTGCAATGAATGAATTGGAGAGGTCTAAGACAGAAAATAACTTTCTGTGGACCCTAATGAATATCACTAACATGCAGAAACTTAACACCCTGTGGAATTCGCGGCAGCACAAACACTCTAACAAATGTTTAGCATTCACCACTTGATTTTTTTTTTCTGTATTTTGGTTGGTTTTCCATCCTTCCGCCACTAGGACAAAGTCTATAGACAGACACTTTGCTTAGAATTGCATCCCCGTGCTACTGCAGGCATGCAGTGTACCTTCTCCTCTGAATGGATACTGTTATACATATCTCTATAACAAATAGCAAGTGTTTGGAAAAATGCCAGCGAAATAGGTTTCCACCAAAATCTAACAAGTCGTCAAAACAGAAATATGCAAAATAAAACATTTTGTTTTAAATGCCGTTCTTGCAGAAACTGGTAAGGTTCCTGACAGATCGCCAGGAAACTGCCTTGCTAGTTGTCACAGGCCTCAGTGCTCTGGGACAGGTAGACAGGCAAGTAACTCAGGGTTGCAGAAATCTAAGACTTCCGCAACACAACACTCGAGGATGCACTCCTAAAGGTCTGATCCCTGCAAAATGGTATCCATCCATTTTGGAAAAAGATTTTCACATTTCAAATTTTTCCTCTGAATAAGTACAAGGCCACGTTTCAAGAGTGAAATGCTCTGTAAAACTCTGGCCAGATCTACTTTCAAAAGACATAGTATTTTCTAGTGATTTCGCCCCACCTTCACTATTCAAGATGCTGCTTCCATTTTTAGAGTTAGCTTTACCTCATACACTCTCTGTTGCTCCTGCAGTTCTTCAAAACGTCCTGGAATATTTGTTTTTAAGACCTCTCTCATTTTTTCTAGGAATTTCATCCAGTTTTCACATTTCTGAAAGAATTTCTTTTCATCATTTTCAGTTCCTTCAAGCACACTGGAAAACAAAAAGAAATCTTCAGGAACTATTGTGCTGGTGGTTTTTTTTCTGGATATGTTTGCATACAGTCTAACATTGGTGGTTACTAATACTAACATAGTAGGGCTTTGCTTGGCACTTTACCACCTCTTCACCTATGAACATATGATTTTTGCTTCAAGTGAGTTGGAATACAAATAGCCACTGAATAATCTGGAGTAAATTGAAAGGGCAGGAATTCAACTTGGAAATCCCCTGAGAAAGCTCAGAACAGATTTCAAGACTTCCCATGCTTTAATTTTGTTTTGATTTTCCTCACAGAAAAGGAAATAGTTAGCAGTGATTTTTTGTTTGTATTACAGACCTGCATTGTTCAAGAGCAGTTGCTGTCTTCTGACTCCATTGCCGAGTCAGGGTCTGCATTTTCTTCAAGGTGAAGTCACTGAGTGGCAGCTTAATGCTTGCTTCATTCAAACTCTCTATGCTTGGAGAAAGTGCAGCAAGTTCCAGTGTGTGATTCTGGAAGTAAAAGAAAAAAAAAATAATTGCAAAAAATACTGCCCTTCTTTCATTTCAAAGAAATATAGAAGCCTCTTCTGTAGGAAGCATCTGAACATTATGCTTTGAAAATGCTAACTCAAAAACACCCAACATTTCTGTGTTAACTTCAGAGAACATAGGAAACAAAAAAGTCACAATTCCCTTACACAGGGCCCCTTTTTCCAACTGTACTGAACAAATACTCAGGAGCTGGTATTTGCAGATTTACTTTGTACCCTACATTGAGGGCAACAAGATAGCTCCAGAGCAAAGCTGGGAAAAAAGATATCCCATCAATCCTAAATCTATGTGATTTTCCTCCTCTCCATGCACGCATTGCCAGCCAAATGTTTACCTGGAGTTTTTATGAACTTAAATCATTGCGTTTTGTGCTTTGGGTGAGATGATAGTTACTGTGATGGAAGTGCTTTAACTATGATACTTAGGACGCAAAGAGTTTCTTGAAGTAGGCAAGAGCTGGTATCCTACGGACACTTAAATCCTAAACATGTATCTTTTTGCAGTTGGGAATCCAAACATACCACGAGCAATTCTGAGCTGTCTGTTTCTCCCTCTAGACAGAGACTATCGAAGGCATCTGTGCAATTCTTGACATGACCCTCCAGTGTTTCAAGGCAGTTCTGGAAATCCTCCAGTTGTAAAAGATTGAACTAGGGTGAATATTGCATATTTGCGTTAATTATGATTTAATATACATACTCAGTCTACAAAAAGAAGCAATAAGCAGTACCATCAGGAAAACAAACAGTTGTCAAATTCAAATTATAATACATTTATAACTCATTAACTGAACCTTTTCAGTTTTTGCACTGGGTAAGGGGAAAACTTAAGCCAAAGCAGAAAGCAAGAAACCGAGTCTCTAAATCCTGAGAGATTTAATATCTATCTGGAAGGAATGGGGGCATCTGCAATAGCTTTTTGTAGCTTTGGGCTGTTTGATTTATTGTGAAATTGGAAAGCCAAAACTTAGTTTATCAGAGGGAAGAAACTTGTGAAAATGAGCTACACACAGGGCCTGCTCTCATGTGCCTCGAGCCAAGGCTATGCAGCTTACGTGAGCTCTGTGGAGAGAAATAACTAGGGCTGGAATTCAACTTTTTTATTCACTAGGTTGGTTGCTTTGGGTCAGGGAGAAGAGCACTGTGGAAGCTTTTTCTTTCTTGCAAGAATTAAGTTCCACATCTTTAAGAATACTGAAACAGCAAGATTTTTATAAGGAATGAACGGCAAAAATTGGTGTGGGGAGACAGACAGTTCTGTGGTCATGCTACAGGGTTACACCAGAGAAAATGACTACCCAGAAATGGAAATTTGCTTGGAAGTTTTCTCAGGAATACCTGTGCAGAGGGGAAGCTAATCCCACAGCGCTCCTGTGAGCGGAGCATCATACGGGGAAACCTGGATCCAGGTCCCTCCCTACTCTGCCTGAACAGGGATGAGAACTTGGTCTTCAGAAATACATCAAATGACCACAGTTTTTTGCTTGGTTTTAGATATATTGTGTGCACTCCTATCAAAGCAAACTGAAGCCCTTGGGTTCTTTCCAAGGCAGAGCTGAGAAGGTTTACAACTTTGAAGTTCACAGAATAAAAATACGTTTCCTAACCTGTAATCACCTGAGGGCCCCATACTGCTTCACTGTAATAGGTCCCCTTACAAAGGCTTGTTAGAGCAACACAAGGCAGGTGAGAAGGGTGAAACCCTTCCTTCATCTGTCCCTCTGGCTTCATTTATTATTTTTTTACATAGTCGATCATACTGTCAAGCTTTATTTTATGGAAATTCCATTTCGATTCAAGAACTACAGGGCTCTAGTGAAGAAGGTAGCTCACACGGGGCTCTAATGGAGAAGTTACCTCACACTGACAGCTAAGTTAACATTCAAAAAAATACCTCAAATTCATCTAACTTCCCCTGCAACATCTTGTCCAAATAGAATGCTCTATCGAGTGGTTGCAGCTTCTCCAACAGAATGTCTTGTGCAGCTGTCCCAGCGTGCTGTTTTATCCGATCAGCCAGCAAAGAAATCCGGGCATGGCATCCTACTATGCTATAAAGGCCAAGCTGTAAATTCTGATGAGAGAAAGGGAAAGAAAAAAAAGTCAGCAAATTAATCAGATCATCATTCATGTGCCACTTTCATTTAGTATCTTTTGTTGTTGTAACTAAGCTCTTTTTGTTGATCTCCTGCGGGAGCCAAAATCAGCTATAGTGAAAGCTTCATTCTTTTACTTGGAGGATAATGGGAATTGCATCCATTGACTCTAGTGCTGCAAAAGGCACAGTTCAAAGTTCAGTGGAACACCGGTGACTTCAGGCAGTGGGATACTACTGCTACAAAGAGATTAGGGAGAGAAATCAGAATATTCCTCTCTACAGAATGGATTTACACTAGCAGATGGAGAAACTGGACCATGCTGCAGATGAGAAATGCTATTATGTTACAAACATACCGGTACTTTGGATCCCTTAGTGACTGAGGACTGTGGTTTTGATTTTCTTTGTTGTTCCCCTTTACTACAGAAATCATGCTAAAAATTAAAGGCAGTACCAGAACAAAGGGAGTCATTTTGTACTCGTTCAATATACTTGATTATTATTTTTTTTTGACCTGGACAAGGAATGGCAGATATCCTCTAGAAATGTATTTCTAGAACTGTCGTTTACTTTTAGCCATGAACCCCCCTGGAATTTGCCACTGTATGTTGTCTTTTGTGTTAGTAATGATCAAAGACTTCTGATAGCAAAGAGCAGACACATTTTCCTAAAAAGCAAAATGTCTCTTAGTTCTTGAATCATATTGTAAACTGCCACTTCAGACATTAGTAAATAACCCATTTTGATTTCTTACTCTCTAGATAGGACTTAATTTTTATTTATCATGGCAACAGAGTTCCATAAAACCATAATCTTTCCTAATACATGCTAGAGGAAAAGATTAGAGAGATTAAAATACAGCTTTGTAAAGCTCATGTATTTTCAAATACATGTAACTCGTATGCCATATGACCGATGCCCCTTCTTCTAACTCACCACTTTCAAAAAAACCACAATAGATTCCACGTGTCTGACCCACACGAACCAGGACAGGATCTATAGTGCTAATGGCACTCTAGTGGTCAAGCCTTACTTAGCAGGTGCAAAATAAGGTTTTACAATTTATGTCACAGACATTAACAGATCAGAAAAAAGTGAAAATGTTTTAGTCTAAGTTTTGCTGCTGTCAGTTGTTTCTGACACAGGGAGAAATATGAGAGTCCTCTTTCCCATAATGTAAAGTTTCTTAATTGGCCATAGAAACTAGAGTACTTTGGACTTCTTCCAATATGTGGCTAGAGGTTCATAAAGCATGATGAATCATTGCTCTGTCCTGAAATAAGGATTATTCTATTTCTTTATTGTAGTCTGGAGTAACCAAAAATGTCAGAACCTAATGACAGCTTTGCTGCCGGAGAGAGTCAAATGTACCCTGTGGTCTCAGCATGAGATCTCATTTGCCTAAAGTCAGAAGTATTTAGAATAATCTAATGAGCTCAGAAATCTGTGAACTTACCAGACCAGTCCAAGTAAAAGTACCAAACCCAAATAAAACTGATTTGAAGACCTCAAGATGGTCCTGTGCTCTGGAAAACTGGTCTTTTTTCCCCAGCTATTGTTCTAGTAGATATTATCTCTCCTCCCAAGCAGTGTCCCATTAAGTAAATAATTTTTGGTTTAATGATTCCTTCCAGCACAGGCCTGATTCTTTGTATAGAGCAGAAAGGGACAGATATGGAATATGATTGTTCCCTTCAGCTTTCTTCTCATCCTATGCTAACTCTAATTTGATTTGGTCTCAGGATCTGGTCAAAGTATTTAAAGGAAATACAAAGATGTCTGTTAATGGAAAAAAACCCACAGATTTTATGTTTTCCACTAACTGGATTTGGGGGACGACAGGGGAAGAAGGTGTTCTTTTGATTTGTGTCTCAAAATTAAGTCCTGGCTTGTACCAGGCAGCAGAAACACATTCATGTACCTTTATATCCTGTATCCTCTGCTCCAGGGTTTCTATCATGTTATCCTCAGGCACGTGAGCATCCAAGAGCTGAGTGCACTGCTCTTTGTGCTGTTGTAACTTGGCTGCTGCTTCAGTGCACAAAGTATTGAAGCGCTCCCAAAGCTGCAGGGTTGCTTGCGCTGCCCGCAATTGATCTGTGATGTCTTCATTTACTGAGTTCCACCTGCCAACATATCAAAGGGTAAGAGCATTTTCCTAGTAGATTCTCCTCCATAATATGATTTGGTGTAGGATTCCTGTGGGAGTTTCTTTGCATTCATACCCATGTCACTGAAAGCTCACTGACACAGCACCATTTTGTGCTCTGTGATCCATCACAAACAAGGTAGTATCAGCTGCTCCTCACACAGGTATCTTTAGATGGGTGTGATTTAAAAATGTGACAGACATTCAAGTCCTGCCTCAGCAACATTTTTATTTTAAATACTAATAACTGTGGGTCTTTTGCCCAAGCTTACCTAGTGTGTGCCTCTGTGCACTTCTGTTCAATAATCTCTGCAAAGGAAGGGGAGCAGTTATTCTTCAGGTTACTGGCAGCAGCCTGGAGCTTGGTCCAACTTTCTTCAGCGTTCTCCGATTCATCTTGAAGAGACTGCAAAATGGATTATTGCAATTAGTGGTGGAGATGAATGACCCTATAGATTGGTAGCAAAAGGGTAGCAATAATGCCACACGTTTGCAGCACAGATTAAAGTGTTTGTGAAAAACCATAACGCCTGATCCTAAAAATTAGGAAGCTAAAATGGTCATTCAGCTAAAAAAAAAAATCATTCAGGAGGCCTATTTTAAACTGAGGTAATTTATTTACTCTTAAAGAAACAACTCATTAAACAAACCCACAGCCTTGAACAGATTAAATTAATTCACTCGAAACCAAAAAACCAAGAACATTTTTATTTTAAGCCACTGTTTCAGGGAAATTTCTACTGGCGGTATAGTTGCCTTGACAACTCCTGTCCCCAGCTGCATGTTCCCCTTCCTGATATAGGCATTTGCAGTATCCTGCCATGAATCGTATCTGTGAACTGATCCAGATTGAAAATAAACGTGGTGAAGGAAGGAAGGAAGAAGGTAAGAAGGTGCCCAGTTCTGTCCATTAATAATGTGTCCCCAGGTGAGGATGGAAAGCACTTAACACACACTTTACTGCTGAGAGACACATACCCGGGATTTACAGCCTCAGTCTGGCCTGCACCACTTCTGCTATGACTTGAAAATAAACCATTTACACTGAAACAAGGAGTGATTACACAGCCCTTCGGCACTCGTTTAAAGCCAGGTAAGCAGATTTTAGCCACACCTGCAAAACGTTCAGGCCTGGGGCCAGCCTGATTGCCTACTCTAGATGGCCCACTTAGACTCTGTAATAGCCAAGCAGAGCAGCAGGATGATCCAGAGCATTTACGCCCAGCATTTATGCCCAGCCTTATTCAGAGGCTGTGCAGGAAACTCCAGCGCTCTGGAGGGCAACTGGACAGTTGACTTTGCACTGGAGGAATCAGAAACGCCAGGCTTGAGTATCCCCCTGCTCTGACCCAAGGCTGCTGCACCCATCCAACCCAAGCCACACATTTTTGGGAAGGGGAATCCTGGGTCCTTGATCTCGACTCCAGTGCTGTTTATACGTGGAAAGATTCTTTAATACAAGTGACACTTGAATGCAAAATGTGTGAGTGGTCACTGTCACAGGGGCTGGGACATAGTACCCCAAGGGGAGCATTCAAATCACAGATCTAGAGACATGGTCCCTTTGCCAATTTTCTCCCAGGTTGCCTTAATTTCTGCACTGAGTCCCAGCATTGATGTACAAGCTTCTCCTTCCAGGTTATGCTACAGCCTTATGGCAGGGCATTTCCCTGGGCAGCGCAAGTGAAGGGGTAAATTTCCTTTCAACCAATGAGCGAAGAACCAACATCTTTCCCCTGAACGGTGAGTAACCTTTAGACAAACACATACAGCAATGGCATTAGGTTTTCCTTTGCCAGCTGTATTTTCGGCCAAACTTGCTGCTGTCCATGTGGATTAGACATGGACTGAGTAGACATTAGCATGAGGGATGGTGGTGGAGTGCACATGTCCATCTGAACTCTGTAGCCCAAGGGAGCACGAGGACCTGGTGCTTCATATGGGGATGCCTTTCAGCACATGCAGAAGACTAAAATGTCAAGGGATCTTTGCAATCCAAAATGGAGGCTCTGCTAGCCCACAGTAAGGCAGACATGGTAGAAACTGACCTGTATTCTCTCTTGAACCTTGGTACGTAATTTGCACCAAAGTTGAATTTATGTGCTAAATATAGCAAGAAGTCTAAAAATAGTCCTCTGGAGGTAAAACAAAAATATTTCCCTGACTTCAATGGTTCTATAATAAAGAGGAAGTTGCTCAGATAAATTTTTCTCTGTTTTTTTTTTTTTTCAGAGGAGTTTGTTTGTTTAAAGGCACAGAAAGAAGTACAGAAATAAGACAACTTCAGTAGATTTACCTGGAGAGTTTTGACCTTGTTTTCCAAAGCTTCCAGTGACACCACAGAACGTTTGCACTGGTCTATGCAGTACAAATATCTTGTTGTCATCAGGCTGACTTCTGCATAAACTTCATCATATACTCTCCACTGCTCCAGTATTGACTGCATTGAGGTCTTTAACTGTGCAACCTACAAACAAACCACTTTTGTTACTATTTCTTGGGTAGTCCTGACATACAAGTCACCTTTAAATTGACTTAAAAATCTAAGCTTAATGCTCTCTCCATGACAATCCACAAGAAATTAACAAGTTGAAGTATTTTCCTACTTGGTAAGGAATTGCGCAGGCTTCAAAGTAAGCAGTAAATAGCATTTAGAGTGAAGTTTAAGAATTTGCCGGAAATAAAAATTTAACCAGAGTTCAAGGTAGCAACTGTTCTGTCAGCCACAACTCCAGAACACCACAAAAAGTAAAAAGTACTGAAATAATGAACTGCTTATTCCTTCCTGCCAAAATCAACCTGAAGTGGGAGGAAGTTGAGAGCCTTAATCTTCTTAGAAAGCAGATAGTTTGATCCAGAGATCAAGTTGCCTTATAACGAAAATTTGAACAGAAATTGTTTTGTACGGAAGAAGATGCTACTTCAATACTGTGGAGAGCTATCATCCCTCTGATGCCATTGTGCTCTAATAATGCAGGCCCACCTGAATCAAGGTCTAGGAACTTTGGGATTCTCATATAAAATTAAATGCTGGATATCCTCTTTGTTTTCTATGTCTCTTTCATTATTACAGTTGTTTAATCTATATGGGGGCAAGCATGGTTTCCATTTGCCACGTACTCCTAAACATTGCAAACACAAAACCACAGTCCTCCTTCAGTGGGATTTGTCATTTTTATTCTTTTATCTCAGGTAACTACATAAGGCATGTCATGGATTAGACAACACATTCATCTAGTTCAATATCTATTTTCAGTCATGCCAGTACTTGAGAAAAGCATGAAAACCAGTCAAGCAAATAAGCACGTCTCCATGGGACCTGGCAAAGCCAGATGCCAGATTTCAGTTCTGACTATGCATCCACACAACGGGAGATGAAGACTTTTCTACACCATAGTGCATGCTAAATAGACTGCATGGATCATTGTATCCTAGTATCCTAGTTCTGGGCATGCAGGAGTAGATGGATTAATCATCCCTATTCTTATTTGAATCATGGTATAGGTGGGAGGAACATCTAATTGCTTTTTGTAGCCTGCAGCTAATTACTGCCCACACAAGGAAGATGGAAAGACATCGTGCTCGTGAAATGTCTCTGGGCCACAGATTCACAGTCTGGAGATCAACCTAAGTATAACACAATCAAGGTATCACATCTCCTTAGATCTATATTTGAAATCACAGCCTGGCTCTGCTGAGAGCAGTCACCTGTGGGGAAAAAAGCTGCCCTCAGTGTTTCATTGCACATACTGCACAAACTAGGCTGTAAGACGATTCTACGGTTTTTAAGTTCAATACTTAGGTCATAAAAATACTAAAATTAACATGACCCATAGTGACTATAAGAAGAAAAAAAGCACTAGGCTGTCAATCCTGCCAATTTCAATCCCCAGCTCTACAGCAGAAGGAAAAACTTTCATACACAAAATTTTCTCTACTTTCTTGGTAAGAAACAGCCACATCAATTTGGCAGATACCTAAAACAAGAAGCAACAGACACATCCTGGACCGAAACCTCAAGTGGAAGAGTTCAAGCAAGAGGGTTCAGGTTTTACAAAGTTTTGAGGGAGAAAAGCAAGGTGTTTATAATATAAAGTGTAAGGTAATATTAATGATAAACACAATCACTGCATCACATATAATCCTCTACAGTATATGGTTATTTATTATCACAAATTTAAATCCATAAATATACTCATTCTTTTATCTTCTGCACCTATCGATTACATCTAGGTAATAAAAGATCAGTTCCAAGTATAAAGATAATTTAAACTATAAATGCAATCTGCTGGGGAGTCAGTTTGCATGGGAAATCAATCTGCCAGACTCTCCTTGAAGCAATTGGAAACTACATAGGATTGGAAGATAGCGAACACCATCCAGATGTGTGGATGAAAGAGTAACTGGGAATGGGGCATGAGTAGACAGCTTCCACCAGCATACTAATGGGGAGAAAGACCAGGGTATGAAAGAGAAGCAGATCGAGCAAGAAAGTTTAAGGTTTCCATTTGCAGCTTGACGGAAAAATAGCAGTGCTGTATCTTTATTTTCTTAAACTGCAGATCTATCCCTTAAACTACAGGTCTGCCCCTCTTCCCTCTGTATTCAAACTTCTTTGAGATCAGACTTTTTTTTTTTATCTCCCAGCCTTGGAAATATTATCTTACATTATGATACAGACTTAAAAGGAAGTTCTTGAGAAAGTTAAGAATAAGAGTAAGGAATACTTTGCATCTTTTTTGTACCAGCTCCTGCTGCCCCACGAAGAAGATTAATAACAGTGGTCGTAAGAATATGTACTGCAGGAAATATGAATGCAAACAAAGCTATTACCTGGCTTACAATGCTGTCCACCATTTCACAAAGCTCAGCTATCCTGAGAGACAGAGCTTCTGGGGTTTGTTCTGCACTACCATTCAAAGACAAACTCTGCTTGAGCTCATCAAGAGTTTTGGATTTAGTTACGAGTTGATTTTCTATCTCCTAAATGAAAAAGAGAGAAAAAAAAAGGAAGACAAACAATATCTTTTAGTGAGACTATAGAAAAAAACCTTCTGTGTGAGGAGATTAGATAGAACGTTCCTTCTTTAAAACCAATTCTGTGTAATTCTTCAGCCATGTTAACACCCACCACCATTTAAACTCTGATACAGAACAACTGCTTTACAGGAATTCAAAATGATGCCAGCTGCTTTAGACAATCTCCTGCAGGTAGAGCTAGAATCAGTCCATTTAGTGTCAGCGTGAACACTGGACATCATGCTTGGGAAGCAAATCATCAGGAGCTAATTCTTCAGCCACCATGCAGGTCTCTCTGTACCTCTCCAGATGGAAAAACTTTTCCTGTTAATGCAGCTGAACATTTCCTTGAGCAGGTTAGCATTCAGGCCCTCCTCTACTCCAGCAGACTGGTTTTGGATTTAGACTGGATAGGAACTGATTTTGCAGTATGAGGGTCCCTGACATCCTAACAACTTCTAGAAAGTTCTTTTCAGCTTGTTCTCTTAGCTAGATGCTTTCTCCCATGCCTGAAACCCCACTGAACTCAATGGAGATGCCTAGGAGAATAACTTCCCCCCTAACACAATCAGCAAGATTATAAACTAATCTTGACATGCTGGAGAAAGCTCAGCAATAAGTTCTTCACAACATGAGTAAATATATAGACACACACAATGGGCCGTAACATTTTCCTATACTACTACGCTTAAAGCTATGACCTTTTTTTCCCCCCACTTAGTGTCCCCAAAACATTTTCAAATTTGAACCTCATTTTTATTGAGCAAATTAATTTTAATTTTAGCCACCTGCATCCTAGCACTGTACTTTGCTGTGAGCAGGTTAGTGTTTTAGTCAAAGATACCCTGTGTCTTTCGTACATTCTGGCTCCTTGGTACATTTCAGAGTGCTTCAGAGACAAGTAACTTGGTGTGTAGCAGATCACTCTAGGCAATAAAAGCAGCCTACTACAAGAGAGACATGTAACCATGGCAATGAAAGAACAAATATTCCGTGTTAAAAAATAGAGGGAACACTGTACTGAATGAAAATAGCAGGCTAATAAGAGCCAAATATTAGCTGGCTGTACCTGTACTAATTTTGATGGAACCGATGCCTAGAAAAACACAACAATACCAAAAGACACCCAGATTCTTGAGGCTAGCACAGGGAGACTACATTCTAGGGCAGGAGCAGAGAGCGCTGCTATTTTTCCAAATGGGACTGTGTAGTTTCCACAACACTTCCACCGCAGAGCTCTTCAAACTAATGGAACTGATAGCTTTTGCCATGGCTGTGCTGAACTGAGAACTACTTCTTTTGGAGGCATCTCAGAATAAGATCGACAATATTACTGCACAACACTCCAAATACCACGGAACAACAGCAGATGCATCTTCAATTGAAGGAAAAAACCCCATAAAATAGCAATTCACATTAAAAGTGAATTGGGCTCTTCATCACCTGAACCTACCATGCTTTAATTACAATTACTTTGTACTATTCTTTTAGGAAATGGCAACTTCCTTTACATTTTTTCTGTTAAAATCCGTGCAGTTCTTTAGTCTGGATTCAGCAAAATGCTATATTTTTTACAATAATATCACACATATAATGCTTTACCTTGCAATCATCTAATGTGTTCTGTGCAGAGATCAGACTTGCTGGGGTTTGTAAAGATCTCAGTCGACCACTCTGAGCTTCCAGCCAGTCGTGTAGAGTCTGTGCTTTGTTCTCATTTTCAGTAATATCCTCCAAAAGGTGTTCCAAGTCTTGTATCTGAAAGTTACAGAACTTAAACCTAGAGGTAGACAGAAACAGGGCTCTCCCTTCCATGACAAAATTTGACATTACAATATTTACATTGAAAATACTATTTAGAGAAAATATTTTGAAAGGAAAAGCTAAAAAGTTTTACTGGCTCATTAGGATCTGACCACATCCCTGGGAAGGAAACAAGGCAGTGTGGGTTCTAGAGCTGGCAGCCTGCAGACCTAACAAGTTGGGGGACACCAGGCTACGTGGACACATTCATATGGAGTCCAAAAAACTTATTCTCCCTAAAACCCACTAACAAAGTTACTAATAACCAAGGGACCTGAAGTCTCCTATCTTCAGTCTTGGCCCTGAGGATCCAGTAAGTCCTAGAATGCAGTTTCTTGAAAATGGTTAAAGAAGATAACTTCCCCCCCAACCCCCCAAAATTGAAATTTCATCATGGACATTTTCAGTTGTGCGGGAACTGAATTTTCCACTTGAAAATGTTTCTGGAAGACTTTCTGTGTCAGAAAAATTTGGGAACTTTCTGTTTGATCAGTGGTCTTAGTATCTGGATTCAGGGAGGGCAGCTTCTCCCAAAGCCCTCTAAGTTTGGGAGAGAAACAGAGATGAAAGAGGAATGTGCTGGTAGAGAGATTCATTTCCAAAAGGGTCATATGTCCCCATCTGAATACAGCTGTCAACACTACTTAATAATTGCTTTTTTGGCAAATCCAAACGCTACAACGGGAAAATGGGTGGTAGATTAGTATATCTCTATTTCTCATTCCCATCGTATGGCATGTGGAGGTGGTGTTTGCTTTTTTGGTGCTGGGCAGGGCCTGGCGTGTACCAAGCAGTGTAGCACCTCTCATTTCCACAAACCATCCAGTGTTTTCTCCCATTAAGTTTTAAATGCCCCAACTTTCATAGCACCCCAAAACTTCAACAGATTTCACTCACAGGTTCCCCTGCAGACACTACCCTGAATTATTCCTTTTTCACAGTTTTCTCAATATAGGTCTTTGTTGACATGTCACTGACTGTATTATCTTCATTTGAGGAATCCTATTTTTTCCACCTAGTAAAGTCAACTGGGGTAAATCCCAGGCTGTCATGAAGAGCAGATTTTGTCTAGTTTCCCTCCCTGCAAGTTACAGGAGAGTTCACTCTCCCAGACTTTGCTGAGGCTTGGATGCCTTCCCATCACCTGATAGCTGATGTTCTATGAGACCATTCCATAGTCTGCCCATGAGCCAGCAGGATGGACAGACAGCAGAGAGCACAGGGAGTCTCACTGTGTTCAACAGTGTTTTCAGACTCAAGGAGAAAGGCTGCTTGTAAAATACAGAGCACTGGCACCAGCAGGATCAGAGTTGTGAGAAAAAGCAATGAGATCAATCAAACCTTTCTGTTCAGAGAAGCCTGCAGCCTGTGCCACCGCAGGTTCATCTCTCCAAGACACTCGGCAAATTCTGTCCTTTCATACCGCTTGCTTTCCACATCACAAGTGCTCATCTGCAAGAGTGACTGGTTAACAAAATCTACCACCCACTGTTTAAAGTTCATTTCCATCATATATTCCTGGAAGGGAAAAAAAACAACAACAGAACAAAACCATAAAACAATTAGCTTGGCATTTTAATTGGATCAGTTCAAATGATGCTTCAAGGCATTCATGGCTTATGGGACATTCATGGCTTATTCTGAACCATGGTGTAAAATATTTTTCTGAAGGAGACCTGGCTGTAGGAATAATTCCCAATTTTTACCATTCTATATTTGTGCAGCTATTTCCATCCATCCAACTTTTACAGAAAATCACTATCATTACATGGGTAGCTCAAGGTAAGAACAGGCTAGTGCTGGAGCAGGGAATAAAACCTAGCGGTGCCAGACATGGTACTTCATCCATTGGACAATACCATCACACTGCCATGGGCCTGGATTAGGATAAGATTGAGGCCTTCCCACACTCCTGTGACTCACAGGCAAGAGCAGACAAGAGCTTGTACTCCTTTATCAAAATATCTGGTATCAGAATAGAATATTGGAATAGAGTATCAGAAAAATTCTCCTCCAGCACCAGTGTCCTTGCCCAGAGATAGGTCAGAAACTACACGCAAAGTGAAGACAACAAAAGGGAATGTCTTTTTATTTCAGAAGGTCTTAGGAGAAGACAGTAAGAAATTGGTCCTCATTGTATCTAGTAGTAACCAGAAAAAAGCCACCAGGGAATACCACAGTAGAGGTACTGAAGCCATAGCTGCTTCCCTACAGGAATTCGTGACCCTAATCCCAGCTTTCTTCTCAGGAAACACATCACATTGCTGACAAGTGCAGAAGACACACCTACAAACTGATCTCTAAATAACCAAAGGGTTAAAAACAGCACCTCGCCCACATGTTCCAGCTGCCAAATCCAGCTGATATAGACCAAAATGTTATGTATCTGCTATACTAAGGCGCTTTGAAAGAAATGTTTACGCTGACACTTGCTTTATATGCAGTGCCAAAGTGCTTGAGAACTGCAGCTGTAGACTGAGAACTGTTGTCCTGAGCCCAGCGCACCGCACAGTAGCTCTACAAAGGCAGCGCTCTCTGCCCTACATCTCTGTAGGGATTCGAGCCCCTGAGGTTGGGCTCCCTGGCGTCTATGGAGGTACAAGCATGGCTTGAATCCTTCCTGTGGCTGGGGCAATCGGCACATATTATTGGAGCTTTAGCATCTGAACAGAGCCAAGAGTCTGCTGCAGCCTCTCTCTCTGCAGGGATGTTCATCTTGTCCCTCTTTCCTAGCAGGTTATCTCTTTTGATGAAACATAATATTCAAAAACCCTGTTCTCTAGTTAAATGGATCCTGGTTATGGAGCTCCATTATGAGGTATTCCTTGTTGAAAAGGCAAGACTAAAACACCGCACAAACATAGAGTCTATCTTCCTAAGGAAGCAAAGCTTTCCTGCTCAACACATTTTATAATCTAAATGTAAGAGAGAGACAACAAGCGAGACAGATGGGACAGCATGAGGAAAAGGAGATTATAGCACACCAGGCAGCAACTGTATTGCAGGGCAGGCAGTGTTTTGTGTGGCATGGAAGCAAAAGGGTTTTATAAAGGAAGATGCTAAGGCACCTTTAAGACTGTTTGAGGAACCCTCCCAAGAGCAAGGGGAAGGATACGAGAGTGCCTGTAGGCTGTTTCCACCCTTTTTACAGCCAAACACCTTGCAGAAGGCCTAGACTTAGAACTTCCATTTACCTTGCACTTCTGAAGGAGGCTTCTGACTTGGGCAGCACTTCGTTGTGAATTTACTGGCTCCTCATGTCTCTGCTGCTGTTCCACATGGTCCAGCCAGGTCATTAGTTCAGCAATAGCTTCCCGCGATGAAAGTTTTTCCATCTGAAGCTGTGGGTAAAGCATATAATGAATACTCTACACGTTGCTTGTTAGAAATATCAAGGAAGAAGACAGCTGTATTTTTAGAAAGACTCAGGCACTATAATTGCAATTATCAGGGTATGAACTTAAAAGTGAGCCCTGTGCTCCAGAGGGGCATATAGCTTAAATTAAGAAAAGTTTGAGAAGTCAGAAATTTGAAATAAAATTTTATCTAATTGTAACAAACTTTCATATAAAACTGTAAAGATGACAGATATGTGCAAAACAGCCCAGGAAGAACACTGCAATAATTAAACTGCAGTACAATATTGGGGATATTCTGAAAGCAAGACAGCTAATTAGGAAAGAGGTGCTTTGGGGGCTTTACGGAGCAGCCAACTGAATCCCAGCAGCAACATTTTGAAGTAATTATTTAGCTCAAACTGAAAGATGGCAGCAGAGTTTCTCCTCACCTGGTGAAGCTTTTCTTGGATGGCTGGGAGCTGTGTCGTCAGTTCTCCCCATTTTTGCTCAAACTTTGCCAAAGATGACCTAAGTGCCGCAGCATCAGCTTGCTTCACGTGAAAGAGCTGGTTGGCAGTGCTCACCACAGATGACTTCAGGGAAGATTTTTCATCAACTTCCTTAGAGAATGCCTGAGGTGCACAGGAGAAATTTAAGAGAGGGTAAATATTTATGTATCTATTTAAATAAAGAGACAAACCAGGTTTTCAGTCACAGGAAGTTCTGCCTCAACAAACACATTTTAGCAAGGTTGTAAAGTTCAGAAAACCCAAACTCAACATGTTCTGGCAGCAGGTAAGGCATTTTTCTGCCCAGCTTGATACAATGCTGAATGCCACCTTTTGCTTCACAGGGATTGGGAATATCCTGATCCCCACTTGACACAGAGGTCCAGAGAGCAACCCCAATCCTCGAGTCTATGGCCAGCTCACACTTACCAGTCCAACTTTCACAATGCTTTGCTTTCCCATGGTGCAAGACTCCCTCTGTCAGGCCTCACATTGGGGCCGAACCTCCTGGCTAGTCACACAAGTGGAGTACAGCATTGAGGGGGGCAGGCAAAGATGTGAAATGCAACTCAGCACGTTTCTCTTTACTGACTTTGCCTGACCATCTTCACAGCCCTGCTGTCTTCACCCCTATTCCCGAAGCCCACACTCCAGATTCAGTTGGCAAGCGGCCCATCAGCTTGGCTGAACCGCTGTGTCTGGTATTTGGCAACAGGAGCAAGACAGCAACCATTGCTATTACACTGTAGGTCCCGGCTGGGCTGTGATGTGTTGCAGTTGGAAGCTCATTACAAGAGGATTCCATTCTGATTTATGCACCCTGGCTGGCCTCACAATCTGAAAGAAGGTCTTTGGTGGCCTCCCATCCTCATGGCTCCCCACACAGAAAATTGGGTGTCTTTGCAGCGCACAGCCATTCAGTGCTATATTATGTGGGCATCTTCGGTGTCTTAGCAAATACAAATAACACTCAAAAGAGTCATCTTCACTGGAAGTCACAATGTCTTATCTAAATCTGGGAAGAGAAATGACTTACAAGCAAGCTGTTGATGTTATCCCTGATGGTAGGAAGATCTTGTGACACATTAAGAGACTGCTCCTTCCAAAAATTCATTCTCTGCTGAGCAGAATCCAGCCATTTCATTAATTCTTCTGAGTCTCTGTTGTAGCTACAAGGTGGAAACAAAACACACAAACATACATCTCCTAGTTGAGTCTAGGATACATTTCTCACCCTCCAAGTTGTCCTCCTCTCTGTGAGGAGGCATGTGCTATTCTGGCACCTGTGCTGCTACATAACACTCCAGAAGCCTGGCTACAGCATGGTTCGATGTGCAACATAACAGCTCTGCTGAGACACACACACGACTGTTCTTATCAGTTCTTTTCAGCTGGTCTGCTCTCCCTGAAAACATTCTCTTTCTGTATTCACCCAGCAGTTGCCAGGACAAGCTCACATAGGTAAAAAGAGCTTTGCTGGAGGTCAAAACCACCAGAGGAGATTGTACACACTGCAAGATACAGTGCAGAACACACAGCAGGGGTGAATAACAACAAACACTGGCATGTTCTGTCCACACTATGGGTCCAGACAGCCTGAGCTCAGAGCACACAGACCAGGTGCAAGGGAGAGTTGAGGTTGGTACATCAGCTGGTGGACCGGGCTATAGAGACCCAAATTGCCTCCATCTGACTGCCAGGACTGCATTGACAGTTGGCTTGAGGCATGTGAAAGCATTGAGCACGCTTGGATCTTCCCCTTTGGAGAGCTTCAAAACACAAGTTGAGGCCGTATGTCAGCCAGGTCTTGAACATTTGTAAGGTGGGTAGTGTACATGCACAGACAGGCGCATTACGCCTTTGTATGGGAATCAAGCCTAGCTTGCATTTGTAGCAGGCCAAAATTCTTAGGGCAGCATGATCAGAGCTTGTGCTAACACTTCCAACATACAAACGGCAGCACGATGCAGCTAACTCTCACCTAGATGCACTGACTTTGCAATGGCAGCAATCAAAATATTCTTCCTATAAAAATAAGCAGGAAGTGAAACATTTGTCTATGCAGTGAGAGAAGATCAGCTTTGTAATAAAGGGACACTTTTCTGATCATCACTGTGTTGTGGTTTTTTTATTTTTCTCATTTTTAAGTTAAAGGAGCTATGTTTTTTATTAATTCACTGTCATATTTCAGAAAATACATCTATAGAAGGTCAGAAACTAATTTCTAGCTGATATCTCTAACTGCTTTCTGAGTTATACCCACCTGACCAAGAGTTTGAGTAACGTCTGAAGTCGATGTAGCTCATGGCCAACTTTTTTGTTTAAAGACAACCATTGCTCTTCCAGCTTCCCAGTCTGGCTTTTTATTTCTGGACAGCTCACAGCAGTCAGCAATTTCTTCCCTTCTTTCACCATCTGGTACAGCCTGGCATGCTTTTCATCAATGCTGTTTTTGATTTGCTATCAGAATATGGGAAGTTTGCAAAACAATAGTATTTTAAAAACTGAAAACACAGCTAGAAAGACACTTATCATTTGTTCTAACTACTTAATCTCACGTTTCTTCTGTCGTGTATTTTATTTTCCAAACGGAACAAATCTGTACTTCATTACATGCAAAGGGGCACAGGGTTTTTTTTGTTTGTTTCCTCTGGATAGATCAAGACTGATCTCAATATAATTGAGATACATTATCAGAATGACTGTGTTATGATTTGATGGGCTTTTCTGACACACGTAAACCTCAAGCAATGGAAAAACACTCTCTATCAGATCTGGCTGCATTGTCCAAACATATGACTGTCCCCAACAGAAAGTTATTGCCCTCTTGTTCTTAGAGGGCCTTTCGGCTCTATGATATTTAAAAAAAAAAAAAAAAAAAAATGACGACGTTACCAGTGTTTTGAATGAAGCTGTTGGGATAATTATTGAATAAAGGTGGCAGGGATGAACAAAGAGCGAACAGTGAAGACATTAAGTAAAAGACACAGGAGTGGTCTGGTTTGCTTAGACAATTGAATAAAAACCAAGCATCATTTTACCATTGCTACACTTCACTGGAAGATCAAAATACGAAAAGGGAAAAAAAGAAGAAAAAACCCCAACCACCAGGAAGTAGATCAGCCCCAGAGAGAAGGCAGAAAATAGCAACTGTGTGACGTGCAAGTATTTCACTTGCCTCCAGGCATGAGGCTTGTTCAATATTATTAATAGGGATATTTCTCTCAGAGGAGTTAAGCCCCAAAGATTTTTATTCTCTTTGTCCTTGAAACTGTGAAGCTCCAGTGCTGGGACTCCCCCAAAAGCATCTTCTAAAGCCTTATTATTTTGTTTCTGATGTCTTTAAAGATAAATAAAGACTTAAGAGTGAAAAGTTAGTTACGAACTTAAAAAACCAAAGTGAACCAGGCAACTTCACAATCAATGGCTATGCAAATATTTCATGTCTCCTGTCTCAGTGTGACAGGCATCAAAAGCACCAGAGGGCCACTGTGATTGTAAACATCTACTCTCCTTTTTGCCTTTATAGTCTATGAATCTAGATATCAACCTGGACTCAATATACACCCAAAGACTCAATTCAAAAATTTCTAATAGAGTGGGTCCTCTGAAGACTGAGAAAAGTCAAACCTGTGAAGAATGCAGAGCACTCTCTGTAGATTTATCATTAAGTTTATTGAACGCTATTTCTTCTTAATTTTATAAAACAACCATAAAGGCTGCTTTCATACCCTTCTATTTAAATGTGTTTAAAACATAGATAAAATGTTTCCAACTGGACTTGGTGTTCTACATAAAGGTGTAGCTCTCCCATCAGAGATGCATCTGGGAACAAACCAGGAGGCTATTTGCCATTCTATACAAAAGGAATTTTATTCTCTTTGGTCATATAGAAATCAGGACACCTCATTTTGAATTCTCAGGATTTTAAATGGAGCTGGTAAATCTGTAGACCTTCTATTGCAACGAGGGGTTCAGATATTTGAAGGCACTGGGTTGATTTTCCTCTTCCGTATTTTCTACACCATGGCATGAAATTTTTCCTGAATTACAGAGAGGTGGTTCTGTGTTCATTCCAAGGCTTCCTGCTGTAGTTGGGATCCATGTAGCCTGCATACTATCTTCTCCCAAATATCTGCATTTGGAGACCAAGTTCTAAAGTAGCTATAGTCATTAGTCCCACTTAAATGAGCTTATAGCCCCTGGCTGAAATTAGCAACCCAATTTCCTGCTACTTTTAGAAGTTAAGTTTTCAGCTTGCATCTACACGCAGACAAGGACATAAAGCTATACTGATCCATGAAGAAAACCAGTCAGAGACACAGACACACAAATACCTGTAGAATTGCAATCCTTTCCACCAATCTTTCTTCTGTTTCTTCAACCAAATTCACAGAAGGCAACGTAGAGGCAAGTGCCTCCAACTCCTTATTGAAAACTAGGCATTCATCATCAAATTCCATCCATTCCTAAAAAATACATTCCATCATTAACATAGCACAACCTATCTGCCTTTTTGCTGCACCATACTGAGGGCTTAATGCTTATTCTAGCACCAGCAGCTCTCATTTTAATGAAATAGAACACAAAAATAGGTGAATAGTATGGAAATATGAAAGTGAGACGTGACTGCAGCAGAGAAGAATTTATTAATTCATTCTCCAATATCTTCAAGGTTTCTTATTTTAAAGTAGTATACTTAATTTTTTACTCTCTAGGGGTGTTTCAAGATCAATTTTTAGGTTTTATTTTAAAGTGGTGCTGGTATTTTTGTGCCTTAAATGGCTCTCCTGTCAGTCCAGGCACTCAAAAATTACTGCAAGAAGTCATAAAGTCCCCCCCATGTCAGAGTAATGGGTTGAAATGTCCGCTTTCAGAGGTTTTCAAGGAAAGAAGGCAGCTTACTGACACACACAGAACAAGTAATAGACTGTTGCTTTCCAATGGAAACAGGAAAGGACAACTACCAGCCAAAGAATCACTGGTGCAGAAAGGGTTCCCCTAGATGCAACTCTTCTTCCCTCCAGCTTTTACTCTGGGTTTCTTTTGACTCATTACCTTTAACAGGCTCTCTAAGTGTATACCATACTGGCAGGCCTTCTGCTCCAGCAACTTGACTTCATTCACCAGCACCCTCCAGAATTCCTCTCTCTTTTGTAAGATGGAGGGAGTCACTTTCTTGGAAAACGCTTGCATGAAAGCCATACGGGTCATGAGGTTGTGGAAAAAGTCCTGAAAAAAAAAAACCCAACAAGTTAAACCTTGCTCTTTAAGAGAGATCACACACCCACAGCAGGAGTATGAAGAAGACAGAGAAGACTCGCTGAGAAGAGCAGCCAGTTTCAGGGACTCTCAGGAGCCTTCTACCCAAATTCTGCATCACCCCAAGATGGGCACTCACTGAACATTTTACAGTTAGTCAAGAACCAGTGATAGGATGGAATGAAATATTTTCAGTTGGAAGTGACCTATAATGATCATCTAGTCCAAATGCCTGACCACTTCAGGGCTGACCAAAAGTTAAAGCATGTTATTAAGGGCATTATCCAAATGCCTCTTAAATGCTGCCAGGCTTGGGGCATCAACCACTTCTCTAGGCAGCCTGTTCCAGTGTTTGACCACCCTCTCAGTAAAGAAGCACTTCCTAATGTCCAGTCTAAATCTCCTCTGGCACAGATGAGACGCATACACTATTTTCATTTATACATTTCTAAAGAAAAAGATCTACATTTATACCTTCAGTTCATATGAAACACAAGCATGTTGCAGGAAGATGACGGAAGGAAGTATTTAACTATAAATAAATTCATAGTTTAGCATGAGGTAGTTATCACCTGACTGCCACTATCCAGTTTGTTTCACCTGGATGGGAGGTGACTCCAAGCATCAAGGGTATTAGCAGTTCTAAGGCCTAAGTAGTAGGCAGGGCACCGTAATCCTTTGGGATAACTGGGTAACAGTTTGATTTAGTTATGGCTCAGCTGAGCTCTTGGGAAACATCAGAATCTCAACAGAACACTTTCCCCCACCAAAAAGCTTTGAGGGTTTAAGATCACACTCTTCAACCAAGATCTTCTTCACTAAGAACTAATAACTAGTACAAGAATTTCACTTCAGGACCATACCCCAGGCATAATCTATGTGAACATCTTTAATAAGTCTTGATAACTAGGGTAGGAAAAACAGCTTTTGCAGTTTTCTTTTGCTTTTGTAAATCAATGTATGTATATTTGGACTGCAGATAGATTATTTGTTTCCCTTTGTAAATGAAGTCCTAATATTTTGCTTTGCTAAGGGCAATTTGCGAGTGACAAACACAATTCCTATGACTCTGGAGTAGTGGCTTGCAGTGCTTGGCATCATGAAACAATTCTTAAGGGAGTTTGAGCTATGTGGAGCAGTTAAATCAAGGCATTGACATGACAGAGACACCTTTGAGTGACTAGCATTGGCCAGGGCTTCTTGCCAAGCGGCAGGACAGTGAGGATGCAGGTGCATTCTCAGCCGTCTCTCATCAAGCACGTACCAGCTGGGTAAAAAGGACACTGGGCTGCCAAGGGAAAGACCTAAACTATCCTCTCTTCAGAAAAGGAACTGTTATGGGTAAGCTTCCTCCATCAGATCATGATGGCACAGAATGCTGACAGCAAAGGCTCAACTCCCAGTTACTAGTCATCAACTTCAGGAACCTCAGTACTAGAAGGACATGTGTTTTCCTCACATATCAATATGTTCTGAGGTAAGCCAAAGTATTATTAGACTGACAAAACTGAAATCCTGATCTTAATTTGTCACCAAACCTGCAGTTGTTATAACAACCTCTCTTTCATATTCTAGTGGGTCCTACTTTGGTCTACTGAAAACCTTTGCTTTGTTTTCTGCACATACTCCAAACCTTCCCCTACGCTATTAGCTAGTTATTCCTCTCCATAACACTGGAGAGAAACCAGTCACAGAAAATAGCGCTCCTGCTACGCTGATCTGAGCGGTCCTGCAATAGCATCTTATACCTTGTGATTTTCCAGGTGAGACAGTAGAGCTGCTCTGCTTTTTGTTAGCTGCTTTGGATCTTGTGCAATTTTCTCTCGTCCAATAGCTACCAGCTCTGCAAATCCATGAAGTAAGTCTTCATACTGGCTCTCACTGACGGAAGGCGAGTGCAGCTCTGCATACTTTGCTTTCAGAATCCCCCACATGTCATCCAAAACATCCTACAATGTAAACACAGTTTAGTGATTCACGAAGGACAGAAATGAATCCTACAAACCCACACAAACATTCCCAGAATACAAAATAACCATCAGCCTTTTGATGCTAAAAATACCTTGCTTAGAAAAATCAAACCTTGCTGAGTAAGTGGAACCTGTACTGTGCTCTTACCTCTAATTTATAAGCTTCCTGGATTAAGGTGATAGGTAACTGAAATCTTTCCCCATGGCCTCTCAGTTTTGCTACTTGGTTTTCAAAGTTTTGCAGCTCCAAAGCACAGGCATCAGTTTTCTGAATCAAGGACAAAATAAGCTATTAGGTAGAGTCCTGTTCCATCACATTTCCTATTATCGCTAGTACTGCAGCAGATCCAGAGGCTGGATCTCTGCTGTGCCAGTACTGCATAAGTTCACAATGAGACCCTGAGATCCAATGAGCTTATAAACTAAATAGACAAGACTGTTCATGACACAGCTTACTGGGTTCACACAACACAGCCAGGAATGGAATTCAGGTCTGGTGTCTCAGTCCAACATTCAACATGCATTTCAGTTTACTAATTCAAGAACAGCCATTAAAAGGCATCATGGACTCAGAAAATACCATTTTTTCTTGTGAATTAGAAACACTCAGTCAGGGATGTTTTGAGACAGGTTCTCTCTGAAGGAGGGGAAGTTATGTACTTCCAGCATTCCTTTTCCAAGAGTGGTTAACTTGACAGAATATATCTAGGGCAGCAGTCCCTGCTAGGGGATTCAACAGTTCTGAACATATCTTTCAGCCTGGCCAGAAAGTTATGCCTGTAAACAAGGTTATGAGCCTGTAATAAAAAAAAAATGTTTCAGGACACCCTCTTTGCTTCACCAACAAGCAGATAGATGGCTGATGACCATTCTGGGATGGATATGCAGTCTATTAATTTTTAATTCTCTGCTATTCTCTATCAAGGCCGAAGAAAATAGCTTAACTGGTCAAATGCCATATGATAAAGTGCTCATAAATGCTGAATAACTAGACTTAAATGTGGGAGTTCTATTCCCACAAAATAAAGCTAGTTTTACATATAAAAAGGCACAATGTGTGAAATGCTGTACTTTGCATAGCTCTTTTTCTTCCCTGCTATAGCGTAATTGCTCTGAGAGGTTGTGGAGAGACTGGTTTCTCCACTCCAACTACTGAAAGGACTGGAATTAGGTCTCACTATGGATTGGGGTGTAGAAGAAAAAAAAAAAAAAACCAGCAGCAAATACTGAACTCTCTCCTCCCATTCTTAAAACCTCAAACTTTAGAAAATATGAAACTTAATAGACTGAATGAAATTACCTGAAGCTGTTCAGAAATATTATGTCCACGTATTGCATTCAAGCATTGTTGCAGAGCAGCTTTTTTCTCAGTTAACTGATCATAGAGCCGCCTGGTTTCATTCTGCAGAAGAATCAAACATCACAAGTATATTACATATCATGAATATAGTAATGACGAGACAAAAGTACACAGCAAACAAAATGGTTACCTCTTGTGACAAAAGCACTTTTTTCCCTCTTTAAAAAACCAAAATAAAGTATGTGCATTATGGGCCTAATGCAGTAATTTAGAGAGGGAAATTCGGTAGTCTGTGTAGTGTAAGAAAGCAGATTACTCTGTCACACAAATCCTCTATGACCGTAAAAATTTGTGAAACTCATAGAGAAACAAATTCTTCTCTTCTGAAAACGAGAAAATGAGCCCATTACTGGTGACTGATGGACCTCCATGGATTCTGCATAAGTAAACATTGCAAGACTAGTCCTGCTACTATTTGGAGACAGCATCCCAGTGTTCTTCAAAGGAACTGTTTTATTATTCAGCAGTGAAGAGCTAGGCAGACTTGCAGATGATGAGCATACTGGAGTTTTGCTGGACATTGGAAACTGTATTTCAAAGACCAGGCTTTTCTTTCCTTACTTCAGCCTAAATACCTGATCTGAATATTTTCCAGCAATAGCTAGTAGATTTAGCCCATCGCGAGAATCTATAGAAAAGTTTCTCATTATCTGCTTTTCTGAAAAAGAACAAAAAAATGCAAATTCACAAAACTATGGCTTCTGCTACTGTGGCACAAAGTTTAAAGGAACAGTAAATACAAAGGGTCAAATCAACCTCCAAAACATAGCTAAAAGTAGCCCAAAAATGGCAACAAAAGGGAGTGTGTCCATACAGCAGCAGAAAGAATATATGAAACCCTCCTTGGCCTAATCTCTACACACAGAACCTTGCTTTAGCCTGTAGCTCCACATGCATGGGATCCCAGGTTACTTCCATCCTTTTTACGCGCTAATTTCCTACTGTGATCAAGGCCTCTAAGGCAGTCAGCATTACAAACAGCACTGTAAACAGCAAAATTAATTTACTTCTTCAGAGGCCAAGACTAGTTTGTTTAGTATCAAAAAAAAAAAAAAAAAAAGAAAGCCCATTATAGACTGCTCATCTGCAACCTAAATGCATTAACACTGACAAGTCTAACAGATGCTATGAAACAAGATGTGCATTTGGCAGTGGAGTACCTGATAATTGCTATTATGATCCAGCCCAGCTTTCACTGAGCTGCTCCTTGAGGCAGTGGCAGCTTGAGTTTGTTCCAGCCGCGCCTGCAAGTTGTTAAAGCACTCGCAGAACACATCTGTGCTCCCACCAGCGCAGCTAATAGACTTCAGAAGATCATCCTTTCTATCACTTAGATCAGCGTGAAGTTTTTGCAGCTCGACAGAAAGAGTCTAAAGGGTTGAAAGAAAGATAACATGAGTGAAAATGGTCTCTATCCAAGGACTCTTGCCTGTAAAAGGCAGCAGGACTCAAACTGATAATTTTTGTTAAAAGCTATAGGCCCAAATCTGTGCAACACCAGATAGTTTGGTGGAGTTATTCCTGACTAATATCAGCAAAACAGAGAGGAACTATCAGGCCATATGTATTCTGTTGTAACAGAAATCCGCTGGGGTTTCTCCTTCCCTGGATGCTTTAGGACAGTTACCTCAAAAAGAGCTTGCTGCACAGCTGCCTCTTCGGTGGAGAGGACTGAGGTGTTTAACATCTCCTCCATGTTATTCAAACATCGGCTGATTGCCAAAAGCAGCTCAAACAATTTTCTGTCCAAATTGGAAGAGACTTCCTCTGCCACATTATCCTGGATAAAGGCAAATCAGAATTTTTCAATACTTTCACCCAAGGCATGGCTAAGATCTATTCACTTGTATAAGGTTAGAGGTTCAGTCAGCTAATAACTAAATCGAATTAATGCAATACTGAGGGACAGACTCCATGAGACATTTATATGCGTATAATATTCAGAGCTGTCAGGGCCAAAGCTGAGAAAATGACCTTTTATGTATTGGGAGTGGCTGTGGTCTTAAAAGTCTTTAATCTCAGGAATGGGCACAATACAATTTGTCTTGTCAGCTCCAATACTGCAGATTTACTGAAATTATTCACAGGCTCCTTGCTTTATGCAGTTTGAGAAGTTTTATCCACACTAGCAAATCTTTGGATTCAGGTAGCAGAAGTATCGTAGCTGAAACTTGAAATGTTTCCTCTCAAAATCCTAAGGTGATTTCTACATTATCGTCCATACCTGATGCAAAGCTACACTCTAGCGAATGCCATTTGCAACAATATGATTATTGGCTATGTTTCCTAGCAGCCAAACAGTGACTTGTGTCTAGAATCCCTGGTATTTTTTTGCAATGCTAGGACATGCCATTTTTACCTGTGCATGAACCACATTTGCTTCTTGGCTTAGGTCTCCCAGCTGAACAGTGAAAGTTTTCAGTTCTTCCACAGTTGGGGTTCCTGCACTAGCAAACGTGCCTCGGGGCAGCATGTTCATCTTTGTTGTAATCTAACATTTGGAAAAAGAACATTCAAATTAGGCGAACAGCTCAAATGAAGACAGGGCTACGAGCAACCAGATAACATTCCTATCAAAAAGCATTAAAATGAAAGTTTCAAGATATTAATGTAAAGGACCTGGATAGCAGGGTTCCCCTTTTACTGGCAAAAATTCATTGGGTAGGCTATGCCCTGATTGGAGATTGACTGAAAAAGGAGCCTCTGATTCCCAGCTTTAAGGGCCACAAGTTGTAGTTTGTGTTAAGGCAGCCCTGCTGCCCACTGCAGTGTAAGTCCTGCCTGAAAAAGAAGAGCTGACATTCGTCCTGCTCTAGGTGAACATGCTCTGGCAGGGGGATTTGGACTAGATGATCTCCAGAGGTCCCTTCCAACCCCTATCAGTCTGTGATTCTGGGATCTCTTTACATGACCAATATTGTTCCATGTAACACATTAATTTCAGAGAACAGGGAATCTAGTCATTCTAATCGAACGTGAACAAAACCACTAATAACAGAAATTACAGTTTTGTCCAAGCAGTAAAATTCTGCAGTCTGTTCAGAATAAATACATAGCGTGGTCTTGTTGCGGTCCAAACTCTGTTTTTATATGCGAGAAAAGAGAGAACGCAATGGTGAATGGCAGAACAAAATTTAAGCCAGAGATTTGTTTTGATGAAAATGTTTTTTCAAGAATCTCAAGAATTGAAAATTGCAAGAATTGAGACTCACATCACATCCATGAAAATCAGCTGGGAGCTTGTTGGCTAACTAACTTAGTTCTCTTGAAAGAATTAAGCAGATAACATCTGGTCTGAATGTTAGCTACAAGGATACCTATGTGCTACCTATGTGCTCTCACAGTGTTCTTAGTAGCCACTACTTCAGAGACATTATTTACTTCAAAGTAAAATTAAAAGACAATCATGAAAACAGGATGCAGAAAAAATTTCCTCTGGAGAGCGCCTGCACAGACTTCAGTTATCTGATGAAGAGACATGATATGATGCAGGAAGATACACTAATTGCTATATTTACCACAACCAACTGCCTGCAGAAAAAGTGTTTTTCTGAACTTAAACAGACCTGAGGTTCCACAAGCTGGCAGAGAGGAGACTTCATCTTTGATGACAGCTCTTCTTGTAAATATTGCCATTTATTACCCGTTTGGTCCTTTGGAGTTAAGGTGGGATCAGCCTGCTTGCTCTTTGGATCAGATTCTCCATTGCTGTATTGAGAAAACATTGTTACAATGGCAAATACTGAAGCAGAATAAGCAAAATTAGATTTGTAAGACTTCTTGTATAAGATTAGTTTCTATTGCCTCAAAACTAGAGTGAAACCAAGTGTATGGATGATCTTTAATCCAAGCTTGGATACATTTCTTTGGGCTTTTCCGTTCCTGTGAAAGGCGCCTGCTGGCAACTTCCACCTCTGAAATGACAATATGGGGAGCATAGTCCTGCAGTATGTCTTGGTTCCATGCTGGAAGGTGCACGATCCCAATATCCTCTTTTCAAAGATGCTGCCTTTAAACCTAGCTAGGTGCCTCTGTGCATTTGTACAGTAAAGGCTGCGAACAGAGATACCCAGCTTCCCTCTGGATGGGCCTGCTTTAGTTTATAGCAGGTGTCAGTCCTGCCTGGTATCAAGACTGACTCTTAAAAACTGGAGTCAGGCCACTATCAAAGAGGCTGTCTCATAAACAGGACTCCATTTCTCCAGACTGTTGATGGCAGAAATCTCCCAGCTTCTGCAATTTTTCTTCTAAAGGCAGACATCCCTGCACAGAACCCGTGGTGTCACTGCAAGGTTTCAGCAGATTTAGGCAATTTTACATCACTGAATTTGGTAATTGATTTTGTTATTTTGTACCTTGATTCTAATTTCTGAGTCACGCTGTCCTCAAACTGTGGCTGCATTTTTTCCACGCACGACTCAATGAAGTCAATGAGGCTTTTCTGCTCAGCTGCTTTTGCTTTCAGATCCTGTGCACAGAGAACAGAGTGAACAGTAAAATCAGTTGTGTGCACTGTATTAATCTGAAATAATGAATGTGCTTTTCCAATCACATTTTACATTAATTCATTTAGCAAAGAAAGTAAGAATACAACTGTCACCATGAGATGCAGTTTATGTGCAAACATGAGTTTACCAAACAGTTTTCTGAAAATGTGTATTTTTATGGAATGTATTTCTGCCTGAGCTAAAGTTTGAAAAGCAAAAACAATTAGTGAGAAACAACTCATGCATATGTGGAAATTTAAAGGCCATTGACTGTCATCCTTATACAGAGAAAAAGGCATGGGAAAATGGGGATTTGCTCAAATATGAGGTCAAGTTCCATTAGTTAAAAGGAGAGTATTGAGCAAAAAGTGAGCAATTTTAGCAGGCTCAATCACTTTCTCCAACTCTTTTCTAATAGCATGAAAAGAGCAAAAGCTAATTTTGAGATAGCAAAACAGAAGTAGTTTACAGAGCACAGAACATCACAGGATATTTTTATTGTGTTAACAACCTTAAAGTCATTGTGAGTTAGCCCATGGGAAAACGTTCACAAAGCTTTACCTTCAAATTTATTTTCAAAAGCAATGTCAATATATAGATTCAGATTTCATAATACAACAATGCTTCAAAGATAGGAGATTGGAGGGATGGGTGCTGCCATCCGAATCATTATGATACAAGGCAAGTGTCAGGGTACCACCCAGCTTCGTAGTATTCTAAACCTTTCGGACACAGGATTTTAGGAGTGAGCCCTTTCTCCATCCTGACAAACTCCCCTAATCCTAGAGAAGAGAGGTGGCCGAAACCTACCCCTCACAGACTTGATCCCACAGTGGAAACTGCAGCAGGTAATAAATGCAGCTGTCTCCCACACCCACAGGGAATGTGGAGCAGCCTGGCTCCCGGATGGTAGGAGAATTACCTGTGGGTGCTGGAAACCGTTGTGCCAAATGAGCGGCTGTTCAGCAAGGGCAAGCTGAGGCATGCTGGAGCCATCTGAGTGTAGGATCTCAAGGGGCTCTGGGTCAATTTTTTCCCTGTTGTGAATCTGTAAAAAGAGAGACCCATTGTGGAAAGGCTTCCAGACGTGACAAGAGGGCAGAACCTGCAGGTGCAGTGTGGGGAAATGGCGAAAGCGGAGCGCTCTCGGACTTACCACACATAGAATCAGCAGTGCATAAACACAATTGCTGTTCTTGCAAAGATTTCTGTCAAGTTCCATTTACTGAAAGTTTGATCCATTCTAACCTGCTGCTGAAGCCCTCACATTTCTCTCCCTGACAGTTACAAGGCTTGTTTTGCTTTTCCTGTTAGCAGATTAATTTATACTAACCTTCCATTCTTATTGTCTGACCAAATTATAGGGATGTGCAATTTATGATTATAAGTTTGCTTATGCACCTGGATTTTCTATCTGTCTGTGCTCACAGAGATATTTTAGCAGGAGGCTCTACCAGTGTTAATTTTCTCCTGGGCCATGCAAGCTCCCTTTCAGACTGTGCTCCTCCAGCACCAGAGAGACTGTGGCTGCTTTTACACAAACACATCAGGTGTGCTTCTCTGCCCCTTGCACAACAGAGCGGGAATTAGCTCTCAAGCTGGGAGTTACTGTCTCACCCATTGGGAAACTCAGCAAAGACTGTGCAGCTGTGGCACGGGAGAGCTGTCAGAGTCACTGCCCTTGCCATTTATGCATTCGTCAAATAGAAAGTTACCGCTTAAAGGCCTCTCTACTGATACTGTCACAGACAAACATGATGGCATTTTAAAGGCATTTAAAAAAAACCCCAATACCACTTTTTATCCTTTTCCTGTATTCCTTGCAAAATCTTGACCTCTGTCACTGAGCACTTAAAGCAGAAAAGATGTTGTTCAGGGACTTATTAAAAACCCACCGCTTGCTGCAAACTACAAGTAATTATGCAGCACTGTGAAGTAGAATAATAGCAAACCTGACATTTCTGATTGACTTTTTTCACTTCCTTGCTTCACATGGTGAGCTGGAACTGCTCTGCAACTACAGCACGTTAAAGCACTGTGACTCTTGCTCTGCATAGCATTCATGTGCTTTACCTGCTCTTCACTGTATCTGTCTTGAAGCATTGCCTGGAGTTTTTCTAAATCGCACTTCACTTCCTTCAGCTTCAAGGAAAGCGCCTCTGTCTCTTGTTGGTACTGTGCACTACCTCCACAATCTTTCCATAAAGAAAGGACATTTTGTTCAATCTCTGATAACTTCACCTAAAAGGGACAGCAGTCAATTATTCATTCTTAGAAGTACAACACTCCTTTCCTGTTAACATTCTGAAGTCAATGCTCACACTTCCCTTGTCTGAAAAGAACAGAAACACACAGACAAAAAGAGAAATAGCTGCAAATGCCCTACATTTTCTCCAATATAATCTCTTTTTATTCTGAACAATTAAATAAATCTGTTTCAAACAACAGCCTCTGCAGGAAGTTATATTAACTCAGATATGGAGTAATAAAAAAGGAGAGCAGAAATGACAGACTCCCTTTGGATGCAACCAAGAAGGCAACACACCCCAACGGGGGAGGAGGCGGCAGCGCACAGATTGCTTGCATCATGCTTTGGGAGGAATGATGTTGAATTACCAAAACATAGTAATGTTAATGTTACCATGTATCAGCCAGGCCATTGTAAACTGTTGGGGTCTGTTTTTTCATTCAAGCTGCTGTGAATCAAAGTGCATCTCTGCGTTACTTTAAACTCATGTTTTTAAGGTGATCCGGAGTCAGGTACCATGGCTCAACTGCAATACATTAACTGCTTTACATCATATGTCCATATCTAGAGACTGCTTCTGCTTAGTGCTATGTGTATTTTTATGTGTAGATCTTTACTAGAGTAAAGGGAGGTTTTTCTAACCTCCCTCCCACCCCCCTGCCAAGTTTACATCCTAACATTGAGACAAACTGTTAAAAGCCAACAGGAATTCAGCAGCACTTACAGTTGCCTGAAGCCTGCTTGTTTTTACTAGTTGGAACTGCCCTGTTGAAGCCTATGCTGACACAAACCCTGAATGGGATCCAGACACAGCCAGCTACTTAGGTGCCTTCAGAATCCTAATTTCCACAGTTCAGCACCCTAGCACTTGGCCGAATCACAGCCTAAACCCAGAGGCACTTCTTGGCATGCATTTCAGTTCCTATTAAAAAAATCCCACCCAACAACAACAAAACAGCTGGAAATATTTCCTACTAATTTAAAATGGGGACATTTTGGTATTGGCTCTTTTATGGTGAGTGAACTTTGTTCCTTTAGGTAGACTCAGTGCTTGAAGCAAACAGGTACACCAGACTGGCACCACAGGGAACTTCAAAAGTGGCATGCCAGCACATTTTCTTCTAATCCGCACACCAGAGAAAAAAAGCTGCATGCCAGGACTCCCACCGACCCCAGCCCACCACGCCAGTCCTGTTTTCCTCCACTCATTTTCACCAATGGGTACCACCCGCTCCTCTCCTTCTCCTGCCATCCGGGGCAAGAGGCTGCCCTAGAAGTACGGCAGAAGGTCGAAATACCGCCACTACTCACAGAGGGCAGGGAAAAAGGCCCTGTCTTTCTACCTATGCTGGCAGCTTTTTGCAAAAAGTGCAAAAGAAGAATTTACTAATTTGGAAGCTATCTTATACCAGTCTTTTAAATCACTCCGACAAAAATAGATAGTGAAAATGTGAAAAGAAAAAAAATATTCCTTTTTTTCTAGCCGATTTATCATGATGAGACCAACAAAGAATTGCCTTTTCATAGAGGATTCAAACTGTATTGAGCCACGTTTCTGAAAATAATCCAAAGAAAAACAAAGCTTTAAAAATACTCAAGAGTTCTACCTAAATCCCCCAGATGGATAAAGATTCCAATTCTAAAAATAGGTATTTTAACTAAGCCCTTGGAAAGCTGCACCTGAAACTGAAGCCAAGCGGTTACCTGTTTTCTGCACAATAAGTGGGGAGAGAAGCAGTAAACCCAGCTTTTCTGCAGACACACCCCCCAGGGAAGGGCGACTTGTCTGGATGGCAGCAGCACACTGACCACTCTGTCTTACCTCGTAATCAGCCAGCTGCTGTTCCACCATCTGCTGCATTTTGGGGGTCTGGGGGTCTGACCCCAAGGACACTTTAGTTTTGTCTAGGCATTGTTCCAGCTCAGCAACCTGGGCCTGGCACACCTGGAGGATCGTTTCTGGCTCAGGCCTGCCACCATCCACCACTTCAGGAGGCAGCGTGTCACTCTGAAGCAAAACACATGAAAGAAACACAGTTATCTATCTGGTTTTTTCTTTCTTTCCCCTCCCCTTACCAGTGGGAAATGTTTAACTTTCACACTCACAGGGCTCCGAAAAAACTTTGCCACCGTGTTCCCAGATTAAAAAGGAGAAAAAAAAAAAAAAAAAAAAAAAGGAAAAGAGAAAAAAGAAAGAGAAACTCAGCAGCCAGGTGATCCCAGATCTAGTGTAACAGGTTTCCAGCAGCGATTTGCATTTGTACAGGTATACCTGAGTGCACAGGAAGTGGGATGACTCACCATTAACCAGTTCTCCCCTGAGGAGAGTTGTTTTTCTGTGGGAGTTAGATGTAAAAGCAACGCAGTTTAAAGCTGCAAAGCAAGCTCTTGGGCAATGCTTATAAGCTACTTGCATGTTCGGTTCCAATAGTCAAATATGCTTTATTTGGGCTCTAGGTCACACAGAAAAGAATGGTGTATTTTTAAGTATGTCTTGTGCAATTCTTTCTACTTATTTGCTCTCCTTTAAGAAGCAATATTGCACACTTCCGTAATAAGGAAAAGTCTAAAGTGCTTGGAGATATCAGCAGTTGTTTGGAAGGCTGTACAAGATAGGTATATACCTCCAAGACATGCAAACACTGGTACTTAGTAAGTAAACCAAGCACAACATCACAAGAACAAAACTACCTGTACACTCCCACAGCTCTAGAGCATACATTCGGGCAACCAAGATGGTCAGTGGTAGTGCACAAGCTCTGTGTTAAAATGAGATTTGGCAGAAAATCAGAGTGAAAATGCATTGTTTCAGCTACCAATGTCTTACTTTAATCATTACTGTTCTTATTTGTCTCTAAGATAGTTTGGGACAGTGTCATTAAACACAGAAAGTAAATCTGAGTATACAGATCCCAGAACAGTCTAAATATGTCTACTGAGGTATACATGACTGAAGAAATAAAAAAGTACCAGTTTACCTCAAGTTCCACCCGAAATTTCTAGCTCTAGTTCTGTTTTAGTTCATTCGGTTAAATAACAACACATTACGCGTGTATAATACTGTGCATGACAACCTTCCGTCACACACGTATGCGTATGTAAGCATTTAGTTCACACTTACGGCATGCCCTGCCACTCCCCAGCCAGACATTGTTACTGCAGTAAACTTTATCCCCTTCCTCTACAGAAATAGAAACTCAGATATATAGTCAAATGAGTTGAATAAAACAAACCAGTATCGTTTGTGCAGGCGTTCATGCACCCGTCACGTGTTTGTGTGCCGAGACCATGGAGGTGTCACCAGGACGACAGTTACAGTATGACAACTAAGATACAGTATAATCATAGAATGGCTTGGGTTGGAAGGGACCGTTAAAGGAGCAGGGACATCTTTCATTAAATCAGGTTGCTCAGAGCCCCGTCCAAACTGACCTGAATGTTTCCAGGGACGGGGCACCTACCACCTCTCTGGGCAACCTCTGCCAGTGTTTCACTACCCTCAGAGTAAAAAATTCTTTCCTTATATCCAGTTTAAATCTGCCCTCATTTAGTTTAAAACCACTACCCCTTGCCCTATCACAATAGGCCCTGCTAAGAAGTCTGTCCCTATCTTTCTTATAAACCCCCATTTAAGCATCAAAAGGCCACAATAAGGTTTTTAATAAGGGAGGGGGTCCTACTGACTAACTCCTGGAAGAGCTGGAGGTTTCCTTTCCTAAAATTCAGGGTCCTGACTTTACTCTTTGCCTGACCCATATCCTTCAGGACTGCAAACTCCACCAGTGTGTGATCTCTGCAGCCCACGCTACCTCCGATCTTGATACCACCAATTAGCTCACTTGCATTGGTGACCAACAGGTCCAGTAATGCATCTCCTCTCGGGGGACTGTCTATTACTTTCTTAAGAAGTTATCCTCTATGCAATCCGGGAGTCCCCTGGATTGCCTACAGCTCGCACGCTACTTTTCCAGCAGATGTCAGAATGGTTGAAGTTCCTCAACAGGACGAGAGCCTGCAAGCGCATTGCCTTCTGTAGCTGGATTAAGCAGCCTTTGTCAATAGGCTCTCCTATTGGGCAGCCTGTATAGACACCAACCACAAGGTGCCCTTTGTTGCCTCAGTCTCTAATTCTGAACCATATGTGGCTATTCTTCAGAGACAGCTTTTCACAGTATATCCATTTCTTTATGTAGAGGGCAACCCCCCTACCTGTCCTGTCTTGTCTGTTCCTTCTGAACAGCCTGTAGCATTGGTAGCTGCATTGCAGTCATGAGATTCATCCCATCAAGTTCCAGTAATGGCAACTAGGCTGTAGTTTTCTAGTAGCATGGTGGCTTGCAAATCCTCCTGTTTGTCGCCCATGCTGCGTCCACTGGTGTAAAGGCACTCCAGCTGGGTTGTTGGCCATGTCACTTTCTTAGAGGAATGCCCCTTAATTCCTTTGAGGTATTTCCACGGTGTTTCCCTGTTGACTCCTATTACTTCAGGACTCCCTGGCTCATCTACATGAGACTTCAAGTGTGCGCCAGTGTACATAGCATGTCTCAGCAACAGGCTGAGGGCCCTTGCTAGCACCCTCTAGGAGGTGCACCTTAGCATTTCATCCCACAGCTTGTCACGGGCAAGTCTGCCAAGTTTAGTTTAAGCCTAGTTTAAAGCTCTGTCAATCAGCCCCACTAGGTCAAGAGCAAAGACCCTCTTCCCCGTTTGAGAAAGGTGAATCTCATCCCACGCCAATGTAAGAAACGACTAGTAATTTCCCCTAAACAAAGCAGCTTGAATGTCTCAAACACTCACAAGTACCAGGCCTTCTGCTAAAGGAACCGATAAGGCTAACACCTGCTTATCTCTTGTGTGATTCATGAGAGAGAGAAGAAAAACTCTTGGCACCCAGAGGATGAGTCTTACAGAAACAGAATAGCCCTGCTTCTTCTCTCATGAAGGATGAGCTGTTTCTTCGGAAAGATGCTATGCCCGATGCTATGCCCGGTGGTGATCTTTGCCTCATTATCCACGAAATTCATATTAAAGTTGACACCGCTGCATATGCTAATGAAGATTATTGAAATCATGCTAAACATATATGACTATAGCTCTCATCTTCCCACCCAAATCATCCTACACGTCACCTGGCGGGGGGAGAAACCTGAGACAAAACTGCCCCTACGAGTGGGCAAACGTAAAAACGGGAAGACTTTCCCTGGAGAGGATTTTTGCTGAGAAGATTTTTCCCTGAAGAGACCCTGAAGAGATTCTTCCCTGGGGACACACAGAACAGCGCTCTTACGGCAACAACCCCTGTCAGCTGGACCGACGCTGGAACCGGGACCAGTGATCTCTTTATTGATCTCTCTCGATCTCTTCTTCTGTATCCCTTTGTTTCTTTCCTTTTCCTTTTCTCTTTTCTTTCAAAAAAGTAACACAAGACATACCGTGCCACTCGTCATAATTCATTGTATATCTGTTATTAAGTACCGCTTGCCATAATTTGTTGTATACCTGTTGCTAAGCAATGCAACGCATACCTTACTGCTTGCCACAATTTGCTATATACCTAACCAATTACCACAGACCTAGTTAAGACCTGGTTACTAATCTAATAAATGTTTGTATACAGACCTTGAGATTTGTCTCACCTTAATCCATGCTGCTAGGGATTTGCAAATCCCCCCTCTTTTCTGAGTGGGATGTGACAGCCAACAAGCCTGGTGCCGTGTAGGCTATCCCATTATCGAAAAACCCAAAATTGTGGTGGTGACACCAGCCACACAGCCATGTATTTATAGACTAGGTCCCTCTTTTTCTTCCAGTGTTGCTGCTCACAACTGGAAGGATAGAGGAAAAAATTACCTGTGGTCCAGATTCCCTTACCAATCATTCCAAGGTCTTGAAGTCTCTTTTGATTGCCCTTGGACTATGCGTTGCAGCTTCATTGCCACACGCAGAGAAGAGCAATAATGGGTAATAGTCCCAGGGCTGTACCAGGCTAGGAAGTTTCCTAGTGATGTCCTTAACCCAGGCCCCAGGGAAGCAGCAGACTTCCCTAAGAGGAGGGTCGGTCTGGCATATTGGACCCTCTGTTCCCCTCAGAAGGGAGTCACCTACAACTATAACCTGTCTTCTCTTCCTCATCCAGTAATTCAAATGTTTCTCGGAAACCTAAATTGTGGTTTAGGCTGCTATAACTGAATTTGGAAGCAGGTGTGTTTGCATGGGAAGGACAACATGCCAGAGGGAGGAAATGGTGTCGTTTAGCAATCACTAAGATAGTAGGAATTATTTAATTTTAGCCTGCAGTTAAGGTCTAAATGCAGAACATAATCGACTCATAAATCTCTACACATGCGCACACGTCTAGGGAAAACAAATAGATTTACCATTTATAAAAATAAATGTCTCCCGTCTGCTACAGGGAGTTGTGTAGGGTATGGAAATGTCACAGTGTAGCAAAACACTAAAGTGGAAAAGATGTTGCAAGCAAAAAAGCTGTCTGGTATGGTTTGAGAAAGGAGGCCTTCTTTAAAAAACTTGTCTGCTTGAGCAGAGAAGGAGCCTGACTCACAGACTGACAGCACTCTCTCCACAGACCCCAAAGCCGCTGTGTCCAGCTCAAGACACCACTCCACTGAACTTCTGTATCACTGGGTCCCACAGGCTGTGGGTGCCCCTGAAGGCAAGAGGCTGACAAAACACAGTGGTGGCACACGAAGGTGCTAGGAGGGCGCGTGCTGTCTTCTAAGTCTCCTGGAAACCCAAAACATTCAGCTGGAGGTTGTCTCTTGAACACAGGTGTCTAAAATCCCGTTATCCTCAATGGAGAATTACTCAGTGCAGCCAGGGGTTCATCTCAGCCTAACACAGACAAGTAGCGCGAGCTCAGCTGAACTGCTCGCTGTGTCTGTGTGCTGCAGTGACATCTCCTGTGGCTGCAAAGGGAGCTTAGGTATGTCCTGCCCACGCAGAGACCAACAGCATCCCAGTGTAGTAGAGAGAAAAAACACAGGGAGATCACACATACAATGACATCATATATAATATGGTCACATGAGGGTATTTCTTTAATACCAATACAGAATATATTGTGCTGCTGGCTGGGTTTTAAGTTTTCTGTGTTTTTTTAACTATAAATTAAAGGTTAAGCATAATGGAAGGAGTCAGGGGGAATGGGAGACAAAGTGACCTGGGGACCTGCTCCCGCCCCTGGCAATGATGGATTCTGTCATCTTCCACGCTCTAAACACAGGGAGAACTGAGGCTGCTCTGCCACCAGTCTGCTGCTCTCAGTGTTCCTGGAGCGTTCGTGTCTGTCTCCATACGCTCTTTTGTATATAACCTCTAGGCTGCTGCCCACTCCTCCCTTAGCCTGTGCATACCTTCCACAAAGCAGCAACATATAGGAGTGTCAATCTCCTTAATTTCTCCTTTAACTGCCACTTAAAAATCCCACAGTTAATGTATATTTACATCACTTGAACCCCTCCATTCATGCCTATATGAATGCCAGCATCTTACTTCCTGAAAGTACTTGTGTTTGTTCCCTAGTAAAGTGCATTTTCAACGAGCGAGTCAAGATGTATTTATTATCACCCAAAGCAGCAATATGAAGAGGCCCACAAAGGCCTGTAGGTATCCTACCGTATCATAAATACTGCAACAAACTCCTGTAGCATAACCGTAACGAAACAGAGCCTCTGCCCACTAGGGAGGTTACACAACAAGCTCAGGTCACCTTGTTCAGCCTACTTCAGGCCTTCAAACTCACCATAGCTTGACTGCCATCACCTGTGCCAGGGCCTTCAGTGCTCTGCAAAGTTTGCATAGATGTGTCCTCACCACTCTTCCTGTGTGACTGCATTGTCTCATCAGCATCCTGTAAAGAGAGAGGCAACAGCGGAAATATTTGTATCATTATTGCCTTGTTGTGCTAGAGAAGCCTCGAAGGGCAGCAGCCACTCGACCTATAGCGGTCCTGGCCTAAGAGTATTTACTGAGAGAAGTTCTCTTATGCCTGTAACTTTGATATACAGAAACTAACAATTGCAGCTATCACAGCATTATTGAGACACCATGAAGAACAGAATGCCTCCAAAATTGTAGCCAGTTGGGTGTCTTAGATGCTGATCTTCTCATGTACAAAGAGAACCTCTCCAACAAATCATCCCCCAACAAAATGCACACTTTACAGCCTTTTCTAGGAATTAGTGAAACAAATGAGAATCCTATAATCATAAAATAGGTTGGGTTGGAAGGGACCTTTAAAGGTCATCTAGGCCAACCCCCCTGCAATGAGCAGGGACATCTTCAACTGGATTGCGTTGCGCAGAGCCCCGTCCAACCTGACCTTGAATGGTTACAGAGATGAGGCTGCTTTACTGCTTCCAAACATGCATTTCTATCTTTGGGTTTTTTTCAGGGTAGAAGAAATTAATATAGAATCATAGAATTATTTAGGTTGAAAAAGACCTTTAAGGTCACCGAGTCCAACCAATACGCGCAACAGGAAAAGAGATTTTAAATGGCAAAATCCAGTGTGATGTGGAAGATGGAGGATCTGAATAAGGCCATCATGTCCAGTGTTTCTCTAGTTCTCTTGCTTTGCAGACTTCAGCAATACCTAGGACTTGTGCAGATCTTTTCCACAAAGACGAGTTCCCAACCCCGTGGAGATAAACTTGAGTGCATTACCTGAATGATGCCATCCGACAAGGTACCAGAAGACCAGGAGGTTGCACTGTCTTCCTTGTGCCTTTCATCATCTCTTTCTGAAGGCCAAAAGCTCACATCTTTCTCTGTTGCTGTACTTCCCTTTGAAAGCAGTAACAGCTCAGCATTAGCTTGTGTACAGGAAGCTCAGATACTCCTTCAGGCAATGTAAGTTACTGTAAACCTTTAGTAACACTTTGCTCTACTTCTGCCTTGTTTACCTATCTTTATTATGTTTCCCAAATCCCACCTCTTCCCTTGCTCTATAGCTCTGCTGCAAGATGAATGGCAGCTGAATGACACTGATAGTTTTTTCTAGAGACCTCAGAGTATCCTAATTTTTTCATGCTATTTAAAAAAATTAAAAAGTGACAGGAAACGATTCTCCTGTTCTGTCCCCTGAAAAGTCCTGTATCTAAAGAAAACTGCATGAATGAAACTGCAGAATCAGAAACCTTGAAACTGAAGTGCTTGGATCGGAGTAGTAGGACAGCACCTCTATTCAAGCTGTTTGGACGTTTTTGCACTGTCTAGTCATGGAGTTTTCATCCTCGCCTAGCCTAAAGCAACCCCTCCAATACGCTATTGCCTCTTTGTCACATTTCCCTTTGATTCTTATTGCAAGGAAGTAGCAAAAAGGCTAATATCCTTAGCAAGGACTTCAGAGAAATAGAGAATCTTCAAAACTTCGTTAAGCCACAGTCCCTCCCCAGGAGAAGCAGATGACAATAGCTGGTCACTTACCAGCCTAGGCAGTCTGTGAACTGCTGTGCAAGTGGGTAACTAGGCTACAAGCTCACCAGCACTCCTGCACATTCCTGATTTCATTCAAATACATCTCGTTTAGTCCCTAGGCTGCAGGAAAGCGTGCAGAAAGGTTCACGGATTTTTCTTTCTCCTTTTTCAAAATAAATTAACTTTATCATGAAACTTTACTCCCAGCTTTGCCCGTCTGCAGTTCACCTGGGCATTCAGAATCCCCAGATTTAAAGCAACCTGTGGAGCAGTGTCTCCCAGATTCTCCCATTCTCCCAGAAATCTCTATCTTAACTTTATTCCAAATGGTCTGATCATGCTCTTTTTTTCTTAAGCTTAAACATACTAACACTTCCATAAAGGGAGTATTACTACATAAGCAATCCCACATCACAGAATGAGGTGCTGTGTAATACTGGTATTGTAATCTTGGTAGACTGGCTCGAGTGCAATTTCTTAGTATCCTGGAGTGATAACAGATATTTAAATTTGTTCTGAAGTATTTGGATTTTCACATTTTTCATATTTGTCCTGTAGCAAAATCTTATATCTTCCATATACTGCTGTATATATGAGATATATACTGAACTTACCTTGCTGTGGAAAGAACAGTCTTCTGATTCTTCATCTAAAGAAGGCAGAAGAGATAACATTCCTCTTTTTTTCAACTACAAAAATACACACAGAGACAGCCCAATTATTCATGACAAGAACATGTTTTTACTGCCTCTAAACCAAAAGAAAGTTACCATTTGGGGTCCACTTTTAGAGAAGCACTGAACATCTGCCACCCTACATTAAAGTAATTGAAAGCTGCAGGTACTAAACACCTCTGAAAACTGGGACTCTTCTCTATGCTGTAACATTTCAACATCACAGCTATAATTGGGATACATTTTATTTTGCTCCATGAAAACAATATACCAAAAATCCCGGAAAAACTGATTATCAACAAAACTACAGATTGAGCATTTTGCTGTTGATTGTGTGATGCAAACTTCATGTTGGATCTGCTCATGCTAAAAAACAACCAGAGGCACACCTCTCTCCCGCCTTCTCCTAAACATTCATCATACTCAGTCCTTCTGGGACCATTTGGAAGCACAAAGGGGAGGAGAAGTAGCATTGATTCACAGCTGCAGGGGTGCTCCTCTCTCAGGTGCCACTCCTCCTGGAGGAAGAAGAGCTATTTATCTTCCCTCTTTGGCTCTCAGGTAAGTGATCACAATGTGACACTCCACTTACCTGCTGACCAGAAACACCAGTCCCAATCAAGTCACTTTGTGCTAGTACAGATGCTGTGGGTTCATCTCCTGATTCAGGCACTTCTTGCTGTAAGCGCTGGTGAAGCTCAGACATTGAATTCTTCATCCCAGTAAGGATATCTTCCTTTCTTTGGCACAGCTTTATGATTTCTTCTTTTACAGCTTCCATTTCTCCCTAAGGGGCAACAACATCTGTAAGCATCCATTTTTCTTACATAACCAAACAGTAATGCGACAGATGATACCAGCGATATATCTTACTGGGACTGGGGCTATTTGCTCCTTTTCCTTTTTCAGGGCATTGGGACAGTTCCCCATTGCCACTGCCGGAGAGGTCCCGATACATGCAAAACAGCAGCAACTGGTTCAGCTCTTGTTGCCTGTAATGCAGAAGTTGCTACTCTGGAAGGAAATGTGAAAGGCTGGAAAACTAATTCTAACTAGGTCCTGCATAGCCATGGGAATACGAGTTTCCTTCAGGACAGAGGGAATGCAGCTGGGTTACATTACTCTGTGTGTCAGAGCAGGTGATGTTACTTCCAACTACCTTCTCTGGAAACCTGACACAAAACACTTGAGATAGCCTTGACGAGGGCAAAGACAGCAACAAGGGTAGCTCGGGGCTGAGTCTTCTTTGCTGAAGCTGGCCTAAAAGAAGGGAAAATAAACCATTCGGTGGGTTTTAGTGACATGGCTATGGACAAAACTATCCCATGTATTTGAATTGGGAACAATGGCCCCCAGCAAAGTACAAGGAAATCATTAAATGTTCTGCAGGGATTAAACAATAACCCAAGTGACTCTGCACTAACAAAGGGGGAAATAAATCTGTCTTGGTCTCCTCCCTGGCCATGACGACTGCTCTAGCTGGTGTTCTGCCCTTACAGCTTTCTGCTAGTGCCTTTCCTTACCACCCAGCCTCCAGGAGAGCAAAGAAAGCACAACAAATAACAGAGTAAGACAGGGCAAGGAATAAAATGCCCTACTCACTTTATTACTGAATGCTAAAGCTCTTCAAAGCACTGTTGCTCGCTGAGAAAAATGAAACATGGCTAAACATTCCATTGCACACTGGGCTCAGTCCATCAGCACAAGCTTTGATGCTAGGCTTGAAATAATAACAGCATGCTCTGTCATGGTGTGAATAATGCTATGCAAGTAATAATCTGTGACAGACAAAAGCAGTAAGACTGGTGGTTTTGTCTGGACTACGGCTTCTTCTGTTAACAATGCTAGTGTGGCTGCATGACAGGGAAGGTGAAGGCAGGAACTCCATCAAGTTTTCAAAGCACTTGGTAACTCTGCTCAGACAAGGATGTGTTTTTTTTTTTCCTTTTGTACACTCAAAAACACAAGGAAAAATATTCAAAAACTAGAGGAAAGAAAAAGTCATTGGAATCAAGAAACAGCCATTCATGATAATTTGGCATATTTTTATAAATGTCCATAAGAACAGTACTTCTATTTGTTTCATTGCAGGAGGAGACTTTACAGCATACATTTACCAGTTGCTGCTTTGCAAACTTAGCTAGCCAAAAACCTCCTTAGAAACCAAATCTGTATTAACATCACTTCATCTGAAGCCCCTCAGTAAGATGGGCAATTCCATTGCCCACTTCTATTAATTACCTGCTACAACTGTGAAATGGGTTTTCTTTTAAAACAAGAGCTATTAAACAGAAAGTCCTACACTCAAAGACAAAAACAAGTAAGAATCAGGAAATGAGTCATGCTTAGTACTAGCATCAAGCCTCCGACATCCAAACACCTGAAAACAGAGCAGCTATGTACTTAGGAGCCTGCCGAGTGATTATAGTTATTAGGCAAGTACAATGTATGTGTATTAACTTTATTGTGACTGACTGCAAAAAGCTGAGCACTTCAGAAGCACTTTATAAATAGTTATTACACTTAGTTAGTCATTTCCTGATTTCTGCAGTGCTGTCCTTAAAACACATCTAATTTTTGCATTAAATAATCAATTCATTCATTACAGAAAACAACCAATTGCAGGGAGAAAAGCAACACATGTTTATCACTTCATGAAAACACAGTGTAACAGTGAGGATGAGGAAAGGAGTCTAAAGAATCTAACTCTAACCAGAATTACCAAAAGTACCACTGCATGGTCAGTGATCGGGAACGGACTCAGTTCTCTCCTTATGCGCTATCCTAAGCTGCTACCTCAGCAACGTTAGCAGGATGCTGAGCACAGGCAAGCTATCAGTGCTGCACATTGTTTCACCAAAACAGCTGTCAGCTGACATGAAAACAGCACTCCAATTTTCCCTCAGAAGTTGATACAGGTACAAATGACACATCAAAGTCAATAAGGAGTATATTCTGAAAGATAAACCCAACTCGCAAACCAATATTAATTGTAATATCTCTTGGTATACGTCAGCTTACATATGCATAGTCATACTATGGCATTCAATTGTCTGCTTGACTGTGGCGGGGAGGGGAAGCACACTGCCATTTCTCAGTACTCTGAGTTGTCACTATTAGTGTTAGGCAGGACAAGTAACAGACATGAGAGAGAAACAACGAAACTTACCTCTGGACAATGAGTCTTCTCAGCCAGTGGTTGATCTTCATGTGATATTTCAACCAAGTGGCTCTTTAAGAATTGTTTCAACTTGTCAATTTCTTGCTCACATTCTTCTGTTTTCTTTACAGCTTCCTGTGAAATAGTAATCCTCATAAACAATTTTGAATTAAGTAGTACAGAAACAAACTAGTCAGTAATGCAACAACTTTGTGCTGAAGAGTACTGAAGCCTCCTATGCATCTGTAGTTAAATGTAAAAGAAACTGTGTTTGTTCTGCTAAATTTGCATAATCCTATCCTTACTAAGTTTACTATTCACTTGCTAAAGACAAACAAACTGCTCGGTCCATAAGTCGAAGTATGGTGGGGTATTCTGCCTAGGAGCACATCTTTGCTTACTCCAGATTAGAGCTATGAATTTGGCTATGAAATGAAAATGGAGCATATTTAATCACATTCATTACAATTTAGAACGGGGGGGGGGGGGGGGAAGAGAGAAATTCCAGGGTTTCATATCAAGTTAGAGAGCCTACCTGGTCTTTACTGGTTCTCACATCTTTACTGCCAGCTAGTTCTGCACTGACCAAAACTGAACTGTGCTGTACACCAGGCAGACACTGCAGCTCAGAGGATAAGCCAACCGCAGTATCTGACAATTTGAATACTTCCCATAAAAATGATAAGTACTTCCACGTTGTGTGAGCTTCCTCTTCTTACATGACTTATAGGAAAACATATAATATGTTCTAAACAGCCAAATTAACTTTTACTCATTTGACAGTGACAGCAAAATCTCATCAACCCCCATGCTTTAATGTTCGTGCAGAAATCGGCAATCTCCCCACACACGTTGCTAATGTTTGTCAGCCACAGCCTGTCACAATGTCTCAGGTAATTAAGAAAATGTTACATCTACAAATCAGAATATTTTGCGAAAACATTTAATTTGCAGAACATTTGGTGGCTCTGTGTTTTTCAACCCATGGGCTGAGAACCAAAGAATATCTAAGGACTATTCGTCAGGTATCTGCAAAAGGTAATGAAGAAAACACAGCTTATTGTCCACAGGCTTGAACCTAACTCTGCTGATAGCAGCACCTGAACAGCCTGACAGGTCGAAAAATCTCTCTGCAAAGCGTGCCCAGACTGCCTTTCAGAGCAGAGAGTCTCTCCTGCTGTGAACAGTAACAGTGCCCTTTCTTCAGTCACTTCTTCACAGTAGCACTCCCTCTCAAGAAAATGCAAACCAATAAGGTTCTAAATTAGTATTTTATTTTTTTTACTTACAGGTTTTAAAAGGAAGAAAAAAAACATTTTTACCCCTTAAAAAAAAAAAAAGCCAAATTGGAGAGGAAGATATTTAATTGTGACCTATAATCTTAATGCCATAGCTAAAGAATCAGAGGAGGAAAAAAAAAAAAACCAAACCAAAAAAAGAGTAAGTCTTGTCCTGCTGGGTTCTAATGAGAAACTAAAAGTCCTTTTAGAACAGAGATTCTATTACCCATACCTTCACTTCCACATGAATAGACTGTTTAGTAATAGGTAAAATGCATACTACTTCAAATTTCCTTGACTAACTAAAGAATATGAATATTTTGTATATAGACTCCAATGTCCTCTGTCACAGGCCAATATGTGAATATAGCCACTTGCTTGAAGATAACTCATCTGTTCCCTGCCTTCCACTGATGAGCAAAAAAAAAAATCTTATTTTATCCCTTTCCTAACATAATATAAATTATGCCTTATATGTGGAACTGAATCTCTTTCTCTTCCCAGAAGTGTTGCATTTCTTTTGAGCTGCTTCCTGTTTAACATTTGGTCTTTACTTTTCATATTGTGCTAATACTAAAAGACCTACCCATGGAAAAGGCCTGCCTGCTCGTACTGTACAGGCAGGCAGGCATTGTATTTGTTATGGAAGAGCTTACTAAAAATGAGCACGGTAAATCATCAGATATGCAAATACTGCCACTCTCTTGCACAGAAAACCCATAGAAGCAGCTGTGGCCTCCAACTCCTCTTCCTGATGACATAATTTTGGTATTTAGATAGGTGTGGTACTTGACAGGCCATAATAAAAACAGATGGCAACTTTCAACAGGGATCTAAGTCACCTAAAATCCTGCCCCAAGGCATCTACACTACCTATTACAGGTTTTGTTTCTGTTATACTTTTTCAGGTGTCACACTGTAACTTTATTAAACAAAAGTTATGAGAGCAATATCCTATTGCATCACCAATAACAAAATATGGGAAAATGCATCTAAACACTAGAATTTCAAAACTAATCCTCAGGAAAAAAGTAACTATGTACATATTTGTACGGGAAGCCTGGCTCCCATCTGCTTTCCTTTCTATCAGGATACTAACTGCCTTTCTAATGCAGCACTCAAAATGCCATCCTTTAATAGCTTTATCCTTTGTTATGTCTTAGCTGGTGCTAGACTTGTATTGTAGTATGGCCACTTTCAACCCATTCAACAGGACTGGAAAATCTTTTTTTGCACAGTTTGATATCCTAGCTACCAAGAATTGTGATTTTTCCAGTCTGTTTTCTCACAAAGAAATTTCACTCAGCTACAGATTGTTGGATGCCTATCAGATAAAGGCAAATGCTGAGGAAAAAAGGTCACAGCTGTTTCAAAAAGGAGAAAAATCTAAACCTTGACCTAACGCTCCACATAAACCAGTTAGAAATCTCATGATAACACTTTATAATTGCAAAGCACGCTGTTTCCGATGGTTTTAAAGTGTTTTAAAAATTCTCAAGTATTTAATCTGGCAACTCGCTGAAAAAGGTACATTTTATCACAACCATTTTTCAGACATAAGAAATTGTATGGACTAAAAAAAAAAAGATCATATTGATCATACAGATCTCACATAGTCATTGCCTTTTTCCAGACTCCAAGCATGCATTAGTCATGTAGCATGTTTGAGTTTTTCTGCTGGTGGTTTTTTTTTTTTTTTTTGCTCAATTTTCTGCTCAATTTCACAAACTGAAAATCAGAGACTGACACAAATGTTTTAGCTGCCACTTGTGTCTGCTTGGCCTCCAAAATGCCCAGTAAGAATTTAAGACAGAATCACAGAATAGTTTGGGTTGGAAGGTACCCTTAAAGTCATCTCGTCCAACCTCCCTGCAATGGGCAGGGACACATTCCCCTAGATGAGGTTGCTCAGAGCCTCCTCCAACCTGACCTTGAATGTTTCCAGGGATGGGGCATCCACCACCTCTCTGGGCAACCTGTGCCAGTGTTTTGCTGCCTATCCCCCTGTTTAGTATGGCAACGGGCCCTACTAAAAAGTCTGTCCCCATCTTTCTTATAAGCCCCCTTTAAGTATTGAAAGGCTGCAATAAGGTCTCCTCGGGGCCTTCTCTTCCCCAGGCTGAACAACCCCAACTCTCTCAGCCTGTCCTCATAGGAGAGGTATTCCATCCCCCTGACCATTTTTGTGGCTCTCCTCTGGACCCGATCCAACAGGTCCATGTCTTTACTGTGCTGAGGACTCCAGAGCTGAACCCGGTACTCCAGGTGGGGTCTCACCAAAGCAGAGTAGAGGGGCAGAATCACCTCCCTCAACCTGCTGGACATGATTCTTTTGACGTAGCCTACAATACGGTTGGCCTTCTGGGCTGTAAGCGCACACTGTCAGCTCATGTCCAGCTTTTCATCCACCAGCACCCCCAAGTCCTTCTCCACACGGCTGCTCTCAATCCCTTCTTCCCCCAGCCTGTATTGACACCAGGGGTTGCCCCGACCTAGGTGCAGGACCCTGCATTTGGCCTTGTTGAATCTCATGAGGTTCCCAAGGGCCCACTTCTCAGCCTGTCCAGGTCCCTCTGGATGGCATCCTGTCCCTCAGGCACTACTCGGCTTGGTGTCATCCACAAACTTACTGAGGGTCCACTGATGTAGTCACTCATCAAGATAAGTCACTTCAAGATAAGTTTAAGGACTTGAACTTTGCAGATGTGAAAACCTGCATATGACACTGGACTTCAAGCATCAGTTGTGCAAACCTGGGTCATAAGACACTTGGGCCTTCATTTCTTCTACAGTATGCTAAAACACATGGTGTCAGTTGTGACTGAATTGCAAAACTGGAATTAATTTCAAGACTATCCAGTGTGCCTTGTTGTACTATTAAATAACACAGAAAAAAGAACAAAAAATATCCCCAAGCCATTACACAGAAGATGTAGTAGGCATACTATATGCCCGTAAAAGCAATATTGTCTAGTGATCGAAATTATAATAAAATAAACGTGGTTTAGAGACAGTAAAAAAAAAAAAAAAATCAATTACCTCCAGTAGATTGTTTTGTTCCTTAGTAATATTTTCTAATTTCTTCATTTCTCTTAAGAGTTGTCTTGTTCTTTGGAAGACTGAGAAAGGTTGCATTTTCACCCCAGGCAGGTGAAGTGCTTCTTCATAGGACTGTATATGAACAATGGTCTTCTGCATGGGACCAACATGATCAAGTATAACCTATTAGGATACAGGATAGATGATGGATGTGATACTGAGTTGGAAAAATTAACGCTGAACAATTTGTACTACTGTCATGATGTGCAAAAGTTCTCTTTGGTAAGTTTCCCATTTAAGAAGGAAGAATATTTTAGTCTTGGAACAAGTGAAAATCCATGGTGAGGTTGTCTAAAGCAAGATGAAGATACAACCTGCATTTACAATTCTGCTTTTTCTGCATATATATACATAAAGTTTGCACAGTGACAAAAAAGGGTCACATTCAGATTAGTTAATTACTAGTTTATTGCTAAGCATGTCATTTCAAAGAGGCGCATCTTTGTCAGTGACGACAATTAAAAAACTGGTGCAAACCCTTTGATGTCACTTTAGCCAACTCTGTTTTTTCTTTTTTGTGCTGCAAACGAGCCTTGAAATCTCCTATGTTAAAGCTAGCCTTTTGTGATGGTCCTATAAACAGTCTTACCAACATAGCAGAGATAATGAACAGGGATGAAAGCCAGGAGAAACCTCTGAAGATGGCTTTCCTGTTAAAGTCAGCATTCCATATCACAATACCTCAAGCAGATGCAGTCACCTTTATCAGTTTTGGATGAACAGAAACGTGCGGTTTCATACCACAATACGTGTCTTACGGAAGACTCAACTTATGAAAGAACGGCAATACCAACTCACTCTTTCTTGGTTCTCCTAAAGAAATAAAAAATCCTACCGACACCTCATTTAGCTGGGAACTTCAGAAGAAAAAAAGAAATAAATATAAACCACCTCTGGACCTTTTAATTACTAATATTTTTCTTAAATTCCCTCTGAAGACGATTTCATTTTAGAAAGCCCCAATTGGAATAGTGATGTTTATTCTCTCATTCATAATCAGCCTATATTAGGATTTTTTAATTACTAGCATACTATCCAGGCTTCAATTTTAAATAAGAAAAGTAGGTGAATACTATTTTCCAGAAGAAGTTTTTCCATATAATGTAGCCATTACAAAACTGTTCTCTGGATAACAAAGCTATGAGAAATTCAATGATATTTTTATCCCTCCCCTGAAACTGAACCAATGCTTTTTGCATTTCAGTCAGCTAACAATGTGGACTGCACGTGGTATAAAAGAAAAGATACTATAATGCTTTGCTTTATTAACTCAAGCAGAGAAAGGAAAACCATCTGGCCAAGGTACCTTTGCAGTGAAGCCCTTGCATGATGAAATGGTTTTACGCTAAGTCACTCCAGCCTACATTACCAGAACCCGGCTAAATTTTGCCTCTGTTTTTTGAAAAATAGTGCCTGATTTTCAAAATTTCAGATTACTTACTGTTTGATGCTAAGTAGAGTGATGTGCATGTAAGAGATGACTCGTAAATTCCCCCAAACAAATGGTGAGAGATAAAAGAGAGGGAGAGGAGGCCCTCTGAGCCATTTTGAGGAATGTCTTAGAAATAAGGCTATAGCCACAGGGTGGATAATGTGGAGTCTGGATAATGCAGGCCTTCTGCTCAAAGAACTGATAAGACTAACACCTGCTTATCTCCTGTGTAGCTCATGCAGAGAAACCTTGCCTGAGGCATCTGGAGGAGGAAGCCCTATGGAGACACAGCAGCCCTGCTGTTAGTCAGCAAGGACAAGATAACAGGAATCCGTGTAGTTCTTTGTTTCTTGGAAAGGCTATTTTGCCCGATAATGACCTTTGCCTCATTATCCACAAAATGCATACTAAAGTTGACACCCCTGCATATGCTAATGAAGATTATCGAGATCATGCTAAACATATATGACTATAGCACTCGTCCCTCCACCCAAATCATGTTACACATCACCTGGGATAGGGGGGGAAACCTGAGAAGAAACTGCCACAGTAGCAGTGGGACAGGTTGTACTGAAACTGAACATAAAGCGGGAAGATAAGTGCCCCTGGGGAGATTTTTCACAGAGGTGTGCTCCTATGAACCAGAGGCCCCACGGTGGCTGGACCAACGCTGGAACCAGGACCACTGATCTCTGTCTCTCTGTCTCTCCCCCCCATTTCTCTTTTCCCTTAAAGCTGTTAAATCCATAATTCATTATATATCTGTTGTTAAGTAACGCAAGGCATACCTTACCGCTTGCTGTAATTTGTTGTATATCTGTTGCTAAGTAACACAAGGTGTTACTGTGCTGCTTGCCATAATTTGTTATATACCAAACCAATTACTGTGGACCTAGTTAAGACGTATATTAATCACTGTGGGAATCTAATAAATGTCTGTATACAGACCTTGAGTTGTCTCACTGTAATCTACACCACTGGGAATTCGCAAATCTGAGTCACTCAGCACCCCTCTCTTCTGAGTGGGCATGACAGTGCAGCAAGCGTCTCTGAAGGCCAGGCCATAAACTTTACAAAATGGAGACACTCAACACAGCAGGTATGTCTGACAACAGGCGCTTAAGTTACATACTCGAGTTCTATATGGGCATAGTGCTTTAATTCCAAATGTTTTCATTCAAATGACAACTGTGCTTCTTGAAGGGATCGCTCAACAGTCTCACCTTAAGGTTTACATTGATTAGTTGTCTTGGATCATGCAAACCAGATTCCTTTCAAATTAAACTAAAGATGATGATACTCTCCAGAAGAGCCTCTAATGACACGCAGCCACCCATGGCTGTCCATTCTACAGGATCAGTCCAAAGTCCCCAAGACACACACCACACAGATATCAGGTGCTCTGCACTAACTGTTTTGTCCTATAATGTGCTCCTCTGGGATTGCACTACTTGCTACTGTAGAAACATGCAGCTGAAATCATGACTCAAATAATACTTCCAATCTTTGACCCAAGAAATAGAATTTGTGTGATACTAACACTTCAAAGTCATATACTAAAAACTTACTCATGGTAGTTTGCAGTGACAAAACAGCCTTGTGCTTGTGAAAGCATATTTATGCTAACTTATGCGTAAATATATAAGGAACAAAGCCCATATAGGAGTTTTCACGGACCTGTCCATGTTTAAGTTGGTCTTTAGGAGAAAATTCTAACAGATCTTCTGATGACAGGATTGTCTTCATTTTGGCAATGTCCTTCTCGAACACTTTCACATGAGATTCAATGGCATCCAGTTCCTAAATTTTGGGAACAAAGAGAGTATTTGTAAATAATACAAATACCAAAGCCAGCTTGCATTTCTGCCTTTCACTTACACTTAAAAAGAAATACTGAAAAACAAGTGCAGCATATGCAGGATATGTTAAGGGATGCTACCAATCAAAAGGCTAGTTATTATAAATTACATATCTTCATAACTTCTGGAGGAATTAACTATCTACAGTCACATGGTGTGTTTTAAACCCTGAATTATTGAAATATCAAATATTGAAATTTCATTGATATTGATTATTGAAATATCATTGAAAAGTCACGTTATAAATTACCAGTAGTGACAAGACACTTTTCCAGTGGTGACAGTTATCAGCATAGGAAGCTGCTCTAATTACACTGTTGCAGCTTTCTATATGAAGAATCTTATGTCAGATGAAAAATGGATCCACATACAGTACAGCTGCTTGTGAGCACTCATTGAGATAGCCACAGAATAAATTAAGTTGGAAGGGACCTCAGTAGGTGTCTGGTGCCCATCACAGCAGGTCACATAAGGCCTGATCCTATTGAGATTTGGATATCTCCCAAGAAGGCGATTTTACCCCCCCTCTTTTCGGCCCCAATCTAGTGTTTCACCAATCTCACTGCAAAAAAAAAATCCTTCTTGATACGTATATGGAACTTCCTTTGTTATAATATGGGTCTGGTTTTGCTCATCTTTTCTTTGCACACCCCAAGAAGAGTCTGGCTCTATCTTGTCTAAAGTCTCCCATTATGTAGTAGTAGACAGCAGTAATACCCACCTGCCCATCCCCAAGCTGTCTCTTCTCCAGGCTGAACTGACCCAGGTTTCCCAGCCTTTCCTCCTACATCCTGTGCTACAGCCCTCTGACCACCTTGGTGGACTTCCTGGACTCGCTCCAGGTATGTTTATGTCTGTCTTACACTGGGAAACCTAAAACTGGGCACACCACCCACATATGATCTCACAGGTGCCAAAAAGAAAGACCCCTCCCATGGACCTCCTGGCTACACTCTTCCTCAAGCAGTCCAGGATGCTGTTGGCCTTCTTGTTGCAAGGCCACGCTGCTGTGCTATGATCAACTTGTTGTCTACCACAACCACTGGCCCTTTTGGCAGAGCCGCTTTCCAGCTGATTGCCCCCCAACCTGTACTGGTATTTGGACATGTTCAATCCTGAGTGCAGGACTTTGCGTTTGCCTCTGTTGAACTTCATGAGGTTTCTGTCAGCACATTTCTCCAGACTGTCCACGTGCCTCTGAATAGGAGCCCTACCCTTCAGCAACATAAGCCCTTTTAATTTGCCAGTCAACAAGCCCTGCATTTCTCCTCCTGAATAAGGAGTTTCATCAATACTTCTAAACTTTATAGCTTAATTAGATACCAACTAAAACCAGCACACCTTTTTTCTATGCAAGCAATATAAGCTGTATTTCATAACATATGATGAAGCTCTGATAAAAGGCACTTATAGATCACACAAACTTACATCAGCCACCTGCTGAATCTGTGGAAGAATCTCTGCTATCTCATGCTGTAAAGTTGCTACTTGATCATCTATTTCATTTAGCTGTTGCATTACACTGTCTGTTTCAAAGACTGGCGTTAGCTCCTCCAGCTCCAAGTAAACACTGTGTAGAAGATTTTGCTTTTGCTCTGAGTCTTCCAAAGCCATCTGGAGACAAAATAAGAGCTTAGTTTGATCCATCAATGGTGAACATGGAAGTTTCACAGAGGTTAGGACCAGAAGAAACCAGTTTTAATTTCCTGTATGTCATTGACCATTGCGTATATTCCCAAAAGCTTAGTTCAGACTAAAGCACTTCATTCCTAAGGGAACAAAACTGCTGCATCCTGCCAGAAGAAAACTGAGAGACCGATGCCATGATTTTAAGGAAATCAGATAGATAAAATAAGTCTACATGAGCGTGACAAATGGCATGAAGAGGAAGATTTCAAACTCAGAGGGAGGTCCCACCCCAAAAAAAGAGAAAAGTACGAGAACCTGGAGAAGATTCCGCTCCAGATCCTGTGCCACAGTCAGGCTGACCGCTGTACATGACCAAGACATGTCAGCCAGACACCTGAGACGTGTTTAACCACACGCGCCTGAAGACAGCAGATGTAACAAAATGCTCCAGAAAACATCTGGCCAGTTGTGCATGATGGGAAGATTATTCCCGTCTCCTGCAGCTAACTGGATAAGCTTCTGGATTAATTAGAGCAAATGTCTTCATGAAGAACAGTGAGGGCTGCAAGAAATGCATGCGATCCATTTGTCTCTGGGGTGTATGAAGGAAAGGACTGAATGCATGTCTCAACTCTAATGCAAGCCTTGGACGCATTTTCAAACCCACTAGTTTCCCAGCCCAGAACACATAAAACACTCCAAATGACAAACACAAGGGACAATAAGCTTTTGTTGCAAAAAAAATTACAAATTTTGGAAAACACAGTCTCCCCATTGTGGCTACATGCTCTGCAACATATCAGCCCAGAACAGTTAGCTACTTTTTGTAAGGAATTCTTATTAGTTTTAATACAAAAAAAGCCTATGTGCAGAGCACCAACTTTCTGTCTTGGCCTAAGCCAAGAATCAGATGTATAGAAAACTCAAATTTCAAATACAAAATTGCCAGAAAACCTCTTGGCACTTGCCTGTCCCTGATCATCCCTGTAATATTAACAACATTTAATTCTTGAAATTACTGGTCAGAATTACCTTTAAGACACAGTGAGAACTGCCTTCCAAACCACAGTTCACTTCAAAGTTTCCATCAAACACATAGACATCAATATATCATTTTATCCTTTTTGGATCACACACACACAATAAAGAAAGAACCGTATCTATTCAGGCAGTAGAAACTGGTTATAGCCGCACAGTAGAGTAACAGAAGACAATCACACATTTTTGGAAGATAGATGTAGTACAGTTCAGCACTTTTGCAAGACAGATATGCTTAACAATGAAAAGTATCTATCTATACTTCTTATCAACTATAATTATTTTTCACTTAAAAGGATTTACTGAAAACGTGAATTGTTTATGTCAGTAAGATTTCAGAATGCAAAATTGTGTCTGTACAGAGCAACCAGTTCTAACAAGACCGTATATCTGCATTAACACTTACCTGAAGGTCATCAGTATGTTTGCGTAAGCTTTTTGCAGAGTCATTTTCAGCATGTGCTCTTAGCAAGCAGTTGGTGTTTTCTATCCAACCTTTCACGTTCTTCAAGAGTTCATCATATTCTTCCATCTTGTTGGCAGCCTAGGAAATTACAGGATTTTACAGAAAGGCACAAATGCATTTCTACTCAATGTATAGGATAAACGCATCTATGGACAAGACTGAAAGAAAACTGGATGCATTTTCATCAAGATCGGTAAAGTAGTATGGTGAAATAAGGACCATAATTTTTCTGAAACAGTTTCAAGATTTCAGGCTATCTCCTCTAATCTGGTATAATTTTGGTGCTTAAGTGCTTACATTTCACGGTGTTATTGTTGAGATTTATACGGCAATGTAATTTCAATAGGTAGCCCATTAACAGAGTGATAGAGAACCAATATCATGACCCATCCAGGGGCATGAATTCCCCATGCTAATCCCTGTCAACCATGGTGCAGAGCCCATCCTTTGGGGTAGCAGCTGGAGGTGATGTTTGCCACTCCAGAAACTCTTAGCTATAGCAGGCTTTTGACTCTCTATTCATTTGAGAGCCTTCGATGATATTTTAGGCAAAGCTTTTATTTTGTTTTTCCTAAGACGTAATTTTTTAAAGGCTTTTACATTTGCGTCTACCTTGTTTAAAATGGCTGTTCTGCGCTCAGCAAGTTGCGAGACCTGTTGATATTGCTGAAGGGGGGTCACTAAGATATCCATCAACTCCTGTGCGTGGCAGGAATCCTGCTCTACTATATCATGCACCTCTGCATCCAGTTCATTGAGTTTGTAATGCCAAAGGTCCAGCATATCCCAGATTTGCTGCATATGGAGAGAGGGGAAATGAAATATAAAGTCAGGCTCAAAGATAACAGCAGAGTTATTTGTTCTCCATGTGGGGCATGTGGAATTACAAAGATTTCGGAACCGATACAAAAGAGTGTACAGAACACTCTGCATCTACCGGTGTGACTCACAGTTGAAAAAAGCCACATATTTTCCTGTGAGAGAGAATTGGTAAATATTCACCAGCTAAATGCTTGCTTGTTCTTCTCTTTTTACAGACATAAAATGAATGGAGGACCATTTTACACTCCTGATAAACCAGGCTCTGTAGAAACAACCAAAAATCTTTTAACGCCCACAAAATTTTTTTGGCAAGGTTACCTTCTGAACTTCTTTGGCTTTTGCAATGTTTTCACTCTTCTGTTGTAACATCTTTTCAATAGCTTGAAGACCATTGGTAATAGTTTCTGCTTTTCTTTTCAGCGCATACTGAGGAGAGCTCTGCAAGATTTCAAAGCTAACCTGTCAAAGTAAAGAGAAAACAATAGGGGAGATTACAAAGACCTGCTTGTTTCTGTGCACCACTTTACCACAAATATTCAAAATTCTTTTTATGTTTCTCTTGATGAGTTACTTAAAACCCATCAAACTACTCTAAAAACAGAGGAATGGAATTACATTTGCAGGGAGAAGCATTAATGTGAGCAGATTCAACGTTTACATGTTGCTCAATAATTTCCTCTCACTTAAAAATGACTGGTCAAGAAAGGTATCCCCTGAAGAAACAAACAATAAGACACTGCAACCCCCCGAGTGCTTCAGTTCAACTGCCCCTGTTCTAATCTGTAACAGAGGCTAATCATGCCTAGAAAGAAACCTAGAATGACACCTTTATGTCTCAGGTATTACTTCCATGTGAAAAATAAGGGAATATGGAAGCGCATCACTATATAGTGAATTTCGAAATATAATTTAGAGACTTATTACTAAAATAAAAGGCTCTGAGCCCCATGAAGTATGTGAAACTTAATTCTACTCTGCAGATTCCACAGAAATGAAAAATCAGTACGCTGGAGGGCCTGATTTTGTATGTAAAGAGAAAAGCTCTCAAGTAAATGTCTGAGCACAGATCCGAGTGACACAGTAAGGTACCAGGTTACTATGGACTAGATGAAGTGCAGGGAATGAAAAAGTCCTTGCTCTTAGCCCAAAGTGACATCTTTTCTTACTAAACCCTGCTAGCTGTTAGGGTCAGTCAAGCACCAGGAAATTGTTAAATCATGGTAAATTCATGGTAAAAAAGAACTTTAGGTCAGCCCTAGGATTTATGGGGCATATGCACATTGCACACCTTTATGCTGCATTGATGCAAAAGATTTCTAGTTTAGTAGTTATTCTGGTTTGAAGCTCCTTATACTGAAATACTTTATCCTTTTGTGGGAAGAGGAATTAAGATCATTATTTAGTTAATAAATTATTTATCCATCTTTATTTCTGTATTTTATTAACATTATTGAATATTCATAGATTCCACCATGTAGTGTCAGACCAATATAACAATACCTATAATGTACTGTATTGATTAAATTGCATTAATCAAAATAAGTATATGGAGAAAAGAATTACAATGCTTCTCTCAAATATTCATGCTCATACAAAAAAGCTATCAAGTCCAGTCTGTACTTAGTGCCTAAGACTCCTTGGAAAAAAGAACTTATATTGTAATCGCTAAACACTTGGCCGTTACTACTATCCTGGAGTATACCAAACACGTATAATTATAGATGCTTGTCGTGCTAGTTTCCAAAACAGAAGAGAAACATGGTGATGCAACACAGTTGGAAACAAGAAAGCAGACCAAGCACTGACTTCCTATCTTTCCTCAGAAAAAATGCTGCATCTGTCAATGCTCTGGTCATCAGGAGAATAGGATTTTAATTTCAAGACTTCCTACTGGGATGAATTTATTATATTTTTCAGATAAAATGCATGGGATCAAAAGTACAATTTGGTTTCATTTTTAGGCTAGCAGATTTAGAAGAAAGCAGAATGCTATTAAAATACGACAACTTAATTCAATTTAACACATGCTGATATCTCCTAGTATGTAACTAAACTGATCTCCAGTTCCACTAGGATTTATTTTGTTTCCTAAATGCATTTTTAAAAATTCCAAGATAGTTCATTTTGTTTTCCACTATCTAAATGTGGAAAGCAATTGTTATCTAGTTTCCAGGACCAGTTCTTTAACTCCCACATGTGATGTGTGCATTGGGATAATCTTTTATCTCAGTAAATGAAAGAGTAAACAAGCAAACAGAAAACCCAAAACCATAAACAGCATTTTTCTTCCCTTCTCCTTTCTTTCCTACCCAGTTGTTGGTTTTAAAATGACTAGTTCCATTTTGAAACAGAAACTACAAAGTTAACCAAATTAAAACTAATAAGCTGTAATAAATATGTCTCTAAATATTTAATACAACGTAAAAGGAATGAATAATCTGACAGACACTAACAAGTAACTGGATTTCAAAATTGTTTTATTAAACTTTCAAGTTTTATCAAATTAACTGAGATTTAGCCTTTAAAACTAGCATTAAACATTATTATTTCCGAAATAAGAGAACTGAAAGATATTGATACTTTTCAAAAGTAACACAAATGAATAAGTAACAATGAAAATAATTATACCAGGCTAAAATTTGACCTCAAACTTACAGTATTACTCCTTTTTCCTTTAATTTTTCTTTCAGTTAACTGTTTATACCCCCTGTAGACAGAAAACATTGCAAAAAGCTGAGGTGATGTTATTTAGCTATTTAAATTCCCTGCCTGCTTTTAAAGGAATGCAACCATGTCCTGAGGGTGGTATAAAGAACCATGCCCTGATACCCCACCATGTGTGCAAACTGGATTAAAAAAAAATAATAATAAAATTCCAGTTTCAAAGTCCTCTTTTAATTCAGCTTTGAAAACATCTTCTCAGTTAAGCTATACAAACTTCCCAATCAACTTTGACTACTCGTTCGGTTTAAGAATCAGACTGGATAGAAGACAGGATCCATACTGTATCCAAGACTTTATTGCTAGTGGTTCTGCCTGTCCTCTTTTAACAGAAAAGAAAAATATTATATTCACACTGCTTACTGTAAGGTTATTCTAAAAGGAGACAGCAATATTTCCTCATGAATACATTTTCACTGAGAGGAAAATGCAAATGAAAATAATTAATGTTTCAAGTTGAAATTTATAGCTGCAACGTTCATCAAATATTGCTGTACTTATTTATACATTACAAAAAGGTAAATATGAAAAGCACATCAACAGTTACCTTTTCTTCTAGGTCTTCCAATACTTTCTTGCAGTCCTCCAACTGTGTTTCGATCTCTGCAGGAACTATTGTATACATTTCAGAATACTTGATCCGGAGTTTCTCCATTATATCCTTTAGAGTTTGACTTTCTTTACCAATCACACTCTGAACCTCCTACAAAATTAAGAATAACTTCAGCAGTTTTACCCAGTTTTTACTGGATGCAGATGCATGTATGTATACGTACATATTTATATATATACATACATACATATTGTGTTTTGTATTTCCTACCATGATTACAGTTTGGAAAAGTTGTTTTTGTGATATCAAACCTAATTTGACTACCTCTACAAGCAGATTAATCTCGAGAAATACTCACTCATTTAATCAAACGACGCATTTTAATCTGTAAGAATTAATTAAACCTGATACTACTCCATGTCAGGCAACTGACGCACTGATGTTTATTGACAGGTATAGCAATGTAATTATTCGAAGTGCTCCTACGATTAAATGTTAACCTTTGTGCTCTCCCTTCTGCCAAAAGTGCATTTTCTCTTTGAAAGAGGTTTAATAGCCAACGTTCATTCCTTCATTATTATTAACACCACAAAGGCCACAAAAAGCAACAGGTTTCGAGCTGAAGTGTCTGCTTTCAGGCAATTATGCAGAGCAGCACAGCAGGCTCCTTTCAAACGAGTAGTTTCCAGTTCTGCATGAAGAATGTAGGTTTTATGAGATAAAAGAAACTTGAACAACTGTCTACAGCCTGTGGCCTAGAAATAAAACCTGATCTACGTCCTCTTGCAGAAAGAATGAAGAAACTCATTTGTTTTGAAGGTTTTCTAGAATTTCAAGTTGGAAAGTTCTGTTTGTTTGCTTTATGGTTCCTTTTCCCAATGCTCAGCTGTTTGAGAAACTCAAATGTTAACTCAAGTTATTGGTGAAAATGATCTAAAGCTCCTACCAAGCAATGAAAGACATTAAAATTAACAAACTTTTCTTTTTTAATCGGAGGTAATGGTAATCCATTATCTCCTGGTCTCCACTTGGGAATCTTTTACATCACACAAACACAATGCACAGAAGAAATACATAAGAGTCTGTGATTGATTTATTTCCTGTCGTCCCACCACAACTGTGTCTGATAGTAAAAAAACTCAAAACCATGAAACAGCTGTGTGCATAATTCTATCACAGAATTCTACCACAGAGAAGGCTGTTGTTGTCAAATGGCTGAATTAAGATTGCGCCAACATTTATGGGAATTTATAGATTCCCTGACTTGAATTTGAAAGAATTAGTTACAGCATTAGTCTCCAAAACAAATAGGTATTTCCATTCAAAAAACGCAATGGAGCCCCAAATAATGCTACAGATTTTATAGAAAACAAATTTTCTTTGGAAGTAGGGATGAAATTGCCCTGCAGATTTTGGCTTACTGGTGTTTGCATTAGGTAAAATTAAGGAATTTTTGAATACTTCCAGCTGAATTTTCACAAAAGGAACAGGCCCGCTGGGATATAATGCTACAAAGAAATAATTTAATGGGACTGCTGCTAACATTTGCTTGTTCTCATTGTTTCAGGAACAGGATAAACTCACTTTTGGATGAGTTTTAGGTGCTCAGAATAGCACAGTTTGGATATAAGGGAAAAGTGCAGGCATCAAGCAACTGCAGTGGTAACATTTCCTCCTGGATACAAAGAACTCAGTAAAAGAGCAGACCCAACTCTAAATTTTAATTCTAAATAATTTTAAATAGAAAACCATCCCTTTCAGAAAAATCCATAAGGTTTTTACCACAGTGATGCTGGCTCATGGGTTTTCAGAACTTCCTCAAGATGCAGTTAACATTTCTCTCTCACGCTAACCCTTGTGAAAATGCTCATATCTGCCACCATGGTCTTTGACTTCTATACTTTTCCTAGTCCTTTGCCAGCTTCAAGCACCCACCTCCTAAAGAAAATATGTGGTGGGGACCCCCAACTAGTTTTTATACAAGACACAGGAAAGAGAGCCCAAATTTGTAATAGACCTTAGTAGGCTAGAATAAATAAATTATAAAGTCTTATTGTTAAAAGATATCGCAATTAAATTAATTAAAAATAATTTTTTGATCAATATTTCAAAATTAAGGTAGTATTATAAACACAATGAGACTAAATTGAAACAAATTAAAACAATAAATAAACCCACATTTAGGAAGTGTCAGGAATAATACTATTTCATAAAGTCAAGAATTCAAAGAAGGATAACAAAAATATACTGAAATGATAGAAATGTATAGTCCGGATTGCTGCAGAGTGCTGGCTACTGCTGGCAGAGACTGTGCTCTTGATCACAACTTGATTTCTAAAAAGCATTTACCAGGTTAACCTCCTGATGTGGTACATCAAATCCAGAGCCTCTGAAGGTGCCTTGGCTAGGTACGCAGAGTGGGAAGAGGCACAGGATATATACTAAGCAGTCCTTCCTAAAAGGCATGCAACTGGCTGTGAATCTCTCTGCAATCTGGAAAGACATCTATGGCTGCTAGCTCGACCACACAGAAGAAGAGGAACACAAACCAAGGATGTGGCAGGGCCAGTCATATTCTGCTGAGCCAGATTCGTTCTCTAGAAGTCAATGTGCATATACATATACTTTGCCACTAATTTTACTTGGAGCAAGTTCAAACCCCAGCATAAAAGAGAACGTATTCCGAAAGTCCCTACACAATAACAGCACCGTTACCAACCTCCAGTTGTCCTGCCTTTCCAGCAGCATCTTGTGATAACACAGATGCAGCTTTCTGTAATGCATTTGTCACAGCACTTATTTCTTCAGTGATCTTGTTCCTCTCTTGAATCTCAGCTTGTACAGAATCCTTATGGTCTTGAGTTTTTTCATACAACCTATGAAAGAGTTACAGCAAGAAAATATTAAGTGTTAGACTCTACACTAAGTAGGAGTAATCAAAGAGCATGCTTAATACAGATATTTTTAAAAAATATATATCCAGAACCACATCTGTATGTATTTTTATACTATTTTCTGTAACTAAATCTCTGAGTTTCTGTCCTTTATTATCTCAGTTTCTTCAAAGATGAATCTTCAGATATTGCTAAACAAAGTATGTTTGGTAGACCAAATCAGGTAGCACGCATATTTAAACAGCAAACACAGCTCAGGTTCTCAGAGTCTGAAAAAACTGTCAGAGCAGAAAACATTCACAAAAATTTCCATGTCAAAAAGGAGGCATGGAGATGGGCGAGTGCAATCACAGATTTGCAAAAAATATTTGAGGCAAATTTTAAACAGTGTCACTCAGTAAGGCAAAAGTTGCATTGTTGCAAAAAGTACAAGGTTTGATTCTTCTAAGAGTGCAAGACCCACACATCTCATGCAAGTTCACAAGAGATTGGAGCCTCCAAATTCAATCATCATCCCCTCTGATTCCTTCTACATTTGAACACAAATTGCAGGCCACACACGATATGGCCAGGCTCAGGTCTTCTCCCTAACTACTATCTCCCAGTGTCCACACTGGAGAGAGCAGATGGGTTAGACAAAGCACTGGTCTAACGCAGTAGGGCATTCACTATCTTTTTAAGTGCATTAGAGCTTTCATATATTCTTCAATACCCAGTAAAATGCTGTGCTTATAAGTAGTCCTATGTCATATCTTCAACAGAAATTTCACACCACTTACTTTTTACAGCGATCCTGCATTGCCTTTATTTCACATAAGGCGGGAAGGGCAGCTTCCACTTCACTATTTTCAGATGTATTCAGGAGGTTTCTTATTCGGTGAAGAAGTAAGAGCAAAAGAAGCTGTTGCTGGTTGATGTTTTCCTCAAATGAGTTCACAAAATCTAGTAATTCTACCAGTTCCTCTCTGGTGGCCTTTTCTTTCTCTTTAAGACTTTCTGGCTGTTCTTCCTGGAGCTTATCGAGAATTATTGTTTCGCGTTCCAGCTAAGTAAACAGCATGTCAAAGCATGAGATAAAGTGCTTTTTTATTCCATCACCTTAAGTTACATTATTCATTTACTCATACACACGACTAAGTACTGGGAATTACATAGCCAGAGAGCTTGAACCTCTGAAGTGTGCCAAAACATTTGAGTTTCCTCTAACAAAGCACATACCACACACAGAGATCTGGGTTCAGAGAATTTGTACTATAAATATGCCCGTCATTTTTGACTCCAGGTTCAAAAAGGCTGCAGTTAACTGGCTGATCAGTGGGTGGGAAATTATGTTCTGCACTGATCTGAGCCCTTTACATGCCACTTTACTGAGGGCTCCATCCCTACCATGTTCCCCAAAACTTACAGTTTGTTGAGCAACTCACCTCTTCATTGATGAATTTCCATTCCTGCTTTCGTTCCTCACAGTTAATTTCCAGCCCTTTCGCCGCCTCAAGCAAACCCAGCCAATTTTCCCACAGCGCTGTTACAATGCTGCCCAGTGCCCTGTCACTTCTCTTGCATAATCTCATCAGCTCTCCAGAGACCTGCCTCAGCTTCACAAGATCATCTTCAGCTGAGTCAATGTTGGAGACTAAAACCTTATAGAAAAAATAAACAAGTAAATAAATAAAACAATAGTCAGAAGTGTTAATGAAGCATTCAGTTACATTATTAGGATTCTTTACTAAAATGGCAATCGCTCCACTGAGCTGGTGAAATACAGTTGTAATGAGAGAATTCTGTTGGCTAAGACTGTGGAGAAAGACGGAGTAAATAAAACAAGAAAAACAAACAGAAGAACAGTGTGCCCAGGCAATTAGGTTGTTCTTACTTCTTTCTGGTTGTTTGGAAGGGAAGAGGAATGAGCAGGAGTTACAGATATATAAGATGGCAAGCCTGCAATATAACAAGTACTAAAAGAGATGACAGTAAAGAGGTTGGTTATAGCAGAGGTCTGGCGGGCAGGCAGCAAGAGAGTTCTGGGTGGGGAAACTGGAAATCCTCTGATTTTCACTTCTGAGGGAAACCAACAGGATGTTGATCACCCTGGGTCCTGCAAAGAAGTAATGAGGGATCTGAACAGAAATGCAACACTATCTTAAGCACAGATAATGTTTGATTTCTACAGCAATAAGATGCACTCATTTTACATGGCCTATTATAATCTGGTCTTTTTACAGGTATATAAATATATTCTGTGGTTTTATATATACATAAATACAGGAAAAAGAGTTTAACTTCTTTCTACTATGATATCATATGGTGCACATAGCTGCCACATCAGTTTTACATGGACTTTTCAAGTTCTTCACAGGGTCTCTTACCTTGCTTTCTTCTAAGTGCTCCAAAGCTTCCTTATAAGACATTGGTACTTGAGACAAAGACTGTCTAAGCATCTTTTCCAGTTTGTTAAGATTATCACACACCTCAACTTTGGTTTTTGTGTAGCTTTTGTATTTTTCAAAATACCTGTAGGAAACAGTTAATAGACCAATTAAAATTTATTGTGATTGCTCCTCTCTCCAACCATAATGCCCACTAGAATACAAAAAAAAAAAAAGTCTCCTGAACGGCAAGCTATCTTCAATTAGCATTTACCATACACTTCTGGTCTGATATCTGAGATACTTCAGATATGCAGGTACAAATGCCCCAGAGGTAAAGAAATATAGGTATATATTTCCATGTATCATCCATGGAGCTTCTCAAAAGAATTGTATGTCTTGATCTAAGACTCCATCCTCCTCAGACATTCCCAAAAATCAGCTCCCAGTTTGTAGCACACATTCTATTTGTCCCTACAATGTGTGGTCTGTACAATTCCAATTTCTTATTTCTATATCTTATCATCTCTTTTCTATTACCAAAGTCTTTAAAGTCACCCACTTCTTTGACTATAAAAGTAGATTTTAAGTTTATGCACAATAGAATTAGAAGCACTGGATCATGAGTAAGGAATTTAAAAATCCTTTACTCTGTCTCCCAAGATTTTTCTGTACGTGTCTCTGTAGGCCCTTCAGATTTCTTCTGTACCTATATTTGAAGGAAGGGAACTATGGCCTGCATCTTGTTTGTTCTTTACTTTCTCAAGCCATAGAATAGCCTATGGAAGACAAGCATTAGGGCCCCTCTGAAAACTATTCTAATCTGCACCAGCACTGAACTAGAGACTGTGGAAATGTGCTTTCTTCTGATTCTAGCACCATATGACACTCAGTTGAGGCCCATACGTACTTTTTGGAAGATACTGAAAATGATTGCATTGTAAATTATTACTCATATGCTTATTGTCTGGTAATTTTCCTTCCATTACAATCCCATTTGGGAACAACAGAAATGCTTACAGTTCTTTCTGCTGAGTTACCTGGTTCTACCAGAGCAGAAACAACACTGCATTTATTATCAGTCAAATTTCTCACAATAACGAACATGATCTAGGAAGATCTCTTAAACCTACCTCTGTTCATCAGCTTCCTTTCTTTGGGCCTTCTCCCTTAATGCCAAACTCTTATCGATGAGTTCTGTTAAAGTGTTTTCCAGACATATTTTGTCTTCTGGTTTCACTAGATTTTTCAGCTTGGAGCACAGGTTTTCTATGTTAGCCTTTGCAGAGTTGAACTCTTCTTGTTTCCATTGTGGAGTCCGACAGACCTCCTCTGAGCTATCGAGCTTTGCTGCAGCAGATTTGACTTGATCTTCATAGTCCTCGAGGAACCTGGCAGCCCTCTCAACAGCTTTGGTATAAAGCTCACCAGTCTCACATGCGTCCTCCAGAGCACTCTGAAAGTGTTAAAAAGACAAAGGAACAATCAAGAAAGACGGCTGTGCTCCTCTGGATCACCAGACGGTCTTCTCAGAATTTCACGCTTCATTGTCTTTGAGACCAATACTACCAGAATTGGCCTGAGGAGGTGAGGGAGGACACATGGCAAATACACTCTGATACCTAGGTAGTCACAGAGCAGTGGTGTGACCTGGGGATTGATTGCCCTCAACCATAGGAACAGGGGTTATGAGGGAACTGCCAATACTGGAAAAGTCCAGAGAGAAGGATGGCAGGACACAAGAGCCATATGATCCTTTATGGACATGGCAGTATACATCCTGTTCAGACAAGGAAAGCCCATAGGCTGATGCTTTATTTTCCTCTAGGGGATATCTCCACTATGACTCGCCAAACTGCTTCTCACTAAACCCTCTTATGTATTTATACACAGAACGATGGGTGACTTTGCCAGCTCTTGGATTCCCACAGGGCAGAGAAACCTTGTCATTGTGTTTCCCACACAATACCCAAGCAGTGAAGATGAAGTACAGCAAACCAGGAAATGTGTCAGCAGGACCATCAGGGATGCTGAGTCCCTCCCCCTGTTATTAGCTACTACCTCATATTTCCTCATTTGTATCCATTGATCTCTTGGGTGGTCAGGGCACAGGTCTTCTTGATGAGGACACAGTTGCAGAACCTCTCTGCTATGAAGGTCACCACTCTTTTGGTTTCCAAAATAAATTTATTCACTAAATCTTTCTCCGTGTATTAACACTGCCCTTTAGCTTAAGGAGTCCTTTTCCATCTGTTAAGTCTACCTCCAGCCTAATTATATTTCTCAGCTAGATTTCCCACTCGCCCTCAGCTCACCAGGTTGAGCAAATTCAGTTTTACTAACTGTCCTCAATATTCCTTATCCCTCTAACAGCATCTGTTCCAGTTTGAGCGGACCTTTCCTGACAAAGGCATCAAGAATCAGACCGATCCTCCAGCAATGCCTTATATACTTGTTTTAAAGCCTTGGATCCTGGTTGCCTTTCCTTTGCTCACCTTCCCTGAGGCCTGATCACATTGGTTTGACCTGTGCTTTACTCTCCTTGATCATTCCCAACTGGTAAGCTTTTTCTTTCTAGTAGAAACAAGGAACTTCTGTTTTTTATACCATTGTCACTACTGAAAATGTTCCATAAAATCAGTCCCAAGGATAATTCCAGAACAATTGCACCTGGTCTTTCTTTAGCTCAATATTTCAATGCAATTTTTTTCCTTCCTCCCCTTTACCTTTCTTTTCTTGTGCTAATCCCCATTGCTTGATTATAATCAAACTGAATACAACTGGTTTCTTTGTATCCTTAGTTTCTTATATGATTCCCATCATATCCACCAATGCAGAGATGATGATGGGCCAAATCAGTTGTTTGAACAAAAGGAGGATATAAGTCATGAAAACATAAACACGGCAGTCACAGACACCTAATCTAATTATTGGGAAAAGACATATGGCTATACCTTACTTTTATTAAATATACTTACAACACGAGCAGCAATGTCTGTCTTCAGTTGTATTTCACGATCTTGTAGTGTCTCTAATCTTTCTTCTATATCAGCAACAAGAGATTTTTCATCTTGGTTTTCCCTCTCTTTTTCCATTATACATTTAAAATCAGAAAACTTTCCTTGAATCATATTCTGGATTCCTTCCCATCGCATCTTTTCATACCGCATATTTTTTATGTCTATCAGAAGTGGTTGCTGAAGCTCTAATTGAATATGCTTTATGATGTGGAATATATGTTCTATTTCATTCTGGACATCTTCTTTGTTTACACACTGGAGACCAGAGACCAAGTTTTGAAGAAACTGATTCAATTCCTCAGCATCTTTCTCCACACTCTTTATTTCTTTCCTCTTGGATTCTTTGAATGGTGTATCAAAGGCCTCACTTTTGTTTAGCTGATTTTCTGCCTCCTGGGTTAAGTACAAGATTTGTTGAACTGTGTGAAACAGAATCTGTGCAGATGTAAGATTCTCAGCAAGAGAAGAGCTAGAGCTATCATTTAGGATGTTAGCTTCTTTTCTTACAGTGGATGTCACCGTCTGAATTTCATTTAGCAATGCTTGAATCTTATTCCATTCCCTAACAACATTATCAAAGCGTTTTATCCTCCCTTTAATTTTATTTTTAATTTTAAAAAATTTAGTTTGCAATTCATCCAGCTGCAGTGAGTCCCATTTTAGACCTACGCATTCAAAGATTTCTTTGTACTTCAGTGTTTGTGACAAATTGGACTGAAAAGCTAATACTTTTTCTTTAAGTGCTTTGCATTTATTCTTTACTTCCTGCTTGGCACCTAATAATTCATCTTCTTCAAGGTTCATTTCACCATGCTGTAGATCATTAAGATCTTGCTGCAATGAAGTTATTCCTTCAGCAAACTCTCTGTAGACAGCTATCTTTTTTTCTACTTCGTTAAGTTTACTCTGAATTTGCCTCTGTGTCTTCCTTGCTCTATTCTTCAGACTTCTTAATTGATCAATCAAAAATAGTTGTTCAGACAGGCTCAGTTCCCCAGCTGTGACCTGACTCTCTTTACAGTGGGATGAGATAAGCCCTTCTATTTCCTGTATGTCCTTTAAAATCTCCTTTAAAATGGCTTGTTGATTGATTAATTCTGACCATGTGCTGGTTTGGTTCGTGTCAGGCCTGGCAAGCACCTCAGCATTTCGAAGCTGACAATGGACTTTTTCTACTTCCGCAATAAGTCTTTGCCGCTCCTCCAGCTGGAGCTCTAGGTGCTGTAACCTTTGAGCTGATTTTAAAACAAGAGCCTTGTATGAATTCTGCAATGTTTGTAAAAGGAAGGTCAAATCAGAGATCTCCTCTGGATTCAAGTTGGGAACGATGTGCTGGAGCCCATAATCCAGTGACACAATCACGGGCTCTCTGTTTACAACTTCCGTGTTCATAAGCTGACAACTTCTGATCTGTGATTTAACATCACTGGGGAAAAGTGCTGCTTTCTGATCAAGAGAGGACAGTGAATCTTTAACCCATGAAATATTTTCTTTCAGCCTCTTCATCATTTCATGTTTCATGAGAGCAGGACCAGAGATCTGAACATCCTCTCGAGGAGCTTGTTGTGCTGATAATGCTTCCAATTTGCTCTGCAAATCATGTATAGAGTTCTCCAAAGCTACCTTCTCTTGATCACTCCAAATTCTTTTCATCTGCAGTTCAATCCTTCTTTTTAATAGAGAAAGACCATGTTTAATGTCCTGTAGCTCTGTGGTCCAAAGTACAGCGTATTTGGCTTTTCTTTCAGATGAGGAATATAACTCTGCCTGTAAATACTGTTCTTGTATCAGCCTCTGAATATCCTGTGCTTTATTCATAAGCAGATTAAATTCGTCAATTTCTGCCACAACCTGATCATGTTTCTTTTGCACTGTTTGTTCCATGTGTTGCCACCATTGCTCCAGTTGCCTCATTTGGCTTTCAGTTAACACTTTATCCATGCATGTTAAATGCTGAGATAAACTTTCTTGCTGAGTTTTCAACTGGTTTAAGACATCTCTTTCTTTTCGTAAGGACTCTATGCATGCCTTAATTTTCTCCAGAAGAACTGTGTTGTTCATAGGACCCCTGCCAAAAATATAAGTAATGTTTAAAAAAAAAAAATAATAATCCTACAACATTGTCTAAACCCATCTTAAAAAGAGAATTTCACTGTTTCGAAAACGATTCACTCACTTCGTTCACTTAATCACATGTATCTCTCAATATTCTCTCATAAGTCTTCTAACCACCACTGCAGTACCATGATTTCTTGCTTATCAGTACAGCATTAGTTATTTCTAGATATCTCTACAGGAAAAGCACATTCTAATGTATATTCTCTAAAACTGCAGTATATACTAATATAGAATGTGTCATTCCCTAAAGGAATGTAGCCTCCCTTTAAAGTTACAATAATATTTTTTTTTCAAAATCAACAATAGTGTTAAGTCATCTCCAAGTGAATTAACAACATTTTATGGTAATTTCTGATTTACAATGAAGATAAAACTTAGTTACAAGAAGAACTTAAAAAATTCCCATTCATTCAAGATTAATTTGGATGAATTTATGTACTCATGTTTTATTTCGAGTATTTTGAAAATCCCGCCTGAAATACATTTAGCAGCTAGATTTTTATTCAACTTTTTTTTTTTTTTCAATCTCTTTGCTGTAAATTAACAATTTTATAGATTTTTTTTTTTTAAGGATTTTCAAATTATTGTGATACGTTCTTGTGACCAATAAGCTAGCTCCATGTGTTGAATGCTAATTCATAAAAGGTACTAAATATTTTGTGTGCATTGGTTACCTCTGAATTGGTACTGTAGACTTATTTATTGCCACAGAATTCTTCCTATCAAACAAGGTTCATTTTCAGAGTAATGAGATATTTTGCTCAGAAAAGAACTAGAATTGATGAGTCCTTAAAGAAAAATTAGTATTTCATATCTGCAATATTTTTGCAAAAATATTTTAATATGGCTTCTAAATAGGTTTTTAGCACAACAATAATTTCTACATTTTGCCTAAAAAATAAAGAGTAGATGTTGCTAAAGGATAGCAGAGAACCACCAGAAATGTGTCTGTTTAAGGTTGTTTAAATTTACAACCCCCTGAGACTCCTCTTGCTACCTAACATTAACGAGATGGATAAAACACCATATTCTTGTCTGAGCAGTATTGAAGTATGACACAAAATTCAGTCTAGGACCATATTTGTTCTGCAATCTTAACAGAAACCCTCAACTATACTTACATTTTTATGTTATCTTTTTCTGTTGACAAATTTTTCATTGAGGACTGCACAGCAGAAAGGTTTTTCTGGTACTCATTCATTAAACAGTACTGTTGTTGCTTCACTGCCTTAACAGCATCTAGTTCTTGAAGCAGCCTGTCCCAGCAGGGCACCACAGGCTCTGTGGTTTGCAGCTCTGCTCTGTTTGATCCTGTTGCATTGGGAAATGCTTCTTGACTACGACACAAAGACTTTGCTTTCGATGTTTCCAGTTCAGTTTGTAAATTCTGCAATCAAACCCACCACAGAGAGAGGATTAAAAGAGGATCTTAAACACTTTCAGCTTTCAGCACAAAATACAGCTAAATGCTGATAGATCTACAAACGTATGCTTGCTCAGTTACATGTAAATGAGCACGCATGCTTGTGCACATCATGGAAGTGCATGCACAATCGTAGGTGTATCTACTACTGTACTCTAGATACGAAATATGGTATTTACGTGGACATATTTGCATTAAGGAACTGTGTTTGTAGATTACCTGGTAGACAAACTGACTAATCATAAGACTATATGTAACAAATTTTGTTTTGGCGACGCGAGTCATAATTCTGTAACTGTATCACTACATTAACAAAGAGGAATGGCTTTGCAATTTCCATACCTCCAGCTCTTTTAGTTGTTCATTTATGAGCACGATATCCAGTTCAGCCACTTCATTTTTCAGCTCATTGACCTTTTGTTCCTCTTCAAAATATTCAGTGTTTACTTGCACTCCAGGAAATAGTTCCTTCTGGACAACCACTTCTGCACCTGTGTCCTACAATGCAAAACAGGATTCTTATTTCTGAAGGTCCTAAACCAACAAGTTTTCTGACTGCAAAACTTTGCTTCATGTATTTAAGCCATGCCTAAATCCTGCTGTGGACTTGTCAGTGCTAGGTAGGGCTCAATGATCTTAAAGGTCTTTTTCAATCTAAATGATTCTGTGATGATTACATTGTTCTTTAAATGCTTTTCAATAGTACCCAGTATGATCTTCTCCAAAATTTTTCCAGGAACTGAGGTTAGACTAACAGGTCTGTAGTTCCCTGGGTCTTCCCTCAACCCCTTTTTGTAAATCAGAATAACATTGGCTTGCTTCCAGTCAGCAGGGACCTCCCCTGATTCCCAATACCTTTGGGAGATTTTGTTGGGGTTTCCAGTTAGACCAGATGTGCAAGTCCCAGGTAAGACCTTGCAATGGACAGGCCAGCTGAGGACCTGCCTATAGATTTAACTGTGAAGATTAGATCTGGCCCAACCTTCTATTTAAGAACGTGGTGACTGAGGATCAGCAGTCATGGGCCACTTGTGATGTTACACCCTTACCCTTAAAGAACAACAGACTTAGTAACGTTGTTTAGTAATGTACCGTGTTATTGATTCAGCTTGAATTCATTCTCCTTTCTCTATTTTATTTCATTTATTTTCTTATGCTGGATCACCCTTGGATTTCAGTTTTCTGATCTGCCTTCCTTATGATGGCAAAGACTATCACAGCTAACTATAATAACATGGAAAAAAGTTGCATTGAATCACAACTTAAAGAAAAACTCTGAAATCACAAAGTAAAGACTGATTATGATGGCGCTGAAAACCAATATTGCTCTTTTGAATGGATCCACTGAAAAATATGATGTGGCTAGCACTTAGGATAAAGTTCAACTCTACCGTGGACATAAAGCAGAACCATACACAATGGTCTTGATTTTGATGCCTCTTCTCTCATAACAGAACTTCATCTGAAGCCCACGTGGAAACAAAAATTCAGTGACTCTGACAAATGCAGCTTGAAATAAGAAAATATGGGTTACCTCATGTGCAGAAACTGGGGGATTAGATTCCAGACCATCTTTCTCAGCTGCTGCAGATTTCGGGACTCGACTCTTCTGGCACACCGTTTGTTGGACCTGCTCCACGTCTTCTCTATATGACTGATTCTCTACATCACTAGGTTTCTCCTTTTGGTGTAAGAAAAACAAAAGAAACAAGTAACTGAAAAGCCCTAATCGAACCTGCTGAATAGAAATTACAGTGCTTGAGATGACAAAGTTACTAAGCCCATAATTACAGGTAGATGAGGAAAACCACAATTACATCTTATAATTTATTGTGGGCAAGGTTACGGCAGAGGAAACCATTTAGAAGCAGCAGCGCTGTAGTTTTGTTATAAAATTTTAGAAAAAGTGCAGATTGCAAGTGTTCTCCCTCTGACCTACACTATTCATGTTTCATCATTCTAAGCACGGGCCTTGAACTATGTACCCTTGGATGCAGCCTTGAATGCATTTTTTAAAAGGTTTAGCTTTTTTCTGAGGCTCCAATCTTGTACTTGTACTGTAGTCAGACAGTCTGTGGTTAGACACCCAACCAATTACCAAGCAGGATATTTCCATGGGCAGCCCATGGATTTGCTGTATGTATATGCCAAGGTATTTGCTGACTGCTAGTTCTGACGGAGTTTGTTTATCATGTGGGCACAGATGAAATACAACCGCCACCCACACTCATAACTCTCTATCTCCCTTCTTCCTCTCCTTGGAGCGAGAGGTGGGGGAGAGCATCTGTTGTCCTGTCATTGGCCAACCCAGCCCAAACCATAACAAATAAAGAATGGCAAATCCTTACAGCATTACCATGGTGGAGAGCACAACATCAGGGACCTATCCATACTGGACAGATATCTGAGCTAGGGACTGCAAGTCAGATAGGATAGACACTGAAAGTAGCCCACCTGCAACCCAGAATGAGCAAATTTACCCCAATTCTCAGCAAGCTCATGAGTGCACGCTGTGCTCCATCTTGTCGTAACTACACTGCTTTCATCGTTCCACACAGTTTGCTAAAACTGAACGTCTGAGAAGAGTCTGGCTCTATCTTCTCTATAACACGCCTTCAGGGAGGGGATGACAGCAACAAGACCCCTGTTAGCTTTTTCAAGTCCAACAAGAACTTAGCCTCTTCCCACTCATTATGGCTCCAGCTCTTAAACACTGCTCTAGTTTGTTGAAATTCCCCTTGTACCAGGGTGCAACACACAGGACAGAGCATTTCAAATGCAGCCTCATATATGCAAAGTAAATATGTAAATAAGAAATCTAAATAAATGAAAAAGAGTCAAGCAAAATAACAGTATTTAAGCCAAATGGTAAGAAGACTTCACAACACCTCCGGGTGACTTGGAATGCAATATCCTCAGCAAACTACCTTGTGGCAGCCCATAGTAATGAGAACAAAAACCAAACAACCCTCCATACTAATTTTAAATGTTCAAGAAAGGATTCAGAGAGTTAACGCGTACTAAGTATACAGCACATCAGACAAAAGTAGCTCAGTGTAACTTGAGGGGTTTTTTTATTTAGTAGTACTATCATCCCCACTGCAACTAAACTGTATACATACACTCTCAAATTCAATCACTCTTGTGCAATCTCATGTCCAGTTACCTCTGCTGGATGGGTTTCCTTTCTTGTTTCATCACCTTCAATACTAACACCATCTTGATGCCTTTCCAGTTCTCCTTCACCACTCTGAACCACATTGTCCAGAATGTCCTCTTGGACCCTATTATGTTCGTCCATACCTGGGCTCTCTTTATCAACCTCCCCCTGATTTGAAAAATACAAAATGTTTACAATCAGTCACAGTTCACAAAAAGTCACAGTAGAAAAATCTAAGTTTACTAGGGAACATCACACTCCACAAGCTGTCTTCTCTGTCTTCAGCTTAGCTTAAGCAATGAAGGAAAAGGCTGAGGTAACCCAAACCCAGAGTCTCTTGGAAATGCCTGCTCAGATCAGTTTGCCGTATCAGGACCTTAATCACTATGAAATAGTTTCGGGACAAACGAAACAGGAGTAAGTGCTCACATGATTTTTAATACTGTCATAGAAGTTTCTGCTTAGACACATTTGGCAACTCTAATTATTCATCTTGTTCCTCTCCAGGAATCCCAGTACAGATAATTTCACACTGATATTTTGATGGTCATCTCTCCCAGCTACTGTTATCACTCAATGGTCAGGTCAACAAGAGCATTCTCCAAGTTGTTCCCTCAGCTTTGCACACATGAAGTCATTTACAGTGTGAATGTCCTGAGGTCCCCTAAAGATCAGTGGTTCCAGGTTAGTGTCCTCTCATTATCTACGTGGTATGGGCAGGTGACAAAACCTGTTGAAAATGCAGGTATGTTGCAGGTTTTGCATCATGGAGAAAGTGGGTCCAAGCCCTGGGGGCCTGTAGAGAGCATCACATTGATCTCTTGCACACTTCACAGAAGCAAGGCTGAGGGGATGATTTGGAGAACATAATTTATCATTCCTCTCATCAGATAAGGAAAATATGTCTCTATAAGACTACAAATTTTAAGGAATTACATATGCATTTCTAGGGAACAGACACACACAGATATATATATACTGACATGTATTAGAACATATTTGTCAGGTACCTGAACAGTCTGCCCCAAGCTGTCCTTGTTTTGACAGATAGCCTTCAAGGGACTGTCTGACAAAACGCTGCTTTCCTCCAAAAGTGAATCATTTTGCTTCTCTTTCTCTGACATATTTCCATTTACATCTTGACCCTAAGAGAAATGATATAAAAGAAAACCTGCTTGCGTGACTGTATACATTGTATTTTAACATTAGATCTCTGATTGGCAAAAATTACTATCTATGAAAACAAACAGGAGAAATATCGTGCTGCAGTTCTAAACAAGTCTTACTAGTTTAAGAGAAGCTCTCCAAGTTCTTTGTCAGAGGCATATCTGCAATTTTCTCATCTATACACATTCTCCCTTTGTGTCCTGACCAAAGATACCTGGCTCTAATTACGTGCAAGAGAAAGCTATATGCAGGTTGTGTTTAAATGGAAAACTCCAGTTTTGAACAGACATTATTGGCTTATTACAGACTTGTTACAACAAGTTAAAGGAGTTCTCCACATCTTTGGTTTACACACATATATTTACAGAAGGCTTAACTGCAATGAAATTAAGAATGCAATATACAAAAGGCATTTGAGAGACGGATGTCTCTCTAACCAGTCTTCCACTGTCATTATTGTCAACAAATATACTCACATCATGCATTTCCAGAGGCTCCTTGAACTCCACTGCTGTGGGGCTCTCTTCTGCAGTGACAGGAGTATCAGAAGTGATTCGTATCTCTCCCTTCAGCATTGTACCTGCCTTATCTTCCATTAGTATTTTATTACCAAACTCATCTTTTAACTCAAGGACTTTACTGAAAATACTTTCCTCCTTTTGCTTGACATTTTCAAGTCTTTCTTCCAGACTCCTGTGTTCACTCTGAAGTGTTTCTATCTCATCCTTAATAAACTTCTGTCCTGGTGAAGAGGTGTTTTGTTTAACAGTTTCTGCTAAAACCAAAATCTTCTTTAATGTGTCTTCCCATTGACTAAGAGGTGCTTGTTGTTCCTTTAAACACAAAGAAAACATTTTATTGACAAGTATCTTCACTCAATATACTTAATGCTAAGATCTAAAGTCAATCACTAAAACCATAAATATTTTTTGTGAACAACAAACTGTGCTGAAAAGTACATACAGACCTATTTGCTGCAGAAAGTCAAATACTAAACCAGTAGTTTTAGTCAGCCATTTTTGTGAACAGAGGACACCTGAAGCTATAAGCATTATGACAATGATAAAATAATCAGTATGCTGTGAGGTGCATAGAAATCTTTACAAGTTCTGAACAGATAATCCCCTTCCTCTTCTATTCCTTTTTATTTGTTAGAGGTATAGCAAATTCTGGAGGAAGGCGAATTGCAGTGTTCTGTATCTGAGCTATGTTTTCACCTTTCAGTAGCTCCTTGCGCTCACAGCTACAAGACTGTTATCCATGCCACCAGAGTGCAAAAGAATGTCTACTTATGCATGAAGGACGCTTCTTAAAACTGAACTTGGCTCACTGACATTTTCCTAAGCTTTCCTAAGCTAACAAACAAAACTGAAGAAGCCTGCATGCTTGAGCTAGGACAATTCTAGCTTCAGTTCAGCTGACAGTAAAGGTCCATTCAGTTCATTAAGGGTAGTTTTAGGGCTACAGCTACCTTGATAAAAGGAAGACCAGATATACTTTGTATTTTAGCAAGGTTTCTTAGTTTTTCAGTTTGACACCATTAGCAGTTCTCTTCTATAAATGTGATGGTCTGTACAAGCCCCTAGGGCACGGACCCACTTTCTCCATGATGGAAAACCTGCAGCTTACCTGTGATTTCAACTGGTTTTGCTCAGCTGATGTTTGTTGCATTGCTGGATCTTCACAACCAGCAAGCTTCTCAGAGACAGTTTTCAGCTCAGTGCTCAGGCCTGCTACCATATCCTGAAACTGCTGGTGCTCTTGAATGTGCCTTTCCAATGTCTGCACTATGGTCTAGAAACCAAGGAGTTTCTAGGATTAGTCCGTCATTAAGTCAAACAAATATAAGTCATCCCCAGACTGCCACAGCTTTTCCAGGACTTCAGCAGCAAAAAAAAAAACCCCTTGCTTGTTTCCCGTAAGATACGCAGCTAACCATAGACGCACAGAAAATATCTTGCCCTCTTACCCAGCACATCATGAACAAAATCTTCATTAGTAGCAGGAAGCAAAAGAGATTTCATTCCATAAGAATATAGAATCGTCAAGGCTGGAAGGGACCTTTCAGATCATCGAGTCCAACCATCAACCTAACACTGACAAAAACCATCAATAAACCATATCTCTAAGCACTACGTCTACCCGTCTTTTAAATACCTCCAGAGATGCTGCCTCAGCCATTTCCCTGGGCGGCCTGTTCCAATGCTTAATAACCCTTTCAATGTAAAATTTTTTCCTAATATCCAGTCTAAACCTCCCCTGGGGCAACTTGAGGCCATTTCCTCTTGTCCTATCGCATGTTACTTGGGAGAAGAGACCAACCCCCACCTCTCTACAGCCTCCTTTCAGGTAGTTGTAGAGAGCGATAAGGTCTCCTCTCAGCTTCCTTTTCTCCAGGCTAAACAATCTCAGCTCCCTCAGCCACTCCTCATAAGACTTATTCTTCAGACCCCTCACCAGCTTTGTTGCCTTTCTTTAGATGGGCCCCAGCACTTCAGTGTCTTTTTTGTGGGGAGGGGCCCAAAACCAGACACAGTACTCGAGGTGGGGCCTCACCAGTGCTGAGTACAGGGGGACGATCACTTCCCTAGTCCTGCTCACCACACTGTTCCTGATAAAGGCCAGGATGCTCTTAGCCTTCTTGGCCAGCTGGGCACACTGCTGGCTCATAATCAGCCAGCTGTCGACCAGCACCCCCAGGTCCTTTTCTGCCAGGCAGCTCTCCAGCCACTCTTCCCCAGGCTGCACGGGGTCGTTGTGACTCAAGTGCAGGACCCAGCACTTGGCCTTGTTGAACCTCATACCACTGGCCTCAGCCCATCAATCCAGCCTATCCAGATCCCTTTGCAAAGCCTTTCTACCCTCAAGCAGGTCGACACTCCGACCTAACTTGGTGTCATCTGCAAACTTACTGAGGGTGCACTCAATCGCCTCGTCCAGATCATTGATAAAGATATTAAAGAGAACTGGAAATATACTTCTATATACTTCTAAAAGGGATGGTTTCTATTCAAAATGGATGAAAGATTAGATGCAGAACACCACATAGGGTGCAAATGCAATTTCCACTAAACTGGGTGGAATCAATAACAAACAAGATGCAGGAAAAGCCATTCATCCTTCCAAAAAGGAAAAAAACCAAACAAGTACCATGGCTTGGAGATTGCAGGAACAAATGCTTGATACTATATAGCTATCTGAATCTGTTTATACAAATAAAAAAATGTTATTCTTCATACTTACCTTGGTCTCATTTGTTTAAACATTTATCCCTCTGCAAAGCACAAGGCAGTGGAAAAATATGAGCTTCTGGTGCTCTTTTTCCCATAGTGAGGGACAGAGAGAGGGAAATTCCCTGGTTTTTTTTTGTTTTTTTTTTTTGTTTTTTTTTGTTTTTTTTTTTTTTTTTACAGAGGAACTTTCACCACTCCCAGTTTTACCCATAAACTTGCTAGCTGAATGACTCTACAGGCAAACAGTGAGAACTGCAACCAACAGGCATACCAAGCTCATAAGAAAAGAGTGAGGTTCCAACCTGTAGATGGCTGAGCAGATTTTCATGTTGGTGTTTTAATTCCAACCATTCCACCTCTGTGAAGCAGGGATCCCCAGTGTGACCCTGTAGGTGATGATCTCGGCTTTTCAATTCTTTAAATCGGGAAGTTAAGCCTTCTGCTTTCTGCAGGAGGTCAGCATAGTTTGCCAGCTGAGCTTGCTTCTCCTGCAAACCAGGCTGAGGGGCAAAACCTATCTCCTGTTGCTGTTTTTCCAGTTCAGTTAGAGCCAGTCTCAGATCTTCTTTGCTTTGCTCATATTGCTCCTTGTTGAACTGAAGTTGCTCCTGAGGGCTAAGAAAAAATACTGCACTTAATAGTGTCTAAAAAATTTTCATTCATTACCTAGAAAATGTCAAATTGTGAACAAGTCAACCATTAGAATGAACTTGAGCACTCTCAATATTTTTCTTCAGGTTTTAAATTACTGATCAGCTTTAGACCGGAATTTTCAAGGTGATGAAAAACACTGAAGCTATTGCTGCTGAACTGGACTTAAATGCAGGACAAGCGCCTAACCCTCTTAAACCTTAACCTGTAAGCCCATAGTTTCTAGTATCTGAGACATGATGCTCATGCTCTGCATTTTTCTGCTTTCCATTACAGCAGAAGGTCTGTTTAAAAACTACAGTACAGCTATGAATCTATTTTCCTTGACAACTTCTTATGACAGTCTCCTGAAAGGGAATGTTCTGTAGAAGATACAGGTTGTATTGGTTGAGATGGAGGTGGGGGACTGTTTTAGAGATACAGACAACAAAACCAGCATATGTAATTATGGGTCATGTTAGCACAGTCCAGTGCCTACTTTCCTGACCTTGACGTTGGATTTTGATTTCTGGGCTTTATAAGCGTACATGCTGATTTGCTGCAGGTGAACAGGTTGCTTTTGTCCACAGGAAATATGCAACTATGATCAGTGAGACAAAAGTAACATTTGTATGTTCACATTTAGTGATTAAGCTCAGATATTTTCCAGATGGAACTTAAATGCCAACATTTGAAAATATGATCCCACACAAACAAAATAAAGTCTGGTTACAGTTCTGTAAAGTACAGCAGGATAAATGAGAACAAAAACAAAGCTTAAATGTTTTGGTTTTTGCCCCTCAGGATACATATTTTTTGGCAGATCACAGAATCACAGAATGATAGGGGCTGGAAGGGACCTCTGGAGATTACCTAGTCCAACCCCCCTGCCAAAGCAGGTTCACCTAGAGCAGGATAATATGATATGAAATTAGGATATGATAGATAAAGCATAGCCTCACACACGTTCAGTACTCCTGCTTCAAGTTCCCTATTCCAGCTTCACACTGCTGCCATTACCATGTTGCATCTGTTATTCACAGGCCTGATCCTGCAAGGTCCTGAGCCTCTCTTCAGACATGCTGAGCACCTCATCTCCTGTCTTCAACATACGGTGAAGAGGGTGCTCTGCATTCTGCTGTGTTGGATCCAACATAGCCAATGCTCTATCTTCCTGAACGCCACTTGTATTGCTTGTACGGAGTGCTTAGTAATAAGAGACGGCAACTGAATATTCTCAAAAATACTTGGTTTTAATAATTCATTCCCTGGTTGTCATTTTTTAAAAAAATAAACAGTAGGCCTACTCTAGCTTCCATTGATCTCAACAGCGAAGTTCCCAGTGATTTTAGTGAAAATTGGTTCAAGAATGTTACAGCAGACAAACATCTTGAAAGTGTCTGCATGTGCAAAATCAGAACTTCCGGTTAAGTTTACATGACACAGCTGGAATCATCTGACATGTTTTAAAGGATCAATTTGGCTCTCAGACACAGTTGCCACAGTGCCAGTGACACTAAAGTGCCTTCACTGACTTAGCAATATTAACAATATCAGCTGCCACAGCCACAAAAGCCTCTCACAGAGCCAGAATAATCCAGGTTTTAGAAATTCTATTTTAAAAATCCCAGCCTTCTTGATTTACCTCAAAACTCTCTTCTGAAGTAGTATAAATCTGTGCAAGGGTAGATCCCACCTCTGCTGGGGGACCATGCCTGGGACACACAGCCCAGATCAGGACACACAGCCCAGATCGCATTGCAGGGAGGGGCCACCACAGTGGTTAAATCAGTGCACCCTCACTACACAGACTAATGAAACAAAGAGCAACGGATGCAGGGGTTTTTTTCGTTTGCTTTTTTGGGTTTTTTTTGTTTGTTTGTTTTTGTTTGTTTTTTAAAGACTGGCTGAGCTACTTTAGTATCAAAAGGGAATCTGAGGCAAGCTTGACAGACCCCATCAGATGTCCTGCCACTCCCCCTTACACCTCCTGGCTACACCCCCCACTTGACCATTCAATCCAGACTATGATCTGGCCCCCAACAACACTGCAGAAATACAAGTATTTTTGTAGGTATCTTGTTCTGCCCCCAAAGAACACAAATTCAATGGAACTGTTGCAGGAAAAAGATAAGAAAGTCGATATAGCAGGAAGTGATCTATACTGACAGTTGACAAATTCCACATTACCTTTTATATTCAGTGGCTAACCGACAGGTACTTTCCCACTGGTTCTGGAGCTCAGAAATAATCTGCTGAATCACTGACTTCTTATTTTTCTCAGTTTTCATTAAAGATTCTCCTAGAGCTACCATGTTCTGTAATTTGTCCTCTCCTGCATCTTTGAGAGCTGTGATTTCCTGTATTAAACAAGAAGCAGTACATATACAACTATTTTTGGTTACAAATAAAATGTATTACCAATGACTTTTTTCATACTTTGTACACTGCTGTCTGTCCAAGACATAAGAATTCTCCTTCCAATATATCACATAACTGATATATAAATGGATCATCTAGTTTTAGAAAGTCTGGGATAATGAAGCTGACTTATTAATTATTCTCTACATAACAAAACTAATATTGTGCTGAAAAATAAAAAAATGGTCCAAATCTTAGGGAGAGATAGTTGTCACAATACTACCCCTTCCACAGAATGAAGCACATAAATTCCAGCATGCTCACTTTTGGCTACTCTGTTAGGAGGCCTCCAAAGCAGTCAGAGACAGGAGACACCAAAGCAGACATTGGGGACTGAGGCCCACCCAGGCAGTGGAGCAGCCCAGCACAACAAAACTGCAGGACACCCAAGCAGCCACACACTTTGCAGACGCTCTCCAGCTACGTTACTGACCTCTCTTCTCCACCTCTGGAATAGGCTATGATGGTAAGGAGCACAGCCACCAGCACCTTATGAGTTCAGTGCTGCTCCACCCAGAGGTGCAGCTGAGCCTTTTATCTTATTTGAGTAATAAACTATGCAAAACCAAACAAAAATCCCAACACCTCCCCCAAACCCCCCTACATAAGCCACAAAACCACAGGCAATCAGCAGTGACAGCATCTTTTAGGAGGTGCTGACTCATCAAGCATTCCCCTGATATTAGCATGAGCTGTGAAGTGGAAAAGAAACACATTTAACACAATACCTTTACCTGATTAATCCTTTCGTCTGATGGCAACTCACTTTCCTGTGAACTCAGGTTATTAACAGCCTCCTCGAGCTTTTTGATCCAGCAAGAAACATCCTGAGCAAGTTCTTCAAAATTTTGCCCTTCCACTGGAAGTCTCTTAGTATTCCCTGCCATTTCACTTACATGTGTTATCAGTGTCTGATATCTACTAATAAGATCACTGGCTTCTGAAATGGTTTCATCTTCTGTCAACTGAGCCTCCCTCAAAGAGTTTGCTAGCTGCGCTATGGAGTCAAATGGTTTTCTGAAAAATACAAAAAATAAACAAACATCTATTTGTTGTAACAACATGGAGCAATCTTCTTTAGAAGACAGTTCTTAGAGACCAAAGAAAACGATACCTCTGCGTTAATAGTGTTTTATAGAAGTTTTCAAGTTTTGTCTCATCTTTTTTGATCTCTTCTAGTTTTGCTTCCTGAGCAGAGAGCCATTCTTCCAAGACTGTGGTGCTTTCTTCAAGGCTAAAGGGAGTATAAGTAGAGACACAGGTCAAAATGAGAGGCGTTACATGACTAAAACCTGCTGACAGCAGTGTTTTGCTGAAAAAGTAACATAAATATCATGCGTCTGCTCAAGCAAAGTTTTAAGCACAAGCCTAATTTTTAAGTATCTTGATTCATGTCACTGAAGCTATCCAAAAGCACATACTCTCATATAAAACTGAGTCTGCTACAAAGTGAAAAAACACATGAAGCATACAACAAAACACTCACTACCCTTTATTAAAATACTATCTTTAATAAAAAGCAGGGGGGTTTGTCATTCACTGTGGCTGTTTAATAATGAATCATTTTATATCGCTTGTGATTAAAATGTCAGAAACTACGTTAGTTCCCTACCTACTGAGCTGCTGGAGAGAAGCATCAAGTTCCTTTTCCCGTTTTTGACATTTGGAGATCAATCTTTGTAGTTCTGCTTCTTGATCTCTCACATGGCTGTTAAGGTGGTTAATGCTTGCTTTGGGCAAGTAATGCTTCACTTTATTCAATAAAGTTTTAACCTCTTGGATATCTTGGTCTTTGCCTTCAGATGTTAGGAAGTGCTGAATAAGAGCACAAACATAAGATGCATTTATCAAATTTGCTGTTGTATAATAGACAACTATGTCACAAGAGTTTACTAGCTCCTGTTATCTCCACCAACATTGTCTACAGATATTCCAGTTTCTATATATGTTAATATACATAATATATATGTTAATTCACAGTTTGATGACTATTCCATTTGCAAATGGAAAAGTTGCTGTTTGTAGAGTAAAGAGAAAGTGAAGTAGATGACTTGGATTTCTTCTCTACAGCACAAATACATACAGAAGAAATAGGCAAGCAGCATTCAAATCTAGCATTGACATCACTGTCTTCTGCCACTTATCTGTGATTGCTTCTTGCAGGTGGCTTTTCCATCTCTTTTCTGTTGATTCTGTCTGACTTAGAGTGAAAGTTTGGCTACAGTAAAGTGAATGCAAATTTTTCACATTTGAGTCCCATGGGGGTCAAAATTTCATTTTAATCTCTACATATTTGACTTTCCACATCTCTGCACACTGAAGTACTTGGTCAAAGTCCATTGACTTTCACTAACTACTGTCCTGTCTCTCACTTACCCAACTGTGTATGAACTTGAACAGTGCTGTTCCATTTTAACAAAGTTTTACTTTCATTCTGCTTATTGTCCTAATGCTTCAAGTTACATGAAATGTTCCTTCAACCTCAAGTTACAAAACCAATGTAGGTGAATTCATACCCAAGAAAAAACTCCCGTGTAAAAGATTAAACTTCAAGAACCATCAGTTTTAAAATTAGAACATTTTAATACTTTACCTTTAGCTTCTGCAGTCTTTCTTCCAGTATCATTTTTGTTTCTGAGGGGTCAAAGCAGTCCTTCAAAGACAGCTGAGTGCTGCTGAACCAATCATTAAAATTCTTGCACTGACCTGAAAAAAGACACATTCCAATTTTCTTCATTAATTGTATTCTGTAAAAGAAAGTCCTATTTAACATGAAGATTTCAGACAATTTGTAATTACATTTATCAGTGCTACTGTGAAAGGTTGCTTTTCGCTACAGACCATGTGACAGAAAATGCTGCAGTTCATACATTTTTTTACCCAACATTAATTGACAATAAAAATAACTGTTCAATTGGGAGGGACAGTCTGCTATACATAGCAGTTTCAGTAAACAAGACCTGGATTAGCCTATTGGCAACTTTTCTAATTTCCACACAAATAAATATCACTCAAAAACCATTTGAAGATGAGACTACCTTCGGGCCTAATTCTACACCTGCACAATCCTCTGTCTGCATAAAACAAAAAGTAACTAATAACGCTATTCATTCTCCTAAGATTAAATAAAAATGACTGGAAAAAATGAAAAAGTTTGATTTCTGTATTTTTAAATGAAATGTTCCTGGATTACTCTTTATACTTCCTTTATCTAATTTTTAAAATGCAAAAATAAGAAACAAAATACGTTGATTGAGTGGTTTGTTGGAATCAAAAGCCATTTTTATCCAAAGCTCTCTCTTGTTCAGAGCTCTGAAGCAGTTTGAGATATCGAAGCAGTTTCAGACACCAAACCAAAAGTAAATTAATCACATAACCTTTAAGAGATTATGATGGTCAATACAAACCTATAAAGCTACAAAAGTGTGAAATGCGTTTGCTTACGGTTCAAAACACCGATAAAGTGATCTTGAAACACATGTTTCTTCTTATTAAATAAATCAGTGACACATTTAAGCTGCTTATTTAATTCATCCACATCAGGACAATCCGTCTCTTCTTGGAGTAATGTCACATGGTGTTTTTGTTGCAGAATTTTCTGGTGTATCTCCTAAAGTTAAAAAAAAAGGACAACTGTTAAAAAGAAAAACTTGAAGTGCAAGCAAACGTTCACTGTACAGAGCTACTTTAGTACAAACTAGAGTTTTGCATAAGGTTTTATTCCTGCCTATATGTCAAAATAATTTCTTAAAGTATATTGACATTAACAAGACAATCAATACATAGATATAAGCACTAAACTCTTCTTGAGCGGTGCATATACATCTGTATGCAGACAAAATCACACATACATTCACTCATGCACATTTGAGCATCACACAGAATAGATATGTGAAGCGCACAGTAATATAGTATGTTCAGAGAATATAATACCTAGAAGCTATAATGCCTTTGCTGACATAGGCACTATTCCACCCCTAAATGCCTTACTGTGTATGTCAATTACCTTTCAAGTGGATTGAAAGATAACTTAGAGTGAGCTGAGAGAATTAACTAAAAAGCTAGTATCTTTCTTCTTCCAATGCCTATGATTTCACTGCCCCAAACGCTGGCGGTCTGACACCCAGAATGTGCATAATCCACTCACTGCTCAACAGGAGGTTTAAATCTCACCAGCCTTAAACCTCCAAGCAGGATGCAGTTCTTTCTTCACCTCTCTCCCTGGTGCAAAGACGATAGAAAAGTTGGCTTAAATTGCCTGCTGGGAGCTCCCCTTGCAGGCAGGCTCAGGTAGCACTGAGGCAATCTCTGTGTATTATGGAGTTTTAGAAAAGATACGACCCAGTACCCCCAGTACTGCCTTCAGCATATCTTGGGTGGTATACTGTTGTGCCCATCATTAACCATATCCAGTAGCTGCAAGGGTTAATTAACTATATCTGATAACATCCAGTGAAAACAGGCTTTTCATGAACGTTTTTGGCAGCTTAAGGAAATATTCAAACCAGGCTCTTCACTTGAGTTATTCCAGCAGTTTACAACACATACAAGAGAAACGCTTCGTAAGACTCGCCCAGGAGAGAAATAGTGAACAAAATCATAAAAGATGCATGATTTGTGGTACGCTACCTCTAATTTAGTAAAGATCTCTAAGGTGTCAGAAGGAGACAAAGCTTTTAAAAGTGATTCAGTCATTCCAATCTGTGTCTTGGCCAGATCAAGGTCTCCTTTTAGTTCTGCTGTATTCACGCCAAGTTCACTGGTCCCCTGCTTTGTTGACAAGAGCTCTTTGATTAGCTCCATTTTTTGCACAACAGATGATCTGATGACCTTGAAATTGGAAATAAACATACGTAAGAAATTATACAGGATTGATTTCCTAGAATATTACAGAACTCCAGGATAGACATAAAAAGCAATGAAATTATCTGAAGTCCAGACGTTTCAATCACAGCTTGTTCCAGTTTCCTTCTCTCCCACTCCACAAATTGAAAAATAATAGTATTTAAGCCCTGCTTTTACTGAGGAGGAATGATCTCAGTTCATCTTTATTAGTGATGCATTTACTGGTGCTGCTTTACTAATAAATTTATTTGTCAGTCTACTCAAGTGTCTATTCTCAGCTGGATAAAGGCCTTACATGCGCTTTGGCTACCTGGAAAAAGAGGGTGTCAGCTCTCTCTGTAACACACCTCCCTGCAGTGATCCCACCAGGGCAAATTCCCCACAGCGATACAAAAACCAGGCAAAGACAACAGAGAGGTGGGGAGCTCTGGCTCAAGATTAGTCACTAAGGAGCAACAGGTCCTTAACCTTATCCTTAAGGCTTCCACAGATTTGCACGAGACAGCAACTCAATGGGATCATGGCCACATGCTGAAACACCACCCCAGGGGCCTCAGGGCGTCTGGTGCTCCCGAGTAGCATAGTGTGCACGGTACAAGGTTGCGGAGTCCCTTCCTAAGCTCCTTAGATCACTTTACCCAGTGAAACTCCTCTGAGTTCACTGGCTGCTGAGGATAAACACACAAATAGCCAAACCAGGTCAAGCTCAAGGTGCATCTGACAGAGACTAGGAGCCGATGCTTAGGGAACTGGTATAGGATCAGGTAGGCTAACATGGTCTCAAACAGTGGATAAGGATTTATTCTTTGCTGTGTGAAGTCAACACAAAAAAGATGGAGGTTTCCTTGTGATATCACAAAGGAAAGCATCATAGTAAACACCACTCTATGCAAATAGCTGCATACTACCAAGCTACATTAAGGCATATCCAGGTAAAGGTACAGTTTAAAACAGAAAGACAGCAAGCTGGGCTGCTGGGATTCCCAAAGGGATGACGTCCATCGTGCCTTGTTCTTGGCCAATAGATAAAAGCCAGTTACCACCGATATTGGCCTCTTTCAGCAAGCCTGCAAGACAGTTGGGGCAGGTATAAGCCTCTAAAAGGTACAGGACTGAGAGAAGCCTTTGTGTTTAAAATGACAGGCTTGGTTCTAACAGCTCGAGAAAGACAACAAATGAAATGTCACTGCTTATAGCAAACAAAATGCCTCCAACTCTCTTTGGGTACATTTAAGTCAAACCAAAAAATGATTGTGGCAAAGACAATATTAGAAGCAGGGCTGTAGTAATTAGTACTGGCATATTAGCGGTAAAAGCTTCTTTGTACCTGTAGCTCCAGTGGAGGTTCATTACTATTCAGAAGTTCTTCTATCTCGGCCACCGTGTTGTCAAATTTCTGGAGCTTCTGCTCTTGGACTCGTAAGCATGCCTAAAGGTGGAAAAAACACATCGATAACTTAATTTCCCCCTAAATTAAATTTCCATGTTTCTGTTAGAAAATTACATTTCTAATATTCTGATTCTGCATTTTGGCATATAGAGCTCCCACAACTGGTTGATTTCCTGATTTTCATTTTAGCAATTCAGACATTTTTTTTGTATTAGAGAGCCTCTATGTTTCTCAGACAAAGCAGTTGTTCATGCAAATCTAGCACAAATTTAACAATCTTAATTATTTTACTTCTATATTAACCCAAGTAAATTTGCAGGAAAATAATGTAAATTTTGTATTTATTTCTTGCTGTCTCTGTTAAAAAGCACTTATTTAATGTAAATCCTTTGTATACAAAGAGTTCTATTCATTTGAAAGGATTTGGAACAAGCCAGTAATGTGAAAGTAAATACCAGCTTCAACATATGAAACAGGATATATCAAAAATAGTTATACTGTCTCATATTCCCAAATCGATACTCCAAACTCCCTCAGGACAAAGTATTTCTTTGCAGTCTCTGTACAAGCAATCATCAAAACCTATCCATGTGTTGCAGTCATTAAAAGAGTTCCCATTAGCATACTGGCTACAGGGGAAAGCAGAACTTCTCTCACATTATTTATACTGAAATCATCTTTAAATATACAGTCAGTTAATTCATTACCCTGTTCTTTTGCAGCAGGCTTCTCAAAAGCACACACACTGGCGCCCTGCTGGGTGGTCACAAGGGACCCTGGGTTTCAAGTCTATGTAACATGATACACATTGCAAAAGTTGGGTTGTTTGGTTTTTTTTTTGTAATGAACATTAATGTAGAGATGTGTTAGAATCAACAACAAAGGAAATAATAACAATAAATTGGTAAATGAACCTGACACCCTTTGCACTTTAAATCATTTTACAAAAACAGCAATGCACTGAGTTCAGTTTTCTCTCCTCCTCTTCTGCTCATGGTAAACATGGTTTCTCCCTCCCTTGCCCTCTCCTCCCCTCTCTTTTGAGAACTAGGGTCTCGCATGGGAGCAGCAGAGTAACCTTAGCACAGCCACCTCCAGCACAGCCCTTCCTGAGCACCAGCAGAGGCGGGTCGGGGGGCATGGTCACATCATGCCAGGCTTGAGCACTTTCCAGGTAACAAAACGGCTCTTAAGATGCAGTTGCCAGCTGGTGCATTTTTACTGGAGCCCTCAGGGACCCGAACCACCCCAGGTAAATTCTAACAATACAGTGGCAAAGGCAATAATAATGTGACAAAATATCCCCCCTCTGCACAGTGTGGATATTACTGTTTCACTGGGAAGATCTATACACAACAAACACCTTGGCTTCTCGTTGAACTGCAAATTTAAACAAATAAGCAGTGCTAACAGCAGCAGTCATGCTGCAAACAAGCATAATAAAAACCAGGGCATTTGTACCATGTAAACATTAAGAAAAAACTGCTGCATATTTTCAAACAAGCGGATACGGGATATATTTATGTCTTAACCCCACTCAAGCAGGAAATTATTTTTATTCAGTCGATACCAACTATAACCACAACGAAGCAGCACAGCTGGTCAATTACGGCCCTAAAGTCAGAAATTAAAATATTTACCCCTGTACGCGAGGCTCTTCAATGGCATAGAGTTAGTGCATGTATTTTTACACCAACTGCACCCCGATTGAGTTAATGCTATAATCTGTGCGAAAGGGGCATGGGCAGCCCAGGCTCTGCTGGTGTCTGCCTGCACGCAGCCCCTGGAGACCCTTAGCAGCCAGTCACTATTAAGGCTGCATTAATTTACACTGGGGAGCACAGCGGGAGAACAATCGCAGGAGCAAATATGCCACCTCTACAACCCCTTTTTGAGCTGTGCATTGCCAAGCCATTTCTGAGTCTCCAGTGTCTTCACTGATAAGCAATTTCTAACTAGAAAACTAGTCATTAGCCTATACACACTCTCTTCCCTTTCTTCTCTAGGCACAAGGAAATACACGCACCACTGTACTCTAGACGACAAGCTTTCCAGGCCTTCTCTTTGCTGTATGTTTGTACAGCACAAAGGAATGAGGGTGATTTTGTAGTCTAAAAGCAGCATTTGCAGTGTTGCATTAATTTAAAACAATTTAGTATACATACACACTATCTATTTATTAGTTTCCAAGACCCGTATCCCCAATACATTATGCAGTACCTCCAGTGAAACTACCCATGCAGATACAATTGCAAATGTTGCAACTTCCTCTGCTTTTGCAGTGCTGGTATTTCTATGCAACAAGCATGTTTATAGTCTGAAGTCCATATCGCTACAGTATAAGTTAAGGGTAAAAAATTTCCATTCAGATTACCTTCAACTGTGTAAGGTCCTCTTCAGTCAGACAACGGTCTTCTGCATTCTTAAGTTCTGCGTCTGCCCAAGCATCGATTGTGCCAGATAAACCAAGAAGTTTGTCCCACAAAGCCTGAGCTCTTCCCAAATTATCACAGTAGTTTTCAGTCTTTTCATTGATCTACCATGTGATTTATATACAAAAAACACACACAGATTTCAAAAATATTGTTATATTCTAAAAGCAAGCACGGCATAATAAAATCTAAGCAAGATGAAACCACCCACAAAAACAACAAGTGCGGCAAGGGAAAAAAAATCTCATGTGTCTTCACAGTGAACTGGTCACGAAGAAGATATTTAAATCCCTGCCACACATGTCGCCAAATATACCAATCACAATGGCAGCTTGCCAGTTTTAAGGCAGGTTTAGGAAGGAGCCTCGCTCATTAATGTTTATCTACTCTCAGTAAATACCATCTAATCTCAGTATTGATGCACTGCTTAGATTGACAGCGGCAAACATTTCTCACCAAAAGCACCAGCATTGTAATTCTCCAGATTGTCTCCAAAGTCTAAATCCACAGAAACTGTTATGGAAGCTTACAGATTCATGCAGAAAGCACAAATACTGCCTTTCTGCATTTCCTAGAATTATTTACTGTCAAGGAGTACCCATGATATAAACTACCTGAGAGATCAGAAACATTACACCAATAAACACTCTGCCAGCTTTCCTCTGGTAAACACTTGGATTTATCTCTTAAGAATGTTTGCCATATTGTATTTAATTTATTCCAAATATTACACACCCATCAAAATCAATTACTATAATACATAACAGATAAGACCACCCTGATAATTTACTTTTTACATACATCCAGCCATCTGTCCACAATAATGTTAGCCTCATTCTCGAACGGAGGCTCCTCAAAGCTCCTCATTTTATTGAGCTGGAATTGAAGGTTTTTGCAGATCTGATTTATTTTGTCTACATCTTCAGAGTGATCATTAAATTCCTCTTTTGCTTCTTCAATCTGTGAAAAAGACCAAGTGGATATTTACGAGCATGTTTACTTTTGACTGTTGATTCAGCAAAACATTTTTAACTGACATGCTGTTCTTTTTAATTTAAAGAAACACAGAGCATCACGCAAAATGATCTCGTTTATACAATACGTCGAGATTAGGAATGTATCCTGTGTTGTTATATCCCTGTCATGCTGATAGCAACATTTCCCTGTTAGAAATCCATATCATTCTTTACTGGCTGCAAAATAGCTGAGTGGGAACTACAGATAATGTATTTCTGACTAAGAGAGACAGAACTACAGTTCGTTTTAAAATTTATAATCACAAGATTCAAGGTGACTGTACATCCATACACAGAACCTCGGTTATAGAAATAAACAATGCACAATGTAATAATTGTCTGAGATACTATGACAACTCTAAAAAATATATCCTGGCATTCTGATCCCCAGGTTTTGAACTACTTTTTAAAAAAAGCTTAAATCCTACTTAAACAGCTGTTGTCAAATATGCCATGGACAGAAACTGAAATACCCCTTTTTCCTGCTTTCTATTTAAACACTAGACTGCATCTCTGTGCCTAATTGCAACGTCAGTGTTTACAAACACCATGGAAGCTCGCTGGAAAAGAAACACTGACCTCTAGCGTTAGGCAATTTGATAATAAAAGCCCTCCTTATTTCCCAGAGACAAGCATTACATCTTCTGATATACAGATACTGCCAGCCACCGAGATAAAGGGAGGGACAGCAGAGCAGCACTCACAAACCAGAATAAGGCAGAGAAACCTATTTTATATAATTATAAATAACAAATCATCAGCACTCAAGGATGTGCCTTATACTGTGCCACAGCTGTTGTGGACCACAATTTTGAGCGTGGGAGTTGAAAAACTCAACTTGAGGAGGAAGGGTTGTTAATAGAGTGAGGGGTCTCCACACAAGCAGGGACCAGGGTGCGCAGACGATCTCCCCTGCAGCAGGAAGCCTGAGTGATACGAGATGCCAGAGGTCTCACTGGTGAAACCAAGAAAAGACCCTGCCTCAGCTGAAGCTGAGGTGGCACACACAGACACCGTCCCATTGCCTGAGGAAGAAATCGCTCACGTTCCTGCTTAAATTTAACCAGCCCAGGCACTGCCTGAGAGCAAACGTTCATCAATGATATAGGTGATGCCTCATTGGAAGCCCTAAAAATGGGACCTGAACAACCAGTTATGTCACCCAGCCAGAAAATGTGACACCTGTACAGTAAAATGGTCATGATGGACATGCTGCTGTTCACTAACCCATTAGCCAGGGACAACTATGTCCAGTGGTTGTATTCATTTAGCCAAGAAGAACGTAGCCGACTGTCAAATATATAGAAGGTCTGTCTTCTAAGCAGGTTTGTAACATAGAAGCGAGAGGAGAAATACCAAACTATGTTGTTATGGCTTCTAACTGCAACACAGGTTGGTCAGCAAAGTCAGTGTGAGGGCAGAGATTCATGCTGCAAATGTAACCAGCCCAAGGAAATACTGTACCATCAGCCCAGTCAAAATCATTTTGGTCTCCAGAAGTCCAGACCCCGAGGCAGCACTATGATGGCAATCCCCAAGCTGTGACTGAGCACTGTAGCAATGACATACAGCAAGGTACACAAGCTCCAGCCTGGGAAGCAGGGTAGATCTGTCATGGCCCAGACTCTGAGCAGATGTGCCATGCTGACACAGCCTGATCCTGATCCTTTTCCTGATCCTGCTTGCTCGGGGCTAGCTCAAGATCTCTGCACAGCACTGCATGGTGCAGACAAACCTCACAGCCCTGCCTGGGACCCAGTGACGTGAACAAGGAGAGGACATGGATTTAAATTCTTGGTTATAAGCTACAGCAACAGCAGAGAAACAAGCAGCCGCAAGGAGCTGCATTACTTATTTTTTGCTTTAAGTGGCAGAACATTTTAAAGTGTCTTCTTAGTAACAAATGAATTTGCTGGTTTTCTACATTTACAAACGGCCCACTATAAGGTTTTTAACTCAGTAGAAAATACAGAAATATTCTAAACGGAGTGGGTGAATATGGCTGATTTTAACATACGTTTTTGGTAGGACAGGATTTCATTTTATTTTGATACTAGAGCGTAGTTTTTCTACGGATTTGGGTTTTTTTTTGTTTTGTCTAATCCCTCGTCTTTAACAAGACCTTGATTCACGAAGCAAAGCTAGACATCAACTTAAAACAAAACCAGAGTATAGTCTCTAAATGTATTTTGGAAGCCAAAGTGAAAGCAAGATCTTAACATTTGCCCTGATGGCTGGGTGTGCAAGGGCAACCCTACACCTGAAAGCTCCCAGGAAAGGCTTTGCTTTCCTTTTCAGTTAGTTCTTGTTACTCACCTTTGTTATTAGTCTGTTCAAATTCTCCTTCCCCATGTAAGAAGTTTGCTGTGAAAGCACAATCTCCTGTTTCTGGATGATGCTGGTCAGACTAGTTTTGCAGCTTTGATACTGCTTCAGGAGGTCCAGAGCCCTTGCACACTGCTCCTGGCTATTAAAAAGAGATGTATTATTTATCTCTAAGCATAAAACAGCAGCCTCAACCTCTTGTCTGCTTCCTTCTCCTATATTCAAACATATGGTAAGTTTGACTACTATGTTTGGAAGAGAGAAAAGGGGGGATAAACTGCACCAGTCATAAACCCTGCAATACTGTGTGATACCTGGTGTGGTATTTGGGCAGTTTTTGGAACGAGAAATGCCCTTCACCATCATACGCCTCTGACTCACGTTTAACTGTGATGTGACCTGAGCAGTTCTGTTTATATGATACTCTCCACCTGAAAGGTGAGCTCAGTCATCAGAAACTGAAATACAATGTGCAGCAGATATCACAACAGCTTGGGTGGGAAATACCACCTCAGCCCAGCCTTCAGTGGGATACGAAAACAGATTACTCCCACTGACACCTCTGCAAGCCATAAGGACTAACAAGAACTGTGAACTGTGCCAGTCCATGCAAAGCCTCTAGACATCTTTAAAAACCATAAGAGAAGGACAGATCCTCTGGGTGATCAATCCTAGCCTTTCCCAGTCCTCACTCTCACAGACTTAGCAAACCAAGCTCCTTTAGTCTGTTCCTGCATAAGAGACTGTTTTCACAGCTGTCCTCTTCCATTTGTTTCAATTTGACTTTGCTTTTTGAATGGGCTGGCATGAAATTCGCAGCAAATATAGAAGACTCGATTCCAAGCAGCAGCCAGGTTTTTCTTTTGGATACCAATTAAGTCAAACACATCACTGCATACCTGCTAAATGATGTGAATGTGATGTCTTAAAAATAAAAAAAAATTAATGAGCTTTGGCTACAAATTTCTATGTACAATTCTTGGCATTATGATAGTTTACAGCATCGTAATAGTAACATTTGCTGCTGTATCGGTATTTAATTTACTTTAAAGTATGGTCTAATGCTTTTCTGTTGTTTTGTTTTACAAGCAAACTTCTTACTTATACAATACTACTTTAAAACATAACTTTTCTCCTTACCATTCAGCAAGCAAGAGTTTTGTATCCTCCCATAACCTCTCTGTAACTCTGCACTGTTCATTTGCTTCCTCTGCTTTTTCCTCTTTGATCTGTGGGAGCTTATTAGCAATTTCTCGCACAGGTTTCATTTCAACAGCAGCACAATCCAATTCCTTTTCCAGTTCTGTTAATGATTTTACCCTTTATTAGAAAAAATGAAATACAGCCTTATATTAAAATAAGTCTTTGATTTTTTTCCCCCAATGTAATTATTAAGTTCCCGAGAAATTCATCCTGAGCTGCACATACCAACTATATTAAATGACATCATAAAAAGTCTAATTTGATCTTCAGTTCATGTAATTTGAAACAGTCCTTCAGATGAGTTATGCTGACCTAAGCCCTTTCAGAAAGTAATCCAAATCCTAAAGTCCAATAGGGTCTATATGAACATAGTGAATTATTTTCTATTAAAAGGTAAGTGCCTTCTGGTTATCTTAAAATATGGTCTAAGAAAGCAAGCTATGCCATAGCACAGGATTTCAGAACTTAAAAAATGGACACAGCTTATAAACTCCTCTCCCCTCCCTTTTTCCATCCACATAAACAATAGTGAATTGTTTATTCATCCTTTGCAAGGCTGCAGAGAGCTCCTCCGAAACAGCATCAGAGACATACAAATCATGTTAGTGGCTTTCTTGGGATGTGGTAAAATAACACAAGGCTTCTACAGTGCAGTTTCATGTCACACATGTCAGTGTTCAGCAAGAAGACCAGTCTCCCTCTTTGACGGTGTTCTTACAGAACATTATGATCATAGAACAATCAACGTCTTCTGTTTTTTCTTCATCAATGTTGCTTCAAACAAACACATACACAAAAGTTTAAAATAAAAGTTATTTAGGCTGTGAGGCTAAGAATAAACCATAAGCTCACAACTTCTTTCAGTGCTCCACAGACACTTCAAGACACATTCACGTTTCAGTGCTCAACTGCAAAGGGGCCACAGGCCCTCTGAGTTTGCTGAAATTATGAAATTAAGAGCTTTAAAAAAGAATTCACCTTTGTTGAATAGCTGGAATTGTTGGATCCTTCAAGCCTATTTTGTTAATTCTGGCACGTAGATCCTGGATGTTTTTAAGGAGTTCACCATTTTTTGTGGAAAAAATCTTGTATAAGTCTTTTTCCTCTGTAAGCATCTGTTCACTCGAGGGATCGTAGATCGCATTTAGCTCTTCAGATAGAGTCAGAACAAGGTTTTCACAGCAAGTCTTTCTCCCACATTCAGCATCTTCCAAACAGATATCAACTGTTTTCAAGCGTTCATCCAAACATTTAGCCTCTTCTGCCATATGAGAAACTTCTTGTGCAGCGTCTCTCAATGCTTTTCCTTGTATTTCAGGTTGACCTGAGGGATCTGTGAGACATCTGATGGACGACTGAATCTTCCTCAATGAGGCCATAAAAGCTTCCAGATCTTTAAGCACTGTCTCGCGGATCTGCATTTTATGGCTCATTTCTTCAAGCTGGTTTTGATAGTAAATCATAATTTTACTTGCAGCTTGCAGGTCTATTGGATTAAATTCATCTCTTGCTGAACTATCTAGGTATTCCAATTGTTTGCACACTTCAATCTGATTTAGTATGGATCTCTGTAGTTCCTGAGATTGAGAGAATGACCAACAGTGTTAGCAAGTGAAATAAAATCTGTATCTTGCATTCAAGCTGCACCTATGACTGAAAAAGAAATTATACTCGCAATAAAATAAGTATGCTAAATAGGGTGGTTGAGAAAGAAAACCCCTTTTTTCCTACTCTGGACTTTGGTGGAGGGAAGGAAAAAGAAGATAAATCAAATAAAATGGTATTCCACACACAGGGAATTTGGTCAGCACTACAGAAAGCCCAAGCCTCTTTCAGCAATCAGACAAAAAGGAGAGAAAGATTATAAGAGCCCGGGGATCAAAACCAACAGTCTCTTGCAGCTGGAGATCACTGCAAGCACAGGGGGGGAACACAGATGTTTGTTACCCTGCCATCTTTTAAGTTTTTTATGCTATACTTTTGGAGGAGACTTACACGCATTTAAAAATCTCTTGGTGACGTCTGCATGCTATCTGGTTACAGCCCTCAGACAAACAGCAGTTTGTCAGTGTTGTGAAACTCCAAACGTGCAGAGAGCTGGGAAAAAATGCAGGGCCTGTCCAGCCAAAGAGAGTCATCTCAGACAGAGAGTGCACATGATCTCTGCCCTACAGCTTGAGAGACCTAAACCCTACTTAGCTCAAGAGCCAAGGGCAGACAAATGCAAACTTTCAGTTCTGTGTAGCAGTCACTGTGTTCAGCTTGGAACAAAACAATACTCACCCTGCCTAACAGACAGACCGGAGCCTAGGCATGAGATACTGATAGCAGGTGAACAAGTTATTGCATACATGCAGAGCTTACAGAACCATCCTGGGGTGCGCTCAGATACCTCAGCAGATGTGACACAAGGCAGCTTAGCTTAGCTCACAAATTAACGCCTCATTATGTATATGACTCCTCAAAATGATATAAAGCCAGGTGGCAACAGTGTAAATCTGAAATGTCCTAACCTAAGACAAAATGTTCATGACTATGCTTTTTACAGTAGTGCCTATTGAGGGTCCCCTGGCTGGCTTTACAGGAATAAGAACATTTAAAACAAAGGGAGTAAAATGCTGTCAGGTATTAGAAGGTTTGGGAAGTCTTGTGAGTAGTCCCAAAATTCTGAGTGAAAATCCCACTAAGTTCTTTTGTTTTTAGACATATTAAAAACTATTTTGGCTAGGGCGTGGTCTCTGCATATTCCCTTACCTTTAGTTCCCTATAAGCAATATCACTATTCATCAGATTAAACTGCTGGATGTCCTTTTTCTTCAGCCGCTGATCTAATTCACATAGAAGAATGGATTCGTTTTCTATTGGCAAAACAATTTCCAAAGCAGTCCTTAATGAGTTTGTTCTACAAGAAAGGTAACAAAACATGAAGTGGGAAAGCAAGCAAGAAAAGACACTCAGCATTTTACATCATGAAAAGCCACAAAGATAATGTAACTGACTGTCTAATACATCTAATCTTCCTCCTCCTGAGGTCAAAGGAGTTCTTCCATTGATTAAGAAGAAAAGCAGTGTGAATCCCAGAGAATTTAACCAAAAAGTTGAAGGAAATAACAGTAAACTCGGGAATACCCCACAGTGATGTTACAAAGATCTGGCTCTGTGTTTCTTGGAGTGATTCACACTATCTGCAAGGTATATATGAACCAACTATAATTAAGAAAACCTTAATTTTATGCAATTTAAAAAAAAGATTAAAAACGTGCAGATATTTTCTGTAATGCACACTATTCCCTTCACAATACACACATTAGTTACAACTAACTATTCCTTAGCCAACCATCACAAATTGTTATTTTATACCTGGTATTTATAATATCCTGAAGCTCTTTCCATTCTCCTTTTAGTTTGCTTCTCTTATCAGAGATAGCAGCCTGTTGCACTTCATCCACAAGATTTTCTAAGGTAGAGGAGATGTTTTCCAATTGTGTCCAACCAGAACTGGTTTCACTTTCTATCACCTAAAAGACATGCAGCATTAATTGCATTAATATGATACTGTATTTCTCAATGGACTGGACAGTTCATAAAATTACAGTCACAAGAGTCTCTGCAGAAAAAGCAAAGACATCACCTGAAAGTAAGAGTATCTATTGCTTTCTTTTTCTTTAAGACTACATTTGTAGCTGCATGCAAATCTCTAACAACTTTTTATGATTAGTATTTCCATGGCTCATATATGCCTTGGCGACATTTTCTAAAAGGCTCAATAAATATGATTCAGCCATTTTTACTACAAGAATGAATGGGAAAATATCTCAACTTAGTTGCGTTCAAAAGAACAACAAAAAATGTAAGAACTGAACCAAGTTCTGAGATGCTAGATAACCTTTGTACTCCTTCCAAGCAAGGACTTGAAAAATTGCAGTAATAAATTCCCTCAATACCAACTATGCACCTTTTATCATGCCCTTCAGGTTCTCACAAACCTAATCAAGTTCTAAGTCCTGGAATAGTTTCGTTATGCACATACACCACTGTCATTTGATGGTTCAGCTCTGAGGACTCCTCCAGCCCTGACCATGAATCCATCACTTACCACTCCTCGTGACAAAAAAAAACTGCTTTCCGTAGTTATTTTTTCCATTAGACCTATTTCAGCCTGCAGATCACAAACTGAGAGCCACCAATTTCTTCTTTCAGCAACACTTGCAAAACTCCACTGTTAAGTAGGAATGCAGTCTTGCTGAATGCTAAATCCTTGATTTCCCTTCTACTTCTAATAAACCTGGTTGTAAGGATGCTCCTTTTTCCCTTGGCAATACAAGTAACACAGAGGGGCGAGGACTTTACATGAGAAAGTAACAATTTAGACACCAAATATGTTTTTAAAAGATGAATACTTACGTGTAGTTCAAGCAGCTTATTCTGAAGACATGAAGTGCCTTTTATTTCATCAGTAAAGCCAGATGCTACTTTATCTCTGCTGATTTGTAAAAGTTCCTCCAAGTTATTTCTTTGCGTGTTATAGCTAAAGAAAGATGCAATCACGTCAGAGAGAATATTACTTCTAATTTAGTGGAAATAAGGCAGGAGTTGAGACTTGATGACCAATAGATTACCATAAAAAATACGCACAGTCTATTGCAAATGCATAGTTTCACCTAAGTCCCAAATGAATGGGCATAAATAAGCAATGTATAAAAGAGCTGAGAAATTGCTCACCTGCCTGATTTTCAAGTACGAATACCTGCCTGCATTCTCGAAATTCAGTTTTATGAACATAGAAATGTAAGTTCTTTAAAAACTTAACAAATTTTTTAAATTTTGCAGTATTTGAAATTAGTAAGGCAGATACAAATTTTTCTGGCTCAAGCGAAGAGCAGAAGAAAAAGTTTTAGAGCTCTAAGTGTTCTTGCTACAAAATCCTAATGTTTCAAGCATTTAGCTACTATACTGCTTCCTTATCAATTACAGAGCAATAATAAGTAAACTGTAGCAGAACAAGAACAGAGTTCTGCATAGCATAAGTGCACCCTATGTTTGATACATTCAATTAATTTATGAATATCTATCATAGTATCATCTCTTAATATACATGCATTTTTTCCTTTAAAAATTACCTCTCTAGTAAAGCTGGTATGGGCAAATCACTGCCTTCCTCACATTTCTTCGCACAGCTTTCTCCATTGTGATGTTTCACATCTGGTTCCAAAACTACATCTGCAGCAGATCTTGAGGTCTAAGTAAAAATAAAAAAAGGCAACAATGACCTCTGCATCATGCTCTGTTAATACACAGTGAATACTAACAGACACCTGTGAACTCCTGAAAGAAGGAATTGCTTCATGTGTCCCAAAGGGGATGAGAGATACCATTCATGAACCAAAAGGGCAAATTTTTGAACACTTGCAGACAGGTCATTCATTCCTTACACAGATGCTAGGTCTTTGGTGAGCACAAGCCACTTGTGCAAATTTTTGCTGCAGCTCCATGGACACCCTTGAACAACCACAAGGTACTGTCTTCTGCAGCTTTTGTCAGGCTGCTTATACCAGATGCCTTCGCATGTCGCTCGTCTTTGATTCCAGGATATACTCTACTCCTCTGATACTGATATGCTGTCTGAGGCTGGCTGATGTTAGTTATATAATTCATACTTTGATTATCCATGAGAGAACAGATTTCATCATTTTATCAGGGACAACATTAGTAGCCTTACAAGAGATCTCCCTTCATAACGGTCAATTTCTACATATCTTCAAACTTTATGTAAATGCAATGAGTTCCTTCCTATAAACCACCAGTCTGAAGGCTGTCTGATGAGCTGTTTGCAGCCTTGCTTTTGTGAATATTTATCCTAAACGAGACATCTTCTCTGGCATCCAAATGATGAAATGCAGCATCTTCTCCCTCTGAAATTATTTCTAATAAGATACATATGTTATGGTTTTCCCTATATTTTTCTAAAGCAAGTGCCTCCAACTCTTCACTATTTTTTCTCTCTCTGCTCTCTGAAACTTGTTCAAATGACTGGAATACTATGGGGGATTTGCATCTGAACACAGCTTCACACATGACTCTTCCAGCAGAGAGCCACTCTTTAGCAAAATATAACACAAGGTTGGAGAGTCACATCTCCTCGAGATGCTTCATGCTGTTTCTTGCATGTTACTTTTTAATATTTACTTAGTCTATATTCCTAAGTGTAATGGATTTTTGATGTCTGTCCAGAAGCTTGAGGTCCCGCCACAATAAGGACAGCAACAGAAGTAATCATATTTTCCTTTTGCCAGTGATCTCCCCTAGACAGCGCACTCCTTTCTAGCAGTAAGTATGGACTTCTTACCTCCTGTGCCATAAGGATACCAGTTTTTTGAGAAGAACTGGGCTTTTCTCCATTCTCAGAAGCAACAATGGAGTTCCTATGGTTTAAAAGAAAAATCATCTTAAGAACAAAATATGAAATACAAAGGGAAAAAAAGAAATCACAGCATCATAGAATGGTTTGGGTTGGAAGGAATGTTAAAAATCATCTAGTACCAACCTCCCTGCCATGGGCAGGGACACCTTCCACTATACCAGGTTACTCAAAGCCCCATCCAACATGGCCTTGAACACTTCCAGGGATGGGGCATCCACAACTTCTCTGGGCAACCTGTTCCAGCGTCTCACCACCCTCACAGTAAAGAATTTCTTCTTAATATCTAATCTAAATCTACCCTCTTCCAGTTTTAAATCATTACCCCTTGTCCTATCACTACATCCCCTGATAAAGAGCCTGGATGTCTGCTATAAGGTCTCCCCAGAGCCTTCACTTCTCCAGGCTGAAAAATCCCAACTCTCTCAGCCTGTCCTCATAGCATAGGTGCTCCAGCCCTCTGATCATCTTCGTCGCCCTCCTCTGGGCCTGCTTCAACAGGTCCACATACTTCTTGTGTTGGGGGCTCCAGAGCTGGACGCAGTACTCCAGGTGGGGTCTCACAAGAGCAGAGTAGAAGGGCAGAATCACCTCCCTCACACGGCTGGCCACACTTCTTTTGATGCAGCCCAGGATGTGGTTGGCTTTCTGGGCTGCGAGCGGACATTGCCAGCTTACGTTGAGCTTCTCATCAACCAACACCCCCAAGTCCTTCTCCTCAGGGCTGCTCTCAAGCCATTCTCTGACCAACCTGTATTTGTGCCTGGGATTGCCATGACCCAGGTGCAGGACCTTGCAGTTGGCCTTGTTGAACTTCATGAGGTTCACACAGGCCCACCTCTCCAGCCTGTCCTGGCATCCCTTCCCTCCAGCGTGTCAACCGTGACACACAGCTTGGTGTCATCTGCAAACTTGCTGAGGGTGCACTCAATCCCACTGTCCATGTCACTGACAAAGATGTTAAACAGCACTGGTCCCAATACCAACCACTGATGAATGCCACTCATCACTCACTGGTCTCCACTTGGACATTGAGCTGTTGACTCCAACTCTTTGAGTGCGACCACCCAACCAATTTCTTTTCCACCAAGTGGTCCATCTGTCAAATCCACGTCTCACCAATTTAGAAGCAAGGACGTCGTGCAGGACAGTGTCAAATGCTTTGCACAAGTCCAGGTAGATGATGTCAGTTGCTCTTCCCTTATCCACCAACGCTGTAACACTGTCATAGAAGGCCCCCAGGTTTGTCAGGCACGATTTGCCCTTAATGAAGCCATGTTGGCTGTCACCAACCACCTCCTTATTTTCCATGTGCCTTTAATTAGTTTCCAGGAGGATCTGCTCCATAATCTTGGTGTGCACAGAGGTGAGACTGACCAGCCTGTAGTTCCCTGGATCTTCCTTTTTTTCTTTTTTAAAAATGGGCATTATGTTTCCCCTTTTCCAGTCAGTGGGAACTTCACCAGACTGCCACAACTTCTCAAATATGATGGATAGTGCCTTAGCAACTTCATCTGCCAGTTCCCTCAGGACCTGCGGATGCATCTCATCAGGTCCCATGGAACTGTGCATCTTCAGGTTTCTTAGATGGTGTGAAACCTCATCTTCTCCTGCGGTGGGTGGTTCTTTGTTCTCCCAGTCCCTGCCTTTTGATTCTGTGAATTGGCTGGTGTGGCTAGAGCCCTCGCCAGTGAAGACTGAGGCAAAAAACTTGTGGAGTATCTCAGCCTTGTCCATATCCCAGATAACCAAGTATCCTGTTTCCTTCTGGAGTGGGCCCACATTGTCCCTAGTCTTCCTTTTATCCCTGATGAAACTGTAGAAGCTTTTCTTGTTGCCCTTGATGTCCCTGGCCAGATTTAATTCTACCTGGGCTTTAGCTTTCCTAACCTGATCCCTGGCTGCTTGGACAATTTCTCTGTATTCCTCCCAGGCTACCTGTCCTTCCTTCCACCCTCTGTAGGCTTCCTTTTTGTGTCTGAATTTCTCCAGGAGCACCTTGTTCATCTGTGAATGCCTCCTGGCATTTTTGCCCAACTTCCTCTTTTTTAGGATGGATCGCTCCTGAGCTTGGAGGGGGTGATCCTTGAATATTAACTAGCTTTCTTGGGCCCCTCTTCCCTCCAGGGCTTTATCCTAAGGTACTCTACCAAGCAGATCCCTGAAGAGGCCAAAGTCTGCTCTCCTGAAGTCCGGGGTAGCGAGCTTGCTGTGGGCAGCTCCTCGCTGCCCTATGGATCTTGAACTCCACCATCTCATGGTCACTGCAGCCAAGGCTGCCCTTGAACTTCGCATTCCCCATCAGTCTCTCCTTGTTAGTGAGAACAAGGTCCAACATAGCACCTCTCCTCATTGGCTCTTCTCTCACTTCGAAAAGGAAGTTATCATCGACACATTCCAGGAACATCCTGGATTGCTTATGCCCTGCTGTGTTGTCCCTCCAACAGATATAGGGGTGGTTGAAGTCCCCCGTGATGACCAGGCCTTATGAATGTGAGGCTGCTCCTATCTGTCTATAGAGACCCTCATCCACTCAGTCTTATTGATCAGGTGGCCTGTAGTAGACCCCCACTATAATGTCACCTGTCCCTGCCCTCCCTTTATTCCTGACCCATAAGCTCTTGATTGGCTCCTCATCTATCCCCAGTTGGAGCTCCATGTGCTCCAGCTGTTCACTGACAGACAGCGCGACACCCCCTCCTTGTCTCCCCTGCCTGTCCTTCCTAAAGAGCCTGTATCCTTCCATTTCAATGCTCCAGTCATAGGAGCCATCCCACCATGTCTCCGTGCCATAGAGGCTAATGATTAATTAATGACATTCTGGCTAATGATTAAAAACAGCGCAGCTCTGCTGAAGAGTAATCAAACATTGTACTTGCTAGTTTATGAAACTTAATACTAAATGTTTAAACGTACAGTTGCCCATAGTAACGTACTTGGTAGTACATTTACAATATCACAAAAATCTATCTGCATATCTGATTTCTACGAAGCTACAACACATCATGCACTCAAGTCAACTCACTCTTTCTTAGACGATTGTCTTTTTCCAGCACGAGACAGCAGGGCCGTGTAAGTATCTTCCACAATTCGTTGAAGCTTTTCTAGCTTTTGTTCACAGTCTGTAGTCAGTGTCTGTATGCCTGGGACAGTTTCTTCTGGCAGTCTTCCCAATATTTTAAGGTCTTCTAATGACTTGCTAAGTTCCCTCAGGCTGCCTTCGTGTGAAAAAAAGGCCTAAACAAAGAAAAACAGTATAATAAGCTCATGTTAAGTCATAAGGATATGCAGTTATTCTCATACTTTTTTTTTTTTTTTCTATCTCCATTGTCTTCTCGGATGAGTGCACTTAAATTGTAAGCTGTCAAACCAGGAGAGAAACATTTATTTTCCCTCAATTCTTTTTCAAATAAAGCCAGGAAAGAAATAAGGATTTCTGGCAACAAGTTCCCTAGCTGCATTCACAAGGCTATACTGACCCTTGCTTGATTTTGAAAATCGTTACGTTACTACAATTTTAGCTACTTTTGTCCAAAGTCCTCTTCACACTGACATCAGATATACATCCCATCAACTACAGAAAAAGTAGAATTGGAAAATTTATTTAAAATATTCTCTGTCAATAATTATACTTTCTACGGTGAATCAAGATCTACTAGAAATCTAACAAAAATAGGAGCAGAAGGAATGCACCTAAGAATGCTTATTTCTCTTTACTTTTGCATATGTAATAGTTTCTGAACATGAACCCACAAGAAGCAAAGACTAAAACTCCACTGAATGCAGTGAAGACCAGAATTTCATCAGGAGAGCAATTTCCTACCATTATAAGTGGTAAACTCACCACATCAATGCATCTCAAAGAGAAGGATGAAGGAAAATACTAGAAGCAATGAAGTATAAAATCCATTGCTTATGGAATATGTAAGATTCACCATGACTCACCCTGGCAAGTGAAACTTGAATGTCTTGGTTTAACTCTATGGTTTATACACAGCACAAAAACAGAAGTAAAACGTGTCTATTGCACTGTGAGAAGATACTCTCACCTGAAGGCACTTAACACCAACTATGCAACTGTAACAATCAAGGGAGTCAGAGAACACATAATCATTTCCTCTTTTTACAATTTGCACAGCTAAATCTGTTTTAATGCTTCAAGGCTGTCTTAAAAAAAATAAAAGGAAAAAAGACACCATCCACATAACGAGGAGCTAATTCTAAAAGTCTGCAAGGAGGCTAATATCTGCAGTCAAAAAGGTAAAGAAATAATTTGGGTGGCCTCTTTGTTCTTTGTTTACAGGACACCAAGAACAAGGACCCTGTTCCACAAATGCAGGCTGCAAAAACGTACCTAAAAAGGAGCAAGAAGGTCAGACAATTCATTCACAAAGAGAATTAGGTGAGCAGAAAAGGAGTGGGGCAAGTACCTCATGTTCCTTGATGAGCCCTTTGGTTTTATCCATACTTAGGAGTTTCTTCTCTTTGCCTAATTGCTTATTGATTTTTTTTAAAGTTGCGTTGAAATTCTTTTTTTCCCTTTCTATTATGAGCTGGACACAGGATACAATTTCATCACGAACTGCCTGTAAAATTCAAAACACATTATCCCTGTGAGACAGTATTACAAAGCAAATAAAAACCTCAGAACATATTGCGACAAAAAAATTGAGAACAGACAGTGGATTATCTTTCCATATTATCTCACCTCCCATCTTTTACGAACATCTTTACTCTTTTCTTCCACCACCACCTTTTCATGATCAGATGAAATATTTTTCAATTGTTCAGCTGCTTTCAAAAATTTATCAAGAACTTTATTGTCCAGAGCATTAAAAGCTTCCTGCAAGAAAAGTATCACAATGAAAAATAAATAGAACTGAATGTGGCTTATTTATCTAATAAAATTACATCAGTAGCATACAAAAACCATGGATAAAGCATGTACACATTGCATGCATGGGCTGTGATCATCCTTGTAAGGGTGTGTATGAAGACATTTCCCATCCTTGGATACCTGCTAAAAGGCAGACAATATCTGTGTACGCTTTTTGGAGAAAAGCGGATGTTGTCCTTGTAACTCCTCTTTTAGGAGCAAACTTGGTACCAAGGAAGAAAGATTAAGGTCCCTGAACTTCGCATCATTTCTAGGGAATATATGTGGCCATGTCCCATGCTTGTCAGAAAGTGGGTGAAATGTCTGTACCAGTGTGATGGGACCCTATACGATGGCCTGGAGTGAGGCTCTGAGCTGCTCCTGGCACATGGCCACCCAGGACTTGCTGTGCAAGATAAGGCAACACAGATTTTGGGCACTTCCATTTTTGATAACTCACTAAGGACTCCTTTAAGAGGTCCAGTGAAGTTCCTGCGGACTGGAAAAGGGGAAACATAACCCCCATTTTTAAAAAGGATAAAAAGCAAGACCTACAGGCTGGTCACTCTCAACCTCTGTGCCCGGCAAGATCATCGAGCAGGTCCTCCTGGAAACTATGCTAAGGCACATGGAAAATAAGGAGACCTTATAGCGGCCTTCCAGTACTTAAGGGGGGCCTACAGAAAAGATGGGGAGGGACTCTTTATCAGCGAGTGTAGTGATTGGACAAGGGGTAAAGGTTTTAAACTGGAAGAGGGGAGGCTTAGATTAGATATTAGGAAGAAATTCTTTACTGTGAGGGTGGTGAGACACTGGAACAGATTGCCCAGAGAAGTCGTGGATGCCACATCCCTGGAAGTGTTCAAGGCCAGGTTGGATGGGGCTTTGAGCAACCTGGTCTAGTGGAAGATGTCCTTGCCCATGTCAGGGGGGTTGGAACAAGATGATCTTTAATGTCCCTTTCAACCCAAACCATTCTACAATTCTATGATGCAGATTTTGAGATTAGGCACTTTCTTTACCAGTTAGACACTAGGAAAAGAGGTGATTCAGTATTTATCATCACACTTTAAAAACCTGTCCAAGAATTCAGGCATGTGATTCTTGATGGGAATCTTAATTATTAATCAGGCAAACAGAATGGCTGTAGTTCAGAACATGATGAGTTCTGATGGCATGATGGAGCAATTTAAGTTAAGACAGGGCACTGAATACCAATTTACATTTCTTCATTCAAGCCGTCTGCCGAGCTAATATATGCTAACAGTGCTAAATCAAAGAGCTGAGAAAAGCAGCAATAGCTACCAAAGAAAAAAATTCTGATATTTTTCTCACTGTGGTCCCTTAGCCTTTTAGATACTAAACACCACTAAGAAATACTCAAATTCAGATGGCTCAGAAAACAAACCCACCTCATATCTTGCTATACATTCTTCAGGATTTAATTTTTGACTGATGAGTTGCACAGCCTTTGAAATGGAGGCCTCAAGTTCTTTCTGGGATTCTTCAAAATTGAGCAAAGCCTCCTTCTCTGAGGGTCTCTTCTCAGATTTGGACAAGATGTTGTTCATGTCACCCATGACAGCCTTGGAAGAAAAAGACTCTTTTCAGAACATGCCTGAGTGTCAGTAATTACATAAAGCTATTGCTTCATAACATCACTCAAGTTTTTTTGAGTTGAGATACTGATCTTTGAAATGTTCTAGTTTCTGCCCCAGCAACAGTCTGGGAGACTGATTCCAATAGTATAAACCATTTTTTATTTTACAGCAATGAAAAAGATTCTTCCTAATCACATAATCCTAAAAAATTAGAGATGTCTGCATGTATAAAGTACAATAACAATAAGAAAGGAATACCTCTATTTTGTCTCTGGCTTCTTTAATTCGTGCCTGCAGCCCAGTGGTGTAAGAATGCTGTTGGGACACCTGACTTGAAACATTTTGCGTCAGGGATTGCAATATCTCTTCTGCTGCCACAACTTGTTCTTGGCATGAGGCTCCCCTTGCAGCCAAGCTCTGGTTGAATGAAAAACATTAGAAGCTTCTATAGTATTTATGTCTTTTTGTTTAAGGGAACTGAATGAAAAAAACAGCCTTAGTCATGGATGGTCAATATTTGGTGAAGAAAAAGATCTTATATTCCAATTATGGCCAGTATATTGCACTGCAAAATCTCTCTGTAGAGAGAAAGAAGTCTGCTGCCATCCACAGGGGATTCTGTTTGCTGTAACAGCCTTCCTGTCAATGTGATACCTCCCATGTCTTTGCCTCGGAGCCAATTAGAAGTATTTTTTTAAACATGCTCTCCCACCCACACAGCTTTCCAAATGAATGTACAAACCACACATTTGGATATGCATCATCTGATCATTAAGTCATCCAAAAGTAAGCACATATATCAAGGCTCAGATTTTCTTGGGGTGTTCAGTACTAAAAGGCAGGAAGCAGCTGGGTATTTTGCATGCAAAAGCAATGTGCCATATTTAAATATTTATCATGAAACGTCGTTATTAGAGCTGTTTTGATCTATGAATATTCAAGCAGTTTTCCTGTTTGAAGTTGTCAATTAGCATTCTTCTAATGATAATTGGCGCTTTATCCTGGATCTCAACCTATTGTACCGCAGGTAATAAGCAACTTGATCTCTTCTGCTCATAGAGAGATACCATATCAGTCACATTTTTGGAGGCTGTATTTCAGGATGTCTTTTGTTACTCCATTGTTTTTAACAAACTAATGTCACACTGCAAAACGAGGCTTATTTTATAAACATAGGCCCACAATTACAAAAAGATGAATAGTTCCTTTTCTTAGGCTCACACTCCTTTGGTTCACAGTTATTGTAGGTGGATTTAACGTACCAAAGATCTCTGTTTAATTTTAGCCCTTAGACAGAAGAGCTCCAACCAAACCTCCTTCTGGTGGTCACCTTCCTACTGTTAGATTATACTGGCCCTGTTGCAGAAATAGCAAGAGGCAACACAGGACAGTGCTTCAGCTTCTCCAGCGCAAAGCTTGGCATCTTTGTTCAGTCTCACCTTCACTGGCAGGTGAAGAAAATAAATCAGACTTTGCACTGAAGCTGCTGAGTTATACATATATTTTTTTTATTATTTTTTTATTTTTTTTCAATCTGCCATCTGCTAGGGGGAGGAAACAATAACCCCTAGCAGAGACACACAGGAAACATTAGAGACTATTGGAAGTAACAAGAAATTCATCAGTGCTCATTGTGAATGTTTAGAGCAACTGCCTATAAGCTGAGATGCACAAGCTACCCAGCATGCTGCTGAAAATACTTCAGGTATTCATTTTTGACAGGTAAACCTTGAATACAGCCAAGTTGTCCCAAACCTCCTCCCTACACTACAGGGTAGATGATAGAAAGCACTGGATGACCAGGAGAAATTGTCAACTCGGCACCTTGCAAAATTTTAGTCTGCTGCAAATGCTGTGCTGGAGAGGGAGTAATTAATATCACTCAAGAGCAAGTGGCTGCTCAGCAGCACCAACAGCACTTCATTAGCATCTGCTTGTCATCTGGACGCACTGATGTTGGAAGAATCATTTGGGAGCGATCCTGGCATATAACATCAAAACACTAGCATTGCCTTGAATTCTTGCCAGTGTTACAGCACAAAATCCACATTCATTTCTGCTTCACTGATGATGGCTCATTTCACCCCAGCCACTAATCTATGCTGAAAGATAAGAATCTGATGAACAAGTATTTTAAGCAGTGTATTTCCATTTTCACCTGCAAATGTTCCTCCAGCTCAGGTTGCACAGGCCTCTCATGGCTGACCTCACCAAGCAGGCGTCCAATCTCTGCTGCCCAGCTGTCCACCCCTCCAAGGAGCTCTTCAATTTTCTCCAGGCTACCCGGAAGCTCCCTGGTCTTTTCAGGAGCACCTGTGCTCTCTTCACCAAGCTACAAACAAAGAACAGGCTAAGATGTTCATACCCATCATTGGTTCATGGGCCTCTCCACTATCCTCCTGCAAAACCCAGTCATCACTTAGGCTTTTGCATCCAATGGGCGACAAAGGAGAAATAAATGCCAAACACACTGGTAAATACATCATGTGAGACTCACTTCTTCAACCTTGAGAGCAAGAGGGACAGCACAACCTGTGCCCATATGGCCTGCCCTCTTCCCCTATAAGCAAGCAGCCACAGCCACACTACTATGAAGAATAAATCCTGGGCTGCAGCATCCCCAGGCTACGCCAGGGAATTTTCCGAGAGAACAGTAGCTGGTGTTGGTCAAATCCAGACCAGTGAGCATGCTAACAGTTTAATGGTACTGGCAGTCATGGGTGAGAGCTCAAGCATTTGCCCTTGCTTTTTTATATATATAAAAATAAATATAGTATACATTATAGCCATAATGTCCCAAGCAATGCCAGAAAAAAAACCCTCCTGATGTCCTTCATCCCTTCTGAGGGTGGAAGAGGCCTCTTTATCTCTGCTTTCTGAATGTATTTCCTAAAAGCAACTCTTAATACAGGTTTTTCTAGGAAACTCCAGATTTCCCTCACTCTTGGGAACATGTTTCCTTTGACCTCCTTGCATTCTCGTTAAGCTCATATCCTACAAAAATGTTGTGATTTTTTGCCACCATTTATTGTCACAGATGGACCTTTAATAAACGTCAATGAAAGGCTCAACTTAGAAAATTACGAGCTCTAATATACCCAACCAGAGCAAAAATGTCATTCTTGTGAAAGCATTTTAGGAAACATAATATATGTAACATTAAGCAGGTTGTATAGGAATTTACAGCAACCTGTCAAGTGAGCTGGTGTAAAGTTGCACAACCCTAGAAATATCTATGCAGCAATAATTACTTTCTACGAGCTGAGACAGAGATTATACAATTTAGCAAAGACTCACAAGCTCTTAACAAATCGATTACTTCCATCTCTAGAACTGAATAAAGAGCTTTATCATGCAATAAGATTTCCTTTTATAAGTGGTTTTAAAATTTCCATTCAAAAAATTGAACATTTTCCATCGTGTCATAAACAGCATTTAACTGAGTCACAAAGACTTAAGAATGGAATGCCTTTGTGTATTCTCCATTCCTCCTGTTTTAAAACTGGAAATTCGGAGTTGACTAAAAGATTTATTAACCTCTGATTAGGAAGCTGTTAAGTCTAGAAAATATGATTTTGAAGGCTGCATAACAAGAGAGTCATATGAAATTAGTAACTTACAAAGTGCGTCCGCTTGATGAACTTAGCCCATCTCCTATTCAGTTTCTTCAGCTCTTTGGCAATATTCGATCCAACTTGCTCTTTGCTGACTTCGATGAGATAATTTCCAGCTTCATTTAAGGAACCATGAACCGAATTCCACTTTGCCAGGGTCTCAGCAGGGATCTAGACAGAGGCACTGAAATCATTTAAAGCAGAACCCTGCCAAAAGTTTATTCCCAAAATGGGGAACAGAAAAGCAACAACAACCACCACTGTCATGCATATGGCTTTCCTTATAGGAGGCTTCCAAGTATCTCTGTCTGTCATTACAAAGAGAAATCCAACTACAACTACATACCTCTTTCGGATGCTCATTTCGTTTTTCGTCCAGCCACGTCTTTAGTAAGTGGACGTTTTCTGTATAATTACTCCAGGAAGACAAGACTTTCTGTAGTGTGGTATTCACATTGGAAATATAGTCTCTGCACATAGAAATCTTTGACTCCACTGTCTTAAAAAGTTTGCTAATTTCTTGAGGATCTCCTGCTAGGACATCAAATAGGGACTATTATTTTAGATTCGGAAACAGAGAGGTTAATTACACAGAAGCAGTATTTTACACAAAACATAGTGGGAATTAAAACTGGTGACAGCACATCAGTTCAAAATAGAGGTCTTCATATCAATTTATATGCATGAACTCACCTAAGTCAGGATCGGTTATGTTTTTGTTTTTCAAATCTTCACAGATGTGAGTAGCAGTTTCTAGTTGTGTTTCAAGTCTCTTTTCTTCAATGAAATTCTGCCCAAAGTGAAAAGTAATTGGCATGGGTAACACTAACCCACATAAAACTAGGTAGGAAATGCAGCTTGGGTTAGATATTTTTTTTTAACATGAGCCTATAACCAGCAGGTTAAATGCAAACAGAGGAAAGCCCATCCAGCAACTCCACTGCACCCTTTAGTCTGAAATAGACCTGTTCTTTTTTCTGCTCGTGCGGTGAGTAACTTAAATGGGAATATTAATTCCTGAATGCCATTGCCTGAGTCATAGCCGTGTACAAATCAGGACTGCTTATTTCAAAAAGTTACGTCCCTAGGCAATATTAAGAAATGGCATCTCGCACAAGTCAGGCAGAATTTAATCACATAAGTCAGAAAAGTGATGAAAGTGAAAGGTTGGTTTTCCTGCATGCACAGAAATATTGACATGCCTTGTTCCTGCCGCAGATCAAGTAAAATCCAAACTGGGCATGGAAAGGGTGAGAGAGGAAGAAATGGGAGCAGAGGAGAAGACTTGTGCTTTGAACATTCATCCAGGGAATGAGAGTTGATCCTCAGCCTCTCTATGTCTGAGCTGCATCTCACCCCAGAGCTCCCCACTCCTACAAATGTCCTATCTAGAAGGCTACAAAACAAACCCCTCTCTGTGGCCATGAAAAACCTGGGCCACCATGCCACCACTCAGCCAGGACAGCACATCATGGAACCAGAGCAACAAGCCTTAAACTCCTTGGGAAAGCTCTATATTCTATCAGCTTGAGAAAGACTATGAACCACAACTGTAGAAATAACATAATAATAAGTATTTATGAAACCAACTGAATCAAGAAACTCAGCGTAGATTAACTCTGTACTCCCACCTCACCACAGAGTAAGGTTAACATGGCTCAGGAAAACTGATATTTTATACAACCTCTTGTTGCCTCCCTTCCACAGTTCTGATGTTGTTGAAATTCCCACTAATTTAACTAGTGCTTTGCCAGTCTGAAAAGCTTATGAGAAACTCTTCGGAAACTCCACTAAGATGTAATTCACAAGGAGTCCTAGTAACTGGAGATGGGGCAAAATTGATGGCATCAGCATTTTCATCTCTCTGCAGCTATTCTTGATGCATCTTTGTCAGGTTTTGGGGTAGGGCAATCCATCCCCTCCCATAGGCCTACAAATTGCATAGTTTTAATAACTTGAGCTCAGAAGCTGAGCTAAGCACACAATATAACAAAACAAAATTATTCATATTCAACGCAAAGCATAAGGAGGTAACGGAAGCTGGAAGAGGCAATAGCAAAAGGCAGTATTAGCCAGCACTGTGGGTAATGGTTGTTTTTGAAGACAGCAACTACTGAACTACCCCAGAGAGGTTTGAGTTAGGGAATGGCTGCTACTGCTGGCCCTGTAAATAGTCTAGAAAGAAAGAAATATTCCCAATAAAGAATAAAAAAGGGCAGAGAGAAAATTACAAATAGTCACTGCTTGCTCTATTTCTCCAAACTGAAGAAAGAACTCTCATTCAGAGGGAAATGGGAAGACATAGAGAAAACTTCTATGGAAATGTATCTATCTGTCCTTCTTTGCATAAATCCCAGATCTCACAAGTCTACCACGCTTCTACCAACTATCGTAGTATCTTCAGATGAGGACAGACACAATCAAAGAATCAAAGAGAATCTTGAATCAAAGAGAGGTGGGGAAGAATAATTATTGTCAGGGTGTGATACATATATTTTAAACTTACATTCCAATTTTCCAGCAGTGATTCCACGGACTCTTTTGTCCCATATTTCATGTCCCAGATATTCAGCTTTAAAATCACCTCATTGGCAACAGCTGAGCACAGTCCATAGTGGTATTCAAGAAAGGTGTTGGAGTTTGTGAAACAAATATTACTAAATCTGCAAACAGTGAAATGTTACAGAAGTTGACTCAAAATCATTGGATATAGAAAGCATTAATGTATTAGGTTTTAAGCCTAAAAACTCAGAATGACATATATGTAAACATTATTTTGTTATGACAGGAGTAAAATTTTAAGGTAACAACAGCTGGTTTTGTTGTGTTTTTTTTTAAGTAGCAACAATTTTGAGTCAATATTGACTCCTTAATTTATGAAAAAAATTAAATGCCCAAAAAAAGGGCATCTGCCATATATATGTCAAAGGGTCTCAGGTTACATACACAGATTCACTGGTCATTTTTTAAAATACCCTCCAACAGCTATACAGGGTTGCACAACCTGTAGATCTCAGTGATTTTAAAAGGTGTAAATTAAAAAATCAGAGAAAGAATCCCCACCCCCAGAGAAATTTTTACATTCAAAATATTCATGTTTCCTATATGTAGTGAGTGTTTCCTATCCACACCAGCAAAAGGCATCCGAAAAAGGCCTGTTAATGAGCTCCACTTTCTAACTATAATTAGACAACCATTGAACCAATGAGTGAACCTGCTCGCTCCACTGGACAGTCAATCTGTGCTTAGGTGGAAAATGCTCTTTTTCTGCAAGGCATGGATAAATTATATGCTTTGTTCAGAACAGCAGAGCAAGTCAATGACAGAGCTAGAACACAACATAGTCAAAGTAGAGTGAATTTGAGGATCACAACCTTCTTTTCATTTCCTCTAACTTTTCAGGCAAGACTAGTGGCATATTCTTCTCATCTTCATTCTTAAATGATTGAAGGGTGTCTAAGTGCGAATCAAAACAACCCATCAAGCCCTGTGAAGAAAAAGACATAGTAAGCCATTCCTTTTAATTCTAAAGTATTTCATCTGGGAACATGCAAGTCACCTGCCCTGAGAGTGAGAGCTATTAAGAAGCAGTCAGCACAAGGCAATCTTCCAATGTCTTTACTCATTAAAGTGCAACGAAAGTATTTACCTCATCACCTTCTAAAATGCATATTTAGTGCAGCACTATCTGATTTCTCTTATCATTGTGCATCTAGTTAAATATAAGGAACATGAATGTACACTACCCATGCTATCAGGTTTTTCTGCACTTTCACTATCATCTTTAGGACCAAAAAGTGTCATTGTAATGGTTTCAGGATATTAAGTTGTTCTTTGCTACATGTTAGCAAAGACTGGCAGCAAAAACTGTTGAATATCAACATATTATGTCACAACTTGCTTAATACTTCATTTGACAGCTCAATAAATTTCCATCTAACATCATGCTGATAGCATATCACGTTAAGCTTCTGACGGCCGGTATCACATGACAGGGGAATATTTTATGGGCATGTGTCTCAGCACCAAATTCCCTATGTAAAAATAAACCATAAAGTGCATTGCACAGAATATAAGCCTATTCATAAGTGACATATAAAGAAATATGCTAAAAGTTCATTTCTATGCAATAAAACTTGCCACAAAGCATGTTAGTGGAAATAGCTGAATCCTGGGATAGCCCTCAACCCCCAAAATAGTGCATAGACTTTAAACACTTGATTTTGTAACCTTAACACTCTTCCAGTCAGACAGTTATGAGCATTGGTGGGTAGTTTCCTAGATCTTAAGTGAAAGTAAAATTTCCATTATAAGCCACCACCTTGGCAACAAGATGCCTATATGAGACATACTAGAAGGACTGACTAGATGAAGGAGGGGAAAAAGAATTCTCAGCAGAATGTCTTTCCATTAGAATAAGTGGATTTGACAGAAATTAAGTATCTTGGGTTTCTTCTTCTTAAGGAACATAATGATTTTATCTACATATTCAATGGGAAAAAAAACCAACCTAAACCGACTACGTTTGTCTTATTCTTAGAAATGCTTTAACTACTTAGACTGACCAACAAAAACCAAAATTCATATAGCTAAAGTCTGGCAAAGTTGTTATCAGTTAAAAAAAACCCTCTCATATTGGAAACTGACTGGCAATAGTACAAAAAGTGGCGTTATCAAGCCATTCACAAGAACGTCTATTTCCCATTCTTTCGAATTCACTTTAACAATATGCCACAAAACCATCCAACTTCCCCCTTGTTCATAAAAAAACCAAGTACAGAATTATGATGATCAGCAAGGCATCAACACATCTACTCTTTTTAATGTTTTCAAACTCAAGAGACCGTTTAAACTATTATCAGTGTAAAGATTTCAAAAGCAGAATAAATAACTTGAATGGTTCTGAGGTATCAAAATACCTCTCATTGCTTTGAATGGAATTACAGAGTGATTCAGCAAATACTTAACTTTAAACACACAAACTGCGTGAACTCGCTGGAATGTAACCCTGAGCCCAAGTGCTTTTCTGAATAGGTATGTATTAAACATAGATTTAAAGATAAGAATGCAATTACCCTGTGTTATTACTTAACAAACAAACAAGTTGCAGGAACCACATAAAAAAGAATACCATAATTTACTCATTCAGATAGTACTGAAATTTAATCTCACCCCAGTGAAGTCAGAAAACATCTTTATATACCCATGCAGTTATTTAATTAAACTCATCATTGTTTAAAGGTATGCTCAGAAGAGCCTTTAATCTTCAGAAGATAAACATATCCATCTCACTTCCCAAAATGTCAAATAGAAACTCCATAACAAGTGCTTTGCTGGGTCAGACTGCAGCAGAATATTCCTTTACGATCAGCATACCTTAAATATTACAATTATTTCTCTGAAGACAAACATTGCTTTAAACGGGTCCTGCAAATCAGGCAAATCTTCCGCCTGCAGGTGTTCTACCTCCTGAAGCCAGGCCTCAATGCCATCCAGAGGGGAGGGCAACATCCGGTCCAGCTTCGCTTTCCATTCATTGATCTTTAAATGGAAAACAAGTGATTAAGTTTCTCACTATTATTTTCTTCCCCATCCTCAAGATACTGATATATGCTCCATAAGCTGATGCTCTAGGCATCCCAGAAAAAAACCCCACCTGTCACCATTTAGAAAAGGAGCTTCCAGTGAAGTCAGCTGCAAATCAGCTATGTTTACCCGAGACCCAGATTTGCTCACCTGCCTGTAATCTCTGTAACACTACAGAGAATTTGGCAGTTACTATCCTTGGCTGGTGAACATCTGAAGGACCAGCAACGGGAAAATTTATAGTGAATTAGTAGCAAAATAGAGGGGAAACAGGGACGCTCTGGACAGATTTCCATCATGGGGCTGACAGGGGAACATCTCTTCCAGAAAGAGAAATAACCAACAAGCAAGGCCCAACACATCCCACTTGTGGCAGAGGGAGACAACACAGCCAACCTCATCGCAAAGCACTGACCAACCAAATCTCACTGTCACTATCCATACCATGGGAAAGAATATATTAACACACTTTTCCCAGCTGCATCATTAACTAAGCCATAATTATGTCCCAAAAGAACCTTTTAAGCATAAATAGGCCAAAAACTTTGATCAGAAAAGGGCTCAAAGATAATCAGATGCAGGCTATTTTTAACAGATGTCTCAATGTCCTGAGGTTCAGGATGCAGAAGGGTAATACACGGTCACTCTCTGCCTCTTCTTGGGCACTGTACAGCACCTCCCCACTCTTCCCTGTGCGAGTTCCTGGGCTAGACTTAGGCTTCTTCATTAAACACAACCATGCTAGTAACGAAGTGAGCTAGAAATGCCTCTGACCTGAGAGATCAATTTATCCCACTCTTCTCTCATCTGCTGGTGGCTTTCGCTCAGCTCAGCTTCACTTCTTTTTGATAACAACACAGGCAGAAAGGGGTTTTTTTCTTGGTTAAATGCTTCCATAAATGACATCATTTCCTAGGGATAAAAAGGAAGAATAATTCATAGAAGACTTCAGATGGAAGCTCATGGAGCCAAGTACTGCCTTTGAACACATTGGTATGACTTCCATTAACTTCAAAGGGTGTGATGCACAGAAAGGCAAGACAGCAGGAAAAAGTCTCCAGGCAGTATTTAGGTCTGAAATTATAGGTGCAAATCTGTATTTAATATAACATCAGCGCGGTCAGGACATGGTTCTCCCCTCCCACCGAGGGAAAGGGAAAATTCCTCCCCTCACAATCCCCCATGGGACATTTTATTACAAACTCTTGGCTACAATATAAACAAAGAAAATTTTACTTCAGCCACAATCTATAGCTAACATTTCAACTCCTCCACTAGGCTGGGTAAAAGCTACTGTTATTATTATCACAGAATTGGTGAAGGCGGCTCAATAAAGGGCCTATGTGCTTGAATTTGTCCAAGTCTTCAACTGTGTCAGTTAATTAAAAGACACTACTTTACTCTCTCCATAAACTCTTGCTCTGCTCAGAAACCAAGCAGCATATATCTGTTTCCTAACAGAAACAATTTTATCCTATCCTTCCCTCAGTCATTTGAGGGCATTTACAAAATTCATTGTCATATTTCCAACTCTTGTTTAAAAGTCTATTTAACACTTCAGTTTAGGTCATGAAGATGAAAAGCTGTTTCTGGGAATATTTTTACTATTTCTTTTTGCAAAAGAAGTTAAATATGAAATGCAACTTACTTTGTACTTCTGGTAATATGTTTCATTCTCTGTGTCGATGAGCAACTTTGCTAACTTCTTCTCCTGTGCAGCCAACCAGCTCATGGCCTCCCTTACTTTTTCCTGGTAATTAGAGCAGAAAATCTCATTTTTCGAATTTGCAAGCCTTGTTTTTAATTTACATTGTGCCATAAAACAACACACATTGAGCGTACGACAAAACCCATTCAAAGCTATTGAAAAACAAATAATAATTCCTGGGATTCTAGTGAGTTTTGGGTCAGGCACTATTACAGGGCAAGGCCAAAGTTTTAAACCTGGCACCTGGATATATGAAGGCATCTTAAAAGTAGAGCCTCACTGCACACCTATAGAAAGGAGATTATCAGTATGGAGATATGTAGATAATCAATTAATACATAGACTGTCATAGGAGAATATAGAGAATAGAAAACTCGGTTTTGCAACCAGTGTGATCTGTGAGTAACAACTTTAGTCTGCTTTACATGCGAGCTATTAAATGTAAAGCTGGTGGTTCTGCACATTTGCAAATCTGTCTGCCTCTACCCCAACATTTACATACAGACTTCAGAGCACGCATGAAGACAACCAGGCTTGAAAATGTCCTCTGTAACAGTTAAATGAAAAAACAAGACAACTTGCACAGCAATTCCACCTGTATCATCAAAAATCAGTCACATTGAGTCTTGACTATGACACAGGAGCATCATAAGGTTCAAGCCAATTCAGCCCTGTCAGTAGTTGAATCAGAGGATCAAACCATGATTTAACTGTTACTGAGTCAGGTTATAAACTGGGTAAAGAAAGTACTTGATACTCTTGGCATCCATGATGCGCATTCATTTAAAAATGCTTCAGTGATAAATCACATGACATACCTGCACGTCGTCTTCAGATTCACGTAAATTCCTGGAGTATTGCAGAAACTGAGCCACATAAGTCATGATTGATCTTTCATCTGGATTCATAATGTCAACATCTACAAGAACCAATACATCATTTACATAATTACACAGCCCTCTAGGCCTGATCACATAATTACACACTATACTGCAGTTATTAAAACACATTACCGTAAGCATGTTTATTTTGCAGCAGCTCAGTTAACATACCATTGACAGAAATTAATATGTAATGAACATTTTTTCCTTGGGAATGTTTTAATATTACATGATGAGCTAATGAACAAGCTTCTCCCATGAACAGGAAAGTTTCACACCCTTTCTTCTGCATATCATTCCTGCATTTGCTGCCAATTCAAAAATCTTAAGTATAGTTGGTGTCATAAAATAAAGAACCTCAGGTATGAGCATTACAGTAAAGACTAATGTTCCATTTCAAACTTAAGCATAGCCTTATTTTTTCCTGTATTATAAGTCAACACATATAGGATTATATTAATCTCACTTCTGATAATAAAGACCATAAAAAAGCAGATCATTTACCTTCAGGTTCAAGAAGCCGTGGAATATTCAGCTCCAGTTCTGCAATTCTGAAAGCCTCTCTCAGGTTTTCTTTATTGCTTCTAGATTTTGCCTTCTCCAAATCAACTAGACCTGGTCGTAGGGTTTGGATGATGGCTAAAAAAGGCAGTCCGCTTCGCCAGCTTGCCTTGAAATCAGTCACATTGATAGAGCCATGCCTATCCCCAAAATGACGAGAAACAAAATGTCATAGCCTGTTTCCTCAGATGTCCCAAGTACAGATTTAGAAATTTAGAAACAAAATATAAATTCAGTAAAATGGGGTATGAACCAAATGTAAGCAGTTATAGAGGACGTCGCCACTGAATTTCTGGAAAAGCTGGGTCAGACAACAGTACGGCCAGTACTACCAATCGCTATAATTATATATGTTTTTACTATTTTTGCAAAGTGACTCTTTGCAAAATGACTCAATGTTTTTATCTTATGTTGCATTCTGAAGACAGAGCTTTGCTGATCCAATATCCTTTCTGAACATCAACTTTGTGCTCAATATCTGTGCATTCTATGAGAAGGAAAAATAACAAGCAAAGCACTGAAGAGCATGCAGGTATTTGACTGTAAGAGCACTGAGTATTGGAATCACCTCTGTCATTTTAGAAAATCCAGACCTTAAAAGAGATCTATTACTGCGAGAAAGATACTCCTTTTTCTCTTATTTAGCTTTGTGTCTTTAAAACATCTTCTATTAAGCGGTGCCTGAACAGTGCTGTGAGGTGTCCAGCTCTACAAGCCACAGGGAATTCTGGGATAACTTACCAGAAACACCTCATGTATTCTGAGTATGTTATGGCATGGAAAAGATGTGGGATTTCAGGTGATCAAATTTAGTTACCAACAATGGGCCAGGACTTACAAGATTTGTTCTTTTACCAAAAACTATTGGATTCACTGAGAACAAAATCATTCAAGGTAATCACAGTTCAGAAAGGATGCTACAAAACGGACAGCAATATTGCTGAAAAAGAAAAGCAAGCAAAAGAAAGAGGAAGATTTAACGGACAGCGAGCTGGTTTTTACATGCCAATCAATCTTGTCCTGATAAAACACAGCTAAAAGAGAAACTTCAGTGCCTGAAAACATTCTCCCAGCAGAAAGTATCTGATGTGCTGATGAAGGCCTTTACCTCCCACTAACAACATGGAAGGATGTTATTATAATATAAAGCAACCAAAGAGCTGGAGAGAAAGGGCTGACATTATTGTAAAACATATTCAAAACATTTTGGATTGAAGTACTAGCCCTTGAAGAAAATGTAAAGCCTGCCCCTTGCAAGAAATACCTGTATCTGTTCTAGATTGTGTGCTGTGAATAATCCCACTGAAATCAACAGAGCCATGTGTACATCAAGCATAAGCAAACTTCTTGTTAGAACTGGGGACTTGGACCTCCTACGTTCACTAGGGTCCTTCTTGGGGATCATGCAGTGTTTCGACAGAAAAACACAAGGCACGGGAATCCTAGAAATCCCACATTTTCTATTTTCAAAAAAATTAATTATTGAAACTTTGTTAACCAGTGCCAACCACAAGGATTAATACTATCAAATCACATAAACATTCCACTAGAGTTATCACACAGAAGGCCCTAAAAGAGAAAAGCCAAACAACTCAATTTACATTGTGGTATTTTATTAGCAGAATTAGATTTGCTTTATTATATTTAAAGGGCTCGTGTCAAAACATTTAGGGCCTGATTGATGCAAAAAGTACTGGTAACAACATCTGAAATCTAAAGGATTTTCTGCTAAGCTGTCACTAAGTAACGTTTAAAAAAAAAGAGTGGAAAACCACATTTAGAGGAAAGCCGTAAATACAACGTGTAACATACTATTAGTAAGTCTTGGATGGAACTTACAGTGAACACTGTTCTTTTGCCCACAACAAAAGAGCCTTTGTAGCAGAAATCTTCCACCGTTCCTTAATTTTAGCACTTTTTTTAGCTGATCGGCTTGTCTTTGGAGAGGAGTCAACAGCACTTGAACGATCAAGTGAAGGCTGATTGTAAGTACAAGCAAGTGTCCTGGCAAGTTCTTCAATCTATCAGAGATGATAGGAGAGTTAATCAGGCTTCAGTGAAAAATTATCAAGACATCAACAGCAGAAAACCACATAGAATTAGAAAGGACTCAATGACAGCTGTAATAGTTCCCTGCCCCCAAAGATCAGATCAGGTTTTTTTGTTTGTTCAACCTGAACTATTTCATGCTGAATCCCCATCTTTAGGTGTTTTTTTGGCAGGAAATATTCACCCAATGACTTCACTTCCATGTTATACTGTGGGTACCAGCACTTGCATCAAGGGACTTTCTCACTCAGTGTGCTTTTCTACTCCTTCTACCAGTGAGAGCAGCTTGTGGCAGCTGTGTTTTCGGCTGCCAACAGTGTCATGTATTAGGCATGCTGAGAGTTTGCCTGCTGACTCAGGGTGCAGGAAAACCTACTCGATAGACCTGAGAGATTTACATTTGGTTAGAGAAGCTTGGTTTAGGTTAAAAGGTAATGCATACGGCTATGTGCAGTACAAGAACCTTCAGCAACAAAGTACTTTGACCAAGAAAAATACGGGCTACATCTAATACTGTTAAATAACTTTACTTCTTAGGGTTCTTCTGAGCCCCAGTCACCAGTTCACTCCCAGTGCCCCTATGTTAATTCACTGCTGGGCTCTTGCTAGAAGAGAGTTTGGCTCCATCATCCTCTAAACTCGATTAAAACAAAGCCCTGTGCTTTCAAACACCCCTTCTCCCCATAACCTCATGCCACACAAGAGTATCTTGAGTATCTTGAGTTAACTCAGTATCTTGTATAAGATATATTAACTTGGTATCTTGTATAAGAAACATCACTACGACAGCCTTCATGTTATTCAGGCACCTGCTACTGAAAAAAATAATAGCAAGAATTACACATTGTGAGCACAGCCAACACTGAAGAGGGGGGCTTCCCCTCTTCCTCTGGAGATGGACGTGAGCCACTTTGCACTAATTGCTCTATTTGGAGCTTAATCATTACAGGCCTTAGAGAGATAGGCAAAGTTTAGCCCATTTTTTAACTGGTTACTTGAAAAAAGAATCTCAGTATCTTTCCTTCCTACCATTTACAGCTAGATACTGTTCATTGGGCAGTAATGCCATCACTGCATTGGTGAAGCAGCTCAGAGACACAGGCAAGACGCACTGGTGTATCTCCTCCCTGAGCCATCACTTCAAGATGTCAGAAAATAGTCTTATGCTTTGTACTAATTGATCCTGTTTGGCAACCACAAAGGTCAACACACTTGTGCTTTTTCCCCCTCTATTAAAAAACTCTCTTACATTGCTGAAATACTTACATGAAAATGAAATATAATTGTCCAAATTAGGCCAAGCACAATGGAAGGTTTTCCTTCAATAATGTCAGCAACATGAATATTTATGAGCTTGAGCTAGAGAAAAAAAAAAAAAAAAAGGATCATTGTTAACAAAGGAAATGTTCCACCAGCTAAACTGGCTTTAGTTGTGAATTTTGAAGTTAATACTCACTGATCTGCTCTTTAAAAATGTCAAAGCATTTTCTATGTTGCTTCTGCACTGGAAGGTATTAAATCCTTTTTCCCGTGGCTGTGAAGCAAAAAGAACAGGTTACATCCTCAGTTGTAAAAATTAATTTTATTTTATATATTTGGAAAGGGAAGTCCTGCAAAGATTCACATATTAGTTTGGACCAACTTATTTCAGTGTGTTTCAATGTTAGTGGTGTAAGAATAAGTTACTTGCAAATAGCTCTATAACTCCAGAGGGATCATTCATATGCTTACAATTAAGCCTATCCAGAAATCTTTGATCAATCTGATGACGAATCGAGGTAATATTTTTATTACTCTGTCTTACCAGATGTTGACCTGAAAGCACTTCCAAAAGATCCAAAAGCAAATGTCCTTGCTGTATGTCTATATACAAGTCTGAGATAACAGAAGGAGGTGTATGCTGCAAAACAAATTTCAATGCTTGTCACATCATCTTTTGTCATTTTGAACTCAACACACTACAGCACATCACAGATTACTCTGTTGTTAAAAAAAATGTTTAGCAGTCTTTATTTTTTCAATGAGCTGAAATATAAATCCTGCATCTAGTCAGCCATATCCTGCTTCTTCTAACCCATTATTACATGTGTCTCTTATTCCCCCTTGCCCTGCCTCTGAGTTTTATAAGGATTACTTTAAGCCTCATTTTCAAGGATTGATACTTTTCAAGGAGGTATGTGGCAAAAAAGCCAGAAACTTTGAAAAGGGGCAAGTTTAGAGAAGCACTTAATTCATATTTGACTTCTTAATCAATGTATACTGAGTACAAATTTGACTACAGAGTTGAATAACTCTCTTCACCCACTTGTGGACAATACAAACCTAGCATGAGCTCAACATCTTCTGCTCAAGGAGGTACCAAAACAGAAATTTTTTCATCCAAGCAAGTAAGAGCCCCACCACATGCTGCATGAGCTGCTGTGTGAAAGCTTAAAGAGCACCTACACTACTACGTGGTTTGTCTTAATACTTATAAGTCACTAAGGTCATCCCATTAAACTCATGTTCTTGGCTTGCATCATAGAATAGTACTTACCTAAACACAGTAAAACTAATCATAAATACAGAACCTCATAAAAGCCTGAGATGCGTGCCACAATCCAGCACAATCTTTCAGCAAGATAGATAGTCATCTACTTACAAACGTCCTTGGATGATCACCCATACAATGCTGTTACACCTATTAAACAAATGCTTTCCAGGGGCTACATTTTCCAGCCAGCGTCTAAAATTCTTATATAAATTTTGTTTATTCCTAAAAATTTTAGTCTCTGTATGGCACATCTGAATCGAAAAGGCAAAAGTCATCTCTTTCCTAAAGAATCCCCTTTACCCCTTACCTTTGCTAGTATCGAATTTATCCATGTAGTGAAGGTTTTCTTCTGTGTAAACTCTCGCTGTACTGGGAAAAAACAAAGATAAACATGGTTAATGGAAAAAATGATCTGGTTTTATTTTTCCTTCTCAAAAAGATACATGGCATCCAACCCAAGCCTAAGCTCCTTTCTTGCAGATATTAAGATACAATTTAATATTAGTTTTTCTCAATTTTTATTTTAGTGCTGACATTTGCTTACTTGCAGAGATGATACTGCAAGGACCTCCACAACCATCAAGCTTACTTCTACTGGATGCAGTTAAGAGCAACTAAAGAAGGTTTTCTCAAAAGCTCAGCAAATGCAAACAGCAGAGTGAACACATCATCCCACAGAACAAAATATCTAGGATAACTCCATCCCTTCATAAATGTTCCACCAAATACTCAGAGCAATCATCAGTACAAGATCCATCTTGAAATTTGGCAAAAGCCACGCATGGAATTGGGTGATGAGACCAGTATGGAGGCCGTGGTTAGGTGATAAATGCAAAGCTGTAGGTGAAGCCATGCAACAGTTGTCCTGGCTAACTGAAGGGCTAGGGAGACTTATTAGGCTGCCTTTGGGGAATATACCCTCTAACAGCATCCCTTTCAGTGCTGGGCCCTCCCCAGGGAATGTAGACCGTTAATTTGGCCAAACAGGGGCACACGGGGTCATAAAAAGGAGGGAGGATGAAGGAAGTGTTTGAACACACGTCTCAGTAAAAAAAATGGTGACATGGGACTCAAAATGTGACCTGTTCACACAGAGATCCAGATCTTCACCCAGGTCTTGCAAGCTGGTACACAGTGATAAACTATCAGCAGTTGTGAAGGGAGAGAGGATGTTGCTTAAGCACATGTTTCAAAAAATCAGAATATTTAAATTGCTTCTCCCATCAGAGAAAAGATCAAGAGAGGGGAAAGCCTTTCACCATGGCTTGTGGGTAGCAGAAATGAAGAAAAGTCTAGTTCCCCCAAAAGGTGAAGCAGAGTTTGAGCAGCAGAGCCAGACAGACCAGCGCCCCGGCCCCATCCCTGGTCATGGCCAGCGGATAGCACCACTGCCCAGCCCACACTCCCTCCCAAAAAAACAAAACCACACCCATTTCCCAAGACCCAGGTGTCACCACCAAAACATTACATCCCTGCTGGACATCTGTATGCAGGTCTGAGGTAACGGCAGGAGGTATTGGCCCCTGACATTAGTCTTTCAGGCCTCAACGCTGCGCAGGCACTGCTGCCAGCAGCCATCCCAACGACTCACGAGAGCAGGTGTGAACACAAATTCCTTTTTCTCTCCTTTAGACATCAGCTGTGATTGAAAGTGCTGGGGTTGGCTTCCCAAAAAAAAAAAAAAGGTCAAAAAGCAGTAACGTTTCGCCTACCACCACCCCCAAGAGGCCTGCCTGGAGCTGCAGAAGGATGGTCATCCGCTCCCTTTTCCCCATTTGAATAAAAATCCAAAAGGCTGCACTGGGTTTTAATAGCCCAGACATTACAAAGCAGGTCTATTAACTGAGGGAGGCGAGATTATGCAGTTAGGAGAGTTGATGTTTTTGTCACCCAAACCACCATCTTTGGCCTGCACCAGCTGCATGGCTGTCCCAGCCCTTCCTCTGAGGGCTGAGGCAGTTGCCGGCCCCTCCGTGCACAGCTGCCTCCGAGGTGGGCCTGCAATGGTGCTGCCTCTCATCACAGGCAGCAGAGAAGCAAAGCCTGAGAGGCGGGAGAGGTACAAAATGGAGCGAAAGAGTAAGCTTCTCTCCCCACTGTGCTGGGTGGCAGGGGAGGCTGCGTCAGGCAGCCTGGAGCAGACAAGGCTTTGGGTCATGGCGACACAGAGGCTCGGAGCTCCTGCGTAAGGGGACAGAGGTGGTATGGTGTGCTGGCCCACTGCCTGCCAGGAGGACAAGAAAGTAACAGTGCATGTCCTGCGCCATGTCCCCGCTGCAGCTCCCCGAGGAGTGGCAGGCGGTAGGGCAGCGTCCGTGGCCCAGGCCTGGAGGGAGATGATGGGCAAGGCGGCTGTGGGGACACTCGCCGCCCACTTCCCAGCTGGGATAAATCCTCCCGCAGCATGGGAGAGGCAGCAGGAGACTCTGACCAGGCCATCAGCTTGCGAGAAGAACCACACCTGGAGATGGGGGTGGGAGTGGACAATCTCTTCTGGCTCTGAAAGCATGCGCTTGAACAAAATGTGACAACAAGACTGACAACATAAGGCAAGTGCAAGACTACTCAGCAATAGGTATGTATGGTTTTGTAGGCTGGGCAGGGTGAAAGACACCAAAAATAATGAAGCCCTTGGGGGAGAAAATCCCACCCTGACTGCTCTGGCCACGAAAATGAAAATGCCACTCAGAGGAAAACGTCCCACACTTTATTACATGGTGATAATTTTGCAAACACAAACCCCAGTCCTGGATGGCTCTTCATCATCCAAGATGACCTGAAGGACTTGCTGCACAGAGCTTCATCAGCTCATGAAGCAGAGCAAGCCGCTTAAGGATAATGCGGCTTCCTGCTCCTAACCCCACCATCCGACCCGCAGACCTCCTCCTGCTTCACTGGGCAAGCGAGTGGCGAGAAAAACATTCACGCATTACGTGCGGCGAGGGCTGTTTTGCATCCTGTAGCTAACACACCTTTCAACAGTCCTCCTCTAATCTGCAATACTACGATCCTGTCGGAGCATGAAACAGTCAATTTCCCCTGCTTGCTGGACTGTTTTATGCTCCTTTTTAAATATCACAGAGATTGTGATGACTAGTAAGATAAGGGCAGTCTTAAAGACACAGACAAAAACACAATTTCAAAATTCTGTTTTGTTTGGAAAACAGAAAAGTGCAAACATGCCACACAGACCAATCGACGTCGCAACGCTTGCAAGGAGGACATAAATAGCATGGAGATATTCGGTTCATGTTAGCACAGCACCCAACCACACCCTTTGGTTGAATACCCATGCGGGAGCCATTCCAGTTACCTAACAAGTGATTATTGAGTAGCTGTGCTCAATTTTATCAGGCAGGCAAGGCTGGTATTGCTGGCACTTGAAAAGGGACAGAAAGCAAATAGTAACTACTCTGCCTGACGCCAGCGAGTCTTCCAGCTGTAGCTCTTGCCAAACACACACTACTGCTACTGACTTGGAGAACTTGCTTTTGGGGTTGGTTACAGAAAAGATGTCTAAGATGAGGACATCTGGTCTTGTTTTGGTTGAACCTCTCCATTGTAGTGTGCTGCATTATGCAATATGGGCCAGATACTGCAAGAGTTGATTCACATGGGCAGCTCTCCGACAAATGTCTCACCTGGCGAAAGTACAAGGCAGTTATTTCACATCTAAGCACACCTTACACCCTCCCCAGGCTACAGCTGCTGCCTAGTGCAACCCACCAGGCTGCTTTCCAAGCAGCTGCTGCCTCAGCTGCAGCGTGGCTTATTTTCCTACCCAAATAAATAATAATAATAAAATCTCCTCCTCAATTAATAACAAAACTCCATGCTTGGCAATATTTCCCCAGACTGTACTGCAGCAGTCACTCTGTTTCCGTCCAGACCACACAACGCACAGCTCAGTACAGATGTGCTTCTGGCACCGTGGCAGGCAGTCGTATTGCAATTTTCAGGCCCAGTGTGTTTTCCCTCCCAGGTCCCCTCCGACTCTACTGCTCAGAGGCGCTAATGATTTAATCAAGCTTTCAAATTCTTATCTCTACCATGTGTTTAATTAATACAGATTTTTGTTCTTATGAGGATGAATGGATTCTTTGTTAGGCCTTTTTATAGGACTCTAAGCGACCTTGGTTTTCTCTTGCCCTAGTTTTCAAAATGTCACTGACCCAGAATAAAAAAGCTATCAAAAAAACCTGATAATTTCCTTCACAGTGAGACAAAACTCACCAAGTCAAAATCTGAGACAGTAAAATAAGAACGGGCTAATCTGAAAACACCCAAAATCTACCACATTTCACCCTGTGTTTTAAAGCTAATCTTCAGAACAACACTCTAGGGAGGAATAACACATAGAAGCAGCGCGTCACGTAGGCTAGCTGAAAATCAATACACACTGCTGGACAATGACTGTTTTATCCAGTAATGAGCTACCAACAAGTGCTACAAACCAGGCGAATCATTAAGGGCTGGAGCATGGGGACATGGCAAGGACCATGGCAGTGCTGAACTGTCTCTCAGGAGGAAGAGGAGGGCAGGAGCGCTGCCAGCCACGGTTTTACTTTCAGCCTTCCTTTAACGGCGATTCAGGAAAGGCAGACTTAATTTCCTCTCCTCTGCTGCCTTTCATGCCTCCCTTACCAAGGTTGGGGATGGCAGCTCACAGGAAAGCACCGTCTCCTCCCTCGGCAGGGAGCTGGGAGAAGCAAACTGTGGCAGAACACATGCAGCCTGTTAGTCTATGCTCATCAAACAATGTCACCAAACAGCAAAGAGGTTTTCTTCTATCGTGAGGACCAGTGCATCACTATCAGCGAGCCATTTACAACTGTGTGCCTTTTTTCTTTTTTTAAAAAAAACTTTTAAAAACAATTATTTGAAATTAATGAGCACAACCCTGTCTGTCATCTTCCCGTCTCTGTTTCAGCAGAAGGAATTCCTCTTGCATATGATATTTTTATATCTTCCTTTCACCATTTAGGTCAGATAAGGCTACGTCTACAGTAGCAAGTAGTGCAGCTCAACACGAACAGATCAGCAGACCAAAAGAGCTGGTGTTCATGACGTAGCGTACCCACCACATGGGTAGAGAAGAAAGGTTGTGTTGAACTAGCTCTAGCCTGAATGCCCACAGACAGCCATGGTACCTTCTTGGAGCATTTATTTCAGTTTCATACAACATAACTCCCTGATGGCTCAGCAAAATGAACCAAAGCATGGTCAGCAGGGATAACTGGGAGAGCTCCTTCAAGACAGCACTGCTGGCATGAATTAAGCAGGTACATGCTGGTAAATGACTGGAACTATCAGAAGAACCATTAAGTACTTGCCAACCCTGGGAGAGGGTGAGCAATTCACCCCTGAACATTTTATATAGTCCCTTGCCTTCCACCCAGTAACAAACTTTCATTTTCTGCAGACAGGAAAGCAGGGAAAAGAGTTATTTCCAGCATTTATGTTCAGCAACATGGTGTTAAGCAATGAAAAACAAACCCAGTATTTTTTGTCAAGATTAAGAAGTTTAACCAAAGCCCAAAAGCAGTGATGAAAATATTTCTTCAGGAATTATTTCTTTTCTTTCTACACTATTCCTTTCAACCTCCTTTTCCTTTTGAAAGCAAATTATCCAATTTACCAAAAGTGCTGCTAACTCAGGAAGCCTGCTCACACTGAATTTTGCCCTCCTGGCTTTTTTAAACAGTTTTGCTCCTCTCATTGCCGTGATCCTAGAGCAGCTGTGGCCTGAATCACCACTGTCCTTACTGCCGCAACAGCCCACGAAGTGAGGCACTGCAGTACTTGGGGGCATAGTCAGAGGTTACAGATTAAACACTTAAAGACACTAAGACTCACCATTTAGATATCAACACACTTTTAAAGTTAAGGGCTCAAGTGGCTTTTCTAAGATTTTAAAGGAAATCCATGGTGAAGCAGGGATTTGAATATAAGTGGCCTTCAATGCCCTATACTGGTCCCTCAGAAACCGCACACTCCTTAGGCATTTTAATGCCAGTTTTTAAACAGTTATGCACCTAGTAATACCTTTAAAAAACTGAAATTTATCTAGCAGGGAACACATTTACACAACTATACAATCTATTTCTTTCATTAGGCATGTGAAACACAAAGATACCCATGAACTGATTTTTTTTTAGGCAGTCTCATGTGTCAGTTGCCTCTCCAGTGCCATCAGCCCTGTCACATGCCACAAAGCCACGCAATTAGGGAAACTGCAGACCAGTTCCTCACTTGGGCAACAGGCAGCATAAACAGGGCATAAATTTCAGTGCAGCTCCTATGGGAGCTCTTCGAATATTAAAAGTCACCCCTGAAAAATCATAATAAACATTTAACAGACTTCTTTGATCATTCTGGTTAAAGAAAAAGTGTAGCTGTAATAACATAGTGGCCTCAACAGATGAGGCATACAGATAGAAAAAAAAAAAATGCTGGGTAAGAATTAGGAGTCTACCTGACCTCTGGATGAATGGATGAATTAAACAGGTCTCGGAGAGATATCCTCCTTTACCCAGAGATGAGTCCAATCTACTACAAATTGCATAACAAAATCTATCCGTACATATCGCCATATTTTCAATTTCAGTTGAAGAGAAATCATCCATAAAGGATTAGACATAACTGCATGAAAATAGTATAATTCATTTATATCATTAAAACACTCTTCAAAAACAGTTTTAGCAGCCGTGTTCTCATATAATCATCCTTTGGGTTACAGTAATAAATAGTAACATGCAAACAGATTTATAAGCAGGGAAAAAAATTAGGACCTCTGCAGTTCAGCAGTGAAAGAGTAAGTACATGCTCCAAACTCCGAGAGCTAAAACACACTCTCTTATGTCTGAATTAGCTCACTAGCATGGAAAGTGAAAACAGAGTTCTGCACAGGTTTGGTGGGAAATGCCACACATAGGGTCTGTTTGCTGTCCTAGAGAAGAAAGGGGAAGGACTTGTGCATGTGAGGGAAAGTGGAGATTGGATCCTCCCACAGATAAACAGATTTACATCCCGAAAGCAAAAACTATTCCCACTTCAGAGCGCCACAAACCCGTTCAGCTTCTGCTGTAGCTACCCCCATCCACAATAAGAGCGGCTGCATATTCCCAGTGCTGCAATCCTGCAGTCAGGCTCATCAGCAAAGAGCAGTCATACCTCCTATAGTTCTCAAAAACATTGCCATGAAGCCCTTCTCTTACCAAAGGAGGAGACAAGCCTCCTCGGTTCACATAGCTGAAAACAATTTTGGACCCTGACTGTGCCTCTTCCATTTACAGAAGGCCGAGTGCCAGGCTGGACCCCTCTATGGGGCCAGCCCGTAATGCCATGCTGGGAGGGAAGCTATGGGAGGAGGAGACATAGGACAGAGCTCCCGCGTTATTCCTCCCATGCTTATTGCCAGCCAAGCCCTTGCCACAGCAAAAGTGACTTCAGGTTTCAAAGATGGCCCACGTGCTGCAATGGAGCATCTCCCTGGCAAGCATCCTCTGTTCACCAAAATGTTTGCAGCATGCCTGGCAGGAGAAACCCTTCCCTTAAATATTTCCCCATTGTATACATCCATAATAGGTCCAGCTTCAGGTTTTTCACCTGCACTTCTAGGTGGCTGTGCAAGGACACAAAACAGCTTTGCAGCTGCTGTTAAGTTGTGCTGCATCAGAAAACTGGGAGAAAGCAGAGAGGTGCTGGAGGAAAGGGCACAGATAATGTTGACCTTAATCTGATTTAATTTCATTATAACATCTAGGACAAAGGGAAGGAAAACAGACCAGAAAAGAAGGAGCCCAAGTCCTGACATCATGCAATTTCATAGCAATTTCAGTTTTCTTGGCAGAGAGGAAGGAGGGTGGTAACTATTACCCTCTTGTTTGTGGAGATCAGCTTGAAAACTGGAAAAGGTTAAAGAGCAATATATAAATCTGAAAAGATGTACAAAGAAGGTTTATATTCTTGCAGCTTTTTACTTCAGCCTCATGATTTTGTGACTAGCTTCATCATTTGAAAATGTCTGGAGATGGGAACACTAGAAACTATATTGCTTTCATTTCTTTACCTGTTTTCTTCATGCTTTTCAAGCTTCATTAAATGTCCTTAAAATATTTAGCTGAAAAGAAAGATGCACTGAGAACGAAGTTACATTTTTACCTATTTTCCAGTGACTTTCTTTACTGCATCTTCTAGGTCGAACACTATTAAGGAAAGTGATTGTTCATCCTTGAACACTCTTCTACCTAAAAACCCACCAATGCAAATTCCACTAAAGCAGGTTTTTAAGATATTAAGCCACTGGCATTAATTTAATAGGATTTCTATAATAATTAGAGCTACTAAGCAGTAACCTCTTCATTAATTATTTTAAGGAGATTCTTCTTCCCTTGTTTCCTTCTTTTTCTTGCCAAAACTGCTGTCCTCATCACAGAGGCTGTGACTCAAATCACAGCCAAACATACCTAAAATGAGTGTTTGGTTTTACACATGGTAGGGAAGGGAAAAAAAAAAAAAGCTAATTATTTTGTTACATTTTTAGGCATACAACTTCACAAACTTAATGACCAAACCAACTGGCACATTAAGTAGATCTTGTCCTAATTAACCAGATTAGACCAGTGCTCTATCATCACTGGATGCCTTTCAAGAATAACAGAGATTGAATCACAAAGAATCTAAATGTAGACTAAAATATGAGCAATCCAGAGTAGATCTCGCTCCTACTTTTTTCTTCAGTGCCAACTATTTATGTGTATCTCCTGTTATGCTGTGTTTATGCAATGCTGACCATACTCCTCGAAGCTATACCTTAACCATTTGAAAAGCAGATCATAACCAGTTTTACATTCATCTTTAGTCACTCAGAAAAGTAAGCTGTTTTTCTAATAGTTACAAGCAGCCACTCCTTGAATCCGAGGTTTCTCTAAAACTTCTGCAGGTGAACCTGAAGACTTCTGGCTGCTTTGCAAATCTCATCCCAAGTTTCCTATTAAAAAACCCTTTTCCTTGAGTGATCCTATTATTCTTATTTCACCCACACTACCACAGATCTGCAGGTAGGGTTACTAATGGTTTCTATATGTCACGTCAGGGAATCTGTCTTCAGTGCTTCATCACAGCTGTGTCACCATTTGCTTGTTTGACCCAGAGCAGATGCTGCAGCGCCACAGCTCCATACATAGGACACGTCTGTACTTTTGTTGCATCTTTAATCATTACAAAAATTGCTTATGTCACTTCTAAGGGATGTCTCTGAATGTTTTTCAATGGCCAGCCACATACAGCTTGGCCCCAGATTTGCTGTGTGTTCATTTCAGCATAGTCTAGGAGCTCAAATTATTACAGCAAAGAAATATAATTTGGTCATTTGAATTTTAATAAGCATGGCTCTTTCACTGAGATGTTGACCAAAACCCCCTATTGTTATTTGACACATAAACACCAACCTGACCGTTCAGAAAATAGCATGATTATTTCAAAATAAAACTCTATATTCTAAAATCCCATGTAACTTTAATTCAGCACCCTCTGCCTTAAAGCTAGATCATGTTTTCCAAACCCATTTCATGGTAACCTTCACCTCAGTCTTTCTACTGAAGGCTGAGTTCGACTGGGACAACATATACGTGTCTGACAAACTGTGCTTGCTGCAACAGTCAGACTAGCTCCTGTCTGCTAGGAGTTTTTGCTTGACCTCCTGAAAACGTAACACTGAAGCAAAACAGAAGAAAATTCACCTTTAAAGACTTTTGCCTTGAGACCACTGTTAACACTCACCCATCAAAACACATGGCTTCAATGACAATATTAGTGCAAATATGGATCGTAAAAGTGACTTGGCAGAATATTCTTTTGCACCATCTGTTTTAAACATATTTTCTCTTAACTAAGCACCATAGTAATTTCTTTGTAAGTGAGCTAAAAGGAAATAGCTCTGTGGAAACATGACTTAGCCCATCCATCCCAGAATAACCAGGCCCTAAACAGATCGAAGACAGCCTTTCCAGCAGCGCTAGTTCTGCTGCCTGGAGTACCCCTCCTTGATAGCCACCATGAATGTTTACATGAATATGTTTAGAGGAAAAAATCAGTCTTCCAAGGAGATTCTTATAGAAGAAAATTCAACACATTATTAAGGAAAGACGAAAAAGCCTATCTTACACACTCATCATTACCTAACTGTTCAGGTAGCTGCCATTAAATTGGAACAATTACAAATTAGCCAGCTTGCTTAACAAGTTATAACTCATTGCAAGTAAGGATGAAAGACTCTGACTGTAAGAAATTTGTTTAGAAGCCACAAAACTTTTCTACTTGTTTTGGCCACAAGCTGTCTTTCTACACATGCAGGGGATATAGCAGTAAGAACAGAAAAACAAATAAAATAAAACAAAACAGTACTGTAGTTAATAGCCTCATTAAGACCGCTTAATGTAACCAACTAATTGTCAGCAAATTGAAAACAAGGAAACTAATGAACTGTTTTCATGCTGTCGGTTCCCTTGAAAACAGTTTACGGTAACATGTATTCTGAGTAGCAAAGCATAAGAACCAGTGAGCACATCTGTACCAAAAAAGGCAACAGCTCTGAAAATACCATGAGAAAAGTACTATGAGAGCTGTTGTCTTTCACTTCACTGCTGAAGCATCTCTCATATAACACAGAAACATCTGCAAAGAAGCACAGATGCAAACTAACTACACTGGTCTTAACACCAGTTTTAACAGGTTTCTCAGAATTCACTTCAACTTGTGCACAGTCACAGATTTTCACCAAAAATCTACATTAAAAAGGCGCAGAAAACTACAGCAACTTACCTTGCAGCGATAAATAGAGATCATCTATTTCAGAGGAAGCCTGCTCCTCTGTTGAGGGAGATGCCTGCTTTGATGCCATATTTAAATCCTACGGATTTCCAAACTGAAATTATGAAAGAAGAAGAAGAAGAAAGTCAGTACAATTTTACATGAGAACTGATGTTCAAGTGTGTGCAGAGACATGTGTTTTGTTTTGGGATTTCTTCCCTTGGTAGGCTGTTACCTTAGTTCAGACAGAATAAAGCAAATGTTCCTACTGCGTGTATCCAAGTTTTCGTCCCTTGTCTCTTTTCTAATGGTGGCCAGCAGTACTCTACAACACGAACCATGGATCCCAGTGTCTTGCCATGAAAACAAAAGCACTAGGACTAGAAACAATGCAAAGACAGCTGCTTTCTTTGAGAAAGCCAGGTTGACAAAGGCTCACAGGGCCTTTTGCAGATTTGTTGCTGCCAAACCTCAAAGGTTTTCTTTACATCTTTGTACTCTTCAGATGTCTCTTTCTGTGCAGATAATTGTTGCAGAATGGAAACAACTTAGGCAGAATCTACAAAGATTAAGATGAAATGAAAAAGCAGTGGTTATCGTATGAGAATAATCACAGCTGCTGTCTCTTTCTGGTACCTTTGTTACTCCTCATCCCCCATGAAGGACTTTTTCCAACTCCTCCTTTTTCCTCTCCCTGGGCACCTCCTCTATCTCTAATGCAACTTTAGTGAATGATATGCTGTATCTTTCTTAAAAGTCTAATACTGTTTCTGGTAGTGCAGTAGCTATTGTTCAATTTGCCACTGTTGGAAAAACTGGATACTTAGATACAGACTCATTTTTATCAAGAACTTACAAATTAAACAAATTCAGAAAGAACTACAGCTGAAAATTAAATAGGAGCTCACCTTAAACAAGCTTTGTTGCCTAAATAACTGCAACCTTTTCATCAGAAGTACTAGGGTTTACACATCATATAACTGATTTACCAATTATACGTCAAAATAAAGCACATGAATAAATGAGTAAGAAAATACAACATTAAAGAATGCCAGAAAATTTTTTACATTCAGTCCCTCGTGCACATGAACATGAGGCAGCCTTTGTTTTCTCCACTATATACTATTTTTCCTCAGTCCCCATCTCCCTCACTGCACAAACATGCGTTTAATGAGGAGCTATTCAATATTTTGTTTTCCTCACCCTGAACAATGTGTGTCCTTGTGCTTTATCCAAGAGCTGCTCTGATGACAGGATTATTAAGTCCTCACAAGATTTTCTATGGCAGTCATCACCCCAGCGTCTGAACACTCCACAAACATCAATCAATTCACATTTACAGCATCTACACAAGATCAGGGGTTACTGACCACATTTAGAATCACAGAACAGTTTGGGTTGGAAGGGGCCTTTAAAGATCTTCTAGTCCCAACTCCCCTGCCATGCGACATCATTTTACTGATGACAAGCAAAGGCACAGAGAGAAAAAGGGGAAAAATAAAGTTGCTAATTTGACTCTGATTTTCCACAAAAATAGATATTAGTTCATATGGCCAAAGCACTGATTCCACCTGCTGCAGTGAGTATACAGTGTTTCTGCAAGTCACCAACAATGTATACCTAAAACTCAAGGCATCAGATTCAAGAAAGGGGAGTTCTAGCTGGGGCAGGTAAAGATGAAAGATATCCAGGTTATCAAAGAAAAGAGAAAAAAATGTTTTACAGGAGCTTGGCTTGCTTAGCCTAGCGAAAAGAGGAGGAAAAGGACTAATTTGACCTTTGGCAGGCACAAGAACAAGATGATATAAATAAGCCATGCCTTGAGGTTAGGATGGAAATCAGAAGATTTCTAAATATTGGGTTCTAACAAAGCCTCCCAATACAGGCAACTGGCACAAAGACTTTATGTGATTTTAAGATTGGAACTGTTCCGAAATAGTTCGGTTCAGAAAAAGTGGTTGCCTTTATTAAAGGGACACTCGGACTTCCAACCACGGAGAGCTCTCAGAATTCCTCTGTTCTCAAGCTGGAAGTACGAGTTTCAAGTCAGACGACCAAAAACTAACCATACAGTTAGCTACCACTGATAAAAATTGGAGTTTAAGTGCCAAGGCTAGCATCTCACAAGAACTGAGCGAGGGCAAGGGCTGAGCAAGAATCCAGTTCTCCCGGCAGCGCTGCCTATGCCCAAGGCGATGCAACCTTTCCTGGGAAACTCCTTCCTTTTTCCCTCAAGATCAAGCAATATAAAATCTAAGCCTAAAAATGCAAAACATCAGGTGACCTTAATATCTTTTGGGTATCACCGTATGTCCTGAACTTGATTTTGTGATTGCCATCTTGAAGGCTACCAAGTTAGCAGCAAGACCCAAATGGGGACTATGGAAGCAAAATCCAAACCATATCGTATCTGTTGCTTTTTGCCCCCAGGACACAGGGAGAGTTAGCTGTGTTCTCTCCAGCTTGAATTTTCCATTGGCCAACTGTAGGCCTTCGGAGATATTTAAGAAATACTAAGTCCTGGACAACAGTGAATCCGCAGGTAAAATCAATGAGCCTGCCTGAATTTGCATCTGAAGTTATAACTCCAGTTGGGTGTCCATGTAAAGGACGCGGGATAGGACTAGAAGCACACATGTAGATACCCACCATTGCCACATCAACATAACTTACAAGCAAGATGTCCCCAAAATTATGTACGTATGTACATATCTGTGGTTCCAAGGCATGCACTCAACATCAGTGGCAATGCATGCTCTTTTTCTCTTTAACACAAGTTTGTTCTCATTTTTTTCACCTTATTTTAAACTAAACACTACTTAAGTTTTTCTTTTAAAGGCACAAAAGCAGAACAAAATCCCCAAACAATGAAAACATACATATCTGTTAGACTTTAATACATCGAAATTTGAGATGGTGACATAAGAGGACCCAAGTTGCATTCACCTAACTTGCACGATGCTAAAGTCATTGAGAGCCTAGTCCAGAGAAAGGGAGCAAGATTTGGCATTAAAATTCCTCTATAACAACAGGAAAATATGCAAGAGCCATGAACAGTATTAATGGAAATTTCATAAACAAAACAAAACGCATTTTCAACCTTGCTGTGACTGTTCCTCCTCTGTCCCCATCCCTTGCCAGCTACAGCAACCACACAGTACGTAGCGTCTCCTTCTACGTGCTTGTACTGCACTTCAAGTGACGGGACCCCAATCTCAGTTCAGATCTCTAAGCATCAAAGTAGTTAAAGTTAATAAAACTTTCAGGATTTTAAAGCCGAAAGTATGCTAAGATTTAAAGCATTAATTAACTTTAATTCAGTTACTTTATTAATTAATTAATTTATATGATGATACATGATCATAGAACATGTATAAATAAAAAAAAAAAAAGCACATGCTCCTATTTTCTTTTAAGGTCAAATTAAGGCCCCCTTCCCAAAAGGATAGGATTTCTTCATTATTTTTTGTTTTTTAAACGCAGGAATCCATTCAACACATGCACAGTGCAGGTTATAAAAATGGACAGCAGATACAAGATAAGCTCATGCTAAAGCTTTCACATCCTTGAAACCCTCTGCTTACCATCCAACACAGCAGATGATACATTTTTCCCTGCCTCTGATTCCTGCCCTGCCTCAACAGAAGACTCCACAGCTGCTTTGAACGGGAGACATGCACACACTCTTGGATGACATACCTACAAGGATTAGTATTCTTTAAAAGGTAGAGATTGTCTGAGAAGGGATTATACAGGGACAATAGCCTAGTCCCTTTGCCCTCCTCTTCCCCCCCCCCTCCAATTTCATTCAAATAAAGCATATTAAGTGTAACTATATCATATCAACCTCTGAAGAGTCTAAAACTGTCAGGGTATTGGTAAGATTGCTCAGCAATGCTTTACATAGACGTTAGGAACGATCACCTTTTCTACTGCGTATTTAAGTCAATTGTTTTGTTTCATAACAACTCCACGAACTTAAACCAAGTCCTTCATTTCTACGAGATGCCGGACAACTATGAAATATATACCCATAGTGTTGGAAAGAAACCAAATGCCTTCAAACGACATCGTGCCTTTTCAGTGGGGATAAAACCGAAGATGAAGAAAATGACCTTGTCTTTCCCTTTTTTTCGAGATTCTGGCATTAATACAGGAAAGCATTAATTGCTTATGCCTTGGGATAACCTGTGGAGCATCACAGAGCCAAAGTGAGAGTTCCAGGAACACTGGGACCTTGTTTCCAATGGATTTGTTTCCTGTCGATTAACTTACATGAATTGCACCAGAGCCTTTGTGCGAACTCCTCTTCAGCATGAGAGAAGTCACACAAGAAAGGTGCATTACAAATGTTCTCCTCGAGAGAAAAGATTTCCACTGGTGTTCTTCAAAGGAGTAAGTTCTTGACCACCTGGGCTCAACCTGCAGCTCAAATGGTTCAACCATCAACAACAGCTTTTCCCGCCATAAGGGCACTCATAAGACTCAAACCCAGGCTTTCCTCTAGTGGGTATTGGTAGAGTACTTTTTCCCTTCCCTCTCCAGCTGTTCCCATAATTGGCACCTAAAAACATAGGTGGAAATTAGAACAGCACGGTCATATCACATAATTTCAACTTAGCTTCCTTGGAATCTCTCTGCCTTTCTCAAGTTCAACTGAAATAAGCCAGCAGGTTGAAAAACGTACTGGGTATTAACACAGAGACATAGGAACATTGACAGAGAGAAACCTAAAAGCAGGTAGCGGAATGGAAATCTCAAGGAACTAACATGAAAATAAATCATACCCAAGCTTTACATTCCAGAGATTTTATCATGAGAATAGACAACACTGATTTAAATACCATGTCTCCAGCGAGGCTTAAGTCCCAATGAGACCTAAGAGATGTTCTTCTTAAGCAGGGTCTTTGTAAGGACTTTCTTGTTTCAGAAAAAAAGGGGGGAAAAAAACTTTCAGATGGATTTGGAAGATTCATTAGCAAGGACTTCATAGCCTTAACATTACAGTTGAGATCAGGGTAGTTTGCAAACCTTGTCTTTCAGCTATTCCCAGTATTGATTGGTAATATTATGGTAAGATTTCATCATAGGAAAAAAAATAGCAGTTATACAATACGCTCCTCTATGGTGAAACTGCTGCCATTTTCAAAACAATGCATGTAAATACTGTTAAAATATAAAATGTGTATTTCATCAATTATTTAAGGTTACTTCTACAAAACATCTGTGCACACTAATTAGAAAGCAAGGTAAAACTAGTTGCCTTGATTTCCATACTGTCCCAGGTAAGACCATTTGCAGTCTCTGAGTTTACAGCAAACTCCTGCATGCCCCTACATCGTGCCACAGATGTGCCTCCTGCTGCACAGATGTACCCTCACACCCCTCCCCATGAGCCAATCTTGAAAAATCATATGGCATGAAATCCGCTCAGATGTGTACTCTTTAAACCGGAAATGTTTGCAGCAGATACCTTGCAAACAAGCCCAGCTAGAGGTAGCTGAATATTATAACCCACTGTTAATAAACTCTGGCTTCATTTGTTTTGCCTTTGTAGACACATGCCCCATATTTTCCCAATTATGTTGGCTACATGCTTTCCACTGGTGTTGCAACAGGAATTACAGACATCTTTGCATGGCATCTCCAACCGCTTGTTTTTACTTTTCCTCCTTTGAAGTGCCACTGATTATTTATGACCCACTCTGGGACTCAAAAGACTTTCCCTCCATAGAGGCCTCTACATGTAAACTGAAGTCTGTTCCTAGCAACAGATTATTATTACTCATGTGTTCAGTCAAGCCAACATCATGAACAGAAACGGCAGATTTTTATCTTTGGTGAAGTAGTCCAAAGGAAGTAGAGCTCCACAATGCAGACGAACTGAAGACCCTTTTCCTCTTTGATTATTAACAAAGTTCTCAGTTTATTTTACATTCAGAAAGAAGCAGTAACATTCAGAAGTGCAGGTCTTGAGCCTCGCAAAGTGCTGCTGGGCCGCCTTCTTTTGATAAAACATTTTTCTGTAAGTCTGTCACAGCCCCCCTAAAGGCAAATCACGGGGATCCAAATCATGATAATATGACCTAAAGAATTATCACAGAAAATCCCTTACATCGAGTTAGTTTGAGTTTTTGCTTTTCACAGTATTTCCTTTCCCTCCTCACTTCTGACGTACTCACACCTCTGTTAAATCAGAGAAGTTCACACAGCACTCAAGTTTGATGGTGATGCTTTCTCCTCAACACTTCACTTACAAAGGTTTCACCATTTTTTCACCCAGTAACAGGGGTGGGGAGGAAGGTCTGTTTAAAGCATGCATTTTCCAAGATGCATGCATGCATGCTCCAAGGTTACACTAACGTACTCTCTTTTCTTAAGGTCCTACTCCAGACTGAAGTTCATCCCTTCCACATTTAAAATGCTCACCAACATTGCTCTCGTGGGCTATCTCAGGCTGTTTACGGGTCTACAGCTGGAATGGGATCACAGAGCAAACATACTGATCCCCTTCCCTTCAAAGACAGATTCTGAGGTAGCAAAAATCAGGATAGCACCATTGACCAATCTACCCTGACTTCCCCCATTTGAGGGGCTGATGATTTCTCCCTGTCTGGCAGAAAAAAAATACTTGTCATCACCCAGTAAGCCATAATGGCACATTCTGTGCACTTTCCCGGAGGAAGAAAAGGGCTTCCATTAGGTTTCCATCACTTTGAAGGTGATAGGGAAAAGAGGCTATAGCTTTCTGATCCTACATAATACCCTACAGCAGTCAGACAGGTATCAGCCAGTCCTTTAATAAGTGGTATTAGAGCATGTGGCATTAGAAAGACTTCACCCTGCCTGGAATAATGCTGAAACAAGTCTGGCCTTGGGTATTCCCAAGCTATCAGTAGCTGGAGATGAAGGAATCGAAAAGGGAAAAGCTTGGAAAAGGCTGAACAACTCTGCCCAGAAAGAACCAAGCCCAGAGAGCGTTAACATCTGCAAGAGACACAGAGGTGGACACAAAGCTACACCCCCCTGCCACAGAAACAGTCTCGCCTCATGTGAACTGACACACTGAAACCATATGCACAAGTAAGGACTCCTCCAACGAAAAAGAGCTGCAAGACCAAGACGTCACTTATTAGTTTATTTATGACAACGAGCAGCAGTACATTTTTGTTATCCAGGGACTTCCCAGTGATCTATTTATAACTTCTGAAAACATGCCAGGACAAGCGTATGAGTATACAAAAGCCACACCACTTTTTAAGGCCAGCAAATGTTGCTGGTTTGTCTTTGATTTACACACCAGTAATACTTCCTGTTACAGAAGCACAATGGATCTTCTCATTGCATTAATCAATTTAAAAACGTGGTTTGGAAAGTGTCGTTCTTGACCTTCTCTTTTTTTTGGGGGGGTGGGGGGGGTGGGGAATATATCAGTCATCCTGGTACAATTACACAGTTTGAAAACTGCACTAATTCCACGCTGTTGTTAACATACACACACAAAAATACCTTTATTAACAGAGCTATGCCTTCTTCGCACATTCACAAAAGTCAAGCTGTGGAGGTTCACAGTGCATTTGTTTGCCCTCAGAATAAGAGCCTCTCACATTTATCTACTCCCAAGTGGAAACGCAGCGTCAAAGCATACTTACTGAAGCTGGAGAAAACATGCAGTTTTCAACTGGTTTCTAAGTTTTCCCACATTGTTAATAAAAACAAGAACCACTCAAGACACAAAATCACAGTTGTTACTGTAAAAAGGGAGAGCGACGAACACCTGGAGGCTCAGAAGGCTGATGCCATGCCCCTCGATCCCGCCAGAGTACACTGCTATGCAGGAAGCCAAAAATACTATGGCGACTTCATGGCTCTGTCGAAGTCAAGGGTCTGGATGACAATTCAGTCTCCAAAACACACAGCCCGTAAGCACATCCCAGCCCAAACATCTACCTGTGCAACGCCCAGGACTCTCCGATTATGTGCAAAAAGCCACGAGGTTTATACGGTGTGTTGCCACAGGGCCAGAATGGAAAAGCATTTCCAAAGCAGGGGTCGTTCACACGCTTCCCTGCCGGCCGGCGCGCCAGCTGCGCCGCAGCCCCAAGGCTGCTTCCCACAGATAAGGGGGCTGCAGGGGAGGGTCATCATAAAAACAACACGAGAAACACAAGCTGGCTCAAGATCTGTGCTATACCTGGGAAGCACGTCCAGGGCATAAACACAACCTCTTCCTACCCACTTGGTTAACGAGAAAAGCGGGCACAAGACAACAATTACTGCCACTTCACTCCTGCAAGCCTTTCTCCATTTTCACATGAAAGCCACCCCTATCTGACCCCATTGCCCCAGCTATGTGGGCTCACGCAAGGCCAGTAGCCAGGCACAGCGCTGAGTTGCCACGCTCCGCCTGGCCTCCTTTCAGCAAGGGGAAAGAGGGCAGCATGGCCGCAGCAGTCCCGGCGCCGCGGGGCGCAGACAGGCCTCTGACCTTTAGGCACACAGTTCCCATCACAAAAGCGAAGGGCTGCGCAGAGCTCATCATACCCCTTCCTCTGCGCTTCCTGGCCCAGACTCAGTTTTTACAATGGAGAAAGGAAGGGAAGGGGGAGGCAATCGCCTGCAATCAGAGAAAGCTGAACGCTCACGCCAGGGACTGCCTGAGCAGAACAAACGGGACAACGCCGCCTACTTCACCCAAGCAAGAAGAATTGCAAGAAGTTCCTTCTCTTACTTACAAATGTTTCTTTCTTTCACCTGGATTGCAACTGAAATTCTTTGGTTAATATTTTAATAGAGACTCACAGCCAGCTTCTCATTAACACCAAAGCCACTTTACATGGTGTAAAAGGTCTTTAAAATAGCAGTATATAATAACTGTTTTGTATTAATTACATTATATTAATGAGAATCAGACTCCTAGTAATATTCCGCCTTTGAAGGAATACAAACATTTCCTTTCCACCGCCTTCCTAATTCCCTTTTTCCCCAAATAAAGGAAACAGGCAGACGGTTAACAAACAGATTATATATCTAAGCAATAAAAGGCCTGGAGTTCCTCAATTAAATCATAAGGCTGTTCTTGTTCAGAAAGATCTTCCTGAAAAGCAGTAATCTGCTCTTTCGGAAAATTAAGAAAGGGGAAAGGTAGAGATAGCGGCAATGTAAACGCAGGAGTTTTCACTAAAGTGGGGCTTGTTCTTACAGAGCAAAATCACTGGAAGCGGCAGTGCAATGTTTGCACAACAGACCTCGGCAGACCCGGCAGACACCATTGATGGTGTCAGGAAAGGGGAGGAAAGTGAAATGCAATGTGTATTTGGGAGCCAAAAGAGAAAGGGCACATCTCATGCTAAACCTATCTGCTTTGGCAGTATTCCTGTAAAGATCACAAACTTGTTTTGATCACTAAATATAGCAGAGAAAAGGAATCTACTGCAAGTAGCTCTCTCCGGCAGCGCTTGCTGTTTTACGCAGGGAGAAGGAAGACACAAAAGAGAGACTTGTCAAGCAAATGGCAAACGAAGCTTGCCAAAATTTGAAGGGCAAATTACAATTTAAATGATAGGTCCTAGCCTGGCAGCTGTGAATGCATCAGCTTCTCTCTCAAGCGTGTCCAATTGAGGCTACAGCAATGCAAACTACCGCTCTTCCCCAGCACACCTCCGCTCTGACCTGGAGGGGCCGGCTCTCCGAAGAGCAAGTTTTTCACGTCCATGTAATTCTTTCCACATGGAAAGGGCCTTTTGACGGTGTTGCCTCCCACGCTGACTGTACGGGACCCTCCGCTGCAGAGCCTCTGCACCTCTCCACAGAGTAAAAGCACTTTTGTTCGTTGCTTGAGACAAACAAAATGTCTTTCTTTTTGTTTTCAAAGAATTAGCTGCTTTAGGGAAAAAAAAAAAAAACCAACAACACCACCACACACACAAACCCCTAAATCTCTGATTTACAGCATAGTTTCAAGCCTGCAGAATAACTTTGTGTGTACAGTGAAAACCAGGCCAAACGCTGTTATTCTTACCAGTGCTGTTGCCAGAGAGGACCAAACAGCCAAACTGCACATAGACAACCCAAGAGAAAGAACTTGGTGCTACGCAGTAGCCTGCTAGAATAAACTGTTGTCACTACAAAAACAAAACAAACAACAATACAGTTGCAATTGCAAAGCCAAGGACTTCAAATTAGAAATAGCCTAGGCTAAAGGACGCCTCGCTTATTTCACGCATTCCCCTTCTGCACATGCAGGACAACAGCGTCTCCTCGTCAGTGCCCCAATCACAGAGCTGTCCAGGTTGCTTTTGGCAAGAATTTGTATTTGGTACAATAACAGAGACAAAACAGGATGAACGCTCATGAGCCCCGCGCATCGCTCTCGCTGAAAGGCAGCAATATTACTAACACAGAAGTTACTTATAGACAAGTTCAGTCAAGCAACAGAGAATGCGTGTTGCGTAAGCGGAGCTGCTGTACCATCCTCTCTCAGGCCAGGCAGCCGCAGCAAGGCCACGGCCAAGCAGGCGAGGTAAGCCATGAGCCACGTCTGGCCGCCCGAGCCAACTCCAGCCCACTGAGGCACATTTCTGTATCGTTTGCAGAGACGCGCCCCTCAGAGTCCCCATCCAGGGCAAAACTCCAGCAACGAGCTGGCGTGTGACCGCCAACGCAAGTCCTTGGAACAGGATATGCCTCAATTTCCTTACAATCCACATACTGGCTTTCGGTACAGTAAACTCCTGGACTGGCTTTTCTGAGAACCTTTGCAAGAAGAAACACGTTCAGAGCCATCTCCAAGTTTTTCACCTGCAAACGATAGCCATAAAGCCATTCCAAGTCCACCTACAGCACTTAGCAAGGCACAACTGCTCTGCAGGAACAGTGTTTGCTCGCACCTACGTTGCACGAGTATCTGCTTCCTCCCCATCGGGGGCTGCTGAGGTGCCCCAGCACACAACTGGGAAGAAAAGTCAGATTTTTCACTCCCCCGAAACGAAGCTGGCTCCGCTTACAATAACAAGCTCTGCTTTCTCCACCCCCGGGGTATTTCATCACCAACATCCCACCCAGTTCTGCGTAAGAAACAACATTGCGAACAATATCTCAGACACTTTTTTTTCTTTAAAAAAGCCTAACAAGCAACCTTAAACCTGTCCGTCCACTAACTGTGAAACCACTTGTTACAGTCCAAGTGCTTGATGAAGCAGGGTGACAATTCCAGGAAATACCTGGAATTGATCTTCAATGTTTATTTTCGGAGACTGGCTTTTCTCCCAGCTCTTATTTAATAGTTTGTTCTTTCCCTCCTCTCCCTAGTTGTTCTCCCTGGGATCAAACTGTAATTTGCTTCACCTCTCGGAGTTCACCCACAGACTCCCTAAGCAGGACTTCAGGAATCAAATCCTGGCTCAGACAACACGTTCTTTCTATTTCACTGCTATCATATTCTTTCTCATGTATCAAAAAAGATAGGAGAATGCTCTGGTATTTGTCTGAAATCAGAAGCGCACAGGATCTATTTAACACTCCGTACTTGCCAGTACTTCATATCTCTGCTATACAAGCAAATTCCTTCAACAAATTCTCCCCCTGGACACACAGCTCTTTCTGCTGTAAACTAGTTCTCCACACAGGAGGCATTTTATCCTCAACCTACCTGGTTTACCTGTGCAGATAAGTCAGGCTTTTTCCAGAAGAGCTAGTGATCTTTTTTTCCATGCCACTAAATAACACAGTGGCAGCAGCAGCGATGCTTCGGAGTAGACCAGGTCGCAGCTCCCTGTGCGGCTCCAAAGCTTCCCGAGCTTTGCATTTAGATATGCCTTGCATGTTTTACATATGTCAGTTTAAAGAGTTTCCGCACATCATCTGAACACCGCTGAATAATTACACATGCTGCCTTAGGCCACTGCCAGCCTGAAGCGAAGCACATTCACCCCTTCAAGGTTTAGCCATTTTCCTGCAGATTGAGGGCACGCATACAATCATCCACGCCAGCCCGGCGCATACACAATAATTCACCTATGTGCCTCAACTATGGATTTTTGGAAGAGAAAGGACAGGGAAAGGAGGATGAGTAACAGCCTATGTAATTTTGCAAAAAAGTTTTCACAAAAAAGGAAATGAGCACCTACCGGGTGCCGTCCACCACCAAGCGCCAGACAGGCAGTCTCGCCCCGGGGAGAGCAGCAGATTGCAGGGCAGCTGCGAGGAGCACGGGCAGGGGAAGGAACACACTTCTGGGAACCTGCAGTTGTCCTCATTGCTTCCACCTCTGCCACTAACCTGATGTGCGACCTTGAAAGAGCCACTCTGTAAATCCCCTTCGGCCTCTTATTTATAGCAGAAGATTGTCTGGCGCTGTGGGTCCAGCCCGAAGCCTTTCTGAATCCAATGACTGACCAGGGGAGGACGACGGCTTTAAATTGGACATTGCTATCTGCTCTCTGGTCTTGCGTAAAGCCCTCCAGGCACGCCACCTTACGCCGTGCAACCTACGTGGATGCCGAGTCTGGTCAAAATGAGGACACTAGGATTCTAGGAGGGCTCTCTGCTGAGATACGAGACACTTTGGCCGAGATTCAGCTCTCCTGACACTAAGCAGCTACAAGAGAGATGCCTCCCTGCGCATTCATTGTTTGAACTCTGCAGAAACAATGGAGAGAAATGGGCACTTTTAGGGCTGTTTGTCCAATGTATTTTTAGAAGTCCAATTCAGTGTGGATGGATCATGGCCCAAAAGTATTTGCTGCTCTTTAGTGACTATGAAAGGAGTCTGGACAACTGTCTCTCATGCAGATAGTTATGTTGTAGTTTGGCAAGATGAATCTCACCCTTTTAAATTGGGGGAAAGGAAAAAAGCAAAGAAGTACCCTCCTCGGTTTACACTTCAGTGAGAAAGAGTGTTGCCACCAGAGACACACTGGGCAAGTGCCATGTGGTTCCCTCCCTGGTAAACATCTTGTAACTAGACAATATGCAACCACCTTCACCGAGAGGCCTTGGCTTTGCTAGAACAGTCATTGAACTTTTAAGTCATTGAACTTGAAGCTCTCATCAGACAGGCCTACAGCCAAAGTCCCACGTTGCTCACTACACAAGAAGCCTCCAAGAAGCAGGACATGCTGCTTGTGGGGCAGCTTTCATTTCTTTGCCGTATCATTTAGGTGGTTGTTAACAACAAAAACCAATCCAACATGAAACAAAGACTCAGTAACACAAACTGAACCGAAACCATTTCTGAAGCGTCTTTACAATCACTTTGTGGCCAGTTGTACACAGGCCATTTGCCACAGACCAGCAAGGCATGTTCAGCAGCGTATTCATTCCCCCACCTCGCCCTTTCAACTCCATCATTCACCAACTTCTTGTCTTTCTTCTGTCAACCAACAGGCCAAAAGATTCAGCAAGCAAAACTTTTTTCCTGTCAAACCCACATTTCTGCCTCCTCCCTAGACTTCCATAAAAGTAATTACAAGTGCTTTGTTTTCCATCTTAATTGTCATTTCCTTTGATAGAACTTGCAGCCTGAGTCTTAAAGCTCAAATAACTAATACCATTCTTTCCTCTTCTTCCCCATCCCTGGCCACAAACAGTACTGCTTGCATCAGGGTCAGCAATTCCTTAAAAGCTCTCGAGCCAATCTGTGCAGCTGCATTGTGTAGGGTGTTATCAGCAGGCTGCAGGAAGGTTAAAAAGCAAACATGCCTCCCTACGAGAGACCAGAGACCGAAGTTAAGCCCAGAGTCAAAGCTCTGCCCCATTTCCCCTCCTTTGGGGAGATAACAGCCTGTTCACCAGCTCTTTCCCCAGCGCAGCTTTCTGCTCCCTTCCTGTGTGCTCAGCTGAGCTAAAGAAGTTTTTCCCCACTCCCTTTCTGTCCCTGTCCTGGCCCTTTAGCATCTCCACAGAAGGAGCTCGCTTCATCTCCTGCTGTGAACACTGTGATTTCGGTGATCTATAGAGGCTGTCTTCTCCATATCCTCACTAACACCGGGACTTGTGTGTGGTCCATGAAGGTCACAGGAAGCTGGCCAGTGTTCAGAGACACTATTTAGCCTTCCCATCTCCACTCCGCAACCCCCTCACAGACAAAACGCTCCAGACATTGGGGGTCTTTCCCCTCTCAACATTATCCCAAGCCAAAATACATTCATCCTTCACAGTGGCTACTTGCTGCTGACATCCTTCATGCTCCACAGGACACGACTCGGTCCAGGAAAGGTAGACAGTCAAATCCATGTCCTCCAGGGTAACATACACTTTATTTTTTGATTCATAGTCCAGTAGGTATAATCTCCTGCTCCTCCTGGGGAAGCTGCACGTCGACACGGGAGGCAGCAGGGTGAACATAGCCTGTGCCTTAGCATGGACAGACCACTTGTACTCCCGGACATATATTTACACTCCAGACCAATTCAGTCACATCAGCTGAAGTAAAAAACATTCCCGGATCCTTGATCCCAGTCTTCATCCCCTCCACCGGGCACACCCAGCAAAAATCAGATCAACTTGATCTCCCAGTGGCTACATGGCCACCTCTGCCTCAGTTACAGGAGCCTTCCACCCACACCAGCCAGGGATGAAATTCAGGCAAAGGCAGATTAGTTGAGAAGTATATGAAATGTCACCTTCCCTTTAATCACAGCTTATGGATCCGGTCCCAAAGCGTTACTCATACAGCGCTCCACACTCCACATGTATAATCCCACCGCCTAATCCAACTACTTGTTCAAACAGGCACGTTGCTAGGAGTAGGTCCTTGCCATCATTGTCTACATTTCCAGCGTTCCTTCGCGACCACATCCTCTCCCACACCTAAAAGCCCTGTGACAGTTCAAAATAAACCGCGGGAAACCTAAGGCAAGTGTGGTGGCACACACGGCTCATTCCTTCAACGTGAGAAACGACACAACCCATTGCAACCTGATAGGTGCTCTCCCACGCTGCCAGATCGCGTTGGGGAAACACTTCTGTTGTGGTAAGCAACAGATAAGCATCTTTTTGCACATACACAGAAAAAGCATCTCAGCTGGTAGGCTTTTAAAACCAGTATTTATTGTGCCCCAGGGAAGAAAAGAAATTGGGTAAATGGGCTGAAAGGCGCAGCTTCGCTAGGAAGAGTTTGGATCGTCTCGTCGCATCTCTCCGTACAAACCCGGCCATTGAGAGTCCAGATCTAAAACAGAGCCACAGTTGCTAAGAAAACAGCGCTGCTAACAGACGTCAGGAGATGATTCATGGAGTAAGGGCATATCCCTGTACTACAGATAAACCAAAATGAATGAGGCTCTTTATACCTGATCTTCCAAGCTGTGCTTCTTCATGCCCTCTTTGGGATTTTTTTTTTTTTTTCTCTAATTCATTTCTATATTCAAACGGCGAGGAAACTGAGCAGAGCTAAATTTGCTGTTTATGGAATTAATTACTGGTAAAGGGGTTTTACAACACTTACAATGAACTCAGTAAACGGGCTAAACTGTGGCCCATTTTTCCCCCAAAACGAGGCATTTTTCTCCTGAAACACGAAGCAACTTTGCCCAAAAACCTATCAGATGAAATAACACAAAACCCACACTTAAAAACAGCAAAGGAACGAATAGTAACAATTTTTTCTTTTGTTACTTTCCCTTATACCATAAAACTTAAAATTAACAACTAGGGAGATAAAGCATTTTCAACCTATTAGATCATTAGCCAGTAATGCATGTCGCTTCTTGAATTACTTCATTGTGTCTACGCTTAAAATCTTTCCCTGACAAATAAAGAAAAATTAGCTAGCACACTACAGGACTGGCCGGGTGCTACTGACACCAACAAAGTTCTCATTTATTTTAATGAATTTTTGATCAGATTTTATTGGAGAAAAAAAAGCTCCTTTGCCCCTCTTAAACCATCACGCTCAATTCTTAACACGGTATATTAACAGCACTTAAAATACAGTTTCCTGAGGTTATTTGTAAAGAACTGTTTAAATAAAGGAACTTTGATATATGTTTTTTACAGATAACTAGAGTAAAAAGGCAATTATCATTCATTACCCTTCATTATGAAGGAAGGAAGAACAAACATCATTTATACACTTCTGAATACACGTTTGTACAGCATCTCGCACAAGGGGAGCCCAAACATCGCCACAGTACACATCAGTCCAGGGTGATGCGTTTATTACGGTCACCGCTGCTTTTTCATCACCCCTCCAAACTCCCGTGTGTCACCGCCCATCCCTCTCTGCTTCAACTCGTCCCCATCGCCCCCGCCGGCAGATGCCAGGGCCTCTGCTCCCCTGCCACCGCACACTCGCTCCACACCACCCCGTCCCCTCCCGCTACAACGTGCCGCCTTCTGCCTTGGAAATCAATTATTTAGGCTGCCCTGATTTCAACGCGAGGTGTCTGTGCGTGTGCCTGTGGGGTGGAGGATACTGTTATTGTGGGTAGTGTTAACAGCCGCCACCGCACTCCTCCTCGGAGCTATAAAACCACCCCAGAAGTGGCCGAAGCCCATGACTCAGCTAACCAGGCACCAGAGGCCACGTGTGTCCCTTCTGCAGGTATTGCATTTCAAGAAGTATAAACAGACGTGCCCACCAAGCTACAGTTTTGTCAGCTTGGCCAGCAGTCGCAATAACTATACGAGATCCTGCACATGGCACTTACGTCTTTGTCTGTCCTGTGACGGAAGATTGCCCTGAAAACTGAGCGGGACGAAAAAGAGAGAATGATGGCAAGAGCGGGGAGAGGATGGATGGGACACAAGGTACCGTGAAAGAGAGAAGCAGAGGTGTGAGGAATACACAGCCACTGACCTGACAAAGGTTGGGAGAAACTCTCAAACAAACTTGCTCAAAGTTTTTTCTCTGTACATTTTGAATAACCCGAGGAGCGTGCACCTGCTCAACCTCCCGATTCCTCCAGCAGCTCTCAGGCAAAAAGAAAAAAAAGAAAAATTACCCCATTTGGGGGAGGAGAGGGAGAGGACTGAGGTGAAAGGAGGACAGAGAGCCTCCCCTTAAATCCATGCACGCACAGCACCTGACACAAAGTCACCACCAAGTCACCACGCGTGCCACGTCCCATGGGCCGCAGTAACACACATCAGTAATAACTGCTCCAAAGGGACACAGGAGGCTGCCAGGAGCCCTTGAAAGATGGGAGGGAGGGAAGGCAGAAGGGAGGATGGCACGCAAGGCGGGGAAGAGAAAGGAACCCATGTGCGGTGGGAAGAACAGAAAGCACCATCCCTCAGCGGGCAACGCTTTATCCAGGGCAGCGGCCCGGCACTGACAATACAGCGACTGGAGAAACGCCTGCACCGCCGTGGCCCTCGCAGAAAAGTAGTTACTCCTTTTCCCGAAAACTTTGCCTGAGTAAGTATCGCCATCAGCTTCAAAACACGCAACCCAAGAGATAACGGCTTTGTAAGCGACAACCCGCCGCGCCCGCGCAGGGAGCGGAGTCGCAGGGAAGCGCCGTTTACCTGCCCCCACCCCCCTGCGCCGCTCCCTCTCCCGGGGCTCGCTCCCCACCGCCTCAAACCAGCCCGGCTCCCGCTTTCGGCCGGGAAAACTCTACCGGCGGAGCTGCCGGCCGGACCCGGCTGCGGGGCGGGGAGGGCAGGGCCCGGCGGCGGCGGCAGCGGGACCTCCCGCAGCACCCGGCTCCCGCCGCGCTTCCCCCGCCCCGCCGAGTGAACTCCCGCCGCTGCCCCGCAGCTGTGTTTTCCCCCTTTCCCCGGCAAAAGGGCAGGAGAAGCGGGGGTGGAACCCGCTCCGGCAGCGGGGTGTCTCCGCACCCCCCGTGCAAGCGGCGTCCCGCGGGGGGCGCGGGCGGTGCCGAAGGTGAAGCCGGCACCGAGGGAACAAAGGCGGCGGGGAACAAAGAGCGGCAGGTACCGCCGCGGCGGAGCTGCGGAGGGGAGCGGAGCGGGGCCGGGCCGGGCGGCGGCGGCACCGGCGGGCCGGGGCCGGCTCCGTCAAAGCCGCCGCTCCCCGCACAAAGGGGCAGCCGGGCCGCGCCGCAACTTCCCGCCGGCGGCTCCCGGCGGGGCAGACTCACCGCGGGCGCAGTCCCGGCATCGGCGGCGGGCGCGGGCGGCGGCGGAGAGGGCGGGAGGAGGAGAAAGAGGAGGAGGAGGAGGGACCGGGCGCTCCCCGCCCCGGCCGTTCCCGGGCGGGAAGGCGGCGCGGCCGCGGCCCCCGCAGCCCGCCCGGCCGCCGCTCCGCCTCCGCCGGCGGCCGCGGGGGGGCCTCTCCGGGGCGGTCTCCGTCCCCCGCAGCCCACGCGTGCCGTGTTTGTCCGGCGCACGCAGCTGCCGGCGCTTTGCAGCCTCCCACCCGGGGCCGGCCGTTCCCATCCGGAACGCCCCAGGCTGAGCCGCGGCTGTGCGTGTTTCGTGGGACGACCCGGCGAGAGCAAGGGGACGGTCCTCAGCTGCCTCACCCCGCTCCTGGCCGTCGCCAGGCTTGTTCTCCTTCTTGGGGTTTCCCGGTGTTTCCCCTCCCAGCGCTAGCCGGGACGATGCTGCTCATCCCACCCCTGGGAAGCAGGCAGGCGACGCCACCAGCGCTGGGTGTCCCTGCGCTTTGGGTAAAGGGTTGGGCTGGAAGTAAGTAAGAAAACCTGTGTAGTGCTAAGAACCTTTTTCTGGTCTGGGAAGATTTGGGGTCAGAGGTGATACAAAGAATTAAAATGCTTTAGTGTTGTCACAAATCTGCAGCACCCCCAAATCAAATTTAGAAGATCAGGAATATAAGTGGGCAAAAACTGGAGACCTCTTGAGTTCCTGCACAGCCTCCGCAGCCCTCCCCAAGCTCAGCTCCCTTCGCCTCACACACACATCCCAGACACCAGGTGCCTTCCTCTCTCTCTCAGATGCAGACTTTCCTCAGCTTTAGGGGCAGCACCACCTGGCCTTGCCCAGATAGATCTCTGAAAGGGTAAATGGGAGCCAGTTATACGAACACAGAGCAAACTGGGGGTTGTTTGGAACTTCAGAAGAGGGGTTTTGGAGGGGAAGAGGAAGGAGTTCCTTACGTTTGTTCTGTTTGATACCAGATAGCTTTTGGCTGTAGGCTTCACAAAGTGAGAGGATATAAATACTGAGATTGAGATTTGCTTTACACGCTCAGAGGTCAGCCGGCTATCCAAAGAAAAATGTAACTTTCCAAAAGCCACTTCCTGCAGTGCCGTTACATGGGGTTTCTCCTCAATCTGTGCTGATAAAACATCAACCAGCTTAAAAAAGTGGAAGCAAGCGAGGTCCTGTATTTGAAGGCTCCAAAGCCAAAGGTACCTACTTACTCAAGCTTCTCTTCATACCCACAGATATGTCTAAAGAAAATGACAGATTTGGAGCCCTGATTTTCTGTAAGGAAATTTTTCTTTTCCAGGCAAAAGTGAACCCTGTACTTTTTTTGTGCTGTTTCAGCTGGAGCCCAAGAACACAATGTCTTGCAGAAGCATCAGTCAAAGCTGGTTACAACTCGACTGCCCTGCCTTGGCAAACACCTGTCATGCTGTCCTTGCAACAAATCAACACGTGAGTGCTCTTTGTGTACTTTTTTACTTGTTTTATTGAGGATTAATTAGTGTTTGTATAGTGACACAATTGTCTGGTACTCCACGGACACAGCTGAAGGCAGAGGGCTGCGTTCAGGCTGTGCTGTAGTTTCCTAACTTCTGTGTTATGGCCACTGTGTTGCATATCCTCAAAGTGAAACAAGCATTTCTGACTGATTTACTATTCTTGACCAACAGATTTTAGTCTTATGCTTAAGGAAGGAGAGAAGAAGATGCAATATCAAAGCCAAGCTCTATTACTTGAAGAATTATTTCAACCCCCCCTCTTGATCACTCTTCCACATGCCATCAAATTCAGCAGAAAACGTCTCATGGAGTCTTGACCTTTTGTGCCTTGGAGAACACCACCCTGCATTATCGCTCCATGCTCTTCTCACTGGCTTAACCCTGCGGTGAATCACGCAGCTCCTCGTCCCAGCGTACACAGCACTGCAGGCACCTGCCAAGCTCTGTCAAACACAAGCACAGGTCCCAGCCCAAGGTGCTTGTTTTCACTTAAATTATGCATTTCATAACTAGCTTGGAAGGCACTTTGAAGATACAGCACTAAGTATTATTAATGTTAAATGGTATTTTTGGACAGGCATAATGCAAGCAATTAAATAGTAATACCATAAAAACAGGTGCGGGACACAAAGGTAGAATTAAGTCATTAAGTCATATATGCCTACTTTATATCCAGATCTTCCGGATGTTGATTACTCAGTACAGCCTGACACTCCGAAAATAAGCTTTCATCGCTCTTTTTATACACAGCCTTACAGCGAGGAACTGCTGAAGCCTGTGCTCAGATTAGTGTTTTGACAGGTATATCGGTGCTGCCAGCAAGGCTGGCAAGGAACTGCCATGGATCAGCCTTCGTGGAAGGTGAACGTCTGGAAGCTGCGTGAGCAGGGCTCTCACCTACTGCCCACGAGTGTCCAAAATGAGCTGCCTGGATGGATGCATGGGACACTGGGGAAAAGACCCGCAGAGCAGCACTGCAGGCTACAGTCGTCGATGGTGAAGGTAACTGCGGTGGGGATGAGAAGCCCTCACAATTCCTGCGTGCCTCCTGAACGAATGTATGGTCAGTTCAACAATGTATCTTGCCCCCACCTTCCAACACCACTCTGAACAGCAAACTCACAGGACTGGATGTCTCTTGTACAAGGCATCCAGGTATGTCCACAAGTCCCTGTGGATGAACGGCATGACCTTCATGGTAGGACATCCCTTCTATAGTGCAGGATTCGCACGACTAGATTCCAGCATTGGTGGGAGATCGAATGCCCCAAGTCCACTCGATAAAGTGTTAACTCTGAAGGGTAGTGATGGCTGTGTAAACTAAGTTTGTTTGGATACTCCAAGTCATGTTTGCTCTGTAGTCTGCCAGAACAAACCTTTGGCCTGGTGACCCTCCTCTTTCCCCTGCGTGCAACCCCTGTGCCATAGTGGCACGGTGTGTGCGCTGGAACTGGGAGCCAGATGGAAATTAGCCCAGAAGAAGAATACTTTGTTTTCGGCTGGATTGTTCCCAGGCTTTGATTGTGGTGTGGACACACAGAGAGGTATGTCAGCACAACTGAGGGGGCAGCAGGATCCAGCACAGAGACAGGAATGCACAGGACGAGCTGGAGCTGGGGATAGAACGATACACCAAGAGAACAAGGGACCAGCACCGTGCCAGAAACCTCAGCTGCTGTGCCCCGTTGCTGTCTGCTCACCCCGTCCCTCACAGGAGAGAGGACTGGGAAAGGGGAGGGAGGGGTGAGAGTGGAAACTCACCTTCGGACTGTCCTACCTTCTATCCCGCTGGCGCAGCAACACCGAGGAAATAAGGCTGCGGTTTTGCAAGCATCTTTTTTTGGTGGCAGCGCTTTGATGGAGCGGTTGGGTTACGCTGTGCTGGTGCAGCTCTTTGTGCAGTTGTGTTGTCAAACAGACCAGGAGACTGCTTTAAAAAAGCAGTACCCTCCCCACCTCAGTTATTTTTACCCTGGCTCAGGTCCAAGGCGCGATTCACCTCGTCTCCACCGAGGTGCAACTGCAAGAAGAGTGCTGGAGTGGGAAAGTGTAGCCAGAAGCAGGCGAACAGGGGTCTGCGTAAATCCACGGTGCCTCTCAAAAAGTGCCCATGGCCCAGTCCCTCAGGGAGCGTTTCTCTTCAGCAATCACGGGCAACTTGTTTGTCAGAATTAGGGAGATCAAAAAAAGAGGAAAGAAAGGTTGAATCCGTGTAGGCACGTGCAGCATTTGCATACTATTTTCCTCTGCAAAACATAAAAGGAAATCTGACTGTAATCATGTTAGAAATGCTCCCTTTTCCCCTCCCATTTAATCTAAGCATTACGAATGACACAGTCCCCAGCATGTAAGACGGCAGTCCAGCAGAACACTTAGGCATGGACGCTGCCTTTAACACCTGACTCTTCCTGCTGAAGTCAGTGGAAACACTTCGATGCTTGAAGTTGCACATGCTTAACTGCTTTGTTAGGTCACAAGCTAATTTAAGGACAGAGAAGCACAGCTCCGAAAGAGAAAAATAGGTTAATAACACTGAAGTTGCAGCAAATCTGTGGGAAGCCTCCTGGAATAGGTTCGTAATTAGTAAATCGACCCTTCCCAAAGTAAATATTTTCACCTTTTCTTCAGCTCCCTTTTTCCCCTGATTTTGCCAGTGGACTGTGGTTCCTGGGTAAAGACAGGACAGACTGAAGACTTCTACACTTAAAAATCAGTGCCTGAATCGTACAGCAGCACCCAGGAGCCTGCACCGTGCTGCACCATCTTCCTACGCAGCGTTGCATGAGGGAGGTGTTTCAAGGGGGTAGCTGTCTTAAGGTAACCAATGCTGAACATGCAGTTTGGGGTGAACTTCCAAATGTTTTTAGTTCCACCTAAACACGAGGAGAAACTTCTTTCCTTTGAGGGTGGCAAAGCACTGGCACAGGCTGCCCAGAGAGGTGGTGGAGTCTCCGTCCCTGGAGACATTCCAAAACCGCCTGGACGCGTTCCTGTGCAACCTGCTTTAAGGTGACCCTGCTCTGGCAGGGGGGTTGGACTACATGATCTCCAGAGGTCCCTTCCAGTCATTCCGTGATTCTGTGACTCCGCTCATACACACAGCCCAGGTTAGTGGCCTGAGGACAGGCACCTGCAATCTGAACTGCGCAGGGCTCATTTTACTCCGTTCATAATACAGGTGCTGTGCATTGATAAAGGTTTACAATCTACATTTTCCCACCTCCCAAAGTGCGCCAGCTCCTTGGTTGCAGGCGAGGTGGGTTTGTTACGCAAAGAGATGTAACTTCAGGTTACACCCTGGAAATTAAAAGTCAAAGCTGAGCACCCCCAGCCCTCAATACCAGCTGAGTAGAGGTTTTTATTGAGGCACCTCCAACCTGCCTAAGTTCTGCTTTGGGTACTTAAGTGCCTTTTTGGATCCCACTCGACACCCTGCTATCCTGATGAGCTTAGCGGGCTTAGGAGACTGTGTTTTAGGAGTCTGTTAGACTCCTGATTAGACAGGGCCAAAATCTTATGGAACTTTAGGAGTCTACAAGTAGACAGTCAGTACTCGTAGACTCCTAAAGGTCCATAAGACCTTGAGCCGGTCTTATCAGTGACTGCAGAAAGAATCCCCTTATCTTTTATCCCCAAAGTTTACCCGCCTTTTTGACTTACGTTAGTCAATCTAATAAAAAATATTCTCTCTTCTGTCCTTAGACCGTCGCTGCTGCAGCGCTTGTACTCCAGTGTATTTGTAAGAGCACCATAGTGAGCCTGCAACTGAGACCACACCAGTCCTATCGGCTTTACCCTCGTGCTCCAAAGCTGGCTGGTGCCTCCCAAGCGTGCTGCATCCCACCAGTAGTTTGGCATCTCAGTTTTGCTCTATTTTTTGGAAGTTGGGTGAGAGAAACCTGCCAAAAAACACTGTGTACAGCCAACCGTAGCAGAAGCTGGAGAAACACTGCGTGGTGGTCAAATGCCAGGTCTGGATTCAGGAACCTGCAGGACGTATGAGAAAATAACAGCTGCTGGGCAAGCAGCTTCTTTGCAATATAGCTCCAACTGGCCATCTGCAAGCTCCAGGCACTTGTAAAGCAAAACTGGGCAGCAGAAAGCACCTAAGGGCTTACGCAGTTTTCATTTGATGGCTTCCTCTCACCTCTGAGGCCCTTTCTCTGAGGCTCAGACGAGACATGGAGTAGTTTCACTTTGAGCAGTGACTGTTTTAATTTCTTGGCAGCCTTTCCCTTCCTTGCCACCTCCAGGAAAAGGCCTTCTCTCCGTAGTTGCACGTCTTGATATTTCTAAGACACACACGGGCTGAGGACTGCAGAAACGACGTCAGTGCTTGCCTCCCCATTATACCATACCGGGCACCCTTCTCACACCTCCGTCTTTGGGGAACGGCACCCTTGGGCAGCTCTCGGGCGGCAGCGGTTTGATTTGCCTCTGCTTCCACTGCAACACCTACATGTCTTGGGTGGCTACAGCCCATTTTCAACCATGAGTCAATGGAGAACAAAAAAGCTCTCAAGAGAAGGAAGTGGGGCTAAGGCTTCTTTGGAAGCAGGGTTTAGTAATCCCCATCACCACCTTTAAAAATCAGTGCCCTTGGGCCCCAACCAGCCCTCAGCTCTGTCAACAGCTTTACTGCCAACTTTACTAACAGTCACACAAATGTAAATCTAGTGTGAGAAGAGGATTAAGCCCATTCTGGTTTTATGGCCTATGAAATGTCTACTGCCCTGCTGCCACTGTGCAGTGATACATAACACAGAAAAGGGGAATTCAGGCTGCTATTGCATCTTCAGAATTTTAAAGGAAAAAACGTGATTCCAGAAACTTTACCAGCCAGTAAAATGCATATGCAGACAAGGTTTCTTCTAAGTCAGAAGCTAAAAGCCTGTACCTTGCCAGATGCTGGTTGAAATACATTCATTTTTTTCCTGCAAAATAAGATTAGCAACAGCAATTTTCCATGCATTCAAGTTCAGGATTTTGTCTGCAAGGGGATTAAAGCTCGGGCAAACATGAGCCCGCCTGGATATTGCCCTACTCCGTCGACTGCTTTCACTTGGGATAAGACCCGTGCAGGGGGCTATTTAGGAATTCCACTAAAATGATTATTTCTTCACTGATAACTCAGTTGGCTGAGATTTGCAAGGACTGAGGGAACTAGATTTACGGTTTGTAAAAATTTCTGTCGGATGTGGGTTCCTGACTCCCTTAGGCTGATATTTTCATACAAAAGGCTAGAAAGGGAGTGTTTTACTATAAAATTTATGATTGGATTTCAGCTCTTGGGCTTGGAATAAATACATTTTGGTTCCAGGTTTCTATAATCTTAGAGCATGGCTCAGATCTCTTAGCAGGATTGCAATGTAAATACTACCAAATAGTTGTTATGATTATTAACAGTGTAACTCCACTGAGCTGTCAGCAGAAAAACAACCACGCTGAATACATATTTCAATTAAAGATGCAGAATTATGTATATTTATGCACAAGACTGAAAAGCAGACAATATTTAAAATGTGCTTCGGGGCAAGAGATACGATTAATTTTTTGTTACCTTTATTATTTTCCAAGTTATCCTGGTCTCTAGCTCAAAAGTCTCACTCAGTCCTTACCTGGTAAAGTTGCCGTTGTCTTTAGTGTAAGATTTTCTGTGTGACTGTCACTTTTTTGGTCAGAAGGGATAGGTAGGGACTATAATGAGATATTACGCTGACCCTCGAAGTCACAATTGGTAGCGTTTGCCAAAATGGAAATGCATCTCCCTGGCAGACGCTCGCATACACTCCACCTCTCTGCTTCAGTCCTCCTGGTGAAAATCTCTTGCAGATCAGAAGGACAAGTGGCACATGGAAGACAGACTGCAGTGACCTCTTGTTTTGGTACTTAGTTTGTACATGCTGTTTGTTTTGGCATTGCGGATATATTTAGTAAACTGTCATGTGTTATAACTTGTGTGGCTCCCATGTTTTGAGAAACGTTTGCTGTCCTGCATTGCCTGGAGTCCTTAAATTGCTCTTTCATTTACACACTGCTCTATTTTAAAAGCAGTGTTTAGAGGTCATGTCTTCTCCCTTAAACCCACTGTGAGGATCCCGAGCTGCCAAACACTTGTGCAGTGGCACGGCAGGTTTTTAGCCAAGTCCTCTTCTCCTGAGCAAACGCTTTGGTATTTATTTGTAAATAGTTTTCCTGAAACCAAGGGAAATGCATGCTAAATAAGATGCTGATGTGTTTTCTGACTGCATGACAGACTGTCCCTTGAAGCGTGGCCCTGGATCCCTGGTGATATCACCCTCCTTGTGACAGGCTCTGCTATTTTTGGTTGTCAAGGTCTGGGTGCCGGGCACTGGGGGACCTTTTGGTCCGCGGGAGCACGTGTACCACCATCCTGTCGTGGGCAGGCAGCCACCAGCCACATGTTTGTACTGGTGACAGGTTTGCTTGCTCATCCGCTGCCCGGGACTGACCGCAGAGCAATGCCTTGCTTGCAATTTGCGGGGAAAAAAACCCAAACCTGTTATTTTGTGTTTAGCCCAAACATCAGCAGTCAGCCTCACATCTCAAAGAAAGGGAAGGAAAACGGCAAAAAGAGCCCGTACCAGCACAAAGCTGGGGTTAAATCCATGGGGTCGGTGCAGCGCTGCTGTCATCCCACCTCAGCTCCTGCAGGGCCCCACAGACAGGACCCACGACCCCTGTTCTCCGCACACCTCTCCATGGCCTTGCAACCTGCCAGCCCCACCCCAGGGATGCTGCACCCCACAGCTGACGTGTCAGGGTGTGCTTGCCCACCACACCGGCTGCCAGCCCTGGAGAGGAACCTGGATCAGAGGCAGCCGATCACACCTCCAACAGCCAGCTTTGGGCTTCCTCAGCCTCGGAGGGCAGCAGTAACCCTCTGTCCTCTCTGCCAATCACGGTGATTCCTCTCATTATCACTCCTAAATTGCTCCTGACATGGGCTTGTCCTGCGGCAAGTCCCAGATCTCTTACTCAGATACGTACTACCAAGACCTGGTCTCAGTGTGCACTGGAGAGTCGTGCTGCCCCCTCCAGCTTTGGGCACCAGAGAAAGCTGCTGGACATCTCCTGGCTGCCACACAGTGAATCCCTGGCCCTTATTCTGCAGAAATAAAGTAAATACTTTCTCTGAATTTTAATTTCTGGAGAACATCTACTGATACGTAGGCCAGTGCGATACATTATCATGTATCATACAATGCTTGCGCTGGAAAAAACAAGGTCAAAGAAGTACACCTTTCAGGCACAGCGGAAATTTTGTGACGATTGCAGTTCTTCTGGGAGTTGTTATTATTAGGATTTGTAGTGCGTAAAATCCAGGACTCTGTTGTGGCAAAGGTGCATATCGCTGCCGCCAGCAGAAAAAGGGTAAGAGGAGCTGGTGCACAGCCCTGGAGGTGTCAGCTGTAATGGAGTCATTATGGGTGCCTGTGCAGGAGCTCGTTCCTGCTGGAGGCAGGCGGAGGTTGGACCAGTTCAAGCCTCAGTCAGTTGAACTCATGCTTGAGCCTCTCCAGGGTTCGGTGGACAGGTAGCAAAATGGTCCCAGTCAGCAGCCAGACGAAGACAGGAGCAGAGGGGTCCCTGTCAGAGCAGAAGCTCACACAGATGAGAAGGGGTTGGTCACAGCAGGGAAACGTAGGCATGAAGAGTGATGAAGTCCTGGCAGGGCCAGGGCTTGGGTGAAGGGTGGCCGAAGCAAGACCTCACTGATACTCCAAGAGGCATTTCTATCCTTCCCTACCACCTCTAGTCAGATGGTCTTCACATCTCCTCTGCATCAGGACCGGCACTTGTGAGAGCCATAAATCCCAGCTTAAATAAGCTGATACAGCTGCAGAACAGTCCGGAAAAAGGAATGTAGTGGGTTTTCAGTTGGATGGCTGGAGCCAGCACAGGAGACGATGGTTGATGGATCAGAGGCGGGGGGAGCAAGCAAGCAAGGCAAGGACTTCAGCTTCTGGCAGCAATGTCCACATGGGTGAGCGTGAGCCAGCGTTTTGTTTAAGTTTATCTAAGTGGGGCGGTCACAGTAGGGTGATCCCATCCTGAGCCACCCCAGCCGTGCCCTCTCCTTCTGTCCTACACCAGATTTAGTGATGAGAGGCCCACAGGGTGAGTCAGCTCAACTAGCAGATCCAACAGAAAACTACTAGGAAGGATTTCTTTGCAGAAAGAGTGGCCAAACACTGGAACAGGCTTCCTAGAGAGGTGGTTGATGTCCCAAGCCTCTCAGTGGTTAAAAGGCATTTGGGCAATGCCCTTAATAACATGATTTAACTTTTGGTCAGCCCTGAAGTAGTCAGGTAGTTGGACTAGGTGATCATTGTAGGTCCCTTCCAACTGAAAAGCTCTGTTCTATTCTACTCTTTCATGGAGGTACTTTCTGGGATGCTTCTGATCAATCAGATCAGCTTACGGAACAAATTCATCCCATGGTCATGCCATCACTAGAGGCAATGCAAAGGGAGTAATTTTAAGCATGTGGTTTTGTGATGTGGCTGAGCCTGTTTACCTGCCCAGAGTCCCCAGTGTGCACAGTCGGGTCCCTGTTCCCCTCCCTGTCGCACTTGTGGCTGCAGTGCTGGCACTGGCACCACTGACCACGCAGCAATCTAAAGTAACCAACAGCTCGTTGCAGAAATAACAATAGCTTCTGGCTCGGCTGGTTGAGTGCCCTGACTCACCGTGCCAGTGAGCACCAAAGCAAGGGATCATCAGAGGAACTGGATTTGCTGGTGGTTTGATGAGCTGAGCCGTACCCGAAAGCTGCCCCTGCAGCATGACCTTGCAGCAGAGTAGGACCACAGCAAGACCTGCAGTGCCAGTTGGCAGGCAGAAACTGATGCTCACAAGCAGATGTGCAGTGAACCGTCCTGCCGTGTGGCAGCTTACACTTCCATAGCAAGATGCAGCGCTGGGCTCCAGATGTTTCACCAACCCGGAAAAAAAAGCTGGGTCAAGGTCTCTCCAGGCAATACAAAACAAGCTGTAGGCAGACGTGCATGAGCAAACTGTATTCTATAAAAGAACACATCTTTTAGGACAAAACTCAACTCTCGCTAGTGCAAGCAAAGGTAAGCTGGATGTGGGAGAGCTTGTGCTTGTTGGAGCAATGAAACGACTCATCTGCAAGTGCCAGATGGGCCCCTGAGAAAGCCCTGTGTGACACAGAGATGCTGTTATTGCACTGCCACCATGGATAAAACAAAATGTAAATCTCTCTCAAGTTCAAAGTATTACCCCATGCTGTTTTAATAACAAAGTTCACTGCGTAATTTGGCTCTGGGCTCCTTATTCACTTCAGGCAAGTCCAAAAGTGAAATGGGAATGGGGTAAGAGGCCAGAGCTGAAATGCAAAAAGAAGCTGCTCATCGCCGATGTTTAGTTCGTGCCACTAAACCTTCATTTTCAATGCTGCTAGTCCTTCATTTTCATGACAACTTTGAAGATCTATTATAATTATAGTTTAATGAAAAAGCTGAATCCAGAGATGTAATTGCAAAAGGGTAATTGCCTACTGTGCATTATATTTAGAAGAGGCAATTAACTGTATATTCCAGTGACGGATTGAAAAGATGAATTTTAGCAATGACAGAGTTCAACAACTGGGAAATCTTGGTTTTAAAAAGTGTATCTAGTATTTTTATTTTCTTTTTACATTAGGGCTCCATAGTTATTTCCATTTTTAAAGAAAGATTGATTTCAGTAACTGCTAGAATTAATCAGATGTGACTAACCAGGAGGGTACCTGTAGCTTTTGCTTATTGAAGAAAGTCTGTACTTTACAAGGATTTATCCAGATTCCTAATTACCTTTTTAATAAAACTATGAGAAATGGTGAGTGATACTTTTTTTTAACAAGGTTATTTTTCACTTAGGTCAGACCCAATGGAGGTTGGCTTGCAATTAAAAACGAGTAAACAGGTGCTTTAAAATTTATTTTTACTGTACAAAATATGTTAACTGTCCCGAATACATACAGGAAAAGACACAGAAGTTACACTTTAAAAAAAAATAAAACCAACTGATTTATTAAATAAAGGAGCATTTTCTGTCATTGGATTTGGACTTTCTTCTGGTTTTCAGGATTTCAGAAATGCTAGCTCTCAGGTAAGAGGAAGAAAGCAAATTTTCCCGCTTTTTCAGTTGTCAGTTGGTTTCTTGAGCTATCCTTAACCAGGTAACTGACTGAATTGAAAATAAGAAATACTCTTTCTGCTCCTGCAGAGCAGGCTTTTGTTAAAGCCAGGACCCTGCCTCACGCCAGTGCTGGCTGCTGGAGCCTCAGACCAGAGCACCTTATCAGGAGACCGGCTCTACAACATGTAGTGTCTTTACAGCTGCATTAAACTGTGGCTGATGTGGGACATATTTAATTATAAATAGCCTTACTGCCAAAAGAGTAAATACAATTAAATAACTCCAATGAACTTAGTGGTTTTTTGGGAGAGTGATGCCAAGAGCTGGGGTAGTAGGTGGGCTCCTAGCGACACGTATTGGTATGGCAAATCCTCCTAAATGAAGTCAAAAGCACTTTGGTGCAAATCTCCTACAGAAAGTGTTTAGTCCCAGCCCTGGCTGGGAGGGGTGTCTCCCACCAGCGCGGTGAAGGCCTATCTAAATGATGAACTGACATTAGATGTTTTTAATCAAAACCCATGTGATTTGCAGAAGCAACGATGACATCTAGTGGAGAAGCGCATTATTCACACTAAGGGGGAAATCGCAATTAATGCTGCGGGCCAGCAGGTCACAAGTACTTGGGAGGGATTTTTCCAAGGAGAAATTACCACCACTGTTGCTAGCGGTTGGAAAGGCACCAACAATGAACGTTTTTGAAAGTTTATCCCAATGATTTGTAAATGTTACGTGACCCCAAGTTGCTGGGGGAGAGCTGGTACCCAGCGCTGAGACCAACCCTATTGTTTTCCACTGTTTTAAGCACCATGGAATCAAATTTTCATGTTCCAGCCTTAAAAATGATAGGTTAAAGCAGCAGAAGGAAGGGATCTTGCTGTTGAGCTAAACTCTTGTGACTCTTGTGTTTTGCCCATTTTGTACTACGGCGATTGACGTTGCATGCTTCTGTAAATACTGAGTAGTGACACACACTATATATCGCTCCTTTGTAATCATATCTGACGTCAGCTGTGAAAACATGAGAAATCAGATTTTTTATGCCTGTAGTCCGTGCCTCTCTGTGTGCTTTTAAAGGACAGTTTGCCAACAAGTTGGATCAGAAGAGAAGTTAAAGGGGAAGGTGTTTCCCAAGAAACCTGAAAAGGCAATAGCTGGTTTTATAGTCCTGATAAGAAGAAAGATATCAAAGGGAATGATAAGCCTCCCATGGCTTAGAAACGAGTGTGAGTCTAAGGTGGGAGAGCCCCCAGTGGGGTACTAGGAAAACCTGCTACCACCAGAGCCAGCAAGGAGAGGCTGGAAAACCAGACAAGCACCATGTTTTTAAGTTTATTTTGCTTTTTTCAACTCAAAGTGCATGAGGTCTACCCATAAGCATCCTGTTTGGAAAATGCTATTTGCATGTCCAGGGCAAAGCCTTTAGACTGTACAGGTTAAATTTCCTCCAAGACCCAGGTTTCCTACAGGAAACACAGAGGCAGAAGCAGCTTCCAGGGGCTTCCCTAGGAGAGGTGGCAGCAAAACAGTATTGGCAGGACTGCCCGATCCCAGAAACTGTGTGCAAAGAGCATGGCCTGGGAACTTGAGAAAACTCTGCTTTTTCAATCTTGAATTATAACAGACCTGTAATCAAATAGGGAATATTCTCAGGCAATATGAAGAAGAGAATGTCTAGTTTTCACCGACTTAAGGAAATTTCTTAAAAAGTAGGGATTCCTATGGCTGCAAAGGCTGCATTCCTATGCGCTGTTTAAAAAAATTTAATCAAGACCTTAAATAATGAGTTACACAGAGACCTAAAGCATTCCTCAGTTTAGTCTTGTTCATTAAAACTTAACACTAATAGAGAACTCTGGGATTGTTCAGGATTACTGTAGTGTTCCGCCTAAATCTCAAGGTAAATACTTGACTCACATTTTCTGCTCTGGGAGTGTATTAAATAGGCAATAAAGCTTCTCCCTGAATAAAGAGTCTTGTGTCTCACAATATCCCTTTCAGCCGCTGCAGAAAGCCTGCAGACCCTGCATGGCTCCCTGCCTGACTTGGCGAGACTGGCAGGACTTAGATGCGGAGGGATGCTGAATCCTCCTCATCCACGCATGGCAGATGCCCACAGAAACACCAAAAAGCAGGAGGGCTTTTCTGAAGTCATTTCCACTGTGATAGTTTCTTTTAAACCAAATTGCCTTCACGAGCAGTTCCCAGCATCCCATGTTCTTGCAATTTTACTCATGACATTTACACGTCTTTCTCTTTTGTTTGCCTTTCCAGTTTGGTGCTTTGTTAAAGCTTTATTGGGACGCTAACCTGAAACTTGCGAAGTCACACACAGACAAAACAAAAATGCAACCGCTGGAAGAGGATGAAAAGTAAACCCTGCCAGCACCAAGTTGTGTTTGCTCAGAGTGGACTGCATGGAAATAGCAATTCATACCGAACAGGCAATCACGTCTATATTTGAGTGCCTTATAGTATTCCCTTCCAGTCTCAAAGGGCAGATCTAGATGCTGAAAACCCATTCCCAGCATTGGCTCTTTGGCCAGAACAGTATCAATATTTCAGACTCCCCATATATGCTTATGTATTTATTTTCTGTTTTCAAACGCCTGCACAAGGCACACCAGTACACCCCTTACGGCTTATGGACAGCAACAGGTAATCACGCAGCGGCACTGCCCTCTGCCTAGAGTACAGAGGGTGGTAAGCTGTGGCCATCTTACATGTGCCAGCTCATGTCCTACAGCTCCCAGCAGCTTGCAGGCAACCCTGAGTTACTGACCAAACACCTTCCAGTCCCACCCCGCTCTTCCATTAATGTTATCGCTCAGAGTGCAAACACAGGGCTCCCCTTTCCTCCACACAACGTGAGCTGCCCACAGAGATAACCGAACTCATTGCTGAGATTCGGGAAATCTCCACGCTCCGCTCGAGGTGACTAAGCAGCAGTGCTCCTTTTTTACTTATTTACCAGCAGTGGCTTATTTTTGTCCCCACCACGTGCCCATAAAGCACAAGCCAGTGCACAAGAAGTAGGAAAGCAGGGTTCGTTTCCCGGTTGTGTATTCCGGGCTGTACAGAAAAGGGCAGATGTGCAGCTCCCAAGATATCAGCCCCCTTTAGTCTATCATTTCTCAAGGCTTGCACTAGTTTATTATGGATCAGTACCCTCTTATAGGTGATGCCTGTATACTTGCTATACTTGTCAAGCCGCACTTTACTCCAGGATTACCCCAGCTGATTTCAACAGGCTTGTCTGTGACCGTTTAAAACTCCCCACAAAACGTGAGGGATGTAATGCAGAAGTACCATGTGAAATTTGCTGGCCTGTGTTACACAGGTTGGGCAGAGCAGAAAATCAGAAAAGGGTTCAAAAGCTGTGAGTCCTTATGTCAGTGAGAGGATTTACAGATAAGAACTTGGTGTAAATGATTGGGGAATTTGCCCTGTGGAAGGACAGCAAAGAAATTTCACTGAAAAACCAGACAGTGGGATGGTAAAAGCTTGGTGTAGGAAGTTTTTGGTTTATTTTTCCCCTCTTGAAGCAAATAGGAGGCTGTTGGATTTCTACTGATTACATTTTCTGGCGATAGATGCAGGAAACCCATTTAAAGAAGGGATCTGCACCAGGGGAGATTTGGGGATCTGGGCATACTAGGAAAAGCTACTACAGAAATTTCATCAGAGAGTGTTTGCTCGTGAGGTTTCTGCATTTCTCTTTACAGTCACCAAAGCAAATGGAGTGCAAACTGGAGCGACTTCCCCACATCTTTCAAAGGTTGGAAATGGGTTACAGATGAGGCTGTTCTGCCTGTAAACAGTCTTAATGAGAATACGTGTGTGGTGTGAGATTTCCTCTGTGACCGTGGTGCCCGCGTGGGCGAGACTTGTTCGTAAATCCCGTGGTTTTGGAAAGCACATCAAGCAGTTGGACCGAACGCAGCTGAGGTTTTTTGGAGGGCAGAGGACCCACTGCACAGGCATGTGCAGCACAGTGCGCAGGTCCTGTAGTTGCGCAGGATTTCTTGACCCATGTGAAGTGCTCACAGAGACAGTCCACTGAGGCTTTGGCTACCGCACCTCTGGAAATCTTTAGTTAACAGAAAGGACTTAACCAGAGAAAATCAGTGGAGCCTTGAGTCCAGTTATAAATGCTAGCGCTCTCAGGCACTCTGAGAAACACCCACACATCCATCCCCAGAACTTCCCAATTAATTTTAATGAGCACAGAGAGCCAAAGGTGAGTGTCCTGGGAGATTTATATGTGCCTTCTCACACTCTCACAGGTTTCCGTTTACCTTCATCTGGAAAGCTGACTCATTCACTCCAAGCTATATGTAATGTCTGTGCACACAAGCTGGGAACACTGCTCCTCACAACCCTACAAATGGGGCACATTTCCAGAATTTCCTTCCCAGGTCCCTTTTATTTTTTACCACAGATTTCCATCCCCCTGGTTTAGGTTTCTCTTTGTCCACAGGGTACCTACTTCAAGGATGCCTAAAAGGCTTACAGTGGCCAAGTGCCGCAGAAAGAAGAAAGAAATTAGTGTCATCAGAGCAACATCCCATGACTTGGAGTAGGTCTCAGTGTGCACAAGCCAGTTGCTGGATCAGTTGTCCTTGCTCCCTGATCCTGCATCCCAATCTCCCTAGCTACCAAGCTCCATGCCGACGACAGCAATGCCAGTACTTCTGGATATTTTCCTACACATCTTTGCTCCTCCTTTAGCTCAGCAGACGTGTTTCTGCTGGTGCACATTCATAAATGCTGTGATTTATCTGATGCACAGACTGGCACATTTATGCACTTACTACATGTAGTAAACCTCAGGTCTGGTGTGTGTATACAGACGCATTTATGTAATTGAACATTTAGGAGTAATTACTCTAATTGCCTCGCCTGACTTGTTAAGACTCCCATTCTGAAGATGAAATTGATTTACCTAAAGAGGCTCCATCTTCATAGTCTCCTTCATTCATATTTGCCACTTACACAGCCAACACCTTTGCCATATCCCCCTTCCCACACCGTGACCCTTCACGTTAGAAGCAGGCAATGGCTAGGGCTGCTTAATCCTCCGAGCTGGATGCATGTGTCACAGGCAGTCTGCAGTAAGTTGTGTCTGCTTGCACAATCCCACAATTTCTACTAGATATATAACCCACCTGTAGCTTGGCGTGGCATCCTCTTCTCCCTCCCTCTGTCCCCACTCAGTAACCAACACAGGCTGAAGAATCCCGCGAGGTCTGGCTACGCAATGTGGGTATCTGCATACGTGTATGAGCTAATCTCTCCGTGTTTGCAAAACTCCCCAATCTGCGCGTTCACAGATGAATCTGCAAATGAGAAAACACTACGGTTTGAGCACAAGGCTGCAAAGACCTTGATGTTATGAAAACCAAGCCTCCAGCACACGGGTTGTAACTTCGCATTTCAACTATTTAGATAAGAACACGCCACCTATTCTATTACTCTTTACAAAGGCTCAGGTTTAGTCATTGTTGTGCTGCAAGGAGATACGCCTTCATTCTTGCAATAACTCTCCACTGCCTGTGCTGAGGTGAAGGGTCCTGAAGGAATGGAGCTGTTGTAATCATTTGCCAGCTCCTCTCAGCCTTTTTAAGAGACAGACCTTCACGTGTTGATCATACACTGTGCTGAGCCACCTCACCCAGCAGCCTTTTGCTAAGGGGGTGAATTTTTGCTTTCCCAAATGGGATGCCTTTCCCAATTCTTTCCAACAGGTGTAGAAATTATACTCAAAAAAGTAACCAGTGAGATCCAGAACGGAGATTGAACCAGTGCTCTTCCTTAGCTCTGCAAAGGCATGAAGTTACTGTGCTTTAAAGCCATGACATAATGAAGATGATTTAAAATAAAGAGGACAGATGTTTTATGGGCTTTCTTCCCTTTCTGAGCTCTGGACAGCTGGCCTTACAGCAACTCCTGCATTTATTTGGACAGGTGGAAATAAGAAAGGGGCAAACTCATTCATGCTATTTTAATTCTCTGAGACAGCCCTAAATGAGATTTTATTGTTTACACAGCATATATAAAACAGGCAATGATCCAACATAAAGTTTCATGGTGGCGTCCTTCAGAAAATTTCTTTAATACTTTTGTGGGTTTCCTGCTTGTGTGTAATACACATTCCAGACTCCCAAGAATAATACCAAATAACCTCTACAGCATGCCACAGCACCGTCGCCCAGTATGAGAACAAATCTTTCCTTGGAATTCAGAGGTACCTGCTCGGCACCATTTCTCTGTACCACTAGGTGGCTTTTCCACCTGGTAGTCTGTATCTCTTTCTTCAAAGTCACTTCAAAGTTACTACAAGTACAATGAATCTGCTGGTAAGTGCAACCATCAAACTGGTGGAAAAGAGAGAAGGAAGCTAAGACATCATTCAGGAGATGAACTCTTAAACTCCCCATACGTTAGCAAAATCTTTACCAATCCCTTGTCAGTCCTTCTAACGTTTTGTTTCAAGTTAGTTACAGCTAGCTAGCTTACTTCTAGATTTTGAGTAGCATAAGGTATGTGCTCAGATACATTTCTCTACAGCTATGAAACTTTGCCAAGTACCGCATGTGTCTGATTTTATGATAGACATTTTTGTAGTTCATCAGAATAAACTAATTAGTAACACAGAAACAGGATGTGTACTATTTAATGACCATGTTCTCAGGAAGAGTAAATCCAGGTTTGCCTTTTCAGATATTTTACGCCAGTTTTTAACTTAAACTTTTTAACTACAGAACTTTACTCACATGTAAACACTGCAAATGTCTGGCTACTGGTAGTAGCTTTTCCAAGTAGCACTCAATGTCTCAAATTCTTCCCAAAAAGGAAAGCCCCGAGTGGCTCATTGACTAGAGTACAGAACAGTACGGGGGGAGGGATGAGGGCCACATATCCACAGCTGTGTTAAAAAAAAAATACATCCTCCCCTAGTTTTTCTTTAAATTTGGCCACGTTGAGTTGCAAGTATTTTATTGGAAGCAGAACACAGCTGAGTTGGGCAGAGACAGACCAGAGAGATATTAAAAGTTTGGTAGACAAACTCAGGATTTGCATTTTTCATTCTTTTCAGACGTTTGTTCCTTTCACATGTTTGACTCTTGTTTTCTATTATAAAAATGGCCATATAGTCACTGGAGAGAAACCATGGAGCTCTGTCCTGACAAGTACCATTCAATGGTGTGAAAAGCTGCATCAACAGCTCTTTCAGGAAAAACACAGTGACACACCTGGGATTCACAGGCAAATTTTAGGGGAGCTAATACTGCAACTGATTTTACACACATCAGGTAAGATTTCAAAGAGGAATGCCAGCTGCTGATGAAAAGGCTGGAGAAAGCTCCTGCTTTAGAAAACCGCAGAGAGCCTTTTGGACTTGATTATCTGTGTAAAAGCTGGTCCCACCTCCAGATAATCAGCAAAGATGGACCCAAAAACACCGTCTGAGAAAAACACACTCAGAGCTGCTCTGCGTTGATGCAGCACTACTCGCTCTTGGTTTCTATGTGCCAGTTTGCACCATTTCAATCCAAGTCTCTGCCCTGATTGTAGCAGCCAGCTTTTTACACCAACTGGTTTTCAATACGCAGCTTTCCCAGAGGCCATGGACTAACACCAGATTTCTGAGGGAAAGAGGAGGATAATAGTTAAATTTAGTGGAGTAAACTGGCACTCATTAAAACAGGGTAGTAATATTGCTGAATAAACAAAGCAATCAGGAATACATGACTTTTCTTTATTATACAAATACCTTTCAAGCAGCCTTTAAATAGCATAACCGTCCATAGTATAATCCGCTCAGACCCAAGTGAGCTCTGCCTGAGCAGCCAACTAAAAGCCATGTTATCACATTAGCCTGGTCCTGATTCAAAGTCAATATACTCTACTCCCATGGCGCTTTTCTGCTGCGGCTTGGCACTATGCGAACGCAGGCACACAGCTTTTGGTGGGCATGGAGCACAAGCAAGAGTCGTCTGCGGTATCTCAGTGCATGCCACACCAACGTACCAGACCTACCTGCAATACACATGCAGGTGCATGTCTAGGCTGATCTTCAAGTTACAATAATCATAACAAAAAAAACCCCAAACATGGCAGTTTAGATCTGTCACGCTCGAGTCCTTTCATCATAATCTGTGCCTTTGCTTTGGCCCGGCAGAGTTTAATGTACCTGCACAGCATGAACGTAAAGCCCTGCCAGTCAGTGCCGGCAGTATTTCACTCCCTGTGAGCACTGCTGTACATGGCTTCACCAGCTGAAAGGCACTGGATGACTAGTAAAGTTCAGGACAACCTCTGATCTCTTGGCTGCCCCTCAAGCTGTATTATCTCTGCAAACATGCACTTCCCTTAATCTATATACAATCTTTTTTCAGACAGAGTAATTTAAAAAGTTCCGTGTTTTTTCCCTGGCTTCTTTTAGCTAAACATTTTGCAGCCCCCGCCCTGTGCCCAGAGTCCATAGATTTGTCCTGTGATTTTTTTTTTAAATCAAACTTTGTACTCCTCAGTCAGCTCTGCCCTTTATACAGAACTTTTTTTCAGGTCAAATGCTCTCTTTTCCCCTCTCCACCTCATGGAGCTTTATTCATATGCCTGAAGAGTCCTTGTGGAAGCAAACTTTAGTCACAGCCCTGCATGGTTTTTAAACACTTCCCTCCATGGATTTCCATCATCTGCTTTTAATTCACTGTTCCCACAAGCCAAAGCAGAGAGCTGCAGCGCATGAGCAATGAAAAGTGGGGTGTCCATGTCAGGGTTATTCCTGGACCTTCTGCAGGCCTGGCTGTGCAAAGGGATTTCGGTATGATGTCTGTCAGTGAGTGCAAGCCCTGGGCAGAGGAGGCATCACCCGATGGCGATATCAAAGCAAAAACCTGGGGCCACTGCAGGAGGCAGCTGGACACCTCTCAAAGCCTTGCTCAGCCACCCGGGCCAGGGCCACCTCTTGCCTATGAGGTACCTGCCTTTCTCCCAGCCCCCAGAGATATCCACTGCTGTAGAGGCTGTGGCTCTTGGTCATGGGAACATTTGATATGCTTTACACGCGGTTGGTATTTCTGTTAGATGTTCCTCTTGAAAGCTTCTCTCTTGTCACCTTCAGAATTATCTTCTTTGCTTTTATGCCTTTGTGAAATAGTCTTATGATAAATATGGGACATGCATGCTGTGGTGTGATGTTTTTTACTGGTTTGGTATAGTTAGAGGACATGTATAGGACTTTGACAGCAATTTTCCAGCACAACAAACATGTTGTTATAATCCTATATTCTCAATTATTTTCTTTTGAGTGCAGTTAGACCATATGGGGAAGAGTGTGAAAAACAGCTTTTGCAAGGTATCAACTTTGTTTTATCAAGGACTGTGCTGGCAGTTTATACCTCATATTTTAATTGTTCACGGTAAGGAAACATCAGTGGATTCAATCTAATAGTATTTTTCTACATGGGTGCCAAGCTTTTTGCATCTGAAAGGCTACATGGAAATTATTCACAAATGCAGGTATTCATTGATAATAGCTTTTCTGGCACTTTTCATCAGTTGATCTACAAAGGAAATCAGTGTCCGTATTTTCCTGTTATTGGTACAGAAGCAAAGAGAGGAAAAAGGACTTGATAAGGTTTATGCCTCCTAACAACATAATGCTTTGCAGAGATGTTAGACTGCTGGCTCCTCTTGACTTTACTTGGAGTTAAGAGAGCCCTAGAGGCCCATTAGGCAACTATTAACGTTGACCTAAATAATTTCTTTACATTTCAATCTATTTACCGTCTTTACAGAGAGTATTTCGACACTAAGAAAGGAAGTTGCATCATGATTCTACTAGCAGTAGTCTCACAGGCTTCTCAAAACTCATTTCAAACATTTTACGACCTTACCAAGATTCAGACACGTTCAACTTTCAGCACGGAGTGGAACCCCTGTGACTCCAAAGGGATGTGTGAGCATGATGCATAAAGATAAGTCCTTGCAGAATCACAGCAGTGGGCAATATCTTCACTGGAAATTAAACATTTCATGGTGAGGTCGTACAAAGAGGTATTTTTTTCTAATTACACATTTGGGAGCATAGTGTGGCTGCTTTAATTCGGAGATCACTTCATACTGAAAACCTACACAGACTGCCTTCTAAGAAATAACCCTTGAAGTAAAAGGTGACATTTTCTAAGGTTTTTTTTTAAGTGCCACCCAGGTTCACGCATACAGGCTTCCTCCATCTCTGCATCAAAAGAGTACTTATATTAGTAACTGTATGTGGTCAAAAAAGCAGCTGAAACCAAAAGGCTATAAATGACCATTTATCCAAACTTTTTAAACTTCAGTTTTTAAACCATTTAAGCCAAAATATATAAAACAAGCCAGATTTGTTGAACACATGGCTCAGGTTCAGTGATACAGATCATAAAACTTAGCCAGGCTTACAGAGAATCTGATCTCAGCTTCAGATCTGTGATTTACATTGGTTTCAGTTTTTCTTCAAGTATTTTGCATGCCCTAACAACTGCATTTTAGTTTTCAGTGTCAGGGTCCTTTGTGCACCAACACACTCTGCAACCTCTTTCCCCTGTTCCGAGGGGGTTTGTGCCCGTGTTCAGGGCCAGGTCTCTAAACCTGGGACAAGACTGCAGGGAAAAGAGCTGTGAGAAGTCTCCTTTGGGCCAGGCTACGCCTGGCCTTGTGCCTGATCCTGCTCTTGCCTCCTTGACTTGCGTTTCTGCCTTGAACTCCTTGTCTCTCCCTAACTCCTTGTCATGGCTTTGCCCAGCCATCGTTGGGCTACAGCTAATCCCAATTCTTGTCACTGCGGCTGCTCTGCTTAGCCTGTTGGGGTGCTGCAAGACTGCACTCCAACAGGCACTGAGCTCATATCAAGAGAGCCTGACATGTGGCTTTTCTAGGCGCTTCTTTCAAAAAACAAACCAGCTTGCTAAGTTACTGAAAAACCTACCACATCTTCATTAAAAATCTTGCAGGCAGTTCTCATTTAGTTAAACAACAGGATCTGCCACTTGGGTGAAGTACCATTTGCCACGATTTCACTGAATGTGATATGCAATAGCAGCATGATGAACAGTCTCTTGCACCATCTAGATGCCATTTCTTTCTGGGTACAGAAGTCCCAGTCCCATTTTAGTAAGGGTTTTGTTGGAGAGTGGTGATTTTGTTGCGCTAAGAAGGTGTTCTTATTAAATCTGCACTTGAAATAGGGCTCTTAGTCATTGCTATACCATCTTTGTCTCGTTCTCTCCCTTATTCTTTGGACACAACACAGAGCAAGCTGTTATAGCATGAATGCCAAATCTTGTGGACTGAGAGGCTGGAAATTTCTCTAGGACAGAAGGGTAAGCTCTATTTACATGCTGGATAATACACAGAAACCTGCAATTCTACCTACAAAGCTTTATCTTGATATTTAAAGGGTGAGAAAAATATAGTGAAATGTAGTTATATGGCCCTGGTGCTACCACATGACCAGAAGTGTGAGCAGTCGACCAGTGTTGGTAGGATTACAGCATCGGACAGAAGCAGTTGTACAGTTCGCAGCTGCAAAAGTGCCGGCAGACACACTATGTGCACAAAACCAAAGAGAGTTTTAAGAGCTTTCCTGACTGCAAACATGGGTTAAGTATCCACCAAAAAAAATGCAGGGGAGAAAGCAGACAGAGCTAATAACAAGGTGTATTAAAAAAGGTGTACATACATATACATCTGTATCTAGATACACAGAGATGGGCAGCAGGACAATCATAAGGCAAAACCACATTACAGGATGTGAGCATTTTCACCCTACAAGAAATAAGGAGAAAACCATCTGATTAGCCAGAAAAACTGCAAAATTTAAGACGAGGGGAATGTGACAACTCCAACCCCTTCATGAATAGTGTTTTGTCTTCCTTTGTTGTCCGGCTGAGCTGGTTTTGAAAGCCCCTTCGTCAGCAGTATGTAGTTTCTAGCACAATAAAGGTGCAAAACTAAACAATCCTTAGAACACTCAGCTTCTTAACTGATGAACCTATATTGCAAGTTCCTCCAGTCATGTTTGGTTATAAACAAATTTTTTTTCCTAAAATACAGTGATCAAAAAGATATGCAGCTCCCACCGCCTCCAAAATTAATAACTTCTTCAAAAAATGCTTCTCTTACTATCCATCATATTTTATTGCTTGCTTTTCAGCAGCCACAGCAGATCACAAGGGTGGTATTAGAAGATGTACAGGCAAACTAACACAGAGCTCCTGCATCCTAAAGTTACGCTTTAAGCATGGTTGCACCACAGCTCTGTGAAACAGCAGTCTTGGGTTCTTGGACAACTTCTACCATTTACATAACCTGATTCCAAATCTACAGCTGCTTAACTTTTGTTGCATTGACTAATCTCACTGAACTCCAAGGGCAGGATTTAGGGGGCCTCTGACACAAGTATTGCAACTCCCAGTATCTGTTGATTCAGATCACCTAATCAAGTGCCTCTGCTCCCTTTTCAGCCAAAGTAGTTAAGCTCCATCAAATATGGATCTCCTACACCCCAATCACCAAACTGCAAGTCAAGCACTGTCTGGCTAGGTCTCTTTCTAGCCCTCTGCATTTCACAGCCAAGCCTAAATACAGGAGGTGGGATGGAAGACGCAATGCCTTGGATTATGCCATAACCTAGTACCTAAAGCAGTCTCTGAGTCATGAGTGGGTTGCATCCCATCAGGCCAAGATAAAACTGAATTTAGATTTCACACTCCCTAGTTGATGACGTTTATTAAACTCTTATGGGAAGGATAAGCTCTGGTGCTTCTCTTCCCTTACCCTTTTCACAGAAGCCTGCGGTTTTTCTACAAACAGCGCTGGACTCATCACTACGAGGCTCCAAGTGTGTACAGCAGAGTGGGCTTCTCCACGGATTCAGGTGGAATATAGACACGTCTTTGCTGTGCTCCTGAACCATGGCAAGACTCAGCCAAGAGCCTAGCCCTACCTGTCACTGCTGCCTGTCCAGTCATGGGCACTCCAGTTTAGTGACCTGGGGAACTGCCAGAACAAATGAGTAGGTGATAGGAATTTCTACATACCTCTAGGGTCAGACAGCTGCCACAGCAGGAGATTTATAGGTAGTTTTCTTGAACTTGGCCAAATGAATCCACCTGAGCCCCATTTCTGGTGCCCAAAGGACATATTGTAGAACCTATCGATAGTGACAATGCACTTATTTAAGGACCTGGACGTCTGACGGCAAGCTACATAACCCTATGTATTTTAACTCACACACCCCTAAAATTTTAATTACTTACCTCATGATGATATTTTAAGGGTTAATTTACATTTGAGGAAACATCACAGACACCCACATAATTCTGAGCACTCTGCGTAATTAAGAAAAGCAGCAATATTCATGCTACCCTGAGAGCGAGAGCCTGCAGAACTACCGGTTACATTCAAAATACTTGTCATACAGGTTCTGAATTGCCCTGGGATGCATGGGTTGCATTACCTGGAAAAGGGTGCAGCAGTAAGGCAAGCAAGTCGTCCTGAGTATCATCGTGTCTGGCCTTTCCTTGAGACCCTCCCCAGGACTGGGAACACGGAACATCCTGAAGACGGAAGACTGGGGGAGGTGGCTCACTGGCATTTTCAGCAGATTGAAAGCCCTTGGTGATGTGGATATTCTCAATTCACCTGCAACAAACAGGACCCTAGTGAGAGTGGATTAATATTTACTATCACATTTTTAAAAGGGCTTAGAAAGGTCCTTCCCAGGCAAGAGCTCTGACCACTAGGCATTTACATCAAAAGTGAGCATTCTATCCTGTAAAAAAGTGAGATCTAGCCAATTATTTATAAAAATACTCATAACTGACAACCATCAGTAGATCCTCTATCGCACATAGTTCAAGGTATCTCACTCACTTTTAGTCCTGCCTGAGGTGTGGGATGGAGTTTCAGAGCCATTCTCGCATTTGATTTGTATCAGCTAACTCCAAACAGCTTTCGCATAAGCCTGCAGACTTCCTGCTCTGTTTGTCAAGATACCTGCCCTTTCCAGTGAATTGCAGAGGGACCATAAGGGCTTAATTTTGGGTTCTAGATTGTAGTTTGAATGTTAGGAGTTAAAAAGAAAATACTACAGTGCTTAACATGCTCACACACATATTTTTTATTGGCTGCAGATCAGATCTTTGTTCTAATATGGATGACCTCATTTGTAATAACAGCTATGGTTACAAACAGTGCTCCTGAAACCCAGGAGAATTCATAATTAGTATGAATTATGAACATATTCCCCCACATTGTGGCTTCTTTTCCACCTCTGAATGGAAAATGAACAAATGTTGTCAGAAAGAACCCTAGGGAAGCTTTCACTCCTCCTACTCTAATGGAGAGTAACTTGACACACCCTTGAACATGAATCGGCTCCATTTCATAATCTCGGCAAACTGGGATTTTCCAAGAAAGAAGTCCAGAACTGATTAAAGCATGCATCTGTATGTGCTAAAGCAAATTCCCATCTGCTGTATATCTTATACTTCACACCCTCACTCTCTCATCACATCAAATCTCTCTTCCCTGTGCGCCTATTTGGTGCGTACATGCCTTGCCTAGTTTCCTGCACATGAACTTTTGAGCCTGATGGTAGGACTTAAACATGCTACCTTTCTCCTCCCTTTCATGTCCTTGGATGCCACATGGTAAACCACCTAGTCCTGCTAGTCAGGTTGATTCCCATGAGTTCCTTCCCATTAGCGTAGAGTGGGGTGAATTCCTTTAATGGGTTTGAGTAATCAGAATAGGTCTAGCCTCTTGAAAAGGTGCTTTTTTCTTTTTTTTTTTTTTTCTGTGAAGCTGTAACTGCTAGGATGTGATCCCCTTGTCTCTGACAGGAGTCTTGGGCGCCCCTCAACTCTGCAATGCCCTACGGAGAGGCTTGTTTTCATCCTTGGACTGGGGATATGTTCTTTGAACTGGCCCATCAGTGAACGGGTTCTGCCACTGGGGAACCGGGAGCTGGTATCCCTGCTGCCCTTGGCATGCTCCAACAAGAAGCTTCCCGCTGCTAAGAGTTCTCAGCAGTTGTTTGCCCCTGCAGCACAGTTGGCTTGCAGACACCGATGCAACTCCCACTCTTGCACACAAAATTTGATCCAATACGCAATAATTGCAGTTGATGCAAGTCAGCATGGAAGAACTCATTTCTTTCTCAAAGGACAAATATCTTTAAAGCATCTGCAGAAATTACACTGATAAAAAGGCTGCAAGTATTGTATAACCACAAAAGTTGAGATAATGTGTGGAAGAAGAAACCCTCTAATTCTGGGCTCTAGGATGATGAAGAGCTAGGCACAAGTTTGTTGTGTTTTTTTTTTATTCTATCCCTCCTCTGCTGTCTTGCTGGTAATAAAACATAGCTATAAAATAATGCAGTGATGATACCCAAACAGGTGCATGCACTGGGTTAATAACTTTTCTCTTTCACAGACAAACGGTGTGGATAATAAAGGAGAGCATGGGAATGAATGCACAGTCAGCTATTTTGAGTAAACCCAGGCAATTCTACAATTTAATTCCCGGTAGCCAGAGCAAAGAAACACCTTCCAGAAATGAGTTTCACACCCACAACTAGGTACTATTAACCTAAGCTTTTGAAAAAGCAGGAATCTAAACCTCCTCCTCTTTTTCTGATTTCTTGTTTCTGAAAAAAGAGTATACAAACCCTACCCACCCATAAAGCAACCAACCTTTCCCCTGCCTTCCCAAATGTAATTTTTTTCAATTCCAAATCCTGAGATGAAGAGGCGAAAAGACCAAGGGTTTGCTGTTGCTTAAGGATTTGTTAGTCTTTTTGAGACACCACAGGGGAAAAGAAAAATCTCTCAATACAGACAGCAGATTACAAAACTGAAAAATTAAAATTACAGGAACCTGGGAAAATGGAAGAAAAATGAAACTGTTATCAAATCTGTATCTCTTTCCCAGTTGAAAAATGAAAGGGGTCGCAATTACACATTTGACTCCCTCATAGAGTTGTTCTGAGCTGCCAATCAATGACTGTAAGACACTTTCATGCTATAATCGAGGACATATAATAATTCAAGATAATGTCAAAAATGGAACAATCTCGTCTTTAACATAATAGAAACACACCTTAAATAACGTCACCTTATCTGAATTATGTTTGAAATAGCATGTGACATGGTTAAACACACAGATTTAACTTCATAGAAGAATTAAGACTGTAACAACTGCATTCCTAGAATGACTTTACAGAGGAGATCCTATCACTGCAGTTTCTTTTATTACTTATTTTCAACGTTTTTATTCTTGTTTCTTATAACAAATCACAACATTGTACACCTTACATCTGCATACAACTCTCTAGTCACTAAAATTCTGTGCCTTTCCAAGATTATGTGCCAATATAGACACATGGAGAAAAAAAAGAAAACCCAACCCAAGCAGCTGGGCAGATTCAGTAGTGATGGGCACACTCAGCCCTCATCTAAATGAGGCGGCAGTATAATAAGTAGTACATCTTGTGACATGAGAACATGTGCTGCTGTGCCACCCTGTGCTAAAACAGGGATACACCAAAGCCATCTGATTCCATTCCCTTGAAAATCCAGGCTTGTAACTCTGAAGCAAAACATTCACCATTTAAACAAAGCCTGTACTTTCTGCTTTTGTTGATGATGGTGCTATTGCTAAGTTAATGTTATTTGGGCCTCCACCTTTCATTTTAGTTGGTCTGCCAACGGATCAAATTTCTGAGGTACCCAGTGACCTTTCTCTAGCATACCCAAATGCTAGAGCAATTTAATAGTGTGTGAACAAGGATACTTGCCTAAATAATTTAACAGATTTACAAAAGCAAATAATACAGGGAGAATGTTATAAAACCAAATGTAGAATAAAAAGGAGCTCTTACATATGGAACTTTGAACATTATCCTGAAAAAATAAATACATAATTAGGCTAAATTGAATTGAGGGGATTGTAGCAAGTCATTGAACTAATTTTTATTGCAGTTGGAAAATTTTTAGCATAGCAATCAGAATACCAACAAGAAAAGAGACAAGAACCAAACCTTCTTCTTTCCAAACTACTTAACTTTTTTTTACCCATGGAGAACAACAGTTAGACCTTGTCTAAGAGAAGTGCTTCACTAGATCATTAAATACATCTTTATGAAAGATAGCTAAATTCTTTTAAGTTCTATTGAAAAAGCTATCACTGGAATTCATGAGTGATAACTTGTACAGAAACAAGCTATATTTTAATACCTTAATTTGTTTACTAAGAAAGTACTGTACAGAATTCATCAATGACCAAGTATAGCACAAGTAAGCTGAAACCCTTCTGTATGTTCCTTCTCCCATGGCTGTAATGGAACATTAGCACTTCTCCAGTGCTCCTTCACAGAGCTATTGCCATAGCTCATACTCAACAATAAATTAAAGCGCTCTGGGGTTTTTTGCTTACAGTAATATGTATTCGTTGGATATAAAATAGATTTCCTTATTCTCCCATGTATTTTTCAAGACTAAATCTTATGATAAATAGACTCTCGCCTTCTCAAATCTGGGTACTCAACAATTTCTTTAAAAAATAATAATAAACCTGGTATGACTAGCACATTCTATTAATTTACACTCAAAATTAAGCCTTCCTAAAAGGAAGCTTCCCTCTGACTCTAGGCGCTCTAACATCATTAATAATATAACAAAACCCTAGCAACATTAGAATAATTATTTCAACAGGAAACTAGCCATTCAGACCTCTACAGGTACTCCTTTCCATCCTTCATCATGCTGTGAAATAATTTTAATTATTTTCACAAAATGCTATCAAACAGATGTCTTTTGCACAAAAAGATGACCAGATTCAAACTATTTCAGGTGATGACAGAAAACAAGTCCCACAATCATGGAGAATTCCCTGCCACCTGCTCTTTCAGTTACATTAGGAGAGAAAAACAACTGACTGCCGATGACTCAGATAAACTGGTCTCCAATTGTTTAAAGCTTTACAAGGCAGAACCAGTACCTTAAATACACTCTGTAACCAGTGGTCATCCAAATAGATGCCAAGCAAGATATTCTGCTTCGTAAATGAACTCCTGGTTCTGCTCCTATCACTTGGGCAGGGTGGTCACAGCAGCAGCTGTAGGCATGATGTATTCTGCACCTCATCTGCCATCAATTCCCACAGCTGTCTTGTCAAATATTTACAGCCTGTGGGAACATGGCTGCGAGTACGCTGGTTTGCCAGGCATCCTTGAAAATGCATGTGTTACGGCTGTCATGCTCAGACAGCACTTGTGTGGTAAGTTGAAATGTATTCAGAACAGCTTTGGGGAATCTATTGCAGACAGTACAAAGAAATGCATTTTCTGGAAAAGTTCAGTTATAGGGTGCATACCACACTCCTCTTGGGAGTGCCCACTGCAATGGTTATATACTTTAAATGCACAAAGGTAATTTAAAAGCTACTTCAGTATTAATATAATGTAATTTTCACACTAATAGTTCAAAGGCAAAGTAAACAAGTTTCAACCACACACACAAACACTTTCTGCTTTTTTAAGTTACCAAGTGCATACCATAAAGACAAGTCTCACTTTATCCTTTGTAATCAGTGATTTTTTTTTCCCTGTACAGTTATTCAGATCTCATTCCAGAATTCATCATCAAGTTAATTAACAGATTTCAGTTTGTTCTGTGTTTAAGGGGAGACTGTGGCTTGACTCTGGGAAAATGCACAAAAGAAGGCAGCAGCTTGTTTTTCAGCTCCTGTCTTTGCATTTTCCATTCAAGAACCAGGAAAAAGGGAAGAATGTAAATTAGGAAGCACATGTATCTTGCAGGATTAGCATCACACATTCCTCAGTAGGCAGAGAAATGACAGCATACCTTCCACTCTCAAGATAGAAAAATTGATCATGTACCAATTCAGGGGTAGGTTTTTTTCGTGTTTCTCTGCCAAGGTGCTGATCTGAAATCTTATTTATATTTCATTAATTTCTCCTTCAGTAATAGCAACTCCTCCATTGGTAATATAATTGTTTATATTCTGATAGTGCCTCAAGTGAGGTTAAGACTGTACTATGCAAACATATGCAACATACAAATGTAATGTACAATATAGGAAATCTATCAGGATTCATTTCGTGCATTCTGATTCTCTTGGCCTTAAGGCAATTTTACATAACTGATGTTCACATTGTGAAATGTTTATTGGAGGATTATTATCCAGATTTTTTAAGAAATTTTCTTCTAAGGATCTTTTCCTTCATAAATTTAAATGGAAATGCAGAGAAATTTTTCCAAGTAATACCAAGAGTGTAAATTTAGGCAGCAAAAGGCCAAAACCTTTAGATATTGTCTTAGTAAGTATATTCTGCAGCCAAGAGCTTAATTCAGATCAGCTTTTTTGTGGAGCATAAGTATTTCAAAGCCAAAAAAAAATTTATTCTAATGCTTATGGTTATTAATGAAATGTCTGCTTCTGGCATTTAAAATTTAGACCATGATGGTCCCACTGCATTAACCTGACACTATGCATATCATGGACCATCAGATTTCAACCTGTAATTATCTAATAAAATAAAACATAACTTCTGCTCAGCTAAAAAATAATTTTCAGAGATACATCTGATCTTCAACAGAAGACATAAAATGACGGAAAATCCTCAGCTTCTCTTGGGAATGTGTTCTGGTGGTTAACCATGTAAAAATGTGCGTCTTATTTCCTATTTAAATGTGTCTGGCTTTTGCCTCTGGCCATTACTTCTTATTATGCCTTTCTCCAATAGATTAAAGAGCCCTTTAATATCCTGTATTTTTCCCCAGGAATGTTCCTACACACTACAATCAAGTCACCTCTCAGTCCTCTTTTAGATAACTTTTAAGAGCTTGAGCTCTTAAAACTTTCGAGTGTAATGCGTTTTCTCCAGCCATCAGAACATTTTGCTTCACTTTTGCTCTCTCTTATTTTTCAATGTGCTTCTTAAAAATATGAAAACCAGAGCTGTATGCACTTTGCTGTGGATGGCATTGTTGAGGCCAAACACGAGAGGTAAAATAAACATATTTTATTCCTTTATTTATACATTGATTAATCCTTTCCTGCTATAGCAGCATACAGGAGAGTCCTTATCTGATTGCTTACTTATTCTGACCCTTAAATTCTTCTCAAAGTCATTACCTTCCCAGGCTATAGTCTTCTATTCTCCAGTTACAGCCTCCACACTTGATTCATAAGTTAGACAACTTTATAGTTGGCTGGATTAAAATTCACTAATTTTGAATGGGCTGCTTCTACCAACCTTTCTGATCAGGGCCTGTCCTCATCGTTTACAACTCCATTAATCCTGGAGCTGAATTTTTGCAGCAGCAGGTTTAGATCTGCTTCTGGATCATTGCTAAAAACGTAGTACAACATGGAACCTACTACTGGAAACTCTTTAGACACCATCTCTTTCAATGAGATTCTCTTCTTGACATCTGGCAGCAAATTCCATTTGCACGATTTATTGGCACTGCATGCACCCAATGTTAATGAGAACATCATGCAGCACATGCAATACCTCCTCAAAACAGTATTAATAGCTCTTTTTACTAAAACATTGTGTAGACTTGTATTATATTCTTTGTTTTCAACCTTTTATTACTTAAATTCCACATAAAATTTTCTATTTTGGTTAGGATAGCTGTTAAGCTTACTAGTCATTCTGGTCATATTGCTCACCCTTTTCAAAAATGGCACAAGGCGACACATTTATTACTTGCTTAACCTCCTAATTTTAAGGCAAGATATAAACACACTGGGGTATTAGCAAGCCACAGGTCAGTATCATTTGGACAGGCAGTGACCAAAGGTTGCATTTTTCATGGCATTTCCAGGATGTAAACCCTAGAAACTGTCCGCTTTCAAAGTACCTGATTGCAGATTTTGTGGTCCTGCTGAACTTTAAAGCCTTGCACACCACCAAGGAGGAGGCATGGCACCTCCTCACGATTACGCAGAGACAGGGCGAGGCACGACGCCTTCCCTCACCGCCAGCAGCAGCCTCCCTCAGCGCCTGGCTGCTCCACGTCCCTCTGGGCAACCCGCCACCTCCATCACTTAACCAGCCTGACCGCCGGGGCTAACACCCCTCACAGTCTCTGCTTGAAGTCAGCTTTCCCTCTCATGTTTACACTACCACATTTGGGCTTCTGGGGTGGAGCCGGGCTGAGGCAGAGGAAGGCAGGGCGAGCCGGGCGCAGGCCTAGGGGGTGCTGATACCAGACATGCTGGCTGAGACGAGGGGGCAGCAGCTCACCCTAAGTCAGAAGGGCGGGCAACCAGCTCGCCGGGTACTGGTCGAGCCGCTGGCCGGGCTGCGGCCGGCGAGGAGGAACCGACGCGCCCCCGGTATCGCCCAGGGCCGCTGCCCCCCTCGCCCGCGCCCGCCTCCGCACCTCAGGCTCGAGGCCGAGGCACGCCGCCCCACTGCCTCGCGCACGGCCGAGTCCTGATTGGCTTCCTCTGCCAGTAGGGGCGGGATCGTCAGAGAGCCGCCGCCAATCCGCGCCACGGTGAGGTTTCCCGGCACTTCCCCGCCCGTGCGGGGGGAGTCTGTGCGCAGGCGCGGGGGGGTGGTGACGGCGAGGGGTGGTGGCGGCGGACGCGCTCGCGCGTGAGGGGGAGAGAGGGAGCGGGCGCGGGGCCCGCAGCGGCGCGGGGCCGGGAGCCGAGCCGAGCCGAGCCGAGCCGAGCCGGCGGCCGGAGCCGGGCGGTGTCCGTCGCTCCGCGGCGCCTCGCCCTCGAGCAGGTTTCTTCTCCTCAGGGAACGGTTCCCCTCCCCGCGGCGCACGCGGGAGCCCCGGTCCTTCCCGCCGCCCCTCAGGCGAAGTCCCTTCAGCTCCCCGCCCGCCGCCCGACCCGGGTAGCGCCTCGCCGCGCTCAGCTGCCCCCAGTGGGCGGCCTCGTCCTCCCGCCATGGCTCTCTGCCGGCGCCTGACCCGGCTGGCCGCCCACCTTCAGGACCCGCGGAAAGTGGCCGCCTTCCAGCGGCTCTGCGGGGTGGAGGGGCCTTCGGGCTGGGCCGACGCGGAGCATCGAGCCGGGCGTCGGGGGCCGGTGGTTAACGGCGGCCCCCCGGCCGCAGAGCATCCCGCCGGGAACGGGACCGTGCCCGGCGGGGCGGGCCCCCAGCAGCGGTGGAGGAGGAGGCCGCGTCGCAACTCCCTCACGGAGGAGGACGGCAGCCAGGAGTTCTCCACCCGCAGCCGCTTCCTCTACTATCTCTTCAGCCTGGGCACGGAGCTGGGTAACGAGCTCTTTTACATCCTCTTCTTCCCTTTCTGCATCTGGAACTTGGACGCCTGGCTGGGCCGGAGGCTTATCATCATCTGGGTGTGGGTGATGTACCTGGGGCAGTGCACCAAGGATGTCATCCGCTGGCCGCGGCCTGCCTCCCCGCCCGTGGTGAAGCTGGAAGTCTTCTACAACTCCGAGTACAGCATGCCCTCCACCCACGCCATGTCGGGCACCGCCATCCCCCTGGCGCTCCTGCTGCTCAGCTACGGCCGCTGGCAGGTAATGCTCATCTCCTTGTCCTTCTGCCTGTGTTTTCCAGCCCCCGGGTGTAAGGCTGTGACAGATTTGATTTCTTTTGTGGGGGGAGAGGGGCAGAGGTTGGGTGAAATGTGACATTCGTGCTCTTTTTCCTTGGCCTCCCCCCTTTTTTGTTTGTTTTAGTTTTTCTATGATCTACGCGAGTGCTCAGGTAGCAAGAGCTGTGCTAATAATTCTGTCTTCTGAATGGAAGTTCTGCAGACTAGTGAATGGTTAACTCAATGTGCATTAAAAGTCTGCCTTAACAGTCTGTATTTTGTTCTTGTGAGATTTTTTTTTTCAACTTACCTCTTGTAGGGTGAGTGCTTTGCACAAAGTCTGGGTAGGCATCTGATATTTTTACAGGCATTTGGTTTTACTGACCGAGAATTTGGTGGAGAGCCAGGAACTAAAAGGCTTTTTGCTGGTCCTTCTTTGCTTTGAGTCACTTTGTAGCTTGAGTCAAATTATAGCTTTAGCCTTTTCTTTAACGGTGTCTTTTAGTTTCATTACCCATAAACTGGAAATTATTACTTTTGATTTGAGGAGTACTTATACTTTCAGATGGTTTTACAACTATTAATGTGCTAATAATTAGCTGGAACTGATAATCTCTGGTCTTTTCAGCTCCTTCATTCAGCAAAATCTTAAAATCTGCCTCTTGCACTTTGGTTCAATAGCTGAAGTTAAAATAACGCTGCTGATATCTGCTTTACGCAAGCTGTGGCATGTGCTTCGGTGCTTGCTGTTAGTGGTACAGGTGACAGTAAGAACTCCAAAGAAAGCACAACACATATTCAGCTCTCTAAATCACTGCACCAATTTCAGTAGTAAAAGAGGGAGAAGGCTTTCCTAGGCAACAAATGTTCAGTGCAGGATTTTGAGTGCTCTGTGTGTAACGTCTAAGATGTTATGCAATGAGTCTGCTCTTAAGTTCGTAATGTTTACAAATTCTTGTTGTAATACTTGCTTATTCTAAGTCAAATATATGTCAACTTGGTAGAGAGAACTCTCTTTTTAAGCTTTATGTGTGGGCTGAATTCCTGTCTTCCTGGTTATTGTTAACAATCACCAGTTGTCTGCTGTCACTGTGTGACACTTTGTGGGTCTATTTCAGCATATAGATTGTGTACCTGAAAGGAAAGAGATAATTGAAGGTTGGAGATTGTATTTGGCCTCTCTTAAACGAAAGTTTATGTCTCTGATTCTGCAAGGTGATACAGTGTGCTCAACAGAAAGCTATTAGGGTTTCACATTTGCTAGGAAAATGTGAAGTATCACTGTGCCAGAATTGTGCAGGCATCAGATAATGCCATGGTTTGGGGTGTTTGAAACAAATATTTGGAGTTCTGTCACCGAGATGCTTAATCTTAAAATGTTTGGGGTTTTTTTTGCGTGACTGACTACAATCTGAATACTTGATTATTATTTGTTAGATGTGTAGGGCTGGTGATAGTTGGAGGAATTAACTGGATTTCTACAAATTTGCATGTGAGAAACATCATCTAGTACTATCAGTTGATTAACTTTGTGCAGACTCTGATGTCATGTGTACAAAGGAGAACCCGGCTTGATTGCTTTTATAGAACCAGCAAACTGACGATGTGTGAAATGGTATTTTTGCCAGTGAGCTGAGTTCGATCTTCAGTTTGCCAGCCCTGCAACTGCAGTCTGTGAAATACTGTGCTAATTGACTAAACATATTTATAATGAATGCATATTAAGAAATCATAAACATTCAGCCTTCTTGTTATTCATTTAGAACCATGCTTAAGAAATGAGGAAGCAAAGTGTTTGGGTCTTTATTTTAATTTCTTTTTCCTATGAGAAGTGTATAAGTAACAGACCTCTCTGAAACCAACTTCTACCATTTCAAAATGTTAATTTTTAAAAAAATGCCCCTTCTGATTTTTAAATTACTTCAAAATATTAATCAGCAGTTAACCTATGGCATGTTTAATATCTTTTGATTCACCTCTAAAGAGAGTTAAGCTTTCATCTAGTGCTTCTGCTGTTCTCTGTATTTTACTGGTGTTGATAGAGAGCAGAATCTACATGATAACTTTTTGACATGTTTTTCTGGAAATAGATGGGGTTAAGCAAGACTAACCTCAGAACTTCTTGGAAAGCTTCTTAATGATAAAGAAGCTTGTAATAACTCTGATTTTTATTAAGTTATCCATATTTATCAGCAGGTACTGATGGTTAGATTTAAACTTGTTGGCAAATGTTGGGGTACAGTCTTTCTATATATTCAGTATAAGCAAGCATTACACAGACCCTGATTGTGATGAGTCCACATCTTAGCACTATTTGTTCCCAAAAATCATAGTGGAGCAAGACTGAGTGTGAATTTAAGCAGACACAGCTGTAGCTCTCTGCAGGGAGTTTTATTCTGCAATACAGGTAACTTTAATTGAGTATGGTGCTTTGAAGTTTATACTAAACCAAAGAAAGCCACTCTTGCTCTAAAAGAGGTTACTCCAGTGAGAAGGGAATCACTTTCCTGTGTAGCTTATTTGGAGCTTGCTTTCATTGGGCTATGACTTCCTACTATTGTGTAATAGTTCTTTTCTATCAGAGAATGACAATCTATGAGTCTTTCCCTTGAACAAAATAGAGAACAGAGCAAATCTGCTCTTATTTTTCTAGGTAAGGCCCAATTTGTCCATTTAAAACTAATTTTTTTTTTATTCCAGTAGGTTTTCTTTTAACCTGTTGAATTAAGATTGTGCTTTCCTAGTTTTCAATGCCTATCAGTAATCCTATTACAATTATTTTTCTATCACGTAGTATTCAAAAGGGTATTTGCTTATAAATGCAATTGTTCAAGTAAAATATTTTCAGAGATGATGTATTTTAAAGATGGTTGTGACAAATTTTCACAATTAGAGACTTTGGACATAGGGAATATTCAACACAACCAACTTTCAGACAGCAACAAATTATATGTTAAGATAACTTTCATAATAGCTAACTGTTCTGTCCATTGTGGAACATAATTTTTCAGTTTCTTCTTGTATTATGAGGGCTTGCCTAAAACTTTTGATTCCACTTGCATAATCTTTATATATTTATTTATTTAATATTGTTAAATCTCTGCAGGGAAAGCCACTTGTTTCAAAGACACTTCAGTAACCAAAAGACACTTTGTATTTCAAATAAAAAGCTCATGCCAAAGGCTCACAAGAATTTAGGAGTGTTATAGTTGTTGATGCTTTTCTTTCTGTCTTTGAAGCTCTGATACCCTGAAAGAGGAGGACAAACACTTAAAAGACAGTGAGATTATAGGTCTTGATATGAAGTGAGGAAAAGTATACCTTTATCACATGGGGGAAAACCTGCTTTCTTTGAAATAGTGACAGTTTGAGCCAGGTTGGCTTATATAATTTTCTGAATGAGGAGGAAAGATATTGTGAACTGCTAATTATCTACAAAATCTCCAAAAGCCTGGTGTTTTATTTTGAGGATGGGGGGGGGGGGAGAAGTCAGTCAGGGAGACAGAAAATATGCTTTTTTTCCCCAGAGTTCCTCCAGGATGCAACCTGGCTCTAGCAGTAGTTGTCTGGATTAGGAAGTGATGGGTTCACACTCTTTCCTGAGCTCTGCATTAATGAGCTGAGTCAGGAACTGATAACACTCACTGTAGGCCATGGAACTAACTTCATTAATTTGTTTTTCAGCAGGAGCTCAGAGCCTTGATTGATGAGTAGCTAGCCTCCGTAACTACTTTGACCAATGTTGTTTGAATGGGCTTATCTTCTGACGCAGTTCAGATCACTGACGGTGTTGTCCTCCCTATGTACTTGTCTGACAGTGTTATCATCAGTGACTGTCTTTCCACCCCACTGATGGTAATTGTGACCTTAATAAGCAATACTGCTAAACCCACAGTAGAGAGCATCTATTCTGTAATGATACCTTTGACTGATGCACCTAAAAGTATTTTTCAGTTTTCATTTACTTAGTGCTCTCCTGACTCTGCACTATACCAGTTGTGTAAGAATGGCATGTGGTACCAGGACAAACGCCTGTCCAGAGATCTTTCATCCGCACTATTACTTTTATCAACCAAAGCTGATGAATCTAATCAAATGAGATGGGTTTGACAGGATCTGTATTGAGATTTCAGAGATCTACGTTGTTCTGTGATTCTGGTTGACCACTACTAAATATTACCTCTAGAATTGTCTGCCTGCTCTTTCGTTTCAAAAGGCTAACTTCTCTCAGATCCTCACTGGGAATGAGGAATAATTGGTTATCGGGGTTGGGTGAATAGTCTAATCACAACACTGCTATAGTAAGACTTTTACAGAAAGTAGGCAAATACTGTTTCTGAGTGTCTGCCCTTGTTGAAGGGCTTGCATAATCAGTAAGAACTATGTAATGATAAAACTGGAAGCTACACATAGGTGGCTGTCTCTTACATTCAAAGTCTGCGTGTAAGAGCAAGTACAGACTCCTTTCAGAAAGAGATGCCTCATCTCTCAGAGAAGCCCAAATGGGTTTTGGCTCAAATACTAAAAAGTTGTGAAGAAACTTAGGCAAAGAGATGTGCTTGTCTAATTGGTTTTCTTACACGTGTTTCTTAAAATAAACAAACAAAAACTCTTCTGACACAAGAAGTGTAGCCGAAGGGCTGATCTGAAAACACAGAATTGCCCACACAATGAAAAGCTCTTGAGAAAGAGCAATGGGAATTTGGAGGGTCAGCACTGGCCTTGTCTTGTGTGTTTGAGTCACAAAGCTTTCTGTTGTGGGCCATATTAATGCCTGTAGTTTATTTGTAAAGGAAGCTGGAAAAAGTCGTGTGGCGTATTTGATTCAGATGCTCTTAAAAGTATGAAAAGAGCATAGTCAGTTCTTAGAAATCCCATTGGGGAATCTCTGCTACAGGTATACAGCAGCCTGTCCTATTAAACTGTGTTGATTGGCATTAAATATATTTTTAGTTTTGCATAAGCAAATTTTTTGTTAATGTACAGGATCTTGGGGGGAATATGTAAAAACAAATGCTGTAAGGTGAGATGCAGAGTTTTTGATGAAGAAAGGCTTCAAAGGGAATACTTCTCAAACAGTTTGTTTTTTCCTTAGCACATGTAAAGCACTTCTTTTACTTTTAAATAGGGTGTGTTGATTAAACCTGAGGAAACTTCAGTTTGCAGAAAAACTATTTTTTAGGTGTTCGGGGGCTGTAGGTGATTCTTGTGGGTGTGTTCAGGGAGATATTATTTTTTTATTTAATGACTGCAAGGAAAAGAAAAAACAGGCTCTAATTCCTATTGTAACTCTTTAATTTCTTATCACATGATGTGTAACAGTAAGTTAAAACTTTATAATCCCTGCAGGGCTGGCATTGAAATCTTTATCTTGGAAATTAAAGAAGAGGTTCTTGCAATGACATGTAGCACACTCAAATTTTTATGTTTTTTGATGTTAAGATTGTAAGAAGGAAGGAAATAATTGATAAATGTAGTTTAACCTGTGTTATTTACCACTTGGCTTCTTTTGAAAAGACAGTTTTTGTCTCTTTATTTTACCTAAATTGACTCGTAAGTGGTCTTTTCTTTTTAACTATCCTCTTCCTTTTTTTCTGCTCCCTCTACAAAGTCATTTATATGCTGTGCTTTTTGTACTTGTCTGGCCAACTGGTGTCTCAGTCATTCCTGTAAACATTGATTGTAGATTTTCATATGCCTATTGCTAATACATAGCCCAAATATCTTATTAAAAGCGTGATGCTGCAAGTGCTGCTCACATTCTTTCAGTGAACTCTGACCCAAAATGATTTTCTCAAACTCATGCTGAACTTCTGAATTATCATATGATTAAAAAAAATAATCATTGCGTAATACTGTAGAACACTGAAAATATTAGAAAATTAGTTTGGAACCCGTTGTGAATGCTGGAAACTTCTCCAGTTTAGAATGTGCTTTTAAAAATGCTTTTAAAAAGTAAAGAAATAAGCATCTAGAGTGTGTTTTAAGAATGTTCCATTATGAAAGAAGGTATTTTCTGACCTAGGTCAAAGCTTTTAGGACAGATTGTTTCCTTATGAGCATTTTTAAACAATGGTTATGTTATTAAGACTCTTGGCAAAAAGTCAGATTAAGGGGAGGGAGGAGGATAGGCACTTGAGGGAAATGTTTTCTATGTGATCTAGTCAAAAGCTTGCAAGCACTTTTCAGGGAATGTAATTGAACAAAATGAGAATTTCCCATTAAAAAACGTAGGGCATAAAATTCTCAAAGACTTACTGGGAGTAGTTTAACTGCTGTTTTCCAAATATGACCAGTTTAATTCAGTTTAATTGATTAAAACAAGAATCCGAATGTGGGAACAAAATTGAGGCCTGAGAGAAGATAAGTAGTTTACTCAATCTGCTTTATTCCTAGCTTTGTCTTTAACTCGATATGTGAATTTAAGAAACCAATTATCCTTTTTTATCTTTTTTTTTTTTTAAATAATGTGCTTGGTGATCTGTCCCTTGGTCATATACATTAAGACTGGGGCACTTTTCTTAATGGGTATGATGCCTTCAAAGGAACATATCCATTCAAACATTTAAAAGCCAAAATGTCAACAAAGGTATCTTTTTAATCTATATGTTGCATTTGTCTGTCTCTCTCTAACCTCTGCCTTGTTGTCAGTTCCATCTGCCTCCACTTCATCTTCTGATATTGTATTTGTATTACATACTTATGCATATTATCAAAGTTTTATTCTGGCCTTTGGAAAAAAAATTGTGCAAGCTGTGTATCAGTGATCTAATATGGAATGGGGAGTACTTTTCTCAAGGAGAAAAATGCCAGGTTAATATTGGGTTTTGAGTCAGCGTGTGACTTTTGAAGTTCAGAATGAGTACTATGTAAGTGTCTTTATTTTTGTATAAGGTTAGTTTTCAAATTGCAAGTTGTTTTTTTAATTTGAAAAAAAGAAAGCAGTATGCAGTTCAATAAATACTCCCCATACTCAAAATTCTTGAGGTAGTATGGTAGCTACAGAGGCATAATGAGTTTTCGATGGTTTTGATAGGATGGTCTTAATTGAGAGCATGGAGGCAGGGTTTGAGATGTTTGTGTCTAAAATGGGCTGTTCCTGGATATCTGACTCTTAAGTGACTATGAGTACAGTCAAAAATGAAGATTCATCAATTCTGTTATCAGAAAGAACAACCTGAGAGCAGGAAACCTGTTTTTTATGTCTACCTCTGCTAGCTGTGATCTCTGACAACCTTTCTGATCCTCATCTGAAAGGAGATACGATGCCAGTCTGCCTTCTTATGCCTAAATGAGTAAGAATAGCAATGAATTGGGGAAGAGGGGTAGAAGTAAACTTGTGATCTTCTGTTCTTTGTGCCTCTGTAGTTCTGATTTGGCATGCAAGGAACTGTGGGACTAAAATTGCTGGAATTCAGCAGTCTTGCCTTAATATCTTTCATTTAAGCAGAGAATGTCAGCATGTTTATATACAACTGTATAGAAAAGATCCAAAAGTTTATAACTCAATTAATAACTGTTAATTTTCAAATTTGTGAATGCAGTATTTTCCAAAATAAGAGACCCAAGAAAACCTAAAAAAATTTACTGCTTATGGCTTTCTTCCATGAATGCTTGAGATTAGTTTATACTAAAGTTTTCACATTAATTTTTCATAAAACATGCTTATTTTAAGTAGAAAACAGTAAAAGCTGTTTATGTTGGTTTTTTTTTTCTCTGAAGATTCATTTGTGATTGGGAGAGAAGCTTTCTGAAATCCATGATTGTAAAGCAGGGCTGATTAAAAAATATTAGATAGTCTTAAGGCACTACACAATTAGAAGATGTTTTGGTGTCTGGGAGGGTTTTGTATGTCTAGGCAGTGGGAGATTATGGATATTTACAACCATGGTATAACCAATGTATATACACAAAATACATACAGGCAGTCATTTTCTAGATGAAATAACATTTAAAAATGCTTGCTAGTACCTGAATATTACATTATTTTCAGACAATAATTTGGAAGTAAATTTATGACATCAGCTTTTTTTAATAAGAATCAAGGTGATGCCCCTTGTAGGTGTTACAATTTGGCATGCTACTGAGCAGTCTTCTTGCTGAGCTACAAGGTGTGTGAGTGTGCTCATGTTCTCCTTTAGTCACCCTGTATGCTTATCCCTACATGCGAGGACAAAATACATGGTTGTCTTATCACCTCAATGCAGATTTTAAGCAGGTGCTATTAGTTGAGTGCCCTAGGAATTCTTGACCCAGTGGCTGCTTTTAAAAGGTATGAGTGAAAACATGCCAAGGAGTAGACAGGGTCTTGTGCGTTATTTGTGTTGAAGTAGGTGGGTTCCTCTGCTTGATTTCTGCTAATGTCTGAGGAGGCCAGTGAACTATGGAGCCCCAAAAGGTACATACAGCTTTGAGTGGCGTTCCTCAGGAGTGAGTACTGGGATGAGCACTGTTTAACATCTGTGTCATTTACATGGACAGTGGGACTGAGTGCACCCTCAGCAAGTTTGCAGATGACACCAAGCTGTGTGGCACGGTTGACACGCTGGAGGGAAGGGATGCCATCCAGAGGGATATGGACAGGCTTGAGAGGTGGGCCTGTGTGAACCTCATGAAGTTCAACAAGTCCAACTGCAAGGTCCTGCACCTGGGTCGTGGCCATCCCAGGCACAAATACAGGTTGGGCAGAGAATGGCTTGAGAGCTGCCCTGAGGAGAAGGACTTGGGGGTGCTGGTGGACGAGAAGCTCAACATGAGCAGGCGATGCGCACTTGCAACCCAGAAAGCCAATCGCATCCTGGGCTGCATTAAAAGAAGTATGGCCATCAGGTTGAGGGAGGTGATTCTGCCCCTCTACTCTGCTCTGGTGAGACCCCACCTGGAGTACTGCATGCAGCTCTGGAGTCTTCAGCACAAGAAGGGCATGGACCTGTTGGAATGGGTCCAGCAGAGGGCCACAAAGATGATCAGAGGGCTGGAGCACCTCTGCTATGAGGACAGGCTGAGAGAGTTGGGTTGTTCATCCTGGAGAAGAGAAGGCTCTGGGGAGACCTTATAGTAGCCTTCCAGTACCTAAAGGGGGCCTACAGGAAAGATGGGGAGGGACTCTTTATCAGGGGATGTAGTGATAGGACAAGGGGTAATGATTTAAAACTGGAAGAGGATAGATTTAGATTAGATATTAGGAAGAAATTCTTTACTGTGAGGGTGGTGAGACGCTGGAACAGGTTGCCCAGAGAAGCTGTGGATGCCCCATCCCTGGAGGTGTTCAAGGCCAGGTTAGATGGGGCTTTGAGCAAGCTGATTTAGTGGGAGGTGTCCCTGCCCAGGGCTGGGAGGTTCAAACTAGATGATCTTTAAGGTCCCTTCCAACTCAAACCATTCTATGATGCTCTGCATGTGAGTGGGAAGAAAATCAGATTGGTTATGTGGGCAATCCTGCGAGGTATGGCTGTAACATTAGAAGAAACCAGGACAGATAAAGGTTAAAACCTTTTTAGATCAAAATCTATTCCTGTACTTTATGTATAAAGATGTTTTTATCTAAACTGATACGTTTTTTTACTAACTGATAAGTAAGCATCAAACATAAACTGACAGTTGTCCAAGTGTGCTGGTTATATAGTGGGAGCATAGAGGAGAATGCTTTGTGTGGGAACTAATCACAAAAATAGACTTAACTGTTGTATTGAGGAATATTATTTTAGAGGAAATTAGAATAATTTTTTGTCTTCTGCTTTTTTAGTGGACTGAATAAAGTACAGCTAGGTATACTGTAGTGAATAAGCGCTCTTGGGTGGAAAGAAACTGGGTTTAGGACTTCAGTGATTATGATTATCATCCATTAAAAATACCGTAAATCAGCATGTGCCTAATACTTCAAACACATTTGCAGACAGGTCATGCTAAACTACTTCAGTAAGAATAATTTCACTGAGTTTAAGTTAAAAGTTCTCTGTTACTTTAAGAATATACAAATCAGGGTTAAATGTATAATTGGCTTTTTATTGGGGATATGATAGGGAAGTGTTTGAGGTCTCGGATGCAGACACTTTGCTACAGAGGAACTAAACTAGCCAGTGTTTCCAGATGTTTTAATGGGGATTTATTCTCAATTCTGTTAAAAACAGAATTAGAGTGAGATATCATAGAGACAAATATTCTTTCCAATATTTCCTTCAAAGTTGCAGTTTCTGACAGTTTCCTTCTTCAAACACCCCTCCCTTGAGAGTTCCTAATTGAGAGCAAGCATTTATTTTCACTTCTAGAACTGATGCTACTCTCCGGGCTGTTTAAAACAATCTGCCCAGGACTCTTAAAACAAGACTTATCACATACACCTTTTGCTTCATGGTCCCTGTTCTTAGGGTCTTGCTGTTTAGCAGCTCTAACATCTCCCCCATAATCCCAGCTTTTTACCCACAGTATTGTTATCTGCTATTGCAGGCTGAGCCTGGCACTTCATTGGTCTTCCTGTTAAAGCTCCAGCTTCTGTTTCTGTGAGGTAGTTCAGAAATGTGGAAAAAGTATTTATTAAAGAAAAGCCTCACCCCTGGTTGGAGCCTGAAAGCACAAAAAAATGTGTGCCAGGAAACCAGAATGGATGTATGGTATCAAGTGATGGGCAAAACCATTTGAAACTTTTGACACGTGTGTGAACACATGCAAGCTCATTCTACCACCAAGTAATTGTAATGCTATTAAATTTCCTGGTCAAGAGGTTTGCATTGCTTCTGGAAGTAGTGAATCTTCCCTAGTCTCTGACAAACAAAAAGTCTGTCTTCCCAGGCTTTCATCTTCTGGAGTATGTAAAGAGATGCATACAGTGTTTCTGCTTTGGGAAGAGTGGAGCAGCACCAGGCAGGGAGGTTGTGTAGCTTGAGTGTCTTCCTGGAGCAGGCACTATTACTTCTACCTTGAGATCAATGGAAATGATGGTAGAGGCGTGATGGGGCTACAGTTGTGATGTATCCTGGCGCTGCAGCACAGGGTACAAAGATGACTTTTGTGGCTGCTATAGCAACATCAGCATCTGATAAATCCGCACTCGTGTCTTGGGTATGAACTAGTTACTGGTGTATTGCCCATTATTAGCATAATTCTGAAAGGCAGAAAATGGAATTTGTTCCTTCATCATTTCAGTTAGAAATGAATCATTAAGTACATAATCTCGTTTAGGTACAATTTGTAGATGAAGGTAGTAGAAACAAAGAAAAATGTTGCTACAGGAATTAAAAATTAAAAACAGACTTCACATTAAAATAAATTCTAAATGCCCAACTCACAGGTATGTTACATCTAGTTTAAGTGAAACACGAGCTTCCCAATTTTCTGTTAGTTTGAGAAAATTTTTGTAGGTTTGTCATGCTACATGGTCCTGGAGCTGAGAATTCAAAAAATGTTGGAATAGTGCAGAAGATTGATAAACTTTTCTCAAACGTATCACTGAAAGACTGATTTAGAAGCTTGTTGATCTGTTAAGTGGTTTCACAGAGGACGTACAACTTTCTCCGATAGGAGTAAAGATACTTTCTCTAATTTGTTGGATATTCTACCTTTCAGGTTATCCATGAAAGGTCAAGAAAACTGCCTGTAATTCTTAGTTTTTATTCTGAGATTCGAGTACATCTAGACTGCCTGTTTATGTAAAAAATGTTTATCATTGCTTTCATGTAGGAAGTTCAAGCAATTTTGGAAACATGCCATTTTGTCTTGTGACTGCTTCTTTTATAGATCTAATAATTATTTTTAATACTGAAAAAAGGAAGCTGCATCCTGTCTTACACAACATTTTGCAATATGGTAGTGGGGAAAATATTTCTTACTGTGCTGTAAGATGTGAATTAGCATACTTCTATCCAAAACCCGAGAAAGTTGAAATACCAAGTTTCTAGACGTGCTGATATGTGCTTATTAAGATATTTTGTTTGTTCCTGGTAAACAATCCTTATTAATAACACAATCTGTCAGAAGATGGAAATAATTGGAAAGAATTATTTGATATTTTTTATTTCATAAACATGGATTGTAAGAGGAAATTTATCTGGGTTTTTAGAGACAAAAAAAAGATTACTATTCTAGGAGTTTCATACTGATGCTCAGAGACTTAAGTCAAGAATTGCAGAAATTCTAAAACTGTATGTAAAGAATTGAATTTATTTGCAAATTTTCTTGAGTTCTTCCTTTGCAGGAGAAAGGTGAAGCTACTAGATTCTGCCTGGATAATTGTTAATAATACTAATGTACTATGTAGCTACTTTACCCAGTGTAAAACTGTTCCGCGGTTTATAATGCAAGGCTTGTCTCTGCCCATATTGCAAATTGAGGATATCGTAACATGGCAAGACTAACTGCTACAAAGATCTATCAACTTCTTATTGCTTTGTCTGAAGAGATATGACCAATGCCCTGAAATTTGTATATCCTGAATGCAAAGGAAGAGGACAAGGAAAAAGTTGAAAAAGTTTGACTTAATAATGGTTTGACTTCATGAAAAGGGGACTTACTTGAGGTGGTCTAATAGGCTTGGGTAGGCTAAGGCAACAAAAGGGTAAGCATAAGTTACATTAATTGGAATTAATTATAGAATCCTTATAGAGTGATTTTTTTTTTTTCAAATTCTAATATAATCTCTCCATTTTTTCCCTACCAGTATCCCCTTATGTTTGGACTGATCCTTGCATTCTGCTGGTGTTCTTTGGTTTGCTGTAGTCGAATTTATATGGGAATGCATTCAATTTTGGTAAGAAAATAATTGTATTAAACTTTTATTTTAATGTTGCTCTGATTTCATAAACTTCCATCACACTTGAGTTTTTACAGTGCAGTAATTGTATATAGATAATTTTTTTAGAATGTCCTACCATATAGGAAGAGAAAACTTGCATTTTTTTCAGCAGAGAAATTGATACAATAGCTAAAAGTAGATGTCAGTCTTCTGATAACTTATACTTTTCTTTCATAAACTCAATCCACAGTTGAAACTTAGCTGATGTTTAATAGTAGTTTTAGTGCAGAAATTGATGACTGTGCTAAAGCGTAGACTAAGTTTTCCTCTAAAGAGTAGAAATAATTTTGCAGGATGAGAGAGTGGCTGTTAATATCCGCTCGAGTTCCACATTAGCTACTCAAAGCATGTGCATTTCAGAGTGCCATGCTAAATGCTAGGGTTTCACTTACCCAGGATTCTAACAAATGAAATAACAAAGAAAACAAGAACGCTACAAAATAGTAATCAGAATGTAAGACCACTAATAAGGATGGCTAAAGAGGTTTTTGAGGCTCGCTTGCTAGAAGAATAGCTAACAGACAGAAAACAGTAAGCCTGGTAGTGAGTAGTAAAGCTGATAGATGGACACAGTGTACAAGGGACATGTGAAAATAAAGGTAGCTCAGGCAAACTTAATGACATATTTGCGTTAGTGATTAGGAGGATTCCTGAGTCAGAACCACTTATGTGGAGGATGGTGGGATGAACTTGTGTTTCAGCTGACAGGTAACATCTTAGAACAAAGTCATGCAACAAATAGAAATGCGTCATGTAGACTAGGTTATTCATCAGTTTCATATTTGAATCCTCTGTAGTGTTTGAATGAATACAATCAACCATGTGTTACCTGTAATATAAATCGACCATGGTGCCTAAGTTTGGGGAGTAGGCAGATGTAGCAGAAAGTTGTTGTGGTTGCTTCTGAGGCGAGCAAGTCTGACTTTTGTTTCAGTTAATTGTGTTAGAGCTTTTTATCAAGCATTCAATTAGTGGAAGCGAATTAAAATGATTCATTGAAGACAGAGCAATACAAATACAGCTGATGAAAGCCCCACCTCCTGGCTTATATGGAAAAGTTGATAAGCATGCAAATAAAGGTGATCTGGTTTCTAGTGCTTCGACTTCTAAAAAGCTTTCGACAAATTACTTAGCAACTAAAGGTGACAAAAGTTGCAGGTAATTCTGTGCAACCAAGTGATTAATCAACAGTAACTGAAATTGAATGCTAAATTAAAAAATAATTAGAGTAACCTTTTAATTAAGAAAAGATATTTTTAAACCAACAATAAAACTGAAAATCAAGTATGAAGCCACAGAAGTTCCCTCTTCCTCTTGTTTAATAGTTGGAAACAGTTCTCCATTCTTGCAGTATTGTTAGTTCTGAAGCTGGAGTCGGAAGTCTAAGCTGCTCCAATGCCTAGCTGCTGTGGTCCTCGACTGCCTTACCAGCTGTTGCTGCCAGCGTGCTTATGTGTTGGCACTCAGGCACTTAGATCCAGTGTTGAACTGTTCCAGCAAACTAAGGTGGCAGAACTTATTTAGCTGGGCTAGGTTTGTGCTGACTGTAGGCTGAAATGCCCCAGTCCTGGACAAGGATGATTGTAGCCAGCAGATAGGCAGATCTACAACTTCGTTTGACCATGGGTCTTTTGATCGTAGCTTTATTTGTGATCGTGATCAGTCATCATCTGATAGTCATACAGATGTCCTCTTAATAGGTGATCAAATGCAATTCTTTAAGTTAAAGATTTAATCTTTTACAGTAAATGAGAAAAGATGGTAATCCACAAGTTGCTTTTAGCAACAGAGTAACTAGGCTTGTCTCCATTCTAAGGTAACTTAAATTATTTTTTAAAATAGTTATTACACTGAAACTGTATCTTTCTCTCTCTTCAACAGGATGTTATTGCTGGATTTCTGTATGCTATTCTTATCTTGGTTGTCTTCCATCCAGTTGTGGACCTGATCGATAACTTCAACTTAACTTACAAATATGCACCCTTAATTATCATCAGTCTCCATTTAGCCCTGGGCATCTTCTCTTTTACTCTAGACACCTGGAGCACATCACGAGGAGACACAGCTCAGATACTGGGCTGTGGTGCAGGAGTAGCCTGTGGCTCTCACATTAACTACATGATGGGTCTAAAGCTAGATCCTCCTCCCGATACCTTACCTTTGTCTCTTTCCTCTCTCACTGTGACTGTGTTTGGAAAAGCCATATTGCGGTTGTTGATTGGAGTAATAGTTTTGTTGTTAACAAAAGTAGCAATGAAAAAAGCCACTATTCCACTGGCGTGTAAAATATTTCGCATACCACACGATGATGTACGGAAAGCAAGACAACGCATGGAAGTTGAGCTTCCCTATCGCTATATTACGTATGGAATGGTTGGGTTCTCCCTCATGTTTATTGTTCCTTCCCTCTTCCATTTTATTGGTCTTTCTTGATGCAGTTTTATCACTTTAAGTAGGGAGAACAGAGATAGTTGCTTTTTGAAGAGGTGCACTAGTTTGCTAAGGGAAGGCCAGTGAGCTTGGCTTTAGCAGGGTCTTCACTTTAACAGCAATACATATCAGGCAAAGCATTTAAAGAACTTTGCACGACTTTGGGTATGGTATGGGGACAGAAGTCAAATATCAGTCCACAAGAAGTGCTGAACTCTGTAAATGCTATGTCTAGACTTATTGCTGTAACAAAGTCTGTGTGTGTTTGTGATGCAATGAATGTATGTGGAATGTCTGTCATGCTGTACCTGTATACACTGACACTTTAACAGGTATGTCTGACAGCTAATCAGAAAGCTCCATTCATGATCTGTTTGCCATTTCGTAGTAATTTATTCAAGTTGTTGGACCATAGACTGCTAAATTTGCTTTATTCTTTCCTGAAGTCCTGCTTCAAGATGTTTCAGCTAATAGGCATTTCTAATGGACCAAACTTGCAATGAGGTTGAAGTTTCTAAAAAAAAAAAAAAAAACAGAGAAGCCTTTTTCTTTAGCTCCCTCTACAGAGTAAAATGCCTGGATTGGCATTGGTTGATATCGCTAGAGTATTTATGATGCAGGTACTGTATTTTATGGTTTAATAACTGTGCCTTTCTGTTGCTAAATTAAGAAATGCCATATATACTGTGATGTAGAAATGCCTAATTTTATTTAAAATCTTACACAATTAGGCAGATATTTTTAAACGTTAAATTTTTCCATGTTGCTGGCATGGTTCAGGTTAACCGGAATATTCAGTGTAGCCTGATCAAAATTGCATAAATGGAATGACCCAAGAATCGCATCCATAAGTTCAAGGTGTTGTAAATGGACAATAATCCCTTTTGTAAGTATTTTTAATGTGTATTGTAAGTTACTGGAAGAGGATATATTTTTCTGGAGGTTGTTTATACAGTGGACAGATATTACAATTAATTATCTAAACATATAAACAATAAAAACACCCCATTCTGCAAAGAAATGGGCCTCACTTATTATTCCAAACTAATTTAGAAGGACCATTAGTTTTAGATATTTGCTTAGGAAATATAATCCTTATTCTAGAAAAAAACAGGTATTTTTATGCATTAACATACTGTATTTAAAGGCGATAATCACCTTTACCCAATTTAGATAGCTATAGACAATATAACGATCAAATTAAATTTTTAATCATTATGGTAGGCAGACTGGGAGCAGTCAAGACAGTATGGTCAATGCATAAATGGTTTGTGCATATCTAAATTTTACTGAATTATTATGCACTTTGCAGCTTTTGATGATCCTTTTTCCAGTGATGAGTAGAATATGACCCTTCAACTGTAAATTCATGTGCTTCTTGTGTTTCATTTTGTCTGTGTTAACGTGTTGCCTAATCTGTTCTTTCCATGTCAGGAACTGCCATATTGCAGCAACAGCTGTAGTACTGTCTGGCCAGACATGAATTACTTGGTTTTGTATTGGGCTTTTTTTCTTTTTAGGGAAAACATAATTTGGTTGGGTAGTGATTAGATAGACTACAAAACCTACATTTTTTTGTAAACAGTATTTGGAATTGGAAGGATTTTTTTGTATTGGAGCTCATATTTCCAAATTGCTAATATGTAAATTAACAAAATTAACTATATCTCTTTCCTTAAAGCACTCAAAGTTATGGTACGCTGGCATTCGATGATGGGAAAAGCTAACTTTTCTGATGCGTTTCTTCAGTGCATTCAGAATACGCTGCTATGAATGTACTCAAACTGTTCCATTCAGAATTGACAGTGTGTTAAACAACTTTTGTGACCGAAAAGACCTTACCTACTAGAAAATGGTTAGCTTGTTTCACTGCATATTTCTGCATTTGAATTTTTTTTTTCCTATCTGTTCTTCTTTTGCAGTTTGGTGAATTGGTTTCCAAGGTTTTGAGGGGGGGATTTCCACTGGTTTGGCTTTGCACACTAAGTCATTGAAATAGCTGAGGGAAATGTACACAAAATGCCTTACGCTTAAAGCCCGGAGCAAGTGGTGGTGTTCCAATTATATTAAATTAGTCTGAGGACTGGAGAAAATAATAGGGTAACTTTTTCTGAAATTTAGGGCGTATTCTTGTTAAATATCCTAGCTTTACAATTTACAGCAAAAAATGTTTAAATTCGAGCACAGAAGAGACAAGTGAGCAAAACTAATTTTTTAAGGTACATATTTGACTTCTAGGAACTTCAAGTTTACAGCATAAGAATGTTCTTAAAGCTGTATTTTCTGGCTGTGCTTGCTCTGTTGTACTATTAATGGAAAATAGAATCTACTGTGGAAGATCTAGAAAGAGTGAAAAAAATCATAAGCAGGTAGGGCTTTCAACAGGCTAAGGAAAATTGCACTGTAGCTTATTCTACTGTTACTCATAAATATATATTTTATATTTTTATACAATACACTGGGTAACTTCAAAATGTCATGCTCCATGTACCATACAGTTCTGTACACAGGAAATGTGTATCAGAATGTTTATACAGCACCTTTACAACCCTATCTCTAAGACTGCAACTGCTTTACTGAAGTTTGCATGAGAAAAGTTTTACTATTCATGTTTTATAAGGGGCTAGGCTCAAGAGGGAAGTTTAGCACACAATATGCAATATGAATGCTGTTATAAAAAAAAGAATCACAGAAATGCAAAAATTTAAAAATCCAACTTAAATGGTTGTATTTTAGTATATTTTTTTAATAATAAGCTAAGATTCCTCCAAATCAGGCACAACAAAACAGCAGGCAAAACTGGAGCACTTTCTTTGCCCTAAGATATTCCAAGAGTTGAACGTGAAAAATGTTTCTAGTCTAAGCATCAGCTGGTACCAAATTATTTATGAATAAATTTAACATAGCTTTAAAAGGTAGTTAAATGTCTTTTCAGAAGGACAATACTCTTGAAACCTTTCATGAAGTGGTGCAGAAACATATTCATATGTCACTGCTAGTGAACTTCGTCAGTTCCAGGTTGTATAGTCCCAAAGAAATAAATACTACTACTTTATAGAAGCAGATATAAATACACATTTATTATAAAAGCTGGGAGTTAAATTTGTCTTATTCGATTACTGCATGAAATAAAACCTGAAAGTAACAGTCACGTGGAGCATAATTTGGCACAAAATTCTGTTTTCTGAGAGGCTGAAGAGACTTGAATTAGTCTTAGTCTGCCTTAAGCGTAGGAGCGGGATTTTTCTGACCTGGCCCTCAGTCAGAACTAACATATGCATTGCATCTTGGGTAAGCTTTAGAATTTATTATTTTGAAAAAATTTTCATGTTTATAAAAAAAGCTATTACCTTTGCTTCCCATACCATGATCCGGGGTTGAAGCGTCTTTCTCCTGTGTGATCACCTATGAAGCTCTTCAGTTTCTGATCACATTTGCCTTACTGCTTACTGTGCAAACTGGGGGGCAAGGAGAATGGGGAGGTGGAGAAGCTATTTTAAGGTAAATTGGCAAACCAAAGGGCGTTGTATTTTGTTTTTGTATTTTGTTTATTTACTTGGAAATTGTTTTAAGCTTATGTACAGCTTTTCTCCTGTGGTGAAAAAGAAAAAAAAAAACAAAAACAAAACGGGAAGATGCATTTCTTTTAAAATGGCATCTCTAAATGTGTTTTCTGGCTTTTTTTTTTTTACCAGAACAGTGTTAAATGGCCTGGATTCTAAAAGCTTATTGTTTTCCTTTGCTATTGGTTTTTTTTATTACTGCTTTCAGTATTTTTTTTACTGCATTTCTTGCTTATTTCCCACGGAGTGTCCTGAACTTTTTGTAAGCAATTTATGTGATGATTGTAACTTCGAACTTGTAAATACTTAAGGGCTGTTAGTGGCTATTAGCTGCTCAAATACATAAAAACAAACCTTGCATGCTGTAAGTAAATACATCTGTTGTGCTAAAAGTTGCTTCTATTTCAGTATTTGCTTTCTCAATATAAAATTGAGATTTTTTTCACACACAACATATATTTAATAATTAATTGGTATGAAGGGGCATTGCTGTCTAACTCCTGTTAACTTCACTGGGAGTTCTGCAACTAGTTCCTTCTGTATTACAGGGAGAATGAACCCTGAAGGTCATGTCTGTGCTCTGATATGCGTACAGGCATCAGCGTGGGTGAAGAGACTTCCCTTCTAAGGTGTAAATGTAATATCCTTGCTTTTGAGGTCTGAGAGATTGTTCTTTTTAACAGCATACTTAACCCGTTTTTACAAGACTTTTAAAGGGCCTAACTTAAAGCTGTTTCTTAGGAACTGAAACTGGCTGTGCATTTGCAACACTTAATTGATGCTTTCCTCCTCTGTACCGTAATAGTGCTGAATGATGACATCCCAGAATAACGTCAGTAGGTAAAACAATGACAGGAGAATTGATTCTTGGGGTATTGTGACTCAACTTACTGTAATTGATTCTTGGGTGGTTTTTTGGTCTAATGTAGACTGTTTCTAGGTTATATAATGTACTGTTATATTCTACAAATGACTTTGAGGAAACTTTGACTTTTTTGTGGGAGAAAGTCTCATTGAATGTCTTCACACCAGAATTTTATTCTAGTGGAAAGCTTGAGGCCTTTTCATTTCAGCAGAAATATATAAGCCTATTTTAAAATTTACTATAATACTGTATTTGTCAAATTGATAGAATAGTTGAGTCACTAACGTTGTTTTTCTTCCTATAATACTACTTGAAACAAAGGCAAACAAAGCTTAATTTGGAAAAAAAATGTTTTATTGTGTGGCAGAGAGGATATAGCTCTTTAGGTGTTACTCTAAAAGGCGATTATCACACGCCGGAGTTGAGGCAAATTTAACTATGCATTAGAAAAATTTCTTTGCACTCCATTCTGCACCAGAAATATTTTGCATGTTGGTAAGAGTTCATTTAACAAAATGAAGCAAAGCAATATGGACTTGCAGTGTATAATTAGTAACTCTTCCTGTAGGATCAAAAAAGAATAGATGGTACACAGGAGAATACTACCTTAAATATATTGACCAGTAAATGTAAATAAAAAGTCCCGTCAAGTTGGGCCATTTTATTAGTCACTAAACTTTGACTAAATTAGTCACTAAACTTTTCCCACAACTTTATTTTTGTTAGAAAGTGTAATGAAAGACAAGGGTGATATTCCTGAAATGGAAATTAGATCATAAGACAATTCTAGATGTCTAAAGTATCATAACCGAAAAAGATCGGTCCAGGAGCTAGTAACCTGAAAAGTAAGAGCAAAGTCTGAGGGGGATTTTGTATTAAACTTAATGCACTTAAACATGATGCCAAAATTTGGCCTATACTTGATTTATATGAAATCTGTAGTACAATATAGATATATATAATATATTGCATATTGGAGTTTAATTTTTTATCTATAGATTTTTTCTTGTTACTGCATTACCTGATAAAAGCAAATGTTCATAAAATATAAAACAGCTTTGTCTGTATAATGTAAGGCTGTATGTTAGCAGTATTTTGGGAAATAATGCAGTTGTAACCCCCAGTCTCTCAACCTCTTTGAGAACTTTATTTATATATAAAAAAAAAAGTACTTTCAAATGCAAGCCCTGAATTATTTGAGGATCATATAATGGTTGCTGTATAATAGTGTACAACTGATGTTTTTGAAATTAATACATTGGAACTCTTTGTTATATTATTGTTAATGATTTTATACTCATTGTACACTTCCTGCAGTTGTCAACTGATATTTAAACGCGTATTGACTGGTAACTGAAGTGTCTAATTTCATCTGCAATTAATGGGTAATAAACTACTGTTGGATTCAAAGTGTTCTGCTGTGTTTATTCCTTCCAGTGCCAAGGGACATGTGGCTGGACACATACCACAAGCATAAAACACTGATCACAAGAAAACTTATATTCATATTATTGTATAGCAATAATCATTAGAACAATATTACCTTTTTAAGGTGTGGGCTTTAGATGCAGAAGTTTAGGAAAAAGAATGAGGAAATACTGAAATTAGGTTTTTCTTTCTCTGCTGGCTTAAAATGAGGATTGTTTAGTTTCATATACTAAATAATAAAACAAGCTATTGATCAAACTGTATACAAGATTTAAGTTGTATCTTTCTGTAGGTTTTGTCACTTGTTGCATGCTAATAAATGGATATGGAAGCATGCTCTCATTCTGACAAGAAACTTGCTTTCTAGGAAAGTGCCCATTGTGGGGGAAAAAATAGTTTCACAAGTTCTGGAACTACTGAATTTTGAGTTTCCAGTGGGTATCCAATTACTGCTTTGACTTATGCTGCAGGTTTAATGAGATAGCTCAGTCCTTATTTGAAATCAGAATCCTCATAGAAAACAACCCCATGAATTTGTATCCTGTTGGGTCACCTTCCAGTAACTTTTGCTCACCTCCCAAATCTGCTTTGAAAATTGTCCAACTGTGGCTATTTTTCCCCCAGACTAATGAATATCTGTAGATTTTCATGGAATGCATGTAACCAGTATATTTGCATGAGCTTTGCTTAGTGAACCAGACTAATTGCAGAATACTCTTAATTTCAGAACACTGTGAATTTTGTTCTACCATGGTCCCATGATGCTTTAACATGCATGAGAAAGTATTAGTTCTTTTGTATGTTTGTATTAACTTTAAGAAGCCTGAAGTTACTTAGAGAAGTGTAGCAAAAAACCCCACTAATCGGCATAACTCTTGCTTCTCTCTTCCAGCTGTTGTACAATGCCCGGTGAGCAGTTAAGTAATGTAGCTGAACAGTATTGCAGAACACACTAGAAGAGTGTCCCTTAAAAGGAAGCTGTTATGCTATTTCACATCCACTTACTGGGTGCTGTACAGTGTTCCTCCTTGTTTTGTTAACTGGAAGGATTTATGTGGAGCTGGTGCACAAGAGTCTACTTCTTACATAATGTAAGAACTCATATTTTTATCCTAAGCAAATCTCCGACAACTTGCAGAGATTGCTGTGGTGGTGTGGTTTGGGTTTTTTTTGTCCTACCAAGGCCTTTTTGTCCTATTAGAGCTGTCAAACCAGGATGTTAATTCCAGGGACCACAGAAATGTATGATCTGTTGGTTATTTGTTTGTTCTATAAGTTTCAAGATAATTCTGAAGATGCTGAGACAAAAAAAAAAAAATGCACTCAAAGAACCCCAGAAGGATAAACTCAACAGAAAGTACATGATGAAAAACAACAAATGTAACTAAATCACACCTCTGATGGCAAAGTGTTAGTTCATCATTCCACTGATGTTTGTAACTGTTTATGGCCTTTGCTGGGAAAGCAGAGGTATAAGGACTTAATTTGTTACCAAAGCAAAGCTCTGGTCCCTTGTTTCATAAAGTGCTTGGTCTTTCTAATTCTTCATTCTAAATAAAATAATTTTGAAGGGATTTGGAGTAAGCATTCCTGATCTGCTTAAAAAACTGATGGAACTTAATGGATACGACTCATGGCAGTTCTATTTTATGCCATGAACTACAACCAGAAAAGTGTAATTGGAATTCTTTTGATCAGCCCATCCTGGCCAAATATTACTGAACTGATAACTATATCTCCATAGATTCGGATCTTCCTCAGTTGTATATTGTGCTTGTTGCTCTTTCTGTGACATTCTTAGATCACAAGAGTGGACCAGATGCAGGAGAACTGCATAAACCTTTATAGGTACAAGTCACCCTTAGTAGTCCTTTGACATCAGTTTAGCCATGATGTGCATATAGATTGTCTGATTTGATTTGACTTTTTGCTTGCTAATTACTTTGCAGAAAGCAAAGCAAGTTCCTGCCCAAAAGCTTAAAGCTGCATTGCACTGGGAATTGTCCCTTCCCCCTTTTTACATTTTGTAATAGAGCCTTCCCTGTGTCTTAACCTTAGTCTGTGAAGAACTGTTGGATGTAGAGACACTTGTTTTTCTTTTCCAAAGGATTTTCTTATAATGCCTTTAATTCTCAAATACTTATTACACCCTGTATTATTGACCTAACGGAATGCTCTGGCTTTATACAGTTGCCTTGTTCTGACCACATGCAATAACTTTTCCGGGTGGTGTGGCAAGTATTTGCTTTACACATGATGTGGTTTTGGTACAATATATAGCAGCCCTTTCTAAGTATGGCTGGTATGCTTGCTTGTACTTACCTCTAATGTTCTGGCCCTCCCTCCCCCTTCTGGGACTAATACTTTTTTCTCCTGTTCCCACAACTATTGAACATGGATTGCATCCTAAAGAGAAATCTTTCCTTTTTTAACTACATAATAACTCTTTTTGGTATGAGAAAGGATTCTAAATCTGCTAAGAATCTGTGGGGTTTGTTTTTCTCCCCTTCGCCTCTAAGTTGCATGTACATTGCAGCAATTTGTAGGGGAGCCAAACTTGTTTTCTTAATCTTAGCAGGAAAGTAGCAAATTTGCTTTGTGCTAAGGCTGTTGTTTAAATAGATGCTTCATAATGAAATTCAGTGAAGTTTAGACAATAGCAGACTCAACTAGAGAATCTTACTTCTGTGAATACTATCCTAAATCATCAGTGCAACAGAACTAAAGCATTTGTTCTACAAAAAGCCAAAACCCTACAAATTAGTGATAGAAAAAAGCAAGTCTACAATAGGTGAAATTACCTATAACTAGGTTCTGATCAGTCTTTCCTGGGTGAGAAAGCAATGATTTCCTGATTCTGAAAAGTGGCCACTCCTACCTCCCAGCCGACTGGTGGTTTCCTATGTGCAGCCTTCCCACGTGCTACAAGCCATTTTTTGTCGCTTTCATGGACATCTACTTCTGGAGATGGACTTCTCATCTACTCTTCAGCTTTTTCCCTTCAAGTAGCTCCAAACACCAGCATCCTACCAAGATTTACAGCCATACTACATTGCAGCGGAGAGCATTCATGTGCCAAACTGGTTTCCTTCATGTCGTCATCCTGTGCGTAGTCAGGTATCTCCTTTCTGTCTTAAATGCTGGGGATGGCCTGAAATGTGCAGAGTAAATTGTAAATTATGAGAAACAGCAAGAGAGTATGTCATTAGAGCCCTGTAGAAAGGCGGGGAGGAACCTGTGTGTAGCAGAGGTAAGATGTTGGCATCTCAAACCAGGACAGCAGGAGAAAAGGGTTGTGGTAATGGAAGGACGTAAGGGATTAACAGAGGTGTTGGGAAGTAACAGGCTGAGGAAGAAATTGAGAGCTGTGAACAAGGCATGAGCTGTAAATCCTTTGCCCTTTTCAGATCATCCTTGTTCCTAGCCCCAAAATAAATAAATAAATTCCATCCATATAGTCTCTTAATAACTTTTTTAATTTGGCTTTTTTTTCCCCTAGCTGGTATGCAGCTGTGTCTGGATATACTTAATATTCAAAAAGGAAGTAGTTAAGAGTTTCCCAAAGTTGGAGAGTGGGGAGCTATTTTGGCTTAGAGCTGTATACTCACCTGTTACGGTAACTAGAGAACAGTCCATCACCTGTACTAAACCTGCAGTTTGATTCCAAGTAGTCTCAGATTTGAGTTTGTAGAGGGATTCAGCAGTTAATCATCTCAGAATCTTAAAAAAAAAAAAAAAAAGCCCAAAACCAAAACAAATTTGTTTTCTAGAAGTTCTTTAACCCTTAAAGTATAAGGCTAATTTGACGTGATAGCTTAGCAAGCATTAGCAGAAAGTACGTTCTCCTTCTGTGTCAGTTAAAGACAAAAAATTCCTCTGAATTATTTAATCCACCACATGTTTGATCATCTCTGCTGGTTATGCCATATTTGGATAATTCCTGCTGTAAAGAATTCAGTGCTGGTGGCTAGTCAAGTCCACAACTGCCTTGGGAAGATTGCCAAGAAAATGCCTGTTATGATGAGTTACTTTGCAATTGCTAATCTCACGCTGTTAAGCAAAGGGATGTAATCATGTTTGCCTCGTATAGAATGATTAAATTTCAGAACATGATGACCCAGATTTCTACTAACCTGCAGAGATTTTTAAACTGAAAATTTAGAGAGGCTGTTACCTATGCTTCCACTGTACACAGTGTGTACTTTAATCATTCATTTTTGTTGATGTACTGTTTACAGCATTAGTCATGCTGTAATGGTTACTAATTGCTTAGCGGTTATTGCTGTGGACTACAGTGGATCAGTTGCAGATGCTGAAACTATAAATTTAATAAAGCTATTACTCAAACTGACACTTGCTGCTTTAAGAGAATATTTTATCTGGGTTGATGTTTATAGGACATAGTGCTGTCTCTCTTATTTTTTTAGTGAGGTTTGAAGGAGTAAAAGTTGCCAACATCTTTAAGACAGTGGTTAAAAGCACAAAGCCAACCAGTTTAGCATTCAGAGTGATTTCATACCAATGCTAATTAGCACTGCATTGTGCTTGCCTTGCAGCAGCAGTTCTGTTTGTTCCTGATGCATTGGCCTTGTGACGGTATTGGTATTGTGTCTCGACTTCAGGCTGACTAACATCACTTAAAAGAAAGTTGAAGGAAAAATAAAAAATTTTTATGGTCAGGTTTGGCTCTTTTCACTCAGAGGCACGTCCAGGCATCTTAAACATCTGGTTGCTGAGCTTTCTTTCTTGTCAATGCAAATAAATATCTATTTCAAAATTTATATAAAGACACTTCAGTAGTTATGCAAACACTGTATCTATGATAACAGCAGTTCTGAAATATCTATCTGGTCTGATGGCCTAGTGCTTCTCTCTCTCCTGAACTTGGACATGTGGGGGGCTAGTCTTCTGTAATTGATCTCAGTGTCTACCAATTTCAATGGGAGTTAGATGATCAGACCTTTAAGCAAAGATAAGACGATACCCCACAACAAAAAAGTGTAGAGCATATGGAATCTGGGGAATAAATCCATGTTCTTAAGAAATTACGCCCCCTCCTACCCCCAAAGTCAATAGGCAGCAGACTATCTGCCTCATAATGCACAGCTGTGCTGTATTTGGGAACCTCACACATGAATGTGTGGGCTTAATACTGAGGTTTTCGGGAAAAGACAGGAAGAAGGGTAATGGCTCACACTAAGGTATCCTTCCTGTTCAGTCTCTGTACAAATACAACTGAGAATGCGTCTAGGTGAAGCCTCCCTGGTGCACTTTGGGTGCCCTCTGCTACCACTCAGACAGAAGGCTGCTGCTCTTGCATCCAGTTTGATCTTTCTGCTTCAGGGAGGAAGGACAAAAAATGAAATCTCAACATGCACACCCCTAGCATGGGTGTTCAGAAAGAGAGGACAACCAGGAAAACAAATACTTGTCTGCAGTCTATTTTCCTTACCTGAACTATGCCTGGAACATCCACTCAGCCTTTTAGAGATAGTTACAGTGAACAGTTGGGGAGGCTGAAGAGGAGCACACAGTGCACGGCCTAATTTTCTGCATTCAACAGGATCAAATATAAAATCTTAAACTGGCACCCTGACTGCAGGACATCAGAAATTGTGAGCATTGTTAGCAACACTAGCATTATTAAAATTAAGAATTCCTGCAATGGGGACATAATGGACACAGCTCTTTTACTGCAGGATGTGGAAGTTAGCTTAGGTTCTCTGAAGTCAGAAGCTTGTTAACTCTGAGCTGACCTCTAAAAAACAGTGTCCTTATCCAACAACTTGACTTTACAATCAAAACATCCTTTTGTTGTACTATGTAATTAAAGTATATGATTTAATCAACATTTGATTTGGTTTATTAAGTGCTTATTTAGTACTAAGTGGCAATTGAGTATTAAAGTACCTTTGATAAATCCAGAAACTTGATAATCATCAGTCATAATAAATTTGCCTCATTGCTATGTTTTGTGTCAAGTTCTGCAGGTAGAATTGCAAGAAGTGACGGAGAGAAGTTTGCCAACTCTCCCCCTCAACACACAGATGAGAACTGAAAAGTGAAACAATTCAATGAGCTGTAACTTTTAAAGATGTTCAAAATAAACCCCTCTTTCTCCAGCAAATCACATTACCTTCTGCTACTTCAGCTGCAGGAAGCTGCTGATGGAATTACGTTCATTGATCCCTGGTATGTAACACTTCATCTACATGCATATACAAGTTAATTACAAATTGCTTTACTGTAAAAGTTGGCATAGGTGGCCAAAATATACTGCTACGTAAATAACCTTGACATACGAGATAGATAGCCAGGTAGTTAGGGTACAACTGCTTGATTTGATAGACCTTACCTGAATAGTTCCAGTTAAAACTGCACCAAACATTCAGAATTACCAAGCCCTATGAACGTTATTTATGAAAGGGCATCTTAGAAAACGTAATTTCAGCTACACCCAGATACTCTCATTTCTTTCTTTGTTTTGAGAAACACTTCTCACTGACCCCCATTTGAAACAAGGAAAACAATCAAACAAAACAACAACAACAAAAAAAAGGCGCAAGATGCAAAAAAATATTTCGGGTGCATTAAGGCAGCTCCCAGAAGTTGCTGGCTGTATTCATGGATAGTTGTGTCACAGCGTATGTTGCGGCATTATGCAAACACACAGCAAAAAATTCTTGGTTCTAGAGAACTTGCTGTTTGAGTACTTGACATTAGTCCTACAGTACGTGACACTAAAACTCAGATTTGTTTAGACTATTTCACCTTCTTTTAAGGTGAGGATCATAAAGATTCCTTTCTAAAAATGTCTTTTGTTTTAAGTTCTGCCTGTAAAGTAACTGTCAAGAGTTAGGAATGATCTCCTGGAGCAACTGCCATGCAGTTACTGTGGTGAATTCACAGATGCATTTCTACCTAATATATACTCTGACTCAGCAGCGTTGGTGTGCTATCAAGAAAATTGTACTTTCTGTTAATATAGCTGGATTCATCTGGGAGCACTGAAAACCAAATCCATGGCTGCAGAATTATGTCATTCCAGTTGATCTTGCAGCTGTTTATACTATGTGAACAATGAACAGAAGGTATTTGTTGAATTTGTGGCAATACCAACCACCCTAGGGAACTCAGATGAAAACCTACTAACTAGAAGTATTTCTTATTGTAGTAATGACATTTACAATACAGCTTTAAGTATTAACATATATTAACAAATATTAACATATATTGTGTTAAATTCAATATTGTCTTCAATGAAATCACATACATCCTGGTTTTCAAATTTTCAGAACAACTTTCACTATTTAAGCAGTGATTAGTCCTGGGCGATAAACTTCAGCAGGACCATGCTCACAACAATGACGGAAGGTATTTACTGTGAAAACAATAATTATGTAATTTGGGTCTTTGTGCCTTGATGTCATGTGCTTAGATATTATTCTATCTTGAATGCACTATGCAGGAAAAAAATGGCCCCCCAAATAAATGTTAAGGGGAAAAAATAAACAAAAAAGGGCACTTTTTCATGGCAGTTGGTGAATTGGTCTGTCTTCTGTGATACCTGCTTGGCTAACAGGCTTCTGTGAGCTGTGCATCTGTGACTCCTCATGAATACAGAGAGCTGCATTAATACGTGGTGCTAATAAACTATTTAGAAAGCAGACTTTAAGCTGAAACCTAGGTGAATCATCAATGCATCTGTGAAAGTCAAGTTGACTGTCTCATGGTATTGCAGAGTGATCACAGAGAAGGGTATTCTCTACTCGTTGCAAGATTATTGTGCCAGTAGGTACGTAAATGGCTGCAGTAATAAAAATAAGAGTAGTTCCGCTGGAGCATGCAGACTTAAAAATTTTGCACACTGCTAGTGGCAGGCAACTGAAATTGTCAGTACTTTGAAGTGTCTTTTGATTGACTTTCTGCTTTTGTTACATGTCAGTGCTAGGAAGGCCATTAAACTGGGGTACAAATCAGTTTTTAATCAGTTTTTTTTATTATCCATGTGACTTGACCACATTATTGGGTTTAGATAAAGCTCTTTTTTATCTTGCTAGAAAAATATATAGCCAGTTCAAATGTTTAGATTTTAATTTAAAAAATGTTAGTGGAAACTGAGCTGATGAAAATATTTCCGTGTTTAAAAATACTTCTTTAAATAATTTACTTATTTACCTATGATATTGGTAATACTGTTTACCACAATTTACTGCATTTATCAGAAAAGACCACAAATTTGATTTTAAGTGGTACAAAAATAGAGGTACAAATTACTTTTCTCACTGAGTAACATCCACCTAAGATTATGGAGTAATGTAATACTCTGCAATTGGGGTGAACAAGCTTCAATGCACAACAGTAAATTAAGAATAGAACCAGGAATTTTGAATTCCAAGACTTTGGGCAATATTAAATAAAAAGTTAAAAGAAACAAACGTTGAGTATGCTATCCTTCTTCTAATAACCTGTATGTGCTAGCCTATTAAATTTTGAGCAAAAAAAATGGAAAAAAAATACTATTTGGAACTTTAATTGGAAAAAATAAGGGTCTGGAAAAATGCAACAGCAAGCTGAAGGGAAAGGAAACCTAATTAACCTTCCTGCCCATCTTCTTGCTTGGATCCCTCCCAGGAAATAATCCTTCCTTGTGTTCTTGCTTTCCTGGAGAATGGCAGCTGTACACACACCAGCACAGCTCCAGGGACACTGGTGGGAGACGCGGGACTTGCACATCTCCTTCTGTAATTCTGCGTTAGCCAAGGATTTTCTGGCTTCTGGACAAGTATTATTTTTTAGACACCATCAGTTTACAGCTGAAAAATTATAAACAAAAATCCAGTCCCTAATCCAGTTGACCAAATCTGATCTCATCATGCCACGGAGCAAATTCTCTGTTTGTTTTGCTAGTCTTCTGGGTTACTCTTTTGAACTCTGCTCTGTCGAACGTGAGACCATTTTCTTTGCGAGCTTCCCAAGGACGGTGACAAACCAACCACAGCGATGCCTGAAAGCGGGCACGGCTCCAGCCGTGAGGCCCTGCTCGGGCCTCCATCGGCAGCCCGGGCTCCGCGGCGGAAGATGCAGAGTCCGCGGCCTGGAAACCCCCTGGACCCGCGGCCCAGCAGGGCGCCCCTCCGCGGTTGGGCCAGGCAGCGCCGGCCGCCCCTTCCCCCTCACGAACCGTTAATGGCGGCCGCGGCTGCCCGCCCTGCGCGGCGGGGAAGGCCCCCCCCGCTGCCATGGCAACGGCGCGCCCCGCCCCCTCCGCCACCGCCTGCACCAATCCCCTTCCTCTGCGTCGCTTCCTTCCCCCGCCGCCAAGGAGGGAAGATGGCTGCGGACGATGCGGCCGGAGTAGCCAATGGGGTGGCTGGGGAGGCTCCGGGGGCGGGGCTTACAGGGGGCGGAGCGGCACGCACGCGGCGGCCGTGGTCGGCTGTGGTGCGCGGCGGGGCGGGAGGGGGCGGCTCTGAGGGGCTGGGACCCCCGGGGCGGCCGGGCCGGGGTATGGACTCCTGAGGGGCCCGGACCCCGGTAAGCATTCCCCGGGGGAGCCGGCCGGGGTTAGGATCCCCGGAGTGGTTAGGGTACGGACCCCCGGGCAGCTGGGCCGGGGTAAGGATCCCCCGCGAGCAGGGCGGTATTTGCCGTGTGGGCGTTGCTGTGGGGAGGGCGAAGCGGGGGTTGCCTGTGAGGGAGATCATCTCTGTGGAGGCGGGGGGGGGTGTCCTCTGTGGAAGGTTGTTGTGGGAGGGGAGGGGTCCCCTCTGTTGAGGCTGGCGGGCGTGGGGGGGGCTGCTCCTGTGCGTTTGGCCGGGGTTGCCCCTGTGGGGTTTGTGGTTGGGGAGGATGCGGGTTACCCGCGGCTGGTGATTTAGGTTGGGAGGGTAGCTGCCCAGAGGTGCCCCTGTCCTGACCCTGAAGCTGCTTCTGTGCACCGGCTTTGGACATCTCTTGATGTATGTACTGCCCTGTGCGGTTGGGAGGAGAAAAGGAGGGGCTCCTGAATTTTCGTTCCCTCACCGCTAACTTTTCTTTTTCCCTTAGGAAACTGATGCATCTCTTGCTTTGCTGATAGTGATGCTGTCTGTGTCGCCGGTAAAGTGTGAATAAAAGCACTGGATTTACACTGTGAGTTTATCCTGTGACTCAGTGAAGCCTGGAAGCTTAGAAAGACTAACTGTGCTCTCAAAGCACTCTGAACGGGGGGTGGAGGGCTGGTGGAGGGTTGACACTGACCTGGTCACCCTTTCCAGCTTTGATGCTCTGTATGGGAGAGAGTGGGCTAGAGTTGAGCCTGGCATGAGAACTGGGTCAATGTATTGCTAATTTGGGCAGGCCCATCTGATTAGAGTTGTGACTGGCCAGTCATGTACTGTCAAAGTTAAAGTCAGGACCTGTATTGGCAGATAAAATATGTTTATTAAGAAGTTATGCTGGTAAGTACCAGCTGACCTCATCTAGGTTTGGTGAAGATGGGGATATTTTTTAATAATAGTAACAGTCTAAAACAAATGAACAAAAAAAATCTGGAAAAAGTCAGAAGGAGAAATAGAAGTTTTGTTTGGTTGTTTTATTCCCCTGGGAAAAAGTGGAAAGAAACTTTTTTATGTCTTGGGAAGTTAGGGAAACTACTGCCAAAAGTGTAATACATATATCCTTAAATGATGTTTTAAATAACCAACAGGTATTTCAAATACGCTGTGTTGGAAAATTAACTTTTTCCTATGAACTATGGAGAGTGGAATTTTCAATGCTGTGTTATGTTAAGGATTCATATTAGTTACAATTGTATAACTGCAAATTAATTTTCCCTAGAAATGTGTTATATATTCAGAAGAATGCAAAAACACAAGATGTTTTCTTAGTGTACTGGTTTTTGGGTAAGTGAAACCTTTATTCCCAGCACTAAGCTATGCTAAAGCTTTTTTTTTCCACAATATTTTAAATGGGTTTCCTGTTTGAGAGGAATCATGAAATTTGGTGAAGTGTGTGTGCAGAGCAGCTCCTATAAGATAACTGTCATTGCCAACAGAGTAACTGAGGTTTCTGTTAATGTGTATCCCAAGGATTGCTTTTTAGGTGCTAGTTTTACATAGCGCTTGTCTAAGGTTTACATGTTGGTTTCTGTTTGCTTAGGTTAAAGACTAGGGTAGTTATTTGCATTTTCTTGCAAATGTCTTTTTGTGAGGGCAAGGAACAACCCTGTAGGGAGAGTGGGCCTAGGACTCCTCAGCAGCCTCTGCATACATAGGCAGTGACATGGGACCTCGCTTTTCTTGTGTGTTCTCAGGCTTTCTGGAAAAAATTTTCTTCCTTGTTGCCCCATAATAGTTCTGCTGGGCATGGGATGATCACCCATCATTTTAAATACCTTGAGTACAAGATGTTTTGGTTTGGTTTTTTTTTAATTTTTTTTTTTTAATTTTCTTTCTCTACATCAGTCTTGAGGACAAGGATCCTTTGCTGGCTGGCCCTAGGGTCTGGTCTGTACCTGACTGTGTGGGAGATCTCGTGTAAAACCAGACTGCTGTCATTATGTGCTGCCAGCACTTCCCAGCTGGGTTCTGCAGCTTTGACGTGCTTGTACTGCGACTGTACAAATAATGTGATTTCTGAGCTTTTCTGAAAAAAATCAAAGCAGAATGAAATCAGCAGTACCATGCTGATTAGCTGTGTTGATGTAAAGTTCCCCATGCAGACTTCTAGGGCTTGGTTTTAATTGGTGGGTGAAAAGACATCTTCTGTGTGGGTCAGCCTCTCCTGTGTGATAAGTCTGTTAGGGGGTTTCATACCAGACATTTAAAAAGAAACTTGTGAATTGGAGACTTGGCAAGGCAAATTTTTGGAGATGAGTGTGCTTTGTGACTTGCAAGTAATTTAGGTGCAAGATGGACAATGGAGGATATAAAGGCAGGAAAAGAGCATGTTGCCTATAGCCATGTGGGGTTAGGAAGTTCAACTTCAAACATGCTTTTACCCTCTTCAGACTTTAGCCTGACACACTGTCCACTTCTCCCTTAGCTTTTCCCCTTCTCGTGTTCCTGTACTGTCTCTTCCTTTAGCAGAAGTCTTAAATAAATTCTTGCTGGTGCATTGTCCTCTCTTATTTCCTCCTGACATGTCCTTTTCCTTCCCCTTTCTTCCCCTCAAAGCTGCCCTCTGATTGTCCTCTTCTTCCTGCTTGCAGCTGTTGAAGCCCCGGGAAAGGACAGCTCTACTGCAGCACTCCTGTGCCTACCAACCAAGCAGAGTTGGTGCTGGTTCACATCTGGCAGAAGCATGTTTTGTTAATTTGTGGGGCTGGTGCAATCAGCATGTAGATATGGGACACATTCAGTGCAATGTGTAAAGAAATTTAGAGCATTTAATTTAGGGTTGGTTGGTTAGTTAAATAGAAGTGGATGGAGCTTAGTGCATGGACGTGAACAACCAGACTGTGTTCTATTAGCTTCTAAAATAAATGGGAGGGATTGTGAAATTGTATATAGAAGATTGTTTCTTTGGTAGATAAAGCTTTAGACTGGGAGTGAAGGATGTCTGATGCTGAAATCTTCCGATTAAATTTCAGTGGTTTGGATGAACGGTTTCTGTGATGTATTTTTGCCTTAGCTGATACTTTGATGAAAGTTTCAACAAAATCTTTTAGTAAGTCTTTTAGTGAGAACAAAGCAGGGGATGGGGGTGGACTGCTCACTAGAGAAAGCAAGTCAATCTATAGCACTGAAAAAATCATGCTAAAATCACAAGACAAATACTAAGAAATTTCATTAGGCTGTTCTGAAGGTCCCAACATATAATGTGTTTTCTGTTGTGTTCCTAGACACTACAAGATATTCAAGTGTTTTCAACAATCAGAATATTTTGTAAGTAATGGCAGGAAGCAAATATCGTCCATCTGTCCATTTTAACAAGTTCACATTAATATTTTCTTGGAAACTCTTCAACTTGTTATGTTTCTTTTCTGTTTTGTTATCCAGGTGTTTCTATTGCATTATCTAGTCTTATCTCCTTTGCAAGACAAACCATCTGTACTGTTGTTTATGCCCTTTGTAGACTGGACATAAATTTATCTCACCATTTGACATTAATCTGAAGGCATTTCTTGCAGACTGTTAATATTCTCAGATTTTTATTGTTATTTTTATTACAGTATTTGTGGTGTTGAAAATGTTTTGAGATGACCTTAATGGTTTGTTTCAGACTGAAAGTTGCAACAGATAGAGGAATGAAAATATTTTAATACCTCTTGTCCCTATTGTTTTGCTCTTTGAGACTTGTTTTATGTAAGACTTCACCATGGCCTTATAAGGGCACTTGTTGTTTTTCTTTAATTCCTAGTTTTCCAGCTAATGAAAACAATGAAAAATCAAAACTAACAGTTTCTGGAACTCCTTCATTTAATATAATAACTGAATCTTACCTGTGTAAAAACAGATGCATTAAAACACTCACAGTTCTTATGCTGGATTAAACTAACACAATTCAAAAAAAATCAGCTTTAAAGTAGAATTACTTTTTTTCTTATATTGTGCTTGTGTATAGCAGTAATTCAATTTGAAAATGCTGAGCACCTTTCTTGCAATTTCACTTTGTTTTTAGATGGATGAGTGAACATATTGTTGATACCTTTAGACACTGCTGATGTTTTTTTTTTTTTTTATTCTTCAGCGGAATCGTCATCTTTTTTGTTTGTTTTTTTTTTGAAGTTGATCTGCAACTTTTCACTTCCACTTTTTCTGCAGCTAGCCATAACTACTGTGATTTTTCTTTTTTCCCATGCCTGTTATTTCTAGGCAAAACTATTACTCAACTTCCCATTAAAAGTAAGATGTAAAAGTGCTGTACAATTGGTAAGCAGTTAAATTGGTGAAATGATAACCCAGCGTTTAACTAAAATTAGCAAATTGCTTGCTAGATGGAGTTACATGCCGGCAGTACCTGGAATAGGAAACTTCAGATGCTGATTACTTTTCAATAATTTGAGGATCTTTTAGTAATAAGCACGTGTGTATGTTTGTTGCTATGGGAATGACTGAGAGAGCTGGAATTAAGTGTTATTATTCCTTTGTGGAAGCAGAAGGGACAAGCAGATGGTTGTAAAAGCAAAAATTCTTGTTCAGAAACATACAGCTCTTTTACTAGCAAACCTGACTTACTTGAGTTTTGCTTATGGTTTCTGGAGGGTTTTTTTTGAGGTAAGTGAAATTGATTTTAGTTTACTCAATATCTGTCAATATATCTAAGGAAGTACATGACAGTTTTGAAAGGGGGAAGAATAGATTTAAGGAAAAATTAATTCTAGTGGTTTTATGTCTTAGGTAACTATTACCATGTATGTGTATTGAATGTTCCTGCTTCACGAGTGTTCGTTGGAGCCAGATGTGAGTGTAACAGATTGAGAAAGGAAAGGGTTTTTAGTTGTTGGATTTGGTTTTTTTCCTCCCTGTTCCCTGGGAAAATTTAGTGATGGATTTTAGTGATGGGTGTTTCTTGACACTTGCTGGATGCTTAAAGAGGAAATGCAAATGCACAAAAGTCAGTTGTTCCTTGTATGCTTCTGTGTGTGTTGCATGGAAATATGAGAGTCGCATCTTGCATTGTCATGAAGTCTGAAAGATCAAAAGCTCTGAACTGAATTCACAAAAATGAGACTTTAAAAAAGAGGGTGTAACTTACTTCTCTTTGACAAATCAGAAAGAAAAAGTTGCAATGTAGTTAATTTGTTGGGTTTTTTTTTTTCTTCTCTAGTGTTTGGTGCTAGAGAGTTCTAGGTGAAGGCTGTGATTTTTGATTAATAGTCTGATTTGAGGATCTGAGGCAAAACTTTTAAAAGGAAGGGAAAATTGCTGGTGCCTTAATGATGCCCTTTGCAGTACTTCAGGCTTATTTCCTATGCCTTCCTCTCTAAATTAAGTTTTTGTTTCCTTGAATGCCACTCTGTTAAGAAGACAGCTTATCGTTACTGATTAAAATTAGCTGAGCAGTATATAGATGTACTAAAAAGGAGTAAGCACTCTCCTTAATTGCGTGGTCAAAATCTGTGACTCTGCAGCTCCTCAAAGAGTGATTGAGCTGCTCGTCAGTGGTGGTCATTAGTGACATCAAGCGGGCTGAGTGTGAAATAGCAGCTTCTGCCCATCGGACACCTCGGGACTTCCAACTGTTGGCTGAGATTGCCTTAGCGCAGGTGTTCTCAGCGACGCTGATGTCGTGTTTGTGCTGCTCTGAGAGATGCGGGACAAAAAGTATTCAGTTCTGCGTTGCAGTGACTGATAGACGTTCAGACTTGAGAGGGAGGCATTGCATTTTTCCATGCAACAGTCTTTGCAAAAAAATGTGGCTGTTTGGAGGGGCACACGCTCAAGTCCTTAGACTTTTATCCTGACAGTTTCAGAGGCACGGGGAGAGGAAGCCACCTTAAGCTGGAAGTTGCATTTTTGTCTATGCACATATGTACCCTCTTAGTACTGCTTCTGAAACTATGCAGTCAGCTAATGTTGTGTCTTCACAGAATGATAGGGGTTGGAAGGGACCTCTGGAGATCATCTAGTACAACCCCCCTGTCTTGCTATTGTCTGGCAATGTGGTGTCTTCCAGAAAGAAATGATGAGCCAGCTTATCTTGTAGTTGCTTGTTTTTCAGTCTGCCTTCCTATTTGTGTTCTTTGCTGGGCAAAGGCAGTTGTGGGTGCCAGGCTGTTGAGGTTGTTAAAGTAGATGAAGATGGTCAAAGTTTTTGCCCCCGCTGTTCTAATTGGAAACTATTTTGAAAGATAAACTTTTTCATTTCTGCTCTAAATTTTATTTGTGGTCAGTTTATCCTCTTAAACTGTTGTGCCAGTATTGTTCTTGAGTAGCTCCCCTCCCTCCTCAGCATTTATTCCTTTGATGTATTTGTAGATAGTAATCGTATCCCTTCTCAGTCTCTGTCTTTGCCAAGCTATACAAGGCAAAGCATCCCAGCTACTTCTTGTAAGATAAACAGTCCATTCCCTGGATCATCTGGCCCGTCCTCATCTGCACTTGATTATGATTGTGTTATCAAGAGATTGGCTTCAGCAAAGAGCCCTGCTGGCAACCTGCTATGACCCTGTGAATATGGATTGACTAAAGCATTGACAACAAACATGGCTTGAGAGCAGGGTTACTAAAATGCATGAAGCTCTTGACTTTGCTTTTTATCCTTGTCTTCTTTTGGGGCGACACTGTCTACCAAAGATGTTGGAAAGGTCTTTGTGGATCTCAGAAAAATAAATTTCCCACCCAGGTTTTAGGGATTCGTGGGTGCTAACAAAAGAGTATAGTTTTTGTTGTGATTTGCCAGCAGGGATTGTCTGTGTTGCTGCATACAGTAGGTCTCTTGATCAGAAAGTGGTAGGTAATAATACCTACATACTTGCTCTTTCATCCTTCCCTTTTTGTGATTCTGTTTCCTATGACTGAGTCCTAAATCACTCTCATACTGGAAAAGCAGTTGAACATGAACTTCCAGTGCAGTATGGTGGAAAATCACTGTACGCCTCGCTGTTATAAAAAGGGAAAAAATGATTTATTTTTTTTTTATCTATGTATGGCATTGGTAAAGCTAGTACTGGAGTGCTGCATATGGTTCAAGTGTAAAGGCTGTCTAAAGGCTCTTGAAAACAAAGAGCTGAAGAGAGTGCCTTGTCTTGGTACAGTGTTCACGTACTTGATGCCTTAGCATCTTTAATGGAGACTGAAAAGTAAATTCTCTTGAACAGGATAGAGTCAACATAGCTGTAAACTCCTGTATTTCAGCCTCTTCCATCCTACTGTTGTCACTTTGATGACATCTTTTCCTTTTGTCTGCTACAAAGCACTGAAAATTGAGTTTAGGGCATGATAAGGACTCAGTAGAGCCTCCAGCTGCCAGGCTGTGCACAAAGAGCATGTTTTGGAAACAGATAGTCTGTGAACTGTCATGGGCACGCAAGAATCTCCAGTTTCTCCTGTTGCTTTGATACTGGAAAGGGTCTGATAAATTACCTTGACATGGGTGATGTTCTGGATTAGCTAAATATCAAAAAGGGATATTGTAGGATGTGACTAGTGAAGATACCTTTGTGATCTGCATGTTCTTGGGGAAGGAAATGAGGAAAATCAGAAGTCGTTTCCCCTGCTTAGGCCTGACAGATGTTTGTGCTCGTGCAATACATCTGGAACTGCAGAGAATTGCTTAGGCAGTGATGTTAGCGTAGTATTAAAAATTGCCAAGCACCTGAATGTTGTGTTCGTAAAATCTTGGTGCCACATCTGCACATGTAGGAGAATATCTTAGCAGTTCACCAGCAATATCCCTAGTGAAGGTGAGAACTGTAGTAGCTGATTTAAGCATGGTTTTTTAAGAAAAGAGTTTTGAAAACATAATAGTTTTGTGTGCTGTAGAATGAGCTCTGGTAATGAAGTGTACTTAAGCTAAATTACTGTTGTGAAAGAATTTCTAAAATATTCTGGTAAATAAAACATTTTATCTCATTATAGGTATTTTGGCAACAATATGTGGTAGTAGGAGCTATTTTTTTCTGCTGTAGCTAAGTTTCTTTATATCCTTTTATTACAGTTGCTGCTAAATTTAGGCTGAAATTTCTGAGGCTTCCTGTGGTGTAGAAACAAATTCTTTGGACGAATTTCAGCAAAATTTCTTAATATTTGGGAAGAATCTTCTTATTTATTTTCAGAGTTTTTTTATACGATGATATTGGTATCAATTGGCAATGTCTAAATTGAAGGAAATAAACGGTGTTATTTTGGAGTCAGTAATTATTCATGCAGCTGCATAAGTAATTTTTTCCTTTCACCTTTCTCTGTAGGGTGGATCATTAGGGTTGTCCATTCATGTGTTGGTTTTGTTCAGCTTAAAATGGCCCTGAATATCATCTTGGAGTCCTTTCTTGTAATCCCAAACTTGAAAGGACATCGAAGCAGTTCTTGATTGTGGAATTTGCAGATGCATTGTGGTGTTACTGTGACTTTTGCATTTTATCTTGTAGTGTAGATGTTCAGAACAAGACTTTTTCTTTCGAAAGGCTGCTGCTGACTGTACTTACTAATGATTGATTACACAAGTATTACAATTTAGGCAAATACTGTCTTTGTTTCAGTGATTAAGAAAGTAAAGAGTGAATGTTGCAGCTTGCTGGGAATTACTTAGTAAACTATTCTGCCAGAATCAGGACTCGTGTTTGTAGGCCAGGGTCTTGTTCAAATCCACTTGGATGAATAGCTTTATTTCTCCTTATCCGTGAGATATGACCATCTTGGTGCATAGCTCTAGTGCCAAGTCAAACAGCCAGCTGTTTGACCTTTAACAAAAGAAAATGCTGTTAGTGAGGAGGCGTGTGAGGAATAGTTCAGAGAAAGGTATGAACCTTCTCTTAACTGATCATGGTTATATTGAGGGAATGTGAATGGAGAAAAACTTAATGCTACGCGCAGGAGAATGTTGTACCCTCCATGTTTGACTTCCAGCAGTTGATGGCTGTACGTAATTGAGAGACTGATTAGTTCTGTATCTTCTTTCCTATGTTTGTGGTTACAAAAAGTAATGTCAATATGGTGTCTACAGTGGGAGGTGCTCACAAGAGAAAGGAAATGACTTTTCTGTGGTCAGTGTGGTCTGATAAGCACAAATGCAGAAGGCTGAGACTTGGATTCTCTTCAAGTTTTGCAAGGGGTTGGCTGAATAGCTGTGGTTATATTACAGACAGACAGCAGGACACAAAGGTGTTCTGAAGCTGTGAGTTATCTAGCATCTGCTGGAGTTGGGAGCATTGATGTTTGCATGGCACTTGGACGGTGAAGTCTTCTGGAGCTGCTGACACCCATCGTCCACCTTCCGTTCCTCTTGGGGTTGTTAACCTAGATCCTGGGTCCCATCATAGGAGGAGGCGGTTGATAGAGAAAGAGTGAGTGTCGCAGAACTGGCTGTGACTTCCAGATGCCTAGCCTTCTTTTAGAAGGTGACCTAGATGCCTCGCCTCATATGTTGTTAGCATGCTGGGCTGGAGTACAGGTTAGGCACTGTTTGTGCCTAGGAGGAGAGGGGAGAAGGGAGGAGCAGCAGGCACAAACCTCACATTTGACCCCCGTCCCAGAGACTTGCTCCAGAGCAAAAGTCAAGGCTCGGTGCTAGGACAGTTTTCCTTGCAGCTCTTGCCTGTTCTGTAGAATCCACCTGAGGATGCAGTTTGTTGTTTACATGTTCAGGTGATATAAGGGTGCAATTTAGGCATAGATTAGCTTTTGCAGAGGGTTTTAAATACGGTATTCTTTACAAAACTAAAGGAGAATATATAGAATTTAGAAGATAAGTGTCCCTATTACAATATCTCTTTCTGTAATTTGACCTTTGCCTGAGAATCTTTGAGATCTGCCTTTACAAAACAGGATTTCTTTTGCTGCAGCTACTGTCAGCTTTATCTGAGAATAGCCATGAGAGTAAAATTGAGCATCTCTTATCCTCTTATAACTTCGCAGTTTCCTTTATTGGATGACCACCTCAACACCTGGATGCAATAACGTCCTCTACCTGGTGAGGTCACTACTAGGAAACCTCCCCCTCACAAGTAAGTTCTCAGTTAGATCCAGTTGCTTGTGTCAGTGTGATTTTGGTGACAGAGAGCTTACTTTGCTGCTCCTTTGTTAGTAGGTCTGTGCCACTAGCATGGAATTGAATGAAAAGAGAAGACTGAAAAAGGAAAATTCTCAAACATGTTTGAAATGACGTTTGACACAGCTTCTTGGAGTACTTAGAAACTATGTTACATGTTAGGGTCTCCTAAATTGTTCTAGAGAAGGTATTTTAGCTATCTGAGCATCAGATTTTAATAATTTTGACTTAAACTTGAAGCCGAAATTAGTAATTTGAGCATTTTTATAGTTTTGTATGGTGTTTTCTGCTTTATATGAATTTTTTTAATTGTACATTGGATTGTTCTACACTTAGATTTTTCTTATGATGGCTTGTCATCTGGGTCTGTTGCAGCTCTTTACCATCTCTTTGGTTCATGAATTTGTATCCATAGGCCTTCAGTTGCTCAAGTCTGAATATTAATTCATTGCAATTTGGACCTGAAGGCATGCCTAAATTTTCTAAATCTTGCCTGCCTCCACCATATTTTCCAGGGTTGGATGCAAAATCAGAATAGGTCTTTCTAGTTAGAATGCAAAATCTTACATCAAAAATATAATTTTAAAAGTTTTATTTTGATGAAAATATTCAATGTATGGTTTTATGATTTATGCATTTAAAACTACACCTGGTCAAATCCAAAAGTTGTTTTTGTGTTCTCTCTCTATGGATATCTGGTATAATATTTAAAACGAGGTTTTGTTTCTGTATTGGCATGAACAACTGCTTATGTCCCCAAAAGATTAGTATACAAAAGTTGTAGTTTCCTTTTTTTTTTTTAAATTATTGAACCCCAAAGCACTGAGCACATGTGACTTTTCCCCTTTATTCTCTCCTAGTTCTGACTCTTAGTTTTTTTCCCTCTAACCAATACTGTTGTTTAAGGCCATTTCCTTGGTTCTCTGTCCCACCTACAGCTCTTCTCTCCATTGCTGAATAGGATTGTACCCCTAAGGTCTGTACTGGTGGGAGGGTAGGAATTGATTTCATGGGAGGCAGACAGTTTGCTAGACCTAATTTTTTTGCTCTTCCCATGGACTTTGCTGTGGCAGTGTTTTATCTTTTTCCTCCTTTCTGCTCTCTTGATACAACATTTCTCTCTGTACTGCAAATGCAAAATTACGTGGAGCTTTTTTTCTTGCTGTGCTTTATGTTTGGAATCTAGATGTAGCTGATTTGGAAGGATGAAATAATTCTCTTGGCAGTTTCCATCTTGTCTCTGCACTTTAGTGTAGCCTGTCGCACATCTTATTCCCTTCCCGCTTGATAGACTAAATGCTATTCTCTTTGCCTTAAAATGTCTTTGTGGGAATGCTGGAGAAACACCTTATTTCTCTGCTTTGGTAAAATAACAAAATCAACTATAGGAGTTTGTATCCTGCAAAAATTATGCATGCCTGATGTGTTTTGTGCTTCCCCTCAGCGCTTAGATCATTTGGCTGATCCATCTTCTGTTGTGAAGTGATGCCAGTGAGGAGAGGTCTCTGAAGGCATTTTGCATTAGTGAAGTGCAGCGTACTAATGTGTTCTCCTCAGCCAACCTTGCGCTTTGCGTTTTTGTTTTAAAATGCAAACCACATGTAATGTCGCATGCATGAATTGCTTTGCACTGCCCAGAGCTCCAGGTTTGTTCTTAGTTTGTTCTTGAACTTTTAATAATTGTGAAAATAAAGGGAGGGTCTGTTTGCATTGTTTATAGTAGGAAAGAACAGTGTAAGATTTCATCTACTGCTGTTCAAATCCCTTGCTATTTTTGGTATTTGACCTCTGTGGAGAAGATTGCCAAAACTACAGGTTGTTTTCATTTTTATTACGTCTTTCTACACTCCTTCTCATAAGTTACTCTTACGTTACTGATTAAGTCTTTGAGGCAAAGTTACATTTCTCCCACATCTTCCACGGTATTTTTCAGAGAGGTACTTTTATGTTTCTATATGTTGTTGAGCTAACATTGCCTTTTGGAAATGAGAACTATGCAATTTGGCAGTATCCTGTGTACACAACTAAAAGGAGAAAGAAAATAACTTATGAATTGCTGGTTTATTTTTTGAAAAACTTTCTGTATTAAAGAGGACCCATGAGCTTGTTGAGACTTTGATGTTCAGAATACTGCACAAAGAGCATAGCAGTATATGCTGAGACAATATGAAATGTTTAGTTTGTGCAGATAAGGTCCTTACCTTTCCTTCCTCTGTCATTGGAAAGGCCTGCTTTCGGCACCCAGGCTGTTTGCTTCTAGTCATTCTGTATGGTTGTTTCTACACTCCACTAGTGAGAAATGCATAACAAAGGCCTCTGAAAATCCTATCCTTCCTCTTGGCATCCCTTCTGTTTCATGTTTTCTGTTCTAAAAATCAAGCTTATTTATTTTCTAAAGGAGCCCTGTAGGATGCCCTGGAGATCAAAATATTTTATGTTATTCGAGAGTACTGTATTTATTCTGAGTTCCCAAGATGTAAGGAGTTTTGAGTGTCCTTCAAGAAGCTGATTGTTTCTGGTAGTTGTGATATCAAGGAGACATGCAGAGGTTGCATATAACTGTGAAGTTAATTCATAGAAAAGATCACATGGATGTCATTCTGGAGGACTGGGTACAATAACATAGAAGTTTCAGGGTTAATTTGTAGAATGTGGCTTTACCTTGTTCAGGGGGTACAGATGCAAATGGAGATGAGAGATGCAGTTGTTACATATGAGGAGTGGTGATCACTGACGATGGGACTGGATTTCTGTTTCAAACACAAGGGACTAGCCACAACCAGACACCTTCAGCCAGATACTTGTGTGTCATCCAAGTGGTGGTGTTTTCCTGGCACCTTAACATCACCTGGATTTTGTCTATGTTGAGACGGTAGATACAGACCGTGGGCCACTGTGAGTTGGAATAAGTGAAGAACCTGAATTTAATTAACTACCTCATGTTCTGAGCAAAGGAGGTGCCTTGGGGAAAAAAGAGTTTTTGGCCAGTGCTACCTCTGCCGTTTCTTTTGAGACTGGAACAGTTCAAAGCAAGCTGTCTGTGCCCTCGAAAGTCTTTGTGTCAGACAGTTTGTCACATTAACATGAGCAGTTTTCCTCATTGATCATAGCAACTGGCAGTTGTGCTATATCCAAATTGTGTCAGGTTTCAAAGATACTGACTTGCCAAAGGATTCCTGGTGACCATAACAAAACAGATACCTGTGTTGTCAAAGGAGTGCTAAAGTAAAAGTGCTTCTCTTCTGCAGTGCAGAGCACCATATGCTTTGCAGGTGGCTGCAGTCCAATGCTTAGTTATCTTCTATTGTGTTTGGAAGACCATTGTTTCCTATTTGTCTCATAAATTTAACACAGATCCTATTCCTGCCATTTAAACTTTCCCATCAAAATACAACAGTGACTTCCCCTTCTGAAAAGGAAGGGCTGGCAGCTACACCCTGAAGTTGAGCATGAATTGTTTATATAACCTTCAATCACAATTTCATAATAGTCTGAAGACTTTCTTACTAGAGCAGACATTTTACTGAGCAAAAACCTGACTGCCATTAAATGCAATTTTAAGGCATCTTAGTTGTTGCAGTGGAAATAGAATTGAAAACTGTACCCTCCAGCTTCCTAATGATATAAATTGTACATCTATCTGGAAACATGAACAGCATTTTCTGGTATTTCAGAATAGCTGTAGCCGTGTCATTCGGGGGTAAAAGCTTAAGAGCTATCTTGGGCTAATTTTATTTCCCAGAAAATATTATTAAATCTGAATGACCATGCTTTTGCAGACTGGCTTTTTACAACTTCTGGGTACTTCTAGAGTTCCTTCACGCTCACCTCCCCATCAGTAAAAGCTCTGACATGACTGTTGTAGAAACTGCTCATTGAATAATATTTTCTATCAAAGTCAGTAATATTTAAACAACTGCAGCTTGCTTTCCAAATGGATGACATTTGTCAGGAACATGTCTGTTTGAGTTTACTTGGCCTTTTGAGTATAAAAAATCTGAATATTTAGAGCCTGAAATTCAGGTCAGTCTGGAAAACTACATTTTTCTTACAAAAGTTTACAGAGAGAGCCCAATTTTTTCAGTAACCATAGCACTACAGGATAGCTGGTTTATAAAAACTCCTTTCTCCACCTTCAAGCATGTGTTTTTGAAATAGTATTTAAATAGAAGCTTCCATTGTAATTCTTCAGTAAATTGGATTAAGTAGAAGTTGTCCTTATTAATAATATTAAATTATTTTATTTCTTAAATTTAAATTAATAATTTGCATGGGAGTTTAATAGTTTTGTGTTTGAGCAGTGTAGCAAGCAGTGTTTGAGAACAGTCTGCTTTATGTAATAGTTCTAGTAAAACCTTGTTCCATTTGAGGACATACCCAGAAAAGTAAGTAAGGAGCAAGTTCTGTGGGTAGGGTTGTACACAGGCTAATGCCAGCAAACATGTTGAACTACTCTTTAGAGGGGAAAGGAGTTTCCACAGGATGTCTGCGTCTTATGGCAAAAATTACTTGTAGATGTGCTCTGAAAGGTTGCTTTGATGTAGAAGATTAACCTGGGGACCTCATTGTCAGGATATTAGTGAGGAAAATAGCTTAGTGAGATTATTTGTGACTTGGGAATTAAGCTTTTATAAGTGTCCCTACCTAAGCTGTTTTTTAAGAATTTGCTTGTTTGTCATATGGCATCATGAATATTTGTATGTACCAAATAGGAGGAGGGAAAGCAAAACCCTGAAACTACAAACAACACCAAGAAGGAAAAAAAAAAAAAAGCAGAATGCAGTTTCGTCATGGCAACTTTTCCTTTGTTGCTGGTCTCTCATGAACCATTAAAATAGTTACCCCCAAACAAGTAATGCCTGGAAACTTACTCATTCCATCCCTAAAAATACAGCCTGAAGAATTTGCAGAAAAATTATGATGGGACAGCTGGGAAGGCATGAGAATATTTTCTTGCATTCTGTGTCTGCCTGATTTTTATTTAATTTCTGTTTGGATTTTTTCAAAAAGGGTCCTTTCACGCATGTGGTAACTAGGATTGGGTGCTGGCCTAGTCCATAAGGAAATAAGGAGATTTTTGACGACTGCTTTACCCTTATTTGCATTACCTGAAATATCTGTACCAGTAAGAAGTCACTGGAGTGTTGTCCCCCTAGAACCTGCTGTGATTCCTTCAGTGTTTGGGTTTTTTTAAACACAGAAGAGTAGTCTAATTGAACGTGTAATTTTAACAGAAGTCATTCATGTGGATGTTTATGCTCACTTAACGCACCCCACGTACATTTTAATTTTCAAAATGGTTGTAGTTCGTGAAGTCACGAAACCGTGTATTTTTTATGATGGCAAATATCTCTTTTAAATTTAAATGCTTCAGTAGTTTTTCTGACTCTAAATTGATGAAAGCCTTTACTGCAATTACAGAATTGAATTTTCCTTTGTGTTATAAAGGAGAGAATTCTTTTTTTTTTTTTAAGAAGTGAATCTATGTGTGTGTATATATGTATCTATTTTTTAGAAGTGAATCTATGCGTAAGAGGAATGAAAGAATGTTGTTTAATTTGGTTTTGCTTGGTAAAATTTGAATTTTTGTACCTCACTGAAATAGTATGGGTTTCTAGAAAGGTTCAGTAGTGCCAGAGAAAAATTGCCTCTGAAGGGAAGATTTTTACAGTTGCACTAAGAGCCAGTGTTGTGTGGTTTTATAGGAGGCTCAAAAAACATTTAGGTTCTTAGGAGTATTGACGAAAAAGGCAAAGGTGCTTAATTCCAGTGAATTTCACTGATGTCATGTAGCCTGTTTAGGTGGTCCGTGGTATGCTGACAGGTGTTTATGTGCATCATTGGGCACCTAAATACTTGTAAATTTTATCTCATCTAGCCACTGCAGACTCTAGTTGTACATAATTTTGGTCTTGTTCTCTGCCCACCCTTTGCATATCCTCCAGCAGAAAAGTTTACCTAGGAAGTCTCCGCAGTTGTACTGATGCAACTGTTTGTGGGCTGTGCCTCCTAGCAACTTTTTAGAACAAAAATTATTCCTCCAGGTAGTGGTAATGACTTCATTTTCTTTCCGCTTGTGGAGAACATCACTTTACTGTTTACTTCATAAGAATAATAAAGCAAATTTAGCTAAGTGACTTTCACAGGATTCACAGACAGACTATTTAATCTTTTAAGGGGATTATATGAGGTAGTGCTTACAGTCACAAGAGACTGAACCCCTTAACTCGGGGAGCCCTTTCCGGTTCTCTGTTTCTGTAAATGAAGTTGTAGTGGGTAGGACATCAGGATAATTGAATTTTGATTACATGTGTTACCTCTGTGCAAGATGCTTTTTCATATATATTTTTAAAGCTGATATTATTTCAAAATGTTAAAATTAAAACTCATCTCGGATTTTATTTATTACAGGTTTCTGACAACGTTAGGAACAGCATTTGAGATGACTGCAGTGGAGAAGATTGAGGAGCAGCTTGCTAGTCTGCGCATAGCAAAACGTTCTATGCTAAGTGAGGAACCTGCTTACTTACTGGATATAGACGTTTCCAAACCTGCTCAGTCTGAAAACAGTTGCTTTGTGGCAGTTTCGTGTTCCAATAAGTCAATTAGGGTATATAACAGGGAAACATTAAACTTCCTGCGGGAGTACAGTAGCCATCCTGGGATACTTAACGGAGTCAGATTTGCACACGCGTGTGACAACGTAGTGTTTTCAGCATGCAGTGACGGTACAGTAAAATGTTGGGATATTCGTTTAGCAACTCAGAAACCTGTGCAGATATTTAGTGGTTATCCTTCCAACGTTTTCATTAGTTTTGATATCAACCGCAATGATCTCATAATTTGTGCTGGAACAGAAAAAGTTGAAAAGGACGTGTTTCTGGTGTTTTGGGATGCAAGAGGCATTACAAACTGTGCCAGCGCAACTAAAGAACCCTTGGGAGTCTATTCTGAAAGTCACAATGATGATATCACTAAAATTTGTTTTCATCCTATTGAACCCAATTTGGTAGTTTCTGGGTCAACTGATGGGTTGGTTAATGTGTTTGACATTGACAAGGATAATGAAGATGATGCTTTGATATCAACTTGCAATTCAGATTCATCAGTAAGTTTTATCGGCTGGTCTGGGAAAGATTATAAACAGGTCTACTGCATAACACACGATGAGGGATTTTGTTGGTGGGACATTGCTCAGTTAGATACTGAAGAACCAATAACACTATTGCATGTTCTAGATGTCAGAGATGCAGTCTGCGTTGAAAATGACAGCTTACATTACCTGGTAGGTGGCTTGTACCACGAAAAGGCAGACAAACTCTTTCTTCTTGGGGGAACGTCCACAGGAAACATTCACCTAATCAGCTGTGGCACTGATGGACTGAGTCTGGTGGGTACCCTTTGTGGAGGACACTCTGCCACTGTTCGCTCCTTCTGCTGGAACCTGACAGATGAGTCTCTGTTGACAGGTGGAGAGGATGCTCAGCTGTTGCTATGGAAACCTGGAGCTGTGGAAAGGTCCCTCGCAAAGAAAGCATCTATGAAGATTGCTTCTTCCGTGCAGAAGAGAGTAAGAGTTCACAACAGCTCCTCAAAAGCAGGAAAAAGTAAAATTCTGAAAGTGGGAATCTCTACTGCATAGAGTTTTCCTGGTGTTTAATCTCTCAGGCAGTACTTGGCTGTGCTTTGTTTGGAGGTATTCTGTGGAAAGAACTACGATGCTTGAATTCTACCTGGGAATTATTTCAGCCATCAGATGAATGCTTTTTTTTTTTTTTTTTAAAGTCGCTAATATTAATCAACAAAAAGTAAACGTTTGCTCTCAAGAGTTCTTGAACAATAGATCTTAAATCATATTATATAAAAATGTTTCTGTGTTTGTTTAATGTCTCAGCCAACATTTTTAATGTGTAATATAGGCCTCTGGCTTGCATAATTTGTTACCTTCCACTGAAATTCCCTGGCACGTTTTAAAAGCTTTTGTATTTTGTGCTGTATTTTGCTTTCTTTACAGAGAACTTAATGAAATTGCTCAATATATTAAAAGATTTTATGTCACATCTTAATGCCCGGGGGAATTAGTTCTTGATGAAAGAGAAAGTAAGTACTGTTTTGCACTGTCATATCACTGGTTTATAACAAGCTCATAAAGAAGCAGTTGATGGAGCCATATTTTTCATAGCAAAGATATGAATGTATTAAACAGGAACACATGATTCCAAGCAGCCAATCTTTAAGTGTATGAGAACTGTTGAACTGACATTATTTAGGGCATATTTCCTGCATGAAAATACCCAAGAATCATGCAAGCAGCTTCATTCTCTCCTGGTAAATGCGTCTCAGGGGCGTGCACCTGGAAGACTGGGGAGATCGTCAGTGGGTTAAATTCCGAATCCTGCATTTGAAATAAGCTAGTATCACATGCTAAGTGGCGATGTTACAAACCAAAAATGAAATACTGCCTTCTGAGATGGTAGTTACGGAGTAACCGACCAATTTGAGGAGACTTTAACAAAGCCTTTTAGAGGTTAGTGTGTGTCCGTTAAGAAATGTTTCTCTCTGCAGAGAAGGTTTTATGCTTAGACATCTCTCTAGGACAGATATGTTTTAGTATTCCATCAAATACCTATTAAGTGGTGCAAAAATTGCCCCGTACTTTTGAAACAGTTGAGTCTCTATGCTTATTCTGCTCCACTGGCAGGCTACAATCTCTGCTTGTGGCTCTGCACACACAATTACCTTCAGCCTTCTGAGGACCATTGCAGTCAAGTGGTGGTTGGCAATTATGCCGTAGTTAACATATGTGGACTACAACCGAAAACAGCACAAGAGTATTTAAGAATTGCTTTGTTATAGAATAGTTGGCAAAGGAATTAAGAGAGATTTGGTTTTATTTTTTCACGTGAGGGTGGGTAGATAATTCTTTCAAAACAAGTTTTGAATGTCAAGTTTAGAGGATTAGCCTGGAGTTCAAAAACAGTTTCCAAAGTGCAGAAGATACCTCTAGTATATGGTTACAGCTGTGCTGAAGACATCTTCATCATCTCTGGAAAGAAATCCTGTTCAACCAGAAGTATCGAATTTCCACATGGTATGTTTACAAACTGTCAATGTCCTTCAGCCACAACTATGCATCCCTAGTTGTTTTGGGTCTTTTTGGTGATAATTAAGATGATTCACTTGCTTTTGTTCAAGATTTATTCTCCCAGGCCACTAGTCACTGCCTGTTTTTGTGGAATTCACAGTTTTGTAATTGCATTGACCAAAAGCTTCAGACCCCTCTGAATTCACCCTAATGCCCTCATGGGTCTGACTTGGTTCAGTATCTGTAGTTGGGGGTGGGGACCTAAAGGATTATTTCGAGACCTATTTCAATGCAAGTTCAATGTATAACTTGCTTTTTAGGTGTTTACCCACACTTTTCCTGGTATGTTGACACAGTCAGTGGAGTAAGGTCGGTGGGCTTGCATGACCCTTGATTTCTTGAAGACGGTTTTGTGTGCTACATACAGAAATGCACAGTGAGGGAGCTTTTGGTTGCCTCTGCTTCCTCTCAAGTGTCTGTTGGGTGAAATTCTGATGCGTTCTGCCAACTTTCTCTAAATTAAAGCAGCAGAGATGGGAGTTCTGGTACTGAAGTGTTTGTAGTATGCAATCTGTATTTGTTATCTTGTTTCTGAAATAGATTGATACCTAACAAATTGATATCTGTCACAGTTCAGGCCATGCTTTTCCCTGAGAAGTTGATTTCTCCCTTTTACATACATAATTTAAATAGCAATAGAAGGGGAAAGTGTGTGTACGTATGTATCTTAAAATTCTGCAACAGCACAGCAGCTGTCAGGAGACAAGCTTGTGTTGCCTCTGAAAATACTTGATTATTTTCTTTTTCTTTGGTGTTGACTTAATTTCAGATTAATATCCATAAAATAAACATAGATGGAAACCACATGTTAACAAGTAATTAGCGTTGCTTGCTTTTGTAAACTGCAAACACTATTTCAGAGACCACAGAGCACAGGCAGAATACATACGTAATCATATAAATAATAATAGACTTGAAATTAGGCAGGTTAACTTGTCTGACTATTTAATCTCTTAGGTTAGTTTTGATGTCTGTAAGTTGGCTTCAGCGTTGTTAAGAAACATATTTGACCTTTATAAAACTTATGTAATTGAAACTATGTGCAAGTAGCAGGCATTCAGAAATCATCACTGTGTGAATTGTTTAACCCCAGGGGAAGCTTTAATTCTGGAAGCAGGATCAGATTTTTTCCAGTAAATGAAAAGCAAAATCCAGACAGGCTACCTAAGTGCAGAAAACAGTGTCCATCTTTATTCAGAGATGATAGTAAACCCATTGTACAATATTTCTGAGCAGCAGGAGATTATCTTGCTGCAAACACATGAAAATAAATTTACTTGCATTTGGCACATTCCTAAATTTCCTCTTTTTTTTTTTTTTTTCTTTTTCTTTTCTCTGGAAGTAAAATCCCACACTTGCACACTCACCATCGGCATGTTTAAGGTGTGTTCCCATTGAATACGAGCTTGCTGCCTTTTCATGGAGTACTGTTTTACTATTTCATTTGGTTCAAGCAAGAGATGTATCAGGATTACGTCCTGTAGTTAGTGGGTAATTTCAGCAATTATTTCAATAGAGTGGAGGATTTTACCCATACTTCGGGATTGTGGTGGAAATTATTTGACAAATCTAAAGAAAGGTGTGAATTAATTTCTAGGTGGAATTTATTTAGTTAGTTGTCAGTCATAAGCTGTTTTGTGGCCAAATTGTACACGGCATATGTCCTATGTATTAAAATGGACATAACTGCATGTTTCTACATTAAAATCTTAATTAGCAAAGATGCTGATACAGTAAAACATTGTAAAGGCATAAAGTGCAAGCTTTATATGTTGTGTTTGAATGACGGGTTTCTCTTGGCCAGCGATCTTATGTAGCCCTGTAGGTCATACTATTATACGAAGCGATATATTATGTCATGTGAAGTGCTCACAGGGAAATAGGCTTGTCAAGGCATCAGAAGCCGGGCACCTACACGCTTACGTGGCTGCCCATCGTGTTTTGTGGTAAGGCACCTGCCCCTTGGGATGGAGCTGCCCATTATGGGAGTTCGGTATGGATGGAGTTAATTGCAGTGTCAGCTTTTCAGCAAATCAGCAAAGCTTCTATACAACTTAAGGAATTGACACTTCTGGCCCACCTCATAAAGCTCGTTTGTGTTTACCACTGTTAATTTGGAATTACTTCAAAATGGTCTTCTGTTATTTGGCTTCTTGGTCTTTTTTTTGGGATATTTGTGAGTTGTGTCTGGATGTCTGCTTTTCTGGAGGGGAACGAGTCTGTCCCTTTCCCCCATGAGCTCTCCTGTCCTGTGCGTAGGCTGCTGGACTCTGCCCTTCTCGCACCGAATGGGTGCTGGGAAGCAGAGAGAGGGAGGAAAAAAGGGAGGCTGGCACCTGCCAACCCTCTGGCAGCGGGATCTGTCCAGGGAAGCTCCTCAACCACAGAGTGGGACCCTCTGCCTTTGATGTAAGTGTAATGACTTGTTCTTGAGCTTGATGGAAGCAGGATAGGACCTTAACTAAATTATGCAAGACATAAACACCCTTCAAGCATAAAAGCCAGTTCCTGTTTGTCTGTGAAATGAGCAATTTGGCAGCGAAGCGTGCAAGAGAGGCAGAAGGTGTTTGCTCACAGGGGCTGGATACTCTTAACTTCTGCTGGCAGCGAGGAGAGCCACTGGCCGAGCCGGTACTGCTACCTCTCCCCTGCAGGAACCAATGGATTTGGGGATTTCACGTGCCACGGAAAAAAGGAAGGGAAAAATGAGGGTGGGGATGACAGATAAAGGTGAACAGCTATCTGTTAGTGCTCCATTCATCGCTCATTATCGGAATTTTTTGCAGATAACCTAAGAGCTGATTGCGAGGATCTTTGGTAATTTCTTGTTTTCTGTTTCCCTTTTCTGTACCAGTTTCTAAACTGGCACAGGTATACTGGCTGACGGGAGTGGAGTGGTGTTACCTTCAGTTACCGCCGCTGATGGACTGGCCTCAGCCTGCTGTCACGGTGTTCTGTCCTACTCGGATTTCAACACATGCACTTCTTCGAGTCTTGTGTCCTCATGTCTTTAGATACTTCGAAATCTGTATTCTGAAAGTATATCTACTTTTCTGGAAACTGAATGACAAAATACCGTTCTATATACTCCTGCTGCAATCTTGGCACCAATATTTTTATGTGAACGTATTACATTTTCAATTCAATATCAATTTCTGTCGTATTCTCTCACGTTCCGAATAAAGATTCGATGCTGCTAAAATCCCATAAAGGTGGTACTTGAGCAGCCTGTTGCCACAGGAACTCAGAACTGGCAATGAAAAATGCTGCGAGGAGTTCAACAGGCTTCTCAGTGCTAACTTAAAATGATCCTTTGGGGAAGTCTGATAAAAGTGGGGAAAAAAAATGTGGTCCAAGGAACTTACAATACACAGCAGATCACCAACAGACTGTGCGCCCCAGGTAGCATACTTGATATTATTAATACTGGAAAGTATATTAAGACTAAAGCTGAAGCACAAATACAGACCCACAATTCACTTTTCTAGATGTTTTTAACACAGGAATTCTTAATTACTGATGGAGTTGGATACCCGTGAGTACAGTGTATGCCAACACACACTACTGCAGATCCAGATTAAAAAATATTGAATATACACCTAGCAGGTAAAATAGCTGGAAGTGAGTAACTTAACTTTTACGGGGAGTTCTGGAGGGTGCTGGAGAGCTCTGCCTATAAATCAAGTACAGTGGTTCTGGTTTCTGTCTGTGATTTCAGTATTGCGGATAGATGAAGAAGGAAGGCAGAAAGGTAAACCAATAAAGTGTTTGTAACGCTGCCTTAAACTGAAATTATTCCTGCCAAAAATTACTCTGTGCTCGTGGATGTAAAGTTTGCATTCAGAGGTTCACGTCTCTCTTCTTGTCGTATCAGAAGCGAGAGAGGAAGAAGTACGGACCCTGGACTGGAAATTCTGGTTCTCTTGATGTTCTGCCAGTGACTGCCCAGCTGCATATGCTTCTGGGGTATGTTCCTGTGTGTGAATCTGGTAACAATTTAACATGTTTTTTGGGTAGCTCTCAGCACCGCAAAGCCTGCAATACTCACCAGAGTGCTACAGAAGACACTGGTTGTTGGTACGTGAGCTGGTGGCTGGGTCTTGAAAGAAATGGAGGCTGACGTGCTTTGATGACAGGAACTCTTATTTACACCTGGAGATCTCAAATGTTGCTTAAAAATTCTTTTACTCGGACATCTAGAAAATGTATAGTGCAACATTTTCTAGCAGTAATTTGGGGATCGTTTGAAGAAGGAAGCCTCAGGACTTCCCTGTAACAATGACCTTGGTGCATTGGCTCAATTTAGGGCCGATAAATGTGGGATCGGGAGAAACAGGGCATTGTTCCTTGCTGAGGTACAGTATTTTTTCAAAAGTTTGTGTAGCTGTAGTTTTGCAGTAGGAACACGTAGAAATAGACTCGCGTTTGCTATGCTGTGCTTTAAAAAAAAAATATATATACTTGGTATACTTGAACATGTAAATTTAACAGTTATGCTACCAAATGAGCACTTACATGCCAGGCAGTTGTGTGTTTCAACGTTAGATCTTTTTGACAAAACTAAGCCAGGAACAATTCTCCCTGTCATTATGCCAGCACAGCAGAGGCAATACCCATAAGGACAACAGCGTCTTGGATCAACTAGGATGGCGTTTGCGCTTCACACCCCAAAAGTCAAAGTCTAGCTGAGGCCAGTAATAGGCAACCTAACATTTATTAGAAAGAAATGAGCATTTTATAAAACAATCTTGTTTTGCTAAATGAAGACATACAACGATGCATGCGTCAGAGGGAACACCTCTAGATATTGAACCATTAACAAGGTAGTCATAAAGGTCTTGGGTAGTCGTCTGCATGTGTGTGGTATTAGAATGAGAAGAAGATGAAATGATTGTTGGGATTAATTCGTATAGTTGGGTTGGGTTTATTGAGTCCTAACTGTTGCAAGTAGCAGAAAGCATGAAGGCAATTAAGGAATGTAATCGGAGCACACAAGCATCCTAGCACAGGCCAAGGAATGAATGGTGGCATTTTGTTAAAACATCTCGGCTAAAATAAGCCTTATTTATTTTTATTACTGTTATTATTTTAACATTTCTGTTGTGGTTTATTGCCAGGATGCCTAGACAGTGAGTGAACTGTAACTCTCGGTTGTTTCAAACTAGCTCGGTGGCATGTGCAGCTTCTCTTCCCTTTATGTATTCTCCCGCCATCCAGGACACTCGTGTTTCCCACTTGTCACCTTACTTTTGTGCCAGATGTTCTAAGCCTATGTATTTATTGTATTTCATTTAAGAATTTGCTCCCATTTGTTTTCTAAACTGTCAGAATGCCCCAAGACTCCATTAAAATGAGACATAACTGAAGTATTTGTGGTTTCTTACAGGGATGTGTAGTGTATTAGACACATCTGCTGGATGCTGGATTTATTAATGTGGTAAAGTTAGCACATGGAGAATTACCAATTTATGCATTAATATGGCAGTTTTAACTGTCCCCTCAATACTCCTTAAATACACAAAAAATACCAGTCCTGAGGCGTGATTAGTTGACAATTTCTGTAGGTGTGGGTGTTTCTAAAGAGTTTGGTGTATGAAACAATTCTGAAAAGCTCCGTAGTGTCTTGTAAATGAAAAGCCAGTGTTTTCCAGATGGGTCTATAAATAAATTTGGAAGATACAGAAATAAGTAAAGGTATTTGAAGAGCTCCAGGCGTGTTTTTGCACATAATGCTATGGTGAGCTAACAGAGGAAATGAACTTCCTTTTGTTTGCAAAATATAAAAACCCTCAAGTTCTTAACGTTTTTTCCACACTGCTGGGCGAGTTAAGCTACTATGCAGGTTTTTCTTGTCGATCGCAGGTTTCCATGCGTACCGCATTCATGAACCCTCCTACAAAACCTCAAAGAAGAAAGGCCACAGTTAGCTCTAGACCGCTCACGCGGATGCAAACCAGAGCATTCTGCTGGGTGAAAATACAAGATATAGGAGAATAAAATGTACTCGTGCAGCTGGCCTATAGCAGGAAACACAAAGAGCAGTTACTGCTGTGTTGGTGTCATCGTTCCTTTCTTTTTCCTATATATTTTTTTTCTAAGTTGGTTTAACTTACTATACAGTCCAGGGTCATCTTACTACAAAAGAGAAAGTTACCTAAGTTGTCTCTAAGAATCCCCTGTATTTGTTCCCTGTCTTGCTCTTCTTGATCTCAAACTATTTCTGTTCTTGAGGGAAGGGTGAACTTGACAGTTACCGGGATGATTTCCAACCGTCCGGCTCCCCAGCACAAGCGCAGGGACAGCACCAAAGAAACAGGAAACGTACTCTTCTAAAATAAATGCTTTTAATCCCCAAACTGCAGGAACGTTACCGAAGTGAGTGCTCTACAAGCGCTGTTTTCCTTGCTGGTCTTCATGCAGCGTACTGGAAAAAAAGGGGAAAGTGCAGAGTGTGGCACCCGCCTGCCCTCTTACCTGCCTCCGTGTGCAAAGGGGTCTCCTGGGCACGCACACCCGCTGAAACGGTGGCCTGAGAGGTACCCTGTGTGACAGAATGTGTGGGGGAGCACGGAATCGCTTGTGAATGGGATCAGCTATCGGAAAGGTTGCTATTAAAGCAACTCCGTAAGTGGACCGGTCTAAATATATGCTTGGAATAGTAAACTATTGCTAATCTTCTGGAAGGAAATGGTGCTCTGTCGTTCAAAGATGATTTTTCCCAGATTTTAGACAGGATTTGAGCTTTTTTTCCCTATTATCTACAGTTTAACTAAAATAAACCAGCTCATTTTTAAAGGTATGCTAGATAATTGTTATGCAGGAGCAAAATTAAAACGTCTAAACTTTAGAACCCAAGCAGAATTTGGGTTTCTAAAAGCGCAGCTTTTTTAGGTACACATTCTGTTTCATTGAGATGGTTTCATTATTACACATTCCATGAGCAGAACAGTCATGAAAACCACTATGTATTTTATATCAGCTTTTAGAGAATGATACAAACTAGCATGTATCTTTAGCTTCCTCGAGTGCTGTGCTCAGTTCTGGGCCCCTCTGTACAAGAGGGACATTGAAGTGCTGGAGCGTGTCCAGAGGAGAGCTACCAGGCTGGTGAGGGGTCTGGAGACCAGGTCATGTGAGGAGAGGCTGAGGGAGCTGGGCACGTTTAGCTTGGAGAAGAGGAGGCTGAGGGGAGACCTCATTGCCCTCTACAACTACCTGAAAGGAGGTTGGAGAGGGGTGAGTGTTGGCCTCTTCTCCCAGGTGAATAATGACAGGACCAGAGGAAATGGTCTGAAGTTGTGGCAGGGGAGGTTTAGATTAGATATTAGGAAGAATTACTTTACTGAAAGAGTGGTCAGGCGCTGGAACAGCCTGCCCAGGGAGGTGGTTGAGTCACCATCCCTAGAGGTATTTCAGAAACGTCTAGATTTGGCACTTCAGGGCATGCTCTAGTGGCAGAGATTGTAGGGTGTTTGGTTGGACTTGATGATCTCAAAGGTCCTTTCCAACCATGAAGATTCTATGATTCTCTGCGTGCCAATAGCCAACTTCTAACCGGCGTTCCTACCTGTCATTTTGTTAGTTGTGGCTGGAGGCACCAGCAGAGGCCAAGGCTTCCCTGTACAGATAAACAGCTCTGAACATGCTGTACATGTGAACAGTGAATTGTCCTGCCAGACAGCTTATAGTTTCAGGGTGTCAAACAGTGGATGTTGTATTTTTCATTTTACAGACAGGGAAAGTGAGGCAAAAAGCTCCCTGGTTGCACGTAAGAAATCTGTGCCGGAGCTGGATCGGAGCCGAGAATTCCTGCTTCTCTCCTGTTCCTCTGCACCACGAGGCTGCTGCTGCCGCCGTGGCCTCTTCTGGAGTTCATAATGTTACCAGCAGAGGTAATTTATGTTGTTAATTTAAAGCTTTGAATCTTCTGTTGAGGTCTAGAACCCCAGAGGACAGAGAGACAAGGAGCACGTAGCCAACGTACCAGAGGGAATAAACCACAGGGGTAAAGAGAGAACACCAGCTAACCAAGTCACAGCTGTAAAACCAGAAAACCCTAACCTTTCCCCAGCCCCTTACCAATTTTTGTCAAGCCTTTGCGGACGTTGATGGCAGGGAAGGGAATGCGCACGAGGTTTTAAAGAATTCTTGAAAGAGAACAAAGTCATGGTTTTGTGGTTGCTTCCCAAGAGCCCGTGGGGAGAGCGAGGGGTGGCAGCAGGGGAGAAAGTAGGAGAAGGTTCATTTGAAAGGCAGACAAAGAGGTGACTCCCACTAGATGTGTATCGGTGAGGCAGGAGTAAGACGGGTGTAACCCGTGTGGCCAGTCGTGTGCTCCATCAAGGCTAAATTGGAAACCCGAGGGCTTCTGTAGGGATGGCAAGGGGACAGTAAGGTCCCGGAGTCCCATTTTCCTAAAGCAGAAAGCCTCAGAGAGATTGCATGGCTCCAAAATGTGCTGGAGATGTAGCGATGCCTCTGTCGGGTGTGAGACTGCAGCAGCATGCTGCAACCGACTGATGGATAACGATGAGCCTTCAAAGGACCCAGTGGGGAACCATCTGGAGAGAGAGGAGGAAAAGTCAAGATGACTGTGGACAGGACATGCAAGAGGAGCAGCAGCGTGGTGGCAGCCAGCGTCGAAGGCAGCGGGACCGAGGAGGAGGAAGCAGTGCTGTTTGGGAACCGGCTAAGGTGTCACCCGCGGTATTTTATGATGATGCCCTGCAATGTGATCTCTGTTTACGTTTTAATAGATCCATTTAGCAAACGCAGTGGTAGGATTCCTGCCAGCTCTGTTCAACCAACTTTGTTTTCCTTGCTAATGAGCGGCGGTGGAAGGCAAGCGCAGACAAGCAACTGCTTGTGCCAGTCCGACAGGCGGCCGTGCCCGGGTAATGGGGGAAGTGGGGCTGAAGTTTGTGCTCAGCTCAGCTTCTCTCCCTGGGTAAGGCTTGTCGCCAGGCTCTGCCCTCAGACCTCTTTACGCTTTGCACTTGCACGCACGTGTCATGTTACTGGAGTACAAACTGTCCCAGTAGAGCACCGCCGAGCTCGGTCCTGCCTTCTCTCCTGCTGCCCAGCCGCACGCCGCCGAGGCCACGTCGCAAATGTCCCGAGTCGCCCATTTTGCACAGTTCTGCCACTGCCAGTTGGGGAACGCCAAAGTGGAATCTGCTTGATTTAAACTCAAGGCAGCTCAGCAGACACAGCAGTGCCTGTGCCACTGCTACGCAGCTTCATTAGCTGGCAAAAAATTCCTAATTGCTCAACGGCAAGTGCTTTGTGTTGAGCGCAAGAGGCAGAAACCTGCTCAGAGGGAGTCCGAGTGCTGGTAGAGAGAAGTCCAGGCTGTCATCCTAAGTAGCCCTGAGATAAAGTTGAACGGACGCTCTTTAACATGGGTGAAGCTTAAGCAATCTCATTGGATTTTTATTTGTGTGCTTTTGTCCTTAAAGAGCCACAGGGGATGGCACTAACAGCGAGTCTGAGGCTTGGATATGAAGGAGATGGCCTGAACTGAGACCACGGGGCGTGCTGAGGATGTCGCCTTCTGACCTCTGCTGTAGTGACTTGATTTGCGTGCGGTGTTCCTGCGTGGATTTTATCAATAGCGATAGCTCTTAATGGTGCACACACACCTGGGACAACAGCATGAGGCGTGCGCAGGGGCCAGGGCTGTGCTTGGTTGCCATTGTAATTTACGTAAGAAGAGATCATAAAACAAGTTTGTTTCATTTCACTTACGTTTGATAAAGCCACCGAGCTCTCCTGTGGGTCTGTTTGGTTACTGACAGTTCGGTGTTGTACTTAATGCACTAAAGGCACTGACGATACCTTTAAAATCATTTTTCTTAGAAACCAGGGCATGTCTTAAATGGCTTTGACCATTCATGGTCTCCACCACAGGAAGGTTGAAGATGTTTTTTTAGTACACATTCAGGCTTTTGGAAGCAGAGTTGCGTATTGCATCTGTCTCCCTTGTATACTTAAATAATGTATGGGAGAAAGCCGCCCCCTGCAGCCGCAGACCTCACCTCTTGAGATGCTCTCAGGTGGGGCGAGGGCAGCTGCTGCCCTTCCAGAAAATTGTACAAATCCCCTGGGTGTGTCGCTGCCTCTGAATGCTTTGTAATATTTATACTGTATTTATCTATGATAACGCTTTGTAATAAAATTATACTCTGGGGTGTTTGGGGTCCACCAGTGGATGAAAGGCTGCCGGTGCAATCCCAAGGGCTTCGGTCACCATCATCAGTGCCAGCATTGCGTGGGGACTCTTGCTGAGGTGACTGGAAGGAGACTCACCTGTAAAAGAAGGTGGTGGTGGTGGTACTGTACCACTTCCATCCTGAACCTGCTTCAGACTGCTTACTGAAATGGATTCCCTTCGTCCTGGGATGTTGGAAATGAAAGAATGGGTTTTTCCAGAAACAAAACGGGGTTGGTCAAGCTGGCGGCTCTCACAGTGAGACACAAATGCTTTTGACTCAAACCCTCCCCCCAACACTAGCTTACTGTGGATACTCTCATTTTGAGATCGCTTTTGGTAGTGGGGTAGTGGTACCAGCGGCTGGATTTTACAGTTACAGACTACGTAAAAGAAACTTACCTAATGTGTTTTTCATCTGGGACTAAGAATTTCCCAATTTCTTCCTGTCCTTAGTTAACTTAGCCTAACCCAGACCTAGACTTAGCTCCGTAAGACAGCTTTTTCGTGAATTTCAACATTGTCTAAATGTTTGGAGTAAAAAATTGTATTTCAGTGTCTTCCCTGATGTTTGTTTTACCCTTGTTTCCTTCTTGTTGAAGTTTTTGCATTTGTTGCTTTGTCCGTAAGGAAGCAAAGAGTAAGTGCCAATACCATCACATACCTGCAAGTTGTAAATCCTTAGTTGGCTTGAAATGTGCACATAGCAACGCAGCCTGTGTTAGTAACACAGAAATATACACAACAGACTGAACTCTACAAATAATTGTCATTTCCCTAATTTACGGTGCTTTAACTCAAGTTCGCTATGTAATACAGCTTGGGTACCACTGAAATCTACTTACATATGAAAAACTTCCGGCGTTAAATGGATAAAACACAGACTTTGCGGATGTTTAAAATTTCTTTTGGAAGAGGCTTCTGACAATACATTAGAATTAGTGTTAAAATTAATCAACAGCCAAGAATATAAGTATCTAATCCTACAACACGTCTGTGAGATCTGCTGAATTCAGGTCTCACGTGATGGCTACACTGCCTGGGAGTCTTAAACTTGACAATATTTCCCTTGCAGAGGTCATAATGTAGAGAAAAAACAAGCGCCCCCCCCCCTCCCCTGCACCATGTTGCGGTTTACACGTGTGTGTTATAGAGTTCAACCTTTGTAGAATTATTTTCCGTATAGCGTTGGAATCACAGGAAGCTTGCAGTCTCTCTGCAGGGCATGTGAGCGCGGGCCCTCCAAAGACGGGGTGTCTGCCCTGAGCTGAGGGGTGCGTGCCACTTTGGGACCTTAGGTTTAACTATGAGCCCTTAGCAAGCACGAGCCCGGCTCCAGGGCCTCTCCTCCACAAGGCCCTGTGGTCCCTCACCTTGCCGCGCGCCGGAGAAAACCACAGGGGAGAAGACAGAAGGGTGTAAAGAGGGTGCTTATCCCTACTTGAACAGCCTGCGAGCGCCGCAGACTCTGCTCTTCAGTTAATGACTGCATATAGGAATAAAATTTGGTAATAACAGGCTTTTATTGCAATAATCAATGTGTGACAGGATGAATGCCCGTGAGCTGAACTTGGACATCATTCCAATTAGAAATAAGGTACATTATAATGGCAGAGGCCAAAATTAACCACTCCAGCAACTTGCCTACACCCATGCAAGACCATGGCCCTGGAAATACTAAAATTAAGACTGGATTTTCTTTACAAGAAATGACAACTACTCATTTACTACACCATCATACTTAAACACTGATAAATATTTTCTTTTTTCCTCCTCAGACTCATTTCACTGTAAAAATGCAGAACGGATCTTTTCACTCTTTAGCTAGGAGTACTAACGTTCATTGAATTTCACTCCCTTCTCTTCCCTCCAGTTAAGAAGTTGTCACTCTTGTTAATTTAGTTTAATGATTCTCTTAAAGGCCTCATGCCTTCTGCACGCCCATAAATTCTCAGCTTTCCTTAATTTGAAACATTAAATGTTAGAACTTCGAATTCAAACACTTAAAAAGATGGAACCATCTCCCTGAAAACGCCTGGGCCAGCCTGACCTTTCTAAATCTGGCTCTGAAGTGACACTTGAGCCGTCAGCGACACCGGATTTTTTCAGGACTGCGTGGGTACGGTCCGTGCTGCAGGTGCAGCTCTGCGAGGGAAAAGAGTTGAGCTTGTTTAGTGTCTTTGTCTTAGTTCCCGAGTACTTTTCATAATAAAACTACAGACGAGCTCCTCTGCACAAAGGAAGGAGCCAAAGGAGCAAGTAGGTTTTGCAACCACTTCCCTGTTCGCTTGGTAGCCGTGATAGCAGCGTGTCAGGAAAGCATTAAAAGCTCTGAATGGATGTTGGAGGGATCTGATGGGTAGAAGAGCAGCTTGTGTAAAGAGGCAGTGGAGCGATTACCAAAGCAATTGCTGAGGAAGATGCCATAACTGTTAGTAAAGAATCTCCAGATGTACGACAGTGTGACCTCCCAGAGCAGAATGAGGTGCTCCACCTGGAGAAAGAAGATACATCGTCGCTTTGGCAACTACTACAACATTACTGCCTCCCGTGCTGGGAGAGGGTCAGCGCTCCCTGGGTTTGGAACCGAAGGAAGGGTAACAACACCTCAGATCTGGCTTTCAGATGTCCGTCTCTGCTCCTCGTGTATTTTCCATTTGTTTAACTCGGGTGTACCGTTTCTCAATTTTCAGGAAAAACTTGCAAAGCTGCAGTAACTTCGTGCATCCTGGGACATGGGAATGACCCAGGGAAAGTAAAGGATGGTATAGGGGACAGTTCTTTCCTCCTTAGAATGATGCATAAATACACTGAAGGATTTTAACATGCATTTGTAACACAGATGAGAGCAGCAGGAACAAAGATATCTTTAAATACATACTTATGTATTTCATAACTATATTTAAAAGGTGTTAAAGAACAACAAAGTTATGGGAGAAAATGATTCTGAGAAAGAGAAAAGAAATCAGCAATTCACGGGAAGAGGAGAACGATGAGGGAAACTTGCCCGCTAAATCATGTGTCACACAGGGAGGTGTGAGTGGTGTGTTTTTACAGTCTAATACGTGTATGTTTGACTACGGTCTTTTTGCCCCCATTTCCTTCCCAGTCAAAAGCGGCAAAGAAATAGCTCTAGTTAAGCTAAGGATAATGGAGAAATGGGTGGTATTTCTAGAGGAGAGGTATTTTTCACTTACTGGGAAGGTCTGATGAGTCTGCTCACAACACTGTTGGCCCTGCTTCCTCGCTCTTGTTTATATTTTGAATTTTCAAGTCACATACTGAATTATGCCAAGTGACAGAAGGGAAAATGTCTGTGTGGAGCAGAGTCACGCTCCCACAGCGAATTGGCTTCCTTGGCATATCAGTGTTTTCAGGCACTGGTGACCCTCTGAGTGAGAAATGGGAAGAAGAGTGATGAGCCAGATTTTCAGACAGGCACGCACAATTAAACACATTTGAGTGTGCCTTATTTACGCTTGTAAGGAGTTACTTGTATTTCTCTCCTAAGCAGTTTGAGCCTACTGTAACCTTCTTTAATAGCCACACAGGTTGCTGCCCTCTTCAAGAGCTTGATTAGCTTGACCTTGCTTTCATCCTTTCTAGCAGCGACGTAGCCCCTGACTGGGTAGAATAGATTTTTGCCAGCTGTAAGGCATGAACGGTAGTTGCAAGTTAACGGAGAAAAACATGAGCTATATGTAGGATCTACATATAATGCAGGATCTACGTATGAGTGAGGAGCAAGAAGGCAAAAGGCTGAGCGTGTTTACTAAAGGCTTCTGGCAGCACGCAGTTTAGGCTGTGCTTAGCATTTTCATATGAATCTTCTCTTCCACTTAAAATTTGCAAGGCTGTACACATGGCCTATTTTTTCTTAATAAAGCAAACATCAGTAGAAATTATATGTGCTCTCAAGACTAGGCTTACACTTGAATCCAGTATTCTGGGAGAGGAATAACTGATTTTGATGCCTCATGTGACGACTGATATCATTCACGACCTTCTTACTCAAACACACTTGTCCAGAACAACAATTTTTTTATACAGGTGGAAAAGCTCGTCTGGTTTTGTAGTACCTAGGTTTATAGTATTGTCCATCTTCCCAGACGAGAAGGGACGTCTACATGCATAAACACGTGTCTTACTGTAGTAGGGAAAATGGTTCGCTGCTTTTGTTGAGTACAAAAAACTCAGCGGAAAAGCTGAAGAGGCATTTGATGGGTTTTGGAGTGTGACCAGTCTACTGGATCCTTAATGAAAACACGCATTCAAGAGTCACTGGGAGCTTTCTTCGTTGGTGCAATGGAAGAAAACACCCCATGACACATGCCTATTGTGCATTAGGTTTTCATGAATCAGAGAGGGCCTGGCTGAGGAAGGTACACAAGGATAGCTCATGCTAGATTAGCTTGCACTCAGCTATTTTGGTAAATAGTACATTTGGAGGGGAAACATCAGAAACTTCTCAACTCTTCAGAATTACTTCCCAAACGGCGTAATTTTTAGAGCCTCTGAACACAACAGAACAGATGTATAGCCGACTGAAGATCCATGCAAAAAAAGTTACTACACAAGTTCTAGAAGAATGCAAGGTGGTCTTTCAAAAGCTTTTTCCTTTGGTGCTTAATACTGTAGCATGCAATGGAAAGTGGGCACGAGGAGCTGAGCGCAAGCCTGTTATTCCGTGGAGAAAAGTTTCAAACAAGAAAAGATGAAGCCCACTCCCAAATTGTCTTTTCCTTAGGACAAACCAGCCTCAACATTGTTTTTAAGATGTAGTAGAGACTGCTTGTCAGGACTTGCAGACAAAGAAGCTTCCTTGTTCCTTCTTTTTAGGAAAAAAAAATGAGAAGGAATGGGTCCCTGAACACATACACACACACACACACAAACAGAGGGTCAAGTCTGAAGCTGGCATTGCTGCTAATTCACCCGGGCATTGAACCGCCCTTCATTCCAGAGACGGGGTTACGCATGGACAACATCCGTGTTCTGCTGCTGTGGGGAAATTGGGTTAAGACACAAGCCTGTGGCATGCGTCTCCTGAACGTTAGCTGAGGTAGAGAAAACGTACACCATCTCCTGCATGTTCTGACAGTATCCTGAGCGGGGACTGGCTCCGAGCATTAAGGTGAAATCCAGTCATTCTAGGAAATACCATATGTCTCAAAAAAAAATACTTATTCTCAGGGAAAAAAATAAACACACAAAGATTCTGACAAAGAGAAGTATTGCACAAAGGACCTATAGGCTTGCTGATCAAGGACCTACACATGGAAGTTGCTACTGGTCCTCCTGCAACTTTGGATGGATCAGCAATATAAGGTATGCCCCACTATACATCCAGTCCAAAAAGCAAGAGGACCTGAGCTACAGGGAGGCCCCACGTAGGACTGATTTGGGCTACACTGCTTTGTGGCTAGATCAATGTTCCCACCTGCAAGACGTGTACGGGGTTTGGATTCCAGAAATAAGTCTGTTGCATGGGAAATGTGAGCCATCTTATTCAGCACAGTTTGTAAAAGTAGCAGCCATCTGTTGGGGTTTATAAAAGGCTGAGAAACGCGGGATGTTTACTTTTATTCAGATGTGCAGTGGATGTGCCTCGTACGAGCGGACTTGTTACAATACTAATAAAACAACTGGGACATGAAGCTCAAGAGAAAAGCTTGTTCTATGTAGTAAAATGGAGCTTAAGCAAGATAGAAAGCATTAAAAATATACACGCACACATACATATACATAGTCTTTTAAGTAAAGGTCAGCAGAAAACAGGCCAGACAGAAATTCGGAACAAATACGGCACTAACTTTGAGACTAAACCAACTGCTTTCTGAGGTGCTTTGTGGAAACTACGCCCAAAAGAAATAATCTGCAGAAGGTAAGGAAGGGTCCAGTTTCAAAATAAACCTACATGGCAAAATTACAAGCTGAGATTAATTTAGATAAACTCTCCAAAAGGGGATTTGCCAATTACTGACAAAACTGAAGCGTGGGTGTGTGCAGCGTGAATTCAAGACCTCTCAAGGTGAGACAGAGGCATTCCCTTATCGCTGACAGCGAGCACCAAGAGCATGTAAGACACTTGAGTGGGAACTGGGCTCAGGTGTCTTCAACTACAGGAAAATGTCATCCACAATGTAAGTAACTTCCTGCTGCTGCGAATGTTAACCACCAGAGGGGCAAAATTCCCATGAGGGTTCAGAGGATGCAAGCAGGATTCTGCAAATGCTAAGAGAACGAATCCAAGAAGTAACCAAAGATGCAGATGGAGACGCTGGCAAACAGCATTAGCAACAGCTAGGGTTGTTTTTGCCAACAAAGGAAAAAGTTAAGTATAGTAAATCAAATAAAATTAAACATGTAGCAGCAATAGATGCCCTACTTTTTTCTGAAAATGTTTTTTACCATTTTTTTTCCCCAGGAGGTGATGAGTATTTTTGTAAATCTCAGTTGAAAGTGGACTACCTTACTGATATTTCTGTTTAATGGCTTGAATAAGCAGATAGCATTTCAGATGGCAAACATTTTTGCAACTAAAATAAAATAAATAAAAGAATTCCGCATACGTGGCATCCTGGTTGAAATACCCTGTAGATGATCACCAGCAGCGTCAACACCAGATGGTAATTTTCCTGAAGAAACAATCTGAATGGGCAGGTAGGCCATGGTCCTGTATGAAAGCTTTGGTGTGCATACGTGTTATAATTCTGTCAACTTGTTAAAAGCAAAGTAGTGAGTTGTAGTGGGGAACAGGAGGCGAGTTAAATTGCTTACATATATGTATCAAACCAGTTTGCCAAGTGCAACGCTACCAGGAATCCTCTCTAAAGCATATTGGCTTTTGTGTATTAGGATGGTAGCGTGCAACCTCCTATAACATCCCAAAGAAAAAATAGCTGGATGACATTGGGAAAAGGCCTGAGGTGGGTTTCAGTGGAACTACATTTGATGGGATCAGAACAGTTTGAATGTCAAGGAATGAAATTCTGGATCAAAAATAGCGTTCTTTGGAAGAAATTCAGTAACTCAGGATGTTTTACGTAGAAGATGGAGAGAATTTATTTTCATATTTTCCAGAATGTGGCTTAAGTAATACTTTAAGGTCCTAAATGAAGCCGCAGTGAGTTTTCAAGGAAGGAACCTAAGATCATAATATGAATTTGACCTAGCTATAAATCAGTGAAAAGAAAAATGTCCCATTTTAAAACGGTACTCGGGCAGGCATTGAACAGCATTGCCCAGGAGTATCTTACACTCAAGCTACAAGATGGTGATAAAATTTCAAGAACTAAGCTCTAAGATTACAGGACTAAAAAAATTGTCACAACATTATTGATGTTATTAATTACTAATGATTATTGTTATTAATTTTACTGATTGTCCCCATCATTACAAGCCAGTAACTGCAAGACATAAGAATTACTCTAAAACAAACTTTCAGTGGAAGGCTCTCATTAGCCATTTGTGTACTAAAAGCTCTCAATATTAGAATTTCATTATCTGGTGTATTTTTGATGGACTTTATCACATGAAGTGCAAATGCACACCTACGGAATTGCAGTTACAGATGAATCTGCTTCGAGGTAGGAGCTCACCTAGAAAGACATACACTAGAACTAAACATGACTCAGAAGTGCACAATTCTGTTAAATATTTATTTATTCAAGGTGAGAGAACAGCCCATGCGATCTGATTATTTTTTATCTGTATTTGAGCTGAAATGGCTCAAGTGGGAGCCACAATTTCTTTGAACGTACTAAATATAGCTTAAGATGAATTTTCCAGAGGTGTCTGCTGGTGCTGCTTGGTGCCTGAGCAAATCATGTTTCTAACTCCTCCTCGCATCCTCTGAAAAATCTCAACTCTATTTTTGATCTTCTCTCATTCAAGTCTTGGCTATTGATTCTTGCTATAAATTCTTCCGGGACCTACCTGACACAGGATAATGGTGAAAATTCTCCAAGTGTGGATAGCCTGTCAAAGAAGCCACTCAATAATGATAATATGCCAAATCTTTTCATAACACATCACAGATTTTACATTGGCTCAAATTCTTTTATATTCACTGAGTTATCTTACCCTAAATCTGGTGTCTAGACTTCTCTATAGAACAGATTTTTAACGCCGATAGTGGTGCAGTTTTATTTCGTCCAAATAAGCTTCTAAACTCATTAATGTGTTGCATATGTAATGTATGTTGCAATTACGGTAGCCTGTTAAAGTGCAAGGACAATTTAATCTCCTTGGTGTCCTTGGGCATCTGGTTTTTAAAATTTTATTTGAACCTGTTCATACCTTTGGCCTCTGTAAAAGGATGTGAAAGCTTGTAATGTTCCATCTTGCCAGATAACACAAGAATAAAATAATACAAAGCCGTTCTGAAAAATAAGTCACTCATTCACCCACCTCCATTCCATCAAAGATCTCGACAGACCTCTACCAAATTCAGCCTGAAGTTTTTTTTTCTTCCACGCTCAAGATCCCCAGTGTATTAATCCTCTCCTTGTGTGGGAATGGTACCAAACCATCTTATTTCTTGGCTTTCTCTATATTTTCTTTTCTAAACACAGTCTATACTAAATTATAAAGTTAAAGATAAGGAAGGCTGCATGATGGATTTGTACAATGGTATAATGTTTCCTGTTTTATTTGCCATTCCTTTCCTCACCTTAGCATTCTAGTCTGCCATCAAGTACTGGGGAGGCTTTAATGCCATTCCTTCTCAGGTTTTCCTAAAAATCAGTTCTATCTGTGTGCTCCTTTAAAGCAGGACATTCTCATATATTTAACTAATTTTTTAAAGTTCTAGCACTTGCACAGAAGAACGCCATTTTTGTTCTTGTTCCAGTTATCTATTTTTGTGTGGTCAGTTTAGTCAGGAGATTGCTTAGGTGGTTCTTTGCTGTTTTCTGTCTAAATCTAATAAATTTCTGTCTTTTTCTAGGATTCATAGCTTTTGGATTTCAACTCCAGTGCCTGTCTCATGTAAAGTCCTTCTTACAAGTCATTTATAGGGTATCTGTAATTCTCGTATACAGTCACGATAAAAGTTCAAGCCTCCTCAGTCACGTAGTTTTCTCAGTGGCGAAATTATGCTATTTGTTTACCCCTGACAGTGGGTCTGGGAAGATTTTAGAAAACGCCCTTATTACCTTTCTTTTCCTGGTCCTTCCTATTTCAGCAGCGTTCATAGATTCCTTTCCAGGGCTTCCCCACAGGAATGTCTCCACTGGCGCATCCTCCCGCCAGAGAACGGAGCGCAGCGCTGTCTGGCTGGCACCCCCGCTGCTTATGGCTAACCCCGCTTACGGTGGATGTGGAGGGGTTCTGCAGTTCTGCTCAGGGTGAGGGGCCCTCCTGCTCATGCAGCAGACTCCCAGGAGGATTTGTGTTTAGACCTGTGACTAACACTCAGACACTTCTTTCCAAGTAGTTTTGCTCCCGACATCTCTTCACAAGTTGTTCAAAAGCTCTGTGGAAGTGCCCTCGGCACCTACACAGCCCTGCCTCTGCCCAACTTCGTACCACAACCTTCAGAACCCATTAGGACTTATATTTTAAACTTATTTAAGTGCTGTAAGACTCCTTCTGTTGTTAAACATTCCCTACAATACTGAGCTGAGCTACAGACTGCAGAAGAACACTTTCATTTGCCATAATTTGAAAACTTTAAAGTATCTAATGTATGTCATGTACCATGACGTAAAGAAGATAAAGCAAGTTGAAAAAAATACAACACGAATATTTGCTCGATCTCTTTTATAACAAAGAGAACAAGATACCTCTATCTCAACCTACTCCGTCCTCAGGGTCTCTGTACTTGGAAAAAATCTCAAGTGTTTTATCAACTGCTGCTATAACCATGAGAGATGCCCCAAGCTTGGGGGGAGCTGGTCGGTACTTCACTGGAGATGCGGGAAGTGCTATGAGAGCACCTGTGCGCTCACTTAAAGCGCTGCTGGACACCTTAACCACCCACTGGTATTTTCACCCATTTTATTTGTTCACTTGGGGGTGTGATGACGTAGGAAGCTGGGCCACAGTCGAGGGTGCTCATCTGAAGAGGATGGCTTTATACCAGGAGATCATAACAGTGTATACATTGGCTTGTAATGCATGAAATGCAGAGATAACTGAAACGTGGAGTCATGATCGCAGAGCGAAGAAACGGAAACAGACCTCATTTCATTTGGGATTCAGACAGACCCCAGTGGAACAGGGGACAACGTAACACAGGGGCAGGCGCTCTATTTTCAGGTGTAGTTTCAGGTGCCAGAGGCAGCCCTGTGGGTGGCTGCCCCGGGAGAGACGGGGTGGGGAGCACCGGAACCTTCAGGGGCAGTTGGGGAGTAACAGCCGGGGAGAGCAGGTTGGCTGAGGAAGACATCGCAAAGCCTGAAGAAGGCAAACAGGCAGCAACAGAAAGATAACAAAATATTCAGAAAACTAGGCTTAAAGGAGTGCCTGGGTACCTGAAGGCAAGTTAGGATTCTGGGGGAGGGGAACAAAACAAGAATAAAACGTGAATTGGGGAGTATGTGAAGGCAGCGTTGTGCTAGGAGGCGGCAGCTAGCCAGCTGCAGGGGCGAGCAAGCTCCTACTTATCTTGCCACGTTGACTACAGAAACAACTTCAAATGACGCAGTGTCTATAAATGGAGAGGAACAATTAGTTCCCATTTGGGTAGTTGTGTCTGTGGCCCTAAAATCCTTACCCCACACATGCATCAGGAATTCAGCTCCTGAGGGCACTGACAGTGTTATCGCAATAGCTGATACAAGGAGGAGCAGTACGCAAGAGTCCACATAATAGGCACTTGCTTATTATTACGGAAACGTGGTATGGCAATTACAAGTGTTGCCCAAAAGTTTGGACATACCATTCCTCCCCAGCACGTAAGATGTCTGAATCAGAAGTCAACTGCAGGGTAAACAGACTAAATAGAATGTTTTTTTGTTACATATGAATTTGATTCAAAAGTTAACAAAAAAATCTCAGATTGTGCTGTTTCAATCAAATTGATGGAGCAGGACAGTTACTTTGATGCGGTATTCCACTGTGTTCATTTTTGTTAAAAGATGTATCAGAAAAGCCTTGTTCGCATGCTGATTTGCCTCTTCAAACAGCACTGCTGCTTCCTCCATAACACTTTCTCTTTCTGGTCTTTTTCCTGCCGGTCTGAATAATTAGTTCTCTGGGGAGATCAAGTCTTTTCTTGCTTACTAGTATTAGAACAGGGAATATCTGAACTAATCCCATGGTACCCCTTGATAATGCTCCTTTTGACGTACAGGAGATCCTTCATGAAGCATTATGTGACCCTTACTGTAGACAAATATATGTCAGATGTGCTACGAGAAACATTTACAAGCTCCAGCTAGATCCATTTAGGTTTATCACTCAATGGAGCAGGACTTCCACGGTGGTATTTACGTAGCAATGCTGTTTGATAAACTGCTACATAAAGAGGAGCATGCCAATCTGGATGCGAGCTCTGTACTCCTGCCTGGGTGGCCATAACACATGGTCCATAGTGGAACTTCGGTCACACAAAAAAACGTGAAGCAGCACAAATCTGAGTCACTGGTAGGAAATCCCTGTTTTAGAGGACTATTGACTGCTGTTTCTAACTGTTTGGGTGCTAAAAAGGACAGTGCCTAACTGGTGAGGAGCTGGCCCTGAAAATTCCTTTCTAAGCTATTTTTTAAAATCCCTTTTGTAGGACCATAAGGCACTATTACTTTAAAAAGGATAGGTTTGCCTTGTGCCTCAGATAGCAGCAGAGAAACACTAATCAAAAGAACTTAATATTGCTTGCTTGCAGATCTTCAGGAAAGGTGGCAGGTATTGAATGTGTGCATATTTTTATATATGTGCCTACACGTTTGTATGTGAGATATTGGTCATGTGAACTTTAATGACAGTTAATTTTTATTCTTGCAAATTGATATTATGTATATTTATACAAACACATACATAAATATATATGGACACGCATCTATGTAAAAATACCTGTAGTATTTATTTCTTCTCCATCTCTGCTTGGGATTCATGTAATCATTTTCAAAGTAGCAATTTTTACAAAGTAGAGACTAAACAGAGAATAGGAGAAGGACGAGTAACAGCGCCCCTTTGAAATATTAGCAGTTTTACATTCATATCTTATGTTCTTGGTCTTAAATCTCCTCACAGATGGAGACTTTACAGACCAAGACAGGAAAAGGAAAGCAACCTGGAAATGAAAGGGAAGCCAACTCCGTAAACTTCGCTGGCCATGTGATAAAGAAAAGGTAAGAGTTCTGTTTATTCACTGATAAAGCCTGTATTTTTCTTGAATTGTTACCATACAAACATCACCTGATATCAAGCATGTCATAAAAATGCTTTACACAATTGTAATGAACAAAACATACCACACGATGCATTCTTCATATCAGAAATAAACTAGATGAATGCTTTATTTACCAGCTTGTTCCGCTGTACCGAAGAACTAATTCTATAGCTATTATACAAAGACAGAATGAAAAGTAAAAAACTCTGTGCGCATAGGGTAGTGGACTTGGGTAGCTAGCAGTCTTGATTTTTATCCCTTCTATTATTTTAGTAAATACCCACATCACACGCTTCAGTTTTAGATTTTTAGTGTTTGACAAAGATGGATTTCAATTCATACTGGGAAGACCAAAGTACAGCCATGTAAAATGACATGCTCAACTTCACCTAAAAAGTCAGTTTAGCCATCAGACTGTGCTAGAACTTCTTTTGCAAAGTATGCTACCAGTAACTTTATGAGCTGCCCATTGCACTGTTCACTCCAGATCAAAAGCAGCACACGGGACACTGAATAAACCTGAGAATTTTAGTATGTCACTGACAAAACACAACTAACAGAATTAAGTACATACAACAAAACAAAATGTGCATCTGCAGATTCTGTCCCTCATTCATGGGGGCAACAGGAAGTCACACTGTTTTTGACAAATTTTACCTTATATTGGTATAAAACCCCCCTGACCTACATTCTTTGTTATCAACTCGTGTTTGCATTCAGATTACTTTAGCTGGTTTGGTTTAAATGAATTTAAAGTTTTAAATATTTACAAATATGTACAAAACTCCCTTCTAAATTTAGAGTTAGACAACCATTCTGTAACCATGGCACAGTTCAATTTTAGTTGTTTTGTTTTTAAATACAATTCTTCTGAGAAATGCAATCGATTTACAAAGATGAAAAATTCTACAGTTTTCTGACTTAAAATCACATGGAATTTTATTTTAAAAGATGTCTTGACTGCTTGATTGTCCATCTCTCCAGCAATAAAAATGTAGGGATAGCATTAAGGCTGCTGCAGTAAATCATTTCTCAAGTAGCATTACTGTCTACTTGAGGGAGAAATAACTGGCTTGGTAGGTCAGCAGAAATGGATGTGGGGGTAAAACAGGTCAGCAAAATTGGAATAGATCATACTGACTCAAAAGTATTTGTATTGGCACGTGTAAACAGGAATGGAGTCTGTGACAGGCATGACAGCAGACGCTGGCGTTGTGTAGGCCCCAACTGTAGTACTGTGTCCAGTTTTGGGTGCTGCAGTTCAGAAAAAGATGTGAATGATGTTGAGACAACACAGGGAGAAGAAATAAGCACCTTGAGAGGTTTATAACTGTGACAGGCAAGAAAAGATGGAAATGATGTGGAATTGCTTAGTCTATAGGTAAGAAAATGTAGGGGAGACATATTTCTTAAGATAGGCAAGAGGCACACTGACAGGCAAGACGCAAAACTGTTCATGTCCGTTACAGTTACACTTCAGTAGCAGTGCGCTTTTATTTTAACTAGTGTTCCATGTTCCTCAGCGTGAGCTGAACTCGGGAACTTACTTGGCTGAAAATTAGCAGTTTTGAAAGTAGTTTCACGACAGCTTAAAATCAAGTCTGCCACAGTCCCACCTCCTCCGTTATGCCAGCATTAGTACTCGTGTAACTGGAGAGTAAGCTGTATCAAGAAGCTGAGTGGGACAAAAACTAGGTATCCTTCGTAGGATGAGTAATGTTCAGAGGCTTCAGACACTCCACCTGCGCAGACAGGGGGGATGTGACTGACCCATCAAAACAACCAGCTCTCAAACTGTCCTTCAGCTCATTTCTTAAAAAAAAAAAAAAAAAAAGACTGTACCTCAGAGGGTTTTCATCGTACCAACACAGGAGAACTGCTGCTCATATAAGTCTTTTTTTTTTTTTTTTTTCTGGCAGAAATACAGGGGAAACAGTGGATGGCATTTTCAAACATAACATTCATATTAACACTATTAGTTGTATTTTGGGGAAAAGAACCACAAACAAACCACCAAACACCAAGCCATCAGGTAAATAAATTTAAACAAAATTTATGATATTTAACAACGCTATTTACAAGCACTCGTTGTGCTGGCCGCTATACATACAAGTACACTTAAAAAGAAAAAAAAAAAAGGCGCAAAATGCTTCAGACGGCAATCATACACTGGCTAACGAAACCCGAGGGTGCAGGGCTGCAGAAACCCTGTCGCCGAGAAGTAAACCACTGCTTCCCGGCTCCATTATGGGGCAAAATAAGGAAACCGCGGGCCGTGCCTGAGGCGGCTCGGTCCCTCCGGCGGCCCCTCGCACAGCCGGGCCGGCCCCGGGGCCCCGCGGCGGGCCAGAGGGAGGCCCCTCCCGCTCGCTGCCCTCCTCGGGAAGGGGGCTCCGGGCCCCCCTAACAGGGCTCGGTGCGACGGGACGGGGACTTTACCTCAGCGGTTGCAGGGTTTTACCTCAGCACTACCGGGTTTTTTACCTCAGCCGACGGGCCTCGCTCTGGCGGCGGACGGCGCTCGTCCGCCTCCCCCCCCCCCCCCGCCCCGGCCGGCAGAGGGACGGGAAGGGCGATGGCGACGAGAAGCCGCTCGCCGCTACGCACCGCCCCGGCCGGCACCGCCTCCTCCCCCGGCAGCGCTCCCCTTTCCCGGCTGTCCCGGCGGCAGCGGCGGGCGCCAATGAGGCGGCGCGTCCCGGCGGCAGGCTCCAGTGGGCGGGCGCGGGGGGCGGTGCGCGGGGCGGGGGGCGGTGGCAGCAGGCTGGGTTGTGAGTGAGTGAGTGTGTGTGAGTGAGTGCCATGGCCGGAGCCCGCTGAGAGTGACAATAGGAGCCAGCCGGAGCGCGACCCCGACGCCCACCGGGACCCCCCTACTCACCTGAGACAGCCGCCGGCGGAAGAGGCCTTCCCTCCCCTCACAGCACCGCCGCGCCGCCCGCCCGGCCTGCCCCCCCCTCCCTCACCGGCCGCCCGCACCGCGCCCGCCGCTCCCCCTCGGCTCGGCCCGCACTCGGCTCCCCCCGCGCCCCCCCCTTACACCCCCCCCCGCCGCCTCCTCAGGGCCCCTCCGCAGGGCTCCGCCGGGAATGTGAGTGAGGCAGCAGCCATCGCAGGCAGGGGGCCGCGCCGAGTGCATGGGACTGAGCGGAGCCCGAGCAGCCGCCCGCTCCTGAACCCGCCGCCAACGCCGCCCTGCGCTGGGGAGGCCGCCAACGCCGCCGAGGCCTACAGGCTCCTGCGCCGCCGCCGCCGCGGCAGGGACCGAGCCCGGCGCGTACCACACTCGGGCCGCCGCCGCCAGGCATCGGCCGCGCTCCGCCAAGCCCGGCTCAGGCCGCCGCCGCCTCACTCCCGTCTCCGGCTTCTCTACCAGGAGGGTCAAGGTAACTCCATCCCTCCGCGCCGGCCCGCGGGGGAGCGGCGAGGCGGCGGTGCGGGGAGGAGGCGCGGGCGGGCCGAGGTGGGGGGGGCCGGGCCGGGCCGGGCCGGGCGGCGGTGAGGAGGCGCGGGGGGCTGCGGGGAGGACATGTTCCAGCTGCGGTGCTCGGCGGCTCCCTTCTGGAAATGACAGCCGATAGCAGCAGGCGGGAGGCGGCTAATTACACCTCTCGCTTCCCCGGGCGCGGAGCGAGGCTCTGGCTCCCTTCCCCGGTGATATCCGTCGGCATTTTCACGTCCACCCCCCTCCCCCGGGGACCAGCAGATCCGATGTGCGTGGCTTCGTATTTACCAAAATACTTCGGGGATAGAATAAGATCCCCCTGCTGAAAGAAGCAAGCAGCGGTGGCTGGGTGTGCAGCTTTTCCACTCGCACACAATAAATAATCTCGGGCTTCAATCCCCCCCCACCCCCCCCAGCTCGTTGAAACTGTATTTCACTGTGATAGTGTATTCAGGGGAGGGAATGTTCATTTGGAGAGATGAAAAAAAGATCAGTGTTTACTGTAAGGTTGTTAGGCTGGATGTAGTCTTGTTGAATTAGAATTAGATTTTAATAATTTATAAAGCAGGTTAGGGAAACTGTTACTAAATTTACAGCAGAGAAGTGTCAGTAAAGCTTCTTGCTGACACAATGATCCTGCAGTTTAAGTGATCTACTTTAGTACCTGTCCATTATTATTTTATTTTTTTTTCGTAATTTAATTTTCAGAGAGTGTGCAAACATTTCTGCAGAAATGGTTACACTTTAATGATAACACGTGATGAGGAGGTGAATCTTTTTGACGAGATGAAATAGGGCCAACCGGTTCAGATTTTAAGAATATATTTTTGCTGATATTTCCAGAATTTATTTTATGTAACAGGTAATTTTGTGTTTGTATGTTTTTTGGCAGACTGTTGAAATCTTAGAAGTGGGTTGCTAAAGTACAGGCCATTCTATTTCAGTTTATCTGACTTTTTTATTTATTAAGCTTGGCTGGGGCCTGAATGCCCTGGTGATAATGGCATTTTTTTTTCCCTCCCAGATGATAAACAAGACCAGTTTAAGGCCCAGGTTCATGTTGCTGATAGTATATTATATTTAGAAAGCCTGAGTTGGTCGTTAAAGAATACCTCAGGAGAAATAAAAAAGATGGAGTAAGGTTTTTTCGTTATTGTAATGCCAGCTGCACAGTTCAGCTTCTGGGTGCTGCACATGCTTCCTCGAAGAAGCTGCGGGGTTTATACTTATATTTTTGTTAGATTTAGTGCGTGTATATGTAATTTTGCATTAAATAGTTCTTATCTTTTGGAACTTGTTTACACTGTTGTGATAAATCGTACTTCCTAAAGCTTTTCTCACAGAAGACAAACCCAAATAATGTCTGCTTCAATGGAGTTAATAGTTTACGGAGCATATGAGTAACCAATTATTTTAATAAAATAAGTACTCGAAAGTGTTCCCTATATTGTGGAATCAACTTCTTTTAGCATACGAGTCACTTTGGTAATTGAAGTCAACAGACATTGAGGATGAGTAATGCTTTCCAAGGACGTGCTCTAAGACCCTGATCCTGCAAATGCTTATGCCGATGCTTAACTTTGCACGAGTGTGTAGCTTTACTGAAATCAACAGAGCTGCTCTTGTTAATGATCATGTTATTAACGCAGATAGTTCTGTTGATTTCAGTCGAGGTGCACATGCTAGTGAAGTTAACTGTACGCAGAGCTGCTTGAAAGATGTAGGCCTAAATTCCTCCTGTCTCGTTTCCCTTAAGTATTACTCATGTATTTCACCAAGATGCGATGGGCCTTTTAAACAGAGAGAACAAGACTGGTAAATAGAATAGCGGTCTGGGTTAATTCACTGTTTAAATGTTTCCTTTTGCTGTTTCTTAGAAGTATGGAATCAGCTACAGAAGTACTACCAGGGCAAGTTTTATAGGAAGAAGCAATGCTTATTTCTTAGACCAGCTGATAGAGTTGGGAAACAAACAAACTTTTGCTTGCAGAAATCTTTCTTGGCTCTCTGCCCCTCTCTGCAAACCTTGTCTGGCTTATGCCCTTAGAACAGTTACAGCTACCACACTGCTATTCTAATAGAAATGCCTGAATGTGGAATAACTATGTACAAAAAGACTCACAAGAAAATAACAGTATTTCTAAAATGGAGAATAAAGAAGAAATATGGAAAATTTGTTAGTGTTAGTGAAATTGTGAAGAATAGCAATACTTTTTTGCTGTACTTTCTTATATTTCTATAAGATCTTGTATGTAGGTGTTGCAAATAAACTGAATTTTTCTTCTGTCCTATTTTTTTTTTTTGGTCCTATGCATATTGATGACTTTAATGCCAAAAAAACATTTGCACCTTTTTGTATACCCATTCTTCAGCATGCACGGTGCCTTGCAGAATGAGTTGAAATTACTTCATCCCAAAGGACGTATAGTTTAAGGCTTATGTCAAATCTGCAGGTGTATGAAGTTCTATTGATGTAATGATGCAGCATTAGGTCTGAATTTTTCCTGTTGCAGGATTTTTGGCAAATGGGAGACACAGATAAAGCGAGCGAGAAGAATTATTATGCTGTTCAATTAAGTTTATTCTATACAATTTGTACAAATGTTGGTGGGTTAGCTCTCTAACAGTCTATCTGGGTGACTTGTCAGCAGGAGAGTGGTGCAGAAAGAGAAAGATTTTTGGAAAACTTAGGTTAATCTTTACCCATTTCATCCATTTGGAATATGTTTGTAACATCTGTTTTCCTTCAGTAGGGATATGTCCTCAGCACCAACTACTCCTCCATCAGTGGATAAAGTAGACGGATTTTCTCGGAAGTCCGTCAGAAAAGCCAGACAGAAGAGGTCACAAAGCTCCTCCCAGTTTAGGTCTCAGGGCAAGCCTATAGAGTTAACTCCCCTGCCTCTGCTAAAAGGTAAGATCAAGAATTATTTTTAATAAATAAAACAATTTTACTCTGCAGCTGACTTCTAAAGTATTCTATTGCCAGAAACTGCAGGGAAATTTTGCCAGCAATGAGAAATGTTTCATGCCAGAAATGTATGTATTTAAGCTCTACAAAATATTTTATCTGTGACTTGAGGGTGTGGTAATTGTTTGCAATACTTTTGAAAGTTTTAAATGCTAATGTTAACTTGTACCATGACTTGAATTTTCAAGGCACTCAGGCTACGTGTGTGTATTTTAGTTTGTGAACCCTCAACAGTTGACCTAAATGATCACTAAATTCTGGTACGGGTAAATTGACTTGTGACCAGAGGGAAACTGGTTTTTAGGATCTTACCTTGTAATGTGTGGGTCTGCAAGCTGTGACACTGGTGCTAAGTGCAACCCACAGACATATTTTCAATGCCTTGCATCAATGCGTTACTGAGGAGATGGGACCCCTTCTCATCGCATTTGTGAATAGGTAACTCCCAGCTCCTGGCTTCTGCTGGGTTTTGAAATCGAAAGGTCCCATGAGCTGCAGCCTCTCAAGAGGAAAGATGCTGCCAATCGGGTCTTAGGCGAGACACTACTGTTCTCAGAGCCTGTGTATCCCAGCTCCGGTTGAGCTTCTGCTGGCAGATTTAACCTCTAATTTGGGAAGGAAAATTATGTTCCAGCATACTACTTTTGAAAGGATGCTAATATCTCTGTAATATCTTCAATGTTTCCCCTAAATCCCAATAGTCACTGAATTTCAGTACAAATCCAGGGGCCAGCAGCATCTGAGAATTATGTCTATCTGTTGAGGAAGGAGGAGTTGCCTTCCAGAAGTGTTTCTTTTACTCTGAATTCTCAAATGGTTTATTTAGTGTTCTGGATTTTTTTTCATTGCTATTCTTTTCAGTTACAAGTAGTGAAAACAAGCATGGTTTGTGCTGATCATTCTGGAAAATAGCAAGGTTAATAGGTTTAATATTATGTCTGTCCCATTTTTGCTTTGTGAGTCAGTGTATTTCCCACATTCCCTTCTCTACCTGTTTGACAAATTTGTTAATCAGAGTAATAGGTAATAAATTTGTAATTGCATTTAACCCCACTTCTTCGTAAGAAGAGAGAAGTTTTAAAAAAGAAAAGCCAAACCAGCCCCTCCCAAAATACTCACACTTTAATGTGTTTCTTTTAATTTAATTAAAAGGATTAATTCTAGTGGAGTTGTCATTGAAATACTTGAGGCTTCTTTCTGTGGGATACCTGTAAGAGTGCAAAAATGGCCATTCTGGGTCAAAAGAGAGATCCATCCCAAGGCATTGTGCCTGACAGTGACCAACTTGGAAGCTTGGAGGAGAGTAGAGGAGCTGGGGAGGCCTGGAGTGATGCTGTATCAGAATGTGTCCCCCCCTTCAGCATTCCTCAGTTTAGGGTCTGTTGATGCCAGTGGATTTGACTTTGTAGTCAGCAGTGAGTATTATTTTATGATTTTTTCTCGTTGTTTTGTGACAGTATGATAAAGAAGGAAATGCTTCTTTAAAATAATTTTAAAGCTCAGTTTTATACTTTTGCAGGTCTTTTTTGATAGTAGTTACCACACTTCAGAAGGGGACTTTATTCTTTGGCTTAAATGGCTAGATTACTGGACAAGACTGAGATTTGTATTTGTATAAATGAAGAAATTGATGCTATAATTATTTCATTCTATTGTATAGTCCCGTTCAGGGAATGAACTAGGCATGTGCACAAGCATAAGAAAAACGTTGCTTTTGTCTGAGGACCTGGTATTGCAGAAACATATGCTTAATTTGACTACTGTAGCTAGTCCCGTGGATTGAGATATAAAACTATAATAAGATAAACCAAACAGATGGGGAGCAGAGAGTGTTGGTGAGACATTTATGATTAGTGTCATAATGAGTTACAGTGGTCCAGCTTCAAATTAAGAATTTGATCCTGTGAGTTAGTTTTCCCTGTTTGACTTAATGCGGATTCCCGGAGGCACAAGGATCTACCTATGGCAGATTAATTTGCAGGATTTGGGCCTAACAGTCTATCTGAAACAGCAGTGGTATTGGTCCCTGCTGAAGGGACAATGGCAGTTGAAAATCCCGCTACTGTTTGGAAATATTTTGACCTATATTAATATTTGTAACATTCAGGATTATTAAACCTGAAAGAAGCGAGGAAACAATTTCCTCCTGCATTTTTCATACTTCCCTTGGGCAGTTCCCTGAATGCCCTAATCTTTTAAACTTTTAGGTTTACACTTATCTTCAAACAGGTGACTAGTCCTATTACTTCAGTCCAGTAACCATGTGATTTCCAATTTCATCCTTACTGTTTGGGTCTTTCAAACCAAAACAGAGAAGAGATTTCAGCAAAACAGCTTTTTAAAGTCTGAGAAAAATGAGATCAGTTTGGAGATCTACAGTTGCTCAGTTTAAATAAACTTCTTGTTTTGGGTAAATTTCAAGTTTAATTAAACCTCTTAGGAAATATTTCAATACAGGAGTATTCAGAAATTTTTGGAGGACAGACCTCTAGTTCAACCTTAGACATATTTCATATTCATGATGGAGGGGCTTTGCTGACAAAAACATACGTGCTATGCTCTCTTCTTTTCTTTTTTTTTTTTTTTTAAATGATTATGTTTCATATTGTCATTTGCAGGCTGCCTTCTCTCAAACAGCACTTTTATGAACTTCAGTATCTTCTTTGATTACAAGAATCATGTATGCAGAAAACTAGATAAATGCTTAGTCCTTTCTTTGCAAGTTTTTATACTAGGCCTGTCACCATAATGATTTGAGCACCTTCCAGTAGTGTATTAAGTGACGTGACTACACATCTGTCACATCTTATCTGCTCTCATCCCTTTCCCTAGGGGCACAGTCATATATAGTGAAATGGCTTGTTTTGGTAGTGTTTTAATGCAGTCTGTTGCTTTCTGTGAACATACATGCCTGTATTGCAAAAACAGATAGATAAGTCAGTGTTGTTGTTCATTTGGTAATAAAAATGTTTCAGGAAAGAAAAATAGAAGAGACTATGTTTTGGTGCTGCGTACAAGTCTGAAGGATAATCTGCTATTCAGGAAATGTAATAAGAAGAACTGGAATTTTCAGTATTGCTTATTCCAGAAAAAAAGAGAACACAGAGAAATTAAGTTGTTACTGTTGGGTTTTATTTTTTTTTTAAATTAACAGAAGTGTGTATATTGTATCTTTTTGTAAACAAACATTTAATGTACTTAGAAAATAAGATGTGCCTTCTGAGGCTCTGTTGGGCTGAGTTTAGGCTTTCAAAAGCCACAAGCCAAAAAGCTGCTCTGTTTACTTATAGTAAAGACTTAACTTTTCTGATAATTTAATTATATATTTATTCATTGCATTGTGACTAGATCTAATTTGGAGTTATCTTTTTTAATATGACTAATGTCCAATGTAACACTTCAAAACCACCCTTGTCCCATTCCTTTACACTTGAAACAAAGGAGAAGAGAAGTGCATATGGCAGTTGTGATACAATTGTCCTGCGTTTTCAATATGTGTACTCTTATATATGTTTCAGTCTCACATGCATTTTTAAATGCTTGCATGTTCTTGCCCAGTGTGTCTTGCAGTACGTTATGGCTTTTGATTTTGGCTTTACGTTTAAAGAGGCTGTTGGTGTCATTGAGGTTGGCAGGTCCCTGAGATAACTGGTTTGTGGCAGAGCCGTCCTGGCGAAGGGCTCTTTTCTGGGAATGAGTACTTCCACCTCTCTGCCTCAGACAAACCCAGCCCAAGTTTGTTAACCAGGTTTGTGGCCTGCCTCAAATCATGCTTGTTCTGTAGAGGAAGATAGTGTTCTGTAGAGGAAGATAGTATTCTGTGTGCATTGCCTAAGTGTATTATTTATCAGAGAGTTATTTTACTTTCATTTTGTATAGATACTCTTTTTACTTAGAAGTCTCTAGAGGTAGATCGGTAGGAGTGCAATGTTGGGAAGCAGCTGGTTGGAAGAAAATATGTTGTAGTACTGGACACATGAAAACAGAATGATTTCAGTATTACCTGTAAAAGGGGAAGGAGGCCTTCATTTGTGTTTCTGCCAGTATCTGTAACGGTAGGGGAGTGTCCAGAGGATGAAGACATACGTACATATGATTAAAAAGATCATATGGTTTATGAATTCATGTTTAGCATCTTGAGAAACTGGACAGAAAACTTGCATGTAATTCACGGTATTCTTCCCATCCCCCTCGCCCTCATTAAAAATACATAATTTAGGTAAAGCAAACTATCCAAAAGTAAGACTGTTAAATTTTAAATCAGTGTACCCTATTTTTGTTATTTCAAGGTTTACCTATTTTTTCTTATCATCCTACCACATTTTCCAATGATCTAATATAATTAGTGTAGTTTACTTTCAGGTTTTCTAAAACTATTGTATGTTGTTGTTGAAAACAGCTCAAAGTACTATTTTTATTTTTAGATATATTTTCCTCCTTAAAATAGGCACTCCGAGCAGAAGTTCTCTGTCAACAATTCCAATTGCTTTGCTACCTCGATATTATGAAATTTATTGAGCTTCTAATACATTTATCAGATAGTTTCCATGACACTAAAGAATTGCTGTAGTGGCAACAAAAGAGCATTGCATAGTCACAAAGGGAAAAAATCTCTTTTTACTTGCTCTTTGCTTTTGATCATTATATTATTTCCCTGATATTTTATTATAAGCTTTTCCTATGAATCCTATCTATAGGTCAAATGGTGAAGTTCTTAAATAGTAAAAAATCCCGCCAACTCCAAAAGATTTTTGACTAAGTGAGAACTGCAAGATGTGCACTTTCTTTTTCAAATAAGGTTACTTTTGATTTCTTCTATCATAAAAAAGTCTGGGTTTTTTTCAGACTTATGGATACCGCCTTCAGAATTTTACAAATGGGAAATAGTTATGATTTGAGTTGTAGAAGAAGAAAGATACAGCTTCTATTTCCTATTGACTTCCTTGTGGGTTGGCTGTTGTCTTTTCTATGCTACTCGCCATTTGTGAAATATGGAATGCTTTACAGATACCAATAAGCTGTTAATAATATATCTAAGCTAAATACTTTCTCCTAATTTATAAACAGGAATTTAGGGTCATAGTGGTTATGATTTTTCAAAATAAAATTTTCCATTGTTGGAAATAGAACCCAGGACTCCTAATTCAATGTGTGGAAGAAACCCTGGAACGTGGTTTGTGCTGGACATAGTCAATGGTGAATCAAGCATCAGTCCTGGTAGTACTTCTAGGAATTTTGTGCCCGTTCTGCTTGAAATAAATCTGAACATAATGGGCAGTCTCTGTGAAAGATTTGTGAATAGGGCCACAATCCCAAAAGGAAGAAGGACTTAGCCTATTTATTATTTTTTCTTAAGATATATGGAATTCTTTTCATAGGCAATTAATTTCTGCACTTTCTCTTGTGCTCTTGGCAGTTGTTTTTTGACTATATACTTAACTTTCTCTTTTAATTTTTTTGACGTATAGTGGTTGTAGAATAATTCTTTCCGATAATCTTAAAGATTTCTGGTTGATTCTAAAAAGTATTTGTTTGATGGTGTTCAGAAAGGGCCATATATTAATTGCATTCCGTATTTTTGATTTTTTCTCTGCTTGTTATTGTCTCCCACGTTTGGAATGTAGTTTTGTAGAGCTATATTTGTAGGGAATGGGCATATGTAGAGATGCTGACTTGAAGTTAAGATGATAGTAAAAGAATACCTCCTTATCTTAACAGTGTGTTAGTGACTCTGCAGTTGGTGAGAAATTCTGTCAGCTTAGTCCTGATCTTCTAATGTTTCTGTTCGGTTGTCTGTCTTTATTTCCAAGTCTCTTTAGGTCTGGTGATTTTCCTAGGTGTTTGTTTTTTTTTTTTTTTGTTTTTGGTTTTTTTAACCTGAAACCTTCAGTGTAATTGTTTTACTTCCTGAATTTCTCAGTTTACCTTCTGGAAATGTTAAGTGATGGTCATTCCCACCTCTTCCTTTTCCTTTTTCTTTTATTTTTGTTTAATTTATTTTTGAACTGAAGTAACTTGTAATCACTGTGTAAAATGTATTTCTGTGCTGCTCACAAGATTGAGTCTAAAGTCTTGATAATTTTCTGCAGGAGCAGTTAGACTTTACCAGCACCAGAAACTTTTCGGTCTGTATTTGTACAGTATGTCTCTATAATATGTTACCCAGTACTATTTATTTCTCTAATAATATTAGAATTTTCTTTTCTCTGTCCAAGTATCACCCTATGGGTCTGTAATAGAACCTCCTGTTTCTGTAATAAGTACCTCCTTTGTATTCCTTTCCCAAAGTACCTTTGACAAATACAAGTTATGGTTTAGGCATGCAGTTATTTCTGTATAGTATACATGATTGTTGGAGTATAGTGCTGCCGTTATAATTGGTTATGATATGAAGCTTTACTGTTGTGAAAGGTACATTTTCCATATCTCTGGAATTGTGGGCGTATTTATAAAATCTGTTTGTGTATATTAAATGTGTATAATATATATTTGTGTATATAAATAAGTAGTAGATATATTTAATGTCATATATAAAGTTTAGGTTTTGAGCTTATTTAATTTTCCGGTTTGTTTTTAAAATTTAGTACTTATAATGGGATACCACTACTGTTCATTGGTAAAGCTTTGTAGTAAGGGAGCAGTCCCTTTACATTCATCCGTTGTAAACTCCTGCCTCCCTGAGAAAAGAGCACTTTCATTTATGCTTTCTGGGGAGTGGGAGGAGGACGGAAAACTATTTTTAGATTCAGGGTAACTTCTTTCACCTACAGTTTTTTCATTCAAGTTATTACAGTTTCTTTGGCTCAATCAGGCAAAAATCCTTAGAAGTAGCAGACGAGAGGACTCACTGAGTTCAATGAGTTTTGGTAGGGTTGGGCATTTATGGATTAGTGGTGGGACCGTGTAATCTTGGTAACTGTCTAATTTACAAATACCAGCAAATGGGCACACGTTAGTAAAAGGCTAAGGAAAATCTGTTAGTAAAAAGTAGACTCTTCTTTCAGAAGGATATGGCAGGGCTTATCTTAGTTCAAAACCTCGCTGGTTCTAAGTGTCGGTCTTCATTGCAGGTGCAGTTACATCAGGGGTTTTTTCTGGTGGCAAAGCTTCTTTGCGAAGTTCCCAAGCATACACCAGAGTGCACAGCCTCTCATCTGTGCTGCAACAAGCTTCTGTGGGGCCGCAATGTAAACCAGATGGCTAAAAACACTTTGCCTCCTCCTAATTTTAGTGATGTGCTTGATCCTGTGTCTTCTCAAACAGTTAATTCAGCAGAACTGAAATGGTGGTGAACTTTTATGTAGGGTTGGTAGCTTCTGTGTGTGTGGTTTTCTGCTTACAAAAAAAAAAAATAATTGCTGCAGCTACAGTCTGACGATCTTTGTCAAGCGTTTTCAGAAGATAAGGCATCTGTCCAGAGAACCAGTGTAAAATACTTTTGTGCCCTTAGTTGTTGCACTTGATTGAAAAAATTGTCTGTTTTGAACAAAGTCTGGAAGTCAAGCTACAGGGGAATCGGTTTTGATCAGGAGTAATAATGATTTAAAATAATAGAAGAATTTTCACCAGTAGGTTTTTCTAATTGATAGAGACGCGTGTATAATTTTGAAAATGTATATATTTTTAGATTTGTTTAATATAGCAATGTATTTTTTCAGTCTCCTGTAGAAAGTTTATTTTTCAAGTCATGGTATGTCTTGATATTAACTCCATTATATTAAGTTGTATTGGTTGAAAACAAAGTAAGTAGCATAATAATTTTATTTTAAAACACTTTAACATTTTATGATATTTTTATTAATACATTTTTATAAAAAAGGATCATTGTTCTGCATTTATGCCCTTTATTAATTTTTACCACTATTTTTCCTTTCCGGTCTGTAGGGCAGGTTCTTAACTGTGGTATTTTTCCTTGCACATAAAGTGTTTGATCCTTCCTTTTGCACCTCCAAGAGTTTGGGGCAGAGAAGGAACACAATATAACAGAGTTGATGTACCTGGTTAAATGGGCAGAAGGCAAGAAAGTGAAAGAGATCCTTTTTGGGTAGCTTCGTAAAAGAAAAAATAGAATAGCAGATTGCTGGAAAGTCTGTTGAACATCATTGGACATATTGCTAGCTCATCTGTAACAGTAGCTTCATGTGTTCCCTGATCTGAAGAGCTTGTTCTAATAACTTAATGTTGGACTTCAGAACTGACCAAGTTCTAAGAGAGGTGGAGGCAAGCAGTTTGTTATTCTGATTATAGAAATCTGTGCATAATTAGGCATTTTTGGAAGATTTTTATGAATTTAAAAAGATGTATCTGCTGCAAAACATCAATCACAGACTTAGTGTTTCTTACTTGAAGGGTATTTTGCAGAAGCTAAAGTAAATCATCAGTGGTATCTCAGGGATGATGAATAAATGCAGATAATAGTGAGTACCTACTGGTAAAAGTATTAATTTTAGGACTTGACCCTCCTGTTGGAGATAATGGTTAAGTACACAGATACCATAATTTTTATTCAGAAAAATTGGATACTTTCATGAAGAACAAGGTTAAGCTGAAATTTTTTGTTGTCTGGAGAGTACTTTACTGTCAGATGTTTGATTAAAACATTGAAATAAATGTAACTTGCATGGTTATCCCTTTTATGCTTTTCATTGTGAACAGTGGCTCCGTATAAATGTGGTTTGTGTAATGAGAGGGAAGAGTTTCTTTAGGTATTCTTTTGTCATAAGGTTAAGAAGATCTGTCATTAGAATTGTCATTTTTAATGGGTTTTAACTCTTTTTGAGGAGCACCAGAAAAAATGTTTAATGTCATTAAGAAGAAATAACTGTGGTTTCTCTTGGATGTGGTCCGTAGTTATCTGTGGGATTCCAGGAAGTTTTAGGAATACATTGTATGAGATCTCTTATTTTTTCACCATGCTCGTGATATCTACCTCATCTGAGATGGCCTTTTGTTGTTTGGAATTTCTGTGCTTCTTTGCAGTGTCATGAGTTTAATTTAATATTATCGTGACTTTCATGGCTTCTTTTTCATGTATGCTTGTACCAAACTTGGATTTTCAAGTTCTAAAATGCAGGTGGCAGTAAATTTGTTTGTTGCTTTCAAGGTTTTGAATATATTGTCATATGGGTTAATGTTGTAAAGGAAGACTACTGCAAGTTAAATTTCTCATGTTACAAATTGATACTGGGAATAGTCAGAAACTGAGGAAAGGATGATTCCAGATTTTAGAGGAATTAAGTATTATTACATTGCTTTTGTTACGCAGAACTATGTAATGTGAATGCATAAAATTCCATTATTTTTCTTTGCAGATTTAGCTCACATGCTCTCCGCTTTTCACATTCCAACAGCAGGGCATAGATGTTATATGCAGACTGTTTTTAAATAAGAAAGTTTCTAGTAAAGGTTTTCTGACTTGTCAATGCGCCATCCCTGGAGGTGTTCAAGGCCAGGCCGGATGGGGCTTTGAGCAACCTGGTCTAGTGGGAGGTGTCCCTGCCCATGGCAGGGGGGTTGGAACTAGGTGATCTTGAAGGTCCCTTCCAACCTGAACCATTCTGTGATTCTGTGACTTAAGTTTTGAACAGATAACCTTGTGTGCTTATAGATAATGTATTTTCCCCTGTATGTGGAAACAAAGGTGCAAAAGGTGGTGACTACAGCTGAGACAGTACTTGAATCACTGTAGAGAACATAACTTAATTGTTGAATATCGTCAGTGTTACCAAGGATAAATTTGGCAGCTTGTTATCTTTGGTGTTTTCAAATAACATTTTTGGGATAGCTTTTTGAAGAAGTTGAGGTGGTACTGTGTTACTAGTCATCTTCGTTCTCCTTCACTGTCCTTTTATTCCACCCAACCCATACTTCTCCTTTCTTCTTCTTTGCTTGTTCTTTATCACTGTCTTCCCTACTCCCGCTTTCTACTTCTTCCTATAACCTCTGACGGATACAATTCACTTATTTTTCCACAAGAGGGTGATAAAACTCGCTCATACACGTAAAAACAAGCTATTCCAGGTGGAGCGGGTTGCAGAGGTTATTGGAAAGTCTCACTATAATAAAATTAGCTATATTTATAATGAAAAGAATATTGTTTGTTCATGTTATTAAGCTCCATCAGTGTGTTACAGTGGTTGTTTGTCTGCACTTCTGGAGACAAGACTAGACCTGTCAGGATGGAGATCCACCCTGTGAAGAGCATGCCAGCTCCATCCTGCCTCTGTTGCAGTAATCAGACCTTACTGCAAGACAGTCTTACCTTTCTGTCGTTCGTGCAATAATTTGCCTTGTCCCTTCTCCTCCATGCACTCTCTTGTGGGTTTTGTTTGTTTGTTTGGTGTGTTTGTTTAGTGGTTTTGTTTGGTTCCCCCACGATTATTATTAGAAGAAACAGAACCTCCTTCCCACCAATGCTAAAAAACCGCAGTGGTTGAAATTTCTACTCATCTTTAAAAAGTGTGAAATGGATGAAAGGGGAGAAAATAGCCACCACTGTGATTTGTCTCTAATAGAGGATGTTGGTAGAAATCTGCCTCTGCTTTTGGCAAAACCTAGATGTAACAGGTATTTTACTCAAGATTAAAAGCCACTCTAGTTTTTCTTTTTAGGACTAGAAAGGATGATGGAGAGAAGTGGTTATTAGCCCTTCCAAGAAGAGTAACTCCAGAATTGTCTGTCCTAAGTGATGGAGGTTGTGGCTAAAGTTCTGACACCTGGGTTTGGCTCTTGGAAAAGCAGTGCAATTGTTTCAGGGTGTGTTGGATGGCAAAGGTATGTGAGCGCACCTATTAGGTGAGCGGTGCAGGGTTGGGATGCAGGGCTTTTTAGATAACACTTTGAGGAAGAGACAGCGTGTCAAGGTGGCTGTTCGTTTATATTTTGGAGGCTGTAAACTCAAAAAAAGTGTCCGTTGCTGTAAACTGCTTTAGAATATTATCTGAGCTGCCAGATTAAATCTCGTTAGCCACAAGTAAAAAGAACTGCAGCGAGTCCCTTAGTATTAGAGAAATGAGCAAATGGGAATCTACACTGTGGGGTAGGCATAAGCTAAGCAGTGAAAAGGCTCCTGGAAAAATTCTAGACACTTCATTGCGATGAGTCAAAAGAAGTCCTGGCAAGAAAGGAGAAAGGAACAAACTGCTTGAGGTTATGTTTACCCCATCCTCCCATTAACTGTGAAATTTCAGGTCACAGACTGAAATTTCTCACTCTTGTTTAATTTCAGGGAAAACAAATAAATGTCCCGAATAATAAATAAAAAAAATGCAGTCTTTTAAGAAAAAGACAACGACAGAGTCAGTGATCTCAATATTTTATCTCCTTCTGACAATAGGAAATTCCAAAAGCAGGAGAAATGTGTTGAATTTCCCAGGACAAGTCTGTTGCTCTTCCTATTCTTTCAGTGTCCTGTTTTCCCTAAACTATGGCATCCATAAGCACAATCAAGTTCAACAAACAGCGTTTGGAGCACCTTGCTTCTTGAGCAAGAAGGGCCAAGTTTAAGGTTTGGTTCAGGTATCTCTAAATGTCAAGTGGGACAGGTTCTTTCAACTTAACACACTTGAGGGGGACATCCCCACCTCAAAGCCGCCCTTCTACAAAAGAAAAAATAATCCCCACAAAACCCAAATCATTCTGTGTATGCTTCTGATCTGGTTCTGAGACTGTAAGGGAATTGGAGAGATTGTGATTTGTTAGCAATGTAAAAGTATTTTTCTTAAGTTTTCAGGATAATTCTCCTAATGCAGGAATGCCAAAATATCTAGAAACAGAAGTAAGTGGCTGGAAGCAGGTTTTGAAGTCTCTCTAAGCAAGTTTCTTTTATTTCCTGCTTGGAAAGGAACAGTCATTCCTGTTGCAGACACTTTCTTAATCGAGGATTTTGCAGAGAGGAGGATTGTCGTGTCCTTCAGAACAGATTCTGAGGTGACCTCATTTGACATGAGTGCATCGTTGGTCTCCCCTTGTTTTGCACAGTTGATCCTAGCATGAACAGGCATTGCGCTGCAGCAAAAATTCATTTGAGAGCCAACATCTTCAAAGTTATTTCACTTGTGGTGAAATGTGCCAAAACTTCATGGTCAATAAAAAGCAAATGGTTTGGAAATGAACATATTTTCATGTTTATTTGGTTTTGGATAAGTGTTACGCTTCTGGATTAAAAAACCCTGATATTTCAAATATAATGGGAAAGCTCTACAACAATACATAATACACAATAATAAAGCATAGACTGTGGTGTTTTTTTTTTTTTGTTATAGTTGGTCTTTTTAGATAAAGCATTCAGTACTTGGTAATTTAGTTTTAAATATCTCAAGCAACAGGACCTATGTTGTATCCAGAGCTGCAGCAAAGATAGTTGAATAGAGTGCCCATCCACGCGTGCTTCATTTTGGGAGAGGAGCAAAACGGAGTAATTCAGCTTCCCCCCCAATTCCTAGATTCGTGGCTAGATAGACAGCGCCGCCCCCTCTTTTGAGCTCACGCCACATTTGTGGTTAATGCAGTTTTTCTGCATTGTTGTTTCCCAGGTTTCTTGTCCATATTGAATATCTATATTTGGGATTATTTTTCCCAGATGCATTAGTTGGTGTTTTTCCAAACTGAATTTTAACTTTATTTTCTGTCCATGTAAGGAATTTGCTTAGGTTCCTTTGTATTATTTCTGACTTTACCACTACTCAAAATTCCCTATTTAATATCCTCAGAAGATGTTATCTATATGCTATTTTAATCATATAGATCATTAAGGAAGTTATTAATGTCTGGACTAAATTGATTCTTATATCTCACTGGCATTTCTTTCCAGTCGGATACTTTGAGATTTTTATCTTTTTATTTCTAGACTTTTCAGCAGTACTGTGTTTCTCAGCCTCTATCCAAAAAAAATGGAATCAGTTTTAAACATAGGACTTTCGGGGAAAACAGGCATGTCATTCATGCTGGAATAGAGTAAACTTTGTAAATCCAAACACAATCGAAATTGAAGCTGGATTATAATAATTGCATATATATCTTCACATTGATTTCAATATGCTGTCTTTGTACTTTAATTTGTACAGTAGTAGTTCTTAAATGATAAATTATTAAGTAAATATTTTCCTAGTGGAATGTGCTTTCTATTTTTGTATATCATCTTGAGAACAGAATGTGATTCCGTTCTGTAGGGTCAGCTATTTGAAATACTTGTCTGTGTTTGTTCTAACTGCATAATCTATAATCCTCAATATATATTTAATCCACTTTATCTCTTATAGAACTACATCTTTGGAATAGGGAAGAATGTAGTGTGATAGATAGAATTCAAGGGTATAAAGTTTGGGAAGATTAAATCAATTTCTGAGGCCAGTATTGAAAGATTTTGGCAAATACCAGATAGAAGAAATGACTAGTTAAGAAAATGAAATACTACTTACTCCTATTTTCATTCCTGTGGAATGAACAAATAATAAGTAACAAAGAAGTTTTACAGTATTTCATATCTGGAAATATGATAAAATAAAAGATGGAATTTACCACCTGGCTAATCTTAAACATCTCCTACAGTGTTTAGGGGAAAGAATTGATTTAATTTTGTTTCATTCTCTGCGGTTATTGTGTGATGTCAAATTGAACTTCAAAATGTTTACCCTTCTATGCATGACTAAGGTAGAAACCGGAGTGCATGTTTCTTAGCAGTGACCACTTGAGATTGAGTGGATGCATTAACCTTGGAACAAATTTAGCTGTGGGTTCCAGGAGGAGGGGAGGGTGTGCATGCAGATGTATGTTCAGAAGTTTGTCTTTGGGAGAGAATCAGTGTCTTCTGCTGTTGAGTAGTAGTATTTTTGATAATTTGATGTGCTGCTTTCGTTGAGGATTGCACAGAGAGCTTCTGTTGTGATTGCTTCATTAGAATAATGGAGAAGAAGAACTTGAAAAAATTGTCTGTAGCCTACATGTATTAATAGGCAAAATGTGACTTTTCACCTAAGCTATTGGTGCTGTTGGGGCGGTATCTATTTTGATGACTTGATAAACTATACATTTTTCAAGTAGGAGAATAAGGGAAAAACAGTCATAAACAATCGGCTATCAAATTTTCAGAAGAATTTTTTAATTAACCCCAATAAACAAGTTTTATTTAAAACCACTGTTATTGTCTGTAAATTTCAGGTATTTTATTAGGTGAGTATGGAAGTGTTGGATGCAAACAGAGCTGACTTTTTTCTCTCCAAATGTTGATGATGCTTTTGTATGTTTTGGTAACTGACAGCAATTGAAAATCATTAAATAAAACAAGTTGTCAAGGGTCATGTTTCTGTGTTTGTCTAGTACTAAGGTATTAGGTACCATTTGTCAGGGGACGATGGATTTCTGATTTCGCCGAGTGACAAATAATCTGATTTTACAAGGTCTTTGGGTTTGGGAGGTGGGGTGGGAATAGTGATTGTGTTAAATGACAAACTTGCACAGCACAGGCTTTTTTGTTAATGAAGCCACACTACATCGCAGGCCTGGGTTCAAACACCAACAGTACTTTTATTTATTTATTTTAAGTAACTGGTGTTAAACACAAATATTTCTGGTTTTGTATTTTAGAAGACGATCATCAATGTTACGCAAACCTGGCACATCAGTCCTAATGTTTGTTGTTCTTACAAATGGCTGGGAACATGCATAACACTGAAAACCCCACGTTCTTATAATACTAAACAGAAGGACAAAGTTAGTGTGGAATTTGAGTATTCTACATTTGTAAAACTTCTGAGAATCTTTCAAGGAGATGTAAATTGCAAGGAAGCTTATTTACATGAGTAGAGATCTCCCTTATAGGAAAAAAAAGATACCAGGTAAAGCAGCGTGGTCCTTGTGTGTTACTTGCCCTTAAAAATGATGATTCCATCTAATCCGTTTCCTGGAAGGGATGGGAACTGGCTAACAGGGCAGCAAGTGAATCTGAACATAAAAATGCCTATTACTGCACCTGCATATGCCATTGCGATGGCATCCATATGGCTGTAGAGGGGGGGGCCTGCATTTTATTTTTTCTGGTGAGGAATAAGTCAGAATTTGCACCTTTTCCTTTTAGACAACGAGAAGTTTGCTACCAGCTTCACTGCTTAAATTCATATTGTGCTTTCTGTGCTGCCATACCATTTTCAGTAAAAAGAGCAGTTGCATGGAGACAAAGAGGCTCCTGATTTAAGTCTCAATAGAGAAGTCTGTTAGGCTTCAACTGTGGGAGGATACTAAATGTAGCTAAGAGGTTGGCAGATGCTACCTGGACCAAAACTACTTGAAAATATTAAGCAGCTGTTAGTAGGTTTGCCTAAAAAACATTTAATGGCTGGAAGAATTGCTGAGAAAAATATGACAGAGGAGTTTTGGTTTAAAAATGTGCATATTGTCTGGATGTAATTTGCTGTTTGTGTTGTATTAAAAAAAAAAAAAGTGGAGTTCAGCTACAGATATTTTGCTAGTGTTGATGCAAGGGGGGGGGAAAAATCCAACTCCAAGCCCCGCTTTCTCTTCCCACTTGTCTTACAATTTTTTGGTAAATTATGTTGGTTTATGCAACATTTTGGCTTTCATTTTCAAAGGGAGTAATCCTGTTCCTGATTATGTAAGTTAAGCTGAAAGCTGTAGAGTGTTGTCTTCTGAAGTTTTCAGAAAGCTCAGTGTATCTGCTGCTATTAATGTTTTTCTAAGCTGTTAACACTCTGAAAATATACCTAAAGGGCTTGTTTTGTGCTGCAAGCTTTGAGAGCTCCATAAAGAGGCCAGAAGCGAGGTGGTGGGACTGGGCCTGAATTTCTACTGAGTGCATGCAGAGCTCTGTATATGGCCCAAGAGGGGGAAGCTTTCTTCGTCTGCACCTTCCTCATCCCTGCACTGGCCTCCTCCGCAGGTCGGATAGTCCTGGGAGCTGCCCTGGTTTCTCGCCTTGTTGCCAAGCCAGAGTGTAAACGCTCTCTAGCCATATCATCTCTGACCTGTGAGATGCTGTGTAGCATGCGTGAAATGAGATACCCCAGTGGTTTTTGTTTTTCCTTCTGGCGGGTGGAGAGGGGAGATAAAGAAGTTGTGTGAAGCTGTCATGCTGCATGACGAAACATGGAGAAAAGGCCTAAGGAAGCCATTGCTCAGGATCAGGGTAGTTAATTTAAGCGGGGAGTATGAACTTCTAATTCATTTCTAAGTGCGGTTCCCTTTATGACCTGTTCCATGGGGAGAGTTGATTACAGGATCTCTGTGCTGGGTCATTAAATAGTTAACGTCAGTGGAGATATTTATGCTCCAGAAGCCAAGATTTGCACACGTGTGGGTATAAGCATTTCCAGTAGAACACATTTGATACTTAATGTGGAAAAAAGTCAAAAGAGGTGATTAATGTTTTGTACCTTTGGAATAGGTTTAATTTTGTGTGCCTGAATCTTCTAGCAGGTGATGTAGAAACTGGGGGGAAAAAAATGTCTTTTCAGCATGTCCCATCCATACTTCACATAGAGCCACAAAATAATATTCAAATGAACAAGAATCTCTTGATTGAATCTAAATGGAAAATGCAGTTTTCCATGGTCTCATTATTCCAGAAATGATCATTTCATTGTAGGCAAATTTAACTAAAACCTAGGAGATTTCTGCAAAATTATCTGAAAGAAAAAAATACTTTTTTCATTTAAAGTGAGGCAAAGAAATAGCAAGAGCTTTTTCACAGAGTTGGTGTTGATCTGTCTTGACTGTTAGTTCTGCTTCTGATAGAAAGGGGTTTTACATTTTCATAAGTATGTTCTCTGTCGTTTGTTTACTATTTTGTTTGTTACTACACGATACAGTTACGTGTCTAAGATTTCCGTACACACAGTTTCATAAAACTTCAGTTTTTCTTGTAGAATTTCTAAAAATTTATTTCTGAAAGAGTGCACTTTTGCCCATGTGAAATGGTTGTGTTAGAACTTCTCTAGCGGTCCCTTGCTGTTTGTCAGGGGTGGTTTTTGTGCCCCGGATCAGCCTTTTGCTTTGTCTGTAAATACCAGCCCAAAATTGGCAGAGTTCTGAGATGGCGGAAGATTATTTTGTGTGCAACAGCTAGATAGGGTTATCATAATTAAGAACGATCAGGCATTTTAGCATCTGTTATTAACCAGAGTGTACATGTGTCATCCTCACAGAGCAAATGAGGATGATTTGTTTCCTCTTAGGTGTGACGAGGCATTGGTGTTACTTGTCTTTGTGGCACTGGTAAGATCGATACTGGGATGTGTCATGGGGTCTGGGCCTTGGCATGCTTGAAGAAGCCACAGGAGAGCGAGAGGCATGTAGACCCATTATATGATCGAAGACCCAGAGAAAATGCCTTATGCAATACAATTTTTAAAAAAAAATAGCTGTTTGAATAGTTTATCAAAAAAGCTTGAGAGCAGATAGGACTATAACGTCTTATGGGGAGAAAATACAGGTCAAATACAAGAAGGACTTTAGCTGTCAGCTAAAGCCAGAAATTAGGCATGCGTTTTTAATAATGAGGCAAAATATGTGCTGGCAGGAACTACTTAAAGTGATGTTAGATTCTCTGTGTGCTTCCAAATCGAGACTCACGACTTCTAGAAAAGTTATGTTTTAGTTGAACACAAGTTACCGGACTTAATTCATGGAGGGTTGCTTCATAATGAAATCTCAGGGAGTGTTTCATTTAGGTTAGACTGTCTGCTCTGGTAGCCCCTTCCAGCTTGCAGTTTTCTAAATCTGCAGCCATAAGACCCCAGCTATTTCAGAAACTTTGAAGGAAAGGCAGTAAGGGATTTGGGAAGAAAAGCAAGGCTTTCATGAGTTAGACTAATTGGAAATTTCCTTGGAGGAATTAGACTCTGTTGTTTCCTCTGCCCTGTCTATCTTGGGTGATACTCTGCTAGTTGTTCAGAACTGCTTGCTCTTTTTGCTGCTCAGCCTGAGACGCTGGGTCATGATTTACAGAATGGATGATGACTCAAAGTGCAAGTGAACTTGGTGGGAACTAGTCCTGAGTCCTACACAGCACTATGTAAACATTCAGAACAATCAGGATGTCTCAAATTGGGTGTTGAAAATTAATGCATGTTTTTAATCTGAATCTTTTTATTTATCAGTGTTCTTTTAAATTAGTATCTTCTGAGTAATACAGCAAAAAAATGACAGTCTTTAAAAATGTTAGTCCTGTTTGATTTGAGAAAAACAAGAGATAAAAATTAACTGACATTATACAAGCTCTTTAAGATTCACTGCTTTTACAGCTAAATAACGGAAAGATTGCTCTAATCTTATTTTAATAGAAACAAATCTGATAGAATTCTTCTTGTTTTTCTTCTCAAAAAACACAGTCTGTCATAGACGTTTTAAAACATCTTGATTAAAGGTAACAATGCAGCCCAGTGAAATTCAGGTATGCTCCAGACTGGAACACTGTTGCTTCATTGGTTCATCTTGAGTTTGAAGTCCCTTCCTTCTCAAACAGATCATTTTTTTTTTTTAAAGCAATAAAACTTTTAAATTAATGATTTAGGGGTTTTTTTCATTATAATAATTCAATATTTCATTATGCAAAATTATTTTCTCTTCCGAGGAGTAGTATGCTGTTGTCTTTTTTTTTTCTTTGTTTTATAACTGAAATCCGTAGTTCATTTTGATACTTCATCAGATCTGTTTCTTCTCATTAGCACATTTTAGCAAGACTCACCAGGTTAAAGTAGGGCTGTAGGTTTAAAATAATTTTAAAGTGTGAGCCTGCTGAAGCTCTATTTTCTCACTTCCTTCTTCTTGCTCTGAGCACAACTATCTTGGCATTGCGTGCCCTTTCTCCCCTCTTTCCTTATTGCTGTGGAGAACGCTGATACCATGTGCAATTATGATCTTAATTGTCGATTGAAAACAGTTCAGTGGCAAATGCCTTGTATATTTGCTTAGTGTTTCCTTCTTTGGGTCAAAATCTTAGGGAATATTGAAGAACTTCTCCCAATACTGTGAAGTGATATTTTACAGCGCCAAAAAGTTCACCTGGGTGGATTTACAGTATGTTTATTCCACTAATTTTGTGGTGTAACATACAGTAATTTATTGTGATGTGTTACATGTTCTTACACTAACTTTTACCCTTCCTGGGCATTTGCCTTCCCATTTCCAAACAAACACCTTAAAAATAGTCATGCAGATCATTAAAAGTAGAAGGGAGTGGCTGCCCTTACAGAAGTCAGTGGAACCTCAGAGTTCTAACCTCAAAAAAGGAGGTTTCATGGCTGTTTTATACAAACTCCTTAAAAATCACTTTTTGATTTTTTTTATTCTTTTAGTGATTGTGTGGGGAGTGAAACACAATATGCTGATGAATCAGAAATTTGCGGAGATTTGATATATACTTAAATACAGGCAGTAAATTGCTGAAATGAAAGCTGATCAGCAAATCTTGTGGAAAAATGATTATGCTCTCGTTCTCTAAAAATAAAGGATTGTAATTCGAGCCTGCCTTTTTAAAAGAAGAGTTTCCTCCAGTGTTTCAAGGTGGAGTTTGAAAAAGGAAGTAATTTGTAAAATGTTGAAATACAGTTCAGTGTCAAAGCAACCGAAGAATAAAATTGCTGAAAATAAATAGTTGCTCTTATTTTGAAAGCGTCTCAAAGCAGAGGAGCTTTCTTTATGCGTAGTTGCTATTGGCTGCACAAACCCCTTGTTTCTGCAGCTAATGATAGATAGGAATATTAATAATGTAATTCATGCCTTGTCATATTTTGCTGCTTAATCATCTTGTTTGGCACTCCCCCGGTCGTGTTCTGCGTGGCCATAATTCAGGAATGAAAGCTCACTCGGGCACTGGTATTACAGTCCAGTAATCAAAGAGGCTGGGATTATGCAGATAATGAAAGGACTGGCCGGCGTGTGTTTACCCACAAAAACTGGAGTGAAGTTAGGGACAGTAAACAGCCTGGGAGCTGCCTTCCGCGCCGGACGGTGGCCGTCGCTCCTACGTCACGGCTGCTTTAAAGATCCAGGGTGGGTAAGCAGAAACCGAGAGCGCTCTTGCGTTCAGAAACATGTGTCAGCAGTATTGCTTGAAGTTTCCACCATGAAAAACTTAATCTCTTACGAGTCTTTAGTAGTGTTGTCTTTCGTGTGCTGTTGCTGCTGTCAAAAGTAGTATTTCAAGGAGGTTGCTAACATTTTGTTAGAAAATACGTGATTTATAAGCAAACAGTTTCTTGGACGTTACTGTAAGTTAGAAAGATAAGTAGAGGCTATAGTGTGAATCTGAATGCAAATAAAATAGAAAACCAGTATATTTTTTGTTTTCCTTATTTTTTTTTGTTAACAACTACAATTTTAAAATCTAAACCTAACATTTTCTGAGAGGCTAGCACTGAACCTGGTGAATGACTTTTCATGCAAAGCATTGCTATGTTTGCCTGGATAACTTTTTTTTTTTTTTAAATTTTGGAGTAGAAAGCAATTGCTTGCCTCGATACTAAAGGTAGTTGTAGTTGAGGGACAATGTAATGGGTAAAATGATGACAGGATAAAAGGAAGTATCTAAAGAAAATGAAAGGGGAAAATAAGTTTGGTTGGATTTTGTTTGGGTGTGTGCGTTTGATGTTTGTTGTTTCTTTTTTTTTTTGTGTGTGTTTTGCCTTCTTTTTTTAATCTCAAGAAGCCCTTTTCCTCTCTTGGTTTTTAAATGGTGTTTCATCTTTAAGTAGCCTAGGTCATTCCAAGATACCCATGATTTTTTGTGAAGTGGTTTCCATGCTCTTGTCAATGCATGAATAACAAATAATAGAATGGGTGGGGAGGAAGTTGATTGTAATTTGACTTAAAAGCATGAATGTTTTGACCTCAACGATTGGCAGTTTGAAAAGAATGATTTGTTGTGCTGTTTGTGTGAGTGTTGGGTAGTTCAGTGTTAATCACCATGCAGTTATGGATATAATTCACTTGTTAGACAAGTGAATTACACTGTAGGCTAGTGTTGGACTCTTAAACATACCTTTAGTAAGCACTTGGGTTAAAAGGAGGCATGTTCTTCAGAGTGCTGTGTTGGTGGAAAGAAGCAGCACACATCTTGTGGATGTAATGAAGGTGAGGCTCTTCAGTTCTGAAAAAATAAGAAATTTTTATTTTTTTTTATGATAGTTTCTCTGTACCTAAAAGGTGGATTTCCTGACATAATATTTTGAGTGACCACTCATTGTAAAATTTTCTTGCATAGTCAAAGGGTCAGGTGTTGGTGGGGTTTTGATGGGTTTTTTTTGTTGTTGTTCTTTGTTGTTTTGTCTTTCCAACTGAGTTTTAGGTTCTAAGTTTTGAGTAGGATGCTTTTTGGTTTGGTTTATAACTTGAGATGGCTTTCTTTAGTAGTTGTAAACTTTCATTGATAGGTATAATTTAAAAAATATTCTGTCTGTGCATGCTGTAGGAAAGCCGATCCTTATTTTTTAAATGATACTTCTATTTGGCTTGTATTTACAGATGTATGATGAACTTTGAGACAGTCAGTGTAAATTAGATCAACTTATTCTCTCATCCTATATTTAGAATTATTCTAGCCTTCAGAGCCTTAATATCTGAGGAAGTGTAGGATCGGTCTCCACGTTGTAACAGTTTCTCCTACATTTCAGAATTAAGACTGGTTTTTGTGTTTTTCAAAAACAAGTCTAATTTGATTATATTTAGCACTTTGCCTGATTAAGAATCGCTGAATCAGGTTCACTATTTGAAAGGTAGGCATGTAAAAGGAGATGTGTGCTAATGTCTGTGTTACTCTGGCTAGTGTGTTGTGTGGTAACACAGGCTGTTCTCTGTCTGGAAGGATGTTAAGGAGGGCTGTATTTTTATTTTAATGCAAGAGAGATTTCAGTATATTTTATTTTTTGCACATCTTTTTGATAAAGTTAAGACAAGTTTTGAAGTTGTCATTGAACATGCCAGGGCCTGAGTTGGTTCTCCTCCAGTTGGAGGTAGAGAATTATGTGCAGAGTAAGTGTAAAATAGACTTTTAAAGACAAGTTAGAATTCCAGTTTTCCAAGTTTTTATCTGAAAGTTATAAATCCAGAAGCTTTCATACCAGTCATGTGTTCTTAAATATTTCCACAGGGAAAAAAATATGTTTCATTTAAGAACGGACATTGGCATTGTTTATTAGGGACAATAAAAAAGAAACTTAATTTCAAAATACCAGTCCAGTGGGAATTTTATACAGCTCCTGTTAGTCTGTGTATTTTACCCCTTGGACATTCAGAAAAGATCAGCAGTTTCAGTTATGGGCCTGTTGGAGAGGGTCCGGAGGAGGGCCACAAAGATGATCAGAAGGCTGGAGCACCTCTGCTATGAGGGCAGGCTGGGAGAGTTGGCGTTGTTCAGTCTGGAGAAGAGAAGGCTCCGGGGAGACCTTGTAGCCCCTTCCAGTACCTAAAGGTGGCCTACAGGAAAGCTGGGGAGGGACTCTTTATCAGGGAGTGTAGCGATCGGATGAGGGGTAACGGTTTTAAACTGAAAGAGGGGAGATTTAGATTAGATATTAGGAAGAAGTTTTTCACTGTGAGGGTGGTGAGGCACTGGAACTGGTTGCCCAGAGAAGGTGTGGATGCCCCATCCCTGGAAGTTTTCAAGGCCAGGCCGGATGGGGCTTTGAGGAACCTGGTCTAGTGAGTGGTGTCCCTGCCCATGGCAGGGGGGTTGGAATGAGATGATCTTTAAGGTCCCTTCCAATCCAAACTATTCTATGATTCCATGAATCTTTATCATTCAGATATCTCTGAATCAGTTCTATTAAGGGGAAAAAAGCTTCCTTTTTTGTTGTTGTTGTTTTTTTTTTGAGGTGCAGAAAGCCTAGAAACATAAAATGACTTATGACCTTAGACCTACTCAAAAGTAAAGGGTTAATGGCAACTTGCTAAGTAGTGACAAGAAAAGGTAGGATGATCGGGGAAGGGGGGAAAACCAAGGGAAGTTGTTGCTCAGTCACAGAATCAGGAAGCAGAGAGGAACTGGACAGACCTGTTGTGTAAGAGGAGCTGGGCTGTATCAGGTGCAGTGCAGTGGAGGGGAATTAGAGCTCCCCGAATACCGGAACAGGGTGAGTACAGAGGAAGGAGAGAGCTCTTCTTGAGCTCATCTATTCTGCAAGTGAGAGAGCAGGGAAATGCTGCTGCAGGCAAACTATTTCCAGTATCTCAGCTTGCTCTAGTATCTAAACCACTTCTCCCTCAACTTTTTTAACTCTTTGTAACATTGGAAAAAGAAGAAAATTCAAGGATTACTTAGTATGCTGTTATGTTGAGATAGGATATGGAGAAATGATAATAAAATCACATTCCTAAACAGGTGAAGTACACTATTGTATAAAAATACAATTTTGTATTGTATTAATTTATTAGTGCAATTGTATTATTGTACTTGTCTCACAAGTACTTTAATAAAAAATACCAATGCATAAGCCGAAATCTGTCTACAGGCTGGTTGAATTTTGGATTAATTTGATTTTTTTTCAGGTGATCTGAGCTATTGAAGGGAGGGCCGGGGTTAAATACTCGCACCATAAGTGCCCTAAGGTGGTTCCAATGCCTCAAGGAAGGATTATCTCATAGTGGGAAGAGTAGTGCCCAAAGCAGTAGAACCTGTCATTTTCCTCTTACTTGCACAAGGAGCCATTTTTCTTTCCTCTGCCTTGCTGTATCCTGATCAAAACCTTGCATTAGGCCAAGGAAACCTGTGTGTCCAGGTAAGGCTGTGTGCAGTGAGAGAGGACAAACAGGGCTGCTCTTTGCACCTTATCGGAGTGAGGACAAACAACTCAGGAGAGCTCATCCATCTCTGGTAGGCCTGATTGAGTGCAGATGACGACACTGAAATGGCAGAAAAGCCCCATGGGCAGTTGGGACCCGCGAATCCAAGCTGGAAGGGAAGCGTGCTGTGTGGATGCATGCCATAGACAGTCAGCTGTGTCCTCTCCTGCGGCTGAGCGCAGCTCAGGGCACTTGTACTGACTGGAGCTGAGTACTACCAGACATCCCTTGAGTCTCTAGGCTTGTCAACAGATCGTTGTAGCTCTGAGGTTGAGTCACCTGCCTGCCATATTTGCTTCAGAGATTGGAGGAGAGGTGGAAAGTGTGACTATGTAACTAGGAATAACCATGTCCTGTCCCATCACATTTGTGTCCACAGCTAGAAGCTCCCCGGCATTTTTCCAACATTTTGAATCAAAAAGCATGAGGTTTGGGAGTTGGAGAAAGAGTGAGAGGGATGTTCTTGAGCTGGGTTCTGGGTTGCCTAGTGCTTCTGTGGTGGGCTCTGCTTGTCCTACGGGGGCTTGCTCTCCCTCTGCTCACTCCTCCCTCCCTCCCGGCACCGAATGTCCCTCATGGCGCTGTCATGGGAAGCAAGGATTTCTCGTTGGTTTTGAGGCACCATACATTTGAACCCAAACAGACGTGCATGCCTTTTCTATAATATAATTAACTTGAGTTCTTGCCGTATTACTTGTGTCCTCAGTCTGGACCAAAGTTATACACAACCATACAGAGCTGTTTCTTCAAAAACAAAAATAACCCTGACCAAACAAAACTAATGTGAGAGTGGGAAGTAGGGATGTGCAGGGCTAATGGTGGTGGTGGTTTGCAGTCTGCTGTACATGTTCATTCTTTTTGGCAGAATCGCATTTAAAGCTGATCCTTTTTGCCTTCATTTCAAGTGAAAAGAAGTTCCTTTCTCAGCAAAACAAACTATCATAGAAGCATTCAGTTTCTCATTTGCAGAATAAATGATTTCAAGTTCTCTTGGGTCCACATGGAAAAAGTACTCCACCGTTTTACCGGATGCTGTGTTCTCCAAAACATCCAATTTTTTTAAATGGCTGTTTCTTAATTATCCACAGCTGAAGGCCCTTCCCTTTACTCTTGGCAGCCTATGCAGTCTTTATGGGGTGGAACAGGATCTTTCTTTCGTCCTAGGAAATAGTATTAATCCTGCCAGTATTTAACTGAATCCAGGATTACTAATCTGTCGAAAAGCTCTGCTTTTAGTTTTTACAGATGATGTTCAGGACATCTGATAGTTGCACTCATGTTGTCAAAAACGCACGCTGTGTTTGTCTGTGGTAACCTCAGAATTTCTAGAAGGGATTCATTATGTTCGTATTAAATGATTGTGGTCTTCATTAGTAAAAATGAGTCAAGTTCTCTTAATAAAATGGTAATTTTCTCATTTACGTTCTATATATCTGAAGCAATGGTTTTAAATACTCAGCATTTAAATTTGCCTTTCTAGTGGAATAATAAAGTATTACAATGACTGTAATTTAGAATGAATTTAGATCACTTAGTTATTTACTTTTCCCAGTGCTTTCCTGTCTAACTAGTCTGTCTGTCTTACAATCTGTTTTTCCTGTTTGTACCAATTTAGTTGATAAATATGCAGAAGCAGAATTGTTGGGAGGAAATTCCAAGATGCTTCAACTTAACTTTTCATTGGTAAAGCGATTAAGAAGCAAGCAGAGCTCCCTGGGTTTTCTGAAACATCATTTTGTATCTGTGAAGCCAGCTGTTTTATGTCACGTATATAAGAAAGAAGTCTGTGTGGAAAAACACCTGTTTCAGAATGGGCTGCTTATATAAGTGTATTGTCATTGCTTGTTTCACTCTTTAAAAATCTAACTTTACATGGGTTTTCCATCTTTTGTTTCCCTTTTTTTTTTTTTTTTTGAGTAGATCATTGCAAGTTTACAGATTGGTCTAGGTAATATGTGGAAAAAAAAGAGTGGTGAATAGGGAGAGTACAGTTGATCTCTAGTGCTACAGTTATGTGCTATTTTATGTGGTGCTTCCTTACAGGATTTAGAACTTCAAATGCATACAACTCTTATGCTATAGAATCTTAGAGGCTAAAATATGGTTAATTGGAATTAAACTCTGGGCTTCATCTTGCATGGGAACAAATTTACTGGAAGCTTCCTCATTTGAATTAATGCGAGTGTGAGGCATAGAGATTCCTTAGTGCAGCAGCTCAGAAAGAGTTACTCAACTAGGTTACTTTTCCAGTTGTGACTAAGGGGCCAATTAGCAGCATCCGGAATGAGACGGCAGCGCCTAGGTAAAAATAGATGGCATTTGGAGGAGCTGGGGGCTGTTTTGGAGAAGGTCTTCAGCTGCAGACTGAGAGAAGCAAGACGAAGAGGCAAGCTTCAGAAAGGAGTATTACAGACATGATTGTGAGAAACTCCGTGAACAGGCAAAGGTAGAAGCAGCCCAGAGAAATGGCAAGAAGCAATACCAAATTGGATCCATAAACTTGAAGGGCTTCTGCTGCTGAAGGAATGCCTGAGCTGGGTTCTTCACTCCCTTCTGACAAGAGAGATAATGCTAGCATTGATATGAAAATGAAACAAGCTGTAACATCCTCTGAAAATGACAGGAACCAAAGGAGTGGGTGTAAAGTTTGCTAGATTGTTAGGTCTTATGTTAAGGATTGATACTTCACTGCCTCTGTCAGAGGAAGGAGTAAGGCACACTGAAGTGCTGCTTCAGTAGGTTTGCTTGAAGGCGATTAGTTGACTACTGCTGGAGTCTCTTGAGTCCAAATAATTAAGTAATATGCCAGGTACAGGGAGGTGAACTTGATGGCATGGGATTGTATTATGCTTTCTAGCCTTTACAGTTATAACTTCGTCCTGTGACCACAACAGTTTCGATGGTCCTTCTCTGTCATATCTGTAGGATACTGAAGCCACTGGATTAGTATAGTTTAAAACTCTTTTGTTCTTCATTGACCTACTTTGACTGCACATTAGCTATTGGATTGGGAAAGGGCCATCTGTATACGCACCCACTGATACAGCCTGCATGTGCCTTCTCTTGACAAACTTCAGTCCAGTGGAGGTAATTACTTAAAATACTCTTTTTTTTTTTATTGTAAATGGCATGCTCTGCTTGTCACTTAATAATGTATTAGCAAATTTGATATTTCATGAAAAATAAAGAAGGTAAGAAAGGATGCACCTGAAGTCCTATCTTCAAATACAGGAAGGATGTGTGTAAGTTAAGAGTTCTTGCTAGTGGTCTAGTAGTGAGCCTGCTGCCTCCTAAAAAGTATGGGTGAGCTAGAGAATGGTATGATCTGTGTACTCTTATGGTCAGATGCAAAGCATGTTTGCTGTACTATACATGCTTTCTTGATCAGTGACCTATACCTGCAAAGACTCTATAAAAATGCCTTTTAAAAGTTATGCTAATTCACCAATAGTGTATTTGGATCACCTCACTTATGAAGAGGAGCTTTCAGACTTGGTATAAACCTGCAAAATACACACTTTTCCTACTGAGTTTTTCTCCATTGATTTTTCATGGAATATATAACTGATGAGATTGCTCTTCCTTTTCTTGATTAGTAAGCAATGAGCTTTCTGCCAATTATAGCAAAGGTGTAATCACCATTCTAATGAACCAGTATAATACTCACTCCTGTTGACTTCAGTTTGGCCAGGGTGCCAAATGCAGGTGAAGTTTGCGACCACGGTACAGGTGAGGATAAATATTGTTGGTAATCTAATTTCAGCTTACTGTCTTCAGTAGAGAAGCACCTTAACTAATGAGTAGTTTGGAAGAGGTTGATGGAGAGTATTGTTTGGTAACCACAGAAGAAATGTTTTAATTATATTTAATGCCTAAACTGTTATGTCTGGTTCATATTTCTAACAGTCTAAACTAATGAAGTTTTGCGAAGTGACTTGATGCGCAGCAGAGCAATGCCAAGGCATAACCTTGACTGTGTAGTTTTCGGTTTTCTCAAGCTTTTTATGAACCTTAAGAATCATAGAATTGTTTAGGTTGGAGCAAACCTTTAAGATCATCAAGTCCAACTGTTAACTTAGCACTGCCAAGTCCACCACTAAACCATGTCCCTAAGGGCACATCTACACATCTTTTAAGTACCTCCAGGGATGGTGACTCAACCACTTCCCTGGGCAGCCTGTTCCAGTGTTTGATAACCCTTTTGGTGAAGAAATTTTTCCTATATCCAATCTAAACCTGTCCTGGTGCAACTTGAGGCCGTTTCCTCTTGTCCTACTGCTTGTTACTTGGGAGAAGAGACTGACACCCACCTTGCCACATCCTCCTTTCAGCTCGTACACAGCAGTAAGGTCTCCTCTGTTGGAGGATTTTTAATACAAAGGGGTCATCCTGTGAACACTCCAAGCACCGAAGAACTGCTAACAACTATGTAGGCCAAGCACCGAAGAATTGCTAACAACTATGTAGGCTTTGTTAGTTTGAAGGCTATGTGAAAACATTGTAGCGATGTTAGAAATGCTGAGACCAACAAGATATGAGAAAGTGTGGTGAATTCAGCGTGCGAAATGTAGAACTTCACCCAGGATATAGGAGGGGTGATTGTCCGCGTGGACAGATGCTTTAAGCCAATTATAATATGTTGCTTGCCGCATGCGCAGCTCGTGCAACCAATCAGCAAATTGTCGGCGCGTGATGCGGAATCAGAACTTCTATAATAACTGAGCTATCTCTGCAATAAACTGGCATTAACCTGATCACATTGGTCGTTGTGTTATTGTCCGAGCCTTCCGCGTTGACAAGTGGCGCCCGAACAGGGACCCTCAGATCGGTGTTGGGATCAGCGAATACCCGATGAGCAGCCGACGGACGGAGGGGGCGGAAGAAGCCGGTCGATAAGCGAGTGCTGCCCCGGCACTCGGGAAGACGCTATAGCGCATCAAGGTAGGGAATCTCGCTCTGGCCAAGCGAGCGGCCGGGGAGGAGATGGGGTCTACGCTCTCCAAAGAAGAAGAGGCAGTAGTTAAGCTCCTCCAATATATACTCTCTACGAGAGGATTGAAGTATCATACGCCTACCTTGAAGGTGCTCTTAGCATGGGCGCGGGATAAAGGACTTATCCCCACTGTTGCTGCCGCTTTTGCTCAAGATACGTGGGCTAAAATAGGAGCGGTGTTGTGGGATGACGTAAGTAAAGGATCCAAGGAGGCGCAGAAACTCTCCACTGTGTGGAGGTTAGTATCAGAGACTTTGAAAACAATGCAGGCAGAACGTGCTACAGCTGCCTCTGCCTTTGCAGCATTAACACCCGGAGTTAAGGATGTTTCCCCCACGAGTCTTTCTTTTGGGGGATTGCCAGAAGCTGTCGTCCCTCAACCCCGGGGCTGCAGAATAACGCAGAGGAATGTAGCGAGTCGCGCCGTTACTGCCCCGAGCCAGCCTACTCCCGCTACAGACTCTCTTGAGACACCTGTTTATGAAAGTGGAAAAGAGGAAGAAACTATGTTTCCTCCTCCCCCTCCCAAAGACACTGTTGTTGAAAATACCGAAGGAGACCCCCCTGAGGATTCCGGGGATCAGTCAATGCCGTACCCTCCTCTGCCACCCTCTACTCCGCCATCACCCAGCAGCAGCACTAGAGTACCACCTGGTGTACTGACAGACCATCAATTCTGGGAGTTGTTAAAAAAGTTGGAAGCGATGGAAGCTCGTCTAGATGATCAATTCAGTTCATGAGCTCCTCCAGTTTACCCTGCTCCTTTGCCACTGCCTCATCATGCCTTGTCGTGGCCACCATCGTCGGAAAATGCGGGGGGTGGGGGAGCGGTAAGAGGGGAGAAAGAATTGAAAAACCGATGGAGGGGAGTAATTAGAGACGCGGCAATTGAGGGCATGTTTCTTGATCCTATGGCATTTCCGGTGTTTGCTAATGTGGGGGGTGGAAAGGATTGGGAACCGTTTGATTGGAAATTGTTAAAGGAGGCGAAACAGGCTGTTAATCAATATGGACTAGGCTCTCCTTATACCAGGGCTATGGTAGAGCATTTATTTACTGCGAATTTACTCACACCACATGATTCAAAGCAGATTTCTCAAATGTTGCTCACCCCTTCTCAGCAGTTGCAGTTTTTCAGTGTGTGGCAGAACCTATGTGATCAGGCTGCTGCCACCCCGCGTCCTCAAGGTGATCCTTTGTATGGGGTACAAACACAGATGTTAATGGGGACGGGACCTTACGTTCGGACTGACTGGCAAGCTAATTTTGCTATGGAGGTTTTGCAACTCAGTCAACAGCTAGCTCACAGGGCTTTGCTAGGGATTAGAGGGGAAAAAACTCCTGCTTTTACAAATGTTTGCCAAAAATCTACGGAGCCTTATTCTGAATTTGTTGATAGATTGCATGCGGCTATTTCTGCTCACCCTGACCTTGATGAGACCATGAAAGCGAAGTTTTTAGACTTACTTGCTTTTGATAATGCAAATGATAAAACCAAAAAAGCTCTTAGTAGCCTACCTCGAGGCAGTACCACTGCTCAGCTGCTGGAAACAGCAGAACGGGTGCTTTCCCAAGAACAGGCTACGGTTATGGCTGCTGCTGTTGGAGCTGCGGTACGTCCTTTGATGCAACAGCAATCAAAAGGAAAATGTAATAATAACGATAAGAAAAGGCATTCTCCTTTCAGCTTGTACACAGCAGTAAGGTCTCCTCTGAGCCTCTTTTTCTCCAGGCTGAACAACCCCAGTTCCCTCAGCTGCTCTTGTGGTTGAGAACCTTCACCAGCTTTGTTGCCTTTCTCTGGACACACTCCAGCACCTCAATGTCATTCTTGTAGTGAGGGGCCCAAAAGTGAACACAGTATGAGGTGCAACCTCACCAGTGTGGAGTACAGAAGGACGATCACTTCTCTAGTCCTACTGGCCATACCATTTTGGATACAAGCCAGTATACTAGTGGCTGCCTCGGCCATGCCGCCAGCTCATATTCAGCTGTCTGTCGACCAACACGCCCAGGTCCCTTTCTGCTGGGCAGCTTTCCAGCCACCCTTCCCCAAGACTGTAGCATTGCATGGGGCTGTTGTGACTCAAGTGCGGGACCGGCACTTGGCCTTGTTGAACCTCATACCATTGGCCTTGGCCCATCGATCCACCCTGCCAAGATCGCTCTGTAGAGCCTTCCTGCCATCAAGCAGATCAACACTCCTGCCCAACTTGGCGTCACCTGCAAACTTACTGAGGGTGCACTTGATCACCTCCTCCAGATCATTGATAAAGTTGTTAAACAGAACTGGCCCCAATACCGAGCCCTGGGGAACACCACTTGTGACCAGCCGCCAACTGTATTTAACTCCATTCAACATAACTCTTTAGGCATGGCCATCCAGCTGGTTTTTTACCTAGTGAAGAGTATGCCCATCCAATCTATAAGCAGCCTGTTTCTCTGGGAGAATGCTGTGGGAAACAGTGTCAAAGGCTTAACTAAAGTCATGTAGACAACATCCACAGCCTTTCCCTCATCCACTAAGCAGGTCACCTTGTCATAAAGGAGATCAGGTTAGTCAAGCAGGGCCTGCCTTTCATAAACCCATGCTGACTTGGCCTGATTGTCTGCTTGTCCCGTACGTGTCGTGTGTTGGCACTCAAGATGATCTGTTCTGTAATATTCCCTGGCACTGAGGTCAGACTGACAAGCCTGTAGTTCCCCAGGTCCTCCTTCTGGCCCTTCTTGTAGATGGGTGCCATATTTGTTAGCCTCCAGTCAACTGGGACCTGCCTGGTTAGCCAGGACTGATGATGAATGATGAAGAGTGGCTTGGTGAGCACTTCTGCCATATCCCTCAGTACCCTTGGGTGGATCGCATCCAGCCCCATAGACTTTTGCATGTCTGTCACAGTTTGGGCTGTGTTGGCCAATGACAAGACAACAGACGCTCTCTTCCACCTCTCACTCTAAGGAGAGGAAGAAGAGAGATAAAGCGATTTATGAGTTTCGAAAAAACTACACTACTTTAATGAAATATTAATAATAAAATAAAATGGAAATAGTGAAATGGATATATTATATAGAATCCTAGAATGTGTTGGGTTGGAAAGGACCTTTAAAGGTCATCTAGTCCAACCCCCCTGCAGTAAGCAGGGACATCTTTAACTAGATCAGATTGCTTAGAGCCTGATCAAGCCTGACCTTGAATGTCTCCAGGGATGGGGCCTCCACCACCTCTCTGGGCAACCTGTTCCAGTGTCTCACCACCCTCATTGTAAAGAACTTCTTCCTAATGTCTAATCTAAACCTACCCTGCTCTAGTTTAAAGCCATTGCCCCTCGTCCTATTGCTACATATATAACCGTATCAAGTTCCCAGGAAGATGTCACTGGCAGGCACTGGGGAAGTTCCAGACTGGACTCAGTGACATGTGGGAACTGGATTCCATATCTACCTTCAGGAACGCATGGATCGGGATCAAAGGTAGACAAGCTAACAGGATCCTCCCTGGGAGTAAGTCATTGAAGAAAGAGAGCCAGTGAAGAAGTCAAGATATTGAAAAAGCCAACCTGACCCCTTTGATCCCTTAGCTTTTATACTGAGCATGGCAGATAGGATGGAATACCCTGTTGGTCAGTTTTGGGTCACCTGTCCTGTCCACTCCTCCCCACAGGTGCGACCCCGCCACGTGGTAAACAACCAACTCATCTGACCCTGGCTGCTACAGCAACAAGTATAAGAAGGGCCTCTCTGTTAATTTCAGAGAGTTAGAAGAGGCTTAACCAAGAAGCAAAACCACTGAACAGAAACTTGCCTCTGCTCCACCCCAAACCAGGACACAGTGTCTGAGGTTAGGAGGTTGCTAACCATTTCCCCTTGGATTATGGGGGCATCATTCTGCTCCCCATCCCTGTCTTCCAGCTCAGGGGGCTGGGAACCCAGAGAAGAACTTAATATAAAACTCTTTATTTGTAATGGGTCAAATATTTATTTTTAAAGTAATGCAGTGTTGTAGACTGATGGTCATATTGCAGAGGGGCTAAGCAATCTGTAGAGAAATTCACTTCAGGTGCCAAGACCCTGTGATGATCACGTAGATTTGTGTGTTCAGTATCAGATGGCGTTTCTGAGGGACGAGAAGACCTATGATTGATGGGCATGTATGCAGGTAAATATATTTTGCCAAAAGAAAACGGCATTGTTTTATTCAGTGTTTTTGGAAGAGGTCAGAGCTAAAGATGTTCTGAAAAAACATCCAGGCACATTATGGTAATGCAAGGCTGCAATAAGGTTTGTTCTTTAGACAATGACAAATATTCAGAAATGAGGTGTTGCTCTCTAGAACCTTGTGTTGGGGAGATAAAATGTCTTTGCCACTTTGGATTCAAGCAGCAAAAAAAGTTGCCGTGTAAAAGATAGAAAAGTGGCCTAATAGTCTACATCACTCAAATTTCCAAATTTTAGCAAAAATACCCAGTTTAGGTATAACAGAGCAGTGGACTTTGAAAGCGAATGATAATTACTGGTAAATGAGTTTCTAATTTACATTGTTTTAAAACTGAGCTGTGCCATTCTGTGATGGCGAGATCTTATTTTTAAAGGAATAGCTGGTATTTTACAGACATATGTAATGACAATACAAATAATGTAAAATATCCAGCTTAACACAGACTAACATGACAGGTTATAGGGGCGTATTATATAAATGTCATGTTTTTCCCCTCTGTTGGTGAATTGTTCCAGATCCTGAATAATCTGAAGATTAAGAGCTTGCTGTAGAAATGGTCCGGAAGAGTGGTATATTTCTGTGCATCAGGGAATGTGGGAGAGCTCTACAGTGATTGCAAAAGCAAAATAAAATAAAGTAGATTTATTTGTTTATTTTCTGTCATTTAGACAGATCCACTGGGCTTGGCGATATGAGAAAAGGGCGTTCCCTTAACTAACAGCTTGACTAATTGAGTTATTGTCATGAGGTATTGAATAACGTAGTCTGAGCCCTACAGATGACCGTATCTCAAGGCAGCTGGTTGAGCCTGAGTGCTAGAAGGACTTATGCAAGGAACATAACTTGAAGGCGGGAACGATGTGTCCTTTCTTGACAAATAATCCATGTGGATTGCTTGTGGATGTCAAGTCCTCACGTCGTGTCTTTGAGTAATGCTTTCTAGTTTCTCAGTGAGCAAGGAGATACCATCCTAGTGTGTAGATCAGGATGTACCTTCAGGGTTTCCTGTGTTTCCTCGTGTCTCAGCTGGAATGTAGCGGGGCTAACGTTCTTGTGCTCAGGAAACGCAGATAAGCAGTGAGCGCCGTGGCTGGTGTTCCTGAGGGACATGCCTCTGCATACGCATCTCCCCCTGCAGCCCCAGCTTGTTTTTGTGTAACGTTGAATCCAGCTTGAGGTGTTGATTCTGATCCTGGAGGATCTCAGTGGGCTGAAACTAGTATTTAGAAGACTAAATGAATAATGAAGGCCAAACCCCAAAATTTCGTTCTTCTGTCATGCTGGAGCTTCTGCAGTAAAGAGGAAATATGTGTTAGAAGTTGAGCTTTCTGGGGGGTGTGTGTGTGTGTCTGTTTGGGGACTGTAGAATGAACTCCCAGTTTGTTTCCGCATCTTCCAGTGTAACTTTGGGGTATGTTTGTTAAATCTTATCTTTTTCTTACACATAGCTAGCGTCTTGCATGTGTGTAGTTCCATAAAATTCTTACTCCATTACACACATTGCTCCCTCTGCAGAGAGAATGAGAGAGAAAACACATGATGGACAGTCATATGGCATAGTGCGTTACTGGAAAATACTGGGAGGCTATTGTGGTAAATTAGCATAAAGTAGAATATGTTCTTGACTAAATTTGTACTACCAAATGAGAAGGGAATGGAAGTTATGTTTTCAGGGTTCAATTAAACTCTTCTAAAGGTATAAATAGAATTATAGAATCTGTATTTTATATGTATGTATATTATTTAAGTTAATAAATATAAATATTTTTAAATGTAAGCCTGAGCTCTTAGACAGTGAGTTGCATATGTAGAATAGTTCTCTCTTAATTACTTCTTTGACCGAAGAATGAAGTACTCCTGTGACTGCTGGGATAAATTAGTGGGTCAGTATCAAGCAGAGTAGCAATCCTGGCACTTGTTCTGAGCCCATTTGGATGAGAGTTATGTTTTGAGTTTCCTATGCTCTTGGTTTAGTATTTTTGCAAGTGTCTTAAGTGTTTCTGAATAAATTTCATAGAGTGACTCTGTAGTTTGAGCAAAATGAACATTGCATATTTTTATTTGGATGGATGTCAGTTTCAGAGCACTTACTAAGCAAGGTATAATTTTTGCACTCTTACAGGAAGCATGTACAGCTCTATAATTTTATCATGATTTCATATGTACTTAATGCACCAAACAAATAGATTCCAATGCAAATCCTGAACTGCCTTGTGACCGCAGTTAGAATGGAAGGTAACTGTAAAACTGCAGTGACATGTTTGTGTTCTTGTATTTACTGATCATTATAGAGGAAAAGCTTCTCATGTCATGTAGAAGAAAATTGTGATCTGATAAGAATCTTATAAAAAGGATGACAATAATCCTCTTAAGGATTCTTCTGTCTTAGGTCAGCAGGCCATAAGTGTTGTGTTGGGTGTTTTTTGTTTGTTTTTTTTTTTTTTTTTTTTTTTGCAAAGGTGTTTCTTAGTAGCCTGGAACTTGTAAACATTTTTCTGGGTTTTAGATTTTTTGCCATCCAAAGAACCTGGAAACCATGAGATGTTCATTACAAATTGCTAGTCTTGCCATTTTCTGATATTTGCCATTAATTTGCAACACACACAAAAAATTGCACGCGATGTAGCACGATAAAGTTTAAGCTGCAATTTAATCCATCATTCTTGCTGAAATTAACAGAACTAAAGTACAAGATAAAAGTGATATAAGCATAGCATGACAAAGTTGAAATAATGAGCTGAGACTTGCGTCTCTGTTGGCATTTGGGATTCCAGTGCTCTACTAAGAACTTAAGAATGGATGGAGGATGGCAGGGTCCTAAAACTAGTTAGGCAATTAAAAGTACACTGAAAAAGCAGCCTGGAGACCTGTTAATGATTTTAAAGGAAAGGAAGACAGCAGTAGGGTGACCCAGTGGAGCGCTGTTACTATTGTGTAGCTTTTGCTCTAAGTCTGTAATTTGAGAAATCACTTGGAAAATGAGATGTCTTTGTTTACATGGTGTTCCTGTCTCTGGTGGTCTTGATGCGTTTTAGGGTAGAGGAGTTGAGCAAGTAGGCAAGTACAGCTTCTTTTGGATTTGCATTTGCTCTAACCTGTAGCTTTGGCTATTCAAATGTCTACAGAAAAGCCTGACTTTAATTCTGGCGTACAGCTCCTCATGGTAACTGCTGAAAGGAACCCATGGATGATTCAGCACTGGAGGCAGTGCCAGCTTGAATTGAGCAAAGGTGTAAGGAGTAATACTTACTAGTCCTGGAATCTCAAAAAAACCAACAGCAAAGATTTTTTTGTGTAGGGTCAGTATTGTGTTTGTAATGGAGCATGATGTTAAAATTCAGAGATCTTTCAGTTTGTGGAGGTTTTGATTCTTAGACTAAGGATGTTCTAACACAGCTCTGGGAGCTCCAAAGCGTGAGCTGACTGTACTGGGTTTTCATGTTGTCTCCCAGTGTAGTATTGGGTTGGGTTATTTACACGCCTAGCTAAATTAACAGGGCAGCGCTTAAGAAAAAACAAAATAAACCACCAATCAACAAACAAACAAAAAACCCCAAAACAACCACAAATCCTGTAAGTGGACATATGCTTATGTTTATACAGATGTAGAAAGTCGATGATGAACAGTTTCTGGGTTCCTTTGCACCCCCACCCCCCCCCCACCCCCCCCAGTTTTTTTTGTTTTGTTTTTGTTTGCTTGTTTTTTTTAAGAACATTAAAATCCCTCTCTTTTTCTTATTCTCCCCCCTCCCCCCCGCCCCCCCTTGGAGAAGACTTTGAAAAGTAACAATTGTGTCTTTCATACTATCTGCCATTGGAAGGTTAGGCAGAAGGTACGTGGCAAAGGTACCCTCATAATTTTTTCACTAGCTCAGGTCAGTATTCTCAAGTGGCAGGAGAAACATGGACAGCAGCTCTCTCTGGTGACTGTTCAGCAAAAATACTGACTTTGACTCTCCTGGATGAAGGTTAGCTTGTACTTTGAAAGTGCAGTTCAGTAATAACCTACTTAGGTAGCATAAACTTTCTGAGCCCGTATGAAAGAAAATTGAGTCAGTCCAGGAGAACTGGCCACAATAACTCTTGGTGTTTCAGCAATGTATTTTTGCCTTATTTTGAGATTTTTTTTGCCACGTATTCCATTTAGGAAATTGAAGTAACATTTCTGTATTTTTTTGCTAGCCTTTTTGCTTCCCTTAAAAAAAAAAATTGCCAATAATTGTTTTTGAAATACTAGTAAAAATTTTTTTTGGGGGGGGGGCAGGAGAAGAAAGCAACCTACAAAATCTGATCAGCTTGGGGCTAAAAAATAAGTGTTAATTTGATGTCTAGGCAAACTCCCCGTAAGTAATGTAATGGGATATATTAAGTGTCAGGAACCTCCAGATATGTAGCTGCTTAATCTAATCTAGCCCCTAACCACTAACTCATTCATTCTTGTTTTGCTTAAACACTTTGAGCTACTATTTTTTCCTTTTAATATATTCTGCTACTTTTATTGTGTTACCTATTCCCCCAAAAATTTTTTCCTCTCCGTTTTTTCCAAGTCCCCTGCTCATGTTCTACCTCATTCTCTTTCTCTCTTGGTCTTCTAATACTTTTTTTTATGTTGTTGCTCTGCCTTCTTTAGCTTTCCACTCTTGTCTCCTTCTTACAACATTCACAGCTGCTTTGCCATTCTTCCATCTCTCCTGAAATTTTCTAGTACGCTCATCCACTTGCTTTTCCCCCCATCAGTTTTTTTCTAAAACTTATGTTGTTTGAATCCTTTTCCATACTTTCTCTGGTATCTTCTTTGACCGTTTTTGGCTTGAATGTATTTGTAGGTAGAATAGGTAAACTTTGACTGTCTTGGATTACTCCATTAGTCTAAACCTTCCCCACTCATTGCAGAACTAATGAGGAGGGGGTAAAAAGTGTTGTCAATTTACCTAAGGAAGAAGGCATTGTTGCTTGGCTATGAAGAGACACAGTTACTACTAAGTGGTCATTATTAGTACTAGTGTGAGGAACATGATATACTACCAAATATCTTGTGAGTCTCTATTTTTGTGGGACCTAGAACAATGATTGGTGTACCCAGATACCCTGGTAATCTTGTGTTTCATTAGTTGCTCATGAATTCTCACTATCCACTGTGTATTTCCTGATTGCTTATTATTATCTGAGCTGTTTGATATAACTCTGTTTCATAACAGATTCATCATGTTAGTTCAGTGATGAGTAAGAGTACCCAAACTTGTAAAACCTAGGACGTCCTGGAAGCTCTCTACTCACTTGAGGGTGACACATCATCAGTGCTAATTTGCAGTGATAGAGTCCTTTTGCAACAAGTATGGAAGTAATAGTATTTTGCTATGGCTTATCAGTAGCTTTGACGACCAAGCTTGTCGTCCTGGTCCACCTCCAAGTTGAAAGATGTTCACAGCGCAGACACCATTCATTGGTGTAGTCAGTGGTGGGATGAACAAGTGTTGGTCACAGATCGACAAAGCGTAGCCTAAAGGAATCTTCTAATTGAAACCTTGACTGCTGTGGCTCTAGATTGAGCTGTATGGGTGAAAGTGAGGAGGCTTAAACTGTTGCCTGAATGCTGCCTGCTGTGGAAGTAGTCAAAAAGTTTAGATGAAGTTTCATAAACTTTATGATTTTGAAAAATACGCTTTATTGAAATTCTTTTTATTGTCAGATTGTTTTTAATTCTTGATCTTGTGATGAAGGAAATGGAAGCCCTTCATCCATGTGTTCTATTAAGGGGCTGAAGCTTGTAAGATTTTCCATACATGAGTAAAGAGAATTTTGATTAATATATTTAAAAGTGTATCTACACTATAAAATTTTATTAATGTATATGATTAAGAGTATGTTTGTTAAGCAGTATCCCCTGTTGCTTGTAATGCTATTCCATATGCACTAAAGGCACTCAAATAAAATGGTAGATCTACACTGGTTTCAGACTACTCGTCCCAGTAAATGGTGTTTATTGAAAACCTAAATGAATTGATGGGGGAGTATTGGCAAGCAGTAGAGGGGTTTGCAGTGTCCAGGATCACTGCGAAATTGCCCAGGAGTCTCCTGCTTGGTGAGAACTTGGTCAGGTTGATCAGTGAGAAATTTATGGTCAGGGAAATAATTCTCAATTTTGTGATCGATTATCTGAAGAGACACTGATTATCAAGAAAAGTGGTGGAGCATGTCCTGTCGTACACTTCTAATCATGCTTTTTGCATGTGCTGGAAACAGTGTGTTAATGTTGTGCTTTTCTTTTTGTGCGTGTTCACTCATGAAAGTCAGCTTGCGTTTGTCCCACTGTATTTATTGCTGTGTATATAATGTTGGTACTGGTTAGATGTTACATTTTGGAACACAGTGCCCAACTGCTGCCCTGCCTGTATAATTATTAAGTATAGAGAATGGGTTGGGAAAACAGGTTTGAAAAAAGCACCTATTATAAATGCATGATTAGTGACTTCACAAAGCATTCGTAATATTGACAGCCAGTCAGGAAAATTAAATGAATGCAATCGGGATAGTGATTACTTTTCTCAAGAAGTGTGTTTAAGAAAGAGAGGGCAAACATTTGTACTTCTTGGCATCTTAAGACCAAAATTCTACTGTAAAAAGTGGCTTACAGAATTGTGACTCATCAGGTGCAAGGGTATGTGTATGACAGGACCTTGAGTTAGCGAAAGCTTTGGCCTGGGTGTCACTAGACCTTCTCTTGAAGTGAACTTCTCAAAGAAGACCAAAAGGCTTTCAAATTCAAATTTGCAAGTTTTTATTTGAATAAAAACTAGAAAGTTAGCTTGTTACAAAATAGAATCTTCACAGGGACCTGTGGGGAATAGATGTAGACTTAAAGAGATCTGTGTGTAACTGCCTACTTTGTGCAGGTAGGTCCTTGCTTTGATAGTTGGTGGCAGCAAAGCAGGAGAGGTTTGTTTGGTTTTTTAGAGCTTTTTTGTCACAAGGAGATTTTACTTAACTAGAAAAATCATAGTCCTAGGTTTACTAAATAACTGGTAGATATGGATACTGAAGAGTAATTGGGGAATTATTTTGTCATTAAGTTGATAGGGAAAGTATAGGAAACAGTCTCAGCGGAGGCAAATGAATACAGAGTTTTTAGACGTTGGGAAATTATAAGGAAGTTCTTAAAATTAATGTAAGAAAGTTACTGTTGATCTCTCTGTCCCCCATTCTGGACATACTTTGGTTTTAGTATGTGTTTTTATTTTTCATGCTTAATGTGGTGTTTGCTTGTACTATTGTACAAGAAGATGATGCTAGTTCTTTATGCAATCATCATCATCAAACTAATTAATAACAGTAATGTACATACTGGAAGCTATAGTTATTCTGCGGGCATTTTGATTTTAATTATGAATAAATGTTCTGACAGTACACATGTGGTTGCAGAGTAGCATGTGTGAGCATATCCTAGTTTTGCTTAATATTTTATATGTAGTCTGCATCATTTGTCTAGTTTTATTCTAATTCTAGGCCTTATATTGTCTTGCATCTGCAATCCTATGACTTTTCCTTACAGTCGCCATACTGGCTTAAGCAGCTCAATCTCCCCTCCTGTCTTCACTTCTTCATTTTGCAGCATTATACCCTTCATTGCAACACTACAGGCTGAAGTGGATCAGGGACTGATCCTGGTGTTCAGTATCTCCCACTTCTTGGCTTTTCACTGCCACTGAGAGGGAAACCATAGCCCAATTCTCTGGATGCAATTTTGCTGGTCTGATGCATAGTTTTGGTTTTCTGTGGTCCAAAATCGGTTACTTGTAAATTACTTTAATTAAAATATGAATGTAGTATAAACATGAATATATTTTATATCCGTTAGAGACTTGCAGTAAAAGTATGTTATCAGATTTTTATGTCTTTATTTGATAAAAGGATGCAGAAGGCAGAGACTGCAGAGATGACTGATGAGAAGGGAGGGGCTGGTTGGAGTAGGGTTATTTTGGTAAATGGCCGTTAAGAGAGAAACTGAATTGCTCTGGCTATTTTAGAATTGGTATTTCAGCCCTTGTTGTAACAATTGTTGGTCCATGTCTTAAAAAACCCCCATATTACAGTACTTTCTGTCAATTTTTCTTATAACTTTATAAAACACGTGATTTTGTTAAAGGTTCTGATTCTATCTTGATTATCACTGTTCAGATGTATTAGTACTTGCTTTCACAAAGCCAGTTTCCTTTGAATCTGTGAATACTCGGTGTGTTTTAAAAGCTTTGTACAGTTTTAAATGGCTAAAGAGAAAATTGACAGGCCTGAAAGTTAACTCATAGCAAAGACCTTCTGAAAGTGAGGAGAGTTCTCAGACATCCAGATGGAAGTTTTATCTTTCTTTAAATTTTGATTTTAATAAATGCATACTCTCCTGTGCATTGGATGTAAATTACACATGCCACTTAATAGTGTCATTTTGATTATATTTTATAGATTATTAAAGTATCGTAGGTATTTACACAGGTTTATTAGAGCACTTGCTCAGTTTTCAGTTCTTTCAACTGAAAGTAGACAACAATGGTAATACTGCAGGTTATTACATTTTGGGGCCTAAATGTTTGGCTGTGCATTAGCACAAGAGTAAAATGTTGTGGAATTCATTGAAAGCTCTGAGTATCTGTCTGCTGAGAAGAAAATGATTTGCTGTTTTTTATCAACTAACTGTGAACATGTGTGAGGAACTGCGTATTTCATTTCAAGTCATCGCATCAAGATCAGCTCTGCTGTGGAGCTCAGTAGGTTTGTACCCCAAGTACCAGTGCACTCCCGGCTACGAATAATGGCATGAGGGTGCCTGGGGAAGTCCATTCTTAGAGATCTTTCAGAAAGGTTTGTACAGCTGTGAAAGAAGTGTTAGAGGATTAAGGAAAACACCAAAAAAAAGAAAAAGCAAACCTAAACCAAAAGAAAACCCCAAACGAACTAATGGTATGGTCTCTGTGGGAAGGTTGGGAACATGGAATACACATTTTATTGATATCTGCTGCCTTGTGCTATGCATATTAGGCCCCCATAAAATTTATTCTCATATACTTTTACTGTTTCCAAGTAGAAAAAAACACGGCATTAGGTATTACCCTGTTCCGAAGGTACCCTGAATTCCCAAGAACAATGAGAAATATTATTGTGTGAAACTTCTTGCAATTTTATTTTGTAGTGTGAATAGAAACCTCCTTAATAAAGAAAAGCAGATATGACCAGAACAATTGGTTTGTGGGGTTTTATTTTGTGGGCTTTTAGTCTTTGTTTGTTTGTTTGTGGGTTTTTTGGTTGGGATTTTTTTTTTTTTTTGTTTACCCCTATAGTTCGCATGGCTTGCTGATGTAGTAAGGCTGGCAAGAATTTCATGTAGTATTCTAGAATGGTTTTTCTTGAGAACAGCTTAATTATATTTTTCATTTTGTTCCCACACCTCCAGATACTTAACTGAAGGAAAAATGAAAACAAACTTTTATTATTATTTTAATGCTTTTGTCATTTGAAAAAATTATTTAATACCGACCCTACCTTAAAATGAGTGTAATCTTGAGTCATGTGAATCTGGCTGTAACTTGTGCTTCATTGTACCTTAACGGATTCCCATTTGATTTCAGCCTGTTTTTATTTGACTATGATATCTGTGTCGGTCAAAGGAAGTGTGTGCAAGCCATGTAGAACAATGCAACCAAACCCCCATTATATTCATGTAACATCATAGATTTTATTGATACTGTTTACATGTTGTCAAGTTCTGTGGTGGCTTATAGATAGCATAAGAAAGAGTGGAAGTTAGTTAAAAGTAATACGCTTGAAAAGTAGCCAATTGAACTTTTCTCTCTTTTTTGTTTTGTTTTGGTTTTTTGTTTGTTTTTCAGCACATATTTACAGTCTGTCTTTTGGAAGAAATTGTTAACCAATTAATTGTTGCCTGCTTGCTAATAGCAGTGAATTGTGAAGACCATTCTCCTTTCTTGTATTATTTGAAGGCAGGTAGTCAAGAAAGCAGTCACAAGTACTTTGCTTCCCCAGGCCCTTTATCTCCTTTAAGGCTGTAACCTTAGAAAGGATGCTAATAGAAGTGTTTTTTTTTTGTAGTGGGTGAAGGCTAATGAGTTTCTGTGGCTCCTTGACTTATCTTAGGTTTCAGCACTGCCTGCTGTGAGGCATTTGAATGTGTGTGAGTGACGTGGCCAGTGGAACAGCTTTAGGGTGACCTGGTTTTGGGACCTTCAGTTCTCCAGAGATGTTTGAGGCAGGAGGAATTCTCCTGCGTAGCTCTTCTTGTTGGGGTTCTCTAGAGCCACCTTTCTTGCATCTTCGGTAGCCTTTGGGGGCATGGGGTGAGCAGTTCCAATGGTACAAAGTGCGGTGTCGTAACTATACCACTCTCTCCTGCCCACAATTTCCTTTGGACAAAGCTGTTGTAGAGCTTACCCAAGGCTAATGAATATGAGATTGGCGTGTGCTGACCGATATCATCAATTAAACTTTACTGAGATCTTGGTGGTTCTTTGTGAAATGCAGTTTGCTAGCCCATTGAATCCTGTCACTGCCATAGTGCTGTAAGCAAAAAAAAGATTGAACAAACTGTTGTACTTTACCATGTCAGGTCAGAAAGCATGTAGCATCTTTATTACTACTGCAATCCATGTTTATTCTTTTCAGTGTTTAAGCAATGTAAAGTTGATGTGAAGTGCCTTGGGGTCCTTGCATCTCTATCAGTACTTTTTAAAATGATGCAGCTATATACTGTAATATTTGATAGGGCGTTTGAACTTGAAACTAGTAACTGTTGTGTACCTTGTTTTAATTAAAACAGATTCATGGTGCTTTGTCCTTCCATACAATTACTACCAGCTTCCAGTGTTTACCAAGCATTCCTTAACTTGACATACTCTTGTGTCAACAATAAGAAGTTTCACCATAGCTTGGCTTTTACTTGTATGTCCAAGTTTCAAGAAATAAACATCAGTTCTTTACTATTAAAATTTTTCTAGTTGAAATCAGCATAATTTTTCATTTATGTGTTGTATTGTGGCTTGGAAGGTCATTTGCTGGATTCTCGTGCTGACAGATGTACCTTTAAAAAAAAACGAAACAAAAAAAGTAGATCAGAGGCAGTGGAGTGCCCTCTAGTCTGAGGGTATACTTTCAGAGTCAAAATGTGTATTTAATTTCTGTACATTTCTGCTATTGTTAGCCTCTTACATACGTGAACATTGGATAAACTAAGCTTTCTGTGTACTCTTTTGATGCACTTGGTAAACTAACAAACTAATAAGAAGTTGACATTCCTTTTATTATTTTATTAAGTCTTTTATTTGCTGATAATTAAGAAAACAGAACAAAAGTAGTAAGTAGTACATTCTGCTTACTTTATTGGTGAAGCACATACTATTATTTTGTGTGAAAATGTTCCTATTGATGCATGTTGTGTGTTCATAGTACAGAAAAAAAATCCTCACTGTGTTTCAGTAAAATTGATTTTGCTATGGAAAGTGACAACATGGGGGTAATGATTGAATCTGAAACTTGTTTGCAGAATTAGAGTCTTGCTGTGTATTCGTGTACACATTCATGTATATTCATACAGAGTTATAAGTGACGCAGTGTTTTTAGAAATATAAATTAATCAAGCTTGATCTGTTTGACAGTTCATTCATCCATCTTTGGAGTGGAAGTTAATGATGGTGAATGTCAGCCGCCAGTGAAAGCGGTGGTATATCATAGAATTAAGTCTTGAATGCTGTTGTGTTTGCATTCTCCACTTCAGCCTGGATTTTTTTGCGTGAACTTTATTTTCTTAGTAGCAGGTGATGATTAAATTACCTCTACAACACATTGTTCAAGATCTCAAATACAAAATAGTAATACAGTTCCTATAAGGGGTTTGTTTGTTAATCTGAGCTCTGTTTTACAAAAACTGTATGAATGCTGCTCCTTTGAAATTGATCTTCAAAAAGAAATCCTGTTTTGTGTAATAAGATGCCAGACTCACAAAGATTTCCTTTCTTGTTTCATAGACGTTCCATCTTCAGAGCAGCCTGAACTGTTCCTAAAGAAACTTCAACAGTGCTGTGTCATTTTTGACTTCATGGACACGCTTTCAGACCTTAAAATGAAAGAATACAAGCGCTCCACTCTTAATGAACTGGTGGACTACATTACAATAAGCAGAGGCTGTTTGACAGAGCAGACTTACCCTGAAGTAGTTAGAATGGTGAGTTCCTTCTTTCTCATTGTCTCTTTAAATCCACTTGCAATTCCAGTTACACATTGTGGGTGAAATTCAACCCTGGAGTAGGTGGATTAAATGAGGCCTTTGGTTTGTGTTTTTTACTAGATATCACTTGGGAATAAATCTCCAAAGACAAAAATAACAATTTTTATATATGCTTAATTAAAGTCGTGTAGATGATGGTGTTGATTATAGTGTCACAAGTGTGTGAAAGGAAACCTGGATTGTTTCCTGATGGAGAAAGCCAGCAGCCATGAAATCAGAGTCCCTCATGCTTCCCCCCACCTGCCTTCCTCTCCCCCTCCAATGTAAATAATGGAATAATTTTTGCAAGTTTCTTATCTTTCTTTGAACTTTATCCAAGCTCTTAAGTGTGTACTTTAGACAGAGATAACTTAAAGTGTGCAGAGATTATGATTTTCAAATAATAAATGCTAAAAATGTTGTATAGGATAAGTGTGAAAATTTCCTGGTTGTGTTATGTGGATTCATAGCAGCTAACGTTAAAAGTGAGCAAGATTTCTCAACGATAAAGCCATACCTTTTATATAGAAATTGTCAAATAATAATGTGTTCAGTGTAAAAATGGAAACAATACCAGATGCTATATGCTAAAGAATGTTCATTGCGATTGGCAAAATCAATCACTGCTTTAAAATGTTTATTCTGTACTAGCATACGGAACCCTTATAACCTGTTACCTGAAAGAGAAGGCAATTAGTTAAATATAGATTTGGTGATGTTGGTTTCCTAATGTTACTGTGTGATCATGGAATCCACTGGCTATATGCTGTAAGAAGAAAAACATGAATAGATTTTACATGGTATTGTATATGTTCCTTATTTCTTTTCTGACACACAGATACGTGCTGTGTTGCTTGTCTGTAATATTTAAAAGTAGCTGTAAATTGTGACAGAATCATCAAGGGGTTAATAGTGAAGAAAAACACCAGAATTAAGGGTATATGGAAAAATTTTAATATGGCTTCTTTGTGTGTATGCATTGTCAGAAAGATTATAATTATGTGATCAGATTCTTCCCCTTCTCCCCCACCCTCCCTTTCTCCCTCCTGTACTGGACCAATCTCTGAATGAACTGCTTTTCATTCTGCTGTGTTGCTTGTTCAGGATGTGGTCTAATGCACCATTCAGATACCAGTCGGAATACAGAATTATTAGTTCTTTGCTGAATTCTTTTGCTGGTGCTGCACTGTAGTATCTAAATGGTTTGCAAATGTTAATTTAATCTCCCATGTACCCCTTGGGATCAAAAAATTATATCGCACTCGTTGTATAGACAGGACACTGATGGACAGGTAACTTCAGGAAAATTGGTTGCTTTTTCTGTGTGTAGAAGATGCCTCCAGACTCACCTCCTGGGAGAATTTAGTTGTTTGTGGTTTGTTTGTTTGTTTTTTAGTGTTTCTGTTATTGAGGTTGTAGTCTCACATTGACTTTGGTTATAGTTTTTTACTGTAGCAAGATTTGTAGAATAAAGACTGCAAGTTAGTGCTGTCGTAGGTTGGGCCCCAAGAAAAAAGAAGAATTTGATCTGTAACTGCTCATAAAGTTCAGTTTGAATCATAGATCATACCCTATGAAGCAATCTGAACTTAAACTGTAGAAGAGATGCAAAACCCCTTTGGTGATGTCCTATTCTCCCTGCAGTCACTTATGTTGATTCACAAAACTGTTTAAATACTTAAATATAGTCTGTAACTATGATACGGAGTCGTCACTGGAAGTAAAGATAATAGCATGAATTTTTCCAGTGGATTTCACAGATATTTGCTAATGGAGCTTCAGGAATTCCAGTTTCAGCTTAGCTCGTTTCTGGTGCAAAACTGTTGTCTTCTCCAGTATTCCCCTGATCCTTTCATTGTATCATGCCCTTCTTCATCTTACTTTCTTCTGCCTTGCATTTGAGCTCCAGTACTGAACTCGAGCTGTTTTCTCTTCGGTGCAAAGGTACCTAAACAGCGGAGGACTGAGAATATTCTCAAGTCCTATATCTGGCCACTTAGTGGTTCCTGACTGCCCAAACCTGGATTTTTACAAATAAAAAGACACATAATTAAGTAGGGAAGTGGACATATTTTTTCGTGAAGGATTTCCTGAGGAAGTTGTAATCTTTAAATTTTGTAAGAAACTCTAGCCTGCAACAGACACCTGTGCTGTGTTGAAGGTGTGAGCTATTGGAAAGTCAGTTTCAGAATTGGAAAGCTGGTGTACCCTAATTGTGCCTCTTGGTGTATGTGATCGCCAGCAGCGTTCTTGGTGTATGTGATCTTAGGGAAAAAACTTTGGTGGTAGAATTCCATGTGAGCAGGATGAGCTCCGCTATTGAATTTATGTGAGTGAATCTATGGCAAATGCATGAATGATTTTTGTTGGTCATCCCAATGAATGCTAATGTGGTGTTTCTACAAAACCACATCATCAGGGCTTTTGTGCATTGCAGGTATTTTGTATTTTACGGATAGGCGATTTGGTAAAAGTCCTATTTTTCCTCCTGGTCTTTGCCTATAAAAAGCAAGACATCTCCATCACTTTGAGTGCAGTTATACAGGTCCTAGAGGGAAAGTTAGGACTCCTAATATTATATAAAATAAGTTTTCAGCACATATTGCTTGGTGAATAGACAGCATTAGTCACTTCGTGCTGAAGCATCATGTTTGGTGTAACTTGTTCTTTGCAATAAGTGCATGTTTGTGTTTCATGCAGAATTGTGCTCATAATCGTATACTGAGACAGACTTAACTGTACCCACTTGGCTTCATGAGTGCAGTTGCCACCTTTATCTGCTTTTGAGGATTTCCATGTAGGTCTCCAACTGTGTTCACAAAGGAGCTGTCGAGTTGACAATCTCTGACCTGCCATGATAGTGAAGAAAACAGCAGTGTCTATGTCCTGACCAAATTAGCGTCCCCATTGACAGTCTGCCACACTTGTCATGGGAGCATTTTGATTGAAAGACCAGTATCTTAAAACTGATCAAAATGGCGCAGAAGTGTTCTTTGTCCCTTTGCAAGGTCTGCTCCCTGTTACGTTTAGGGTTTATGAATCCAGGATTTAGTATTTCCTGCTTGGCCCTTTGGGCTACTGTGATTTGGAGATGAAGTATTCTAAAGAGGAGAAAAAGAAAAGCTGTTTTGTGAGTTTTAGCATCATTTCACAGCAGAAAAAAAGGCGCACCAGTCTGAAGCTGATATTTAAAAAGTTACTAATATTTATAAAGAAGGATTAATGGCTAAAATGCTTTTGTAATGATCTAAAATGTCCAAAAAAGTGATATCTGTGGAAGAACCTTTTTTTTTGTTTTGAAGTTTTATAATGTACGTGTATATTAATGTTCTCTGTTCATGACCCAAAAGGAATTTGGCTTTATAGATACTAGGATAGAAAAAGGTTGCCTCTGAAACTCTTCAGAAACTCTGAAAGTTTTAATTACTTCTAAAACGTAGTGGTGTTATGATGTAGGGGTTTGAAAAACAGTCATTTGTGGTAGCCAGCCTAACAACTCCTGGATATTTTTACTGCCAGTCATCCTAAATTCGTGCCATTAAAACCTTAATCTCTAATTGTAATGTCACACGTTTTCATCTTGTTTTCTTGAGCATATGATATGATCTTGTATATAGTTGAATGTGAAATCACTTGGCTGTTTGTCAACCTGTGTGCAAGTCCGCTTCTTTAAACCGCTCTCTTTACCTTGATATATACACAAGTGTTTGGCGTGTTACTGGTTATTTGAAAAAATAAAATTAAATTGAATGTACTAATGGCCACCAAAGCAAGCTTGCAGTGGCCTCATCACTGTCATCAATATCAGTTGATGGGAAGAGAGTTTGGGATTTGTGCTAATGGCCATAAGCTGGACAGATTTATTCAGGAGAGAATTGCTCAGTGCGCTTCCCCTGCAGTGTGATGTGTTGTTCAGAAGGGCATATGACATTCTTTAGAATTAGGCTAGTCTTAGGAAAAAAGGCCCTTGCCAATTAAACCACACTTTGCTAAGAAGGAAATGCCAGTAATATGGCTTCATGAGACAATAATTGGACACTTAATCTAAAATTTGTTCCTGTCTGAGCAAAATGTGGAGGCTTAAACTAATGATGCTGATTTTGCTGGTAGATTAAGCAATGGTCGTTGAATGAAATGAATGTTTGTTATTATCTGTTGTATCCTAAAGGGTGTATGTAGTAGAGCTTTTTGTGTTTTCTGGGTAGTAAGACATAGATTGAGGAAAAGGATTTCTTTCATTTAAAAAATTGGATGAGAAAAATTGACAAGCTGTTAAACTGAGAAATCTGGATAAAGCTCTTTGTTGGTGAGCAACATTTCAGCTCTCCTGTTTGCTTCTTCAAAAATTTTAAACCCAACCCCTGACGTTGACCGTGATGTTTATGCAACATCATGGGCGGTTGACAGCCGGTAAGAGGTGGCTAATGAAACTTTTTTGAGACACGCCTTTTAGAATGAAATAGTATTACTTTGTTCTGCTCTCTTTTAAGTGCAGAAATGCCTTTGGCTTCCTGTTGTCGTCTTTATCTTTTCTGTAATGACAAATCAAGTAAAATAAAAGTGAAATCTCTATGGCCAAAATGAAACATTATATTAAATGTCTTGTGGCTCAGAAGCTGTGTCGAGCAACACAGTGAAAGAAACTTGGTTAAATGAATACCCAAATAAATACCAAAATTGCATTTGAAAGGTCAGATTCTGATTATTTTTTTTTCTCTTCTACTGACATAAATCTCGAGGGATTGCATTCCTTTTTCTGCAGGTTTGTCTCAACAGATGTGAGGGCAGAGTCTGATCAGGAGTTTGTTTCTTACAGACCTTTTAAACGTAAAGAATATCTTGTTTAAGCCGTGAATTTTTTAGCATGTTAAGGAACCTATTTTTAGGACACTTGCTAGCTGTTAGACTTTATAGGCATTACGAATTTTTTTATTTTCTATAGCTTTAGCTATAGCTTATGACTAAGTGTGCCACCGGGCTTGCTACATGTTCATCCTGTTCAGGATTTTCTGTGTTAAAATATTCTTGGATAGAGATTTTTATGCAAGTGTACCTATATTCAGTCTTACCTTTTTGATTTAGCAAAAACAGTGTGCATATGTTCCTGTTGGTTCTTGTATTAGATTTAAATGTATAATACTGAATGTCATTTTGAGTTTAAGGGCAATAAATGAAATCATATACTCCTACAAGAATTGACAAATAATTTCTCTTTTCTATTGTGAATTTTATTTAACTTAGGAATCCCGTAAAATATTAGGAATTAATCTTAAACTTAAGCTCAATCGGCACAAGTTCAACAGGTTGTTTAGAAACCATCTGAAATGCTGAAAGGAAGATGCAGTGTCCTTTGACACCCCACCCCCCCAACTCCCCCGCTTCCCCCCCCAAATGGACTTTGATTAAAAATTGTCATGTACATGCAACCATGATGGAACAAGTATGCTATCAAAGTTTTGAAAAAATAGATAAAAATCACATCGTATTTTAAATTCTGTTCTTGTTTCTTTAGTGTGAATCGATTTAGGGTTATCAATTCTGTAGAAGCAAGAAAATAATCTAACTTTGGTTTCTTATATGCATTATTTCCAAATTTCTCTGTTAGATGCTTTTTATTATTCACATTCTTTACGCACCTAGTTTGTACAAAACCCACAATGCTTATTAACAGAAGAGGCTCCAATGTTCTGTACTCCTCTCAAAAAATCAGTTGGAGGCAGCTTCTTTTGCAGTAGTTGTCCCTAATAATTTTTCCCGACAGTATGTAATTACATTTACCCGTATCCATTATTCCTCCTGTTGGTTACATGGGCCTTTCATTTGTCAGACTTTATCTGCATAATCGTACAGTGACTAGCTCTGAAGCAAAGAAATAAACTGGAAAAACAGTTTTTTTCCAAGACATACTTGTGTTGAGGGCAGGGGTTGGGGTTTTTTTGTTTTTGTTTTTTAAAGGAGTGTGCACCCCCCACCCCCAATTTTGTCTGTGTCATCTTCTGAAAAACCTTTCAAGCACTATGTCTGTAGATGTGCATAATTTGAATCTTCTGGGAGACTGTTTTCTTGGGTTTTGAATTTTTTTTTTTTTTTTGTTCTTCAGTTTGGAGTCTGAGACAGTATGAGTTTTGTAATGCTGTCCTGAGTTCAAGTTCATGTATTGGCAGGCTTGCACTTGGTCTGGTGCCTGCTTTAGGGGCTCTTTCTGCTGGTGCTGTGCTTTAATTTGTCCAAGATACTTGAATTACTGCTATACTGCTATGATTTATTTTATTTTTTTTTTTTAGATTGTATTGTATGGAATTAGCTGGGCACACATTAAATACAGAACTGTTCCACTGGATCATCTCAAAACATAGTTACATGGAGACAGTGATGAACGGGGTTGTTACTAGTAGAGTAAGCTGTTGTGGTTCAGGTCTAGGTGACTAGAGTGGAATTTCAGAGCTCTGGTTTCCAGCAGTGAGAAGGTGTACCCAGGGGTGCTGCCTGGGCACGGCGCTGTGCGCGCGCTTCTAACTCAGATTGGGAGCGTGGTCTTGAAGTCCATCTCCCATTTGTTCTCACTCCACTTTGACGCTTGTGATAGAGAAGTCTTAGGGTTTGTAAACTTGGTTCCTTTTGGACAAAAAGTCTACTCCAGGAGTGTACCTAATGCTTTCCAACTTGCTAATGGGCTTCAATGCAAGAGATGACTAGAAAGAAACTCCTCCCTCCAAATATACATAGCGTGGGCATTGCAGCTGAGCACCAGCCCTTTTGTTCTACAAACTTGCTCCTGTTGCACTTCTCTGCCAACAAAAGCATAGTCTAAGGATGTCAATTTTGCTGCTTGCTCCTGTGTATTGGATGGAAGCTGCTGCCACTGCTGAAGTGGGTGATGGTAAGCTAACAAGTTTAGGAGCCCTCATCAAGAGCTAAATTCTTGCAGATTATTGATTGACTTTTTAAAAGACTTAAAGGTCAAGAAAAGATGAGAGAGACTGTTTTCTGTCCTCCCTGTGATCTGGATTGTAGACTGTGTTCGCAGTCCCACATAGTTCATGTTAATGCAGCCAAGTCAAATCTAATGGGGAAAAATGGGGAAAATGCTGGGGAAAAAGAAGGCATGTAATGTGAATCCCTGAAAGACTGTATTCATGCAAGCGGTGGTGCAGAAAAGGACCCGAGCATTGTATCTTGAGTATCTTAATATGAGTTTCTGATACAGTGCACTGTTCAAATAAGTGAATGTTGGTAAATTCAAATGGCAATATGCAGAAAAAAACTCACGCCAGTATACTTGCGCACAGGTGGGAGCTCAAAGAAAGGAAGCAAAAATAATCACAGGATTAAAAACAAACAAAGAAACCAGCAACTGTCTGGGTTCAGAGGTCTGTCTTTCCATTTAGCAGCACAGAGGTTGAGAGGTGTCATGTTTATATAAAAATACCTATATATAAGTAGACACATACTGCATATGCAAATATATATACAGATGTAGAAGAGATCCGGTGGTTTAATGAGAACCAACGGAGAATCAGGCAGATTCAACCTTGAAATCAAGCAGTCCTGTAGTTAAATTAGCAGTACAACTTCAGGAGAAGAGATCTGGTGGAATCATTTATAATCTTTTAAGATAAAATTAGATACTTCTTTTTGTAAGATGTACTTTAGACAAACTTCTGGGAACAATTCAATGGGTTATATAGAGAGATTATGGCTGAGTGACTACGGTAGTCATTTCAGGCTCTAAAATATGTAAATCCATAAACAATATTAAGAAAACCACATATGCAGATACATTTCAGAAGGACAAGTGCATCGTCTGTTCCAGGGGCCATTATTGTCTGCCAGTTAGCATGGCTTCACATTGTGGCTTAATTACGTTTTATTGTTACTGTATGTTGTTAATATGCACAATAGTTTAAACATTGTGTATACATTGATACTGGGTTTCTATTTCACATATACATGGGGCTTATTTGGATGGTTTCACATACTGGTAATAGAAGAACAGGTGTTCCCTGTGCCCTAACTGGGTATTCACTTATCCTGTTTTTATATAGCTAATGTATTAGGCACCCCTGCGTGTATGTTTGTTTTCATTTCAGGCTCCATTTAGGAAAACTATTACTGATAAAAAAATCTCTGTTTCGAACAGCACAGAGCAGAAGTGCTGAGCTGAAATTGAATTTGTGAATGTTTCTGTTACAGCGTTGTCATTTTTATAGTGCTCCTGTGGGGGACAAAGAGAGGATTTCTCAAAACATTTATTCCTGACTCCAGACTTAAGCCTCTTAGTGCTTTCTTTTCTAAAAAGTTATTTCAAACATAAACGTGGTGATGAAATCAGAGCTTTCTTGAAGCTTGTTGCTTTAAACTGTATATTCAGTTTCATAGTTCTAGATTACCAGGTACCGGTCGTCAGATCTGTTCAGAACTTGCAGCTCATTCTTTGTGGGATTATCAGAGCAGCCTTCCCTATCCTCCTCTTTTAATGAATTGACAGTGACTTTTAATTGCCTGGAAAACTTTTTTTTGGTATTGCTTCTAGTTGGAGTTGTGCCTGACTGACACACTGACACGGAGCCTCGAGATGTCTGGGCACCTCCACTTTAGAAATCTGTCATTTTGGCATTTCCAGCTTGATCTTGGAAATTTTAAATTTAATGCTGACAGGTAGATTTTGCTGATTTGTTAAGTTCGTTTCTGGCACTTGGGTGTTCAAATTCTGCATCGCGGTGATGTGCTGTTCTACACCCAGTTTGGTGTGTGCGTCTGAAAGGGACAGCCATGGAGGACAGCGTGCAGATGTCTTTGAGGATGTAATCGGGGAGATCTGTGATGATATGACTTTCTAGAATATTAGAGTTCTGGAGTGCTTTACAAAAATATCATCTGGGCTTGGCGGCGTTCCTTATCAGTGGAAGACTGAAGTCGGTATTGATCAATAGTCATTTGTGTTGGCTATGGGAGAGGAATCATCAGGGACTGTATATGCAGGCTGGCAGGGATGTCCTTTGGCTTGATTGTCCAACAGAGGTCAGAAGAGAAATGATTCAGCTATCTAGCTGAAGGAATTCTGGCATGCTGCTTGAGCCCAGGGATAAATACTAAATAGCTACCTTATGCCTATCTGAGAAAAATTATTCTTTCTAGATTTGATGTAGCGTATTCCCATCTTTGTGTGGTGGCTGTCACAGTCTCTAATGTACAGCTGGGCAGTTCATGCATGGAAGAACTTGTTGCCTTCGGTTCTCCCTTAGAGGCTTATAAACATTAGCCACCCAGAGGCTACTGATTTAGATAAGCATGCTATAAATTGACACTGCATGTAAATGAGCTATCATGCTGTGTTGTGGTGATTAATGTAACTGTAATGGTACATATTATCTTTTAAAGTTATGATAACCTGAGGAAATCACTTAAAGATAATCCGTTCTGTCTGTTCTTCTCGGGAGAACATCTGCATTTTGGCTCCATATAGCTTATCTTTATTCCTAATGCAAAAAAGAAAATTAAAGAGAGCAAGCTGTATGCTAGGACCGTATTGTAACTTGCATTGCATTTACTCCTGCGTGTTAATTTTCTTATGCAAAAATACTGCTTTTGAGTTGCCTTGAGACTGGCCTTCTTTTAATAGGCACTCTCTGGAAATCATACTGGTTTTGTTATAAGCTCAAGATTCAGGTGTCGGTGTTGGCACTTAACAAATTGTTGCTGAACCCTTCATATTTCTGTCATGCTGTTAAGGCTCTGGCACTAACTGCTTGAGGCTCGGTTTGACTTAATTTAAATCTTACAGGAATTTGTCTTAGTTTAGCTTTTCATTCTAAGTTAGGTACTTTTCCTTGCAGGTTTTGTCTGTGACATAATTCAACGTTTGTTCCAGTTTCTAAACACAACAGCTGATAAATACTTATGTTTTCTCTGATCTGTTAGTACAAGTTTCATTAATTCATGTATGGTTAAATTTGCAGAAAAATTTCTTTCTTGTTTCAAATAAAGTTTAAAGCAGGGGAAAAAAAATAGCTGCGGAATGCCTTTGGTTTTGCTAGTTTCCTATTTTGGTCCAAATCCTGAGAAAGCTGACATTTTCGAATGTGAAGCATTAACCAAAAATGCTTCAGTAAGTATTGCAGAATCCCAGGAGTTCAGATCCAAGGCATCAATAGGTGCGTTTCCCCCTTTTACTTAGGAATCCTTTGGGCTGTCTACCCTCTTTTGCCCTGTGCTCTAACGCAGAAAGATCTCTGTCCTGCTAATTCTGATCACTTTCCTCCTCTCCCTGCTTTTTCGTATCAGGGATAGTAGAAGGAGGAGCTCAGGAATCCTTGAGGAAAGACAAATTATAACGTCTGTATTCCTGGAGTAGTTATATGACTTCTCCTTATGAGACTAGAAAAGGCTTTTCACGGAGGAGCTCTGGAGCAAAGTGAATGAGTCAGGGGAAGAGAGGGTAAAAAAAAAAAAGTATCTCCTAATAAATGTTAGTAATCACTTGGCAGGCATGCATCCAGGGGAAGCAGAGTTCGGTATCTGTCAGCACAGGCTATAAGAAGTGTTGTGTCTGTTAAGGTTGAAAGCCATGCAGCTTGAAAACATGAGGTTTACATATACAGTGAAGGCTTCTGTAAAAGTCTGGTTTACTGTAACTGTAGTAAAATACACCCTCTTGTGGCAAGAAGGAAAAAGTCCAAGCAGAAACCCATGTGACCTCTTTTCTTTTTTTTTCTATGCTCACTGGTTTGCCTTACTTACTCTTCTTTTGTCTGTCCCTCGCGTTCAGTGAATACTCCTCACTGCTGTGCTCCACCTGTGCTTTCCTACAGTTTTCTGTTGTTTCATATTTCTGTTTATGCAGTACCCGAATCTGTTCTGTTTGTCTTGCAAATTCTAAAACTTCACTCTGTCTATTTCAGTTTGGTTTTATCAGTATTTGGTTTGTATTTAAACTCTTGGCTTTAAAGTACCCTTTCTTACTAAGTTGCCAACATGTTGAAAATACACTTTACAGACTAACTTTAAAAGGCTGGAAAAATAAATGAGGGTGTTGAAGAACATACTAGTTTTGTTTCTTAAATAGCTTAGTTTGTCTGAACTACTATGAAGGCATCATGTATAGATGTGATTAGGAGATAACATGCTGCTTTTCCCAGCTGTTTGATTACCCAGTTTAGAGATGGGTCAAATGAAGTAGCAGAGTGCAAAGAAGGCACATCACCTTCGAAGTGCAGAAAAGGCCCTACACCATGTTTGCAGTTTATCAGATTTGCTGCATAATAAGCTCTACACTCCATTCAGCACTATAATTAACCCCGGAAAGCACTTCGATTCAGTCTTTGCTGATAGCATGAACCTCACAAAGCCAAGCAGTCTCAGCAAAATACCTCTAAATAAGATTAAGCAAAGTGAACCAACCATGAAATAAAATGTAGGCTAAGTGTCAAGCAAATACTATTTGTTGCTTGCATTTAGTACCAAGTTCTGTACTTGGCATGAGGTGTCCAGGCATATCGTGTGAATAGCACTGGCAACTCTTAAAAAGTGCTGAGAGATGAGACCGTAAGCAGATAATATTAACGTTTTCCCTGTGTAAAGGGAAATAACCAAGTGTTGTATGAGAACACTTGTAAATGCATGTTGATGGTGTTCCCTGCAACTCATAACCAGTCGTGGCTCTCAGCCCATTGATGCCCAGCAGGACTGTGAATAACATGTTGGTGGGCTCATCTGGAATGTGGTGGACAGAAATGGTGGCAGACTGGGTGCCAGCGGAAAGAAGAAACAAAAAGACTTGGAGAAGGGAAAGCCAAGGCAGATTGCTGTTACTTAAGAACTTTGTCAGACAGCAGGCAAAAGAAATACTGCTTATGTGATGGAGGATAGACTAGGTATAGCCATACAGAGTCCAGAAATCTAGTGCCTATTTGAAAAACAGATCTCATCTTTCTTTGTTTCACTTTTCAGGTATCTTGCAATATCTTCAGAACTCTCCCACCTAGTGACAGCAATGAGTTTGATCCAGAAGAAGATGAGCCCACCTTGGAGGCATCATGGCCACATTTACAGGTTTTTTATCATTTCTCTCAGAAGAAATACTTATCACTGCTTAATGCATCTAATAACTTTTTCAGCTTTTTTTTAACCTTTGAATAAGAACTAGTCTCCGAGACACTAACATTTGTTAATATTGTTCATGGCTATAATATAGCACCCGCAAACGCAGGAGAGTACTTTGTGAAATTAGCAAAATATTAAAGCTTTCTTTCAAAAATGTACTGATGGTGTCCCTCATATTCCTGTCTTCCTTCATTGATTTAAAAATTATTTTGCTTTCCAAAGTGCTCTGATGCACAAGTGTTTTTCAACAACTTCAGCAAGAGCATTTCGGGTATGATACTGCTAGCAGTTTTTCTTTACCAAGCGTAGTTAATTTTCATACAAAAATACATAGGTGTTGGCAGCTGATCAGAAAAATGAATGAGAAGTTATGTCCCTGTCTAAGTCTGCTTCCTCTCCCCCGGTCGAGGTTTGCTTTCAGGTGTTCGTAGCAGGATGCATTTCATTTATATTTAAATTTCACAAAAAATAAGAATCTTAAAAGCTTCAAGGCAGCTCTGAACAGCTCTGCCTGCCTGGATACAGCAGAGGCATAACACGTCTGTTACCTTATGTTCCTTGACACTAGTGCTGTAGTTTTAGAAGTCATAATTTACATGGAAATGATGGAATTTCTTAGCCAGTAGATGATTTACCATTGTCAGGAAGAAATGCACCAAAGTATTTGTCCGGAGTTGATGAAATTGATTTCCTGATGATTTAATATCAGTTATGTAAGCTGTCACTTTTTACATGTCATATTTCTAAACCTCTCTCCCCGTTTTTGATTTCCTATTGCTTCCTTTTAGAAGTCAGAGAACACTGACATAGAGCAGCAGCAGCAGTAGTATTGCAGCATATTGGTGTTTGCATGGAAAAGTTTAAAATTATTTTAAAATGTAATTTATAGCTTCCTTTCTCCTTTCATTATCAGTACTCATAATCACTGAAGTCAGAAAGCAAAAAGTTTTCAACAGCTGCTCTTTAAAAGGTTCCGCAAAGAGAATTGCTAGCTGCTCTCTCATCTGATCAGTGACAGGTCAGAGTTGCTGTCTTAGGAGGCCACAGCAGTCCCTGTTTGACTTCACTTCCTTTTTGCCTGGTTTTTGTGCTCCTCTTTTTCTCCACTAAGTGAAAAGTCTGTTGCTGTCCCACTGAATAGTTTAGGCAGATGGAATTGCATGAAAGTAAGCGGGTTTTCTCCAGCCGCGAGGCTGATCTTTACAGTTAAGTTAGAAACTTCTGAATAAATTCCAGTTTGTATTATTCTTCTATGTTTCAAGTTGTAGTAGAATGCTACTCTAAGCAGTTTCTAATTTAATTTAAGTATTTCCAACTGTTCCACCAACTCTTTCAGAATTGTAATGTCTGTATTTGATGTGACTTCAGCAGTTCAGAGGGCAGTTTAAATGTGCTTTCCAATTATTCTAGGAAGCTTTACAAGACGATAACAAGCATTACAAGATGGCAATGCCTGTTGTTGGTGATGAAATGTCTGACTGGAGTTAAATAAGCAAAATTAGCTTAAAAAGCTCATGTAATGAATTCTTACTCTAAGGTAGCGATTTCATAAAAAAGAAAAATATTTTTCACTTTTTTAATCATTTTGTTCTGTGGAAAAATAGGTATTTTATTTTCTAGCAAAAGACTTTAGTGAAATACTTAAAAATATAGAGAGTAATCAAGTCATAAACTAAACCGTGGATATTTTTTTTTCCTTTTGCAGCTTGTATACGAGTTTTTCATACGATTTTTGGAAAGCCAAGAATTTCAGCCCAGCATTGCCAAAAAGTACATAGATCAGAAATTTGTATTGCAGGTAAGCTGATCTGTTTTCTTTAAGGCTTCATTTTGCTTTTGAAAAAAATTTCTTTAAAGAGATTTTATTTAGAATTCGAAAGTGTAACTTTAATTGCAACAGAAAAAGACTAAACAAGCATATACATTGAAAGTTTTCAATCTACGGAGGTAGGGGAAATATGCGTATGTGTTTTTTATGTCAGTCTCTGTTGCTATAGATATACAAAATAGTTGGTTTGGCTCCAATTTTGATACCTTAATCAAAATATTTGACTTACTGGTTATGAGAGGGAGCTGAAACAGTAACTGTTGAAAAAATGAAAGGTTTACTATCAAGTAGTCTAAAAATGATGCTATCTACAGAGACTACTTAAACGCCAGTTTTAATGTGTCTTAATATTGTTAAAATATTTCTGTTGGAAGGGGAGAATATTTCTCCCTTCTGTCTCTGCTGGAGAGCTGGCAACAGGGGCAGAAGTTCATTAACAAACCTATTCCCAGCCCAGTACTGAAAACAGTGATGCTGTAGTCGTCAGGGAGGAAGTAAATCAAAAGGCCGTGTAAAGTTCAAGCTCTATTAAAAGCATGGAAGAAGAATTAGCATCAATAGTAAACAACACTGGCAAAGAATGGGTAGCTTTATTTTTGTAGTTTGCTTGCCATCGTTACGGCTAAATGGAAGAAATGGCCTCTGTCAGTTGGTCAGCTGGTAGTCAGGTGTCTTACATGTTTTTTGTCTTTTTCCTCCTTGTGTACAAGCTAGACTTCTTGTGTACTTCGTTATTTCACTTGAGAAGACCAACTACTGTAGTTTCTACTGAGTAATTTTCATCCAGGCCTTGACAATGCTGGAACAGAGGTGGCTGAAGGGAAGTTGTTTTCCAGGATAAGCCAGGAAACTCCAGCTATGACTTTTGTCTTTAGCTTTCAGGAATAGGCCTGTCTTGTGTTTTCTGTTCCCATTGTGAATTTTCGTATAACTGCAAAGTCAGAAAGAACTTTGTGTTCAATGCAGTCTATAGCTTGCTTTTGACATCAGGGAAATTTAGAATGATTCCTACTTAGTTAGAAAAGGGAGTTTTCGTACGGGCTGAGGCGTGAATAAAAGCTAAACTAGAAGTGGCAGGAGATACTCAGCATTTCTGAAGACCTTTCTCTCCCCTTTGTCATGTAGTTTTTATTTTTCTCTGTAGTGCTCAGGCAATAAATGTAGTGCTTTTACTGTCCTATGTTATTCATATGAAGAATACGTGAAAAACATAGCTAAGAGAGCAATTTCTGTCCTTAAATTTGAAGATTGAAAGAAGGGACTTCAGTTTCCTTCTTAGTATCACAAGACCTTCAACCTACCAAAGCAATGGGATATACTTATGTTTTTATTTTATCCATCATCTTAAAAACAAGACCGTTTTTCATCTGGATCAAATCTATATGGTGGAGTTTCCCTTTTGTTCATCTAAATATTCATTTGAACAAGAGGGTGCACCAGTCTGTTCATCCAGTACCTGGTGGAGATGGAAGAATATGTGGGGCAGGTAATCACCCTTGACAGGTTTTTCCAGATTGATTTTATTTTCTTTAGATATAGCAGGAATGCATTAGAAGGAATGCTCGTGTTCTACTTCAAAATCTAGAGAAAATAGTTCCTAGATGCTCCTGTTATATGCTGCTGAACTCGGTCATCACTGATGGTATCCCACTAATGCCCTTTCAAGGCCTTCAAACCTGTTACAATTTGGCACAGGAGAATGGGTCTAAAACAAGGATATATATATATATATATTTATTTTTAATTAATTCTGTTAGTCTTTAATAAGTCTGCTAAATGAAAGAATGGTCATCTACTGAAAGAGGGAAATACGAGATTTTGAAACCTACTTATCTGAAAAAGCATGATACAACAATTAAGAGTTCAAAAGAATTCTAAGAATTCATAAGTTCTTGCTGCATGGTTAGGTGATGCGCTTTTATATATTGCTATGCGCAGTCCATCCAGTCAAGACTCACATTCAAGGCCAAGTGCCGGGTCCTGCACTTGGGTCACAACAACCCCATGCAGCGCTACAGGATTGGGGCAGAGTGGCTTGAAAGCAGCTCGACAGAAAAGGACTTGGGAGTGTTGGTTGACAGCCGGCTGAATATGAGCCAGCAGTGTGCCCAGGTGGCCAAGAAGGCCAACAGCATCCTAGCCTGTATCAGGAATAGTGTGGTGAGCCAGACTAGGGAAGTGATCATCCCCCTGTACTCGGCACTGGTGAGGCCCCACCTCGAGTACTGCGTTCAGTTTTGGGCCCCTCGCTACAAGAGGGACATTGAGGTGTTGGAGCATGTCCAGAGAAGGGCTACAAAGCTGGTGAGGGGCCTGGAGGACAAACCTTATGAAGAACGACTGAGGGAGCTGGGGTTGTTTAGCCTGGAAAAGAGGAGGCTGAGGGGAGACCTTATCACCCTCTACAACTACCTGAAAGGAGGTTGTAGAGAGATGGGGGCTGACCTCTTCTCCCTGGTGACAAGTGATAGGACGAGGGGAAACGGGTTCAAGTTACGTCAGGGGAGGTTTAGATTAGATATTAGGAGACATTTTTTCACTGAAAGGGTTATTAAACATTGGAATAGGCTGCCCAGGGAGGTGGTGGATTCACCATCTCTGGAGGTGTTTAAAAAAAGGGTAGATGGGGCACTGAGGGACATGGTTTAGAAGTGGCTCTTGTCAGGGTAGGCTAAAGGTTGGACTCGATGATCTTAAAGGTCCCTTCCAACCTCAACAATTCTATGATTCTATGATTCTATGATTTTTCTGTAAAATGGTCTGTTGAGCCTTATATATACATGCAAGTAGGTATGTTTCTGTGTGTAGAAGTGTTTGTGTTTGGCCTGTAGGAATGGGGCAGTCCTTCCCCTTCTTGTAGTTACAGTGTGTCTAGAGTAATGCCTAAGCATCTGTGACTGGAGATCACTTACACAGGAAAGCAATTTGAGGCTTAAGAACATTAAGCAAGTTTGGTGTTTCATGACGCTGACAACATAAGTGTGACAGGCTTTGAAATCAGCTTTCTCTCTAAATTAATTTGTTTCTTTAAAATTTGAGGACCTTCCGTGAAGTGTTTCTTGGCAGTAAGAATGCCTCTATGAAGAAATGATTCAGTTTTTTTAATGAGCATTTTTCAAGCTTTTTCTTGTTTGCTTGCTTTTTGCTTTTGTTTTTCGAATATAGATGTGTTTCTGACTTTCATCTGTATGTTTTGATAAAATGCTGTACTTAACAAGTGTAGCTGTTCATTTCTAAAGCCTGCTTATATACAGTCTGAAATGGTTGGCAGTGGTTGCTAAGAGACATACTATTCAAATACATCCACAAGTGTCTGTGTTATGTAGGTTGCTATTCTGGAAAATTTATTTCCTTTTCCGATGTATGTTTAGTGTCAGAATAGTCACGTACATTATGGAAGTCTTGCAGCTTATCCATAAAAATAAGACTTTATTGTTGAAACCCCATAACAAATTGGACATATCAAAAGAATTGCCTTCTTTTTGTTTTCCTTTTCTTTTGTGAAAAAAGAGAGACTGAGTCTTGGTCCAGCAATGTTTCCACAGAGGATCTGTGTAAGAGAACTGGAAATATAAATATTTTGCTCCTAAAAGCAATCCAATAAGAAAATTAAAAACATAAGTGTTTCCAGCTGTTTGCTGTCTTTGGGTGAAATTTGCTATTTGGGGAAGGATGAGGTGACTATTTATTTATTTAACTGTAGAACTAATTGAACAAAGCAATGTCTTTATAACCTCTGGAGGGCAGCTGACAAACCTCATTGTTTCCTCATGAAATTCCCACCACGGATTCCTACTGCAAGGAAAAGATAGTGGGATGTCATTACAAGCTACAGATGCATCCAAAACAATGAAGAAGAACATGTGCCAGTCCTAAACCTGGATATTAGAAAGCAAAGTCCCAGACAGCTTACCAACTTTTAATCATCTTTTTCTGTCTTTTTTTCTTTTTCACCTCCTCCAAGTCGTGTAGCAGTTTGACAGAGATCATGTAGTATACGTACACTGACATATCTACTTATAATAGGTATTTATAACATATCTATTTGTGAATCCAAGATAATTTGGGTTTCTATGATTCCTGTAATAATTTTCTGACTGCACCTTATACACTTGTAAGACCTCTTTGGCAAACTGTCTTCGTTTTTCTCGCAAGACAGGAACTGTTTGACAGTTACTTTCTTTTCGTGCAAGAGATACTGATTGCTTATGTTTACTACCTTAAACTTTCCTATTTTCTGTGCATTTGTGAGGGGTTTGGGGTCTTTTGGTTTTGTTTTTGGTTTGTTTTGTGGTTTTTTTGGTTGGTTGGGTTTTTTTTGTTTTCAAATTAAGTTTACCTTCCAACTTATTCCAAATGTCTGCCAGAATAGCTAATGTTGTGGTGTCAAAGAAGATGAAGAAGGGGTAGGGGAAAGCTCTTACTTTTGTGGTAGAGGATTCAAGGGGAATAGAACAAAGATCTGCAGTTGATATTCCTGCTGCACATTTCATGCCTTAAATCTTAGAGGCAACTTCAAGTGTCAGTGTTTTGGGATTTATTTGGAAAAGACGAGACATCAGATGGCTCTCTTTTGTGGTACTCATAGAGAGTACCACATTTTTCTGTTTTAAAATCTTTTTCAAGAGTTACTTAGTAAAGGTGGGTTTTCTGTTGTTGTGGGGGTTTTTTTGGTGTTTGGGTTTGTTTGTTTGTTTTAAATTGGATAGTGAAGTTACCATTTTGTTCTCCCTGGAGGATTAATTCCCAGTCATACTTTGATTTGTGTCGGTTGTTGGAGATCCTGTAACAGCAGATCCAGTCCTGGTGTACAGCTCACTGTTGAGTCTTTCCATGGCATGAAGGCCATGCAAATCACTAGGAAGGCTTAAGAGCTCATAATATACATTACAAGCAATTAGAAAATGTGACCTTGACCCAATGTTGTGGGAACAAAATATTAGAGCAAATGAAGATCTTTTAATTCTGCAGAGTGAAGGAATGGTGGATGGTAAGACGCAAACTGTCTTATTTTGGAGATATGACAGCATCTAAGAATTTATTTTACTGATTTTTGGGGAGAAGGAAGGCAGCGTTTCGGAGCCAGTTAATCAAAAGTTTATTACTTGTTTGAAGACTTCCAAAATTTTGTTATGTCAGAACTGGACATTAATAAGCTGAGTTTCATGATGTTGTACCAGGGTCACCACAGATTTTTTTAATACTGTATTTCTACACATTGAGTAACACGGATATCACAGTGTTACATGCATGTGCTCTCATGAATTTAACTTTTCTGTAGAAGCCTGTGTGTCATACTTGTCAAATATCTACTGTTTCAGTTCTCTTTTTCCTTTAAACACAGCTGTTGGAGCTGTTTGACAGCGAAGATCCTCGAGAACGAGACTACCTAAAAACAGTCTTGCACAGAATTTATGGCAAGTTTCTGGGTCTTAGAGCATTTATCCGAAAACAGATTAATAATATTTTTCTACGGTAAGTTGTGGGAGAAGGTACTTTTCACTTAGGAACATTTTGGGGAACTGATATATTACTTATATTTAACTTTTCTTTTTTTAGATTTGTTTATGAAACTGAACACTTCAATGGCGTAGCTGAACTGTTGGAAATTTTAGGAAGGTAAATTTATTATCTGTCTCAAACTTCCCTTCTGGACACGTCAGAATAGTGTCAGATTCACAGAAAGTATTACTCTAAGCACTGATTCTGAAAACAGATGTGTGAACATGCTCATCCTTAAGCCCACGTGCAAATCTCTGTCACATCTTTGCCAAGAGTATGTAACTGCATGCAAGTTACAGCCAAAAGTGTTGGATTGGTTTTGTGGATGTGTATGTTAAATTTTGTGCACTTCATCCTTACATGCTACAGACTTGTTTTTTGAGCGCACTAACGGTATGAATATTTTGAGTAAATCTAATTCTGGTAAGTTAATTACTCAAGAACACCTTGCATACATGAATTTACAGACCACATAGGCAAGGTCTTATCTGTTTGGCAACAGGTTTGTGCAGCTGCTTATGTGACTATTCCTAAGTTGGAGCTGAATTGCTACCTAGAAATGTACTGCAGTAAAGCAGGACAAAAGTCAGCACCTGTTCACAAATGGCATGAGCTTGCTATTTGTAAACAGGTGTTGACTTATTTTAATCCAGAAAGTGCTTGTTCAGACCTCAAGAATGTGTTTTGTGATGATAACACTAACAAATATTTCTCTTCTAATTTCTAGTATTATCAATGGTTTTGCTTTACCTCTTAAGGCAGAGCATAAACAGTTTCTGGTGAAGGTGCTGATTCCTTTACATACTGTCAGGAGTTTATCACTCTTCCATGCACAGGTAGAAATTATAAAAATATTTTCTGCTAACTTAGAATGATATATATTTTATTTTTTTTAATGTTGCTTTTGAAATTTAATTGCGTAGCACATAAAAGGCGGGGGGAAGTTTTGAAACGTGGAAGAAATGCAATAGTTTTTTTAGAAATTCATTTAATGTCCTTTGTATGATAAATGTCTTGCTTCTGTTCTGATTTGATAATTAGAAGTGTAGCATACTTCTGTAATATTTTGGGGATTTTGTTTAGTAGTTAAACTCTCTCTTTAGGTTTTCCTCTCTGCTATTTTCTCATTCTCACGAGTTTGCCCTTCCCATTCCCTCTCCCAAGAGGATGTTTGGGTTTCTTTAGTCTTGTGCTGTCAAGGTTCTTCTTCACTCTGGCAACTTTCTGAATACTAATACCCACATTTCTGCGTAATGTTTAAAATTATTCCTCGTGGATTTCTTAATACTGCATTTATGCTCTCATGTATCCTTTTATACATTCAACCGGTTATTCCAGGTTTTAGCTGTGTTAGCTCATCTTGCAAGAGTTTTCATGGTTTTGCCGATGTATAAAACGTCTAAAAAAGATGCAGTTTCAGAGAGTAACAAAAGCTTCAAAACACTGGTTGTATGACCGTATTTAGAATTCCAGGTTGCTCTGATTTTTATTATATATGCTACTTTGTCCCCCTGCTTTTTTTTTTTGTTATGTGTTCTGTTGTTTCTCATGAACTGAAGTTTGAGTGGATTTGCACAGTGCAAACTATGCATCTCAGTTTAAAATTGGATGCAGTTTCATAAAGCTGTATAGCATCTTGCGTTGAGTCTCTCTGCTTTGAAAAATTGTTTCTTTGTGGTTTCTTCATAGAAATATTCTAACTTCTTAAATCTTTACCTCTTCACAGCTGGCGTATTGCATAGTACAGTTTCTGGAGAAAGACCCCTCACTCACAGAACCAGTAAATAGTTCTTTCATACATTACTTTTTGCATCATAAATGGCTAACCCTGTTGAGAGAAAAGTAAAACGTCTAACTTCTTTTTTCCTTCTAATTTAGGTCATTAGAGGTTTAATGAAATTCTGGCCAAAAACCTGCAGTCAGAAAGAGGTAAGTGATACGCTAGTATTAACAAAACCTAAGAGTTACTTTGTTCTACAATATAATAGCCAGGGTATCTTTAGATATTTCCAGGTAGATAGGATATGCTGCGGTGGATCTTAGTGTTAATTCTTATAGGTGAGTTTCTATACTTGTGGACGGTTTTGATGATGAAGAGAACAGTTTGATAACCATGGTTTCTATTCACAAAATAAGCACTGGTTCTTCTGCAGAGAATTTCTTTTTGTTTTAGAAAGGAGAAAATAAACATAGTTGAGGATAGATTGGAAAACTGTTAGATTTGAAATTGTTTATATACGAGGATAGTATTTTTCCAAGGAGGATGAAAGGTGGCGTTTAGCTACTAAACATGTAAAAGACGCAATTAGACCTTTGCATTTTTATTTCAAATCCTTCATGCAAATCTGAGTTTCCCTATTGAGGTTTTGTGACACAGTAAAACTGTTATTTTGAATATTGTTTCAAAAAATGTGATAAAATTAAGAGACTCTCCTTAGTTAACAAAGTTTAAGCCTTGGCCAAATCCTTGTCTGTATGGGGCTAGGTTTTCAGCAGGGATATACTGGTGCAATTCTGAATTTTGTTGTAAAAGACAACTTTAAATACAGCATTTGCACACACTTGTCCTCCTCTTTTTAAGAGACTGAATCCAGAAGGTGTTAAAGGTAGAACTAATAAGACTTTTTGAGAGAGGCTCTTGCTGAACTAGCGAGGCTTCCATTTCACCCTGAAGTGGTAGAATTTCAGGATTACCAGCATTTTACTGATCCAGATGATTCAGAGGTTTTATATTCAATGCTTCTTTCCTTTCTCTTTAGGTCATGTTCCTAGGAGAGCTGGAGGAAATCTTGGATGTAATCGAACCGTCACAATTTGTCAAAATCCAGGAACCCTTGTTTAAACAAATTGCCAAGTGTGTCTCCAGCCCTCATTTCCAGGTCAGTGGTAGAGGTTGTTATTTGTATAGGAATGTACAGGCTCAATATCAAACATAATGCCCCCCCAAATGTAAATATTATTTTATGTTATGTGATTTTAAACACTTGTCTTCTGGATTTCTATGGGAGAGGGTATGTTGCAGTGGAAGTTTTGTTCTGAGCTCCAGGAATAATTGTTAGGTGTATCTGGGTTTACAGCACAGAACTTGCCATTCTGAGCCACCATAAGGCCTTAAACTGTATCCAGGAAGACTTTGACCCCTTCTGATTGTAGGCGACAGGTACTCACTGTATTGCCTTCAGACTGATAGACCACGTAGGATGTATTTGCTCCCTTTTTTAGAGCAGTATTGTGCAGCATTCTTGTTTTCCTACTTCCTTCCTTCTGCAAGGAGATGCCTGATTAGTGGTGATAGAACCCATAGCCTCTTTTCTTCACATTGTATAACGGGAAGAAGGGGAATAAATAGGATTGTGGAAGCTGAATCATAAGTGAAGAGGAGATAGGATTTGTGGCCTATAGTATCTCCTTATTAAGCTAGGTGACCTATTCTGGCACAAAGGTATATGCGACTGTTTTGGGCTCTTCCTTGGACTGCATTTATTTTTAGCATAATTTAGATCAGTGTTTTCCCTCCTACCTCCCTCTCTCCTCCCCAAGGTGATTATTATCATTGATACCTTGCCCACACTTAAGATCTCTTCGCCCTTATTCAGCCCAGCTACTGGGCCTTTCCCTGTCTCCTTCCTCTGGTATCCCAGCACTGCTCTCTTCCTTCCAACTGCAGTCACAGGATTGAGGGAAAGGGGCGATGGGAAGTCTGTCTGCTCTCCCTTCCCCTCCACAGCTGCAGCATTAATGCAGTGTCTGCACCTGGTCTTCAGTGAGTAACAACATATCCCTCAGGGGAAAAAGAGATTGGATGCTGCGGGGATCTGAATTATAGGATAAAAACTTAATTCCATTAATGCATGTTATGCTACTGATTAAAGTAGAGTTTTAATTCCAAAGCTAATGATTCCTGTTGATTCATCTTTGTGAAATTTCTCTGTGATTTGTTTTTCCTTCAGAAAATTACAAAATTATAGGTATCTGAATTGCTGTTAATATTTTATCCCTTTGACTCAAAGGTGGCTGAAAGAGCGCTGTATTATTGGAATAACGAATACATCATGAGTTTGATAGAGGAGAATTCAAACGTTATACTTCCCATCATGTTTTCCAGCCTTTATAGGATTTCTAAAGAACACTGGAATCCGTAAGTTTTTGCCATGACGCTTTATGTTACCATTTGACATACCACAGATAAATTTAGGGAATGTCTGCCAAAGAACATCTGGACAGGAGAGATCCAAATTCAAAGCTGGTGTGAGCGGGTGCAACTGTGTTAATGCCAATATAAATTAGTCTATACTTGAGCTTGTCTCAAAATGTTTTTAATTATCTGGTATGTGTAGAAAATCAATGCCTTATAGGATAAAAATAGACCATCTCACAAGTTAGAAAAAAAAGAAATTAGATGTTACATTGTTACTGAATAAAGTGTTGCTCATCAGGCATTTCTCCTACACAGTTTTTATAAACTGGTTAACATCTTAAGCCTGATCGCAGATTGTCTAGAAGAATATAACTTGGCATTAGTAAAGCTTTTTGGCTGTATCATGGATGATACTGGTACCTCTGGTACTAGCATTTTTCTAAACATCTGTGAAATGTATAGACATCAGTATGTTCTTAGGTTGGGTTGTTTTTTTCTAAATTTATTTAAATATGGCTCTTCTCTGGTATTCACATTAGTAGTGTAGTTACTTCATATTGATATCCTGTTAATTTGGGATTTTTATTTTTAAACTGAAAGACCTAGTAGAAAGTGTTTTAATGGAAAATACTACTACAGTTATACCATGTATTCTACACTTTAGTTGAAAAGTTTTTCTAAATCAGGCTGGTTACCAATTTGTAAACCCAGTATTTTCAATGACTTGTGCTAGGTTCAGGTCCCAGTTGCTTTAAGACCTTAAGTCCTAAGACTTAAGTCCTGCTTAAGACCTTAGTATTTGTAAAATATTTCATCTTTTAAAACATTAGTCTTTTTGTTCTGTATTTAGTCAAACCTCAAGTTTGTGTGGTTTTATTATGAATCTAATGCTACTGGAAAGCTTCTGTAACTAACCCTCATCACAAAAAGTCACTTCCCATGACATTGTAAAGCAATACCAGCCTCCAACCTGCCTGTGCTCCTGCCCAACCTTTTGTACCGTGCACTGAGATGCTTCTGGTAATGAGGGTATTCCAGCATCCCAGTTCTCAGAGTTATCATACCTACACGAATGTTGCACCTTTGACACACCAGCCAGGTTAAGATACATACAAAACAAAGAAGGTATTTAAAGAATTTTTATGTTTATAAGAACATTTTTAAATGCAGGCAACAAAAAAGAAAGTTTATTGAAAGAAGTGAATGATAGACGGGGAAGGAAGCAAAGTGTGGGAAATGGCACCTAGTTTGTCTGCTATATAGGTTTTGCTCCAAAGGTTTCTGGCACCTATAATGTTGATTTACTGGCTCCTGGCTGAAGAGCTGTTTCTTGAGCAGCCCCATGTCTGTGTACGACAACCATAATAGTGGATCAGGAACTAGGATCTCTTGATTGATAATCTATTCCAAATTCTTTGAAAGTTTTTTTTAGATTTGTTTCTTTTTTTCAGTTGCTTTGTTCCTCTGTCGTCAACTCTGCCAGAAAGGCATTTTGACCTCTAGATAATCAGACTATTGGCAGACCCATCTTACTTTGGAAATTCGAGTATATTTTAGGTTAGTTATCTAGTCAGATAGTATAAAAGAGTAAACTGATTCTACCTTTTTTGAACCTTTATGGGACAGAATGCCTTTGAAGCCTTTTTGAAATTACTATTATTATACATCATTTTTTCCTGTAGGAACAGATCATGCCTCTCATGTTCTATGCAATTAAGCAACTCGAATTCAAATAAGCAGTGGTGTATTGGCTCTTGGGTAAGGTCAGGAACAGCAATAAGTAAAGTAGGCAGAGGTATATATAGAGAGAGCTATAAATACTATTTATATATTTGTATATGTATATAATATATATAATTTTTATTTTTTTAATATATATACACACGCGCGCGCAGTTTTACACTGACAGTGCAGCACTCATCTGAAGAATTTCTGGGTTTTTTAAAGAATTTTTTGCCATACCAAAGTGAAAATGAATATGAAATGAATGAGTACAAGTAAATCACTCTTGAAATATGACCTTGTATTTTGCATAGATGCACTGAATATTCAGCTTCATAGGAAAATCATAAGGAAATATGAATCACTCCAGTTTTGTGTTTTAAATTCTACTCCTTCTGCCAGCATTGATGATTTGAATCCCTGGAGTTGCATCTGGAATTGCTTCACTGCATGAGGGAAGAGTCTGTGGTTATATGTAATAGCTTTCTGTTGTTACCTTTTACCCTAGAGTTTTGGGTTGCTCCATTTATGTAGTCCGTAGAGACATGAAGGCTGATTCTCACCTTTAAATATGTTAATCAAAAGTAGTTTCGCTGAAATCAAAGAATTTACATTATCATACTTGCAAGAGCAGAATTGGTCGCAGAAATGTCAGTAAGAGAAGACACTTTTATTTCACGTTTGATTTCACCTGAAACTAATAAGACTCCTTTCTTCTTTTTTGATGTTTCACAGGGCTATTGTGGCTTTAGTCTACAATGTGTTGAAGGCATTTATGGAAATGAACAGCACCATGTTTGACGAGCTGACAGCCACTTACAAGTCAGATCGTCAGCGGTAACTTTTTAAAGCTTTTTTTGTCAGCTGTGCATAAGGCCCGCTGTTTAGTTTTTCCCCTACACTCAGATGCAGTTGCATAATCTCACACATAATAGATACAATGCCTTAGTTTTCCCTCTGCATGCTCTTTAGCCTTCTCTTTGCAAGTTGTAAGATAATATCGTGTACAGGTTGTTTTTTACCTGTTATGAAGCACAGTATCCATTGCATTGCTTGGGAATCTGCATTCCTCATGGAATTCCTTTTGATGCCACATTCCAAAAGACTTAAATGTATCAAGAACTTCAATAATAAAAGAAAAACAAGGATTTCAAGCTAATACATCGATTAAAGACTTCAAAAAGCGTCTCACTGAGTTTTGGGAAGAGGCACGAGGGAAAACCCTAAGATTTGATTTTCCAAACTACTGTTCTTAGGCGAGATGTGGTCTTAAAGCAAAGAGGCATCTCTCAATCCTTTCGTTTCTTATTCAGAGGTCTTGCTGTACCTGAGTCTTTTAGCATGCAGGATCCATTAGATACACCATTCATACACTCATTAGTTCCACCCTAGTAAAACGCTTTTTGTCTTTTCTCCTATTTTCCTTAATCTTCATTTTCCAATTGTAGTGCAGCATCTTTTCTCAAAAGTTTCAGCTTGCCCAAAGCATCAGGGTAAAAAAATGAGGAAACTTCAGGAACTCTGAACAGTTTGCAGCTTCATTTAAGTCATATCTTTTCCACAACTCAGGGTTCCCCCAGGCAAAGCAAAGGGTACTGTATGTCATCAGACCTTGGTAGGTTAGTATAGTCTCTAAAGGCTCTCAGAGGCCATATTTTTTAAATTGTGTGAGTGGAGTCTTTTTGTTCTGCTTTGTTGTTGTAAAATGCAAAGTTTTGTACAGAAAAAATCTACACTTAACAGGTTAGTTCATTAACACAGTACTTTACTTGCAGAGACTTGGACATATATTTGAGCTAAGATGCCAGATGCATTCCAGATAGGTGTTGATAAATAAGGCTCAATCTGCTAGTGCAGTTGGGACAACATTATGCGGTTTTCTAGGAGAAAAAGGCAGAGAAATTTAGGACTGGTCATCTAATCCAGCTGTTTTCTGAGGGACCTCAGTGACTTAAGCCAGTTTGCGGTTGCGCTTTGCCCCTTAAGATGAGGAACTCTGCCCTTAACAGGAGCAGACACTGGAGTAGGACGTCCCATGTCTGGATAATGGGTGACGTTTATTGACTGAACTGCACAAAGAATTTTTCTTGCACCTACTGACGTTGTGTCTTCTGTCAAGGCTGGTGCTAACCATTTCACCATTTTATTTACTACTTATTTTAAAACATGTAAATACCTGAGTGTATAAACTGGGATATTTACCTTAATGTTGACAAAAAATATTTAGCACGTTAATAAAACTGCATTTCAGAAGCGTAGCTTTGATACCACTTAAAGCTTGAGGAGAAATGTGTCCAATATTAATGACTATGATAGGTCAAGTAGGTAAGTTGGATGAGGTGATCATCCTCTACTAGTCTTTTAGGTAAGCAGGTTTATATTTTGTAATGATTAGAAGATAAATATCAGTAAGTAGCCTGAAAACATCAGGCTATTTCACTTGTTCTTATATCTAATTTTAAATACTTTCTAGTGGCAGCGGGCTCTTTTTTCTTTACGTTTTTTTCAGGGATTTATCTGAAAGTTGTTCGGATTTTTTAATATGTTTAAGTACTCTTCGGAAATTAAAATTTCAAATAAATGAGCCAGATGTTGGCGTTTTGACTGAATCAAGATGGGTAGGAATGTTTCTAATTCGCTGAAATATTTTTCAAGAATTCTCTAACGGGACCGTCAGAGAATCTGTATCTCTGTAATTCTTAGATTTCCATTTCATCTGAGCCTACAAGGTGATGTAATAGAAATTGAAAGCATTTTGTACCTTGCAGCATCAAGGAGATTTATTCAAAGTAAACTATGGCAGAGACAGGAAATCTAGAAGGCAAATAATGCAGGTAAAGGAAATGTTAGGTTAGATGTATAATGTTATCAAATCAGACATTAAAGTCTCTTATTAAGGGAAATGCTACATAGGTCGTCTTGTAGGAATTTGGTAAGGAAAAAAAAAGTAAATCACTGAAAAAGGGAGACATCTTGTTACTTGAAGTTTCCCTTGCCTGGTGCCAAAGCTATGTGAAAGCCACCAATATAAGTAAGAACAGTCATTCTAAAAGGATAAGGGAGTGCTTGTTTTACTAAGTGACTGTTATTTATAAGATTAAAAAATACTTTGCTTAAATAAATAAACTTGATAATAATTAAATGCAAGTTAGTCATCAAATGTTAATTTTTATAATCATGATATGTTTGTTCCATAATAAAAGTCCGTGGCCTTTTTCTCTTTTGTATTACAAATTAGTGTCTGTGAACACTGTGACTTGGTTCAGCTTGCGTTTTATGTTCTTTTCCCACTGCTTTGTTTAGTGATATTTATGGAGGTAATGAAAGGCATTAAAAAAACAAAAAAAAACCAAAACCAAACAAACAAAAAACAAAACAAAAAAAACCCCCAAAAAAAAACCCCAAGAAAGGAAAGTGAAATGTATGTTAGTAAAATTGCAGTTGTGTTCAAGAAAATTAGCCTTGCTAATTAATGTCAACTGTGTATTTTTTAACATAAATATTCTACAGTCTTGTCTCCTGCTAACTCTTTGTTTTATTTCATCTGTCAGTGAGAAGAAGAAAGAGAAAGAACGTGAAGAACTGTGGAAAAAACTGGAGGATTTGGAATTAAAGAGAGGTCTTAGACGTGATGGAATAATTCCAACTTAACAAAAAAACAAAACAGCATTATTAACCTGTGGAGTCACACATTTATGTAGTAGAAGATGGAGCAACAGTTTTCTGTATTGTGCAACTTTACAGTAGATTTCACATTTGTTTCATTATTACAACAGCACTGTATATACCTGTCTCTAAGTAAAGGAAAAAAATAAGGACTTTAATCCAAAGTTTGGACAGCAGATGGACTTCTCAGAACTTTGCAAACATAAGCATTGTTTTAACCCTTCTTTAAAAACCAGTCTTCAAAGATCTGTTGATGAAAATTGCGATGTCAAATTCCATTGTCAGGACCTGTTCCTTATTTATCGTTAGCAGAGAGTATAATACAACTTTCAAATGTGAACAATCTTAAAATTTAGCTTGTCTTTCTGCTAAACTGTTAAGTGTATTTATAGTAAAAGAGAAAAAAGACTGTCATTTCCTTATGAGTTTGTGTAACATCCTCCTTCTCTGGATAACTTTACTGTAATTTGACTTCTTTTCCTTTTGCACATCTTCATAAGTTGAATGTCCATTCAGATCAGGATCGTGAGAAACATAGGTCCTGAATAAAAGTTTTGTTTACTGGTGTGAGCATTTTTTTTAGTACCAGGCTGTCTCTGGTGCTTCCTTTAATTTGAACATTAGGAGTTAAAAAACAAGTAGGTGATAAACATAGTAGGAAAGGGAGCTTTGGATTCATGCACCTATTTATTGCAAATCCAAATTAACGTCCACAATCCTTTAAAAATGAGCAGTGGTAACATCCTGGACTTCAGTACCTAACCAGTATTAGTAATATGGCATTGGACACATATACTGGAGTTGTTTTAGAAATACTAATTGCTACATTATTACAGTATGTTTTTATTGGACCATTTTGAAAGAATAAAGACAAACGCTAAACAGTGCAAGCATGAAATTGATCCCCAGTGGTCAAGGATCTAATTGGAAATTGAGTTGAGATAGCAGTTTGGACTGTTTGGAGTTGTTGCCTTACTTTTTAATATGTATTTATAAAGTGTTCCAGCAAAAGAGGATGTAGCCTCCAAGAAACATACTATAGTGGTTTTGTGATTCTAGTACTATTACTCATCACAGTACCAGCCCTGTGGTCTTAGCTGGAAAGGATTCTGGATAATTTACTTCTGCATTCTCATCTGGATGCTCATTCCTAACTACTGTATTTGTTACCAAAAGTGGTTCTACAAATGCTACTGAAAAAAATTCTGGAAATCCTAATGTTCTGAGTATTAATAATAAAGTTTAAAATGCTTTTATATCAAAGGTGCATTGTGACCAAATTGTTTAAAACAAAAGAAAAAAAAAAAAAAAACAAAAAACAAAAAGAGGAGGGCTGTATTATAAGTATACATTATTGGCTATCTGCTTTGTATTTGAAAGTGGAATCTTACATCTTTGGTGGGTAAAATGCTGATAAGACTTATGTACAGTATATATTTAGCTAATGCAGTTGCATTATTATATACCGAAAGGTATGTTTCAGGATTTTTCTCCAGGATGCTTTTGAACTGTTATAGACATATGACAACAGTGAATTGATAATCCTAAACCATCAATCCAGCAGTATTTACAGTATAAAACTGAATTGGTGTTCATGAGTCTTTGTGATAGTTGCAAACATGAGTTTATGACCTGTTGCCATTGATAGAAATACAGTATAAATACAAGCTTGTATATTTTTCTTCCTGCCATTTAAATATACAGTAGGATTTGAAGTTTTCTTGTTTTCAGGCATGGAAAAGAGGTAAAAAAGAATTCCCTCCTAGACTACTGACTGTTTCAGGATTATCAGGTCACGGTTTGTGCTCCTGGGTCTGCGCACACCAATGTTGTAAACGCAATGATTTTGTAGAAACTTGACACTGTTAATTCTGGAAAAAAAAAAAGTGGAACTAGTCATATGCAACACCAAACACGACATGGTTTAATGGGATTAATATGAGCTTCTTTTAAAGAACACTGACTGGGACGCAATGTAAATTAGGCAGTTACTGTCATAGTTGAAACATTTTATTTTAAAGTGCTGAAGCAAAGGTGCAAGCTGAAATACTGAAGATTAAATAAATTTATAACAAATCGTGTCCCTTAGCCCATTGATTTTGACAGTCTTTTATTTCTGTTACCAAAAAAATATTTGCTAGTGTGATTTCTTTGTGAAATTATCATGCTTTACAAGAGGGTGGACTTAAACTCATGCTCAAAGACTATGTTCAATTGTGAAAAACTGAGATAGAAAGGAGGAAAAGAGATTGATGTTTTCCCCCTGGTGGAGTAAAACACAACAATGTGAAATTAGAAAAAGCACCTTGTCCTGTACTTAGAGTTTAGGTGAGTGTTGTTTGTTCATAAGTGTTTTTGGTTTTGACATGACATTCTGGTATTGATCATACAAAACTGATGAGAACCTGATGGGTTGCAATATTTTGTTACCTCTGATGTTACCTCTGATGTGGGGATAGTGGGGAGTATCTAAAGTTTATAGATGATTTATCACTTCCGAGAAGGAATGTTTCTTTAAAGTGAACGAGACGATGTGATATTAGTCACTTGACTCTAAAAGGCTGATACGACACTAGGTTGCACTGTGCGATGTATGTGAAGAAGCACTTGCCACAATGATACGACCGTACCCCCGGGATCCACTGTTTGCCACAATCCAAAAGTGATGTCCTGCCACTCTGCAGAGCTCCCATTGCTATCCATTGGAGTTGTAGGCAAAGAAGGCAGCAGCGTATGGGCCCAAGTGTGATCAGTGCGTCTATTTAATTACGCTTTCGTTTGCTTCTTGAGTTCCAGAAACTACCTTTATTTGTGTAAGTGTTTTTATTAACTGCTCGTCCAGCAGTTGTTGGGTGGTCGCTCGTGTCCTGTACCATATTGGTTTCAGGAGAAAGGATTGAGTGCTCTCTGGTAAAAGGAATGAGCTGCGTTTTCAGTACTTGGGCATTGCATCAGGTCATGGGGATACAACAACTGTAAAAGTAAAGTTCCTCTCATATACTTTAAATTGAGCACACATTGCTTTCTTCATCTTGCAAGTCTCCCTTATTGTTTTCCTTTCATTGCTTTTGAGTGTTTTTTGTCTCTCTTCCAAAGGTTGGAATGCTTTAAATGAAAGTATTCTAATGCCATTGGAGCATTCACTAGCAGGGTTACAGTAAATTTAATCTTGGTTTTGTTAGCATAAATAAAAGGACTTAATTTATTTTTTTTTATCTCCTCCTATATATGGAAAAATTGAGGGTGTTAGAGCCAAGAATTGCTTGCGTAAGAAATGCAGCAGCTGTACTTGGATTATACGTGCCTAAGTACAGCCTTAGGCTCTCTCACTATGGAAAGGAAAATATATTAGGAGCTTTAAAAACCTCTTTATTGTTTGTGTGGAGGGGGATACGCTAGATTCTTCTCCCCCCAGATAAAACCGAAGTAATTTGCTTTTAGTTCTGTCTTGGAAAACAGAGATGGCCTCTTCTCTTAATTGTGTAACAACATCGTCCTAAAGCAGCTGCCGTGAAACAAGACAAAGGTGACAATGCGCAAGATTGAAGAATGTTCTTATTTACATGTGGCTTTTTTATTTTGGCTCACCTGTTTCCCTCAGCAGCTCTGTAGCGAGCCAGCGGTTAGTTTTTCTAGTGGATACGTGCGGCAGATTTTGTATAGCCCAGTTTTTCGTTTTGAAGTCTATGAAACGTTATCTTGAAACGGAATGGAACTAATTTTGATTGAAAACATTTATCCAAGTGTTGCTTCCCATCCACGGAAGCACACGCTTTTTATCATGACCTCTCTTAATACAAGTTTTTGTTATTTGGATCACTTACTGTAAATATGTTGTATTCATAACCTCATGTAACGATGAGGAGTTTTCAAATATAAATAGTACCGATACATTTCTTGTTGTTGTCCTATTTTTGATTGTAGTATAGCGAATGACCTGTCATGCTTTTTGTTTCAAGGTTAGCATTAGATTCATAGATCTTAATATTTTAGCATTTCATTGTTTAAGCAGGAGAGGGCAGCAAAAGTTCATTTTTCCCCATAGGAATGCTCTGGTCCATTACTGTTTTTAAACTTAGATGCATTTAACTATCTGTGGGTAGGGGGGAAAAATGAAACATTTTTTTATATATATTAAAAGGTGCATATGAAAATATATAGACTGGTCCAACCAGACTGTGAAAATGTCTTCTACTCTACATCGAAGTAATAATAAAAGGAAAATACCTTCCACCTCTGGGTGAAGTACAAGCAGGTCTTAAGCTCTTGAATTTAAATGTCATTCTTTGGAAATAGTTTACTTTCTTAAAAATGGTATCAAAGAAACTCGAACTCAATGGTGCTCCCAGCTATAAATGTGTAATCCTCCTCTTTTGCACATGCTCAAGAGGCTCTGTACTGTGGGTGCATCTAAATAAAGAAGCAATGAAGTGTTTTCCAGGTGCTTGGCTTTTTTTTCCACCTCCTCCCGTCTAAACCTCATGTACCTTTTCAACAGTGAACTTCCAGTGGGCAGATACCCATTTGCATGTATTAAGTGTAAGGATACTTGTCTAAGAAAAAAAACACCCGAACAATGAGGTGGTAATGTAAGTAAGTTTCTGACAGTAATGTAGTAGTAAATGCTCAGTTTTCCTTGAGTTTATTTTTTGAAATGCCCTCTCGTGATGGTGAGCGTCCTCGTGCTGCGCACAGCCACGCCTGTGAGGGAGGGAAAGAGCAGTGGATGCGGAAAAGAGGCATTCGATCCGCACGATGTTCCTTACAAACCCTTTGACGCTTACACTTTGCAGCTGGTGAGGGAACGTGTTCTTTTCGTAGCATCGTCCTGCTGTTTCAGTCCTCGTGTTACTCTGCCTTGGGGTTGGGAAGCGAGGACAAAGGCTTAAGATGGTTGCGTACGTGGGAGCCACCCTCTGGAGAGACCCGCAGGTAGAGCCTGGTAAGGGGCAGTGCTGATGAACGGCTTTGGCAGAAGCGCAGCAGATACAGCTGCTGCAACAAAACTGTAGGCAAGATGCATTAAGCATCTACTAATTTTAAAATGACTGTTTCCCGTGTGAATTATTCCAGTAACCTAATTCTTAAAACATTCTTTCCATTCTGATTTTTTTCCAAATTAAATTTTCAGCATTTTGGATCTTGTGTGCTTTTGTTAGAAGAGCTCATTAGCACAAATCTCTTCAAATACTTGTAAGATAATATTCAGATCTCTTCAAACCTCACGTCTATTTACTTCTTATTGCTGGGCAAGTATTTTCCAAAGAAGTTAAAAAAAAGAACGCGCAGAAAGTTGGCCTTCAGGGTAGGATTTGTATTCGGTACTTGCAAGTTAGAAAACAACATCTAAAGGAGTGGAATTAAAAAATTAAATTAGCTTCCTAGTTCTTGTAGCAATAATTGCTTTCTTAATTTTTCATCTCTTCTCTTTCCTTCTCAGGAATGTTTTGGTTTCTCGTGTAATAGCAGAGCGCCTTGTGTATCTGACGTTGAGTTTGGTCCCCAGGTCACAAGTCTGTGGCCTACAAAAGCAGTTTTGTGTGCAGGTAAAGGCCGTTCCCAAGTCTGTATTCAATGATCGCGTTAATGTACAGTAAAGCAACAGCTCGGGTGTTAAAGTGGAAACTGATAGAAGGTCTTGCATTACGAATTCAGAGCTATCTGTGGTTTTAAAGATTAAATGCTGAAGCCGAAGTGAATATCCTGAATTTGTTAGTAAATACCTGGAAAGGAATTGCACTAACTCACGGTGAGTAGTGACTGCAGGCTTTTCTGGAAGTCTCCATCACATGAAAAACGTTACACTGAAACTTTTGACTATTTTTCTGGTTGGTTGTTCCCCCCCCCCCTCCCCCTTCATTCCCCCCCTCCTTCTCACGCTGAAGGTATGAGAAGTTAGGGATCACTCAGAAGGAAAAGCTTGTGGTACATGTAAAGAAATACCTATTTTGCGTTCCTGGACAGAGGCTCGTACCTGTGATACGCCCTTGAAAATGTCCGGGAACTTGTATTATCCCTGAATCTGGGAAGGAAGGTCTTCCAAAAAGAGAATGTGAAAGGGAAAACACAGTTAAGTTATTCTATATCGCTTCTGAATCTTGTTTTCAAAATTCTTACTATTTCAGCGGCTGGGACAAGGGTTTGATTGTGCACAAAGCCTCTGAACTTGACCGACAGAGAAAGCAGCAACCCGAGAGCAGTATTGGAGGAGCATCCGGCTGGTGGCGTGTCGCGCTGAGGTGGTGCCTGCCAGCCCGAGCAGAGGAACCTCGAGTGTAATTGCCCTGACAGCAAGGAAGGAAAGACTTTGCGTTTGTACACGGACGCGTGCAGACCTCCAGCGAGAAACGGCAGAGGTTACCTGCTAACCTTTTTTGAATTGAGCAGGCTTGGGTCAGTTCTGAATCTTCCCCTCCTGGTGAAGCAGGTGTGGTTTAGCTGTGTAAGTAAACCGATCGAACAGTCCGGCTCAGTTTCGGGTATCTTCTAATATCAATTCTGCGAAATATACTGAGTAGGACTACTTATGTTCATCTGTTGTCTCTGTGACTATGTGATGATTCCCATGGTTTTCCAGAGATGACTTTGGCTATGCAGATTATGTGTTTAAGTAGAAAATCACTGTGTACTCCGCTATCTCAGACCAAGACGGGCATCTGCATTATAAAATCTTCATTTCAGGCATCTTGGAGGCAGTAGGCTAAAGTCTGCCGTTGACAGACCTCAGAGCAAACTGAAACTTGGCAAAACACACACTTGATTTCTGGAGCAAGGAAATGTGGAATTCAGACACTGGTAATTAGTTTATTAGTCCACAGACTATTTCACAAACACAAAGGGATATTATCACTATTCGCTGTCCGTGACTCTCATCAGACAGTAATTGTCGTGGTTAGTGATTATGCACTAGATGTCAAACATCAGTTCTGGCCAGACAAAAATTGCTCTCAGGGATGCAAAGGAAAGGACACTTCCTCCTGCGTGTGGTGCCCCAACGCCACCCCCCCTTCTCCTCGCGCTGCTGAGTGATGCCAGCCTCCTGCAACACGGCCCTGCGAACACAAGCGTGAAGGCTTGCAATGGACGAAATCTAAGCAAAATTTGTTGTCCTAGTCAAAATTCTCATAAGGAGGACAGGATTGGTGATGATGGGCCAGTGGGCATTTTAGCTTTATCCAAGCAAATGCCTCTCCTTACGGTTAGCTGGGATTTTTTTGAGAGGTCTTGTGGAGCCTTGTTCTCCCTGCGCCTCGCAATGTAACTCTGCTTTAGCAGAGACCGTGTTGAAGCTTTTTTTCAGATGCAATTCTATTTCCATAATGATCTTCAATCTGTTAAACCCCCCTAGAATTTCCGATGCGAATCATTAAAGACCCCTCCCCTGCTTCAAATGCCTTTGCTCTGTACTTGGTTATTCAGACTTTGTTGGTAAAGTACTTTGAAAATGTTGAAATCTATAAATTTGTTCCAGTATTTAGAAATTTAGAAATGCTTCTGCAATAAATGCCACAGAACAGCTAAAGATATAGGAGACAAGGGCTTTGATTTGACACCCTAACTTAAGATCACCCAAGGAATGATTTTTTTTTTTCCTCTCCCACAACCTATTTCTATTTTCTCTTACTCTAGAGCTAATTCTGATGATAGTAAAGTTGAATATGTGCAACACAGAAGCCAAATGAGAGAAAAAAGGAGCTGCTTTCAAGAGCACTGCTTCCAGAGAAGGTCCATATAAGTCCCTTACGGCACAACCTTCAGTCCTTCTCCATCATGCCGTCCCCTATGCATGGAAATTGGCGCCCAGTTGTCCCCCAAAGCTCCTAGAGATGTATCGCCTTAATTTAGGGGTATCTGTGATCAATATCTGCAAAGATCAGATCCTCGCAGGTTGTGTAAGCCGTTTTGATTCTTTTGCTAGTACTGTTTATACAGGCCAAGCACGTGCAAGAATTCTTGCTGGTTTGCAGGTTTTTGTAGAAACTCAGGAGAGCGGAGGTGGCTGCTTGTCCCACGGCATTTTAGTCCATCAACGTTCAACTTTTTCAGTTTCTTTTTTCTCTGAATTTTCATCCATTTTTGTCTCAGCGAGTGTGCGTTAGTACCTTTCTGTGCAGTCCAAACGCACTTCAGCAACAGAGATCAAGCAGTTCCAGGAGCAGCGCAACTACCGACGCTTGGATTCCCGTGTCTCTCCTGTACGGCTTCATAGGTACAGCTTGCAGGACAGAAGCAGCAGAGAGGAGAACTGACAGCAGTCACGTACACGTGACATGATAACACAGAATTGATTTCCTTCGGAAACTTTACCGTAAAGGGATAGTAGGTTCCTTGCCTGGATTATGAGAAGTGTTATTCCAACAGCAGCCCCGGGGGTTATATCAAGTGCTTCAGGCTTGACCAAAACAAGAAGGGGCCCTAGCATTCGCGTGCAGGAGTGCACCATCTTGCAGCAGGTATCAGGTATGTTGAGATTCTACTCTTTAGTTTATTAATTCAGTGCCTAGGAAAAGAGATTCACTAAATTAATTAGGCCATAGAGACACCCACGCCCCTCTTTTTTTTTTTTTTCCCCTTTAAATCAAGCATAATTTATATCCCTGCTGAATCCACCATCATTAAACTGCTTTCTCTTTTCCTATTCTAAATTACCAAGCCAGTTTCAAACCGTTGGCAGTGAAACATATACAGCATATAACTTAATGAAACAATATCCAACCTATTATTGGGATTTGAAATCTAATAATTAAATGTAAATGCTTGGATTCATTGTCTAGGAAAACAGAATCTATAAATAAGCCATTTGATGTCATACTGGTATTTTCTTTTGATTGGGCTTCAATTAGTCACTGACGTAGAATATCCTGTTACGGTTGTATCGTTATTGCAGCAGGGAGCATGAGCATGAAATCCAGATCCTGCAGTAATAAATAACAACTCCATTTCCAATGCTTACATTGTCCTTTCCGCATAAGCTTGATTTCATGGGATGACTGACTAGCCTTCATTCATTACGGAAGGATAGTTGCAGGGCAGAACTGGGAAAAGTATTATATCTCAGTGCTTTATTGGAAAGAACAACAGCAACAGAAAAATCAGATGAAAGGGGAGCATTTCCCTTACAATAGTACCCAGGATGAGCAAAATACAGGTAAGGCTTAGGAGCAGTGATTTTAAGCTTGCTATGAAAATACTAGCAGCCAGTTAAAACTGTGTGACCTTACTTCCATACTGGCTTTTCTCCATCTGTGCTGCCTGACTTGGCAGTGGTTGAAGTCCCCAAAACACAGCTTTGAAATGTATTTTCCTTTACTGTAACCTTGAATTGTTTTCCGTGTGTTCGCATTCTGTCATCCTCATCCGTTATCCTCATCACTTTATTCATGCTAATATGTTTTCCAAGCAAGTCTTACTGTCTGGAAACGTGTCTTTTGCCGAGTTGGGGTGGTTAGCTTTTTGCCTACAAAACGAGGACTGGGGAGGTGGAGAGGAGGTGGGAGGAGAAGGGTTTGCAGCATCCCTGTGCTGGTGGGACGGGATTGTGAGCGATGCAGGCAGGATACCTGCCCTGTTGCATGGTTCCTCCCCGCCCTGGGTCCTGGGGAGAGAGGGCCGTGGGGTAACCCTCACCCACTCCCCCGGGGCTCCCTTATCCTTAGGTTGTCAATCCCACACCATTTCCCTGAGCATCTCACTGACTGGACACCTCCTGATCCCTCCTTGCCCCAACTTGGCACGTGCCCTCTCTCACTTAGTTTTCCTTTTCTTCCTCTTATCAGAGACCATCTTTCATCCCGGCCTAAACTATTCCCTCTCCCTGAAGAGGCAACCCTTACTCCTTATTGCCAAATCCACTGCAGCCCAAAACTACACACCTCCAACCTGGAGCTCGTGTAGGCTCCCGTTGTTTTGTTTGAGCCTGCTCCTCATGCCCTCCAGGGCTCATGCCCTCCTCAGCCACCCTTCTGTGGGATCCCCTGGCAGGTCAAGTCGTGCCTCTCGCCTGGCTCCTCTAGAAGACAGACATCCTCTTCTCTGCTAACACGAGGGCGTGAAAGACCCGGACACAGTGAGTCAGTAATGACCCCAAATCAATCAGATACTTGGAGAGGAGGATGTGTAGAAAAAAGGTGTGTGTTGGTTCAGGGCAGAATTTGGCCTTGTGCAGGAGAGGATTCTATTTTAATCTCAAAAACAAAAACCACATTTTTCTTATCCGTGGTTAAGTTTAAAAAAAAAAAAATAATTATTTTTTGTACCTTGGGCTCACTCATACTTGCTTGAATGATGGAGATCTTCCCTTTTCTAAGTACGGAAACATGAGGAGACAGATTAAGTACATCTCTTCTATAAACTGCAGGACTTAATTCTCTTCCTGCTAGAGTCAATGATGGAAGTCCTGTTGCTGTCACCAAAAGTAAAATAGAGATCTGTGAGGAGATTGGAGAAATCTGCCGTGTCTATATGGGAAATTGGTCAGTACTAACAGGAGTGATGTGGACTCATTTCCTCTTCCTGCAGTAAATTTACCCTATTAATATAATCTACTATTGTGTGTGTATTAGCTGGATGACCTCGAGCAAGCTTTTATGGATATAAGATTCAGAGAGAATGTAGGATCCCAATTTGCTTCCTGCCTGTCCTACGATGATGCACCCATCAGCTTTACGGAAAAATTGCATACCTTTATGCTGCATTATTTGTGAACAGTACGTGAGCATACAGTTAAGCATTTAAGAACATAGAATAAATCCCAACCCCTTGATGTTAAGTAGAGACAGTTTTTCTAAGGCCGTCTAGACGCAATGTCTGCGTACAAAAGAATTTGGTTATGAACAGGGCACCATTGTTTGCAAAAAGATATTCTGCTACTGGGGAAATTGAAAGGAATTCTTTTGCTTTCAAGGGCAGGGAATTACCCTTTTGTGGTGCAGTTGTCATTTCATGACCAGTGTTACTAAGATACTGTTTTTTCTTCTCTGAGGCTCTCCATTATTATTACTTACCTAAAAAATGCTTTCTTGCGAAAAGACTGCTTACCTAGTCTCTGAGGTGAGAAAAAAATGGAAATTAAGCAGTGTACCTTCACTTTCTTTGTCTGGAGAATACCAAGTGCGTGCAGGAGAGGTATTTTGTATCAGCTGCAGTAAACATCAGTATGATGCCAGAAGCAAGGTGCGTACTGTCCAGTTTGGCACCCTGTAATGGAAGTGGACTGACATTTGGGAGGCCATGGAAGAAGGCAGCTTGCGCGAAGTGTGCTGCTCTGACCCACACCTGCAGAGGAGAAGGGACGCTGGGGAAAAACGCGGGTTTGGAATGAAGTTTTGTAATTGGGAGTGCTACGATAAGGTGAAAAGGAAGACCAGGCAAAATTAGTTCCAACATTTGTCTTCCTTCAGGGGTGATCAGATGTTTAAGAAATTATGGAAATGAGTAATTTTTGAACATATCAAATCTGTCTACGTCCAGGAAAATGCTGAACTCCAGTCATCCCAGTGTATCAGGGTAGGGTTGTCGGAGCCAGGTAGTCAAAGGCTGAGTCTGGATCTCTTGCTCTGACTGCCTGTGCTGTTCTGGTGGTTGGACACGGCTATGGATGAGCACTTCGCTGGTGCGAGGTTAGTGCATCTGACATCTCCCCAGCAGTCGCCCTAATGAAATGTCATGCCATATAACAGGAATTTGGAGGGAAGAGCACCCTAAGAAGTTACCTGTCCTTCCCCCATCTCCATAGATTTTTGTCTCCTTTAAGCTGGCCTCTGTGTAGGGGTTAGAGAAGTTGGGGTCCTTTTCTTTGGGGCTGAAGACAGGGTAACAGAAGGAGCAGGGAGCGCTGTTTAGTGCCTCCAGTCATTTCCTACTTCCATGTGCCAAACAAGTTTGGTAAAAGAGAGATTCTGAATAAAACCATCTCTGGATGAAATGCCACGAGCATTCTTTAGGCACGTATGAAGGTTCAGTGCCCAATGGCTTCAGTGATAAAAACCCCTTGACGATGATGATGATAAAACCAAACCCCAAAACAGGGTTCCTTGAACCATGGTTTGAAGTTCCCTCATTCTTGTGACATGAAGAATCCTTCTGATTCCAGAGTTGCCCTTGGGTCAGGCAGGGAGACTGAGGGGGCTTTCTCAGTTGAAAAAGACTGTAAAACTGTGATGTACAGAAGCTGTCATTGTCACGGAGACACATTGCTAGTTCCACAACAGTTCTCCGTGCTGTGCAGAGAATATCACCCAAAGCAGGAAAATTGGTAACTGTTGGACTGTGGCCCTTGCGATTGTGCTAGTGCCGGTGCCTTTTCGGCACCCTGGGGCCAAGCTCTGGGGGGCAAAAGGAGTATAGGCCACATAGTTTTCCCTTTTCAGTGTCAGTGGAGGTTTGGCCGTTGCTGAACTCTTGAAAATTTAGCCTATAGTGTGTGTTGCTGTAGAGTGATGCTAAAGGGCCATGGGTTCAGAAATTCAGTTCCGAACAATTGGAGCTCACAGGACGTCTGATCCCTTTGTGCAGTCGTCACTGACATTAATTAAAGAGGCAAACCTTGACTTTAATTTTCTAGCCTTATACTTAGGGTCAAACCCAATATTTTATTGTCTTTCCAGCTTAATCTGTGAGTCATTTGTAATGCGTTTTCCTTATAAAGCAACATCTGTATGTATTCTTTACATACCAAAAGGGTTCAGAGTTTTTTAGTATTTCAAGTTGAGTAGGAATCCCTGGGGTACAGTTTGGCACGCTACTGTGAAAACATACCTTTCAGTCATTTCGCCGCTGGGTTTCCACTTAAATGGCTGATCGAGGATTTAAACAGCAGGATTTCAGTGTCTGTTTGTCACATGCCAGCTAAGCAAGAAATTATTATACTGGGCCATGATTTACATATTTGACCTTTGAGCATAAGAGGATACAGCAGACATCGTCAGAATCAAATACAGTATAAAACCCTGTGAAGTATGAAACTTGTCTTGTTAGACCGTCGGATCTTTATAAATTAATCTCTGGTTCGAAAATGTCTCTAAATGACAAAAGCATTCTGTTTTTATCAGGATTTATCTGCCTAATCTAATTAAAGTAGACATAGCTTACAAAGACGGCTGAATATAAAGCATGCTTGAAGAAAAGCAGAGGTGTGTAGCAATAGCACCATGAAATTAAATTTGTGGTACTCTTTCAGTTAATCTGTATTGATTAATCCGTATGCAGAAGAATACAGGCTCTGACCTGAGCTTTTCCGCTCAAGTATGAAATTGTTGCTACTGTGATATCAGAATTTGTAAATCAGTTATAAATTGAGTGATGTGTTCCCAATGGCAGAGAACTTTTTCTCCCCGGGGCAGAGCTGTGTTTCAGAGCCCTGTAGGGACCTACGTACTTCCATGGACAGGGCATTTGTTTGTTCTGTGCTGGAGTTGGCATTTCACGGGTGTGTGTGACAGCACAAACGATTTGCTATGCAATAGCGTGCTTGCTATTTGCTTGGTTTACAAGAGTGGTTTTGAGAAGGATTGCGAGTAAGAGATGATATTCAGGATTGGTTTATGATAGTTGTAAAAAAAAGGGTGCTATATGCGCTCTCAGCATGGCCTCCATGTTCTTTTATAAAGAACATGCTTCACTCTCTCCAGCTGTGTTACGGAGACCCCTGCAGAAAGGACACGGGCGTGATTGCAATGAGACAGTTACAGAGTGATGTGGCCGTGGCAGTGGTGCTCATAGGTGAGAGGAGGAGCTTTGTCAACTCTTGTTCTCGTCTTCCTCCCATGGTAATTCTTCAGTTGCTGACAAGTTGGTGACCCAAGACAGACAATGGCAAACTGGCAACGCTATGGTCCCCTAAGCTGCCTCTGTATGGTTGTAGAGTTTGTTTCTCAGAGGCCTGCTGGAACCTATTTTTCTTTATGACCTTGCGTCTCCGTGAGCCCTGCCTGGTCCTGTGATGTGGGATGACTCGGCACCCACAAGGAACTTGTTAAAATCAGTGAGAACAGGGTGATGAACTTAAACTGGAAATAGTCTGAGGATTCAAAGTGTTGACTGAGATCCACATTTCCCCAGAGGGTAAAAAGAGTTCAGGCTGGAAGATTTGGTTCTGTCTGCTGCTGAAACTTCTTGCCTGTTACTGTCTGGGTCTATGCGGTGCCGAGGTTCGGTTTGGCCAAGTGCCTCTCTGGGGTTTGGGACTCTTGTCATATTTGTTTTCCTGGCTGGATTTTGATTAGTTCAATAGTTCTATGAGTTTATTCTAACAGGATTCACAGGAAGGGACGGTAGCTTTGTTTCAGGAGATTTCATTTCAAGCTTTGTCTAATTTGTAAACTTCTCTCATCACCAAGGCAATGTTGGAAATGGAATATTAGCACTGGTGGTGATGCATGTTGAAATGAGGTGCCTTTTTTCCAGTGCGCTGGACGTGAACAAGAGGGAAATTAATGAATTAAGATAATGAATCTTTGAACTTCTGTAGTTTTGATTAAGCAGCTTCACCTTCCACTTCTGAGCCCAGAGGAGAGGATTAATGGAGCCATGTCATTGCCCCCTAGTCTGTCATAAAAGCCTAAAATGTCCTTTCAGAAGCCCATTAGAGGAAAGCTGTGGAATGCAGATGTGATTCGAGTTAAATTGACTATTGTCACTCACATATAGTTTACACAACATCTATACGTATTGGAGAATCTTTTTTTGCGTCACAATGAACTTAGAGCAGATCTCCAGGCGATTAACCTGGTGTGCAATGAGAGAGCCCAGTTCTCACCCACGTCAATGTCTAGCCAACTCCATTGGATTTGAATTGTTGAATTACACTGGTCTGAACGTGATCAGCATCATCGCCATAAATAAGCAGTTTAATGAACAAGAAAACGTGGCCGCAGTTGAGGACAGTGTAAAGGCATACACACTTCCAAAAGCGGCTGTGAAAACTGAGAAACACATTGCCGGTAGCGTGCAATATACACCGTCAGTTATTTAGTACAGGTTCGATAAAGGCAAACCCAAAGCACAACAGTAAAGTGCTGCAGTGTTTAAAGCTTGCATTCCAGATCCTGAAAAATATAAAGTGAAACACAGTGCTATCATCTCAGAGTAAGTATTGACTCTCCTGCTGCTTATAGCATTTCTGTCCAGGTTGTAAAAAAAAAAAAAAAATAAAACATATTGCCTATCAGTCTATTCACCTTAACTCTTTTTATTTCTGTCGACTCCCTTGGCTGTTTATAGCAAAATCTGGCAGAATGATAGTGCTTAGTGTTTTCCAGGTATTACGAGTATTGTGGATTCATGTCCATATCGCTGCCCTCCGGAGCGAAAGCTGCAGTACTGTTGCGTCCCCTACCAGCCACCAACCCCTGTGTCAGTTTTGACACACATGTCCGCAGGAGCGCAGATGTCACGTCTCAGTGGTCATAGAGTAACCCCTTTTTGTGAAAAATCATTTGATGTCAGCTAATGTTATTTTCCCCTGCACTGTAACAACATATCAATGGTTGTTTATGTCAACGGTTGCTTTGCCCCTTTGGGTAGCTTCCCTTGGCCCTAGTTCTGCAGGTGTTGCTCAGGCAGTTTTCCTGGTTGAGTTTCTCCTGAAACAGGGTGAAGTGTTAAACAGAGAGGAATGCTAATCTTGGAAGCTGTCACATAGAAGGTGCCATTTATTTTCACACTCAACCACGTACTGCCTTGCCTTGTAGATGTCAGAAGGGCTCAAAACTTGGCAGGAGCCGGGGAGTTACTCAAGAACTTCGTGCCAAGCAAAAGTCTGTGCTGTCTTGGAAAGTTTGCACATCTCTGTTTTGAGGATGAGTTTGGCATTAATTAGACCCATTTTTGTATTATTTCAGGGCATGCTAATCAACCATGGTCAATTCTAAGTTTAGGTAGTGGCTGTTGTTTTCAGGCCCTGGTTTTGACCACTTTTATTTTTTGGTCTTAAATTGACACTTTTTCCCCCAAATATTTTTTTTTTTCAAGCTCAGGTCATATAATGTATTTGGCATTGACAAACCAAGGAAAGCAATCCACTTATCCCCTAATTAGTGGTGTTTTATTCCTTATTACTAGGAGCTGTGCTTGACAAATGCATCTTTCCAGAGCAAAGCTCTGGTAGCCTTGAGAAACGAGTCACCTTACTTTCCTAAGGATCATGACTAAGGAGTTCCACAGCGTGGGTTTGCGCCTTTACTTTCCTCCTCATCCACTCCAGGCATGTGCTTGTCTTTTTTCCTGACATCACTGTGTATGTGACAGCTCATAAATCTTCGGGGAAGTCCCCAAGAATGTTGCAGGTAAATTCTTCCTGGCTGTTAGTTTTTGAGAAATCTGCCTTAAGCAGTTCTTAAATCTTTGCCACATACAACTTACTGGCACTGTAGAATATGACTCCTGAATCAATATTTGCACTACTTAGACTGGGACAGATATCAGGCAAACTAATCTGCTCTATCCCTTCTTTTTTTTTTTTTTTTTTTTAAATTGTGGCTATGCTTGTGCCATTGGGCCAGGGTGTATTTTGTTGAAAGCTGTCCTTTTCTTAACCATAGACATTCTTCCCTTCCGATTTTCCTTTACACTTTTCTTTCTGAGTTTTTCTTCCATAATATTTTGCTCAGAATTTAATAAATATAATAATATATAATAAACATAATAGAATATAACATTATATTATATACTACAGTATAATATAATATAATATAATACAATATAATAAATATATACTAAACATAATATAATATTATATTATGTTATACAAACATAACATAATATAATTAATAATATATAATAAACCCATAAACCATGAATTTTAGTAAATGTATCCAAACTATAATACAGACTGTTTGCCCATATCGTATAAAATCAGGTTATGATCAAGAAGCTGAACTGAACCTTCAGTTCTGCTATGGATTTATCTTTATTTGAATTCCCTTGGTTTCGGTGCAATACCTGTATATGGGAGATGCTTACTACTAATTTTTAGAAGCTCCATCTCCTCTAGGAGCTGTAGGGCCTTCAGTACGTCTCTCCTGCATTGAATCCATCATAGCTACAGGCCTTTATGCGCTGAATAGTGTTATCTCACCGGGTTAGACGTGCCTCAAGCAAACTATGGATTAGCGTTTCTTCTTACTGTTAAGCCTCACCCTCAGACTTCATTTTCCAGGTCTGGATGGCACAAGAGGAGATAAATAGCGCTTGATAGTTTCCTTGCAACGGCAGCGCTGGTAAGGCGGTGTCTGTGCTGGCGCAGCAATGGTATGGCTGCAGTCAGTGCGGTGCTATTGCACAGCAATTCAGATCTCCTGGGCTAGATTTTGCAGGTCTGCTCACTGGGCCATTGGTAACGCAGGTACCCCGTCTTTTTTGTAAGATGGGCCATTCCCCTAAGTGCTAAAAGTGTGGCGTGATTTACTTGCACAGCAGCCTCAACAAATCCTCTTTCCTGACTTTGTTCTCATCCCAGAGCTCATGCAGCTGGTGCCAGTTTGTGTCCTGTTAAGCTCAAGAAGCAAAATGAAAGTTTTTAAAGCTGGAGGAGTGGCTTTGTATGTCAGAGACCTTCAGCCAGGAGTGGTGTCCCATTGTTAGTAGGGAGAGTCCACGTTTATCTAATTACCGACAGAGACTACATTTCCCGATTGCCGCATTGTGCTTTCTGTACTTGGAGTTGGCAGTATTTCTGTCATAGCATTTCTATGAGCTTTACTCGCTGCCTTTGATTTTAATTTACAGATCAGCCATGCCCTCTCAAGGTTAAACCTACTTTGTCTGTCCCTTTGCAAATCAATTCTTCACACTCTTTAGAAATTTAGCAAATGACAGAAAGCACCACTCCAAGCCAAATACACAGCAGCTGTGGGAATAGATTAAAGAATCGTAAAGTACTTGTTTGTAATGCTGTTTTCAGGATGTAAAGGTTATCTTTCTTTTGGAACTACCGGCAAAGAGTAAGCAACCTATTGAGATAAAGTCTTATGTTAGCTTGTACAGGGAAAGGTGATTCTGGTGCTATTTTTTTCAGTGAGATAATCAAATTACAGCTAGCATACATGGCTTCACCTCCTACCTGATAGTTTTATAACTCGCTCTGCTCTAACCTGAATTCAAATCTCTCTTGGATGCCTGCTCCCATGAACTTGGCCAGTAAACCCAGACCACCTTGTTTCCTCATCCATTTCTCCTTCTCTGTTACTTCTGAAATTACAGCCACCTTTCCCGACCTCTCTTGTGGGCAGCACGTTAAATATCTCCTGTCCAGTCACTGTCTTGTCTTCTTGGCCTGCCAGCTGCCTGTGTGGTTCTCCGCACTGCTCACTATGTGCAGCTACTCAACTTTGTTATTTCCCTTGGTCTGTCTCATTAAATAGCACATCTCGGCTCCCTTCTCATGACCAATCCACTTCAAACTTGTAAGGAATTAGCTCCCCATTCCTTACTGTACCTCCTTGCCTACTTCTACGGTCTTCCTCCGCCGATCTCTGTTTGCCCAGGAATGTTACCTCAGCCCTCCGAGGTCCTCTCCCCTCCACACTTTCTTCCATTTCTTGCAGGGCATCTCAAGAAAAGTGTTTGTAAGACTTCCACAAACTCTGCTTTTCAGTTCCTCCTCCAAACTCAGCAATGTCGTTGATGTCTGCGAGAAGCAGGTGAACTGAGTTGACATGACTGTTTTTAACATTTTATTCATCCCTCCTCAAAACTTTGTGAGAAATTTTACCTCTGCTAGAAAGACCTAGAAATCTGAGGTAAAACCTAGAGTTTTTTGTAATGCTAGCTTGAAAAAAATATCCGTTTTCAATCTGAAACAAGAAGTTTGGAACCTAATATGAAAAGCAATAATTTTTCATTGGAAAGCCTGGTGGGTTTTTTTGTTTGTTTGGTTGTTGTTTTTTGTTTTTGTTTTTTTTTTTATAAATAGTGCTGGTGATTTTTTTTAACCTACTCCAGATGCTACACAGAATACTGACATAACGATTGTCAATATTGCTTCGCTTGTGTACGAGCTCTCGCCTTCTTCCCCCCACTATTTGTTTCTCTCTCTGAGTTGTGAATTAACTAGGATACAGACAGATTTCTCACAGTACCTGGAATATCCTGAGACCTATGGAAATATAAGTAGTCCTTTTACATGTTTAATACTAGGAAAAATGCTTTAGGGCATGTTTGAAGTTGAGAGGCTTGTCATTGAAGGACAGGGATGGAATTAAAAATTCCCTGCATAGCTGAGAATTTGGGTGTTCATGTTAATAATCTGTCCGGATAACTTTAATTTGGGAGGTTTGTGTGAACGGCACCTGGTATTGCTGTGTTTCTCATGGATGGGAGAGGAGAGAGGGAAAGACAGCATGAGGCTGTATCCAGAAGGCAGTGAAGAGCCTGTGCACGTCCAAGGTCTCTTGTAGGTATGGAGTCCCCCATGATTTAGGCTAAGAGCCCAGCGGTCTTTTGAAAAAGAGAGTTTGTTTTTCAGAAAGCCTCTTGGAGTGCAGGGCCTGTGTATTGGGACCTCTGCCAAGGACAGGTCAGTAAGGGGCCAGTTCAGGAGCAAAGTATCCTCCCTGCTGGCAAAACCTCCCAGGAACGCACCTGGGAAGGGTGCTGTCCTGCCAAGAGCAACCAGAGTCACTGGGAATCCAAGGTGGGCTCTCAGGATTTGCTGAGAAGTCCAAAGTCCTCTCACGATTTGCTGGGAATTGACTGGATTAAGCCCACAGGTACTTGATAACCACCCATGTTACAGATGGTGGATGGCTGCAGCAGGCTCCTGGGGCAGCTCTGGCGCAAAGCCTGTGACATTCACTTGAGCTTGGCTGAGGAGCACACGAGGCCATAAGTTACCAGTGCTCATAACCCTGACACCTCAAACACCACACCTGATGTCTGTTCTGTCTGTCCAGAATTCAGAGGAAAAGCCGCAGAACACGGAATGGGTGAGTGGATGCACAATCCTCATGAGCTGTGCTCCCCTGGTCCATCTGTTTCTGTCTCTTGTGTGTGTCTGAAAAAGGGAACAGGCAGGTAAAGGGTGGACGTATTCATCTTTTGAAGTTTTATTTGTATGTCACATTTTATTAGAAATAAATTCAAAAGCTCCATGGAAAGAAAACATGTGCAGCTTTCAAATTTCTGATGTACACCGAAGGCCAAGTGGCGGTATATTTATTAATTAACTTAAATTAAAAAAAAAAAACCAACACAAAATGATAACCCAACAAAACTGCCTGGAAAAAAGCCGATGCTCATGCTTTTCATGAGACATGGTGAAAATCCTTCAGAAATCAGTGTCTGTCCCATGAATAGAGAGCGTTTTCAAAAGAGAAAATAAGTGAGAGGGTTCAGTTTGCAATTTGTCTTTCGTTTTACTTTATGAGGTTATTCAGTATAAATAGAGACAAGAGAACACAATCTTGGTTAGCTGAAGTCAGTGAATCCAGAAATGAGTTACACAAAACAAAAGTCCAGCACCTGTTTTTCTAATCCATAGAAGAAGAGGGCTCTGTCAAAGCTGGTTGATCTGCCATCTGGCCTGTATTTCCTGTACCTGCCTCTAATCTTGGGCTGAGTTTTGCTGGCATATTTCCAGAATCAAACAAAGGGAATTTATGACCAACATTTTCACTTTTACCTGCTTTCTCTGCAAGTCAGGATTTTTTAAACTATGCATTTTTTAAAAGCCTTTAGAGATTTCTTTTCTAGCTTTATTTTTTGGTTAGTGAAAATTACAGCAAAAACGGGTTTTTTTGTTTGTGTTTTTTTTGTTCGTTTTTGGCTTTTTTTTTTTTTTTGAAAGTTGCTGATATTTTTAAATCAGTGGCAAGACTTTGACAGTTTCTCTTGACCTCCCTGTGATCTGATTTGGCTTTGCCTCTCCTGCTTTTTTCCCTGCTGGTTTCAATAGGAGAAATAGGTGTCCAGGATGTTTGGTGATCATGTCTGTGGGGACAATTACAATACCTCCACAGGAAGACTCATCATCCCACCTGACAGGTCTTCACTTGAAGATGGAGTCTGCTTTACTGTGAATAGGGTTGTGAATAATAATGAGCAAGAATAGTGGGAATGATCTTAAATATCTCCTCTTTCCCAGCTTCAGGACAGTTTTAAATTTTTAGTAAAAATTCTGTTCCTTTCTTCTTTGTTCTTCCCTTCCTCCTGCCAAAAAAAAAAAAAAAATCTTTATTTTTTTCCCCTTTGTTTTGAGGTTTGGTTGTGTTTTGTTTTGGTTTTCTGTTAAGTGAATTCATTTTCCGAAGCAGTTGTTTCCCATACCCTGACGGCAATACGGCAATAGCACTCAACGCCTTCTGCTCTTCTGTGTTTCAGGAAGTGTTTGAATGGGCCTGGAGGCTGAGCTTGGAAGAAGGGACGTATCTCACTGCTGGAGTCTCACGGCTGGAGAATGCCTGGCACTTGGATGCCTCCCTATCTTGACGGGCAAAGCTTATCCCCTCTGACCACAGCCTCTAGGGCAGAGTGTTTGTATGGCTGATAAAGCCCGAGTCCTGATAGGAACCTCCTTTGCTGCTGCATTAGAAGTACATGGTTAAGGGGAGTAACTCTGGGGAGGGTAAAGGAAAGTTAGGATAGTTGCAATGGTGCGGACACCAGCACTTCCAGTAAGCGTAGGTAAAGCTCTGCTGCCCGTGTGTCATCTCTAAAGAGGGGACGGTGGCTCCTGGTTATGCAAAATGTCCTGAGGTGACCGTGCAGATCTTGCTTGGCTGCGGACAAAAGATTTGCTTCCCCCTTTCACTTCCAATCGCCATTTCCTAATTTAGACAGAAAAGACAAATCTTGAGGGTGAATAACCAGCCTTTTACACGCCAGCTTGTGTGCATGTAACCAGTGCAAATTACTGACCAGGGAAATAGCATGGCCACATGGTAGGAAGAAAAAAGCCAAATGTGGGTGCTGAACCATGGGTTATTCACCCTGAAAAGGGGAGAGCACCTGTGTAATATACCTCGTTTGGTCCTGGATGCTGCAATATCACATTTCCTCAGTGACTATTTGCTGGTTTCCATAGGTCATGCTACAGAAGGCATGAATACAACCCAACAGAAGTATATACTTGATACTTGTAAGGTAAATTATAAAGTTGCAGTAATTACTGTTTCATATTTGATGAGAGATGCATTTTCTGGACATCAACAGATGCTGTTTTGTTTTGTTGGTTTTTTTTCTCTCTAAAATATTGTAGGATGGGATTTATTTAAATCAAGCTTTTCTCTGGTGTTTTCTGTTCTCAGGGCTGGGTTGTATTGCTGTGGCCACCTTTATCAGCAGCACCCCGAGGGGTCCATAATCACCAACCCTTACTGTGCCTTTTCTGGGTGCGCCTGGGTACTGGAGCAGCCAGTGCTGGGAAATCACTGTCAGGCCACGAGCTGGTGGCAGGGAAGGGAGGTGACTTTCCCGAGGTCACTGCGTGATCTTATGTCTGGACTTCTCTTACCTGCTTGTCTTTTATGAACTCACTGACCAGCATGTTGTTCACAGTACCAAGGCTCCTTGGCTTCTTTCTCTCCTACGAATAGCTGAAAATAGTGTTTGCATGGCGAAGGCAATGGACACGATTTCCAAATTTCTTTTGCACGGTGGTGCTTACCTGTGTGACAGCTGCCTGGCTCGTCAAGAGAACATTTGCTTGTCTTGCAAACTCACCCCTCCTCCCCCCATCCCTTGCCCTTACTTGTACAGAGCAATCAAGTCAAAAATGGTCTTATGCGGTTGACAAAAATTCCGGGGTTTGTTTGCACAAATATTTGAAAAGCCTCCCTTCAGGGTGTTTACTCAGGGCTTGTTGATTAGGGGAGGTAATGATGATTTCAGGGCCAGTCTCCAATCTCCTCGCAAAGGTGTTGCAATTCCACTATGAAAAGAAGACCCATTTTGCCCCAGTGCATGCTCATTATTTCACTCAGCAAGATACTCCTTTTGTTTCAGGGCTGATGTTATGAATCAATACCCTTTAAGATAATCGCTGTCAGAAGGGAGAGGCTTGCTTTACAGTCAATGACTTTGATGCCTTAGGTACTTCAAGTAAGGATCTGCCTCTGTCTTGCCTTGATTGACAAGACCCTTTCTATAAATTTGCACAATTAAGCAACCCAGTAGCAGCTGCTAGGGAGATCTACCGAGCGCAACGCTGACCAAGATTGCTGTGCGGGTCTGCTGCTGCTCGCCCTGACATCCTGAAACACCATCTGCAATTTAAAACTGCAAAAGGAGATCTGACTCCAACAAGTGAGGTGAGCGTGCTTCTGTGTTTACCCTGTGTCATGGCTGCGGCTCGTGAGTAAAGCAGCAGGTTTTGCTAAAGTGGCAAAGGAAAAATGTTCAATGTCTTCTGAAGTTTGTCTCTTTTGCTCTCTAATGTCTGCTTTTAAAAATAAGGAATTTTGCTTTTGTTTTGTTTTGTTTTACTGTGTTGAAGCTTATATATAAACATACGTGTAATCAAGATTTAATCACACATAAGACTATAGTGTATGCATGGCCACATATATGAAGGCAAACTGTAGCAAACTTCGTGTGGTAGTCTAAAACTCTGATCTGGTAAATTTAAAGCGTTTGGTTTAACAGGAGCCTGGAGACTCAAACATCAGTCAGGCAAAAAGGCAGGCCAAGCTCATTTAACTTAAGTCTCTCCAGCAGAGGACACAGGCCAATGCACACCAGTCTGTGTGCCCCGCGCAGTAGCTGACTTTCTCAGTCAAATGTCAAGTCTGGGGTTTCGAGGTTGACATTTTTAAATGCAATGCAAGTATGTGAGGTATAAAATGGATCTTGTGGCTTAGAGTTACTTTCCAACTCTCTTTTTTTGACAGAGAAAGTTTTCCAGAGAGGCTGGCTGCTTTCTTCGCTGATGGTTTGAGATAGAAAGGCAGCAAGTATCAAAGGGACTTGGCTGATGCTGGGGTGCTTGGAAAATGTGAGGAGCTCAAGCCTCTTCTGGTGCCCTTGGCCATGTCCACCCCACCTAAACAGCTCTACTCACCAGCTTAACAGCCTTGGTTGGCTCTGAGCTGGCTGGTAGGGCAGTGTGTGCAGGAGGGACAACCAGCAGTTGCCTTTGCCTCTCTGGCTGCAGCCCTGGGCATGGACCAGCACAAGTCCAACACTCAGAGTATTGGTAATGGCAACTCCAATAACACTTTTGGGAGGCGCTGATCTCTCCAGAGATTATAGCACAAATTCAGGGGCGCTTGGCTCCTAGCTTAGGCTGACAGTGTCCAGAATTAGGCGTCCTTGTCAAAATGCTGGTGTTACCTGCAGACCTAACCCTGCTGAACGCATGGAGCTGCAGCTGTGCTGCTGTCTCCTGGTGCAGCAAAGTAGGGAACCTGCCACTTCCCATGGGTGTGGATGACAGACAGACAGACAGACAGACACAACCCTTCTAGACTGACCTTGCCAGGGCCAGTAATGCCAGGGTCTTCAGCCAACAAAATGCGTGTGCAATGAGAAATCAGCCAAAGGCCTATCCAACCATTGGCCTGGCACAAACTCAGGGCATCCCAGCTGGGGTGGTAGGAAGGTATTTGCTGCAAAGTAAACTTGCAATATGGAGATTTCAGTGGGTGTGAGGCACTGGCAGGTGGCTTTAGCTCTTCCAGACAAACCCCACTGCTCTGCAGGGGAAGTCTGCACGCTGCTGCTTTCTGTTAGACCCTTTCACTCAGGCTTTCCCCTCCTGGGACTAGGTGACCCCTCATTTGCACATCCGCCCATCTTCTCTTGGGCTGAATGAGGATGGGGAAGAGTGCGTCTGAGGGGAGGGAGGGGTGTCCCAGCTCTGGAGCTGAGCCTGCGCAATTCTTGCCTCCTGGACTGTGCTGGCTCTCCCAACCCTTCTCTTCTCTCCCTTCTGCCTCAGCATGAAGCTCCACTGTGTGATCCTGGGCACTCTGCTTCTCTTGCTGCTGGCCGGCTGCGGCAGCACACTCAAGACCTCCGCCATCGACCTGCGCACCTTCATTGGCTGCGCTGTGCGTGAGTTCACCTTCCTGGCCAAGAAACACGGCTGCAGGGGGCTGCGGGTGACAACGGACGCATGCTGGGGACGCTGCGAGACTTGGGAGGTGAGGCTGCGCGCAGGGCTGAGGGTGGCTGGCTGGCACCGACATCCCTGGGTGGTGCTTCCCCCGCCAAGAAAAGCCCTCGATAGAAACCCAGTAAGCATTAAATAATAGCTTGAAGCTACCTACAAAGCAGGCAAGGGCTGTGTCGTGCTCCACGACCTTCTTGCTACCACTGTCGGTGGCAGAGCACTCTGCTGTAAGTTGTTCCCTCCCTCCTTCCACTGCCTCAAAGGGGGATGCGCATCAAGTGATGATATTAATGAATCACTTATGTAATGCTGTTATTATGCAATTTGAAAGCCTCTTACAGCTTAACCACTTTAGGAGAGGAGGCCTTTATTACTTTACTGGAAAAAATTCCTTTGAGATTAAGATGGAGCTCCCAGTTGATGGGTAATATATTTTGTTCCAAAAAGCAAATCCCAAAGATAAAGTCTGTTTCTAATTCGGTCCTGTTTTAAGTCACAGCCCTGTATAAATATGAAGTAGTTATGATTTAGAGGGGTACAGGGGAAGAAAGAAAGCACATAAGTACATCTACACACACTTCAGAGAACAAGTTTCTGACTGTCGTCGTCTTTCTGCCACTGGAAGGCTCAAGGGGCCAGACCCAGTTTAACTTATTCAGGGAAGCTTTGAGGGTCTCCAGAGGGATTTTGTCCACAAGAAGACAAGGGCTCTGTAAAAAGTGAGCAGAGGAGGAGGCGGGGTCTACGTGCCAGCTCTGACTGCCCTCTCTCACTGCTTGATGGGATGAGGGGAAAGGCTGCCGGTGGCCAGATTTCTGCAGTGGGATAAGGTTCCTTTGAGGAACCTCTTCTCACCTGGTTCCCCTTACTCCCAAGCTCCTCTGGTAGCACAGACCTTGCAGGCACTCTTACCGTACTGCAGTACCGCTGGGATGTAGTTCAGCTGAATGCATCTGCTTGTAGGCTCAACAGCTTCTAGAAAGCACCATGATGTACTTGGATGGGGCGGAGGGGGGGGGATTGGTAAGACGGAGAGTGTCTGGATATCTTCTAGCTGAAACGTTGCGTCTGTTCTTTCCCATGCCATCATTTTCAGTTCCCAGGGCAGGCTCTTTACACAGCACAGAGGGAAAGAAAGGAAAAATTGAAATGTCTCCTGGCTGGTTTACCTTATGCTCTTTCCCATCTCTGCAAGGGAGAGGATGACAGTGGGCTGCCATTCCTGTTTGCGCTGACCCTTCTTGAGGTCTTTGGAAAATGGGTGCCCTTGTTGAGGAAAAACATACTTTTCAGCAAAAGCAATGCTACTGTGATGCCATGTGGGAGCGTGGGTTTCAGGGCCTGCGGGCTCCCATCATCTCCTGATGGCTGAGGTCTCTGGCCAAGCTGTTTTTCTCATGAGGAACTGCAGAATTCTATACTGGCTGCTGTGCTGAGCGCATCCCCCACGGTGTACGTCCATTGGGGTTTGCGGGACGTGCAGCCTGACTGGGAAGACCGGGCTGGCTCAGAAAAAAACCAGCCATTTGGCACCCGGATGCACCTCTGCTCTTAGGCAGCTCGTGCACGTGGAAGGGTTTCCAGCAGAACGCATTTTCTTTGATGGAAAATCAATCCTTTTGGAAGAAAGCAGCTGCTTTTGGCAAACATGCGCATTTGGTCGAAACACTAATATTCTGCTGAAACCCAGCTTTTTGGATAGGCTTTTGCCTTCCTTCAGGCAGCTTTAATCGGAGCTTTATGCTTTAAACAAACAGAAACACGCACATACACCCACTCCCCTCCATGGCAGGGCTCCAAGAGGCAGGTGTTGAAGGATGTAACCTAAAAATTATTTCCCTGGCTCCTTCCACCTTACCCAGTCCCTCCCCTATTTACACTAAATCCCCTTGAGGAAACTGGGACTCCAGATGTTTGTCTCACTTCTTGCCTGAGGCCAGCATTTCTCCCCCACAGAAGCCCGTGCTGCAACCACCTTACACCGAATTTTACCACCGTGTTTGCACCTACAACGAGACCAAGATGATGACGGTGAAGCTGCCCAAGTGTGCCCCCGATGTGGATCCCTTCTACACGTACCCAGTGGCCATCCGCTGCGACTGTGACATCTGCTCCACAGCCACGACCGAATGCGAGACTGCCTGAGCTCTCCTTTCCCAGGTCAGGCAAGGAGGGGCCAAATTCTTCCCTGGCTTCATACCCTCCCCAGCATTACAGAGGGTGTAAGTCGGTCCAGAAGTTGATCTCGCACTGTAATGCTCCTAATCATGGACTTTTTTGGGCGGATGAGGCTAAATCCCCTCTCCTCATACTGTTCGAAGCGTTATTGCTGTAGAAATGTAGTACACAGCCTTACAATAGCAAATCCTCTGGGGGAAAAATAATGATGCAGTTTCCCTTCCTTAAAGGCTTTTCACACTGTGTGACCTTTCTTCATGCACAAAGTGCACATGGACTAAACAGTCACTGTGGGGGGTGGGGGGTGGGTGGAAACAGGCCGCAAAGGCATTGCACCCCGTGTAACAGCCTCTTTGTTCTTGTCGGATTTTAGCTCCTTCCCGGTAATGTAAATGCAATTGCCAACATTTCTGCCACCTCGCCCCCGCCGTTAGTTCTTCTTACGCTGAAGTATGTCAGGAATAACAGTCAAAGAAAAGACCTTCAGGCCAGTGAAATGGAAAGAAGTATCCAGACTGTTACCTTGAAATTAGGGTGAATGCACATTCAGCCCTGACCCGGCAAAGTACTTAAGCTCATGATTAAGTGTTTTGCTTAATATCAGTGGACTTTTACAGTTAAGCACATATTTCAGTGATTTGCTTAATTGGAGCTATTCCGTTGAGAAATTCTTGTCTTGCAAGAGACAATTCCTTGAAACAAGAAACATGTTAAATCTGTAAACCCCAAATTGTATGTTTTCCCATCTGCTTTTGTCCAGGGATAGGAGGGGAATTGACTTCATATAAAATCAGTGAGACTCCGCAGAGCCCAAGGAGCCTCTCCTGACACTTCCCAGAGCTGGGGGGCCCAAGCCAAAACACGATGATCGTGGTTTGGTTTCAGTGAGCCCCTGGCTGAGGTGGTGGGAAACAGAGGACTACAGAGGGTGTTCCCACACTTCCCTGCGCTGCTCAGCTCCATGGAGACCTGCTCCTCCAAGGATGCACACAGAGCTGGGGGGCAGCTAGATGTGCTCGCAGGAAAGCTGCGGAGTGGCCAAGTAACGTGGTCAACGTGGGTGAGACAAGCCCAGGACAGGAAAGAGAGCAGACATGCGAAGGAATGGTTCACACCTCCTCAGACACGCTATTTACAAACTAGGGGACACCTGGGAGCTGCTGCAACAGCCCCCTGGTGACCACAGCCATGTATGATCCTTTGTCCTCTGGTTCCCACCTGGAGGAGGACAGATCCATGTTCATCTCTCATTTCTCCCCTGAACAAAATGGGAAATTATGTGAAAACAGGAAGATTTGCCAAGTGAGAGGGGGCTCATGGGAGCTTACAAAACAAAGTCACATTCTCAGATAGCCATTAGGAGAGAATTGCTGCTGAGAGTAATATCAGCACCTGCCTTCCCCAGATTAAGTGTCTTGTCTTCTGGATGCAGTTGCCTTCATTTCCAAGGATGCATGCTTGAACCTTCCCCAAGTGTCCTGTTCTCACTGAGACAGATTTAATGTAAACTGTAGTTTGTTGGTTGCTGTCACTTTTTTTTTTTCTTTTTCTTTTTGTCTGTGGAATTGTAAAAGCTGCAGTGTGGTTGAATAGGAAGGAGGGAATTTCATCGCTCTGCCTTCTGTAATTCTGCATAGAGACCGCCGTGTCAAACAGCAGCAGGAGCAGTTTGCTGCTGCTGCTGAGGTTAGCTGCCTTTAAAAAAGTGCTTGTGTTTTTTTGTTTGTTTTTTTTTTTCAAATTGCATCTCACAGTCCATCTGTTCTTGTTATTTTTCTAACTGGCATCACAAGTATTATGGGAAACCTGCAAATTATCTTGTGTCCTTAATAAACCTCGAAATTGTAGTAAGAAAACAATTTAAAGCAACGTGTCCCTCTCTATCTATGCATAGAGTTTTCTCACGTAGAATATCTATAAGTTCCTGCAAGCTCTTTGCTAGAGCTGGGAACACCTGCAAAACATCTCCTCGATGCTGAAGTCATTTCCTTGGCTGGATTTCTCTCACGGAGTCTGGCTGTTCTATCATCTCAGGCTTAGAAGTAGGGTTAGAAAGTGGCAAACTTCCTTCCATTGCAGCCAACAGGAAATAAGGGCTGTACCCAGATACGGTGAGATAGTAGAAACCTCAGCAAGTGTTCAGAAGGAAACACTGCTGGGTGTGAAGGGGGGCTTTGACTGATGCAGTAGCAGCCAGACTGGGAGGCGGAAGAGGGAGAGTGGGAAGGATGTATTGACTGAAGCCCAGCTAACACTTCTAGACAGTCTTTTAAGGAGGAGAGCAAAAGTCAGTGGAGATTCTATGGATTTGCTGTGGGTGACAAAAGTACAGCCAATGCCAGAGCCCACCAACCCATCTGACTGGCGCCCAGCCTTCTCTGTCCAGCTCTGCTGGGTTCCCACAGGTGGGCACACCCCAGTGAGGTTAAAGGAGCCAACTTGATTCCTGCCACTGGTAATTGCAAATCTGGGGATTTTTCTCCAGCAGTTCTTACACTACTAGGTCTTTATTCTGCTGAATTCCCACCGATTTTTGATACTTGCGACCATTTTTTTTTTTTTGGCTTTTGCAGCCTTTATGCCACAGCTGGGATGGTACGTCCTGCTCAGCATCTGCAGGCAGTCAAAGCAGCCCACACATTTCAGAGCATGAGAAGACTCTTCCCAGGCCACCTTCATCTCCCTGAGGGCATTTAATGCTCCTCAAAGCCACCGATTAAAATCTCACCATCCCACCTGTCCGAAGCAGTTAAACAGCCCTTTTGTCTTTTGTGCACAAAGGCTGTCACATCTCCCATGAAAACCCCTCCTGCTTTTTTGTAGCATGTTGGTTGTCCCCTTCACCTGGACACCGACCACCAGCACCAGACAAAAATCCTCACTGACTGCCATGTGGACCTCTTGAAAGTGTCATTTGGCACTGCACATTCAACCTAGCATGACGTTCACTACCTAAGAACAAGGGAAAGGAATTTTGCTCTACGTGAATTAGGGGAAGCTGACTTCCCTGGGACAACTGTACATGCAAAGCAGGGAGCAAAGCGTGGCCAGAGAGAAGCTCCGTCGCAAAGCCTCAGTGTTGAACCATTCACAGCTCTGCAACCCCAGCTTGAAATACCTGCTCCAGTTGAAAGGCTTTCTGTAAGAAGGGAGATGGTTGCATCTACCTGCTCGGAAAAGAGAGGGAGCAGATATGGAGAAGGCATGACTGTACAACCTGGGGACTGTGCTTGGCTCTTGGCTCTGCCGTACACATGTCAGGTGAGCAGGGGCAAATCAGTGGATTTGTTTGTGCCTCAGTTTGCTTTCTCGACACTGGCAGTGATGATACAGTTGATTTTCTTCTTCCTGGAGTGTTTTGGAGCGTATGGGCTGCAAGGTCCCTTGCGATGAGTCATATCTGTATCCTGCACAGCACTCAATTTCTCAGGTTCGTTTTGGCTCTTTGAAGCTGAACAGCTATAGTAACAGTCCTGCAGTGCTTTGATTTTTGACAATACTTTCCTGTTACATGATGGCTGCAAAAGTCCACTGGGTCTTGAATTTCAGCTACTCTTCCTGCTGTGCTGACCATGTCAGAAATCAGTGTATTTTACCCTGTCTTCAAACCTGAGTTACAGTGGGGGAGAGGGCAGGAAGCCTCCCCGGACAAATGTTTTCTGCATTGACTGTATTTCCCTTTTGGGGTCGGGGCAGGCAGCTCCCTCCTGCTCTCATTGTAAACACATGAAAAGAGAGGAACCGCCACCCGGGTCGGAGCAAAGGGCTGTGTCGCCCGATATCCTGCCGCTGACAGTAGCCAGCAGGAGATGCTGAGGGAAAGGTAAAAGCATCTGGGCTGTATAGAGGTATCCTTCCCCAGCTCTATCCACCCAGCTTTAGCAGGCAGCAGTTTAGGAAATTTCTGCTCTGGAGGACGCATTCGGCACCTTGTTGTGAAGCCCAGATGAGCAGGTCTTTCTCGCTGCTTCTTCACGGAGGAAGTCTGGCCGTGGAAAGTCTGGTGACTGATACCAGCTTCCCCCAGGGGCAGGTAAATTAGACATATTCCAGGCCATATACTGTCCCCTCTTGAATTGTCCTGGCTCCTCTGGGGACATATCCATTTATAGCAGCCAGGGATTTGGGCTGCAGTGCCTTTTTATTAGGAATAGACCTTGCCACCTTTTGTCAATTGCTCTGTGCCACGGGCAGGGGCTGGTTCAGCCTGCTGAGGTTCACAAGCTGCGGGAACATGAAAAGAGCCTTTCTCTGGCAAAACTTGATGTAGCCCGATCAGTATTAGGGACATTGTTCAGGAATGGTAGGATTTATGGTCTTAATTTGAAGACCAGACTTAGCTGGTCAATGGGATGGTTTCTGGTCTCGCAATCAATGGAGTTGAAAAGCTAGGTAACAAAGGCACTATCTTTTTTTTTTTTTTTCTAATTTGAAATTTTATTCCTTTTTTTTTTTTTTTTTTAATAAAGAAGATCCACATTTCTGCACTGAATCCCTGGAAGACTAGAGCCAGTCATATTCTTGATTCCAGTCCAGCATTTAAGGGCTGTCTTTCCTCAAGTAACTTCAGCCCTTTAAGCATTTCGCTTTCTGTGCTGCCTCTCCCTGCCCTGTCTGCTGGGCCGAAGGTTACACAGCTCATCATCTTCCTTGCCGCCAGTAAGGGTTTGTTGGAAGGTTTTGTTATCCATGTGCTAGGGTTGTCAGGGAGTAACAAACTCCCCTCAAAACTCCTGGTGCTTGGGCTAACGCTTCTCCTAGTTGCTCTACCAAGAGAGCTCCAGTGCCTCCTAGGCTGCTGCATGATGGCTTCTCTCCAAAACACTTTAAATATTCACTCAAGGGAAAAAAAAAAAATAATCATTTGTGGTGCTATGACATCACAGTGGAGACCACAGACAGTCATGCCAAGAACCCCTTAGGAAAATAATAAAAAGAAGTTATATCTGAAAGAGCAACCAACCAACTGCCTTAATATTTGTGGAAGATGGGTGACTAAACATCTCCAGTCTGGTCACTGAGGGATACCTCGGGACCAGGGTGAGCCGCAGGCTGTGTGCCAGCGGGGAGCCAGACCTGCAGGTCCCACATCTCCACCTTCCCATCTTTCCAGGCTGCAGAGAATTTGGTTAAGCAGCAGTTTCCCAAAAAGAACATGCCCGACATGAGCAAACCTCTGCAGTGTCACCTCCTGTGTGACTTTTTGCTGGGGACACTGAAAGGGTTCCAGGGGTGGGTAGTTCCTGGACCATCCAAAAGCAGTCCTATGTGTTAGTATGTGTTTTTCCTACCCGATAATGTCGTGCAAAGTGTATGTGATTAGCATCTGGGAAAATAAACAGAGCATCACACCTTCTCAAAATGTTGCTGTCAAAATACTTAGTAATACATTTATTTTGTTAAAATAAACTATGTACAATAGACGATATTAATGTGCAGTTACAATATACAATAATTACATGTTTAAAAGAGGCTAAGCAAAAGAATACAGAATCATGTGCTGTAAATAGGAAACTAATACTGTTTACATGATTTTTAAACTATGAAAACATAATTGCTGGAAAACTGAGTTTCCTTGGTTTGAAATTTTATTGCTTTGACATGAATTCTGAAGATTTGGGTAGTATTTGAAAAAAGATATATCACTCAAAAGTCAGACATAATGTTTTAGTACTCATCCTTTGGTTTTACCAGCCCCATACTCCAGTGATATTGCACACAGCAACTTTTAAGAGAGAAAAATTCAGTTGCACACATCAAGTAAATAACTTCTTCTTAACCTGGTAAGAACTGACTGATGTGTTCGGTCCCGATTTGTGCTAAGGTCATTACATCTGCTTCACAAACAAACTCAATTAGAGTAACTTGTTGCACTGTTACTTTAAATATTGCTGAAGTAATATGCAAAAAGAAAGGAGAGAAATTTTCTTGTCTTTGTGTTCTCAGGGGAGCAGAGAATCTCTTTGCAGTGAAATGCGGGTATTTGGCAAGTGCATCAACAACATAAAAGATTTAACTGTACTCAGTTATCCTTGCACTCGAGGACAGTTTGGCCCATCTCTCTGCTCCTGTTTGCAGCCTTCTTTGATGCCCTCCCAGTCTCAAGGTGCTGCTGAGCCCCAGTTATCCTGGTGTGACTCCACGGAGGCACTTCTGAGCCCTTTGGCCGGGCTCACGCCATACTTGCTGGGCAGCATGGGCACCGTGCTACGCCTTGCTCTGTAGCATTTCCCACCTGGCGGTGTGGGCTCACCACCTTAGATCACTTCTGCTCATAAGCGAAGAAGACTTTGCCAGTGTCTTTCCCCTCTCACATAGCGTTATGTTATTGCTTATTAATGAATTAATATTTACGAGTTTGCAGAAAGTTTGGGCTCATTTACTCCACACTGACAAGGCAGTTCAGTGCCTGCCAGTTCTGTAATGCAGTTAGAGCAGCTGCCTGTTTTGGGGAAAAGTGTTGGGAGAGAAGATAAGACGGTCATACTATGGATATGGCTTACATCCAAACTACTTTGACAGACATCAGACAAAAACTTCTACGTTATCAGTACAAATAACTGTTGTGCTGGAAGATCTGGAAACTGTAGACAGATGACAACTGTTTACTCTGAATTCATTAACCTCTGATCAACGTCAAAATTCACCAGAGTTGATATCAGCGAGAGCTCAAACTGATCTTTGGCAAAACCAAATGCAAAATTAAATCTGGCATCCTGAATGGGATGAGATCAAATTAAGCAACAGCAATGAGTGCAGTGTCCAACTCAGCAAAGATACCCGTTTGTCTTGAATGTTACGCTGTTAAAGTAATCATTTTCATCTTCAGCCTCAGTAGTGTTTGAAAAGAGGAGTTACAAATCCAGTCTCCAAAGCTCAAGCTAAAGATCAGATCAGCAAAATCTCCAGGTGCCTAACTTCTTTCAGGAGTCCACAACCAGCAGCCAAAAGGTAGAAGAGATTCTTGGACCTGGCTCGGTGTATCTGTGTGCTCAAAGGTTGGTCAGCCACAACAAAGGGCAGAAAAGGAGGAAATGTAGACTCTGAAATGCTTTCCACATTAGTCATGTGTGGACCCCATTGAAATTTTCCATTGTCTTCATAAGAATTGAAATGAAGCCAACATACGGCATCTTTGAAAATCCCACCCTAAAATTATAGTTAGAAGCAGCAGCCAAACACTGCATTATGGTCTGCACGTTCTGGAAGGAGGGGTGGGGATCATCCTCAGAGTTATTTTTGTTAACATATTTCCTAAGTTAAAGAGATTTTTCACCATTGACAGCAACTCATATGATTTTTGCTTTTTGCTCTGTGATATATGGATTTGTGAACTCTTACAACGAGGTTCTGGCTCTTTTTGCTGTTCTGGTGGGGTTCCTGGAACTCCCCAGGAAAAAGATATTCTTGTTCACATGGTTCTGAAAGCTTTAACTGAAACAAAACAAAAAAAAAAGAGAATTTGAAGATTTTTTTCATCCTAGTTATTGGTGTCCCCTTAACATCTGAAAATAAAATTTAAGTTTTAGGATCAAACTGTCATAATTGCCAATTATGTCCTGGGCCCTGATTTTGCAGCTCTGCCCCAGAGCAGAAGTGTCGATGCTATTCTATTGCATTCATTACTTCTAATTGGTGTTTTTGTCCCAACTTTTTGATGCAAAATATTTCTATTCATGTTTTGTTTTGATAGGTGAAGACAGCTGAGATCACAAGCCACTACCAAAATCAGTGGGAGGTTTTTTCCTGCTTTCAGAGGGTCTTTGTTCACTAAGAGAAAAATAAACATTTATAGTAGAAATTTGTCTTCATTTTTACGTAGAGCTCAAGTTATCTGACATAGCTCACTCCATGCCCACCTCCTGTCACAGCAGATGCTCCTCCCGTCCTATACAATTGTGAACCAAGAAAAGGTTCTGTTATTTCCAGATATATATTTTTTTAATGTAGGATAAAATGTGCCACAAATCCTCTTCAGGGAAAAGGAAAATACGGGGAGAAAGGCGTATGCAGCAAGATTCCTGCATTCTACCTGTTTATTGAACAAATGTTCCCTGAGCCAACATGAGCGTATGTTGATTGCTTTGCTGGAGAAGACAAATATGCTTTTAAACGAGCCTGGCTTGAGACAGATTGATATCATTGCAATTTATTTTTAATCCAGATGAAGTTTCAGTATGGTGAATCAAGAGGTATTTGCTGTGCCACTTGGGGAAAAGAGCTACAGAAAAGGTCACAGGCTGTAAGCCAGCTGTGTAAGCAAACGGGCATCTTTCATGTCTGAATTAGAGGGACGTTTCTGTAAGGACATGGCAGCTTGCATGGTGAAAATACATCTGCTAGATGCATATAATTGGTGTAACTGGCCACTGTATCACTTGCTGCGTATGAGGTTGGGTGTGATGAAGGGAGGCAGCAATAGAAGTTGTTTGCAAGAACATCTGCAACCTTTTCCAAGCTCCTGTAAAAGGTTCTCAAATTAGGTCTCTGGAATCTTGGGACAATATCTTGGATGAGATCTTGACACTTTGCTGTCAATGGGAAGTGAAGCCCATGCATCCTTGTCAACAGTCACTGGTAGTGAAATGTTTGTTCCCTGTTGCTCTGTTTGCTACAGTGATTTTCCCACCCTCGGGTGGGTTTTTAGCCACTTCCCTAGAGTTGCGTTGCCGGGATTGTTTCTGGGGGAGTCCTGTTTGGTTTGTGTAGCGGCAAGCCCAAGGCTTGTCTCCTTTCCCAACTCATTTCTTAGTTCTTCCCTACCTCAGAGGTGGCAGATACCAGACAGGTTGTGGTACCGAGCACAACAGAACACCAGGTGATTTGTACAGTGTATGGGGAATGGGAAATCACTGCTTTTTGGGGGGGACAGGGCACCAATACTAGAGCAGTTAGAAGAGATTTTGTTGTATCTTAACTACAAGGGCAGGTCACCAATGGCCATATTCAGCCTCCCTCATTTACACGAGCAGTATCATTGGGATTGAATGAGACACGAGGAAGCTGGAGACAATTCCTTGTGAAGTAAGATGCTCTTCAGTATGAGGGAGACTGACAAAATCCATCCCTTAATAAAAGTATTTGGAATAGCTTTATTGCAGATTAAGATGCAGCGCTAGATTTAATTCTGTGTTTATTTTGAACTGAAGCAGTGCTTTGAAAGAGAAAAAAGGTGAGAAATATTAATGATGGCTGCTGAAATAATTGTTTTGATTGTCATGCTGGACTCAGAGTGAATGTTGCAGTTCCCACTAGGAAGAAGAAGATTTGCAACAGGACCCAGCACATCTGGAAGTTGAGGGAAAAATTCACATTATGCCTAATTCAAGGCAATGCGAGGCAAGAGCTTGTAGTTGGTTGTTCTACATGAGATACATACTGTAATAGCAGATATTTACAGGGCAGTGAGAGAAGGTCTGGGAGCGTTTGGTACATAGGACAACCAGGGGGAGCTCATCTGGAGAACTGCTGTCCACCTCTCCTCGAGGATATAAGTACATGCGACTTACACCTGGTTGAACAAATGCTCCTGGATGGACCTGTGTGGGGTTAGAGCCTTGTTTCTGCATTCTCCCCAACTTTTCTGAGCTCTGGGTGGCACAGGACAAACTGTGGAAATCTTTGTGAGGCCTCCTTCAGGTCATGCTGGAAGTGGTGATATAGCACAGGATTGCCCCAGTTCCACTGGCCTGGTGTTTTAGCAGTTCTCTGAAGGGCAGAGGCATCTGTAGGTTGTTTTAATGTGATAAAAACTCTCGAATGTCTTGAGATATCTCTCTAATACCTAATATCTTTAATATCTCCTTGCAGGAGTTGGCATGAAAACCCTTTGGGAGCTCCGTTTGAAACTACAGCTTCAGGTTAACAACTCCTGGTAGAACATTAAGGTTTCAGAAGAGGCCAAAGGAGATGGCTTTTACAGGATCTAGCAGATTTCTTGTAAATTGTCAGTGCTTTTGAAATGATAGCAGACTATTAGCAAAGGCAGCTCTGTCAGGAAAGGTTTTGACATTAATTGCATTAAGAGGACACTGTCAAATAGGTTCCCGGGATGGTTTACAGCCTTTATGACTCTCCTAACCACGTTCCTTTGACGGTGAAGTTAGGGTCTGATTTCTAGCTCATCTTACAGTGAGAATTTCACCTGGCAGTCCTTTATTGATTTTCTTTTCTTGTTACTAATGGTGCTTGAAAATAACTTGCAGTTTGTATCTGTTGCCTTATGCCTGCGCTTGCACTGTGCCTGGTGTTTTGAAATTTCTGGAAATAAGCTTTGCTGCCTGTTCACACACCATCTGTTGGCTTTTAGAAAAGGTATTAGGTATGACTTGCCAGATAGTCAATGACCCTCCTTACATCTTCCTACAATCCCTTTCTAAAGCCCGTTGGCCTGTGCTATTCCTGCCTCCCCAAAATAATAGTGTAACAGGGCAGACCCTTGAGTAAGTGCCACATTGCATGGATAAGTGTGTGTACATTACCTAACACAGGAATAATGTTTATGGGACCTGCATTAACCATGGCTATTTTAAAGACATTTATTTTTGTTGGAAGAGAAATCAAAAACAAATGGAGTGCAGAGGCCATTTCTCAGTGGATTGTGACCACCCTCCCTCCCTTGCAGCTCCCACATGTCAAATTTTGGTCACAGTCATCTTGAAAAACTTGAAATTTTGCTGCCTCACAAACTTGATGTGCTTGGGTTTGTAAGTGCAAATAAAATCCTGGTTAGTCTTAACATTTTTTGGATGCATATTAATACTTTTGTATCTGCTTTCACTGCTATGCAATGATTTGTGCAGGGTGCTGCAGTTTAATACGTTAGCACAGTAGCATTTTAGTTTCTACATCACCATATATTTTTCATTAATTTTCCTCGAACCACTGCAGTTATGTTAATGCTACAGCTTCCTATTTGATTTTTGATTTTATATGCCTATCCTATGCCATCCCATTAGCATTAATAGACACCCCTGACACTCGGTGGCACACAAAAATATAATTTGATTATTTGTGGCTTTATCTGATGCATGCCGGGAATGCTATATTGCACTTTTCCAGTGTGCTCATTATCTTATGATGAGCTCAGCTGTCAGTCTGGATTTCTATTTCCTCTATTTTCTGAAGCTCTAAGAATATCTGGCAGCCCCAACCTGAGTGTTTGCATTGCACTTCAGCTAAAACAGACTTCACTTACTTTAACCAGAGAATTCTATATAGGCTAGCACTCTACAGCAACCTACACGCGCTAAAACAAAGTAATAATCCTATTTTATTTCCACTGAAGTAAATGGCAGTACAGCGAAGCTCTAATTTTCTCTGAAATCTGAATCTGTTGAAAGCTTTTTTTTTTTTTTCTTTTTTGGTTTCAGTGGACTTCTAGTCATGTTGTAAGCCAACACACATTCCCTAAATACTTATTTATTTAGTCCACTCCTGGTTTTCCTCATACTCCCCTAATATCTCATTTCATGTCACAGTTCAGCTGATTGCCAGCGCCCCAGCTGCGCCAATACTCACTGCTCTGCCCGGGGATGGCAACACAGCCTCTGCGGCACGACACGAGCCCCTTCACCGGGCTTCAGCCCTGCCCTCCCTCGGAGCTGTGCTTTATCAGCCAGTCCATTCGAAGCAAATGTCTGGGACATAACAAAACCCAATATAAAATATGCCCAAAGAATGCCAGCAGTGAGGAAGTGTTTCTTTTGCCTGTCTTTGATTTAGCACACCTCTGTCTTCATCCATGCTTATGTGCAGCAGGAAAGAGATGATGAGTGAAAGCTGGCTGGGTAACAGCAACAAGGCATTTGCCTCGAATTTGATCACTTTTGTCGGAGAGAACAGTTGATTTCTACCTGGAAACATTTTGGGTTGTCGGAGCTGGTTTCTGTAGGTGTCCATGGTAAATTGAATTTGTGCTAAAGAAGGAGCTTGGATCCGTAAGCCTCGATGACTGCAGGATTAGGCACTGCATCCTGCTTCTTCCCTTCTCTGCGCCAAGGGTGCAGTTCCTGGAGTCCTGCTGAAGTCGCTAATTGCTCAGAGTAACACCGGGTCTGTAATTCATCACTAATCACGAGAGTTTTTCTGGCTGCGTGTGTGTCCTCAGCCACACTACTGTGCTGCAGAAGAGGAGTGGGCTGGCAGCGGCCTGGAGTGGGGCGCGGGGGGGCACAGGGCGCGTGTCCCCGGGATGGGAGGGTGCACTGTTGTTACTTGCTTACTCCTAGCACTTCTGGAAATGCTGACTACAGACACTGCTTTTGCAAGGAGTTACATCCGAGGTTTTCAAATCTATATTTGCTGGCACTGGGACTTTCCGCTTGGGGAATGAAATCCATAACCAGACAGTCTCATGGCATTGCCAGGGTACCCGAAGGCGGATGCAAGTAACGAGACGCCCTTCGAGTTCACCTCTGAGCGTCTGTGTTGCTGTGATGCGCAAAAGTACAGGCTCCCTGGAGAGGCTTTAGCGAAAAGGCATGCTTTCTTCAATGGCAAAGAGAGCCAACAGGCCAGCTTCTCTTCTCTGAAGGGCTGCGCTTCCCATCTCTGCGCTCTCGGCTGCAGCCCGTCGCCTGCCGCTCGTCTGAAAGTTTACTCCTGAGGACTGCAGCCACGTTGCAACTTACACAGCACTCACGGCAACGAAGATGGAAAAATGGGAGCAAAGAAAGAAGAAATGAATGGGAGAAGGGAGGCTACAATAAATCAACGTGTTTACAACTCCACTTTGATGAGATTTTTTACATGAGATACTGCATTAAAAAAATAATATATAATTTTTAAGGCAATCAGATCACCTTAAAGCACTGGAAGTCAGTATGACCTTTGGCTTTTTGTTTTTGCTATTTTTGTCTGCTGGGTGAGATGTAGAAATCCAGCTGATCTATAAGGTAAATTTTCAGTTGCCATGGCAATGTGTCTCGCTCATGGTCTCAGTTTGGAAGGGAGATTGTTCCACGCTGCTATTTCATGTCCAGGGCAGTGTTCTTTGGTGGCAGAATTTCTTTGTTTCAGTACATTAATGCTACAACTCTGTTCTTCCTTTCCCAGCTTATGGAAACATGGCTCAGCGTGAACATTCCCCTGTAAAAATACAGCTATTTGCATTTTTTTGTTGTAAGAACATTCCTTAAGTCTGGAGGTAAGTGTTGATCCATTTTGATAGCTTGGGTGCAGCAACATCCTAACGCTGTGAAGTTTCACCATTAAGTGAAAACAAACTGGAATCACTCCATCTTTGCTTCCATGTGGTCTGAACAAACTACAGTATTTCTTGAACCAGCGAGTCTTATAAAAGAAGAGTAATTTAGAAGTATGTCCTACCTATAGCTTACATATTAGATTTCTACAGATCTCCATGTGCTCTCAGTCAATTCAGATTCAATTTCTAAGTACTGCAAATTCCTAATTTTGATCAGTTCTTGCTTAAGGCCATAAATGGAGTTGCTTTTGTTTCTTTTACCACCTTTAGTTCTTTGTTTTTCCACACGGCACCTTCACCCCATTCCTAAGGTGAGGAGTCAAGCAGGATCAGGCATCCTGGTTTCTGTTGTCTCAGTGCAGCCTGCAGTAGTGGGAGCAGGCTGCATACAACTCTGGAGGGTTAGGAAAGCACATAGACATGAGTTGGCCTAGTGTGATACAGCTTGGAGGTTTCACAGAACGGAGGGCTCCTATATTTGGGTAAGAAGGACCCCTTTCTGGTCATGTTCCCCATTTCAGTTGCATGTGACCTTCATTGCCTTTCTAACCTGCTTGGTTTCATTGAACTCATCTCACTTTTCTTTCCAAGTGACTTCACACAAGGGTGCAGCAGCGGTGGCACTTTGCACAACGCTTCTTCTTCTTCTTGGGGTGGAAAATAGTCAGGATGGCTTCATCGAAGACAGTCTTAAGGCCTTTCTGCGTGAGGGCTGAGCATTCCAGATAGCACTGTGCTCCAATCTGAAAGAGAGGAGAGAAAATGTGAGTACCCACTGCTGGGAGAGACAGAGCGACCCTGTTCCATCAACATTTTACATGTCCTGACACGGAGGGAAGCCCAGACCTTTAGAAAGGGGGTCAGGTCTTTGCTGTGTTTTGTATCTGGCTGCCTATAGGATTAAGCAACAAGCTCGGATGGTCATCCTGAGCGAGGGAGCAGGGCTGAGCACCAACACGAGTATCTCACCACAGAGGGTTAACGGGGAGCTGAAATTCTCTGTACGACCCTCCAGAGAGAGGGGGACTGCACCCAGGTTGAGTGCTGGACCAGGAGCTTGGCCTCCCAACTGTGCAGCTGGGGAGGGTTTCAAGGAGATGACGGGTTGTTAGCTGAACCCCTTCATATACTTGGCTCTTCTGCCCCGACCTGTCACTCTTGTGTCCTGCCTCCTGCAACGTCAGGGAGCTGCTACCTGGGGGAGGGCTTCCAGCTGGCATCCGGGAACTGGGAAGCATCATCTTGAGATGCAAGTCTCCTGGGCATGCTGGTATGACACAAACACACACAGGGGCCTGGGAAAGCAGTCTCAGCTTATTCAGCATCCTTGTTGCTTACTCAGCTTCTTCTGCTAATGGATGCTTTCGCTCGCCTTTGAAGGCAAAAGCCTCTAACAGCCCCTGCCGCATATGAGGTGGAAATGGCTAGGGTCCAGATGCCTGAATTTCAGGGCTTGGGGAGGGCTTTTATCCCCCTATCTTCTCGGAGGAAGGTGCAATAGCTCAGAAACTTCAGGAGCTCCCTCTCTCCTGCTTGAAGTGCAACGGATAAGTGAGAATCAATTTGTCTGTGCTTTTGTAAAGGACAGGGACGAGTTTGGAAGGAGGTGACTGCAGAGAGGGGTTTGCCGCGTGCACCTTCTGGCAGAAGCCTGAACAAGAAACACTTTACAGGTAAAGTAGGCAGTAAAATTTGCCCATTTGCCACCTGCTGCCCTGTGTACCTTGCTGCTTTGCTTAGAGGTCAATAGGGTATTGCAGCAGAACAGCAGGCTGAGGAGCCACAGCCTGTGCCTGGGTCCAGCCTGTTTGAACAGAGGCTTTAATCTCTGGCTGGGACCAACCAATGCGCCCTGGAGGAGTTCACCTTCAATGGAACAAACCCAATGGAAAGCTGTGATCAATCGATTTCATGGGACTTCAGAAAAAGCTATTACCTCCTTCGCTAGCTTCACTCCGTGCTCGTAGGTGAGTGGTTTCTCCTTCATGTAAAGCAGCCGAGCCAAAGTTTTGGGATCATCCCGGAGATCAATCTAGTAGAAAATACACAAACCTTGTGCTGAGTACCACCTCGCTGTAATTCTTGAGGCAGATATACATAGCTTTACAAACCCACAGTCATGTCCTTGCATAAGGGCATCTGTCCCCCCGGCCTCAGAGGATACTTCAGAAATCAGTTGCACATATATTTTCCTTTTTGGTTCTTTTTGTTTTTTTTTCCCTTCTGTTTAACATGAATTAGTTCTCACTGATGGGTTTTTGGGCCACAGCTCAGATATCTGTGGTAAAGTAAAGATGTGGTTTAGTGGAAGCCTGAGCCACACTGGAAGGGGAGGCTGCAGCGACCCTGCACTGCATCACCCGAAAAACACAGGCCAGACAGACGCAGCTCAGTCTGACTTACTTGAAATAAAATCCCTTGTTTCCATGGAAAACATCAAAGTGAAGCATCCTGGCATTTCAAACCCATCCATTTTCAGAGCGTGTGATCCAAAGGGTAATACTTCTATTTTAAAATGGGTGTCTTAGATTATTCCAGTGGGGAAAACAAAGCCAGAGTTTGAATGATTGGACTTTCCTACGGCATAAAGATTTTGGTTTCGACCAGAATTTGATCTGTTTCTCTAACTTGGCTTAGGTTGCTGTCCGGTGTTCGGACATTTTCCAGACAGTTGTATCCCTACTTCTCACAATCTCTAGTCACTCTGTATCTTGGAAGCAAAACCCATACTTAAGGCATTTTTATTTGATGGATAGATTCATAGATTTTAAGGTCAAAATAAAGTGGTTTGATGGTTTAGTCTAACTTCCACTATAACACAAGCAGAACAGCAAGTCACTAATTGCAATGTTGATGTAAAGCATGAGGGAGGCTATTTCCTTCCCATGTCTCTAAGACATTTGGTTCATTATTCCTACTCTTAAAATTTATTTTGAAGTTTAGCTTCTACTTCTAACCACAGACTTTGATGGGTTTTTTTTCCCCTCACTAAAGGCCTGTCAGAAATCTTTTCTCCCTATAGATATTTATGCCTTGTTGCCACCTTAATATACATTTCAATAAAAAGATGGGATACGTTTTGCCAGTCGTGACTAGCATGATGGGACATCTGCATGTTGATTTCCACTACCAGTCCCTGAGGTTTCCTCCAATGGGGAAGTCTGGATGCATTTCACATAAGAAGTTAAATAGGAAACATTTCCAGAGAGCTCAGCCTTGTTGCCACTCCTGGGGTGGAGTAGGAGCCCCCTTGCCCTGAAGACCCCCACGATGGCCAACAGTGCCCCAGAGGAGCATTACCTGTGTTCCTATGAGGACGTAAGGCACATTGGGCATGCAGACTTTCAGCTCAGGCACCCACTCCTCCTGGACATTGTGGTACGAGGCAGGGTTCACCACTGAGAAGCAGATCAAGAACACATCCGTGTTGGGGTAGGACAGGGGTCTCAGCTGGTTGTAGTCCTCCTGCCAGGGAGAAAACAGCAAGTGTGTTATAGAGTGGGGGATAACTGCAGATGAGGGCATCATGCTGCCTCTTGATGACCTGCTCAACACTGTCCCTCCGTGCTCATGCACGCCAATAACCTCCGGGGAGCTGCTGGGGGGAAATCAGCCCTCACGGGCCAGGGGTGCTGTTTTGTCAGTATGTTTACCCAAAAGAGCTAATGCATTTTGTCTGTGTCTGTATCATCCGTGGTGATGCTGGTGTACAGGGTAAGGCTAAACAGTGGCCATCACTGGTGGTGTCATAAAAATTGGTCTTGAGGCTGTGCGTACCAGCCTCAGGCCTCCAGCAATGTGATACCATCCTGGGAAGCATTATTTGACTGTCACCACTAGCTAATATTTCCTGATGACACACATCTCTAGAGGCTTTTCTGTTAATATTATGGGCTTTCTATTCCCCAGTAGGCATTATAGACATGACCGTATACAACAGATATAGGTCTCCAGGCTATTTGGTGCCATTGCATGGTACCTAGCGTCAGTCAGCAGAAGACACTGGTCTTGAAAGCACAAAACAGATCAAATCCAGTCTGCAGTGGCTGGGTAAATCACTGGAGGTGATTTAGTGTTTCCACAGGCCCTGGACTGGGGAAGGAGAGGTGTCTTCTCTTTGTGCTAGTTGTGAAGAGGGTAAATTTTCAAACAGCTCAAAGCGCAGCTGTGTCACGTCGAGAGCTGGCTTTCATAAGCTGGCTTCAATGAAGAATTTGAGTCTGTTTTCAAGCTTGAGATGTTGAGAGCAAGCAGAGGTTTTTGCAAGCCGTGTGAAAGGGATAGGCTGTCTCTTTCTGATAGTGAGAGCATATGTAGCTGTGTCTGACGGATACTTTTCAATGAAACCTGTTAGAAAATTTCAGTGCAATGAAACAGATGCTTTTAGAGGGGATACACCTGTTCTTGAAGACTTTTTTTTTTGGGGTGCAGCATTAAAAAAGGGGAAAGAAACACAAAGTTGGAGTGTGGGAAATAACACGTGTTGCTGTCAAGCCTGACTGAGACCTAGTTCGTTAGTTTATAGTTTCTGCATTCTGTGCAAGCGTCAGATCTCTGCGGTAGGGTTACTTTTGGTTGTAACTGTATGAAAACTCAACTGATGCAATTTTGCTTTGCAGATATTGAAATAGTTAGTAACTCAATGAAAAGGGGTGGTGGGGGGAAAGATATCCAGGCACTGTTACTCAGACTTGATAACATTTATTTGAGGTGGGGAAAATCCGCATTAGGGGCAGGAGCAATGCAACAGCAGTCTATCCTGCAGGACAAACGGATGCAGGACTGTATCACTGTGTGCCCAGATTAGACGGTGTCTTAATTCAGCCTTGATTCTGTCTTGCTTTGATTGCGTCAACAGATGAGTGGGCTTAGTTATGAGTTGAGACTGGTAAATCTTTCTGAAGTCTTCTGTTCATTGAGTATGCAGTGATAAAATGACCCAGGCTACTTCAGAATCAACACTAGTTTCTGAAAAATACTAATGAATTATGTAAAAACAGCCTGCTCCAACCTTTCCTAAACAAACAAAAACAATTATTTATTTTGAAAGGAAGTATGAGGCCAAATTTAGCTCCGTTTCATTAAAACGAAGTTTAAAGAAACATCCTAAACCACAAACAAAATGTTTTGTTGCGTCTAACTGAATGTTCATTGTCCCCAACCCACTTCAACAGGAAGAGTAAATTCCCAGTTACCACCTCCAGCCCCACAGCCACAGTATTTGGGGTAAAGCCAGAGTAGTTGTCAGCTGACCTTTCTCTTTCCAGTGTCATAGAAAGTATTGATCTGAAGAAGGATTTACAAGGTAAGAGGAGGTGTTTCGACATAGCACCCCCCCAAGAAAGAGTGGATTCCCCATGTTCAAGGAATGGCGTGGAAAAAAACCTCAGAGACGTTTGTGGGAACATCAGTGACACGGGCCACGAAGAAGCAAAGTCAATGGGAGGATATTTATTTGAGGCTCTGGAGATGACACCCAGCTCCCAGGAGATGAATTAATAGAGGCAAAGTGGATGCCAAGACAATGTGATCAACAGAGCAATTGCATTATAGACACAGACGAGTTTTATGTGGATGCTGTGGGTTAGGAAGGCCTGGCCTGATTATGGGACGTTATTTTAACACAGAACATCAAACCTGAGTTTAAGTATGTTTATGCCACAGTCAGCACGGGCTGATACTAGGTGCTTGGCAAAGGCCTCTTCTGTGTTTTCAGTTTAATCGCTGCAAATCAGCCTCCTAAAACAGCCACGTGGTGGCAGCAACCCCTCGAGGAATCGTGATTTAGGATTTTTGGAAAGAAATTTGCTAAATATAACCAGTTTCAATATTCCAGACGTGCATATTTAGAGGGGCTGGAACTTACTGTACCATTAAAATTACAAACTAAAAGCCACAAGCGCTCTGCCTGGCGGAGACCTCTACAGGAGTGTGCATTTCATTTTATTTCGCTTGTTCCTTTGTAGCCCCTAGAAAATCCTTTTTTTGGGGGGAGCGCTCCCGATTTGTGCTGGCAGGGCAGAGCCTTATATAAGCTGTAAGGAGGGACAACCACACATCACGTAGCAGAGGTCTTGTCACCCACCCACCAGGGCACACGGGAGCTTGCAGGGACACGTTAAAGCACAGCTGGGGATGAGAGTTGATCTGGGCTCTGGTACACGTCTGTGTCTGCAGGCTGGCCGGAGCCTCCAAACCACAACAGACAAGGACCCTGTCTCTGTTTGTACCTGCTCACCAGGAGAAGGCTCTAAAATCTTGCAATGGACCATTATGAGATATGGTGCATCAGGATCATTTCTCACTTAGAAACGGTTGAAGTCAAGCAAATAAGCAGTGTAAAAAAGGGACTGGACATTTGCATGGGTGTGGGGCGCATCCAGAGGCGCTGCAGTTAGTGACACTGGTGTTTGGGAAGAGATGTGAGTCCTCATGGGGTTGGGCTGTAGCTGATCATTAATTTCTTTCCCTGGTTCGTGCTTGCATTTCGCTGCCTGTTATTTAGGGAGCGCAAGGCTTCCCAGTTACGCTGCCCGGACACTGGTTTGGCAGGGAAATGCCAGTGACAGATCTGGCCTTGCCGAGTTACATGCCTATGACTTGCTGGGGCTGAAAGGCATCAACCGGTGTTCCTCCCTCCCTGCTCTCTTGCCACCAGCTGCCTTGCAGCGCTTGGGCCCAGAAAGTACAGCAAAACTTTCTTTTTTTATGTTAGTGCCATGCTGATCTCACGTACACTCCCTGCCACGTCAGCCCGTTAAAGTACTCCACACCTGAGTCCAGCTTGGGGGAAAAAGACCAACGTTTTTTTCCTCCTAGGACTGTTTGTGCCAGGGATGCAGAAAACCAGATACCCCAGATCTGGGGTCCCTGCCAGCTCTCCCTTCAGGCTGACAGAGGGTCCTGCTGCAGGAGTACATTTTCCAATTGTTATTTCATTAGCATATGTTTTATAGCACCGTAATGTCAAGTGCTATTTTTGGCTGTGACTTCACACCGAAGCCTTTGGAAAGCCACAAAGCGCAAGGAGAAGGAGGGAGGAAACAACCCAGATGATCCGTTGTTATAGTTTGAGCATGTGGGAAGCATCATCCTTTCAGCCTCCACGGAGATACAATCTAGTCATCAAGAAGTGATTCATGCTCTCAGTTTTGACTGGATGGCCACGTCCTCTGGACCAAGGTCTGAAAGGGAAAGGAGGCTGATGACTTAGAAATGGTGCTTGGAGGCAGGCGGTGCTCTGGCTAGTTTGAAGCAGGAGCGGGCAAAATGACTGTGGAGGAAAGGATGAAGGGGTGAAGTTTATCAAAGAGACAGATTAGTGCTTCTTCTGGCTCAGGAGGACAAATGAAAGGATGTGTTGCTGAGGAAATGGGTGGCAGGTGGAACTGTCAGCCCTACGAAACAAGTAGAAATATTAAGGCACTGGGTAAGATCTGACTGAGAACTGAATATAACTCCAGTCTTGTTTGCAAAGGCTTGCAGTGCTGCTGGATTGTGACAGACACACTCTGAGCTCTGTGTTCGTGAGTGCAGAATAGAAAATTGAACATGCATTGAACATGGGACAAGGATTTGGACCATATTTTGGGACTAGCATTTGGATCATGTGTTTGCACCATGTAAATAGAGAGGATGGGCAGCCTGTAAGTGACACCAAGCTAGCTGTGAAGTGACCATTGCATACTACACACATGTGATAGGAAAGAAATAAAAAAAGTGAAACCCAAAGCACAAAATCCCCAGTGCTGCTGAATGCAGGTTTTTCTGGAAGTGACAGTCTGTCCTGATGCATTTTGTTACACCTCTCTGCGTACTGCTGCAAAGTATATTCTTTAATAAGTGGCCTTCTGCAAGACAGGAGAGTCTCCTTCTGCACTTCCACCACTCCTTTATGCGTTTCGTGGCAGTCAGTCATGGCCACAAAAAGCACAGCCAAGAAGTGCTCCTGAAAGCAAAGCCCAGCATCCAGAGCTGCTGGATCCCAGAGAGTGAGGCAGGCTCCCAAATCTGCTTTCCTCTCCTGCTGCCTGCACGTCCTTGACTGCCCAGTGCCAGCTCTTACTGGAGGAGCTGGTGGACATGGGTTCCAACCTTCCCAGGCCGGGAAGGACCTGGGACCTTCTCTCTCCCCTCTCAGCAGGTGATTTTCTGCAAAGTTTCTTGTAGATGGTGATCCTTTCTTTATTCTGCCAGTTGCTGGCATTTGGAGGTAGGAGAGGGAAATTTCACCATGAAAACCTGTTGCTCCCTGTACTCTTCTCTGCCCTTCTACTGGCAGAGCAAGGCTGTGAGAAATACTCTCTCCACAGCCCAGAGCTCTTTGGCAAACTTTTAGTTCAAGCACACTGTATCAGACTGTGGAGAGTGGAAAGAGTAAAAGCATTATATATGTAAGCAAGCACAGGATATAGACTCTCCTGTAATGGACACCCTTGTCCTGGGAGAAGGATGCAGGGATGGGTGCCCATCGGGCTGCCTTACCATTTAAAAAGTCAATAGCTGGTGACCAAAAGGTTAGTGCAGTATTATGTTAGTTTTCTGATCTTAGAAATGGGAATTTTTCTCTGTATCTTCAATGCCACCCTGTGGTAAATGTAAGAAAACAGACTTTATATGAAACGTCATATTTGGAGGAGGAAGTGGATATATGGGAGGCTAAACGGCCTAATCAGGTTTTAGTTTTTTGCTCATAAAAAATGCAGTCTTAAGGATGAGTGTTTGTGCATGTTTTATTCTGAACCAGAATGAAATCTCCATGTAGAAAACAAAAAGGAGAAGGTCGGCAGCTCATCCATTACAGCTCATAACTGATTGTTAATATTTGGAAAAAAAACCCCACAAACAGCATGAACAACAAACTCCGGTATATGGTAGTAACAAACAAACCATGGAAAAGGAAACTTAAAAATGTTTTGCAGTAATTTACCTGCCCTGCAGTGTCATAAAGTCCCAGCAGGTGTTGTTGTCCTCCCACAGTCACAGTTACTGGAAGAGAGAAACAAGAGATGTTGTTTATGCACAAACCAGTGGCCTCATTTTTATGTGTTTTAAACATAAAATGGCAACGCACCCCTGTGCTAGACGCATTAGCACGTACCTTAGAAAACGCATCCTAAACCCAGCACATAGATTGAACCCAAACTGAAGGTAACCTAAAGCTAACAGAAGCAATTGCTTTATGCCAAGCTCTTGGTTCCTCACAGAGAGATGAGCTGCACACATTGCTGCCACCGGGGACCCAGAGACCAGGGGACATTTGCTTCTGTCTCTGCAGCCACCCGCAGACCCCCATGAGGTGCTAGGACTTGAAAGCACAAGATTCCTGCTTCCCCGCCGTGAGCATTGGGGTGGGTTTGTCATGGATCGTTGAGAGCTGGGTTGTTTTTTTTTAATTATTATTTTATTTGTTCCAGGCTGCGAAACAATGAAGAATTCAGCAGTGGTTGATGTTTGATGGGTCCCAGTGGAGGTGTGCTGCCTCTTGGGCAACATGTCCTCTCCTGTGTCATGCAACTGCAGGTGGCAGTGCTTAACGTATGGGGCTGTGTGGCGGATGCTTTGAAGGACAGAGAGGAAGAGGAGCACTAATATTTGCAGGGAAGTTGAACAGATTCTGCTGCAAATGAAGGAAAGCATGGCTTGGTTTATCGATCACACTCAGTGTGTTTACTCCTTCAGTAGAATTCACTTTGGACTTCATTCTGAGCCCACTGACATTGATGAAGATGTTTTCTCATTGCCTTTGGATGAACCCTGTTATTGGCTGATCTCTGTAATCAGTGTTATTTTGTATAAAGGATAAGATCTGCGTTAGTGACATTTACTTAACCAGTTAATCTGCTTAAATAATTATTACTCAACTGGAAAGAAAGGGGGGGAATGGAAGTTCCACCCATTAGTCAACAGGAAGACTTTAAACATTTATCAGGAAAGTTACTCAAAATAACGGTATTCTCACAGCCCACGGACTACTACTTTTTTTAAGCATGAGGTTAAATGGCTGATATGAACATAGAGCTATGGCTGGGGGGGAGGCTAGGACTGGTACCCATAGGCCAATAACAACTTGCAATTAATGAGGGATGGGAAAGATTAATTAACTTTTGACAAAGAAGAGGCTTGAAAACATCACACAGGTTCTTACTGATTTTTTTTTTTTTTAAGTGATAAGACTTTTGTAGGAGAAAAGCACCTGCCAGTTTATAGAATTTAATAGCTCCTGCACTGGGGAACAATGTCCTGTTTGAAACCTCTTAGACTTGAAGTCTCTGTCAGTGTGGCTGGGCAGACTGATTATTCAGCAGCTTTACTTGCTTGCAAAGTGACACGGTAATTTAGCTAGCATATAAACAGAACAAACCTGACATCCTGAAAGCACAAAGGCTCCGCGAGGACCAGACTTGCTGATGAGGGCAGGACGGGCTGCACTCACCCGCTGCTGGGGCTGCCTTGTGATGTGCCAGGTAAAGAGGAGATGGAAAAGGCGCTGAGAGCCCTCCTCCGGCTCCTCAGTTCAGGAGGAAGCTTGTACACAGTGCAGCTCCCAGGGGAACTCAAGATGGGGCTAGCTGTTGAGCATGGATGTCCTTGGGTGGAAGAGCCAAGGGAAGACCCATCAGGGTGGGGAGATGGGTACCAACGCAGACAGGAGGCTGTCCAGATGCCCCATCCCCTTCCTTCAACCTGACTTGAATACACTAATTTGAACAAAACCACCTTAGAGCCTTGGTTTTCAACTTTTTGTGGTGTAAGGAGTCTGAAAATGCCCCCCTAGAGGTATGAATTGTATAAGCCTACTGACAATATGCTTGCTCTTCTTAGCTCCCTTCTCAGAGGCAGTGAGGGCCGCAGGTGGTCCTGCACAGCTTACCAGAGGCAGCCAGGAGGTGGGAGGTCTTTTCCAGGCAACCTTGGCCAGCCTCCAACCTGCCCCTGCACCAAGAAGTGCAGGAGCCAGACCTGTTCTGCTGATTTTCCTCTGCTCGGGGACCAACTGTGGGACGCTGTATCCTTCAGCTGAAGGCAATTTTCTGGCTGCAGAGCATTAGCCATGCAGTGCTCAGCTGGCCAAGGTGGTGTCTGGGACCGCATGTGAGCACCAGTTGCACTCTCAGTCCTTGGCTGAATTTGTTTGGAGCCTGCAGAGCACCTCCAAAGCAGGAGGGTCATGTGGCAACTGTGTGGCCATGGGGTGCGTGGAGGTGCAAGTGATGTAATGTGTATGATGAATATGAAGAGACATTTGCCATATGTCAGTACTGACATAGTTATCCAGCTTTGCCTCTCATGTTGCCTGCCCCTGAGCGCAGGCAAACCGAGCCAGGCCCTGCGTGCAAAAGATCAGCTCGGGTATTCAGTGTTTTAAAAACTTAAAAGTCACTCTGAAATTTACTCTGTCCAGGCTCAGGCTGCTGTGAAGCTTTGCTGGCCCATCTCTTGGTGACATCTGACTGACAGAGCTACACTGGCAAAAAGCCCTGGTGCAGATACAAATTGCTGCCTTGTTCCAGTAGTTAATAGGGTTTGGAGATAGGCTGTTTGCATAGAGGTCCAGTCCGTCTCCAGTGTACTATGTTTTGCCAGAAGGATATGCTGCGACAGCTCCTAAACTATTATCTGTGCCCTGTGGTCCATGAAGTCACGGTGGATATTTTGCAACGGGTCTGTGGAGCCACACACTGAACAGTTATTGATAGTTTGTACAGTCCAGTTTGGCTCTTGGTAACCTTTTGGAAATTCTGAGGGGGAATAAAGAGGCTGGTGGTGTCCTACCATTACTCTTCACATACACAAAGACTAAGAAATGCAAGGATTTTTGGAAAAACAAACCCTGAGTCCCTTTTTTCCCTTTTCCTTTCTTCCCTCTTTCTCCTAATCAATTGTTCTAAACTATCTCATCATCAGAAGATATCCTTCCAGTCCACGTCACCTCTCTAAGTTTACGTCACCACCCCAGCAAAACTGTCTCGTTGGCTAAACTTCAGCAAGAGGCAAACTGCTGGTTTTGGATTCCCGTCTCTGAATGCAGCGGGGACCAAATGGCTCACACTGACAATTCAAATAATAACTGGCTCTTGAAACAGCAATGTCGAGATTAATGTATTGGTGCTGAAATTTCCACCACATTTTCATGCAGGCAAAACAGATGTCAAGATAAATGGCTTTTGCCTGTGAAAACATCACGGTATTTTTATACTAAGAGTTTATCAGTCTACCTCTGTCAGGCAAAAGGCTGTTCCACGTGTCCACTTGGTAGGTCGCATTTATGAGCTGAGATTGCTCTGTTAGATTTGTAGGCCTTATTTTTGGCTTTATCTCAGTTTACTTTTACTTATCCTGTTACTATCTTTTCCTGTTCTCTCAGTGGTCGAGCCTATGGGAACCCAACACAGAATTCCTTCTCAGTCATTGGGGTAATCAGGCTCCTTACGGGCTTGTGAACTTGGCTTTATGAGCAGTCTTGGAGTAACAACATAAATACAAACTCTTCTTGCCATTTACTGGCCATACTGATATATTGATTAAGCACTGCAACGGCATGGCCTTTAACACCAAGTGCAGTGGGGATTGCAATGAAATGTGGCTGAATGTGGCACAGTCCTGGTTCTCATTTGGCTCCAGTCTGGGTTGCATCAGACGATGTGGCAGGGCAGACATTTTCCTCCTTTCACTGGGTGGTTTTAACCAAGTGCAGGATGTGTAAAACACTGCTTTTAAAAAGTTAGTTAGATCATAAATTAGCTGGGTATTTCTTGATAGAGTTTGAGTAACTATTTTGGGTCACCTCCAGGGCTTTGTCACAGCTTTGTGTGCCTGGAGGTTTTGTTAAAGGGCTTCAACACAGAGCTCTGAAACATGCTGTCCTGCTCGAAGGCCACAGCAGAAAGGCAAGGTGCTAGATGGAGTTATTGTGTGGGCTGGATATGGGGTGTGGACCATGAATTGGTCTGAGCTGGGAGCTCTGTTTTTAAAGAAGTGATTAGTTTGTGTTCCTGGGGACAACATGACAATTTTTATTGATATTCTTGCTGCTCAGGTTGCCCCAGGTCCACCTGTCAATGGTCGGTCTTTGACAAACTCTTCCCTCATTGTATTTCATTTGCTCACAGAAAAGCCCTGGTGACTCTTTGTGACTGAATTTTCCCTTGGAAGAGCCCTTCAGCCACACAACAGCAACATTCATGGTCTACACTGACATAAAGGGGACGTAAGTTGTCTGCTGCCTTCCAAGAATCTCTTATCCTTGATGAATAGCACAAAGCAACACGTAAGTCTCTGGTATGACACCAAACTAGGATACAATGGCTCAGACGCCCTTAGCTGTGGTACAGGAGAGTGGATGTGCACATCATGGAGAATTTTTCCATGCTTGTGAAGAAGCCCTTGCAGAATCAAATGACTGTGAAACTGCTAACCAGAATATACACAATAGCTTAGGTAATGCCTAATGTGATACCACATGGGAGAAGTCATCTGTTTATTCTAGTGCCTTCCTGCCAATAAATTAAGGTCCAGCTGCTTTGGAGAGAGATGCCAGGAGCCTAACAACAAGCAGAGATGATAGCACCTGCCTGGATGGGAAGGCTTTCTCGTCTTTCTTTGGGGCAATTGGTCTGCATCAAGCCACAAACTTTCACAAGGGCCATCTTCTGCCCTTGTCAGCAAGTATGGGCTATTAAATCTGTGCATTTGTCTGTTCACTATATGTACCAGATATATGTAAGAAGCAATAGGAGAAGAGGAAATGGCCTCAAGTTATGCCAGGGGAGGTTTAGATTGGGTATTAGGAAAAATTTCTACACTGAAAGGGTTATCAAATATTGGAACAGCCTGCCCAGGGAAGTGGTGGAATTGCCATCCCTGGAGGTATTTAAAGATGGGTAGATGTGGTGCTTAGCAACATGGTTTAGTGATGGTTTTGTCAGTGTTACGTTGATGGTTGGACTCGATGATCTGAAAGGTCCCTTCCAGCCTAGACAATTCTATGCTACTTAACTAATGGCTACCAGTATAACAACTGCAATTCTGGTTGACCTGCTGGCAGTAGAAATGCACAAGTCTGTTTCTTTTCCAGCTGGGAAAGAGGGTAAAATCAGAAGAGAGACAAAAGAACAGGTTTTGGTCAGCTGCAGTAGAGTTTAGATGGAAATTTCAGGTTCTTACTGCTTTAAGAGATGGGTAGACGCTTGACCAAGTTTTTCATTTCTAGATAGAAAGCTCTTTACATGTGTGCCTTATAGAATTCCTTTCACTTTCAAAGGTGCTTGTTCATACGGGTCTCACTCAAGAGGGAGCAGTTTTAAACTCTTGGCTTCGGCTTGTGCCCAGTTTTACAATGCTACTTCAAACCAAATCCTTTGTTCCTGCACGTATTTGTCAGGTGAAGCTCTACATGAAACTGTAACTGGATCTGATCAACGTGTTAAATACAGATCAGAAACTAAGGAGGGAGGATAGCAATGAGAAATAAACTGAGCAATATTTTTGTCTTTAAAACACATATGCACACACATATACACACTTGTAATTTATATACAAAATACAGAAATGTATGTATTTTTCCAGTTTCTAGTTGAGCAAAAATTTCAGTTGTAGAGTGAATTATTTTGTTTTGACTTGGGCCATCCTAATCATGCCCAGGACATTTGAAAAGGGGAAGGATCCATATTCATGAAGGAACATTGACATTTTTGGCAAAATAATGGGTGAACCACTCCATGCTCGATGGCAGGGACTGGAACGACAGTGTCATCTCAGAGGACTAGAGCAGCTCCCAGGGAGGTGAGAACTGATTCTCCTTCTCCTCAGTTCTCGCATTAAATGAAGATGCTGATACGCCTTCTTCCTTGTGAATATGCCCTAAATCTACCGCAACACAACCTATAAAATCAGAACATTTTCAGCAATGACAGAACCATTCATTCCCAGTTTCCTCTGTGTTCTTTAACAGAATTATTGTCAATTAATTCATAGAAAGAATAAAGTCCACCTGCAATTGAGGGTTTTTTTAATCTTTTTTTGTTGTTGTTGTTTTGTTTTTGTATGCTTTCCTCAGCATAGATTTGAGGTTTAAGTTGAACTCCTCAGAAGGGAGGACCAGTCAATGATTTCCCCAGGAAGTTTTACTCCCTCCCTGATAATCATCTTTGCGAGGCACGACCCAAGTCCAGACCACATCTTCAAGAGCAAATGCATTGTCTGTGGACTGCAGCAAATGCCAGGGTGTTTCAGGGACATCAAGTTCTTTCCTTTGGCACCTTTCAGAGTGATTTCTGTGAAATGAAGTTATCAATATACTGAATGTGGCGTGTTCTCCAGCAGCTGATATCCCGGGGATACTGACAATATGTTTGCTTGCTGAGTAACATTTTCCTTCCTTCCTGAATGTAGTTTTCTGAAAACTTTTGTAATGAACTGGAAATCCCTCTCCTCTTCACAGATGTCTGCTGCTCTCTGGGGCTTACCCCAGGCACAATGGGAGTTTTTTTGTAGGAGTTTGTTTGAAGAACGGTGATTTTAAAAATTTTGTTTATAAATGGTCTTTTTTTGTACTGCACAGCTCCTAAATAAGAATGTCTGTGGCTGAAATGTAAGGAGCCCTGTTATGTTCCAACTAGGGACTGAAACTCAAACATGACTCAAAAACATTTAGGCCTCTAATTCCCTTTGGTTCCTGTAACCGCCAGGCATCTAAGTAACTGAACTGAACATACAAATCCCAGGCTTTAAGAGATAGCAGCTTTGAATATTCAACAGGAAAGCAAAGTGAATGCACTGAGTGAATTTTTGTAGCACCTTCTAAGTGCTCCAGGTGCATTTATGAATCCTACTTTGGCCGTATTTGGGTTGTATTTGTGTTCAGAAATATCTTTCTTTGGCTGATTCAGGTGAAGAAAATAGGGGTAGGGCTGCCAGGGATTAATCTCTCACATGCTGCTTTGCTTTTGATTGGGTCAGTGTCTGGGGAACTTTATTTTAGCTGCTGTGGACCTATCTTCAGGCGATTCTACACAGCTGCAGCTGAAGCTGGAAACACTTAGGAGATCTGCAAATGAAAGTCCTAGTGATGCTACAGTCCGGCACACACCAAAGGAAGCTGGTCAAAACAGGAGTAAGAAAGACCTTAATGACGTCCCCATCATTCAGGCCAGGAATGACAATCAACTCAGCTGAGCTCTAATAACTGTTTGCTGCTTTAGCTAGAAGGATATCCAGGTAGCGTTCCTCCTTGGAAATATTCCCGTTGCTCTGACTGAATGCGACGCTACAACACTGTGTGGCCAACACACCTAGGGCAGATAAGCGCTGGTGTCACAGGACGCTTGGCTCACTCGGGGTCTGCAAGTGCCCTGTGACTCAAGCCTGGGCCGGGCTTCACTTCCACACGTGAGGGTCATCTCCAGGAAACCGAGTCACACATTGCTCACGGCACGTTCCCCCATTTCCTCCTTCATGACAAACAAGATTTGATTACAGCCAAATTGATTTGCTCCCTCAGACTTATCCTGCAGTTAACTGTATTCTTTCAGAAAGAAAAATCAAAAGCATGCTATTTTGCCCTGTAATTGGCCTAAATACCTCACTTTAGATGTAAATTGTACTAAATGCCTTTCTTTAATTGCTCCTGTAGTCCTCTACCACTAGATCTTTCCGGCCTCTGAGAGCCAGCATTTTTCAAAGGAAGGGCTCTGAGTAAACCTCACCATTTTCTGTCACCTCATCAATGGATGAGATCTGTGTTCTGCTGAGCAAATACTTTTGCCCATCTGATATTTACAATATCTGAAAAACATTTCCAGTCTGCTCCCCGTGGTGGGAGCACAGAGAGGCCTCCAGGGCTGGGATTCAGCTGATTTCACTCAGTGTAGCTCTTGGTCTAATGAGGTGGTGAGGAATTCGCTGCTTTGTCTTTAGGCCACAGACATCCAGTGATTTTAAAGCCAGATAGGATTCACAGCATCATTTATTCTGCTCTAAATAGCTTATCTAGTGTCTTCCTACAAGGCATATTTTCTTGTTCTTATATCATTCTTGTAGCTCTTTTCAAAATCCTTTTTCAAGCAGTTGCCAGGGCTAGACAGTGTGGTCTAGCAATGGTTTCATTAACGATCTAGCCAGAGGTAACACGACTTTCCTATTTCTACCTGTCATCCCTCAACGGCTGATCTAAAGCTCGCATTGGTTGATTATTCTTGTTATTTAATGAGTCTTGCAGTACGTTATGCTTTTTTTAAGGCCAAAGTCAAGTCATTCTTGGGTTTTGTGTTTGTAAGCCTTTTTATTATATTCTTTTTAGCTCTGCAGTTGCATGGAAAACCTGGAGACTGGAACTCAAACGCCCACTGAAGGCATCTCACAGATGGGGAAGCAAACAGTCATGCTCCTGCAACGCTCTCATGGTATGGAAGTCAATGTTACAGACTGTTGGAAGTTTGGGAATGACTGTGCAGAGAGGTCCTGCGTCCTGTAAAGCAGGACATTTCAGGTACTTCTGGAAACATCAAAGAAGCGATATCTAAACACTTTTCAATGTTTCCTTTCCAGACATTTCTCCACTGCCTATAGGGATTGCTCTTCACCTTGGACTCCTATTTTTTTGCGCATGGCAAGGGGCACCCTACTCCCTTCTGCCTTGTCTGTACGGGCCTGAGGGGTCCAGTGGAATTGGTGGGAAAACGCCCAATCCCAACTCCCATTGAAGCCACGCTGGGGAAGCAGGCTGACAAAAAATGACAGCTCTATTGTCCCGTTCTGCAACAGGAATAGATTCATCTAGACAGTGTCATCCTATAGGAAGATTCATGACTTGCACTATGTGGTTTTTTAGCATCTTGAGAGGAAAAAGGCTGTGGCTCTTCACAGCTGGGTATTTGCTATGCAGAGACAGCAAACAGACAAGATGTACCAGTCCATCAATCATTTTTATTCAAGCAGCTGATATGAAATGCTGTAAATCTTTCAAAATGCATTGAGAAGTCAGACTTCAGCGTTCGCCAGCTTACATGACAGAGAACACAAAAGCAGTGGAGGTGGATTAGGAAGATCAAGCAGAATGGATCTGGTCCAGAAATGGATGAAAGAGAATGGAAATTCCCAAAGCTTTCAGAACAAGCACAACACTAAAACATGAGCCAGCTTCTTCCCAGTCTGGGACATTACTTATTTATAGACAGCATGAATGAAGTTGATTTATTGGAATCATTGACCTCATTGTTTGTAAAATCAGCACTGGAGGATTTCCCCTGCATCCCAGTGAGTTATTGCTGTGCTAATCAATCCTTGAACAAATTCAGCATTGCTGATAGCAGACTCCAAGGAACCTTGGGGTCTCCGCAAGAAAAGCTGTGCCCAGTTTATCCAGTAATACAGTCCTGAGGGAGCTCTTGGGACCTCAGCGCTGTGCAAAGCTGCGCTAGATGGAAAAGGCTAACTTGATTATAGCGCGTGGGGAATTGAAGAACAATCGACATCGTGGCTAAGAGAGTGTTTTGTTAGATTTCATTCTGTCTTAAATAAAGGGCTGTGCTCTGCAGCAGACTGGGAGGTGCTTCCTAAGTATTTCAGCTCACTGTGCACCATCCGCTGTCCCTGTGGAAGGCAGTTCTGCTCCTGAGTTAGAAACTAATAATAACTGCCAAGGTAAATGTACTAAATGGACTCTTGTGTGCGCATTTCAATGATACTCTAATTGAGGGTCTTTTTACTCTTTACTGAAAGTAATAGCACTAAATCCAAGCAAATGCAAGACAGAGGAAGAAATGTAGCATTGAGCAGTATAAATAGATAGATCGCGAATATGTTATTAAAAATACTATGATTGTTCTTAAACAATGAGGAATACTAGACATCTTCTTAACCTCGATGGAGGGAAAGTGCCCTTCCTGAGACCACGTGACTGTTTGTGGCATTGAGATGAATGAAACAACAAAAATTTGGCCATGACCACAAAGTGAGCCTATCCAAAAAGTGAAAGGCAGAATATAGATTACTATCTATATCTATATTTTTTTCTCTTCTAAATATTTTTAAAGCTTCCATCACCACAGCACAGTATCTAGGAATATATCCTTATCTAGAGCTGGGCTCAAGTCAATAGCAAAGGTGGTAGAGCTCTGAGATTATTAAGGATAATTGGAGTGATCTTATTAGAATTACCTATACTGACCTGGTCTACAACAGACCAGATGCTATAGCATTTTCAGTTTATTTTAACACAGCTAAAGTCAGTCAAGACTCTTTAAATCAACTGTTTACTGAAAACTAATTCCGCGAAGGATATATTTGGAGTCTCCTCACAGTGATGCTGAGATCATGGTAAGCAGAGCAAGGAGCGTGAATTTTACTCCAAGGACAAAAAGTGGGAATAAAGGGAGCCTCTGACTCTTTGCCTAGCTCCTCTCTCCTGTCTGTGTAAGGCAACAAGTCATTCCTCTAGCTGCAACTGAGTGCCGGGGAAAAGACTATCTCCAAAGTTATGTCAAGCATCTGGTTATCAAGGGAACACGAGACTCAGTAAGTAGCATCAGAATACATGGAAGATTAGTGCCAAAATGAGACAAATTTCACTGAAATATATCCAGGCAATACACAGGGTGTTTCCCAGAGCACGGGAGGACAAGGCTTTCTGTGTGGTTGGGGCGAATCAAAGCAGTTCTCCACTCTTGCACTGCTCGAGGATCAGAGATAGGGTTTTTTTGCCTGGAAGGAAGAGGAAAGCAGTCTGGAGAGGCAAAGTTGCCTAACAGCGCTGGATCTTCACTGTACCAGTGTCTTCCCCAAAACTGTGGTGATCTGCTTTTGCCTGGGTTAGATGGCAGTGGGAACAAATAATGCTGATGGAGGGGCACTAAATCTCTGCTCTGCAGTGGATGGGTTGTCCTCACTGTGGGCTGGATCTTCAGATGATGGAGTAGCTATATAACAATGACTTATACTGGCAGAAGACCCTATGCTCCGAACTTGACAGAGGTCCCAGGTTGGCATGAAAGAGATTTCAGCAAAAGCATTTTAATCTCCAACAGTTAGTGGACTGAATTTTTTGACAACTTCACGGCTGATAAACTGGGGAGATTTCATTTCTTGGGTTCCTGAAGAGTTCCTGGCTAAGAGTGGCCAAGGGCAGATAGTCTGTGCCAGCCATGCTCGTTTTCAGTATTGCACCACATTAATCAGCGTTGGTAATTGTGTTAGGGCAGCGAAGGAATGAGGAGTGTGGAACTAAGATGGACCTGTCCTGGATGCTGGATCAGGGCAGGTGAGAGATATTACCCCGGCAGCGTCAGCTGCGACAGCTTGCAGTGCACTACGGCACATCCTACTGCTGCTGGGTGTGAGGCAGGGGGAAAATGGCTTCTCTGTTTACCAGCATCTTCCACAAAAAGTACAGATGCCAAAGCCAAAAAGGAAGAAAAATTTGTCTATGATATACACAGAAGCGTACAGGAGTGTGTCTTCCACGAGAACCTGATATTAGGGGAAATACGATTGATGGGCAGGAATATAAACCAGGAGGCAGCCACTGACTTGGCTGCTGTCTGTGCAAAGAGCCTGAGTCTCCTATTCCTTACAATCAGGTGCCTGGAAAGCTGACCAAATCTGAGCTTGTGCTGCACCTAGTGCAAAGATGTGGCTAGTGACGGGCTGAGGTGTTTTGGGTGCTGCATTTGGGCACAGACCTGTGGGGTATGTGTGGTTGGGGGGTGTGCGTGGGTGCGCGTTGGGTGGGTGTGTGTCCCAGGTGCTGCCATGTGCATTTGACCAAGACACCTGCAGTCGGACCCGCTCTCCGGCTCAGACAGCAGAGCGATGCCTCGGGCGTCATTTCAGAGTTACGGTGGCATAGCTTAAAATAGCATTTGACCCTCTGAGCTGTGAACCGCTGGGCCAGGGGCACATTTGGCACATGGAACTGCATCTAGCTGTCTCCGGCGTAATGCATTGCCTGACGTGCTAAGGTAAGCGCGAGAGTTCAGGAGCATTAGATTTGCCCAAACTCCGTCGCTTCCATAGCTGACGTTTTACATACCGTCAATCCGGGTTTGGGCAGGGGAAAGATTAAACAACGTTTTGAGGCCCCTTCTAACACCAGCCTCTCTGATGTTTTGTCTGCATCTTGTTTAAGTTTGACATTAATGCTGACTTTTCCCTTGAGTGCTTCCCTGTGAGGCATTGCTTGAAAGGGCTTTAACAGAAAGTACCTGTTCCCGAACCCAAGGAGGACCACAACAGAAACTCTGCTTTGCATTTCCCAGAAACGGAATCAGGCCCATTGTACTTAGCACCAGCACTTAACTTCAGCTGCTAACTCTGCAGCTTGCAGAGATTAGCCAAACATTTGTGCAGCAGCTCTAAACCTATATGACTTAGGAAGCAGAAACATTAAACACCGTAAAAAAAAGTCTTGGAAATATTTAAACTTTCTGATAAGAAAATCTGAAGTTAGGATTTTTTTTTTTTCTTCCCTTGGCTACCAGGATAGTTTTAAACACTGTTAATGCTTTCTCTACGTCCTGCTGAGAAGCCTTGCACTTTCCTCTCCAGTGTGGCAGCGGCTGCAGACAATGGAGTGATTGTAATGTTGAAAAAGCAACAGATGCCGATGGATGAAATGCCTGGCCTTAACCCTCTGTGTGTCTGCGTCGCGCACACGTGAAAGGGAGAGAAGGTGAGTGGAAACCTGAGGGTAGGATACCCTTCTACTTCCTTCAAGTGTGACTGCTCTCATGCAGCAGAGCGTGATCCAGCCCCCCTCATTTAAGAAGGGTGCTTCCTACCACCAGGGATGATTTGGTGGCCTTTTCAGCCCCAACTGGGTCTTGCAGGAGAGCAAGAGGCTGCATGTTGGCTGCAGCCCAGCCCTGGATGTACACAAGAGGTGCTGAAGTGCCTGGTTGAGCTGAGGCCAGATTTTTTTCCTTTGGACAGAAAAAATAAATCCAATAATTCCTGTCGAGCCGGACAGGAATTTTCAGCTAGAAAATGCGATTTCTACAGAATCAGAAGTTTCCATGGGAAGCTGGCACTTTCAACAGAAGAGTTCAGGTGTTTCCACTGGAAGAAATGAAGTGAAATGATGTAAAATAACTGACCCTGATCTGAACTGTTCCCTTTGTTGACAAGACCTGAACCAGTTTTAAGTCAAGCTGTTTCCCTGCCGTAAGGGTAATGCGTGCTGCGAGCGGTGACTGCTGCACTGGGAGGAGTAACCCCTGAGGGGAATCCAGCCACCCAGACCCAGGACACAGGGAGGCACCGTGGGCATCGTGGCAGCTGGTGGCTTTCTGGGCAATGGGCAATGCAGCATGGATGGGGAGTGGGGCAAAACGCAAGCACCAGGATGAGCCTATCAGTTGCTTTTTATGATGGTGAAAGCACTATGGAGTGCTTTTTATGATGGTGAAAATGGCATTTGAGTCCAAAATCTGTTATTTCAGATGCATTAAAACTAAGGACTCAGAGGGTTGTGATTAATGGAGCAGGGTCGAGTTGGAGGCCTGTAACCAGTGGTGTCCCTCAGGGGTCAATACTTGGACCAGTATTGTTTAACGTATTCATCAACGACCTGGACGAGGGGACAGAGTGTATGCTCAGCAAGTTCGCTGATGATGCCAAAGTGGGTGGGGTGGCGACACCCCAGAGGGCTGTGCTGCCATCCAGCGTGACCTGGACAGGCTGGAGAGCTGGGCAGAGAAGAACCTAATGAGGTCCAACAAGGACAGGTGTAGGGTCCTGCACCTGGGGAGGAAGAATGTCAGGCACCAGTATAGGTTAGGGGTGGACCTGCTGGAAAGCAGCTCTGAAGAAAAGGATCTGGGGATCTTGGTAGACAGTAAATTGTCCATGAGCCAGCAATGTGCCCTTGTCACCAAGAAGGCCAACAGAATCTGCATAGGGAAGTGTGTGTCCAGCAGGTCAAGGGAGGTCATTCTCCCCCTCTACTCTGCACTGGTGAGGCCACAACTGGAATACTGCGTCCAGCTCTGGGCTCCCCAGTTCAAGAGAGACAGGGAGCTACTAGAGAGAGTCCAGCGTAAGGCAACAAAGATGATTGAGGGATTGGAGCATCTCCCTTACGAGGAAAGGCTGAAAGAGCTGGGACTCTTTAGCCTGGAGAAGAAGAGGCTGAGGGGGGACCTGATTAATGTTTACAAGTATCTAAAGGGTGGGTTTAAGGAGGATGGAGCCAGACTCTTTTCAGTGGTTCCCAGTAACAGGACGAGGGGTAACGGGCACAAGCTGGAACATAGGAAGTCCCAATCAAATATGAGGAAAAACTTCTTTATGGTGAGGGTGAGAGAGCACTGGAACAGGCTGCCCAGGGAGGTTGTGGAGTCCCCTTCTCTGGAGACTTTCAAGAGCTGCCTGGATGCAGCCCTGAGTAATGTGCTCTGGGCAATCCTGCTTTAGCAGAGGAGTTGGACTAGATGATCTCCAGAGGTCCCTTCCAACTCTGAAAAATTCTGTGATTCTGTGATTCCGTAAGGCTGGCACAGATAGGTGTGACCACCCCTTTGATTTGAAAGTTTTGAAGTGAAATGGATGAGTTTTTTTTCCAGTGGATCCATTTACTTTCTAATTTATTTACAGAAAGTTTGCTCTTACGAAGATTTTATAATTTTAAAGCTTTCATCCTCATGTACAATGAAAATCAATTTTGAAATGTGTAGCTTTTCCAAGTGACAGGAATTTGTAATAGGTTTCTGCTCTAACCAAAGCTCTTTAAACTTCTAACTCTGAGATCATGATTAATTAATTTAACTTTTCTGTTAATCATTCCATGCTTGAATACCAATTTTGTATCAAATCAAATGTTCTAATTCAGCTGAATTTCCAGGGAAGTCTCGCACTCCCTGTTAGCTATAACTCCATTTAGACTGTATTTACTCTTGAAAAGATTTATTAGGTTTCATTCACCTTTTCTTCCACTCTGTGAACATCAGAGGCAGCTCTGCTGAGCTCAGAGGAATTACTTTTGGTTGTGAGAAATATCAATCATAATGTCTTGTCACTGGAAAAAAAAAGGTGAACTAATTTTGAAACAACTGGTGTATATTTTTATGTAAATTGCTCTTAAAATGTTTTGATCTTAAAAAGCAACGGTCCCTAGGTGCAGAAGAGCAGAAATTTATGATGAAATGATTATTTTTATAACATTTCCTTGCTTCCCTTAACAGAGAAATGAAAATAGTCAGCAAAATAAAGGATAGCAGCATACCTCAATTAAAAAATCAAAATATTAGGCATAAGAAATTTGGCACCTATTTTCGCCTCTGGAACTTATTCTTTTGTCTGGCAGAAATATTATTTATTTTCCACCTAGCTTTATTCAAGGTTGTGTTTGCTTAAAGATTGACCGAAATACGCAGCCCTTAAAAGAGATTCATTCTGAGAGACTGTTTTAAACATCGTGCCTGGTAATTTTTTCTGTTTCACACTGCTCTCCAGAGAACTGAGCAGTTCATTCTCCCTTGTTTTCTGGAGCTTTAATCTGTATTAGAAAATGCTGACACACTTCTTCAGCTACATGAAAGTGCCACTAATGGGGATCACGTCTGACTTCAGAGAAAAGGGACTTTGAAGAAAAAAAATCACAGAACGTTGCAAATAAAGGAGAAATGAATCGAGGTAGAAAATCCACAGCTAATGATTACCAAATATGATATGAATAGCACCTTTGATTTGAGTTACTGGTTAGCACAGCGGACGGATTTTAAGCAGCGCATTTTACACAATCAGATACATGAAACCCCTTGTTTTTAAGGAAGACATTGTTCTCCGTTTCTATTTTTATGACGGCAGCACTTCGGATTATGACTCCATTGTATTAGGCCGGTGCAAACGGGTGGGCAGAGGCCAGCCCGGCAAACACGCCAACAATGAAGGTGGAGAAAGAAAATATCCTGTTTCACGGCAAGGGAAAAAAGTGCACAGTGGGGACGTGGCTCTTCGGGGCCATGCTGGGCAGCCGGGGACGGCTGGGGTACAAAACCCCGAGCCTTCATCTGTGGCTTTGTCTCAAAACAGAGAAATCTTTGGGTTTGGACATTGCTGCAGGCAGCAAATCCCCCTGGGTGATGCTCAGAGCCTGGCCTTTGTGTCCTGCTCATCCCTGTGGGACAGTCCCGGGTCCTTTACTCTTGCAGGTGCCTGGATCAGCGGAGAAAAACGGCACATTGCCCATGTGCGCTTTCGGAAAGGAAGAGCGTCTGCAATATTTTATTTGAGCCGATTTCCCTGACAACAAGATTAGAGTGGCTAAACATCGCTGCCACTGGAAATTGATTTTGAACATTAGCAGGACAAATGCTCACCTCGACTGCAACTGCCTGGCAGGGATTGCTTCTCTTTAGCGGCTGGGATGTTGCTGAGTTTTCAGGCATGCTGTAATTTTGCATTGATTTTTAATTAAACAGTGCTGATGCTTGTATAAACAGGCACCTTGGGGTCTAGCGCTGACTTTGTCCAGAGCAGAACTCATCAAATAACGTTTTTTCCTGGTTCCTGCCCTCTCAGAGTAACGTGTCTGACAGATGACCAGAAATTCATTCAAAAAGTACATCCACAAAGAAATCAGGCTGACAGATTAAGTAAAACAGATATTAACTCAGACACCTCTAAGCTCAGCTGAAGCGGATTGTTCCACACAGAGAAAAGCCAAGTCCTGGAAAAAAATGTTTTCTTGTGTATTTTTGGCAGTTTTTTAAACAAAACCCCTTTTAAAGGGGTTTTGAGCATCTTTTGTGCATCCTCACGGGGACAAACTTAGAAATCATTGCAAAACCCTCAACTATCTGCTTTGGTGCCACAAAAATTGAGTGAACAAACTCATAGAATCATAGAATGTGTTGGGTTGGAAGGGACCTTTAAAGGTCATCTAGTCCAACCCCCCTGCAGTCAGCAGGGACATCTTTAACTAGATCAGATTGCTCAGAGCCTCATCAAGCCTGGCCTTGAATGTCTCCAGGGATGGGGCCTCCACCACCTCTCTGGGCTACCTGTTCTAGGGTCTCACCACCCTCTAATCTAAACCTACCCAGCTCTAGTTTAAAGCTGTTGCCCCTCGTCCTATCGCTACGTGCCCAAAAAGGCAGGTAAAAGGAGGCTGTGAGATTCCGGGGAGGGTTTAGCCATTTTGCGCTGCACCTTTCGCTCATGCCGGCGGGCGTGAGCAAGCTCTGGGGCCGAGTGCTGGTTCAGCAGGGCTGCAAAGGAGGGAGCTCACGGCTGCACGGGTTACAGAGGTGCCAGGGCTCTCCTGTACCAACCCTAGGCTTGATTTCTGAGCTCCTTGCTGCTGTCACGGATTGGCATTATTAAGGATATCTCTTTGGCTGCTTTCAAACCCATCCATATAAGGAAAGCTGCCACCCAGCTGCTTCGGGAGAGAAATGCAAGGGGGAGGTTGATGTTCGTTTTAAACCCTCTCTGACGCTGCCTGCAGGAGGTGGAGGGAGCACCACATACATCTGGGATGTGTAAATCTGTCTGTCCAGCTGCCTGCTAACGCTCTGATGCAATGGGGCGCTCTGCTCTGCAATTAGTGACCACACCATGTGCTCAATTATGGCTTGCGGCGAAACAAAGTGGCAGGAAAGAGGAAGCAAGCGTGGACCAGAGAACTTTGTCCAAAAACCCAAAGACAGATCTAAAAGAAAAAAAAAAGTGCATAATTTTCATTTGAATTGCTGGTGGTTTTAGTGCTTTGAGCAGCGCACCTTTTCTCTTTCCCTTCTGTCTTGTTTTTCTGTTCTTGTTTCAAACCAAATTTTGCCGCAGGAGGCAGGGTGAGAGATTTTCACTCTACAAAATGCTGAAGGAAGAATGAACATAGCCGCTTTCAGCTAGCGCGCTTTCTCTCTCTTTCTGCCTTTTCCTCTGATCTCAGGGTTATCCAGAGCTCCTGCAACCATAGCAGAAGCAGGACAAAACCAGTGCATAAAATGATGCCTACGTTTTGGCTGTAGATTTAACGCAACCAGGCAGGCAGCGGATGCAAGGAAGGGGTCGTGCAATATCGACTGCACGGGAGCTGGGAGCGGGAGGGCGAGGAAGGTGCAGCTCGGTGCATTTATTCCAGGCTCAGCCTCGCAGCCCCTCCTCTCCCCGTGCCGCTGCCCCTCCACCAGCTCTCACAGCAGCCATCGGCCGGAGCCCCCCTGCGGGTCAGGTAAACCAGCTCCGCCTGTACCCAGACTGACCCAGCGCTGCCGGACAGTGAACACCTTACGTAGCCCTTCCAAGAGGCCACCACGCGGTGCAGGCCCGAGAGGACCCTTCCCTCGTGTAGCTTGCCAGCAGCAAGCGCTGCGTGTGCGCACACAGCATTTGCTTTTGTGTCACGTTCTCCTTTGCCAAGTGACATTTTCCACAGATGCTGGATGAGATCAGTCTGCACCTGCACATGTGTGTGTAACTGAGGCTGCGATTAGCCAGTTTGTTTGAACAACTGTGGTTTCAGCCTTAAGCTCTTTTTTTTTTTCCCCCCATACGCTTACAGCTCCCATTTCTAACAATTTGATCTCCTGCATATACCGAGTCTGTGCTGCAATAGATGCACTGCAATTACTGCCCTCTTCTACTGTACAAACCAAACTCTTTCCCCTCTGGCATACGGCTGCTTTGTCTGTTGTTTGTTTTTGAAGCATTTATCATCATAGCCAAAAAGTAAGCTGTAATATCTGGGAGATATACCCAAATTCTTAAATTAACACTGAGAATACTCGTGGAGAGCAGGCCTTTCTGTCTTGACACACACACTTTTATACCAAAGTGACAGGGTTGAATTTCATTTTGCTATGGTTCTTGGAGTGACGCTTAAGAAAACGGGCAGCTCTTCCAGTGACTATAAATATAGCAAGACTGAAACGCTTCCTGGTCTTCCTGGAGAATATCTATTTGGAGACAGAAGTCTGGGAGTGACTTCCTGGGTTGTTTCATCCTTGAAGTCAACTTAGATTGGAGATAGAGGTGGCCATGAAAAGTGGCTGTAGAAACATGTAAGGATTAGGGAATCTTTGTAAATCAGAACCAAGATTTGGAGGAGGATGGAAAAGAGAGAGCACAGGTAGGATTTGCAGCCTTGTAGCACGGCAGAATTTCCTCCTGCCGGTTGGCGTAACTGCACCACGTGGCATTGCTATAAAACCGGCATAGGGAACACGAATTGCAAACCATGGTGGAAATCCCTCTGCCCAAACCCCATGGAGGCAGCAACTATGTGGCAGAGGTATGCCACACAGCAGCCTGGTATGGGAGCGGGATGGATGGAACTGTCTTGCCAGCTGAGATGTGCAGCGCTATTTTTGGCAATTCAGCTGCGTGGTCAGTGATGAGTCTGGTCTGATGCAAACCGGCACACTTCACTGCTGAGGCTCGTATGGCAAACACCGCCGCTTGGCGTATATTCTTGGATCATTTGCCTCTTAACTTGCCATACTTCTGTCTTTGCTACCTGGTTTTAATCCTGTCTCTAGTCCACGTGCAGTGAGATGTCTGCAAGGCATCTGTACCACTGGGAAGGATGGAACAACGCCCTAGATATTGAAATGTCAGTACACCTCCTGCCATCCCAAAGAGTTACGCAGCAGTTCGGCCTGGAGAGCAGGAGCCTGTGCCGCTCTGTGTGTCTGGACAGGCTGGTAAGGTATTCTGGTCCTGGTTTCTATACACTCTATTTTTAGGAAACTCCCACTGCGCTACCTTTCCCCTTGCCTAATGTAAAAAGGTAAAGCACCCTTTATCTGGTTATTAGAAGATCATCCAGCTCCACGGGTCAATGAAGAGTCAAAAGCATCATTTAATACTTGAACTTTGCCGCTGGCCCCTGCCTGTGGCTGGTGCTTGCAGGGAATCCAAAGCAGCTGCTTGGAGAGAAGCTGCGATGTGTCTGCCTGAAAGGCAGCCGAGGGCCAAAGGCCAATTCTTTCTCTGAGTCGGTGGCATTTTTTTCTTCCAGGAATTTTGCTGCACCGTGACTTAAAGGTCACCTTTCTGTTGGCCAGGAAAAGAGGCTGACAGCAGTCCCACCACTGCTGTGGGGTCCTTGCTCAAAGGGACCGGTCTCATGATGTGGGTATAGAGGAGGAGGGATGGACACTTAACTAGGTTTATTCCCAGTTCAAAACATTACCAGGAAAGGCCTGATAAATCCCTTCTGAGGAGGTTTCTCCTCAAATGCTGATATCTCATTTCCCCCCGTCAAATTCCCCACGGGGTCGTCATTGACATTAGTCTTGCTCTGGTGGTTCACGCCGCCCTGGCCCACACCCCTCCCTGCTGGGGAGAGACTTCCTGCGTCTGAGTCAGCCCGGCCGCCGGACCGGAGGGAGCAGATGGAAACAGAAATGGGCTCTGCTCACGCATCGCGTCCTCCCCGCACCCACCAGCACGGAGCGAAGCCCTGTCCTGCTCCGCCACGCCGTTCTTATCTATGTGCCGCACACTCAAGCCGCAGCAAGCCAGCCTTTTTCAACTTGCAGCGCCGCAGCTTGCATTTAGGGAACGGCGGGCTAACTTCCAGCACGGGGATCTGCTACACTCATATTACAGCGCTTAGGAAATACCCATAAAATATCAGCTCATTAGACACACTCGGTAATGGAGGTACATCAACAATGAGTCAGATTTGCTGTTTGTCACTGCAGCTCGTGGATGAGGCGCTCTGCTCGGCTTCCTCGGCTGCACTGTGTACAACGGGGAGAGGAAAACAGGGAGGTGGCTCATCTGCTTATGGTTTGGTCTAATGCGGTCCACTTCAAGCAATGTATCTTCTGAAGTCCCTCCGACCAACAAGGCGCCCTGAGCGCCAAAAATAACTCAGTGAATGAATGCTGAAAAAAAAAAATAATCTTTCCCCCTGTCTTATGCTGGCTTTTTATAAAATGTTCTTTTAACAGAATGGCCATTTCCTAAGAAATTTTCTTTTAAATGAAAGTCTATAAAAGGAAACCTTATATTTGAAACGTGAAACTGATTACGTTTCTCTAAAGATAGACAAAGGCGGAATTGTAGGTGTTTCTTCGGAAAATATTGAATTGAATGAAACTATAGGGGGGAAAAAAAGGAAGCCCGGTTTTCAGCAGTTCTGTCGAGAGTTGCGGCTAGTGCCATTTCTTTTATCCACATCTCAGAAGGAAGGAAGAACAGCCTTTGGTCCTGGATGGAAGATGTACGATGTTTCCCTCCTCCTGTGACGCAGGCTGCAGGTGCCATCCAAATCCAGTTCAGCTGCAAACGGCTTCTATGGGCATAAGTTTCAAAACTGTTCATAGGAAGGTTATTTACACACGGGGACTTGCAAAGAGCTGACACTTGTGCTGACAGGAGAGTTAAAAGACAGTGAAACATATCTGACAGGCACGTCATTCCTTGCACAAGACTCTGACGAGGCAGCATTTATCCAAGTGGATGCGGTGCTTGTGTCTCTGGATTCATGTCGTCACACTGCAGCCTTTGCAGTTGCGTGACCAGCTGTGTTGCGCTGTCTGTAGGAAGATCTTTTGTCCCTTTAAATGTCACTTACTGTCAAATCACGGAAAAGCTTAGAAGCCAGTGTTGACATTAATGCAAACAGAGCTTAAAAAAATTTCTGGTAAGGTTGCACTGATAAACACTTTGGCCCTCATCTTGTGGTTGGATATGTGTGGGCAGATGTGTGTGTTCCTGCAGAGCCTCTCTGACTGCCGAGAGAGGACACTTGTGTTTTTAAGTAAGTGAGCTATTTGTCTCACGTTTTTTGACGGACAGGGTCTTAGTGAGGGGTCTTGAAAGGCAGCTGAAAAACTGAAGAGCACAAAGCCACCAGTCCTCACTGGAAACTGTACTGCATGAGTGGTTTGGGCTCTTTTGAAACTCTAATGTTGCTTTATTATTCAAGAAGTATTGCCTAAATATTTCTAATTTTCCATTTTTTTCCCCAAATATTCACACTCCTCCATCCCACTAAATCCTACCTTGTTACCAGTCACAGGGTCTGAAATTTGCCCTTGGCTATTGATGTAAACCCCTCATCTTCAACCAACTAGACACCAACCAGATAAAGGATTAGCCTTGCATGGAAACACGCAGATATCCATGGTGTTTGTATAGGCACATTGCGTATGCGTGAATCTTGGAGGATGCAAAATCAAATAAATTATCTAAAAATAAAATTATGTTTAACTGAATCTTGAATTTCACTCAAATCTTTTTAATGGACAACCAGGCATTAAAATAATAGTTGAACACTTAGTTTCAGATATTAGGACCTGTCGTGTATGAGTGTGCACCCAAGGTTTTTTCTTAGCAGTAATGAGAACTGAGTGAGCACGGTTCCTATAGGGTTTGTGACAGTGAATTTTAAGTGAGAACACACCACTTCTGTCTTTCTTAAAGACGCTGCTGCTAGAAAATGCCCTAGAAGTTTGTCCTGCCAAAGAGGCTGTTTGTCCCTCTGTCATGTCCTGCATGTGTTACATGTAGGAGCTGTGCTCTCTGGGGACGTCTGTTCCTAAGAGATCTATTCCCTTTCAGGCTTTCCAAGGTCATACTTCAACACAAGACTTGAAAATCTTAAATGTCAGCAAACAGTGGAACAATCTGTTAAGCACAGTCAGAGTCGAAGTAAATTGTCTTTTTTTCCATCACTGTGTAAGCTTAAAAATGTAGAGAAATTCCATCAACTTTGCTACCAAATTTAGTGTTAGCCAGCCCGCTCTTCTCCTGTTGTAGTGATTTTTGCATATATGCCCAGAGCACCCAGCCTGTCACTCCGGTTATGTTTTTTGTTCTTTGGCGTTTCAGCGTTTCTGAAGTCTCTCTTGGGCTGAATCCCAATGAGTCAATGGAAAAGTTCTGTTGACTGCATTGGAAGCAGGAACTGGCTTTTAAGACGCCCTTCTTAGTCTGAACTTGACACTGTTTGTAATTCATAACACATGCAACTAGAAGGGTAATAACAGCCCAGTAATGAGGGTTAACTGTCACCCTTAAAAGTGAAATCAGTGTGCAAAAGGGGGTATGTGTGTATATCGCCTCTGTACTGCATCATGCTCAGGACTTGGACATCCTTCTTTAGGATAGCAATGATACTTTGCCCAGAAGGTTTAAGAGCTGCCACTTTGAATATGAAAAGAAATCATGAGCCTTGTCAGATGGTTTAAACTGGTGTTTGAGGTCAGCCAATCCAGAAGAAAATGTTCATTCGGGTTTCAGTCCTGTTAATAAATGATGGCAGCTTTACACTCATTAGTTATCAGCCATATCATATGGGCTGATGCCCCTTCTGTGGCTATATTGACATCACCTCTCAAGTGGCCCATGGCTAGCGTGATCCAACAGCAAACACCAAAGTTTAGGGCACTGCTTTGAACTCTGAAATCACTGGGGCAGAGTTTGCCCTTGCTCTGAAAATGAGCTCTCGGGCTGCACGTAATGATGAACACAGATGATTGCAGCTAAGCTTGCTGGCTGGGACACTCTACTGGCTTCAGCCCAGGCACAAGAGGTATTGCTCGTCTCATGTATAAGGCTGAAGAAAGTAGGGGAAAGGAAAAAAAAAAAAAGCTTCAGGAAGAAGTTTTCAGAAGTACTAAGTGCTGGAGAAGGTGAAGACTCATTTTCACTTCAGAAAAGAGGCAAATCTGGACTGTGCGCTGCACACAGATGTGTGCATAATGCCTCTGGAATATAAAGGGGAGCCCGTCTGCTGAGTAGCGAGGCCGAACTTTACATGATGTGAAAACCAGCCAATGTCTCCACTGTATACAACATACTTAGCAAAATGGCTCTGTTGTACCCAGCTTTCCATATTTAATAAAAATACTGCATTGTCCTTTCTAGGCACAGCCTGTATGCAGATTCATAAATATGGTTAATATGGCTGTCTTGCTTCCACAAGCTTTTTCTTACAGGCCTAAAATGTTAAGTCCTTCATTGAAATTCCACCTCCAGTGGAACAGCCCTCCATCAGCTGTCCCTGAGAAAACAGAGCGAGTGATGACAGCAAAAGCATTGTGATGAGCTTTTCTGTGCTCTCCTGGCATTCTTTGGAAAATTTTCCATTATTTTGCCTAAGAGGTCAGTCCTGCTCTGGAAACTCAGTTGTGCTTTTGATTCTCTGTTATCAAGCAAAACATAACATCATTTAAAACAACTACCAAAGTCAGAAACCAGTCCTTGGATAGCTTGGGAAGGGTCTGCTTTAATAATCATTTTTTTTCAATGATTCTGTGACTCAAGCAGCAATGAGTTACCATACCCATCTGGCCATATATATTTAGCTATAAATTGTTTTTCACAGAGGAGAACATTTGCACATAATTTTACATGAAGGGGTGGAAGCTGTCGTAGTTTACTTGTCCTCCTCTCTCTCTACTCCCCGTCTCTTTAGATTTAATTATTATCTTTTGTCCTTGTTCCTTTTACTAATAACCTTTAAATGAAAGCAAACGCCTTCGGTGCTGCGCTGAGAAAGCTCTCAGCTTGTGCAATATGGGTCTTTAAAGAGAACGATGTGAGAGGCTAGAAGAGAATTTCAGGCATGTCCATGAGAAGGGGTAGGGTAGAAAGAGAGTCCCAGGAAGCCTCCTGACTGTATCTTTACCTGCCAGTTCAGGGCAAGCCATTGGAAATGGGAAAATGGCACCCATCAGGGAAAAGGCAGATGGCAGATATCTCCCAGATGTGTTGACGGGTAATTCAGGGTCTAATATTTTGCACACAGGTAACATCTCATGAAGATACAAATGCCTACTGTATTTCCCCTTAAATATGGTAAAACAGAATCTACCACAGCATCTGCCACGCATCTAGTTATCCTCCTATTTTGTCGGTGTCTTTATGGGGGCTCATTTGCACCGATAATTAGTATTCTAAAATTCCTGGTTTTTTGATAGGCTCACACACAGCCACATACAAATACAGAAAGAAAGACTTTGCAGACATACAGCACTCTCTTCTTGTGTTCACCGGTATTGTTAACAACACTTTCCTGTGCTCACTGCCTTTACTGGTCTTAGTCACCAAGGCTGTTGCCATAAGGTGGCTTTGACCCCTTCTCTGGCCGCGAGACTCCCTCGCAGATTGAAGAGATCCACCTCCCCCAGGTTTGGCTTTGCTGGAATCGCTCCTGGTTTCCACAGTTTAAGGCAGGCAGTCATATTTTATAGTTCTGAAACTGACTGGGAGGGGGAGGAGGAGGAGGAGAAGAAGAGAGGAAGAAAACACAAAAGCAGAGGGGGAGGAGGTAGGCAACACAGCAGACAATGTGGACTGTTTCCTAGCATCACTTAACGGTTGCTTTGAATGGCTGAGAAATGACACCAGAAGTTTTACAAAGGCAGAATACGTGTTTCAATGTATAATTATATGGTTGCAATGTAGTGATATGGATAATTATCACCATGTAAAAAAACCCTTTAACCTCCCCCCCCCCCCCATTTTCTTTTGTATTACAGCTATTTCATGGATCATAAATATTATCCACTACAGGATCTGGAAATTACTTGTTTCGTTTTGTTGTGGTATTTTTATTTTTTTTTCATTTTGCATCAATCTCTACAGGTTGTCGCTGTATATTTGTTGAGAACAACTCCCTGGCAAACAATACAGCCGAAGACCAAAATAGCTGTGATGCATGACCTGACCACAAACACAACTGCAATCCCAGGACAGGCAAAGGCTGGCCCGCGTGCCTAAGGCAGTCAGGATCTAGCCCAGTGCACAACATCACTGAGTGGCAATCTCTCCTCTGATCCACGTGGACATTTTGCGGAGCAAAGTCCTAAATTTCAAGTGTTGTAACTTGCACATATGTTCCTGCCACCCACCAGGGACTAGTAAGATTCCAGTTAGAACAGGCACTCTCGATTTTGCTTGCCTTGTACTGGGAGATATATGAGTGTGCTTGTTTATGTGAGACTGGGGAGAACAAAGGCCAATTAAATCCCACCCTTCCAATAGGATATATATTTTTTCAACCCTGAAACAAATTTTCTATGTCTGTATGTTTTGGCTTTTAAACTTAATAGCCTGCAGGCATCAACCACGTCAGCAAAGAAGTGGAAAGCTCATTATTACACTATTAGAAGGTTTAAAACTTAAAACCAGAGGCTATAACAACAGCAAGTGCGATATCAAAGACATGCCCTTCTACTTGAGCCTTTCACTGAATTCAGGCTGGAGGGATGCTGTGACGCTTGTTTTACTGTGCCTCTGCACTCTCCAACCATCACAGTATGTTGAGGGTAGAATGGCTTTTTTTTGGATATTATTGTAGATTCCTATTCGACCAGATAAACAGAACAGAACCAGATAGTATGACGTTTGGAGGTAAAGACATGCTCTTGGGTCATGTGAACGAGCATTCGATCCCTGCCCAGGCTTGTTCCCAACGGTGTATCTGCAATGGCTGTGCCACATGAATTTTATAAGGCAGTTTATTCAGTTTTACAACTGGCCCACAAATTACAGTATGCATTTTACTAAAAACCCATATTCTAAATTTTGGGCTGTTGGAGGTCATTTAGGCTATTCTGTATGTATGGAGTCCTGGAAAAAAGGGTTCTCTTCTGCCCTGAGCTTTCCATTGTCTGTTCCTCACTGGTTCCTCTGGACTGTTACCTTGCTGCTCTGTATTATTTTTTCCACTCAGTCCCCAGCCTTGGTGTTTGCAATACTGGAAGCTTTTTCCTACAGGCCTTGTTTTCTAAGCCTTCTATTATTTTTGTGACCTTCTGGGACACTTCCCATTTCAAGAGCATTCTTTGGGAGGCTGATTCAATTCGGAGAGAAAGAATTCCAACCTCGTCTTACAGGACATGTGTTTCCATCCTTTCTAATCCGGCAGTGTCCTTCCCCATGCTCATATGGGGAGCTGTGTGCAGCCCTGGTTTGCACGCACGTGAGTGCGGTGCTTTCTCAGAGGTCTGCAAGTTGCAGAGTCAGATGGCGAGTGCTGTTTATGGACTGGTTAAGGATGCTGCCACCAAAAGCAAAATGCCTCAGCCTGCCATCCAACTGTTTCTGCATAAGCAACAATTCTAAGGCTTTATCGGCATGTATATCCTCTGAAGGAAGTCTCCTGTATCCTGGACTGTTGGTTTCCTAAGAGGAAAAAAAATCTGCTTGGAGCAGATCCTTTGGGGGATTCAGAGTTCCCTCGAGGAATGCGGCCCTGAGCCAAGAGCGTCAGGTGCAGCTGATCCCAGTAAAGCTTGGGGCTTATGAGGGGCTGAGTCGGTCGAGGAGGGTGGAAGGATTTCTGGCCAGAAGCCAAGCCAAGGCAGGCTGGAGGCTTACAGCAGTGTCCTATCTGCACTGTTTCCTTTGATGTGGAACGCTCGCCGAGGTGTGCGGAGGGTGGTCGGGGGCTTTGGTGGTTAAACACAAACCGCAGGTATAAAATCTGAATTGCAGCAGGGAAATTGCTGGGCCTGGGTATATGGGAACCTCTCAACATTTCACATGATTTCTCTCAGCTGCAGACAAGTGTACTGATGCTATCTATCCTTTAAAAGGCAAACCCTAGAAGCATGGCTGGCTGGCGTGGCTCACAAAGCCCTGCCAATGGTCTCTGCTAGTCACAAGTGAAAAACATGGTTAGTGCTTAGGGCACTTCTAGTGTAAACGTCAGCCACAGTCGATGCGCTTTTGATTTTTGAGACATGGCAGTGGTAATTAAAAACACTTTGGTTCTAGTAAAAGAGGCTGCAGGTCAAGCTACTGTTTTACAGGGTTTGTTTCTAACCCTGCGGATGTTTTTTAGGAATTGCCATGTGCCCTCCTGAAGTTTCCAGCTCAGGTCTGATGGGGTCAGTGATGCCAGCTGGTGTCTGAGCCTACGCAGAGGGCACAATGCCGGATTGTTACAAATGAAACTTGCTGGTACCAAACAGGGTAAGGAATTTGCATCTTCTATTAAACACCAGGAATTAATTTGCTTTTCACTTCCACCCCACCATCAAAAGAAACTTATATCTAAACCTTTGGTCCACGGTAGTCTTGGTGGGCAAACCCTGTATAATTTCTGCAAAATCAAAGGGGGAAGATGACCATTTCCACTCCCTGTAGGCTGAGAAACAAAAAGGTTTGGATCACTTTAATGGGCCCTGATGAGACACAAGAACAGGATCATTTCATCTGTGCCTGAGTGCTTCAGCACAGACACAACATTGAATTGATGGCAAAAGTGTGTGGCAGCAATTATTACCATGAGAGTTGCTCTGGAAGGAAACACAAAAAATTCATTTAACTCCCTCTCTCACCACTGTAAGTTAATTTGGACGTGCTGTATTCCCAGCACAGTTATAAATTTAAAAATAAGCACAGCCAGGGCTGTAGCTCAAGAGGGACTGGATGGTGTAACAGATCAAAATGTGCTCCAGAATATACTGGAGTGTAGTTTACAAAAAGCTGCCTTTTAAATCTTATGCCTACAATCTATTTCTTTCTGGAGCAAAATATGGTGCTTCCAGCCTACAATACGAAGTGAGTCATAATATTGCCATTCTGCTCCCAGCACAATTGGAGCATACCTATGGTATGAAGTGGGAGAAATATTTGGCCAAGCAGAAAGCTCCAGAATTTTTTTATGTACTGTCAAGACATGCTTAATAAATGGAGAGTATTAATTTCATATTGCGTAATTCAGACTTTCCTCATTCTGGGGTTGTTTCAGCAAAACACGCAAGCATGTGCTTATCTCGAATTAGTGTTTAAGCCCAGATGTCCATTATCATACTTATGGCAAGAACTTTCCTAAGGGTTGAGCTTCCTGACATGCGTGGAGGCAAATATTTGCTTACACCTGCAGGGAGACGGAATGAAGTCTTGCAGGTAGACACGGAGGGTGAGTGTTAGTGGCAGAAAGCACGTGAACTGGCAATGGTCTGTGGTCCACCATCCTGCATTTCTGCTCTTTTCCTCAGGACAGATGTCAGTTGTCTCCGACATCACTCATGTGGGCAGGGACTCAGCCAGGCTGTGAGAAGCAGCCTGAAGAGGAGTAAACAGAAAGCCTGGCTGCCCAGCTGGGAAGGCCTTGGGGCAGAGGATGAAATCCCCATCCCGGCCATGAAAACAGGCACGTTGCCTTCAGCAAGACCAGATTTCAATCCATGTGTATAAACAGACACCGAAACAAAGAGTGAAGCGATCACGATATATATGGCTGGCTGGGAAGCGTTTTGGCAAAGGAAACGGCTTAAACCTTGAACTCTTCCAGGTGAAAAATAAAGACAGGAGCAACTTGCATGCACACGGGATGCCAGGTGGGATGGCTTGTGGGTAAAGCTTTGGTCCATGACACAGATGATTTGGCCTTGATTCCTGCCCTACAGCTGTGCGACCCTCCCAATGCCAGTGTTTCCCTCCAAATAAAATGTGAGTATTGACACAAATCTGCTTTTATATAAAATCCATGAGCTCTCATGTATTACTGTGCTTATACTAGAGACTGTTTATGGGTTGAACTTAATGTTTATTTAATATACCCTACCCCTTGACATTAAATACTGTTGCTATTAACCGCTGTGATGCCTGCTGCCCGCAAGGCTATAATGATTATCTAAAATAACAGCGGTTCGTTTCATTTTTAAGCATTCAATAGCGTGCAATGAATTGTTTAACATTAGGCAGAGTATGCATTATTATGCTGTCCTCATATATGAAGTGTGTTTTTTGACCAAACAGCCCAGAAGTCTCTCTTGCTCTTGGTAACGAGAGCTCACAGAATCAGAGAGCTGATGAACATTTGAACCCTCCAGAGTGTGAAATAATAATGGCCAGCTGGTGCCATTTCAGTTGGGAAAGCAGTGAGCAAATGCCAAAGCTATGAGACTTAAATCTTGTTCATACCACACCACCAGGACCACTAAGAAACTGGTCTGGATTGGTTTTAAGAGGATTTCAGAACAAAGAGGTTTCTCAAAATCTCTGCCCTTTCTGAACAGCAACATTCCTCTGTATGTGCAGGATCTTCGGACTTTGAGTTTGGGAGCAGGTTCTGGAAAACAGATGCATGAGACCCTCTGGGGAAGTTAACATGAGAAAACCATCAGGAAACGTATGCCTATATATGTCTTCAAACTCCTTTCCTTCCGCTAAAATGCTACATTGCTACTGCTATGTTCATAAGGCAGCTTGGGGTGTCTGAGCAGACTCCCTGTTGTTTAACTGAGAGATTGATAAGTCAGACACTTTCCAGGATATACCTGTTGGTGATGGGTCGGTATCCAGAAAGCCAAAACCAGGGGGCTGGTTATGGAAAAAATGTGTATCTTCTTGTAAGAACAGGTAAACACTGGGGACAAGTTAATTGGATCCTATGTATCATTTCATCATCATAAGCTTACTATTCGCTTTGTAATTCTCTAACAAGGTGAAACGATACTTTCAAGAATAGTCACAGGGCCGTATCCTTTCGAACAGTCTTTCAGCCTCTGCTGCCGTGTATGCCTATGTTCACTTACTTTGAAAAAGCTCTTTCCTTACCCGAGGGTATGTGGATGGTGGCAAACTGCAGAGTTTTTTCCAGCAAATTTGCTTTCCTTCATACACATTTTTCTCTGGAGTTTTTCCCACCCTTATTCCTTCAGACATATTGATCTCCATAGACTTACTTCATCCTAGTTTAAGATCTGTTTTCTTTTAAGCCAGCTACATGTCTGGGAAATATACAGTCTGGTGTTCCAAGAGGGCAGAGGGAGGTATTTCTAGAAATAGCAAGATGACAAATAAATAGAGAGAAATTCTGGTCTTGGCTACCTTACTATAAACTCAGCCCATAGATGTTTTTTTTTTCACAACTGAAGTTTCCCATCTGTCAATGGGCGGATATAAATCCCAGCAGACATTGAAGAGACATCTGGAGTGTATCCATTGCACTCCCAGTGTCAGTGATCATCACCCAGTTACCATACATTTTTGCTGAGCTAAGGGAATTTGTCATTTTTCCTCCAAATGGGTGACTGCAAAAATTGTGATATATCTAACGTCCTCTTCTACAGCTACTATGAGTCTCTGATACCAAGACCCCTACTTAACGCTTGTGTTTCCATAGCTAAAGGTTTAATGAGCTTATGAATGAGGCATTTTATAAACTAATAGGGTGGGTGCTGAGGGATGGGATTGCTGCCGTCCTGCAGAGAAGGCTCTGACGTCTGCGACAAGACCATGGGCGACGGAGGGACCGGGAACCTTCAGCAGCTCAGGATGCTGAACAAGGGAATTTGAACCTCTTGGGAATCAAAATGAGGGGAGAGGATTTTCTATGGAACCCAAAATGCCTATTTTCAAATTAAATTTGAATGGGTTCCCCAGCTCTACAAGGTGGCTGCAAAAACTCCAACCTAAGTTTCCATAAGTGAGAGAGAGAGAGATTTTCCGTCCTCTCACATCTGGTTGCAGACGAGGTGCCCAGACAAGGGACCCAGCTACATTTTTTCTACCCCAGGAATGACTATTGTACAGCATGAATGCCAAGATCTAGGTTCCTTCTGGGCTTTGCATGTTTTCTTAAGTTAGTGTTTATCTTGCCTGACCTGCCCTGACTTTCTGGTTCCTGTTACTGTTTTTTCTTATTGTTGCTGGTGAACTCTGGCCCTCACTGGGGTTATGGTGGAGTTGCCTTTCTCTGAGCAGGTATATGGGAGATTTTTCAATACTGGAGTGGTCCTGCCCCGTGCCGAGATGGCATCTGTATTCCTCTGCTGATCAATCTCTTTTTCTTCTGTATATACTATTAAAAAACATAAAGAGAAGTAAAGCTGATTTACCAGCCCCCATAATTAACAGGGGTTGCATCTGTGAAATGGTGAGTGGCATCAGGACTTTGCTTTAGGCAATTAGGCATTAGGTCTTTGCTTAGCAACAGGCATCTGTGCAAATGATTTGGAGGAAAATTCCCTGAAGTGGAAACTACAGGCACTTCCCTAACTGCTTATATAAATTAATATAGCAAAGTAAAAAAAGTCAAGGAAAAAAAATTGGGAAATATAATCCCCAAACATATGGCTTCTGTGTAATCTAATAAGTCTTTTTTTTTGACAAACACAAATCACACAATTATTTATACATGAACATTTCCTTGCATCTCCTGCAAATATATAAGGGGAAAACTGATACTTCCTTCTTGAGAAATTATCTGTTTTATGACATAAGTATCTTCAGGCTGATTTCCTGGGAGCTTAGCACTTTGCATAGAAATGCATTAAGGAAATTATCTGCTTCATTCACTTACTTTATTCATCTACTTGTTGTCCTTTTATTGTACGCCATTCATTCCTTTACTTCAAGGGTTTCCTGACTTAGATTTGCTTGGCCTCAGCTCTGTGAGTCTTCCAAAACCAGATGAACCCGGCAGTTTGTGTGAGCACAGCTAACCTTGAGAACGATTGCCTAAAAATCTATTATTTCCTGCATTTTCAATATCAAAATGTATTTACTGTGATTTCCTCATGCTGAGGATCATCAGACTAAAAGCTACATATTATGGCAATAGGCACAAATATTTACAGCTGATACAGACTATTTCTAATTTTAGGCATCCACACCCACCACGCTCACTGGGAAATGAAACCAATCTCTTTCAGGTTACGCCTGCAGATCTTCTAAGGAAGAAAATCCATTAGGCACCGTCGGTAGTGCCTTCTCATTACCTCTGATGACTCTGTTTTCATTCTTGCCTGACAGCTCACAGCAGGAGCACATTAAAAAGGGCTGCCCATATAGGAAATCTGAAATTCAGTGGTTCTCAGACACCTCAAATGAACTTCCTTAGGTCAGGTGTAACTCATACTAAGACAGGATTTTGAACCCTCTGTTGAGAAGCTCCTGGGAAGGACAGAATGTTTTAGCTTCTGGCTGATGGAATGCATCCTTTCTATCAAATAGCAGTGGCTTGGTTTGTTAACGTGACAGATAATTGAAATGCAACTATATGGGGGGAAACCTCAAAGTGGCCTGACAGTAAATGATCTCAGAAGCTGCAATATAGGTTGAATTTAAAACTGAAACTGGTTGCACACGACCTAATTTCCCTAACCACAATGGTGCCCTTCCTAACTTAATATGGCGTGAGCTCCCAATCAGGTCTTTTACTGTATATTTCCTGCATAATCTACAAGCATCATCACTAGAATGCGGCCACAGACACCTCCCCCCATGTCCACTGGGCATCACAGATGAAGTCCTTGTCCCAGTGTCACTGACTTTGGGGACCACTCACCGGAGCAAGACTGTGTCTGGCTGAGGGAAGATGTACTTTGAAAACCTTTGAGAGTGCTTGGGCTAACTGCCGCCTTCTGGAAATCAAACCTATGTGGCCTTATTAATTAGAAATGTGGATTTGTTAGACAGTAATGTGATAACAAAAGTCATCAAAGGAGAAGAGGAGAAAAAAACACTCTGCAGGTAGCCTGCACCAGCAAGATTAAAGACACAATGAGTCACACAGTTCAAAGGCTTTTCTCTTCTCCTAAGCGCTTGCCTGGTTCTGCCACTAGGTTTGCCAAGGCTTTCAATGATTGCCAACCTCTCCCTGCAACCGTTGCAGCTCTTCGTATTGATAGAACCTAAAACCACACCTGAACTCATGGTATCTGAGGCATTTTCCTTAGAAATTTTTGTCTTTGTTGTGCAAACATTTCTTTTAGAGGAAGTGGGAGTAAGACTGCCCTCGGATAATAATGATTACAATACCGTAACTGTAAAATGCATAATAGCAGTCACCAACTAGAACTGGCCAGGAGGATGATAATTCAGCTTTGTGACAACTTCTGAGGTTTTACAATTTGTTTTCATTTTACAAAGGAATGAAAACAAAACCTTCAGATATTATGTTTCCAATTTAGGTCTTTCTTGCTGCACTGTCAGAAATAACCAGAGGGCCCTGGACCTCAAGAATTTGTCCTTCCAAGTATTTAAAAAATGCTTCAGCTTTCATGAATCAGCATTTTCTCCTGGTGGGATAGTTCATCAAAAATGCCCCGGCCAGAACTTTTGCTAACCCCAAAAGTTCAGAATCATGAGTCATATCCCCCAAAACATAGCTGTTACAAATGACTCGTTTTATGACTTATGGATTGTTTCTGGACTGTCTTCTCTTAAACATACCTTTTCCCTCCATCCTCTGAGGATGTACATTTCTTTCCCACCCTCTTCCAGTTCTTCTTTCCTATTTTCTTGGGCTTTTTTTTGTTTGTCATGCAGCTCCATGGCTCTTTTGACTTTCCCTAGCTTACGCACAAGAAGCAAAGCTGAGATAATGTCTTTATGGTATGCTGCGGCAGGGATTTGCCAGGAAAGAGGTGGCTGCTGGATGGTCTCTGCAATGGATAGTGGTTACTGCAGGGTGGTCCCACTGCTCTCCTGGAAAGCCCTGTCTGGCTGCTCCTTGGTTTTCAGTCATCTCGGATGGCATTTTCTGTTGGGAAGAGCTGACATCTGTCAGAAGGCAAGAACATCTGCTCTCATGCCCTGGCTGGCTGCAGCCCTCGCCAGCTCGGCAGCACTTGAGGAAATCAGAAGAAACACACGGTAATAATTATCACTTGGCCTGTGGGGCAGCCGCTATGTGTGCAATGTCTGTGGTTTGGTTTTGGACCCAGCTGGCTCCGAGATGGCTCTGCAGGACCCATATCTAGTTCTGCCCAGCTCCATGTCCCATGCTGTACCCAGGCATGCTTTGGAAAGACAAACTGTCTTTCTTTTTCTCTAACATTTCAGGTGGGAAGACTCACCTGAAGCCATGTGGAAAACAAACACCAAGAAAAGGAAATGTGGCTATTCATTCTGAATGATAGAGGGAACTGCAGAAAGGGGATTAAGACCTGGAAGGACTTACTGTGATGGAAGGTACAAGGTGCTCTCTGATCAGCTGGTCTTTGTATGAATCGTCTCCTGCACCTCACCATGAGGTACTGTGAATGCACTTTGCCAGGGACAAGGTTCCCCTGTGTCCTCAGGAGTTTCCACCCTGTTGGGCATAGTCTCAAAATACTGTTTTCCTTGCAAAATTGTTGTGTTTTTTTTTTAATCACTCACATTCATACATAAATAGAGGGCAGGGGGAAAGAAACCCAGGAGGATTACCACATGGAGACAACACAAGCTATTCCTGTTCCACCATTTTCTTAGCAAATGTTAATTCAGCTCGGGGACCGCATTCTGCATTTGTACTCCCTGTTGCTTCTTCCTTCCTTGGAAGCTTCAGGAGGAACTTATGGTGTTGCTACAAGCAGCTCTTTACAGGAAAAGAAATAAATTGGGCAATATGCTTCAAATAATGGAAGAATGAATTATTTCACCATTTTAGCAGTTTCCCAGGAGGGAGAGTAGAGGGACAAAATGCACTTAACACTCTGAAATATTAAAATAACAAGAACCACAGCAACCTCACCCCTCTGGACTTGAACCAAACTGAATGGTTTAGGTAAATTCCCAGCAGATCTCCATGTGGCACAGTCCATCAGAGAATATTGCTAAGCATGGCAAGGGAAATTCTCCGTATTAATGATATCATGAACTGGCTCAGCTAATTTGGAGTTCTTCTGTAAGGCCTGGTTTCTGGCAGATCAGCTGAATATTTTTTGGAATATGAAGTCCTCTTTTAATGTTGAGTTTGGTCCTGTTTTCATGGACGGTATTCCTGCAAAATTACTTTCTTAAAGCTATATTTCACATATATTTTTTTTCATGAAAGATGTTACTCCCTTGTATTCCTGGAACAGGCTTAAAATATTCCAAGCAGTAACTAGAAGGCAATGAGATGAAGGGAGTTGTACAGCTTTTTGAGATTTACTGGTTACATAGACAGAGCAAAGCAAAGCAGCACTGTAAAGGTAAAGGGTCTTTCTGAGAGCTTACATAAGAGCATATAAATGCCCTTCTAGATTCTATTCATGCTTTTTCTGAAAATTTTAATGGCAATTTTTCAGAAAGCAAAAACGGGATTAAACAAGAAAGAAACTACAAGCAATTCTATAGTATCCTTTGTATTTTGGTACAGCTGAAATGGTCTATGCAGAGTTGTATCTAACCGAAAATAATGATGCAATTACAAAATACTTCTAGAGAGTATTTTGTAATCTATATGTAGATAGACCCTGAGCCCTCGATGTAGACCCTGAGGCCTTGGGTTTGTGTGCCCATGTGGAGCCATCTGGGAAGTGGGATCACACAACCCAACCTGGCAAAGCAGCATTGTTGTCCAAGCTTGAAGGGACAACACAAGTCCTGGGCATCGCTTCCGTAAGCCACTGCTTGATATATATAGCATAAGACAGATGGTCTCGGGAGGCATCTTCAGTGTGAGTTTGTTCCAGAGCTGAGATTCCCTGGTGGAAACACCTCACCTTTTAAATGAAAAATCATGTCTCTGCATTTCTGCTGCTCATGGACAGGGTCTCATGCAACTGGGCCCCCAAAACTAGAAAAAGACATTGATCGTACGCCTAGTTATTGGAGAAAAACATGCCAAGGTAAGCTAACCAGTTCTGAAACGGAGCTGGGGACATTGCTCAGAAACCAAGAGTGTCCGAGATGGGGAGGGTCTGGCCTTTGAGGACAGAGCTGCTCACAACAGCTTGATGGCTGCCTGCTCTGGAGCTGGAGCAAGAGACAGTTTGTGAACTTAAAACACATTTTCCAACCTTATGGGATTTTCCTTATGGTCTGTTCTCAGCAAAGCAGCATTATTATTGTAAATAGATGCTCTTTTTGTCCCATCTCCTGGGGGATAAAAAATAATGTTATGTTTGAACATGTATGTTTTCCCACTCATTGCTGAAGTTGTTCTTTTCCTTAAAGTCTGCAGAAAGCCGAGCACTAGCAGATGCTGTTAATATCATTACTTTAAAGTTATAGCTGGATGTCTGTGCCAGAGAGTCTTTAATAAGAGACGTGGCCTCTGTCCCCTCAGAATTGCAGGGGTTGGAAAGTAGTTTTAGTGAGTCATCTCAGGCATCCTCCTGCACTGTGGCAGGACCTTTCTGTCCAGCCCCTCTGCGCAGCCCTCTTTAACTCTTTCAGATGCCTAAGTTCTGGCTCCTGTGCTCATCACTGGGACTGCTATTTCCATGATATGCTTACATACTGTCTGAACCAGGAGTGAGGATCCTGTACAGCGCTGTGCTGCTCTTCCCCTCCTGCTCCCAAGCCATCACCCTCCTGAGTGTGCCTCCTGTGCCACTGTGCTTGGGAATATTTTTACAGCTGTCCACCTCCCTCCTTGGGGAGATTTTTTTTCTTTTTTTTTTTGTCCCCAGTGCTTCTCCTGTCAGTGAATGGTTTTTCCATCCTCCTCTTCCCCTGAGGATGGTTGGCGCATTTCATATTTATGGATTCATTGCTGTGCCAGACCCTGAGGCAGAAAGGCAACCCTAGGGCAACCCCACTGCTAGATTTGCTGGTGCACTGGACCCACAGTAAGTCTGGGGAACTGTGCTAGCTGAAATACCAAGCTCTCATGGTCTTTCATGCCTTCCCCTTCCTGGGGATCCCGAATATACCACTTTGGCTGCGGGGACTAGCTGGGGACACCACTGGGATGGTGCAAGTGCCGCAGGATGCAGATGGCACTGTGTACCCCAGGGCCCTTCTGAGCCATCTTGACTAGTCTCATACGATGACTTTCCATGTCCACATTAGCATCTGTTTAATAAGAGGGCTTTGGTTTTAGTCATAAATCTATGAATATGTCTGCTACAGAACAAATACTAAGGAATAGCCATCGTTGCATAATGAGATCTGCATCCATTTTAGCCAAAGGTGGTAGCAACCACACGGTTGGATTCTTTCACTGGGTCCTACTTCATGCTACGCTCACCTGGCTGTGTCCTCACTGATGAAACCTGGTGGATGGTACTTGGGATTGCAGTAAGGTGTAATGATTCATTCTCAGATCTGGGAGAGCTTTCCTGTCGACCTGGGCACATGGGAAAGTCATTGGCTGATAAACGGCATTTGAGCATTTTAGCACATGTAGAAGTTGCATGTAAAGGTCTAGTCCCTGCATTCAGCCACAGCTGCTGGTAGCATGGTTTGTGTTGGGTGAGAGATTTCTGAGTTTGAATGTGAATAATGCTTGGCTGTAAATAGGGTAAATTCACATTATTTTTTTTAGCTTTTAATTATTAGACATTATTTTCAAATGCATTTTCCCTGATCTTATTTAGGGAAAAAAAGAGAGATGAATACCAGTTTGTAAATCCAGTCTAGAGTTCATTCATTCATAGCTTCTTGGGATAAAACTTGGGGTGACAATTCATAAAGCTTTCATTCTTCAGTAACTTACTCCTTGGCTTAGCTGGAAAATCCATAGCTTGGGATACAAGAACAATATACCTGACAGGAGACTGCTGAGTGATCACTCTTAAAAGCAGACTAGAAATATAGTAATTTGGATTTTTTTATTGCAAAGATAAAATAATAATTTGACAGGAGATGTCATTACTGTTTAATGACTTTGTCTGAACAGAACAATTGAAGGAAATATGTTTGCTCTTCCTCATCCCTTGCCATTTCCATGATGTCATTAGGTCTGGCCATAACAAGTGGAAAGTTAGAACACAGGAAAGGGCAAAATATACACAGTGATGCACGGTAGCAACGGTGTGTATCACTAATACAGACATCAAGGTATCAAGTTTTATGAAGAGAACAGAAAATGAGAAGGAAGTTTTACTGGAGGCCTTTTGCACTGACTTAATTAGTTAACTAAGCCATCGTAAAGGTGCCTTATTAAAACCATTGCCACATCCTGCAGAAATGAAGAAGTTTGTACATGTCTAGGAATTTTGGTTGTTTAGACTTCTTTGCTAAGTTTTTGTTTTTCTTTGCTACATGTGGAGCATCTGCTGTTGAAAAGCATCTGCCAGGCTGTCAACATGTACCTGTTCTGGCACCACCCGTAAGTGGTTTTGCCCCCCGGTGTGGATGGTTGGCCACATGTGCTAAGTCAATTATTGATTTGAAGACAGTGGATGTGATTGTTAGTTCAAGCTGTAGAGACTGTCCCTCAAGGGCCAGAGGCCACAGTTTTCGTTTTGGTTTCCTCAGCTGATGTCACCTCCTGCAATGTTACACTGATTAGAAGGGGAGGGAAAGACCAAGGTTGACTGTCTTGGAGTAGTGGAGAAGAAAAGGGTCATTTTCTCATCGCTTCCCCTGTTAACCCTTTTCGTGCTCCAGACAAATGCCGCCATGTCCCTTCTCAGCAGTCCATTGCTGCATAAGCAAAATTTGGAAATCTGTTTGCCCATCCGTGTAGCAGAAGAATCATTCCAAAAAGTCCCTTTCTACAGCACCGTCTCAGTACAAGAGTGATGGATTGGGCCAAACTCACAGCCCAGGGAGTCAAGTCTGCATCTCTGATGTGGCAGTGAGCAGATTTAAGATAATTTGCCATCCATCAGACCAAATTTAGGTCTTATCCTGGCCTCTAACAGAAGGTGGTGTCAGCTCACATTTTAATATCTCTTGCAGAAGTCTTTTTCATTAGCTTATGATAGCACTCAGTCTCCCTGATATCTGGTCCAACCTCCTTTTTTGCAAACCTTGTTAAAATTCTGTCCTCAGTAACTTCTGTACAATGATAAGTTCCTTGGGTTAATCACATACAAAGAAATATTTCTATTTAAGCCATTTGACTCTCTCATCTTTCCAACCCATTCCCTCAGGATTGTGTCTGACCTTAAAACACACCCATAATTCTACATCTGAACCACCAGTACACATTCAAATGGTCTAATTACTTGCTTAGTATTCTTTGTGTTTCCTACTGCCCTTTAAACACCACATACCTAACACGAAATAGTAGCCAGAGGGGCTCAGGTGGAATTTAGGGTGGATAAGCCTGGATGAAGTAACATGGTTGCTTCATCTAGTCCTCTAATTCCTGGCACTATCCTTCCTGATGTGTGTTGTAGTTTGCTTATTCTCTAGCTCTAGTTTTTCATGTTATTCATGGTGCAGTATTGTCCCCTGCTGTGCTTGACGCACAAGGACATCTGTTGACTGCTGACACGGAATGAAGAAAGCAGTTCTCTGCATTCAGCTGCAGCAGCTTCTGGGCTGTCAGGTGTGTCCTGGGTGATCAGCAAGATGCTGGTGGGTATGGGAGGTATTGGTGCAGAGCTCTTTTGTGTCTCTTTGTAGCATAAAGCTCTTGTCGGTGTGAAATCAGACCAGGAATGGCAACAGTACAACGAGAAGCTGGATAACAGAGACAGAGGCAAAAGTAGGAAGGGGCTCAGGTGCTGCAGGCTCCTCCCCAGCCACAGCTGCATTTCAGTAGCACCGGGGGACAACAGGGGCTTTGACACCGCAGCGCTCAGAGCACTGCTGCTGAAACGATCTATCCTGAGTAAATAGGATCACAAAGCGTGCTCTCTATGGGCTTCAAGTGGATTGTGCACCCGCAGGACAATACAGGGATGTGTGTGAGGAAGACAGATATGAGCGATAGTTATCTCCAGTCTTTGAATACCATAAAACACCTTCAGAAAGAAAAGGTCTTAAGACACTTGGGGGTGTATATGATGTCTGTTTCATCTGAATGTGGAATAACCATGGTGATTAGACAAAAACCACCTTTTCTTCATAAAATCACTAGAGGAGGATCGGTGGATCTACTCTGGCTTACGTATGTGACACAGGACGCAGAATTAAACCTTTTGTGGGGAACCTAAGAATTAGTGGTTCTGTAAAATTTATCTTCAAAAAAGCCAGCCATGAAAACCTAAGGATTGCACTGCTGGGTTTCTTTTGTGTTGTACCTTGAATGTTTTACCGAGATCCCTGGTTTATTCTGGATGATACCAGGAAGGTCGGCAGAGAAGTCCTTTTAGGCCCCGAGAGGCAAAATTAACATATCAGTTCTGTGGCTGCTACTCTGAAGAGCCAGATCTTAAAAGAGTCAACGCTTTCTTGTCTCAAGGATAAAGTTCAAATCTGTGCGATCAAAATTGGATGAACATTAAAAGGAAAAAAAAAAAACACTGCAAACATACATGCAAATAAACATCAGAGCTCTCTTTCAGTGCTATTTATAGCTCTTTCAGTTTAATGACCCCAAACATTGCATGAAGGGTTTCTCTAATGTGCTACCAAGACTGTTTATAGGAGACAACTGTCTCAAGAATGTGGTAGTGTGAAGACTCCCACGGCAGCACCCATGCAGAAATTGCAAATCTCCTTGGGTAGTCCCTTCCTGTCTAATAAAGTTTCAACAGGGGAAAAAAATGACGGTATGTGATTTAAGTCATTGCTTACACATGATGGCAAGCAGAGATGGGTCAAAACCAGTGTGCATTAGGAATCAATTAAACGTAACTAGCACATCAAAATGTGTGGACAGCTGTGCTCTAGTGTCTGTAGCTGGAGAAATTTGGGATGTTACGGCTCCTGTCTGGTTTCTGCCATGTCTTGGCTGCTGTTTCCTCCCCCATGGGGAGAGCCTGCAAGGCAAAGCTCCTTGGTGTGCGGCCTGTCAACGGTGTCAAGGTGGTCCCGGTCTCCTTTGGGTGCTCCTGCCTGCCCCAGGACTGAGAGTGGCCAGCCATGGGCAGCCCCACAATCAGTGGCAGCCCACTTTCAACCACTCTTTTTTGTGGGAGGACACAAGGAACAGGGATTTGAGTCACTCCTGTGGCGTACAGGCAGGATATAATAGTTGTATCGATTTGCACAGATACAAGCTGACTGTTCTGGGCAAGGGCAGCAGTACAAAGGGCTACAAAGATGATTAAGGGCACTAGAACATCTCTCTTATGAAGAAAGGCTGAGGTACTTGGGTCTTTTCAGTCTGGAAAAAAGAAGACTGAGGGGGGATCTTATCAACGCTTATAACTACTTAAAGGGTGGGTGTCAGGAGGATGGGGCCAGGCTCTTTTCAGTGGTGCCCGGGGACAGGACAAGAGGTAACGGGCACAAACTTGAGCATAGGAAGTTCCACCTAAACATGAGGCGGAACTTCTTTACTTTGAGCATGTCAGAGCACTGGCACAGGCTGCCCAGAGACGTGGTGGAGTCTCCGACTCTGGAGACATTCAAAACCCACCTGGACGCATTCCTGTGCAACCTGCTCTGGGTGACCCTGCTCTGGTGGGGGAGTTGGACTAGGTGATCTCCAGAGGTTCTTTCCAACCCCTACCATTCTGTGATTCTGTGATACCGCTCCTATGCTAATAAAAGTACCAGAGCAGAAGACTCTCCTTTCCTGCATGGTTTGCCTGGACAGAATGGTTGGGATCACTTCTCTTGAGACTGGTGAGCGTTCCAGCCCACTTCAGTGCAAAGTCAGACAGATTAGATTGAATCATCATTAAAGAACAAAAAATGTGTCTCCTAACAGTAATTAATGGCGGTCGTCTTCTGTATTCCTTTTAATTTACAGAACTGCAGTCATGGCTGAACTATTCTGTATGCTATTCATTAGCTGATCACATGCCACTGCTAATTTTTTTCAAATGGATTCACTATTTATAAATGTTCACCAGTTTGTGCCGACACATGAGAGGAGGGAGGGACATATTTACGCCATCTACTTTATATCTTTAGTGCAGATGCTTTGCAGCTCTCCTGGAGGGATTGGCCTCTCTTGTTTACCAAAGATGCAACTTTGGCTCCTAAAGCTATTTGTATGACATTCATCCATGTTCTATGCTTGAACTAGACAGTTAAAGACTCACCACCCTCTTCTCCTTAGACTTCAACCATCCAATGAGTCCATTCACCTTTGTACAGTGGCCCAAGTTAGTTGCATAGCATTGGTACTGCTCCTACATCATTGAGTTTTTTTACATTAAAAAAATGCACTTTTAGAACAGAATAGAATAGAATAGTTCCAGTTTGAAGGGACCTACAGCGATCTTATCTTCTAGTCCAACTGTCTGACCACTTCAGGGCTGACAAAAAGTTAAAACATGTTATTAAGGGCATTGTTCAAATACCTCTTAAACACTGAGAGGCCTGGGGCATCAACCACCACTCTAGGAAGGCTGAATGTAAATTTTAGGGTGAATAAATTTCATGCTAAAAATTTCTGGGTTTTTAGGGTTCATGAATATCAAATGGGATGCTCTGTGGCTGCCTAAGTAACAAATATCACACATCTCCCTTTTGTAATTCACAGAGCAAGCTAGTTAATTTTTGTAGTATTAAACCAACTCTGCTAGTAGTTGAATTGAATTTTTTTGTCGGTACAACCTCAGCCCTAATTAAACATCTATAACCTCACATAGCTAGACACAATACAAGTCACCCTGGCTGAGAGACCTTTGCTCACGGAAAATCAGCATTTGATGTTCAAAAGTCGGAATGGAACCAGCATGTTAAAGCATCTACTCACTATCCAAACAGTCCCTATTGTTACAGTTATTGCCAGTAATATCCTGTTTGTCACTGGGATAGTGCTTTGGTTCGCCTGCCCTAGAAATAGCCATTTACCTCGTGGCTAAACCATTTCAGTGTAGGACTTGGAAATTCACCAAAGGTAAGGAAACCTACCCAGGGCACTGGCCTCCAGCAAAACCTCTTCAAAATGCCTTGAGAAAAAACCAGACTCATAAACGTCCATGCATCCAACAAAAAAAACGCCCATTTTCGCATCCAAGTAACAAATTTGTCTTCCCCGTCTGTCTGGCATTGCCTCTGACCCTACTCTACATCCATCACATCCCAGCCTTGGCAACAGGCCCTGAACAAATTCATTTTTGTGGACTGTGGGCAAAATCTGTGGCAGAATGTTACTAGTGGGGAGCTAATAACTGGTTTGGACTTTTGTACAGTGCAGCTACACACACAGTGAAACACCAACAGCCTTTCGTCCTGGACATCACCATATCTGAGTTGTAAATGCTGTGTGAGCTATCTGCAGGAAGCCTGTTCCTTCCCAGGGCAAAATCCATGTACTGCCTTTGATTTTCTTAGATGTAGGTTGGGCCCAAATTTCATAAAATGGTTTCAAGCCCTTTCATGTGAAAGGCACCGAATAAGTATCATACAGATCTAACATTGTTGGAGCTCAGACGTCTGAAATGCGGGTTGCTTCCTCTGGGCCACCCTTGTCAATATGTTCACCTGCTTCACCTGTGCCTTTGAAACCTGCCTTAGGTATGCAGCTAAAAAGATGCAATGCAGCAGGGCAAGTAAACATAGCCGGTGCTGCGGGGCTGTGAACGGTTAATGCTTTGGCCACGGCAATGGTGCATCTGGAGCTTTTCCCAATGCTGGGCTGGATAGCATCACTGTCTCCCCTGAGTCGCTGGAGTCGCAGCAGTGAGAAACTGCTCTGAGATCACCACTGGAATCCTCGATTTTTAATGCTTCACCCCCCTCCTCTTTCTCCATTAGAAAGAAGGAAATTGGTAAATGCCCTGGGACTGAAAACCAGGTTGTGACCCGGTGAGGCAAGAGGAAGCTCTTGCTAACACACCACTACTGGTAATAATGCCTGGGTGAAAAACCTTCAATGGAAAAGTACAGCTTTACAAAACATCTGCAGCAATTAATTGCTTTTGAGCATTTTCAGCACAGGAGAACCGAATCAAACGGTTTCAGCTTGTTTGGGAAAGTTGGAACAGTTGGTTTTGGCAAGGGCAAGGGTAGGGTCAGACAAACCAATTCCCCGGGGGAAATTCAAATGTGTTTTTTCAAGAGCCTCAACCATTCCTGCAGGATCTGCCTGCATGCGAGGCCTCCCTGTGTGCTGTGGTGCCTGTGGTACCACCGTGCCCATGGTACTGCTGTGCCCACGGTACCACTGTGCCATCTCTCCTCTTGGCCACGGGCTGCCATGCAGATAGATGTGGAAGGGGCTGTTGCCACAGAATATCCTAAAAATTGTGAGCCCAGGGCTAAGGTTGCCCCAGGTGAGCTCTTTTCTTTCTCAATACTCACAGTGTTTTAAATAGGTTATGTTATACTTTATGCCATGTGATATTTTTATGTTATGTGAGTGGGATTTTTTCCAGCACACTGCTCCAGAAGTCATTTCGACTGCTCAACTCTGTGTGCAGTTTTGTAGTGAAATTGGTTTAATAAATGCTGGGATTTCTCAAAAAACTGAAATGCCGCTCGACAGGGTTTCTCTCAGAATAGCATGTTAATATACAGAGCTATTTTTTCCCTTATCTTTCTGAACTTTCTCATTGAAAACATTCTTAGTTTATATTTATGTGCTATAATAGTTAAGAAGGCAAATAAGAATAGCTGGAGATATTTTAGAGGACTAAATCTTCGCATCCTGAAAATGTAGCTTGACTTAAAAGTGCATGCGTCCTGCTTTTACCTGGCACCCTAAGGAAGATTATGCAGCTACGCTCTTCATCTTCCCATCCTTCTCTCAACGCCCGCCTCCCTCTGTGACTTTTGAGCCTCCTGGCAATTTCTACCACTTCCGACAGAGACGAAACGAAGTCAAAGCAAGTCCCTGCGAGTCACCTGGCTAGGGAAGAGAAACTCGGCGTGGTGCCCCCATCGAGCGCCAGCCTGCCTGGCTGGCATCTGCGCCTACGCGTGTGCGCAGCCCCCAGGCGCACATGCGTGCCCTCACGCTCACACCAACCGCAGCCAGCCCGCAGGCCGACGCATGCGTGTTCTGGTACCAGCTACCATATGGGTTTCTCCACACGGAGGAGGTATTCACAGGGCATGGGAAAGAGTGAAGGGCAGCGGGTGCTGGGACCAGCATGTTGCTGGGAGCAAGGCTGTAAGGGATAAGCAGATCTCAGCTTATCATGGGAAAGTGGGTGCTGTTGCAATATAAGACATTAATTCACGCAGTGAGGCTTCCTTAGGGTTTTGGCTCATGGAAGTACGTATTTACACCATGAAATATTCTTATATCTTGTCTGGGTAAAAGTTTTTTTTTCTAAAATGGCTGTTTAATCTATCTGGTGGGAAGGATAGAGAAAAGAGAGCGTTGCTTGCATTAGAAGTGACGCTGCCCACTCTTGTGGAGGAAAAGGTCTTCACATTTCCATGGTTCAGATTCTGCAATTACACAGCTTTCTTGTTTGGCCAGTTCATCTGCTAAACCTGACACGAAGCCAGAATGAAAACAGAGATTTTCCCATTACAGAATACCAAATCTATGATAAGCCACGCCATGAAAATTCAGTTTTAAAGGAGGTGGGGAGAGAATGAGGGAAACTCCAACTGCTGCTGCAGGATAAGCAAGGAGTTTTGCAGTGCTTTTACAATCTGTTTTTCAGGGATCTCATAAACAACAATAACCACCGTAAGCCAAAGGAGCAGTGAGAGAAGAAAAGCAGCAGAATTTTGGCATATGAAAATTTAAGCAGATGTTTGAGCAACAGTTTTAGCCTATCACACCATTTGCATGATAACTTTAGATACAGGTGGATAAAGTAAGCAATTGCTACAGAAAGAGACCCGTGAATATTGGACTTAATCTGTGGGTCTGTTTTGCACAGTGCTGCAGTGAACACCATCAGTGATCTTCATTATATTCCCTTTTTTTCTTATACCACAAATTCCCTCACTATAAAGTACTCAAACCAATCACAAATTCTGCTTTCCCTACCATCATGTTATAGTATTAAATTCTATTCATAGATGGAGTAACAAATGTCTCTGAAAAGTTATATTCTAACAGCACTGAAAGAGACTATGCTGGTATTCTCAAAGGTTACTCCTTAAATAGGATATAAGTATTGTAATTTATGCATCATTGGCCATGAGGCACAAGATCACTGATGACATATTTTTATGTGTGTATATATATATATAGTCGTCATCATAACTGCAGTCTGCAAAGTTCAGATCTTCAGAATTTCAAAAACAAACGAAGCGCTGAATATAATCCGATGGAGGCTGAATTATATTTGTTGTCCCAAAAATCCAGTGGATTTAATTGCATCCCTACCACTGCTTATTTGCCAAAACCAAAATAAAAATCGAAAGCAAACAAAGAAGTTCTCTGAATAAATCCTGCATTGCCCCAATTGTATGAGCTGCCATCTAAGCTGCCTGGCTACCATCCAGGCCTGAATCACATTCCCGGACAAGAAGTAACCCATGCATCCCCTTTGAACCGTCCTCTCCTCTCCTTGATCTTCCCTTACCTCCCACCTGGCCCTCCTGCAGCTCTCAATTAAATTTCTTTTAAAACACTTTCTTACCTGCATAATGGTCAAACACAGTGGGCACGTACTCCTCCGGGAAGGCATCATTGGCATAACTCATCAGCAAACAGGTTTTCCCAACTGCACCATCCCCAACCACCACGCATTTTAACATCTTCTTCGTGTTATTGCTGCTCCCGTCAGTGCAGTTGTCATCTTCTTCCTTGCAGTTCATTCTTGCTGCTGTTGCCGCTGCCGCTGCTCTTGCTGCTCCCAGGACTTCCAAGTGCACATGAAGGAAAAATGAAGTGCGATTGTATTGACTTTTCCTGAGTTTGGGGGGGGGGGGGGCAGCAAATCTCAAACTCAGGAAATCATACTAATGTTTCCAGGCTGTCACAGCCGCTTCTAACAATTACCAGATCAGTCAAGAGAATCATCGAGGTGAATAAATTAAATATACAGACAGGAATATCATAAAAAAGCGATCTGTCCTTTCTCGTTCGTCCGAGTCAGGAAATCCTCATCCTGCCCCAGAGTTCTCAGTATTTATTGCGACTTAAAAAATATCAGCAGCCTGCGGCTTTGATTCGCGTCTCCCTTCCTCCAGCTTGGCTGCAGGAATCAGGGATTCCTGTTAAATCCACTCCATTTTCCATTTCATTTCTAACATGGAGGAGAGCCTGGAGGTTTTTAATGGAGTTTTTCCTTTCTTTCTCCAGCTTGCTGTGTGTCAGGAAATCATGGGTTTCCTGCTGAATTCCATATTAGGATCAGTGGGCTTGTGAGGGCTGCAAACAATGGGAGCTCTGTGTGTATTTGTACTTTGGAGGAACTCTGCCAGGATGTGGAGAAAGAAAAACACTAGAGGTCTCTCTGCAGACCGAAGTTTTTAGGCTTCCTGCTCCATCCCGCGCTCGAGCTGCTCTCCGGGCTGCCGGCACCAAGACCGGCGAGGAGGATTTTGGAGAGGCTGTGAGAAACACGGGTGTTTCTGGACCTCCATGGCCAGGCAGGGTACGAGCTGTGCCCGTGTCTCAGGGTTTTTCTGTTGTTCCCAGGCACGATCTCCTCTGGTCTTGGGACAGGTATTGTCTTACATTTGGGAGGGGAAGGTGGGAGGTGGAAAGGCAGACAGGAGGTACAGTGGGCAGGTAGAGTTTAATGTCAACTTTCTCTGTGTACCTCCAACTCCTTAAAGAACTTTGTCAGACATAATAAATAATTCACTTTTCAATTCAGGTACTCAGAAAGTATCTCTTGTATTTCCCCTCATCCACCCAAAAGAAAGAAAAAGAGGGATTTTCCCCCTCCAGTGTAAGTATATAAACACAGAGTGAGACAGAGAGAAAAAAGAGGAATTAAGCATTACAGAAATTAAAATACTAAAAATAAAAAAATAAAAACACTGCATAGCAGTCTGTGGAAAGCCAAACTGTAAACTGAATGATTCCTACCCCCTCATCTCTTTTGTTCTGGTGTTTCACATGCCTCCTGTCTTCCCCCCATTTAAATATGTAACAGTCTATATGCACATGAAGGGCCAAACTCCCTGCTCCTTCCACAGGAAAGATTTTGCAATTTCTAGTAGAAACGAGCCAGACATCAACATAAACCCCAGTACAGCAGCCCAGCACATCCTGCTGACTGCATTTCCCTTCCACCAGACTAGAAGGCTTTGAAAGGGGGAACCAACCCCCCGCCGGGGCTCCACGGGGAAGCACACTGGTGCTAAACGCTTTCCCCACCTGGCTAGAAAGAAATGCCCACAAGCACACACAGGCTCAGAGTGATGAACACCTGGAAGTGTAAAGACCAACACAGCCTTAAAAAGGAACTGTCTTAGCCCGAGACTGCATGAGTAGAGAAAAACACAGCCCTAATAATGAACCTCCTTAGCCCCAGACTGTTTGCAGCGAAGGGGCTCAGCAGACCCACTCACAGTCTCCCCTGGACAGGCTCAGCCCCATGTCTGTCAGAGGTCTTCAGTGATCTTACTCTATGCTGGACCAGCTCTCAACACCTTCCCCAAGAGTTGGTAAATGAATAAAATATGTGAACAAGGTTGAACAAGGCTTTTCTGTTTATCTGGAGAGATTCCAGGGCTCTGTTTGCCGTCTCTTATCAAGAGTCTTGATCATTCAGCAATAGGTGCACCATGCCCCACGTTCTTCCTCTTCTTTATGTCCTCCCTCCTGTTGGGAACAAGGATCTTCGTAGGCAGCGTTAGGCCCAGCATCACACCTGCTTGTCACGGGGCATCACTGCAGGATTTCCCACAGGTTGGAGTTCAGGCGGCGTCCTCTTAGCTTCACAACTGCAGTCCAAGGCTGAGGTTTATCCAAGAAAACTTCTGAGCTCTGGGCACCTAAACCCCCATTCTCCAAGCATTTACTCTGCTGATCATTTCCACCATCAGCAGCACAGTTGGGTCATCCTGGGCAGCATCAAGCACTACAGGGTTTTCTTTTTTAAGCTTCTTTCTAGTTGCAGCTGAGGTCAAACTCCAAGCCTGTGCCTCTGTTTTGCTATTACGCAGCTGAGTAGGTACCAGCACTCTGATACCGTCTATGCCTTTGCTTACCAACCTACTGACCTTGTTGGGTAAGTTTGCCAAATATATGAGAAAGTGCATGCTGTTGCAAGGTAGCTGCAGATCCTGAGGAAGCAAAAAATTCCAGTAATTCATGATTCAGTTCCCCATTGCCTCTATCAGCCACAAGCAACAGCTATGGTGCCTCCCATTTTACACAGCATAATCTATCTGCAAGCTTTTTCAACATCAGGCATGCTGTAGTTAAGGAGAGCTTTAATGCTTCTTAGGCCAGATTTAGGCCTACAACAAAATCCTCATGGCTCATTCCTCCAGGACCATAAAGCTAGGCAATTCTCAGCAGGACTGTGTCCACCTCAATGTTTTTGCAAGAGGTTAAACAATGAAATTCCCTTGCTATTCCTCTAGAGGCTTTAAAATACTTTATTCTCCTCTCTGCCTTTTTTAAAAGGGTCTTTCAAAAGTGCTTAAAGGAGTTAGCTTTTGTGATACTCATGTTGTCAAGGGGCTGAACCAGAGGGTCTTTGCAGACCCTTCCAATTATAAGCTCTGCTGTGTGGGAAGCTTTGTGGGGAACAAGTTTTAGTTAAGATGCACCAATAAAAGAACTTAGATCCCTCAGCATGCATAATGGAAGTGCAGCTACACTGTGAGAGCCTGTCTAATGGCTTGCCTGGACGAGGCCAAGAGGATGAGTCTATCTTGAAGGTGGGGAAGGCTGACATCTTGCCTGCATGACTCAAATGCAGTGCTACTTTTTTGCTTTACCTACATAGGTGATGCGTACATCTTTAGAGGAGTTATGATAGAATTATAAATAAGACCTGTATCTGGGCTCAAACCATGTATTTTCTTCAACCTCATTGCTTTAACTTGGTTTGGCACGGTTCAGATCAGCTGAACCGAAGCATCTTAAGAGCTGGTTTAGTTGCAGCAAAGTATAATCATGTTGTTTTATGCTTTTTTTCTCAGGGGACTGAGACAACATTAACCCCTCTGCTACTCTGGGGCTGTATCTTTTACTTATGAAGTTGACACTGATTTACTGTGTGAAATAACGGCCAGTCCTGTCCTCTAGCAGCCTAGCAAAGTTTGAGACAATCCTGTTACATTTTACAAAAGATTTCTTAACCTGCAAATTGCAAGTGGCAATGCTTTAGCTTAAGCTGACCCTTCTGCAGTTGCTGTGCAAGTTTCAGCTCCCCTAAGACAACTGCACAACGGAGCAGTACGAGCCCCAGCGTAGAAGTCACAGCATTATTGGTAGTGATTAACAAAGCTCAGAAGGTCTGGTGATTTAATCTGGATCCAGGGCATTTTTGCTCTTTCACTAATCTGGTTAGAAATGGTCAGATTTCCTCCCAAGAAAGACCTCAGTCGTTCTCATCTCACAAATACACTAAGAGCAGGCTGATTGCAAGCCATGAAGTTTGGAAAGATGCATGTGAAGTAAAAAAAAGTGAACCCAACTAGTCTGAATGCTTGGAAAGCTTGTTTAAATGCGTGTGGTTTCCCAGGATCCAACCCAGTTTGTTTCCCACTCATTTTACAAGCTTCTAGCCAAGACCACCGTGGCAAGAAGGGAGGCTAAAAGAGACCATAATAGATACGGGCAGGTGCTATTAGCACTGTGGAGTGTGAAGGTGTCACCTCTGAGGGACTTTCTAGCAAAGTTTCTCAAGCAAAGAGCTCTTCTCTAGATGAAGTGCCTCTGACCTTGTGTTAATTAACAAATTTACTGTCAGTAGATCTATTAGTGGACTGTAGAGTATGTCCAACTCCCACATGTCTGTGTGGAAGCATCAGCTTCATCTTCATCAGCACAGGTGTGACAGGGCAGTCCCTGGAGCTGCTTCCTTGGGGATTAGCAAGTTCAAAGCCGGTGCAAGAAATTCTGGTGAGAAGATCTGTAGCAGATGAAGGACCTGCAAACTTGTTAATTAGTTCTGCAATGAGCAATATGTTTGCCAATTAATTCTATTCTATGTTTCTCTGCAGGCTTGCAGAGGGAAAAAAAGGATACGATGCTCTATTGCGCTCTCCCTGCTCTCTTCCCCCGCCAACCCTACCACTCCCATGTTTCTCTGCTGCCTCCTGCAGTGCAGTGGTCTTCCTTTGTGCAATTTTATGAGCTTAAAAATTGACAATCAGAGGAATTTTCTTCATTGACTGGTTTCCTCACCAGCCCTGACCACCTTGATTTTATAGGGGCCATATTTTTCCTTAGGTCTTGTCCTCCTAAACTGTCCCCTTCATCATCCCATCTTGGCCTAAACCGAGCAGATCTGTCTCCACATTCTCACCCATAAGAGGCAGTTCCATGGGGTGGGGGATTTTGAAGGTAACTGCAATACTTTTAAGCTTTTCTCCCCAGGTGTCACTGCTATAAACAGTGATGTCCAGCCTCCCTCCTTCTACCTACCAGCGCTGATGTAGGAATTAAGTTTCTGGCACTACTACTGAACTGTAAATTGACTTCAGGCAAATCTTCTCACATTTTTTTCTTATCCTTTGTCTAATCTGTTTAGATTGTTAGAGTTTTTTAGGGGAGGAATTGTGTTGATATTGGACTGAGTGTACCAGAACCATACTAAGCTTGACTGTCACTGCTGTTCAAAACCATGTTTCTCTGGACTTTTCCTGGACTACCTTATGGTTAGAGCCAGACCCTTGCAGTTAAAAGAATTTGTGAATTTTAGACATCCTCACAGTTACCATATTCTCAGGGGAGGACCCCTAGTCCTAGATAGAGCAGCCTTGGGGTGGCTCCCCTTTGTTCTTGGGTTGCCTGTATGGCCCTCAATGTTGTGCTAAGAATAATTGAAATGAGGGCAATTTGTCCTTATTCCCTCCATCTTCTCTTCCCCTTGCGTGCTGGCAGCCCCATTCATCAGTCTCCCACCGCAGTGAAGTGGTAACTGAGACCTCAAGTGAATTTGGTATGTTGAAAAGCAGAAGCAGCAAATTAAGGAGGAAAAATAACAGTTTAACAGTGACCACAGGAGGGGTGGAAGTGCTCTGTATGAAGCCTTTTCAGAGGCAGCTTGCTGACGGGCAGGTGCTGAGGTTCAGCTTTGAGGCTTTTTGAGTAAGAGCAAGCCTCTCTACAGCCATCACACACCATCAGTCACACCCCCACCATCACCACCAACATGGTGGTCCATGGCAGCAGCAGGGTCCCTGTTTCATGCTACTGCCATGGATACAATTGGTGTCTTTGGGTTTCCCTTTGGAAAGATGAGCTTATAAAACAGATGACTTTTGGGAGATGAGGTCAAGCAAAGGACAATTCATGTCCTGTCCATCAGAATACCCTCTCGCTTCCCAGAGACAGCTGCTATATGAGAATTGCACATGGTGTATTTGTGTGTTCATGAATGGGGAGGGCTGTTTTCAACTAGGAAAGATAGTGATCAGGTTGTTACCTTACAGTTCATTCTGCATCACTGACTGTAGATAGTGCTGTGTTACTTGCCCATCCATACAGCTGGTGGTACTTGTCTAGGGTCTGTACTTCCAGCTGTTCTGTTCATAGGTATTTGTATTTGGACTTTGAGGATAAGTCTTCCTTGGAGGTGTGAAAGTTGCCTCTGTATAGTGGAATATGTGCATCTGGCACTTAGTCTGGTGTGTCCCTCCATCTGCATCAGAGTTCTCTTGTTTCCTTCCAGAAAATTGCTGGCTGTTGCCTCTGCCTTTTCTCATTTCTGGTTTTGTTCTTGCATGGCTGTCTCATAAATTTTTTTCCTCTCCTCTCCTCTCCTCTCCTCTCCTCTCCTCTCCTCTCCTCTCCTCTCCTCTCCTCTCCTCTCCTCTCCTCTCCTCTCCTCTCCTCTCCTCTCCTCTCCTCTCCTCTCCTCTCCTCTCCTCTCCTCTCCTCTCCTCCCCTCCCCTCCCCTCCCCTCCCCTCCCCTCCCTCGAGTAGAGCTGATGTCTGACAAAAGCTGTTTAACCCTCTCCCTATCACAGTGGAGAGAAGCGGACTTAGGTAAGCATCCAGCCTGGGATTAGTTTAGCAGGAAAAATATCACTTTAGGCAATTTCTTCCTCCCTCCCTCCCTCCCTATGGTGTTTTGCATAGAGGATTTTTTTTCTAAATTACATTTATTTTAGGATGAGCAATACAGCAGGAGGCCAAACAAGGGGGAACCTCATCTATGCCCTCTTCTGCATCTTGAAATGGCATTTGCCTCTGCAGATGGTGGACTGCTGGGAATGTAAAAGGGCTGCAATCAGGAAATCAAGATGCACTGAGGGCACCAAAATTGTGACCAATTAGCACTGTGCATGCATCCACTCAGTGAAGTCATTAAAGGGACAAATCTATTTTGTTCACCTCTGAGCAATGCTTGGGACACAATCTGCAATTTCTTTAAAAGGAGAGAAAATTCCCTGAGTTAGATGTGACCAAATGTAAAGTTTCCAACGCAGGGAAAAAGTTCATGTCTAAAAACATGCCAGTTGGAATCTGTAGGTTTTCAGCTTCCCCCTTTTTAGGCCAAATTGCCAAGCTGGCTTTATCGTTGAAATGAACACACGTCTGATTCATAAAACATTCATGCAGAGATTTTACTCTCTTGGAAAGAAGGGAGCGGGCTGCTTCCAGGGAGGGAATGTGCTTTTGTGCTTCATGTGATCTTTTTGCCTCTGCTCAAAAATATGCAGAAGGCTGGTGCTGCCTCCACGTTCCAGGAGCGGGCAGATGGGAGGAAGACCAAGGTAGAAAGCAAAGGGATTGTAATGGGTGTTTTTTTCTGCTGCGTCTCCTTGCTGAGCTTATTCTCAGCAAAGCCTTGTGGCAAAGGCACTACAACGAGACCTGGGAGCACCCTGTTTCCAAACCTGCTGCTCAGACTTGGGCAAGGGGAGCAGATCATTTAAGCGATGCCCTTATCTCATGTGTAAAACAGGAATAAGGAATGCTTCCTTTTTTTCTGTCTATTTATACTGCTAACCTTCAGGGCAGGGACCAGCTCCCACATTGTTTGAAGGGTGTGGTGGGTCCATGACAAAGCTAAACCAACTTACTTGCTGACTGTCACCGTGAAAATATTTGGTCTAACCTCATAGTGAGCTTGTTAAAGGAGAGAATGTGTAGGAAATTCTTCTAATCTTTTTTTTTTTTTCCCCTTCATGTTGGTTTTCCGCCGGCTGAACTCCCCCAACTTGCTATGGGGACAGCTTGGCTCTCCACCAGTGACAGAACTATGGGAGGAGTGCTGGCAGAAACAGGTTACTTTGCTCCTTTTGTAGCAATTGGAGGTTTTATTTGCATTGCCAAATTATCCTCTTGCTTTAAAGGTGCCTGGGTGTGGTGGTAAAACAAGGAAGGATTATGGGCGCCCTACCAAGGCTGCTGAAACGTACGCCCAAAATTGCATGAGGACTAAGGTTAGAGCATTAAGTCAATGCGTTAGGACCCACAAGTACCTGAATATGCAACGGAAAGGGGAGGGAGAAGTGGAAAAACAGTCAAAGCCTTAATTTGCAGTGTCTGCTGCCTACTTGCAGGTAATTGTTGCAGCCACAGCAAATGCAGGGGATCTGCTGAAGGTGATGGCACTTGGTTGTCTCCCTTTCCAGGGAGCTCTGGAGAATCACTGCAGTCACTCCCTGGACCTCTTCTATATCCATCTCCAACAGCCCAAGGTACTCAGTATCTGCATATTCAGGTACTTGTGGGTCCTAATGCATTGACTTAATGCTCTAACCTTAGTCCTCATGCAATTTTGGGCATACGTTTCAGCAGCCTTGGCAGGGGGGAAAGAGGGGTCAGAGCTGTGTGTGTGGATGGGCTGATAATGCAGCTTAGTGGCTGGTAATCTTTCTGCCCTAATGAACTGCATGCCAAGATTTTCTTTTGGCCAAAAGCCATCAGACACATACTGAGTACCTTGGGCTGTTTGAGATGGATATAGAAGAGGTCCAGGGAGTGACTGCAGTGATTCTCCAGAGCTCCCTGGAAAGGGAGACAACCAAGTGCCATCACCTTCAGCAGATCCCGGTGGCTCAGTGCCTCTCCACTGTGGATGTCCATGTTACCGACCCAACTGCACCAACGCAGTCCTGCATCCCTCCTCGGCTGCCTGTAAAGGGTTTACAAATTGCACCTACCTCCAGGCTCACAGCTTGGGCTCTCTGAGCTTGTGCTGTGGAATTGTGTTCCTGTGCTCTCTGAAGCATATACCCTGGTGCTTTCCGAGAGATCTACGCAGGGTTTGTAGTGCTCAGCAGAACTTTTGCTGCAGGTAACACAGCTGCTACTGTACCTGTGCTGATGTATGTGGTTTGGGTGTGGCATAAGCTGTGGTCACAGCTTTGCAGACATGCCACAGTAGGCTTTCCTGGCTGATTTAGGCTGATTTAGAAACTCTTTCACCCATCTGCACTGCCTCTTTCTCATTGCTGCCTGGCTCATTCCTCCCCTGAGAGGCCTCTGACATCTCTCATGAGGAAGCTGTGCTTATTTAGCAGTGTCCATTTGTGAAATTTAGGTATAGTGTATCACCGGGGAGCTGTGGCTGTTAAATACTGCAGTACGGTGTTGTGCTCTGCACCATACTGCAATCAAGTGATGCAGCCCCGTGAAGCTTTTAAGGGTCGGGGCTCCCTTTCCCTGCTCCCCCTTCTCCCACAGTGGCACATTTATGTAAAATGAGCCTGGCTGCATATTTGTCACTGTCTCAGAGCTGTCTGGGTTTGCTTCCAGTGTCTGCCATTAAATGGCAGGACTCCCTGTGGGTTGTTTTCCTTAGTTCAGAAGCACTTGAGGCCACGCTGTCTTCATGAAAGTGTATTTTGCAATGGTGATATCTCAAGAGATTTAGCAGGCAAAGTTGACTGCTAAGAATTTCCAATTTTGTTTGACTTCATTAGAGTAATAGATCCTGTAATGCATCAGAGAGGTTGTGGAGTGTCCATCCTTGGAGGTATTCAAAAGTTGTCGGGACATGGTCCTGGACAACTGGCTCTAGGGGGCCCTACTTGAGCAGGGGGGTTGGACTAGATGGCCTCCAGGGGTCCCTGCCAACCTCAGCTACTCTGTGATTCTGTCGTCAGATGCACCATGCAGCTTGGCCTCTTCCTCTGTTTCAATGTACAATCAAGTGCCATGCATAAGTATTTTGTGCGCCTCTTCCCACATGCGCTTCTGAGGACCAGCACTGCAGCATATTTCAAGAATTCATAGAGAACCCTCTAGTCACAATGGAAATCATGACTTTTCTATCACTAGGGTCTAATGAATATCATTGTTTCTGTAAAAACAAAATATAGACTAAAACTATGGTAAATAGTATGGGAATCAGCTCCTAGTGAACTGTTACTGACTGAGCTTGACTCCAACGTAATTTCTTTGCTGTTTTCGTGATATATTTGGTAGTAATCAGATACAGGTTGCTGTTTGTTAGAGCAAATGTCTAGGAGGAGATCGGGGGATCTGTTCTCTTACTCGTCTCTTTGATTTGCACCCTGCAGGCATCAGACCTGATTAATTGGCTTGCGCTGGGATGAACTCTACCTTTTTGGATATGCAGAGAAGCACGTAACTTCTCCTCACCCGTGGAAGTGGCTCTTGGGCAGAGGCCACTGTGTCCTCTTTTCAGAGGGGCTCAGTACAGTATGGAGATGAACAGACCTCTTGAAACAAGTGGGTTTATTTAAGATATGAAGCAAAACATTAAAGGAATTAACTTGAATACAGCCAGCAGCTGATAAGCATCTGTAATTTAAACTTCAGACTTCTTTGATGGACTTTTCTCAACAGTGACAGGACCAGAACAGCCCCAATTTACGTGCTTTAACTAATGCAGGCAATGTGGAGACACAGTCTGCCCTCAGTAGGCATCACCCAGTAGGACTTTTTCTTGGAAAAGCTTTTCCCAAAGCCCTGGACCTGCTGTGCTCCTCTGAGCCCTGCAAGCATATGTTGTACTGGCTTTTGTCAGGGAACCCAGCTGTGAAGCCTTCCTTTTGTCACAGGCTGACTTCTTTTTCCACTCAGGCATCCAAGCAGCGTGAGAGCACGCTGCTGCAGGAACCACTCTGTAATCATACCCTCCAGAGCAATTCATCTTTAATGCCTTGGCCACAGAGCGTGTGATGACGGTGAAGCACAGCCAGGCTCCCATGTCCACCCTGAGCCCACCAGTCTTCATCGCCATCATCAGCTGAGCTGAGAGCCCCACATGGCAGGTGCTGTTCACATACAAAATAACAAAGAAACCTGATGGTTTCCAAAAACATTTCAATCCTTCCTGTCCTCTCTGCAGGTCTATCAGCCATGTCTCAGCCCTGTCTGAGATGGGAAAGCACTGTAGTCCTGGAAGACGTCACATCTTTCTCTCTGTCGCAGGTGAGAGCCCTCTCCTTTGTGGCATACGAACATCAGGAATAAGATGCTTCATTTCAGCCTGTTGCCGTTACAGTTTTGAAATTACCATTGCCATTTGAAATGCTCCAGTGATTTTTAATCCTTCCTATAGATCATCTTCAGAGCTTCATTCACTATCAAAATGGCCATTGAAACCAATTTTGCTGTGTTAGTTGCTGGATAAATAATATAAATAATAATCCCTAGTTGAAGTCATTCACTAAACATCTGGATAATGGCATGGTGCTTATATACATTTCTGCACTTTGTCAGGTGTCTTGAGCACTGTTGATTTTTTAACAGATTGGGAGTACAGCTCAGATTGCCACAAGAGATTTCAATATCTCTCTCAATTTCACCTAGACCCTCTTGGGCCATATTTTGATTATTGGTGGGGGGGGAAAAATAAATAAAGAGAACAAAGGGAAAAAAAAAACAGAGGAAATTGACTTTATATGTTCTTGCAGAGAAGGAGCTGCTAAGCTCCTCAGAAAATCTGTCCCCATGAGATTTCCCAAATTTTTTGACCAGGTTCAGCTATCAGTCCTTTTCCAAATTTGCACTGAGTTAAGGGGGATTGGAAAACAGTACATTGGGAAATCATACGAGAGTAGGTTCATGTGACAGATCTTCCTGCAACTTGTCGTGCCGTGAATAGCAGAGCAACAGCCTTTCAGCACTCAACCATGTCACTGCCTGCCTCGCTTTTGATGGAACTGGGGTGAGTGCATGCTTGTGGAAACAAGGAAAAAGTTAACTAGCACTTTTTATCTCAGTAGAAAGTCTGGTTTGTGTTCTCATTCCATGTTTGCATAATATCCCAATTCAATTTTCCTGTTGTTATTGTGGCCCCTGCTCCAATTGCTCTGCGCTCACATGTAGGATTTGTGTTCAGCAATGCTTAGAAGACTATAGCGGAAACATGCTCCTGTTACTTTAAGCATTGTACAGAAGTACAGGGAAACTCAGTAGACCCTTCCCCATGGCATTTGCAGTCTAAAATGCAAATGACAGGAGGGGAACCAGGCGGGAAAGGGTTGTCCAGCTGACGTGTGAGGTCGTGGTGTTGCTAGAAATAGCACCCCATGCCCTTGACTCATAAATCAGTGGTTATCTCCTGCTAAGTTAAATGCCTTTGAGTCATGTGCTGTGTCTACAGCAGGTTGCTCTGAGTGCAAGACCAGGGCCAGACTAGCTGTTTATAGGATTTTCCTGCTGTGGGATCTGTCACTCTGCAGTATTTGTGGAGGACTGAGCGTAAGGTGCTAAAACTGTCCTGCAGGTGCCACTTAGCTGCAGGGCAGACAACCTGTGGGCTCGGGCTGGGACTCCTCTGAGTCATAGAATCATAGACTTGTCTAGGTTGGAAGGGACCTTTCAGATCATCTAGTCCAACCATCAACCTAACTCTGACAAAACCCATCACGAAACCATATCTCTAAGAACTACGTCTACCTGTCTTTTAAATACCTCCAGGGATGCCACCTCAACCACTTCCCTGGGCAGCCTGTTCCAATGCTTAATAATGTTTCCTTGGAAATATGACTTGGAAAACTATATTCCCTCTGCCAACTCAGCTGTATCAAACACTGTATAGACATAAGCAATGAAAATCAGATGACACAGGGGCGTTTCCTTAGTTCAGCTCTTTCAGCTTCCTGTTATTGCGTGTCCCTGTTGAGACCATCCCTCTTGGCTGGGCTTGAATTTGGATTTGAAGTTGCTGCATCTCATGGCTCATGCCAGCTGCAGCCATTCTGCCCCAAGGAGCAAAGCCCAAGCCTGGACACTTCCCTGCGACTCAATTTCCTTGGCCGGCAAGTCCCTTTGCTCCCAGTCGATACAAATCAGTTTGGGAACCAAGAGGTTGGTAAATTTTGGATTTTGAGAAGAGTAGATTCAATGTGGGCTTGACACCCAAGCAGATATGACAATATAGCTGTGAGATCTTCTCAGGTGCACAACCACATCCCACTTTTTCTCCTTTCTTCCAGAGCTTATAAACCACATTTACAACTGAGCAGGACCTATCTGATCAGGCCAGCAACTTCACATAACCATGAGGTTACCTCTTGCAATATGCAGCTGCCCACAGCTGTTGTTTCCCACTGTGGATACAAACAGCTTTGTTTTTATGATGCAGGGGGAAAACTTGGTCTTTCAAACCCTAACAAGCTATTTCCTTTGCCTTCTCTGTCTCTTCACACAGCTGACCTCTGCGTCCAGCCATGAAGGTTTAAGAGTTCGGTTGAGCAGAGTGCCAGCAGGTGATATCCCAGCCTCTCCTGCCACTCTGTAATTAGCAGCCCCAAACATGGAGCAGCGTCTGACCCTTTGACATTTTTTGCTAAGGCTTTTATTAATTTGACACTAGTTTTCATAGCAACTCACCAGGGAGCTCTAACAAACATTCAGCTGTACCTGACAGAAAATGGTGGGTTTATCTGCTCAAAAGGTTATACCAAGCGTCAGAGGCCAACTGCGGTTTGAATCCTGGGGAACACTCCAACCGTTTGACGGAAAAAACACGGAGAATTAAAGTGGGAACATTACAATTTAAAAGCAGGATTTGTGTCACCTTGAGCTACTGAGCTCTGCTATTGTGGTCTATTAAAACTCCTACTCTCTGGGGAGCAGGCAGGTAGGAGACTATTAACATCCTTAATGTCATTGTTCCTGAGGGGACGCTGCCTTGTCACCTGTAAACTGACTTAAAATGAAGGGTTGTTTCATTCATTAGCTGATGGAGAATTTTTTCATTTTTTCATTTTTCATTCCACAAAAAACTCTTCTCAGTGCTCTTGTGATCCCTTTACTCCTGCTCTGCCCACTTCTGGTGTGAGCACACTGTTGCATAGTAATGCTTGAGCACCTCAAATTGTCTTGTTTTTGGCCACACACTGTGATGATGGCCATAGTATATGCAAGTTTGGGTTTGGTTTTCTTTGGTGGACTTACAATTTTGGCTTCATGTGGTGTTTTGTTTCAGGGTCCTTTACCCTAATGCAATTTGATGGCAGTGTTCACCCAGCATATGCTCTACCTGGACAGTGGGATATCCTTCCATCCGTTCCCTGACAAACTTGAAATGGTCTGTCAGAAGATACTTCTTCATTCACAGGGAGTCTCTTGACTTTACCCCAAATTCCAATTCTGGACTGGTTGCTGTAATCATGGACTCTGTCCTCCCCATACTGATTCTTCTCTCTTCAGTAATTTACAGCCCTTTCTGTCTTTTCTCTTTTTGTTGCCCAGTTTGCAAACGCCTCCTTCATCTGCTTTCCCTTCAGTGTGGAAGGGGGCATTATTCAACACGAAAGCATCATTCAGTGCTGTCTATTGGCTCAGCGTTGTACAGTACAAGCCTCCGTCCAACAGTGGATATTGTATAACATTAACCAATTTGTTTCATGCATCCTTTGCAAGGCTCATTTCCCCAACCCACCTGCTGAAGATGGTTTTCAGGCATCTATCATACTACCCACATTTTCACCTGTTCTTGGCTCATACCTTGGTTCTTCTGCATAGGGATTTCTCCTCCAGCATAAATGAAAACTTCTAATTATTTCGGCTTCAGGCCATTGCTCTGTGATATTTATTCTCTGAGTCATGAATAAAACCTTGATGGTTTCTCAAAAGCTTTGGATGCACTGGACAGCTAGGTGACACCATGTCAGTCGTCAGTGTGTGTTTAAGAAGCACTGTAGTTGTTGATGCTCTGCAGATTTAATGGTGGTGGCCCCAAATCTGTACATCCTATATTTTTACTATTGTTGAACAAATAAATCTTCCATTTAAATTCTCTTGAAAACTCATTAGTTTCTGTCTCAGATTCACTTAAGGTCTCAGTGAAGCTTTCATAAAACGTCTTGCAGTTGAGGCAGGAGTTCATTTTTCTCTCACACTCTGTGGGGACAGCATTTATGATTATGTGTGCCTGCTAACTGCAAGTGGTGTTAGAGTGGTCTTCATCTCGCTAACACCTGCTGCTCGTTCTGGTGAGTAGGCAAATAGGCCCATGCCGCTATTCTTCCCTGGTTGCTTCCATTTGCAGTGAGCTGTACTTTGAGGGACTGCACCTTGCACTCATTTGCAAAGCAAAATCATTCCTAGGTGTAGGCAAGTTTGGGATTAAGGAAAGGACAAAGAACATCCAGAATCATAAAGAAGTAATCTGTGTCCAAAGCATACCCTGATGCAGCTTCACAGCTGCCAGGAGAGAGGGGTAGCCAGCATGTAGACAATAGCTGCATTGCCAAGGAACAAAATTGCAGAGCCAGATGTTCCTCTTGGAAGAATATTACACTGAACTTGGCAGATGAATGCGGTAGCTGCCAAGTACATCTCTTATTTGGTCATAGGTAATGATCCCTCTATCAGGGAATGTGGAGGAAAAAGACCACACAGAATACCCTCATCAAAATGTTACAGCTAAAACATTAGCTTCTCCTGGATGAAAAAGATTTGGGAGCTCCATGGCAACTTTCACATCTTGTTTGAAGGATGACGTTGTTTACTACCAGACATGAAGTGTGAAACTTACAGTAACTGAAGCCAAGTGCTTTCAAGGTATTTGTTACCGAAAGGTGACTAAGAGGCTGATATAATTTTTATAGCAACCACAGTTGTTTGTGGGTGCTGTTGTAGTTCTCAGCTAAGACTGCAGGTGAGAACTTCTGCTTCTGTCTCTTAAAGTAAATATCAGGAGTTCGGGTTTTTGAGGACATGTTTGTGTTGCAGCCATGTCTGCAACACAGAGTGTCAGAGACAGATCCAATCTATCTTTAAATTAGCCATCTGGGTGCATGTAGAGACCAGTGCAGCACACCTTCATCCACTCACGGCTTGTGTTCAGTCTTCATCGGAAAATTTTGAAGCCTGATGTCTAGGGTTGCTAGGGTCCACGGTACTCTGCAATGGCAGCATAGAATCACAGAATCTTCATGGTTGGAAAGGACCTTTGAGATCACCGAGTCCAACCATACACACACAACCCCCCCCCCCCCTACAATGTAGACCCATAGCCCCACATTCATGCCTACTAGTGGGATGCAATTCATAAATCTGCCTGACTTGGGAATCTGGCTGTGGTGTTGCCCACGGAGAATGGCTGATACCTCCTTAGGGAGATCCACCCCTCCAAAGACCCCTGACACCTCTGTAAGTACTTATCTAGTGAGAGCTTAGATGACTGAATCTTTGGAAACAGGTAACTTTAACATCTCTGAGATAACTGCAGAGATAATTCATGTCTTGTGTCTCTTCAGTCATCTTTATTAAACTTTCTAAATTTGATCCCTCTCTCCTGGGACTCTCAAGTTGCAAACCCAGTACTTTCTTTAAGTACCTTCTATTTAATAACCAAAGAAACTAACAACAGCCCAAACCCCTCCGCCAAATAATCTCTCAGTAAAGAACTTACCCCTAAAAATTACTTTGGCCCAACATTTCCCATGCGTAATATTAAACTTACTCCTGCACCGTTAACAAATTTAAGATCCAATATCTCAGGGATTGTAACAAAGCTCAGAAAAGCTACAGATCTTAAATGAAACTTGCAGATCATGCTGAACGATTTCTTTGTCTCTGGTGACATCTAGTTCATGGCCCCCATCACTCGTCTGCAGCCAAGGGAGGGAAAAGGTCAGGGCTTGGAGTGAGAACGCACTGTACTGCTTACGCATTTTCCAGGGAGTTAGGGACAACAAGTTTCTCTCCCCACCTAGTGGTCATTAAGAGACTTTTAATAGAACAATAGCCTAAGCCAGGGTGTTTAACAACCCTCCGTGAGTGATGCATTTTGCATTTTTTCCATGCCAGCACAGGGAGGAGATGGTTGCTCCCTTTGTTGGATATTATCTAGCTGAGATGAAAGCAGAGAGGAGGATTTCTGGATGATTCCCTTTGTTTCCAATACACTGAATCAAAATATGACGAGGATAAGAAGCTGAACTGATGGTAGGAAATGATTGTAACAAACGATCGGGCAGTGCCCGCTAATTTTTCTTTCTTCTGGAATCCTCCTGCCGTGGGTTTTGCGGTGAGTGAGAGCAAGTTTGAAATGTGACAGAAACAGAAATATGTTCATTGCTTGACAGTTTGTTTGGCCTGGCCGTGGTTAATTCTTTCTGCAAACAATGTGACATTGGGCAAGGGAAGAGGAACGTGAAATTAAAATGAATATGGATGCTAAACGAAGCCGATACTGACTTGTCTAAATTTTAATAAGGGAGCTAGGAGAGTAAATAGTAAAAGCAAATGGAGTTGTTTGAATTCTTCCCATTCCAGTGCCCTAAGGTGTTACCAGTAACGTGGGAAAAAAATATATGTAACAAAAATGAGGGGCAATGTCAACACAAGGCATTCCACTGCCTTGCCTGACACTACTCATACAAACACAGCCTGCAGGACTGTGTAAAATGGGGAGTGGTCCTTTTTGGGAAAGCAATGGGGTTTTTTACTACTCCCCTTTCAGAGCGGGTTATGAAACACAGCAAAGAGAGCAGTCCCAGTGGTACCTTGCTCTGACTCTGGGTTACCCACGGATGGCTCCCTGCCTCAATGCTAGATGATCTCTCATCATGTTTTCCAGTGCTTCGTTGTAGTTATATTATTCTGTAACTGTGAAATGAGGGTAATGATATTTTTCTTTCTGTGAATAAAACTTGGCAAATGAAAGCTGAAAAGTATAATTAAAGACTGTAACTGCATCAGAAGTGCTGTCTGAGGTGTATTATCTGCAGGACAGCATGGGTGTCCTTCCCTCTGGCTAGACATGCTCAGGGGAGACCTGGTGGATGTGTCTTCCTGTCCTGCACGCGGAGGCAGCACCAGGGCAGATTCACATGAGGTTCATGAGGTTCATGAGGTTCACAGGGCCCCACTTCTCAAGCTTGTCCAGGTCCCTGTGGATGGCATCCCATCCCTCAGGTGTGTCAACTGCAGCACTCAGCTTGGTGTTGTCTGCAAACTTGCTGAGGGTGCACTTGATCCAATGGTGAAGATGCGTCTATGCCATTGGTCAAGATATTAAACAGTACTGGTCCCAGTTCAGACCCCTGAGGGACAACACTTGTCACCAGTCTCCAGTTGGACATTGAGCCGTTGGCCACTACTCTCTGGATTTGACCATCCAACCAATTCCTTATCCACTGAACAGTCTGTAAGAGAAGAGACGGCCTGTAAATTCCCTGATGAGGCGGAGAAGGCCCTCTAAGCCTTCGATGGAATGCCTCAAACACTCGCAAGAAAATAAATCATGCAGGCCTGACATTCAAAGAACTGATAAGGCTCACAGGCACCTGAAAAGCCATGGGAGGACTGTCTTGTGAAGACAGGATAGTTCTGCCACTCGTGTGGTGAGCTTGCTAGTTCTCTGTTCTCGAGGCCGTTGTGTCCGATAAGTGACCTTTGCTTCATTATCCACGAAATGCATATGAAAGTGCACACCCCTGCATATGCTAATGAAGATTATAGAGATCTTGCTAAACATATATGACTATGGCACTCATCTCTCCACCCAAATCATGCTACACATCAGCTGAGAGAAGGGAGAAACCTGAGATGAGGCTGTCCTTGGCAAGGGGAGTGGACCGTGCTAATTCAGCAAACATAACAGGGGAAAATAACTGCCCCTAGGGGGAGCAAAGAAGAAGATCATGCCTGGGAAGATTTTTCCCAAGAAAGAAGAAGATTATGCCTGGGAAGATTCCCTGAAAAACACGCTGGAACCAGGACTGGTGATCTCTATCTCTGCCTTTTTCTCTGTCTTTTCCTTTCTCTATCCCTCAGTTTTTTTTCTATTAGAGTTAAGTAACATTTAGAGTTGTTAAGTAATGACCTTAAGTACCGCTTGCCATAAATTGTTTTATACCTGTTGTTAAGTAATGCAATGCACACCTCACCACTTGCATAATTTGTCATATGCCTAACCAATTATCGTGGACTTGTTAAGACCTATACTAATCATTTTGGGAAACTAATAAATGTTTGTATATGGACCTTGAGATTTATCTCACCTTAGTCTGCACCATTGGGGATTTATGAATCTGAATCACTTACCTCCCACCTCTTTCCTGAGAGTGGGATGTGACACAGTCCATCCATCAAATCCAATTTAGAGAGCAGGATGTTGCGGGGGATCATGTCAAAGGCCTTACAGAAGTCCAGATAGATGACATCCACAGCTCTTCCCTTGTCCACTGATGTAGTGACTCCATCATAGAAGACCACTAGGTTGGTCAGGCAGGACTTGCCCTTGGTGAAGCCATGCTGGCTGCCTTGAATGACCTCCCTGTCCTCCATGTGCCTTAGCATAGCTTCTAGGAGGATCCATTCCATGACCTTCCCAGGCACAGAGGTGAGGCTGACAGGTTGGTAGTTCCCAGGGTCCTCCTTTCTACCTTTTTAAAAATGGGTGCAGTCACCAGGGACTTCACCTGACTGACGTGCCTTTTCAAATATCATGGAGAGTGGCTTGGCAACTACATCAGCCAATTCCCTCAGGACTCTGGGATGCATCTTGTCAGGTCCCATAGACTTCTGTACGTTCAGGTTCCTCAGGTGGTCACAAACCTGATCTTCTCTTGCAGTGGGAGGGAATTCGCTTCTCCAGTCCTTCCCTTGCAGTCCATCCACTTGAGATGTGTGGGGAGAGAGGTAGCCAATGAAGACTAAGGCAAAAATGTTGTTGAGTACCTCAGCCTTCTACTCATTCGTTGTTACCAATATGCCAGTCTTACTCATCGGAGTGGGGGAGAGGTGGGTATGCTTTCTTTGACCTTTTCTGTCTGGCGCACCTTTCTTATTATACTTTGCATCCCTTGCCAAGTTCAGCTCAAGCTGCGCCTTGGCCTTCCTGACCCCATCCCTACATAACCAGGTGGCATCCCTATACTCTTCCCAGGATACCTGTCCCTGCTTCCACTGCCTGTGCATTTCCTTCTTGTCCTTTAGTTTGACCAGCAGGTCTCAACTCAGCCATGCTGGTCTCTTGCCCTCCTTTCCTGGTTTCTTACTGTCGTGGTTTAGCCTCAGATGGCAACAAAGAACCACGTGCCGCTCGCACGTGCCTTCCTAATACAGGAAGGATCGTAAGAAAAGGCAAGACTCTTGGGTTGAGACAAAGGCAGTTTAACAGAACAGCAAAGGGAACAGGCAAACAACAACAACAACACGGACAGGGGAATATACAAACGCGATTACGGAACCGCCGCTCCCCGCCGCTCGCCGACCGGCCGGACCCAGGACGCCCCAGCCCGCTTTTAAGCAGCAACTCCCTGCCCCCTCCCCCGGCAGCTCAGGGTGGGCGTGGCTCACATGGCATGGAATACCAGGAAAAGTTAACCCTATCCCCACCGGAACCAGGACACTTACACCTGGGGATTGAGAGCTCTTGTGCTCGACAGAAAGCATCCTTAAAGATCTTCCAGCTCTGTTCTGTTCCCTTGTCCTTGAGCATGGTTTCCCAGGTGGTCATATTGACTAAGTCCTTGAGCAGCTGGAAGTTTGCTTTCCTAAAATTCATGGTCCTGACTTTAGTCTTTGCCTGACCCATAACCCTCAGGACTGCAAACTCCACCACTGTATGATCACTGCAGCCCAGGCTGCCTCTTATCTTAATGTCACCAATTAGTTCACTTGTGTTTGTGACCGTCAGGTCCAGAGTTGCATTCCTGGAGTCAGGAATGCACGGATTGGGATCAAAGGCAAATGAACAGACAGGGTCCTCCTTGGACGTCAGCCATTGAAGAAAGAGAGAGCTGATCCTTTGATCCCTCAGCTTTTATATGGAGCATGGGGCAGATGGGATGGAATACCCCTGTTGGTCAGTTTTGGGTCACCTGTCCTGTCTGCTCCTCCCCGCAGGTGGGACCCCTCTACGCTATTCTGCTTCTGACCCTCCAAGGGGGCAAATAACGAAATTAGCTGACCTTAGTTGTTATAGCAGTAAGTATAAATAAGAGCCTCTATGCATACCATTCCTTGGCATTAACGGTAAACACTGGTCTTATCACTCTGAGAACTAACAGTTTTCGGCACAATATGCTGTTAATTTCAAAGAGTTAGAAGAGGCCTAGCTAAGATGTAAAATTACTGAACAAAAAGTTGGTTCTCTTTACCTCAAACCAGGACAGCTGTGGACATATTCTTTACCTAAATAAGATCTTAGTGACAGCCAAATGTTAGATATCTTGTTTTTTAATTTTTATTTTCAGTAGCTGTTTCCTTTTCACAGGGTGCCAGAGAAGCAAGTCAAAGGCAGCCTATGCCACTAATTAATCTCAAATTAGGCTAGGTTGACAGCTAATTTACACCTTGACATATAGAGGGCATATTTATAGGGGTATGTACTTGGTGATGTATCATTGGTCTGGAGTAGCTCTGTAAGCATGGTAGGGGAGTCCCTCCCCTTCCCCACCAGCATCACGTTTTGTGCCCCCTGCCTGGTCACAGCTAGTTCTGGTTTGTCCGTGGCCTCCGCTTGACTAGAAATCACACTCACATCCTGCCCTCCTTGGTGGGTACGACATTCTTAATTGAGGCCACCTGCATGTTCCTGAAATTTTACTTTGCGATGTTAGGAAGATTAATGGGAATGCTGAGTACAATTGGACAGGACAGACCACTTCAGGAGCCCAATGGCAACATGTACTTTTGGTCTGAAGGCAACTTGTTGGGACATGTGTTTAGAGGCAGGTGGTCCTGGAAAACAGCTTTCCTACTTTCTCATGACTGAAATCAAGACATCCAACATCTACCACCTTCTCCTTTCCCAGTCATCCTGTCAAAGAGGAAAATGAGTTTGGGTTTGGTACAGTGTGTTCTTAACACATCTACTCTGTCTTTTTTTAATCACTTTATTGTTCTCCTGGTGTTTATAAACGGATTGCTTAATAATTTGCACTAGTCTCTTTCCAGACTGACAATTTTATGCTCCCCAGGTTCTCATTTTCCACTTTTAAAAAGGAGAGGTACTCTGTTTACCCTCCTGGAATGCAACGCAAGTGATTTTGTGGGAAGAAGCAGCAAAATGATATTGCATTACGACAACTATTCTGAGTCATCCTGAGGATTAATCAGAAACAACGGCAGTGATGGGACCCGAACGTTCAGAGCGATAACAGAACAGCAGGGAGAGGCCATGCAGGCAGCGTTGTCCCACCTGTGCAGAGGGTGCATGGCAGCAGCCGTGGCTTGGTCAAGAGGGGCTGCAGAGAGAAAAGCAGCTGCAGACAGGAATTGCACACACTAGAGTATTGCTGGTATAAAAACATTTTGGTATTTGGCTCCTGCTATTTTGGTATTTTAGTAGCTCAGTGTTGGCTTGGTGCACAGCTGTCCATCTCCCAGTGTGGAAAAGCCAAACTTTCATTTTCCAGCATGCACTGATGGCCTGAAAGAACTGAAAAGCCAACATATGACATGTAGCTTTGGTCATATCTATGTTAATCCCTGGTGTTCAAAAAAGGGAAAGAACCCTGTAGTTTAATAAAAAATGAATTAACTTCCCAAACAGATTATTTTTTTAAAAGTTTCTTTTTTTCTGGCATTGCTTTATTGACCTATTTTGGTGGATTAGGTACCGGGACATGATGCTTATATAAACTTTCTCAATAAGCTATGTTAGGCACACAAATCCTTTAAGAAAACCATTCTGTTCTTGCTGCTGATAACTATATCCTTTTTAATATTCAGAACATAAGAACACAAGGCAAAAGAACAGAGAATCCAGAAGACACCTGTATCATTAATAACTTTATAATTTTCCCTTTGCCTGTCTTTGCATTTAAGAAAGAAAATGCTTAATTCCAAGTGTACCATTGCTAGTTTGGATCCGTGTTTATTGTGTCTGTTTCTCACAGCTTTGAAAATGAAGGTTCAGGGAAATCCCATCATTCTGGTGATAATGAATTTCAGTTTTTAACACCTTTGATGTGTAACATCACATTAAATATTTGTTCATTTAGCACTGAGCAGGTGTTGTGATGGTATTGTGGTTGTTCTTGAGTTGAAGAAGGAGGTTTCTCTCTTTACAGAGGGGATTGTGGCTCAATCTTATTCCCTTGCTGTGAAATGCAGGTCCTGTGCAAGGGCATACAAGCTCATACACTAAAGGAAACAAAGGGATAACTGGATTCCTGAAGGTCAGGGCATATTTAAGTGATAGCAGGATCAACCCCTTAATTTGACATTATCTTTTTAGAGTAAAAAGTTAACATTAGTATTGTTAACTACAGTACATACTGCAGTGTGTTGGATTACTGCCTACACAGGGAAGAAAGCCATTGAAAAGACATAGCTATTTGTAATTATCAATTTTATCTGTATAGAGACAACAAGCACAGAAGAAATCTTCCATCTCATAGCAGAACTTGGATTCCTTTTTTCTTACTTACCGCAGCAAACAGAAAGGAGCTAGCACCTGCTTTCATACTACTTCTCTGAAGAAGTAGCATTATTCTACTATTCTATCTATTCTATTATTATACTCTAACGGTATTATTTGCTATTCCATGTTGGGTTGCAGCACAGTTTTGCATGACAGACAGACTACTTTATTGGCACAGCCCCTGGAGAGCCTGCGCGTGGTGTGTGTCTGTCATGTTCTTGGTGTTGCTTGTAAATCTGCCCTCCTATGTCTTGCATGGAAGAACATTTGGGGCCAGGTCCTCACCTGGTTTAAAGCAGTCTGGTGAGCTGTTGTGCTGAAGTTGGTGGATGTGGGGTGGTTTACATGAGTTGAAGACCCACCTCTGTGCTCATCCACCTGCCTCACAAGCACTGAGCACTTCCACTGCGATGGCTAACTCCCATGACTATCCTCTCAGCCACCCTTCCTTGTGTCCGTCTCCTCCGCAGCCCCTGGCACCTCTTAGTTCCTCCCCAGCACTACCTGCACCCCAGCAGTCCACTTCGGGCTGCCTCTGCTTTGCACTTAATAAGGTATAAGGAAACATCTGCCACTCCATGCAGAGCTCCTCTCCTGAGAGCCACCAGCAGGAGCATTTCGGAGCTTGTTGGCCCAGCTCGCCTGCGTACATTGTTGGAGGTGGTGAACTGACAATAAAGAGCGTAAACCTATGCTGAGGCATGATCAAGGTGACCTAATCAAATCCCTCTCCTAATTCTGCCATCGCCTGCTTTCTTTCACACCACAAGTTTTAAGTAAACTTTGCTGATGGCAAGTAGCTTGCTTTCCCCTCTGCCTTTCTGCAGCGTTTTTTCACTCTACAAAAGCATTTTAATTTTTTTTTTTCTCAATACTAAAGCAGCTGCATCATGTTCCCAAGTCAAATATCCTGATTATTTAAAACAGACCTCTTCTTCGTTCCTTCAGTATTTTGTCAGCAGAAAAATGTGATGATCACAAAGCCCAGTTTACAAATATTTCCATTACTGAGAGTTCTCTGTCAAGTGTGTGCAGACGTAATGAATGGGAACTGCAGCCAAGCTCACAGCGTATCGGAGACAATATAAGGGAGTCTCACAGGAGAGACTGCAGCTCATTTGTGGAGGTATACTCCTTTTCTCCCTTAAAAAGTACTTAAAAGTGGAAGATTTGACTGTAAGGTCGCTAGAAGTATTGAGAAAGGAAAGTCCTTTGGAAAAAACTATCAGTGTACTGGTGTGCAATAAATGGTTGGAGGTCAGCTACAGAATATACTTACCTTGGTTCTTGGGGAAGCAACCTAAGGGTAAACCCAGAAAAACTAATCCTCTGCTTTAAGTGGGAGTAGGGTTACTGGCCTCAGTACTTTTATGTCCTGTTGTTCCCTGGTAATGGAGAAGCAGTGTAGGTCCCCGTGGTTAGGAATGACTGATTATAGCAAGATCTGTTTCAGCTTTTAAAAAGCCATAGCTGTGAAGACATCTTGTAAGGCATATATATTTTTTCTTTCATTTGTGGCTGTTAAAATGGCCCTGACTGAGGAAGCAACAACTTGCATCCTAGGAGTGTATCTAAATAAAAGGGAGGTAAAAGTGGGCAATAACAGCAATGTTGCCATGGTGGCACTGGCACGACTGGGATTTTAGGCATACCCTGGAGATGTTGAACAGCCTTTGGTGCAGCAACTCCTCTGTTTTGGTAGCTGACCTCACTAATGTAGTGGTGCAACACTTCTCAAAGGACTCAAGAAAGCATCTGTCCCAGATAACATGAAACATCAAATAAATAACAGAAATCATCCATGGAGTTTTTCTTGAAGGTAATGGATTGACACTGACTGCCCGGAAGGAGCAGAGACTGACGCTTTATGAAAGAGGGTGTTGAAAAAGCTGGAATATATGTAATCTTTCCTACACAGGAGAGAATCTCTGCCCAGTCAATGAAAGGGATGGGAGGAAAAGTTATTTTTTTTTCCTCTTGGTTAATTGGTTTGCCCAATCCCATAGAGTTATTTTTTTAAAAAAATCCTAGTTAAGGGATGTTGCTAGTTGAAGGCCCTCTATAACCCTGGTGGCAGGTCGCTGGCCCGCTGAAGCTGGCTCAGGAAGGTACACGTGGTGTACAATTGGCCGTCTACAGAGGAAACTGAAGGGACGTTTCTCTCTGGCTTTGTGGAGGCATAGAAATGCACAGCCCCATAATAACCTACAAAGAAGACGAAAGCTGGAGCCTTCTCCTTTGACAAGCAGTTTGAGAGCAGATATTGGAAATGATCTCAGACTTCTGCCTATTACTCTTTTGAACTCTCTACTGCCTCCTGTACACAACAATTTGCCATCCCAATATGTGGCTTAGCTACAGGAAGGATGCTGTTCCCTATGTCCATAAAAAAGACTCGCCGAGGAGACCAGCTCCAGTGCAGGTAACTCTGTACTGGGGAAGGGAATCGCGGCAAACAAGGCTGGCAAAGGGGCTCGTTTTTGAGGCTTTTCAAGCCAGGGAAAGCGGCCGGGCCGGGCCGGTACCCGGCGCTTCCGGGGGGCGGAGGCAGCTGAGGAGGAGCGGGGCGGAGCCAGCGCCTCCCTGACAAAAGCAGCCCTTCGGGAGCGCAGCGACCTGGTCCCTGGGCATTGAGGGAACAGTGGTGTTTGCTGGGTGGGTGTTCCCTGGGTGTCACCCAAGGAGCCGCCCCGGAGCGCCAGAGGAGGGTGTGCGTCGGCGAGGCGACGCCAGCGGCGGGCAGTCACCGCAGAGCGCGGGACGGGTGACCGCGAGGGGAGGAACGAGAGCGGGCAGGCAGACAGGCCGGGTCGACTGCAGAGAAAACATGGTCTCCAGTCGGTCTATAGCCAAAGCCAGAAGGAATAAAGCGACCCAAGCGGACGTGGCGGAGAGGCATGCAGCCGTCCAGGCGACGGGCTGCATGGAATGTCTGTCCCTCTGGCAGGAGGACAGCAAAGGCAGTGCCCGTGTGCGCTGTGACCAGGTCAATGATCTGCTCAGCCTGGTGGCTGAGCCTAAGGAGGAAGCAGAAGGACTGAGGACCATTCGGGAGTGTGAAAGGGAGATTGACCGGTGGAGCCGCACCCTGCCAGCCTCAGGGAAGAAGCAGCAGGCGGAGGCTCCACGAGAGGAAGAGGATCCCCTGCCCTCTTGTCACCAGGCAGAGGGAGGGGAACTAGGAGAGGATGGGGGGGAATGGAAGCACGTACCTGCTCGGGGCAGCAGGAGAGCCCCCTCCAGACCCCCCATCCCCCCCCAGGTGCCCGTACAGAACAGATGTGGGCCTCTGGAGATAGGTGATGAGGGAACTAAGGATGCTGATAAAGCCCCATCCAGGGAGCTGCCAAAGCAGCCAGCTCCACGCATTAAGGCTGCTTCTGTCAAGAGCCGGAGGAGGGCAATAGTCATAGGGGGTTCCATTCTGAGGGGAACTGAGGGTCCCATGTGCAGGCCGGACCCTTCCCACAGGGAGGTCTGCTGCCTCCCTGGGGCCTGTGTTAGGGATATAACTAGGAAGCTTCCTGGCCTGATACAGCCCTCAGGTTATTACCCTCTTTTGATCTTACAGGCAGACAGTGAGGAGCTGGAGAGTAGAAGTCTGAGGGCAATGAAGAAAGATTACAGGGCCTTGGGATGCCTTGTCAAAGGTTTGGGAGCACAAATTGTGTTCTCCTCTGTTTGTGAGATCCTGTGATGATTGTGAAATCCTTCCAGTTTTGGGGACTGAGGAATGGGTAAACAAGAAAATTGGACGGATCAACACCTGTCTCCAAAACTGGTGCTACAAGCAGGGCTTTGGGTTCAGTGATCATAGTTTGATCTGCAGGACACCAGGCCTGCTTGCTAAGAATGGGAAAACCCTATTCCGAAAGGGGAAAAGGGTACTAGACCAAGAGTTAGCAAGGCTCACGGACAGGGCTTTAAACTAGAATCGAAGGGGGAAGGGGATAAAACCAGGCCCACTAGTAATGAGCCCAGGGATAAAGGGCCAAGGATGGGCGTGAAATCGGTAGACCAGCTCAAGTGCATCTACACAAATGCACGTAGCATGGGCAACAAATGGGATGAGCTGGAAGCCATTGTGCAGCAGGACAACTATGATGTAGTTGCCATCACGGAAGCATGGTGGGATGACTGTCAGGACTGGAATGCTGCGATGAATGGCTATAAGCTCTTCAGAAGGGATAGGCAAGGAAGGAGAGGTGGGGATGTGGCTCTGTACATTAGGGAAGCGGGGAAGGCTGTGGACATTGTCTGTCTGGAGTTTGGTAAGGCCTTTGACACCGTCCCCCACAGCATTCTCCTGGAGAAGCTGGCGAATCCTGGCATAGACAAGTGTACTCTTCACTGGGTTAAAAACTGGCTGGATGGCCGTGCCCAGAGAGTTGTGATTAATGGGGTGAAATCCTCTTGGCGGCCAGTCACCAGTGGTGTTCCTCAGGGCTCAGTTTTGGGGCCAGTTTTGTTTAATACCTTTATCACTGATCTGAATGAGGGGATTGAGTGCACCCTCAGTAAGTTTGCAGATGACATGAAACTAGGTGGGAGTGTTGATCTGCTTGAGGGTAGGAAGGCTCTACAGAGGGACCTGGACAGGCTGGATCGATGGACCAAGGCCAACTGTATGAGGCTTAATAAGGCCAAGTGCCGGGTCCTGCATTTCGGTCACAACAACCCCAGGCAACGCTACAGGCTTGGGGAAGAGTGGCTGGAAAGCTGCCCAGCAGAAAAGGACCTGGGGGTGCTGGTGGATGGCCAGCTTAACATGAGCCAGCTGTGTGCCCAGGTGGGCAAGAAGGCCAGCAGCACTCTGGCTTGTATCAGGAATTGCGTGGCCAGCAGGAGCAGGGAAGTGATCATGCCTCTGTACTCGGCACTGGTGAGGCCTCACCTCGAGTGCTGTGTTCAGTTCTGGGCCCCTCTGCACAAGAGGGACATTGAAGTGCTGGAGCGTGTCCAGAGGAGAGCTACCAGGCTGGTGAGGGGTCTGGAGACCAGGTCATGTGAGGAGAGGCTGAGGGAGCTGGGCATGTTTAGCTTGGAGAAGAGGAGGCTGAGGGGAGACCTCATTGCCCTCTACAACTACCTGAAAGGAGGTTGTAGAGGGGTGAGTGTTGGCCTCTTCTCCCAAGTGAATAATGACAGGACCAGAGGAAATGGTCTGAAGTTGTGGCAGGGGAGGTTTAGATTAGATATTAGGAAGAATTACTTTACTGAAAGAGTGGTCGGGTGCTGGAACAGCCTGCCCAGGGAGGTGGTTGAGTCACCATCCCTAGAGGTATTTAAGAAACGTCTAGATGTGGCACTTCAGGGCATGCTCTAGTGGCAGAGATTGTAGGGTGTTTGGTTGGACTTGATGATCTCAAAGGTCCTTTCCAACCATGAAGATTCTATGATTCTATGACAGAGGGTCGAAGTCCATTAGATACCCCCAGAAGGCAAGCAGCAAGCTGTTTGCTGGGAGTAAGGCTTTGCTTCATTTTTGCTCTCTTTGAAAGAGTTGGTATCACTGTGAGGACCCAGAGGGAGTGCTGGATAGGAAAAATTTTAAAAGGAAATTCTAGGATATATTCAAAAACTAAAGGGCAGTGTCTGAGACAGAATATGTTTAAAAAGGGGAAAAGTATCTAAGAAAATAAAGGAGTATTGACTGAAGATTTGAGGTGGAGGACTAAACTGACACAGGGTGTCATTTCACTGGCTTCTTTTGTGTTGCTCCTGGGATAAATTTGTCTCAAATTCTGTCAATGTCAAAAACACGTCAAAAGATAATTGTCTGTGTTATTTGTACAGAGCCTTGCCCGTGGTGGTTGCTGTTCACAGCTAAGGCTCCTGAGTGGTTTAGTAATACAACTAATGAAGACTAATAATGCAGGTAAATTGTTTTGCATCTTATGAAGAGGACTATTTTTAAAACTATAATGATGTAACTGGGAAGTCTGCTCATTTTAAAGTTCCAGGTGGTTTTAGCGTTAAGTCTAATTTTCTGAAAAAAATGCCTCCAATGCAGCATCTTCAAAACATCTGTATTTAAACTTTGTCTGCCTTGTCACTTATGGTAAGTAAGGTATGTAGTTTCCTCTACTCTTCCAGGAAGTGTGATTTACCATTTTATACTGACCAGATTAACTCAGGAAGAGGCAAGCTTGGGTGCTGCGCGTGGTTGGGGGTCCAGATTTGGTTAATTACTTTACGCTGAAGGGAATGACCACTTTAGCAGTGAAATCATTGCCTTGCATACTATTTGGCAAGTCTCCTAACAACCAGTTCATACAAATGAACTGAACTCTTGACACCGCCTGTCCAGCGATGACTGTACAGTGGGATTTTCCCCTCTCAGTCCCTGTTTTCTACATGCACATTGTGTTCTTGGCTGGTGCTTAGGGTCTTGGTAAGATTGAGGCTAAACTTCCTTTCAGCTTACTGTGTTTGGATAGATAGTTCCCCCGGGAAGGGGAAGGCAGGCGAGCAGAAAAGATGAGACTGCAGAGCAACACACCCTCATCTTCCTTCCTTCAGGCGTTTTTCAGGGATTTGGTATCGGGATAGGGAACACTCCCGCATTGCCTTTCAAGAATCCTTTTTTTTTTTTCTGCACTTTTCATATGCAGATTCCTATAGTTTTTCTGTGAAAGTGCATTTAAATGCTCTGATGTTAGTCTTATTCTCTTTCTACCTTTTGTGGCCCCTTAAAAATTAACCTGCAGGCCCTGGGCAGCAAACTGAAAGCCACCAGTTGGAGTATATCCCATACCACATTGCTTGAGGCAGCCAACATAGTGTCTGCAGGCTTGGCACATCCTTCCCGTTTCTGAGCACCTTGCAGCAGTTCAACAAATAACCCAACTATTGCCTATGTACAATTTGTGCTCTCAGCCTCTCCTTGTGTAGGAAAAATGCGGACAGAGCAGTGATGTGTTTAGGTTGGGGTTTTTTGAGCGTAAGCATGAAAGCTCTTCTCCGCCAGCCAACTGCATTTGTGTGTGTGATACACATCCAGGAAAGGACGTGCAACAGATTTCCTGGTGCTCTTGTTCATGCACCCCAAACACCCTCACCACCGAAAAAAGGGTCCAATGGGAACTCTGCTTTGCAAAATTCCTGCATGCCTTTTTGCCTTCCTGATGTTAGTTTACAGGAAAGCTTGGTGTGGCCCTTTGTAATATTAGGAAGTTGTGTTAATATGTGTTACCTGTGAGCTACTTTTAGTTTAATTTCCATCCCCAGCTGAAAAATGGAACAAATTATTTCAAGGAGACTAGTAAACTCCTACAGTGTAGCAGAACTGCAACCAGCAGGTCACAAAGCTTTTAAAGCCAAAGTTGTGATGATCAGAAGGTAAAACCTCGGTTGGAATTACAAGAAAAAATTCCCAATGGTGTGTTGTACCAGGCCTTTGAACAATCCATGTAAGGAATGTCAAAAGTCCAGTAAAAAGGGTTATTTGATCCTGAGTGAGCGGGCACCAGGGACCAGCCTGATACATGGGGATGTAACGTGGCTGGTGCCCCCTTCTAGTGCATCTGATGAACAATGATTACTGAACATCTTAATCTTTGCTTAGTTCTGGTTGTTGTTAAATTATTTCTTCTCTGTCATTTCTCCAGGGAAATGTTAAATTATTCTTTTTTTGCCCATCTGTCTATTAGTGTTTGTCTCCTCCTGGAAGAAATCCAAGTTTTGTAATTAAGGCACTGGGAGCAGTAAGAGCTTTGATCAGTAGATAAAACGTAATTATAACAGATCTGTGAGTCTCTCTGCAGTAAGTATTTTAACACCTTGGGCCAAATCCTCCACTAACATAAACAGAGTTGTTGGAGATCACACCATCTTACACCAGCTGGGGATCTGTGTAGAACTGCACAGACAGCTCCATTGTGGTCGTGTGGGAAAACTTAAAAAACATTACCTTAGAAAGATGAGGTACAATACTCTGTGCCCAACAGGCAGTTTGGTCGAAATGTGGTGGTTTTTTTCACATCCTGTGACATGTGCTTGCTTATCTTTTTCCCATGGCTGTTTTCAGATATTCCGAAATAGAATTATGTCTGTAAGGGTAAAATTTTCGAAACTAATCTCTTCAGTCACTGTGGTGAATTTGGTCTGTCTCGTAGTTAGATTACACATATTAATTAGGCAAGCAGTGTAACCTATTCCCTAATTCAGGTGCTTAGGTGAGGGTTTGTGGTAGAAACATTTCACAGAAAAAAAAATGGAGAACAGCACCAAATTGGCTGAAAATTCCCCAAATTCCACCTTTTCTGTGTATGTTGTTTACCCTCCTGCTGAATTCTGGACCAGGTTTCTGTGCCATAGCTAGTGACAGTCACTATTTCTGGCCTCCTTGACCTCGGAAAAAGCTCTAATGGGACATTGGCCATGTTCCCCAAGGTCTTCAGCTGTGAGCCCTGAGGGAGCCCGAGGTCAAGTATTACCCACTGAACCTGCAAAGTACCAGATGTTGTCCTGCTGACTCCTCACCCCTCCAGCGGGGATCGAAGGCTGTAGAGGGACGTGCAGGAAGGTCGCCTGCCACAGACATGGGAAGAGAAGGACTTTTGGGTGGAACAACACCCCCGCCTCCGATGGAAGTTTCCAAGGAGACTGTACAGATGAACCATAACACAGTTCGAGAAGCTGCCCCCAGCCCAGGCTGTGTTGACAGTCCTTTCAGCTAGTCAAGACTTACTTCCTAAAGGATTTAAAGATTTTACTGCTGAACAAATAAAGGGAGCTGATGGGGAGGACAAGCCATGCTGCCATCCCCACGAGTGGCGCTCGTTTTTCCCTCCATGCTGTGTGCCAACCACTGCTGCCAGGTAGAGAGGCTGAAATATTTCCACCAGTGAGATCTTCACTGAAGGAAGGGAGCTGAGCGATCACCTTTCTGCCTTGTCACAGATGGCCTTTATGGGGCTCAGGATCACACTTAGAAGTAGTGGTGGGATCTTACACAAAAATGAGCGTTTAATTCATTGGGGAACCTACTTGTTTCAGTCCTGCTTCAAGCAGTTGTTTGCAGAAATAGCCCGATAAATACTTCGGAGGTTCTCCATCTGATCGCATCTCACTCCACAAGGGTTGTTCAGACACTAAAAGGCATCAAAAGCAAAACAAAAGAGAACAAAGATGAAAATCAAAAGTCACAGAATGGTTTGGGTTGGAAGGGACCTTCAAGATCATCTAGTTCCAGCCCCCCTGCCCTGGGCAGGGACACCTCCCACTAGACCAAACTGCTCAAAGCCTCATCCAACCTGTCCTTGGACACTTCCAAAGGAAGTGAACTTTAAGGCCATGGAAGCCCAGTGGCAATTCCTGCTTGCCAAAATCATGTGGCACAGGTCCTGCAGGAGGGGTTGTGCAGAAAAGGCAGCAGCAGTTATTTGGGAACAGACAACCCATGGCATAATAAAAGAAACTAATTCCTCAATGCGTCTTGCTTCAAAAGCAGAACCAATAACCTAATGTCTTCCAAACAATGACAGCTCAACTAACACAATAAAGAGTTTAAGAAAAGCGTTGAATAAGAATGTAACGTAGTTACAATATAAAGAAAAATAGTCTCATTGAGATGTTATGTACTTGCTTGATCCTTTAATAAACAGAGGTTCCAGGAAGCTGAGGGTAAAAGTTGAGTCTATAACTCTTCCTGTATTAAGATATAATATAATATGATATAATTCATATAATATGAAAAAGCTTACTTCTGTTCTCCAAAACCAGGGTCCAAGGCTCAGCTGGCCCTTCTGGGTGGCCTCGTTCCTTACGTGGAAGTGAACTCTTACCTCAGGTTTATGTCTCCACTGCGTGTGTGATCAAAGACTAAACCGCAACAATCTTTAAAGTCATCGGAAAGACGCGTGTCTATAAAAGAAGTATTTCGTTATGATTCAGAGATGCCAAAAGCATCCTTTCCCTTCAAGGTTTGCCAATTCACTCGAAAGAAGATGTAAAGGATGCATCTGTGCAAAGGCTTGGAGTTGTACAGCTGCAAAAGGGGGAAACCAGTTGTTTATCCCTTCAGAAGTCTTGCATTTGCAAAAGTAAACAATGCACAGATTGGAAAGGATGTATCCCGTACCATACAGCAACGTCTGTCTATGTCTAGCTGTGAGCACTCATACAGGAAAAGCTGCGGTTGGCTCTGACCATAAGCTTTTGGAAGCAATAATGAAAAAAGCTTGTGGCAGCACCAGCACATCTATAAAACATAGTGATGTTCCTGTAGAAATATGCTACTGTGGTTAAATACAGACCGAGAGAAAATATACCCCATACAGACTTCTTGATCAGATGGTTTCTGGCAGTGGAAAACAATTAGAAGGAGGTATTTTCAGGCATAAATTAACTTTCTTTGGTCTGACCAGCATTTGTGAGGTAAAAAATGTGGACCCCAACCATGCCAGATGCTCAGCTGTCCTTGGCCTTTTCATTGCATTTCAGTGGTACAGTGGCTGTCCTGGGAGGATTCAGCAGTTGTGGGTTACCTGGCTTTTGAGGATCCACACAAAATTTGTTCATCTTGCGAACATGAGTTTCACAAACAGCTAAGAAAGGTCAGGAGACATGAAGTGCCATTGTATTTCTGACAACCTTCATTTCTGTGGGTTATTTTTGTCCTATGAGACGGAGCTTGGTAGTGCTGATTGAAATGGGATGCTTTTTTGTTGAAACTTAAAAAAGAATAAACTGTCTACAATTAGAATTTTCAGTTGGGGGGTGGTTGGTTTTGGTTGTGGTTTTTTTTCCCCTCCATTAAGCTCGAGGGCTATTATTGGTAATTGCCAGTAGGAGCTATAGAAAAGGGTCTTGTTATTTACACCTTGTTATTTATATGTATAAGTGTTAGCTCTTTGAGAAATGATTATTGTTTTGCACAGTTCATTTTTGTTTGGTTTTCCTGGAAGCCAAGTGGATCAGTAATGAGATTTTTTATACTTAAGAAAAATCTTAGAGTCATTCTTGGTGGCAGCTGCTGTCCTCAGATTAGCCATTACATACAAACAAACATTGTGTTTCAGATATTTAACTCAGTGTTCAAAGAGCAGCTGGACAAACGCATGGAAGAAGAACCCACCTGTAGATACTAAATGCAGAGAAAACACCTCTGTCTTAGGAAACTCCTGAACTGCAAAATATCACAGCCTTGGACGGTAACCTGAGACTATATCTTCATATACCTGCTATGTTCTCGTATTCCTTCCCATACATCTGTTCTTGGCCAGTGTTGGAAAAAGGAAAATGGGCCTTTCATCTGAGGTAGCATCTCAGTTTTTTGTCCTCATGTTTTTATTGCATGTCATAAAACCACAACAGCTTTGCTGCTTCTAACATGTTTCTCAGCAGCAACACACCTGATTTTTGGAGCTATTTAGGCTCTACATCACGACAGAAAATAAAACAGCTTGTTGATGTGGTAGTCCGCATGCCAAAGGTTGCGTGTGAAACACAAAAAGAATAGGGTGTATTGAAACAGAAAGGTGGTGCAGTTAGGTACACCCCCCACATAACTCTGGAAACTGTCACATTTTGAAAGTAACCATTAAAAATTAAAACTACATGTCATAAAACCTCATGAAAATCCCTTTAAAAGCTTAATACTGGTTTGCATATTTCATTAAATAGCAACCAGAGCAGTAAACCATTTGTGGTTGGTTCTGGTCATACGAGCTCATTTGTGGCTTGACTTTCTCTTGATGAAATTCCTTGTGAGAGCTGCTCTCAAAGGAAGAAAAACCAATGAGTTAGTTTTCACATATCTGATTTAATCAGATTGTGCAAATTATAATTTTTCACTGCTGCCAGGGCATCAGAAACATCCCTGTATCCCTCTCCTCAGTCTCAAGCATCATTCTGGCACGCACAGTGTTTGGACCAGGTGAGCATGAAGAAGCATGTGGTAGCAATAGTCTGGTGGAAAGTTTAAAGAAATGTTTCAGACCACTACAGCACCTACACGGGATCATATGGATACATAAGTCTTGTAAAACTTCATATTAGAAATACTAAGTGGACTCCCAAGAGGCTGTGAGCCCCAGCTGAGGAAACATGTAAACGCTTCTCCAGCTCCTTGGTACAGTCACTGGCAAACTCCTTGAGAACTGGGAGCCCCCTCAGATCTGGGGTGTTGCAGTGTGGTTATTCACTGTTATTCACTGATATTATACAGGGTCTGGGTTTCTGGGGTTATTGCTATGAACAGGGCTTCAGAACATAAAGGTGACTTGAAGCTGCAGGATTTGAGAAATAAATCAAGTAGGCTGAGTAAAGGAAAACTTAGAAGAGGATTTGAATAAAAAGAATTGGAGCTAATGCTTTCTACATTGAGTATGTATTCGGACTGCATAGGGTGGGATTAGTAAATCTTATTCATTAAAAGCTCAGGTGTTACTTGTTTTTCAATTAGGAGGTGGAATTCAGCCTCCTAAGCAAAGGCAACAGAGTTACTGGAGACACACCTGCTCCTGCTGCAGTTAAAGTTGCTCTAATCTCTTTTAAGTCTGTTCCTCACTGACGTGGGTCCTTGCTGATCTGTCTTGATTTTGCCAGCTCACAAGTCATCACGGTGTATTTCTAAAAAGCATAATGCTTTGCCTAAAATCTTCTTATAATTTGTCATAGGTAAAGATCATCTTCAAACCCTGGTTGCTATTACTCATTATATACGAAATGAAAGATGGAAATGTGTTTCTTTGTTTGGAAAAACATCATACCTTTGGGTAAATTTGGGGGTTCGTTCAATTGCAGTGCTGCTTTCTGAATCTGTTGTGTTTATCCTTCCGCCACCGGAAGAGGCAGGTGGAGAATTTAAGTCCAAGAAGGAAAGTTTAAGAGGCAACAGATCGGGATTTTGGAGGAAAGCAGAAGAGTGGGATGAGTAGGAAGGTGAGGTGGAGGGAGAAGGAAAAGGCTGCAAAAGGAGAGAAAGGCAAATGTACTCTGTGTGAGCTGGGAGGATGCAGGAGCTGGTGGAGCTTGGCAGAGGAAGCACCGGTCTCAGGTGAGGGCCAGGACCCAGCACGGAGCCTGAAACGCAGGGCTCAGGGAAGCAGCAGATCCAGTGAAGTTAACTACCATGTGTGTTCACTGTTTTCTGCTCAGTTCATGGGACTGGGCTTGGGCATCAATTGGAAGGCAGTGAAATCGTGGAAACAAATATTAGGAACTGATGTATTATGTTTTCTGGTTTTGTTGGCAAAAATCTGCCAGCAGGTGACAACAAATGGCTTTTAACTTATTGCTTTCTCTAAGGAAAGCATTATTTTTTAAAGATCTCTCCATTAAATCTGCATATACTTGGAGCCTGAAGAAAACAATCTGACTGGGGAGGGGGGGGAATAGAACGGCTGAAAATCTATTTGCTAAATCCTGCAATGGAGAATATATATTTTAATGTGAAACAGTGATGACAGGGGAGGCTTTAGATGGCTTCAAAGCAAAAGCATCCAGGCAGTCAGTCCTGCAGGATTTCAAAACCTTATATTGAGACAAAGCTTTTTGTACATCAGAGCTTGAATTTCAAATCAAGCAGAGAGCGAGCCAAGCCAACTTTGAGCATTCTGCATTTCACTTGATGTCCATAAAGGCTGCAAAGGTTTCTTTATCATTTACTTGCATCACATCATTGTCATCACGTTATAGTGCTGCTTTGCAGGTGTTTGTTTGCTCTTCTTCCAGTTTCATTGAGTGGTTACGTAGATTTGTAGCGTATCACATATGTTTTTTTTAAAGCTTTTTTTCGATTGGATTCTCCTTCCCTCCCTCCAGCCTCAAAGGCAGATTTACAGGAATCTTCTAGAAATATGACAGTGCATTATTTTAAAAGCTTTGCTCTTATTTTTGTGGTCTTAGGGGTCACAACGGACTACGTGTGAGGATAAACATCAGGTTCCCCAGCATGGAATAAAGGCAGACTGGATTATACAAAACACTTTAACAAACAAATCCAGATATTCTTTTCAGTGTCTCCCCTCTGTCGTATTACTGATGAGATTTTGTGAATTTATTTTAAAATGACAGGAGTGCCATAAAGAATAAAAAGATCCCCAAACCTCTTTCAAAGAACCTGAGATAACATTTTAATTCTATCCAAATAGTGCTGGTTCAAGAGTGGCTCAGTAGAGATATTTTTATGTCAAAAATAGCAAAGGAATATTGTTGGGTAATTAATGATAGGGTTTATATTTAATTGATGAATGTCCAAAAAATCATTTAGTGTAGGATGCTTTCAACTTAAGGGCAGAGAGGAAACTACATTTGCTTTTGATGAGGAAACAACTGGATATCGCAAAATTGTTTCAGTGCTGAGGCTTTGCTGGATTTGATTCAAAGAAATGCTTAAAGCTTGGTTCTACATTGCCTGTGTTGTATACCACAATTTCAGTCGTGCCATCTTTCTGCATGTGCTATTGCGATTAAGGAACCTCTCTTTTACCACTTACGGTTCTGGCACAGCTCAGCTATGCCAGAGATGGGCAACTAGGACACTTTTGGTTTGAAACTTGGCTTTGGTCAAGCTTAGCAGAGGACTGAGGTGACTGGAGAGTGATTACTCCAAGGCTTTGCTCACAGGCATTGGCTCCCAGGGAGCAATGTCGAAACCTGTGACAGCTGCCCCTCTGCTCTAAGTAGGATGAGAGCCAGGTGGTTGAATGAGCACCAACCTCCCCTCCTCCTGGGTCAGTTGTGTAAATAATAATAAAAACTGTATAAGCAGGGCCTGTTTTTGCCAGTGCTGCAGGAGCTGCATGTCCCGTTGCAGCATGGCTGGTGCTGGAGGCTATGGAGCTCCTGAGGGGAGTGTCCCCATGTCACTGTGGTGATGGCTGCTGTGGACACACATAGAGACACACCTGCAGGCACCTTTCACAGTCTGGAAGAGTTTTGGTACCTCTGGTCTCAGGTGACACTTGGTGCTCTGCAGAGCACCAGGGGGCTGGGTGGCACTTGGGGGGCTCACGGCTCTCATCCTGGGTGCCCAGGGGGGGCTTAGCACCACAGGTACTTGTTGTGGATGGATGCTACTTACAGCCTGGCAGAAGGTGAACTGGGTGGCTTGAGAAAGGCTGTAACCAGCACAAGTGAGAGTAGCTCAGCCAGCTAGGTGCAGAGGGTTAAGGCAAGCAGCAAGAAATAGCTCTGCTCTCCTTTAAGCAGGACAAGGCAAAGGTATGCTGGTTTCAGCTGTGTGTGGTGTGGCTGAAGGTGATGAAGTTTGTTTGGGTATGTGATTGCATTCCATTTTTTTCAGAAAGGGTGAAGGGAGTGCCCAAGGCCACACTATGTTTGCTCAGTGATAGGCATCTACTGGGCTACCAGCAGTCACAAAATGCCTCCTGGTGTTCCCTTGCATGTCAGTGTTCTGTCATTCCATAAACAGTTTATTTTGTCCCTCAAGGTCCTAATCCTGATCTCGCTGGCATGCTATTAACCTGAGGACAGAGGCAAGGCTATGCCCCAACGAGAGGCAACTCCTGAGCTAAGGTAAGGGAATGAAATGGGATTTATACCTGCTGCTCCTGGCTCTGCTGTGGTTTCACAGCATAACATGAAAGTCACTTATGCTCTGAGCAGTTTAGCCATCTGTATGGTGGAGACCAGATGTGTCTCCAGGAGGAGGCTGGCATTTGCTTAAAGCCAGTTCTGGGCTTCCTTTCCGATGGACCTGGAGTCTGTAGCATCATAGACTCAAAGATCAGGAGATGGCACAGCACTCCTCACAAATGTAACTGTTTTAATGGCAGTATTGGCAGCAAGATGTGAGAGGACGGTAATTCCTGCTGTGCGTCTCCAATTCTGATGTTGTTTCCAGGTCAAGACAAGGGAATGGGTTTGTGTTTTGCTCTGCTGCATAGGACTGAGCTATTTATTACTTCCATACCGAGTGGTGTCTTCCTGAGGGACCGATGCTCAGCCAGCTATGGAGGATTGGTCTGGTACCCTCCTCTGGGGATCTTGCTGCTAGCTAGGAGGGACAGGTAGCGTTCAGCTGTGGGCAGCTGGCAGTAGTCCTTGCTGAAAGGCAAAGGTAGAGAGATGGGTACAGGAGACCTCCTGACACTTGCAGAAGTGATTCTCACCTCTAAAGTGTTATTGGCTCTGTTACTGCTTCCAAGACCACAGGTCTCTTTGTGTCTTCTCCTTGTCCAGAGCCAGGCAAAGCCCTTCACTCAGCCTTCAGTAAACAGGAGAAGTGCTGTTGGCCAAAGAATTTTTTGGTGGAAAAGCTTCACTTCATTTTGGGTATTTTTGTTTATTTTTTCTTGGGCTTTTTTTTAATAAAAGACAATTCCAAATTTAGGGTAAAACAACTACAGAAAACTTAGCCAGATGAAGACACTGTTAGTTTTCAGTTTGGATGTCTCCTCAGGAACTACCAAAATGTGTTATGGAAAAACTAAAAACCCTAAGTAGTTTTTGTTTTAAACGCCTGACCCACAATTAGCATTTTGGCTTATTCTAACAGGTGACGTGGAGACCTTAGGCTCTATGACTGCTGATTGCCATGTGCAGCGTTTGTGCCTGCAGGACGGGTTATTACAGAGTGCTCCTGTGATTCGGGCTAGCTTTGTAGACAAAGAAGCATCATGCGCACCAGGATGTGGCTCCTTGCCTGTAGAGGAGGTGAGAAATGCATCCAGGTGAACCTGGACTATCATCGCTGTGCCCATGTAAAATCTTAAATGTTCTGTGCAATGCTTTTGTGAGAGCAGTAAGAGATGGAGGAATCCCTGTGTGCATAGGCTATGTTTTTAGCTATATGTAACCAACAGGGGGCATTAGGTTTATGCTTATTAAATGTGTATTTCTACTCCTAGCAGAGAAAAATCTCAAAGTTGTTTGATTGAAAACAGCAGGATGGGAATCCTGTATCCTACAAAAGATACAGGGCTCTGTTTTTCCAGAAGATTTAGTAACTGCATAAGTCTGTTCTGTTTTCATTAGGTCTAACTTGTGTCTATTTCGAGATGAAGATAAGTGAGATTGATGTAATTAAGAACCAGATGATTTTTGTATGATTTGTAGCTCAAAAAGCACTTGAAAAATATAAGTGTTTTTGGTGCAAATTGGTTTGTATTGATGATTTCCAGTTTTCTAAGCAGAAATTAAAGTAAGGCTGCAATTATATCTTCCTGATGGAAATTAGATTCAGCAGTACACAGTCAACTGCCGCTCTTCATTATGGAGGAAACCTTGCCCCGAGTTATTAGGTTACTGAATGCAAAGGACTTTAGTGAGGAGCTACAGTGCAAGCACAAATTGTGGTCTTTGAAAATGAAAGTAATATTTGTTACAGAGATAATTATTATGGCTACAACCACTCATACTCCTGTATGTGGGACTATTCATATACACATTCTGGGGGAGATGTGTTTTTTTATATTTATAGCACCGATTGTAGAAGCAACTTTTTTCTTTTCACACATGAATTTGGAAAACAGTATCCTGCTCTGCGCTTCTGTCATACCCAAGCAGCTGGATAACTCTTTTAGGCAAAGTGATTTCTACAATATATAGTTAACTTGAGCTGTGTTTGGAAATATGGAAAGAGGTTAAGGAAGTAGATGTTAAATAATTAGGTGATACAGCTGAGGAGAACTGTTTTCATAAAGCAATGTCAAAACAAATTGCTGGCTAAAACGTACAGACGCTCTAAGTTTCAAGAAGTTGATTTAATTACCTGCCTTATGTTAAAATGGGTTTTACATAACCTAATAACTTAATTTCTTCCAAACTCACAGTTATGATTTTGAAATAAAGTAAACAAATGGGCAGCCTCTAGCAGTTGCAGAGCTTTTACCTGCCAGTGCATCTGGGATGCTGTGAGCAATTTTTGGTCCCCTACAGTCAGAGAAGAGAAATTCTAATTGGACTAGTGGCACACAGTATTTCCCTTCCCCTGAGCCCTCTTCATACTCCTGCCAGAAAAAAGGCAAGAGGAGTCTGGTTCATTTTTATCTAGCAAGAACAAAGGTGAAGGGGATACAACTGCAAATAGCCAGTCCTGTAGCACGGTGCTGCTCAGAGAGGTAAGAGAGTTTATAAAGTAAAGCACAACGTTTGCCTGAGAAAAATGGCAAGCTTTGCAAACCTGCAGGTGTTACGGGAAAGTACAGTTTTTGGCAGGTCTCTTTAGGTGGTGCTGAAGCAAGGAGTTTGGACTCTTCCCAAGCATTTGTCCTAATGGCAAGTGCATTCGGTTAGAGTCTTCCCCAGGGTGCCTAACCCCAAACTGCTCTGTTGGGAGTGGGAAATTCCTAGTGGTGGCATTTCTCAAATGCCTGAATTGCTCTGATGTACTGACCCCACTGATCTTCAGAGCAGCGGCTGTACCACGCTCCCACCACCCTCTGCTGCCGCAGAACTTGGGCTCCCTGCATGTGTGCACGGGTCAGAGGGGGTTACAGAGCGTTTCTCAGCCTTGTTAGCTGGAGGAAATCACAAGGAGGGTACAAATGGCTCGTGTGTCCAATTTGCTGCTGCCTGGTGTTTCTGACCTCCGCCTGTTGCCGAGTTTGTGTGTTGGATCTTAGCAGAAAGCTCTGCATTATTAAACAGGTTGTTGGAGACATCCCAGAGCTACGGGCTTACAGACAGTTCTGTTAAGTGCCGTATCCACATGAGAAGAACGGTCCATATTCCCTTCAGTGCACTCGAGGAAGAGGCTTAGTTTTAATTGCTTCTATCAGATTGTAGGTTTGCCTGCACGAGTAAATGAAACTCTTAAAGAGGACAAAGTTTAAGTTACTAAAAGGTAATTGCTACAGTAGCTTTCTGTTAGAATCTGCTCCTATTTCTGCATATATCTGACTATATTCTTAATGTTAACTGTGATTTTTTTTCCCACTAAAGTCCAAATGCTCAGAGGTGAACTTCCCATTCAAGTCTTCAACACAGGAGCAGGTTGTCATTTAAAAAAGGAGAGTCATTGGTTCCAGAGAGGGTTGGATCAGATTCATCAATAGAATGAACATTCACATATTCATCTCTTTCCTTGTCTCTCTTCCCCTTCCCTGCCATCTGTTTTTTGGATCCAGGTACTACACAACTTACCAGCAAGGGACTAAGTTTTCTTTTTATGCTTCCAGTATACCTTTTCTGTAGTTTGTGTTGCTCATCTCCTGCGGCATGGTACTGGCAACAGTGAGTGGATGGTGCTAGAGTGCAACTTGCCTGTAAAATTTCAAAGCCTGAAAGCTTGATGTGGGTGTATGCTAGTGCATTTTAAAGTTCTTGGTGGGATTTCCAAAGCATGGATCATGGAGAGCTAACATATGGGTCTGACTTAAGCTCAGGGGCCAAGTAACAAAATTAAATCCCACTTTGATGCTTGCAGACCTCTTCTAAAAACAACCTTGTGTTACTCTGGCCCAAGCTCGGGAGCAGTTCCCTCTGTATTTGTTCCCTATATGTATGTGTTGGTCTTGATGTCTTATTTTGTGCCAGACTCAGAGCACTTGTGATATTTGCGATGCAGGTCTGTTGTTGCTTCTGTGCACTCTTCTAGAGCAGTAAGAAGGTCTTGAGGAATGGTTAGAGCACGATAGCATCTGCAGCTGCAGTTTCAGCAGTTTCAGCCCCTGAGTGGTGACAGCGCTGGTCTCCTGAGTGTTGGGATGTGTATCTTGGTCCAGGAGGTACCCTGTAGTTGCTCCACCTGCAGCAACTTGACTCTGAGGGACACTGTATCTTAAGACTTCTTCCATAGTCCAAAGGTGCTGCAGGCAGTACAAGGTCTGTAGGCTTCAGGCTGGCCACCCGCTATAAAAATGTGTTTTATCTTACATTGCTTACCGGACATGTTTGTAGTCTTAAAGGAAGCAACCAGATCATCTAGACAGATCTTTTTTTTTGGAAGTTGCTTGGTCAAAGCCCTGGCACATCCTTCTTTTATGTAAAACAGACTTTAGTGTCTGTCAATACTTAATTCAGTCTGAACTGCATTTTAAACGGCATCTCATCTGTTGGACCTACTTGTGTTAGTGAAGAGTTGTGTTATTTTGTGTATCCAACAGAACAGCAAATTAGGGACACCTTTTCCATGCTAATCAATTAGTCATGTAAGATGTTACTGCTTTCCAAAGAAGTGCTGGAGTAGCAGCCGTGTTACTTCTTATGAAAGGTTTGTGTGTCAGCAAATTCTGCATCTATGTTATGTTTTCTGCAGAGCCAGCAGCAAATCCTAATAAAACTTAATGCAAGAAAACATTGCCAGTGAGGTGATAGGTCGAGATTAACTGCACTAAAAAGAGGCAATTCCATGCTAAGTTTTTAAACTGTCTGAAGAGTCACTATTATAAACATACCGATTTAAGGACTTTTTCTCTACTTTTGTGAAAATCAATATGAAAACTTTCACAGAATTAATCTAAAGAAGAAAAAGAGGACAGCCAGCTACCACTCATTGTAAGCCTGGACAGCTAAACTATGCATAGGCCACATTAGCACTGGGGTCAGTGGAAAACTTCACTGGTGCAAAAATATTTAGCTGAATTGGATGTTTACTGGGTGTCACGGTTTACCCCTAGCCAGCAACTAGGACCATGCAGCTGCTCGCTCACTCCATGGAGGGATGGGGAGGAGAATCAGAAGAGTAAAAGTGAGAAAACTTGTGGATTGAGATAACTACAGTTAAATAGGTAAAGCAAAAACCGCACACACAAGCAAAGCAAAGCAAGGAATTCATTCACTGCTTCCCATCAGCAGGCAGGTGTTCAGCCATGTCCAGGAAAGCAATGACATCCATCACACATAAGGATTACTTGGGAAGACAAAATGCTGTAACTCCGAACATTCCCCCTTCTTCTACCCCCAGCTTTATATACTGAGCGTGACATCGTATAGTATGGAATATCCCTTGGGTAAGCCGAGGTCAGCTGTCCCAGCTGTGTCTCCTCATAGCTTTTTTGTGCACTCCCAGCTTACTCACTGGCAGGGCGGTGTGAGGAGCAAAAAAGGCCTTGTCTGCTTAGCGACAACCAAAAACATTAGTGCACCATTAACTGTATTCACATCCCAAACCCAAAATATAGCACTGTACCAGCTGCTAGTAAGAAATGCAACTCCATCCCAACTGAAATCACGACACTGGGGAATCTCTGCTGTTATCCTGCAGATCTTTTGCCTTAGTAGTTAGGAAAAGGGACTCGTAACTAATTTTTTTTTCTGCTTGCAGTTAGACATAAATTGAGGGATAATATCTATGGAAGGGGCAATGTTCAGCTGCCTTCCAGAATGGCAGTAATGATCAGTTCCTCTGTCATGTGACACATCCATAGGTAACTGGATTTGCTGTACCATACACTGAAATTAGGGTTTCCGTGTCAAACCGATTTCTGTCAGGAAAAAGACCATGTGAGCAAGGGTTGGTGCGGACATGCATCTGGTGTCATCCTTTTATATCTGAAAAGGAGTTTGGGCAGGTGCATGAAGCATCAGGCTGGCAGTAAGATGATCTGTGTCTGATTGTGGGCTCTACCCTGATTTTTTTGCTGCCCAACTGTTCTGTCTTAATTTGCTATCTATAGAACAATATTTTTTTGCCTGTCTTTAGCTCAAACTGAACTATGTATGTACACGTACATATAGGTAAAGTGTATTTGTTGCTGAAACTTTCTGGTTTTCCAGTAATACAAGTTTTAACAAGTATGTTTAAACTCAAAATTTATCCCCCTGCTGAGTTCTAATGACAATTTCTTTAAAAAAAATCACTGTTGAGCTAAGCCCTGGTATAAGTAATTTCCTTCTCAAAGATGTTTTTTATAGACAAGTGTATATAAATATGTTTAAAATTGAAAAACCCCTTGTCCTTAATTGCCTCAGTGTTATAACATTTTACCCAAAACATATAAAATGCTTATTTAGACTGCCTACGTGAGAAGCAAATGCTGTGTTTAAAGCATTTTTCTGTGTGTTTTTTTTTAAGTACATAATTGTCAGGACAACTTAATGTCACCCACTTATGCCAACACTTCAGCTGCCGAAAAGTCTTGAGATTTTTCTAGTGTACTCAATGCACAGTCCTCAGCATCTCAGAGGCATTCCTGTAATAGTGAAATGTGGTGAACACCGTGGACTTCTAACTCTGGAGAAGGTTTTTTCTGCAGCTCCTCCACATTTCCGAAGAGGGTCCAGAACCTGACGTGGTTCTTACACAGAGAAGGGTCCAGAAGAGGACCTGGGAATAACCTGTAACACCTCTGGGAAGGAAAACGTAGTGATGGTCTCTTTCAGACTGTCGTGCCTGCCACAGCCTTTGCCACAAGCACCGCTGATGGTCAGATTGTCCTCCTTTCTGCCAGTGCAACTTTCCTGGCTGCTTTCCACATGTGCATGCTACTTAGTGTGGAAGAAAAAAAGATACGACCAACAAAAAAAAAAAAAAGAAGAGCCAAGATCAGACCCCCAGAACCCCAGCTCCTGGAGTCATGGGATTAGAGACTCTCGCCTTTCACTTTTTTAGCAAAGAAAAGTTTCTTCCCTTGGGAGTCCCCCCAGAAGCCTGGAAACACAGCCATATCATTGCCTATGAGTCAATTCATATCTCTGAGGCTGCTGGAAGCCTGAAAAACAGCTCTGATGCAGAAAATGGCTCCATCCTCCAGCAAGGTGCTTGCTTGGTCCCTGATGGGTCACCATGGATGGAAAAGACAACTGGAAGGTATTTGCAGCTATTCATTTCATACGACCCCAATCCCCAGTGGGATTGGGACCTGTGGGGGTGTGAGGGGGGGAATATCATGCTGTTGGGGCCTCTGTTAGATTTAATCCAGATTTATCAACTGCTGCCTGAAAAAAATATCCCTTTCTCCTGTTAGGATATAATTTTATTTCCAAGTTCCCTGCCCCTGTGGTGTCAAGGATTTATTGCTGGTTCAAGTAGTCCAAAGACACCCACAAGCAGTGCATCCTGGAGTCAAAAGCAGGTTTTTGTGTATTGTAAACTGAGCCCAGGAAGGACCTGTGAGCCTGTGCAGCCCTTGCCTCTGTTTTGGACTTCCTCAGAGCATGCCTGAAAGGATATTTTTGGGCTATAAAAACTTCAGGATTAGTCAAAAAGGCTAAGAGAAACAGAAGGTGCTTCCACGAGGTGTTTTTAGCTGGACACTACTTTAAATGCAAAACACTTATTCTAAGACATGACCATGGACTGTTTCTTGTTCTGAATCTTTTCTGTGATGATTCACCTATTGGAAGAAATAACCCAAAGAGTATGATTTTGAAGCATAGAAATACTCTGTAATTTCATCTTTACGTGATTGTTATTTCAGGCATTACCTGTTTGTGGATAGAAATATTTTCCCTTAAAAAAAAAAAAAGGCAAGAGGAGAAGGACATCAATGTCAGTTTGTTTACCTTGGCTCTCTGTAATTAACCCAGTGATTTATCTTTGTAAAGCCTGACAATAAATTATTGGTTCCTATCACCTTATTTCTTCAGGAAGAAACCACAGAAGGGGAAGTTGCCACAGGCCAATTAGAGCCCCCAGTGATTAACCTCAGTGCTGACATTTGCTGTCCTTATACTGGAGTAATGTTTCCTCCCCTTATTCCATGTAGCTTTTTGACCCACTGAACACCAACCATTTACTCCACTGACTTCTGTGGCTCTGTCCCATCTACCCTTGACCCATACCTTGCTTCTCTGGCCATTTCAAGCTGCCATCTGCAGTACTGGTCTTACTGGATTTTTATGTTGACTCAGGGGACTCTTCCCTCCTCTCCTTTCTAAGGAGCAGTTTGAGATTGCCACCTCTTCTCTCCTGAAAGTCTCAAAGACATGAAAACTTTCGCTTCTGTCACTGTATGTTTCTCTACACGTAAATGAGCTGCAGCATCTGTAATGGTTTCCTTGCAGGGTTAGAAATATGAACTCTGTGCCCTTGAAAAGAAGGAATTCTCTTCTTTCCAGGGAGAAAGACCACAGGAGTCCTGGTTTGGACCTTGCAGCATCTGTCTGGTGCTGTGATAATGGACTTTGAAAGTTTTGATGCTGTTAAATTCGAGGTGTTATTTTAGGTCATTTCAGAAGCTTTAATGGCTCCCTGTGATTGCACAGCTGGACTGACGATAACTGAAGCACAGACTTTGCAGGTGAAGAAATATGAAAAACAATGTTAATAAAATGATCACATTTTAAAGGCTTTTTTTCCCAAGCATCTGATTCTGGCTTAAGAACAGCTTGTGGAAAAGTTAAGTGGGGGTTTCTAAGGACTCCATAGTGGGGCAATGCCTATATGATGGTTGGGTTGCTTCTGCCCTTTTGTCTATCCATTGTGACACAGTCTTCATTACGTTCCCCACAATATTTCATGTGCGTGTTCGTATATACACCTCCGTCATTGGCTGGCAACTTCAGTGCAACTTTGGCCTGTAATACCTTTGGTATGCTCGTCAGAGAAAATGGAAGGTATGAAGCAATGAGGCAACGTCTATAAAATTCTTGTGTTAAAAGCAAACGAGGCCTGGAATAGTTAAATCTGTTACAGGGCTCTTCCATGAAGCTATGCATGTCACCCAAATCCAGTGTCTCCCATTACTCGCTATTCCTGTTTTTTTCATAAGGAGATGCACAGGCTGCAATCTGGAGAAGTGCTTTGCTCTCACAACTGTAATTGAAGTCACCAGACAATGAACACGTAATCTTCTACTAAAGCGGGACTCCTCTGCTATAGGATCCTGGATGTCTCAAGTTGGGTACTATGAATTACAAGATGATTTTGACCTTAATCTCACTGTGCCCCGGTTTCCTGTCTGATCCCTGTATGACAAAGTAAAATGCAGAAGGCGTTCATTGATGCCTACAAAGCACCAGTTGATTAGTGATGAGCACCACGAAGAAATTAATCATGCCATCCTTGAGCAGGGATTGGCTGGTGTCCCAGGAATATGGCACAGTGCCATGTTGAATGAGAAGTATAAAGGGGAAAGACTTAGCCATTGCCCATTCACTGAGCACCATCCCAAATGCATCCTAGGCGCATGATATGCCAGAAGCCTTAATTCTTCCTAATTCCTATATGCTTGACTTGTCTGTCCCCTCTGAATGCTGTTGCCTCATGTAAGTTCTGCATCTCTTTGCTTTGGACTGCCAAAGGGACTAAGGGACAGGAGATCCATAATGTCCAGGTCTAGTTGTCCAGACTTACTTGTGCAACACAACAGAGAATGAAGAGTTCTCATCATTGCCAAATCAGATGCCAGCAAATACTTTGGCTCTGAGGTTTCATCAATATTTTCCATCAATTTTTATACCAAAAGCAAGAACTTTTGTCAAGTTCGTATTGATTTCCTGCCTGTCAAACTGCTTTTTCACATTTCTAATGGAGGAGGAAGCAAAAGGCAAAAAAATAGGAAAGAAACTGTAATTTATTCCCTCCCTTCACCTATTTTTTTTTCTCCTAAGTGTTCTTTCTTGGTATTATCAGCTGTTGCTATGAGCAGAGGTATTTCCTCCTTTCTGAAGGCTACTGTCCGAACAAAATGAAGAAATGCTGTCACATATACAAGCAGATATGCTGGCATCTCCTCAGTAACTTTTGAACTCAGATTTCCCCTGCACGGTGAAAGGGACAGAGGCGCTTGCTTCCTGCAGATTTTGATGGGTCCCACGCACACTTCTTGGGTAGCATTTTGGAACCAGTAAAAGGGAGTTGACCTTATAGTCCGCTTTGCTGAAGAGAAGACAGTTGTAGTGTGAGCCCACCTATTTCTGACAGGTGTACTTTAACCATGGTGAAATATTTAGGGACCTCATGTCTCATTAATTGCCACAAAAGTCTCTTGTGACATTCTTCCAGGCTTTAAGGAGCAAATTCTACCTGCTTTTCCTGCAGTTAGCATGCTTCAGATATCTCTTTCTGGCATCTGTTTCCCACTTGAGCCCTTGTTTCAGCCATATACCTGTAAGTCATGAGACACAAATCTATTGGAAAGCAAGCATTGCTGGTTTTGGAGTTCATAGACGGATTTGTACAAATCACATTGTTTATAACCAAAGCTAGTGGTCATCTTGATTATGATTTTTAGAGTGGGAAGTCTTCTGTGTGCACCTGGGTTAGAAAACAGCTCTGAGCCTTGCCGAGGCTATCCCATCACTCCGTTCTGCTCACAATATTTTTAAACTTATGTGGGTGGGTCTCATTGGGTGCGCAACGTGGTCCTGAGGTCCCTGACTCCCCTTATTACATACAAACACTGAAATCAAAGGCGATGTTGTGAATAGGTTCAGCGGCTCATATGTTTTAATGACTCAGGCCATTGGGGTTGATCAGTGCTTGACCTGTTTATGCTGGCCTGTGCCTCCCTCCTCTTCTAGGAGCCCCCTGAGTCCCAGGCAACGATTCTTCAATTCATAAATTCATGGAAGATACATTTAAAGCTCTGTGCTGTGGTTAAGAACCAGTTCTGAAATGCTCAGTAGTCCCTAAAGTAAAATAACCCTCTCCTGTAGGTTTAGATTCAAGGGGTCAGCTCTTCACCAGATGCTGCTGAACTTTATAGCGTGCACTGTCTCCACGTGCTGTGGGAGTCAACGTTTGCCCGCTGCTCAGTGGATATGGGGTATTGTGCCTTTTGTAGAAATGCCAGTACAGAGGTAAATCACCCTGAGCAGGTGTTTCAAATTTCAGAAGAAAAGAAATGGTGAAGCAGAAGAGGAAGGAATAGTGATTACTCTTTTACTCTGGTAGAGCAATGTGCTCATTCCCTTTTAGCCTTTCTCCTTTTAGGAAAGGAAAGCTTGTTTCTTTGCTTGAAGAAATAAAGTTTGAAAGCTGGGAAGAAAGAAGGACTAGGACTCCTCTGAACTTCCATCAGGAATGTCATTACATTTAGCTTAGACTTATTTTTTTAATGTTTTAACAACTAATTCATTCCCTAAAATTCAAACTGTGTTGACTTACCTATTCTGGGATAAAAAAAATCAATGTGTTTTAAACCACAGTGGATTTTCTGCCACATTTAAGAACAGCTAGTTGAGACAGGGGTATTTTTGATTTGGAAAGAAACTGCTTAGGTGCCTTTTTCCTGCTTACACTGACCTGAAACCTTTCTGACAGCTTCCTGTGTGGTGGCTTGACTCTGTTTCCAAGCACAATTTGAAGATCCCCAAAAGAAGACAAGTGTCTCTTTGCAGTTCCTAGTTTGCTTTCTTTATCAGACTCTTCTTTTCAAGGTTATCTTTAGCCTCATCCAGCATTTCATTACCTTGATGTAAGGACTTGACAGGGGGCAAGAATCCCACCACATGTCCTGCCCTTCTATCCCATCAGACAATTGTGACATTTAAAGATATGTTTTTGGAGCTTGTCCCTCTCTGTAACCTATTGTTTAATTGGTGCCAGTGGAAATATATCAGCAAAAGTTAACAGTGGCATCTGAAGCTGAGATGAAGCAGGGAGGATGGAGTGACTCTCAGACATGACTGCCACACCACAATGGAGAAGTTTAGTAGAAAGGGTAAACAAGAAGGGGTTTGAGGCATTAATCAAAAGATGGGGAAGGGAGAGGAGGTAAATAGGCAAACCTAGGTTTCAAAACAAGTATAAGAAATGAGTAGAAAAATTCAAATTGGGTTCAAATTGGGTGGAATGGAGAGAATTGGGGAGCAGAGGTCCTGGCAACTCTGTCCAGACAGATCAGTCACACAGTATTTGCTTGTGCACAGATGTTTTTATATGGCTACTGCTCACTTGAAAGAAATGAAGGTGTTGCCGTCCACCCGCCAATTACCAGGAGCCAAATCACGCTGTATCTGGGGCAGAGCTCAGCAGGAGCATCTTTTAAACCACACCGCTCTAAGGAAAGCCCTGAAGATTTCAGAGTGTGGGGGGTGAACGGACAATTAAGCATTTGACAAATAGGGTCTGGTTCACTTCTCAAACTAGTTTTACATCAGCATTCACAAGCTGATTGTAATGGAGCTGCTCCTGATTTGCATTTGTTTAAATTAAAACAGAATCAGACCTTTTCCTTCCAGCAGCTGCTTTTGGCCGCTTGGCAGCAACAGTAGTCCTGGCACTCGGGTTGAAAGAGCTGCTCCTGCAACAGTGCCTGGTGTGGTAGAGCTTTTAAGCATGTGCTTAACTTTAAGCAGAGGAGTTCAGGTGACCTCAGTGTGACTCGTTGGATCAAGACCCAAGCATGGGAAGGAGGAGGTGCTGAAAACAGGCTGGGAAAAAAAAAATATTGATTTTTCCACAGCGGAGTAGTGTCCTCTGGGGGAAACACTGCTGCTTGTGCCAGCTACGGCAGGAGTGTGCAGCACACCGGCATGTGCTCTGCAGGGCATGCTCGTGCCCCGGCAGGGGTTGCCTTGACAAACAGCAATTTTCCGTCCCTTGTTTCCTTCTATGATTCTTTCTAGTCTCTAGCAGCGTGCAAAATTAGCAGAGGCAGGTGGAGAAGTTCCTTCCAGGATTTTACTGTCCTTACCTTTAAAAGCCACTCTTAAAGTAATGAAAAGACTGTAAGAAAAATGTGGCTAGGTCAAGAGTAGGGAAGAGCTTACAGAGAAATTGGCGTGTGGTGTCTCACTGACTGACTCATCTGCTGCTTTGGGGCTTCGGCACAGGAGCAACACAGAGTGATTCGACTGGGTCACTGAATAAAATGACAGAAAAGGGGGCTCCAGCCCCAAATCTGCCTCCTGTTGTCTCCCCCTTACAGCTGCTCTCACTGGGAGAGGGAGGAATCCTCCAAAAAAATGGTTGATGGCTTCATGCAAGGCTGGCATTTTACGTGTTACGTTGCACTTTATGGATATTATTTGCGGGCAAAATGCAGCCACCTTCCACTATGTCATACAGCATTTCGTGGTCCATCTTCCCCCAAACCCAGGTGCTGAGAACATGGGAATGCTGTCTTAAAAAAACCACTCTGTGGATGAAAATGCAAGGGTTTAGCGTTTTTTTTTTTTGTTTTGTTTGTTTCGCTCAGGGCGACTGGGCAAAACTTCGAAGGGGTTTCGGGGAGAGCGGACGGCCAGGGGAGGATGCTCGGCGTGGCACGGCACCCGGCACCGCCCGCTCTGCCGCCGCCGCTCATCCCCGCTCGGCTCCGCTCCCTTCCGCGCCGCTCCGCGTGTCCCCGTCCTCCCCCATTCCCACCCCCCCAACCCCCCCCCCACGCCGTCCCGGGGCGGCCCGGCTCCGCGGCGGGGCGGGCGCGCAGGCGCAGGGGCTGCGGGCGGCGGCGCTCGGCGGCGCCGTGCGCGGCGCGGCCCCAGTCCGCGCTGCATCCGCCGCGGGGGCGCCACTACCATGAGCGGCCGCGGCCGCCCCTGCGCGACTCACGGGCACCGGGCGCACCAGCCGCCGCCGGCCCCCCCCCGCCGCCGCCGCCGCCGCCGCTGCCGCCGCGCACCCCCGGCCCCCGAGCCCGGCGCTGCAGGATGCCGGGGGGCAAGAGAGGGCTGGTGGCACCGCAGAACACCTTCCTGGAGAACATTGTCCGGCGCTCAAGTGGTGAGAGATCCCCTCCGTCCATCCATCGCTCCCTCCCTCCGTCCGTCCATCCATCGCTCCATCCCTCCGTCCCCGCGGCGGCTCCTCGGGGCGCGGAGCCGCCGCGTCCGCTGCCCCGCTGGTGGGTCTGTGCCAAAGCGGCGCCTTCAAGGAACGGGGTCTGCCCGCGGTGAGGGGCTGCTGTGCCCCGCCGGACTCCGCTGCAGGCTGCCCTCCGCGGTCTTTGCCCGGTCCCCTTCACCACTTCTTACATCGTTACCGGCGCTGTGAATTTGTAGATTTTTTTTTTTTTTTTTTTATTTGGTGAGCTGCTTCTGAAAATAAGTAGTCATCATTTTCATTTCTAGTATCCTCTTATCCCCTCCACTCGTCGGGTCATTTTTTTTTTTCCTTCTTGTTCTTTAGTTTCTCTAATAATTGGGTTTGCAACTGTTGTCATTCAGCGTTTCAAAGTCTTTGCAATTCTGTGACACTTTAAAATCTGTGGCAAAGGTACGGTACGGGGAAAGAGGATGAGGGAGTGACTGTGATTTGGATGATGGTAATCTTGTGGCTGAGCAGATTTGTAAAGAACTGTCTGCAATTTGCTCATCTACAGCTCCTCGGTTAGGTGAATGTTTACAGGACTGGTTCAGGACCCCATGGCCATCAAATTATTCCTTGATGCTGGAGTTAATTTTACCCTTTCATCCAGTGCAAAGCACTGTACTGTATACAGCTCCATTGAAGTTAAGATGTGGTTGCAGACCATCTCTCTAGGTGTATTAATGTAGGTGCTGCTTTAGGCAAGTCTTCTGGTAGTTACATTCCTTTTTTACGTAGTCTTTGCACTGGCACATAGCTACTGAAGCATATGAGTGTTTGCACAAATGGAGACCTCGACTTTGCATCTACTAAAAGGTATCTCCTTGGACAGCCCAAGTTTGGGACGACCCTGCCGTACCAAAGCACTGCTGTGCCAGTGTGCATCTGGGGACATGAATGGGAAAGGTGGGCAAGGAAGAGCATTGAGAAAAGCTGCCATATGTATTATTAATCAAGACAGTAATGTGATGTGAAGTCCTGCTGAAAAGTGTTCCCTTCCACCTTTCCATTTCACGGTTCTGGATTTGCCTCACATTTATACTAACGTGGTCTGCTGTGCTGGCTTGAAGTTGATTTTGATGGCAGGTAGTGGATTAGTGATTCATTGACTTTGCCAGGAGCAGGAGTGGGATGAGGATCTAGAATTTGTTTTAAAATGTTGTATGTTAAAATGCCAGCCTTGTATTAAGCCATTGATCCTTTTGGGGGGGGTTTCTCCCTCTCAGGTTGTTCTGTGTTCGGCAGATGACTCTGTGTCAAGCTCTGTAGCTGCACAATCACTAAGAGCTAGTTTCCCACAATAGTGTATTTATTTAGCAGAATATTAAATGCAAGCTTAATTAATAGGGGCTTATATAGCACTTTCCCTCTGACAATTTCAAAGCGCTGGGTGGAATTTAATTACACTTTGCGGCTCCTTGTGGAAGAAGACACACAGAGGCATTCCTAACCTGTTCGTAGAACTGTGGCATAAACAGGGGCTCGGGGTGGCACCGTTCTTCTCCCGAGGTCATGGGCAAGTTGGTGGCAGAGCTGGGAACACGGTTTGGGATTGCCGTGCTTTTGTGTCACGCTCTGATTAAATCACATGTCCTCCCTGGTGAAAGCTCAGGAGAGCTTTGAGATGTCAAAAACTGAAAAAGCTCAGAAGGCTTTTGAACATTATACTTTAAAAGCACGTATCCCTCTCCAGTTTTTAACCTGGTCTAATTTGGGAGCATAAATCATGCTGGTCTGGTCATTCATTCTGCTTTGTCTCTGCCACTGATGATGCCTAAGCATGATGCTACAGAGATAAGTCTGCCCCATTGGACAGCAAAGCACAAGTGGATTGGGAATTTGTTTCTAACGCATGTAAGTGGTCAGTGTTGTGCCCTTGAACATGATTTAGTTCTTATTTTTGTCATCCAGGACATAACCTTATTTGTCCTTTATAGAAATAGTAATTTTCATTGGATTCAGCACTGTTTAATCCGAACATAACGGTATCCAATAGAGCAAATCTGGTTCAAGTGTCTCCTGCCAGTGCTTGGTAGAAGGCAAGGATTTGGTCTGCTCTCTGTGTGATGTGTTTTAATACTTGGATTCACCAATTTCCAAGAGATTTTTCACTGACAAGTTGAGGAACGGGATGAAGGAAAGACTGATAGTGGGTTTTAATGCTCAAAAAAAGCCCTTTGATCACCTTTCCTGGTTAGAGAAAACTCTGTTTTGAGATTTCTCACACTTCGGCAATCCCATTGCACTTCTTGACCATAAATCTTTTCTTAACAACCAGGAGATGGTTTGTAGATAGAGTTAATATCTTCTGTTAAGCAACAGGTATGGCTGGAAAAAATTAGACGGGTATTTCGGCAGATAGGCTCTTCTTCAGGTGAAATAGAAGCAATGATTTCAAACTGAAATGTAAGTGGAGACAAATTACTCAGAGTTGCCAGAGAGGGATCTGAATAACAAAATTTATAGACAAACTTGCAATAATTTTAAAATGCGGGAAGTCAGAACTGACGTAGTGGGAAAATGGCATGCAGACTTAGTGTGGAGGCCAGCCTGGCGTTAAAAGCAATCATGTATTCACTTTTCAGCATTATTTACGCATTTTCTGTTTTTCCTTTTCATCTCAGCTTTTGCTACAAATTAGGTTAAAATCGTGAGAGAAGTGCTCTCAGCGAGTTGGTTGTGAGCAAACCATCAAAGATCTGTGCAGAAAGGAATGGGGTGGCTGCGGCTCTTCTGTCCTCTGCATGGCGGGGTGGGATTTCTGGGCTGCTGTGCTGGATGTTCACCTCCCCAACCTGTTTGGGAAAGATGGAGCAACTGTCAAAGCGATGCGAGGGGCCGCGCGGTGTCCCTCTGCCTGGGGAACCTCCCTTTTGGAGGCAACTTTACACGTTGGAGCTTGTGAAGTGTTTTAGAGCAGCAGCGTACTTTGCTTTTTGGACAGCATCAGGTTGCAGGTGGTTCCCCAAGCATTTTGTGGTGGATAGTGTCCCTCAAGATGCTTTGCGAGTTCTTTGTCCGCACTGCAGCCGTGCTGCACTCGAGGCGAGACAAAGTCTATGGGGAGATGCAGGGTCTGTCTTTAGACCAGCTGCTGCAGTTGGTAAAAAGGGACAAGCCCTGAGGACACACAGGCCTGTCTTCAGGGTAATCTCAGTGTGCTCTCCGCAATCTTTTTTTCTTTTAAAGTACAGTGAAAATACATCGAGTAAAGGTCTTATCTGAGGCTCACAAAGACTGATACGATCCCGCTACAGCCTTGACTGTGCCCTGGAACTTAAGAACACCAGGTGTTTTGCTGAGCTGAAAGAAGTGGTGTTTTGTGAGAGCACTGGGTTAAATCACATTAAGGTGCCTGCCTTTTACTGCCATTAGTATTTCGGACTTTTAATAAGGGCCTGCCTTAGGGCAATGTTCTCTCCTAAGATGTTCTCAGCAGTCTGTGCCCGTTATTACTAATACTATTGGTTGCTTCTTCAGTGCACTCGGAGCTCCCGCTGATACTGACCTCGGCTCAGCATCATGGAGGTGCAACGGGTACAGAATTGGGCAAGTCTCGAGAGCAGGGCTGGGCTTGTGGCCCTGGCTGGTGTGCAGAGGGATCCAGCGAGCTGAGCCACGCACACAGGGGCAGAGAAATGTGTCTGTCTTGCCTGTCCATCTTCACCCTTCACATATTCTAGTGGCAAAAGCATTAAGCCTATGTTAATAGCATAATTTACTTTTATGGTAGAGGATGAGTTTGGGAAAAGGTTAACTCTGGGACTTTGCGGCAATATGCAATAAAGAGCGCTAACAGTCTGGAAGAGGGTCTTAATTTAGTAAAAGACTATGTATAGTCTTATCTATATGATGAGAGTCATCATTATTGGTTATTGTTTCTGTTGCAATAACTCTTAGAAGCTTCGTCGGGAAAATGGGTCTTTCGGGTCTTTCACAAATGTATTTTGGCACTTGGGCTGAAATCTCGGCTCTGTAAGGCTTACATGGGAATTTTACCCTGAGCTTTAATGAAGCTAGCATTTAATTCCGGGCCTTTTTCAGCTTTGTGCTGCATTCCTACAACACAGTTCCATCAGACAGAGCTTTGCGCCCTGCTGGGTCCCTGTGACTTTGATGGGTGAAAGGATCAGCCCTGTTTACAGGTGACTGTCAAGGCAGGTTACCCAGGAAGGGGGAGGGAAGTGAGTGCCACATCTGTAGCGCTAAGAAAGCTTTTCATTCTTATTACACATTTATATTAGATAAAATAAGTGTTTATTGTTTCTCCTGTCCTTACTAGCCCATGTGGTGTACCTGATGTCTTACAGGCAGGGTAACAAAACATTATTGTTCTCATGGGACATGATACATATAAGCTTCTCTTCACTAAATTAAAACAGGCTGCATTTTCATCTGATCCAAATTAAGTTACACACGCTGCAGAGAGAAAGTTCTTTAAAGCAAGTTACTTCAAGTTTACAGGATGTCTGTCATGGGGGATCCTCCAAAAAAAATGCGGACCTCAGCAGTTCCCTAAATCTCTACATAGAGACACTGTAGACTGTGGGGTGAAAGTTTCCATCCTCCAGTTGAGTTGACTGTGGGGAAGTTAGTGAAGGGACGACCGAGGCGCTTATGTCATTAAGGCTTTCTGTGGCATTCAAGGGCACAGGGTTCCTTTTGCCATTTCTATGACTGCAGGGGGCCTGCTGATATGTAAATCAGTGCAAAGTGGACTTTTACACTGAGAAGCATTGCTAGATGACATTTGCGAGGAGTTTTCACTTGCAAGTGCCCCACTTCCTTTACTTTTCAAGTTGGGTTGCTGAATGCTGAAAGATTAAGCATGTCCGAATGCTGCTGAAATTGGGGGTCTAAACGGACTAAAATTTTTTATTTTATATGTGGTTTATTTAAAAAAAAAAAAGATTGTGACGGCTCTGTACCATTGTATTAATTCAGAAACCCAAATAATCCCGTGTCGCTAGCTAAAGGAATAGCTGGTTTCCTTGAGGTCTGATGAGCTGCCTTATAAATTGTGGGTCTTCTCTTTCTAATATTTCTTTCTGTGCGTCCGGCTGGCGGTGGGATGGGGCGGTGGGAGAGACGTTGTTCTCTTCTGGGGGAGGCTTGAGCGCTGCTGAGCGCTTGCCACAAGAGGTCACTGCAAGAGCTGTTGCGTTCACAGGTTAATGTTTAAATCTGAGAGAGAAGGGAAAACCGGAATTATTGATTTTTTTTTTTTTTTTTTTTTGAGCAAACATCCATTTTTATTTTTTTTTATTGCTGTTGGAAGGAGTATACAGCCAAAGAATAATGTCAGGAAGTTAAGTGAGCTGTGGAAATACATTTAATTAGCTTGTTTAACAAGGTACTGTTCAGTGGTTAACCGGGATTTTAAGTTGTCCATCTGGAAAGCTAGGGGAATAATATTTTTCAGTTTGATAAAATTAATAGAAGAAGATTTTGGAGTTAGAACTTTGATGAACTGTTTTTCAAAAAAAAAAAAAAAGTAAGTAAGTCTGATACTTGTTTAAACAGCACACTCAGCGACTGGCTATTTTAAATGCCAAGCGCTGGGTACCCCAGACAGCCAGGGCCCGATCCTGCACCCGCACGCGGCAGCGGGAGGGAGTCCGGCTGCTGGCTTCCGAATAACCCCTTGGGAGACGCACCTGAAGCAGCACCTCGCTGCTGCCTGGGATCTGTCCTGTTGATAGTTTTGCTTCAGCCACTTGCACAAAGTGGGGAGCACGGGAGAGGCGGACCATTCTCTGCCAAAACAGGTTTTCTGAGACGCAGCCAGGCTCTGTGAAACTGCATCCAGGACTAGCTTTGTTTGCAAGAGGAGCTCCCGTGTTTGAACAACTACTGTTACCACAATTTTCTCATCTGGGAACGTGAAGCAAGCACTCTCGTTTGTATAAAGCTAGAAATCTGATTTTTTGGTTTGCTCCCTGAGGGTGCCTGTGTGCCTTGAGTGAGAGCTACAGTGTGCTCCAGTTTAAATTTAGTCTTGCTACATCTATGTTGTGTTCTGCATAATTTAATAGAGAACAGATTCAGTGGTGGCATTTAGAAGATAACCGGGATAGGTGAGGATTAGTTTAACTCTAGGATAAATGAATGTGTGGGGAGAACTCGTGATTAGAATTGTATGAAACGTCATTTCACAGGCAGCTCAGGGACACTGTCTTGTCCTTACTCTTCCCAGGGTCGGTGAAGTTGGTCCGCAAAAAAGGCAGGGGACCGCACTGTTTGTGGGCTTTCACATTCAGAATGATTAATTTTTTAAGTTTTCAGAAGGCAGATTCTAATCTTTCTTCTTGAGCTCGCTTGCTAAATTGCTGAAAGCTGCTCTGTTCCCAGCTAAGTGACTTACACGTGGATTTAATATTTCAGCCAATACTGTATTATTTGTCCTTTGTTTTGTTTGAGGAGCATTTATTTGGGGCAGGAAATAGATCATTTTAGCATAGTCAGTATGGTGGCATCTTGCTCTGGATTAGGTCTCTTTGCATTTTCATATTATGAGTGTTAAATAAAAACAACGCTGGCACAGAAAGGTGACGTAAAGAGTTAGTCCTTTGAGAGATTTTTTTTCAGGCAAGCAACGCTTAATGTGCTGGATAAATTGAATGACACTGATGTTTTGCATGCTTTAAAGACACCGGGGAAATAATAGCTTTGTTAGAAAACAGCAATGTGGTTTTATAGGAAGGAGTACAAAGTGCTGGTGGAGGTTGCTGCTTCAAGCAACGGCGGTTTCTCTGCAGCCGCCCCCAGAGCTGGAGGGATGTTGGTGCCCATTGAGGCTGATTTCAGAGGGCCGTGCCCTCCAAAAAAGGCTTTAGGATTTGCTGTTGTATTCTGTGGGGATGCGGTACCTCTTGGGCATGTGGTTGGAGTTACTGTAAACACCACCACTGGAAATATGTGTTATCGGGGCCAAGACTTGCTCGGGAGAGCTAAAAGAAAATTAAAAAAATGAGAACATGTTTTAGGACCCCCGCCCCGACACACACACATCCCCCCACAGAGAAACCCCACGAGTTTTCTGAGATGGTCTAAACAAGACTGCAGCAATATGCTGACCCTATGTAGAGAGAGTCCTATAAGGAGAGTCAGCTGACAGCAGTTTAAGTGGTTTGGGGCTTTTATGAGACACCATTAGCAAAAAAGGCAAATTCCAGACGTTTCACAGAGCCTGTCAAATCCAGGCTGCATTTGCTCTGCAGTGTAAGGGTGGTAATTCTGAAGGACACCTCTGTGTAAAGTTGCTTGAGTTAGGAGTTCCTAGATGGAAACATTGCTTCTTTTTATTATATAGTGATTATTATTATTCGTGTTCTGCTACTGCTTCATTTTTTAAAAAAAAATCTTTTCAATGGTGGCTTTTCTAAAAAGATTAATTTCCTGTTTTCTTGGGATGAGATGGAATTCTGAAATGGTGATTTAACCAATTTTGGTTACAAGTGGTACCCAAGCATTCTTGAGAAAAGATGATTAGAGACAACGTTTCTCACTTGGCTAAGCATATCTCCTGGAATGATTTAGCTGTTCTTGCTCTCCTGTGATTACATAACGTGAATTTTACACTGCTTTGGGCATTTTGTTGGTTAAAAAAAACATTGCTTGCACACTGTGGTCTCTTTTTTTTTTTTTTTTTAAACAAAACAAGGCTCAGCACTGCGTTGAGTATTAGCTGCTGAAAGATAGAGTAAGATTAAAGGCTTGCTGCTCTACAGCATAGGCTGTCTTTGTACAAAAGAGCCTTTTTACAAAATAGAAGTGCAGCAACAGCAAATACAGTGCCTTTAACAATTGTTTTCCTCAATTGTGTTTTCCAACCTGAAATTTTGCTAACTGAATGCCTCTAATACCCCAGTTCCTTGCCATTGGTATTAAACCTTGTAAATAGGAGAGTTATATTAACTAATAAAAAGCCTGCTGACTTCCTAAGAGGAATCTAGGAACTCCGAGGCAGGCGAGTCTGCTGGCTGAGTCCTGCTTCCCTGCACTCTTATAGACAGACGCTGGTGTTGTGATGTGTTTAGTCAAAGAACTTATGTAACCTACAGATTTGGGTTCTCTACAATATATGAGAAAGGGGGATGGGTGGAAAAAATGATTGGTGGAGGCAATGACATCAAGACAATCTTAGAAATAATAAAAATTGACTTTTATCTCTAAGGAAATGGGAAGTGGAAATGCATTTTCAGTGCATTGGAGAAATCCAAGCAAGGATGAATGCGTTACCAGACTTTTCAGGCTAATCATCATGCGAGTTTTGAAGTTAGCTGCACGTTAATGTTTTCAGAATATGGGATACCACCACGTGGTAATCTGGATCACAGTTGCACAGAGTTTCCTATACTGGATCAGACCATTGGTCTGTCAGATTTACCGTCCCGCTTTCAGCAATGGCCAGTGCCTAGTAGACCAGGGAAGAAGTTCCCCACCTCCATAGTAAAATACTCCTGAGACAGGGTGCTGCTGTACATGGAGAGAGAAGACTTCCCTTTCTGGGCCACAGCACAGATATTGCGCAAGTTTTAGTTACCAGTGTCTTACTGCGATCTGGATTTATGCATTGTGTCTTACTGCAATCTGGATTTATGCATTGCCATCTGTAACTTTGGCTATCCTTAATAATCCCTGTTGTGATACTATTCTTTCAGTGAAGTCATGGTGTACCTAAAAACTGAGTAAATTCAGGTGTTCTGGTGTAGGTGTAGTGGCTCAGTTTGGTTTTGTCCAGTTATTAGCAGATAAACTCTGTTAAGAAATACTTATCCTTGAGAATACCTCCAATATAGTATGTTCTTTAAAAAAACTAGCTTGAAGAACGTAGCTCTTGTATGTTGAATCCAACAGGAAGACAGCTGTGGAGATCCCAGTGCTAGTGTCCTTGCTGTGCTCATCACCCTATAATTTGCAGATCTTTTGTTGGCTCCTTTTCTTTTTCTTCTGAAGACGGCGCGAACTACCAGTCTTATCTGTTGAAGGCTAGAACAGGCAAGGAGAGCTTGCCTCTCCCATGAAGGGAGTCCGAGCCTGGGTCTGTCTTGCAGAAGGCATCTGCCCTGGGCGGTTGGTCCTTCACAGGTGGCATAGCAGGGCTCATGCCCATGCTTTAGAAAAGACTGATTGTGTAAAAGTCCTTTGGCTCACTCCAAAAAAGTCCTTTGGCATGAACTAACCAACATGGAGTGTGGGCCATCAGGGGAAGGGGAGGACCAGGAGTGAACCTGGCTTGTGACGATGGAGGTGCACTCAGTGCTCGCCTGCAGCAACGCTGGCAGGGCATGTCCTTGGGCTGCCATCGGGTGAACACCTGTGATCTGGGTGCCTTTCCTCCCTCCTGCATGCAATGAGTATGGATGTACCTCAGAAAGGAGCAAGTCAGTTGGCAGCCTGTAGGCAGGTCTGTAGCCCACTTGTCTTTTGCTATACCTGACCTGCTTGAATGAAGACTTGGCTTGTGCTAAGAGGCTGCTATGGGACTTCACCACAGAGTCACCGCAGCAGAGCACAGCGGGACATCAAGGTACCCTCGGCTGAGGGTCATTGCTTTGGAGCTGCTGGCAAAGGAGGCCAGGAGGAACACACAGCCAGTTGTGTTTGGTGGGGAACAGGTTCGCCTTTGGTGTTAGGCTGCCCTATGGCAACCAGAGATGGAGAGGAAAGGAGGTTTCTCCAGCCCTTGTCTCTTACATCAGCTTCTAGCAGCCAGCTGGAAATTGAACAGAGTGGGATTTGCTGTAGTCAGACAAATGGAAATCTTAACCCAAGACATGACACAACTGTGATAGACCTTTCTTAGCAAGGAAACCACATAATCGAGTTGTAGGAATACGGAAATCAGTCATGCAGATGGATTTAGTCCAGGACTGGCTGTTAGGACCTGAACTCAGGGGAGGTAACTGCAGAAATGGACTTTCATGAGTGGTTAGTGGTGATGATGTGATATAAGGCAGTCTCTTCTCCAACTACACAAAACCCCTAGAAACCCTAAGGTTGTATTCTCTACTAAGGAGTCTCTGTTGTTGACCAAGGTTAGGCTCCAAAATGGAGACATATTGGAGAACATACAGGGAGTCACAGCAGAGGACTCAAAGCAAAAACTCCTCCATGTCCCTTTGAACTCTGCATTTTTAAGAAATTATGGCCAAATAAAAAGAGGTTCTGTCAGTGTCCTGTCATGCACTATACAGTTGGTATGTTTACAGCTGACTGTGGACTAGCTAATATAAAGTTAAATCTGCCTGGAGTTTCGATCTGGACAAATTGTAGAAATAGTGAAGAATTAATATGTGTCTTAGTTGGAGAAAATAATGTGACTCCTGATAAAATGTAGGGCAGGCATGGAGTCCTGTGGATGCTGAGACTTAGGTGCACAATAAAACCCAAGGGTCAGACGCTGACCCGTTCTTCCTTAAATTTTATCAAGCTGCTCACTGAGCAGCGGCATTAATGAAACATGGATTCCTATGGCTTTGTGCCTGCAGTGAAATTCATTGGTCTCTAACAAGATGCAAACATTGATTCAAGATTTTTCTTCAGTTGGAATGGGACGCACACATACATATTCACGTGCTGAGCATGGATGAATAAGCCTTATTTACTTAGGAGACAAGGGTAAAAAAGAAGTCAATTAAGTAAAGGAAAATTCATGTGGACAAAAGAAAACATAGTCTAATATGTGGTCTGGTTTCTAGTATATATACTATATATCTGATCTAACCTTACAAATACTACTATCTACCAAGGTACTTCTAGTGTATATTTTTTCTAATTTTATGGGATTTATTTTTGTTTTTAACTGTCAATAGTTTGGCTTTATGTTTTTTTCCCTCACAAGTTTTTGGTGGGTTTGATAAGTTTAGTGAATGCCCTATCAAGTATTTTGAGACCCTCAGGTGTAAAGAAGTACAAAATCCATACATTAAATGCTGTATATTGGCTGCTGGCTGCAACACGCATCTTCTGCTGTGTACTCTGTGTCCTGAAACAGTTACGTGGGGGGAATACACAATCAAGATTATGTCTGTCGGACAGGGAGGCTTGGAATCAGGGTTATCTGCTTTTGGACTGTGGTCCTCTGGGGAGCACCCAGATGTGCACAGCATCCACGAGTGAGTGTGGTACTGCAGTCTCTCATCACCCAGGTCCTGCCCATTGCGTCTAGATACGCGAGCAAAACTTTGGCAAAAGACAATCCTGTAAAGAAATCTCTTTCCAAATCTAACCAGAGGACTTGCAATATTGGTTGTTTCCCTGTGGGATGGGAAATTAAGAATTGCTTACGCCCCCATCCTCTCCAGCTGCTGGGGTGCCATGGTGGTAGGGCGGCTGCCACAGGGGGAGCCTGGTGGTTTTAGGGGGCTGGTGGTGTCTCCCCTTTGCCAAACTGGAGAAGATGCAAGGTGTTGGGGGGGACATCAATACAAGGGGATGAGCTCCAGCAAACCCTTTGGTTTCCGGGGATTTAAGATGCCCCCCATGTTCTTCTCTGCGCTGTGTTGAGGAAAGCTGGGCTGAGTCCCCAGTGCAGAAAGGGCTGCGGAAAGCCAGGGGGATTTTATGTAACGCTCAGGCGTTACTCCATGCCTCCTGCTGCTTGTACCAAGGACATCTCCCTTTGGGTAGGAAAGCAAATTTTTAAAGTTGGCATTTCGGCTTAAGAATATTTGTGAGACGGATTCAAATAAATTCTTTGAGTTTAAAAGTGTTAGATTTCACAGAACCTAGACTTCTATTTCTCACATTGGTTGGCTTTTAAATATTTTTTAATCTGCTTTTCTATAGAAAATCCAATAATCTCCAGTTTATTTATTTCCAAATTCATGCTTATAAAGAAAAAAGAAAGAAACAGTATTTTTTTTCGTTACACTTTCCTTGTTCAACAGAATAATGTTTGCATAATGTACAATCCAGTCACGGTTATAAATAGTCTGAGAAGGGCACGTGTAGCTCATGCAAACCCAGCATCACTTTTATGTGAAAATTAATGTGTGCACCTGAGTATATGTCTGTAAGTAATTGCCATAACCATTCTTTGGCTATTACGAGGGAAAATTTGTAAAAATCTCCTTAAATTTTTTTTTTTTCCCCCAAGAACTGCTGAAAGGAACATTTCCTCTAATTTCTGTACAGCAGTGATTGTTAATAGTTATATTTTAATAGCTTTTTAGCATCAGTGAATGGGACCAGTTAGTTCCATAGCTGCCGTCAAAATGAAATTGAAAACTAACAGTAACAATAAAGAAAACTCTGAAGGTCATCACAGACTACAATTTGAGAACCTCTACTAAGTAAGAATATTATTCCTGAAACAAATTAGGAATGTTTACGGTGTCGATGTACATAAAATCCCACAACATTGTGTTTAAGCAAAATGGGTATTTCCTTCCTTGGAAATGCTTTGCTAAAAGCAGGGATGGAAGAATCTTTCTAAACTAGTGAATAAAACTATTTTAGGACTAACTCATAATGCGTTGGTGCCAGTCCGTGCGTATAAACTGTAGGCACTGACTGAAAGAACAAATGACTGACGCGATATTTAAACCTGAGTTCAGCCTCCTAGAAATAGTCCCTGCCCATGTTTTGTATTTACAGCAGTGGATGCATGTTACTAGGGTGAGCCAAACCCACCTATTTGCATTTTTAATAGACTGCCACTGAAATCCAATACCCATTTTGTGTTATTTCAATGTGTAAGTCCCTTTGGCACTCGTCAGTTCCCCGATCACGCCGAATTTCCATGTGGGTCACCTGCTATCTGCCCTCCCAGGCGTGATGTGGCTTGTGGCGTACCATGAGATGCGGTGGCCACATCTCGCCCCTCCCCAGCGGCTCCTGGCGCTCTCTGTCCCTCGTCCCAGGGATGCTGGCTGTGTCCTGCAAAACAGACTGGGACCTGCCAGGAGGAAAAATACACTTGTCTTAAGCAAGAAAGTCATCATTGGCATTGGGCACACATACAGGTCGGCATTTAAAACTCAGTTTGCAAGTTAATTTAAGGCTGATTTCAGGATATGTATAAAATGAGAATAAAACATCATACCTTGCCCAGATGTTGTGAATAAATGAATCCTTTCTATGTTGTTAAAGTGTTGGTGCTTATATCAGTATTTGGGGGTGCAAGAAGCTACTTACATTACTAGGAGTAATCCTGTTGCATCAGGATTTCTTTTCTGATGCCCATTTTGATTTCAGCTCCCTCTGAAATGTCATGATAGAAATCACCATTATGAATAATTTTGCATCTGCTGTGTAACACACAGAGGATTTCAGTGTACTTTGCCACTGACAACAGCCCTTTCTCTGTTTTTCTCTTTCTCTTTTCAGAATCCAGTTTTTTGTTGGGAAATGCTCAGATTGTGGACTGGCCCGTAGTTTATAGTAATGACGGTTTTTGTAAACTCTCTGGATATCATCGAGCTGACGTCATGCAGAAGAGTAGCACTTGCAGGTATGCCCACTGTCTGTCTCTTGCCACTCGATGCATTCGTAAAATTATAATCTGCTGTGAAAAACAATGAGGTTTTGGAAGAAGGATTGGTGTAAGAAAAACATTGTTTTGCAGAAATTAAAGTATCGAAACAGGCTTTAAATGAATGAAACCAACAACTTATCCAGGACATGGTAAAGCACTTAACCATGTGTACTCAGTTAAGCACACTGTTGACTAACTTCCAGTAAAATCAATGGTTAGTTTCCACCAGGATTAACAAATTACTCAAATACTCAATGTTAAGTCCTTTAATAAATCTGAAGTAGTGTTTAGGATCCTGTTAGACTTAATCCTAAATAAAACAAAGCTAAATTCCAGTTGTTATGGTTTATTTTTTTTAAAATTTTATTTAGAACATCTACAAATTTAATATATTTCAGCCAAATCTGGTTCGAAAACAAGTCCAATCTGCCCAGTTTGGAAATTCCTGTCATCTTCGTGCGGTTGCATTGCACTGCAGCAACAAAGACTGTTTGATGGAAAGCTTTTAAAAAGTTTTAGCAGTGAATGAGGATGAACTACAGGTGCTCCCAAAAGAGGGGATAAATATTATGAGGATTTAGCCGTTATTCTTCTCTCATTTGAAATTTATCCTGGCTAATATGAGTATGAATGTGCTCTAGCTAATGATCCAATAAAGAAAGTGGGGTTTTAGGTAATATATTTCAAAGGTTTTCTTACTAGATTTTCATTATTTCTCCTGTTACTGTGCCAGGAGGCAGTGGGCTATTCTGTAGCCCATGTTGATCCCTATTATTGCGCGCGCGCACACACACACACACACACACACACACGTGCAGAGGGCACAGTAATGTGCAAACTGCCTCTTTATTCCCAAGAGGACAATTAAGCTGATGATATATTTACGCAGAGTATTGCAGCTTTATGGCTTTTTCCTTTTGTCGGTGGTCTTGCAGGAGCAGGCAGCTATGATTTATGGTTAGACATGCATCTGTGCCTTGTCTGCTGCATCCTTTAAAAAGAGATGCTTTGGGGAAAGACTAAATCCCTAATGCGTGTGTGTGTGTGCGAGCAAAGTAAACCAGGGGCAGAGGCAACAAGGAATGGGTGAGATTACAAGTTTGCATAGGTTTTCCCTTCGTGCATTTGGGGAGTGACCAGCTCCAGGGCACTGGGAGGAGGGGACTACATATCTACAGCAATAATTTTTGGGAGGCGAGTGCTGGCAGACACTGATCGCTGTCTGATGCCTCAGCTGGCAGGAGCAGGGAAGGCAGCAAGCCTGTCTTCGGATGTCAGTCGTTGCTTACTCCAAAAAGCAACACGTGCTGACGTGTGGTCGCTGCTCTCATCTGCCAGAATGGGGAGGAAGCCTTGGGGGTCCAGGGTTGCTCTGTGCAGCCAGGTGTCCTCTAACAGGGAATAGGGAAGAGATGGGCACGTGCTGCTGAAATTAAATATTCATTCACACAGTTGCAACAGAGTCAATATACTCAGTGGGGCTGAAAGAAACAACCTTATCGCAGCCGTCTGGATATACATACATGCTTTCCCCTTTGCTCTCTGCTATCCTGTATATTGAACTGTGTAAGTTTCCTGTGAGCCAGCACTTTTATAGTCTGTGCACACTAAAATAATTACAGATATAGAATGGGATTGTAGGAAAATGTTGAGGAAGGGAAGGTTTAGCAGTACCTCTCTGAGAACGATTGCCCTGTCCCTCAAATATTGAGGGGACCAAAATGTTTATTCCCTTTGAGCGCTTTTTGTGAATGCGATGGGTTCTAGTTACTGCTTGTAAGGATCCTGTTTTGATCGCACGCAAGTGGATCCTGCAGGTGAATCGAACAGATGCAAATTCAAGGAGGAATTATTGTGGAAAATGAGACTGGTAGCAAAGAGAGACATATATTTATTTTTTTCCTTTTATCATCATTCTGTATATCCATATCTGGATTTTAGAGAGACCTCTCTACACTCGAAGCATGGCCAGCACTTGTTTTGTGTCTGGGTCTTAGCTGGTGGAGTTATATATGCAGTGTGATGTTTCCTGCTTTTTAGGAGACAGCCCAGTCTCTGCAGGTTAAAGGAGAGCTGGAGAGGTTTTCAGCGTGGTCTGACGTGCAGCGTGTGCCTTCCAGACCAATGTCTTTGGAGCTGCTCTCTCATGAAGGGCTGTGCAGCTGTATAGAATGGAAAATAGAATGGAAAATAGGCCAATGGTGCCTATTTAGGCCTGTTCAGCAGAATGTCACTGTAGGTGTTTTTATATGTGGGGTCATTATTTATACTATTTTCGGAGTGAGGCTCTCAGTCGGCATTTGCTATGTTAAGCCCAGATTACACAATACATAAAAATTGCTTTATATATAATGTTTGCTTTACTATTCTAAGGCAAGCGCTCTGGGGTAAGAGTGCTTCCAAAACCTTTATTGTAGGTTTTGGAAGGGTCTGTTTTTCCAGCTTTTTAGTGCCAAAAATCCAACCGAAGAAAAATAACACAGATACAAACAATGTAAATCTAGCCCCAACAATGATTGTCATTGTTACTGATCATGAGTATGATAACGGACAAAAATACTTTCTCAGTATTGGGTAGGTTTGCCCCTGCCTATAAGATATAGTGCTTTCAAGTCAGCTTTCACCCATGCTTTTCTCCAGGGTAGTCCAGCAGGAATTCACTATATCCTATTTCTGTCTGTCCCACCCCATACCCTACACTGGGGCAGCTCATACATCCTCATGATATTTGGTCTCAGGTGGTCTTGGCTGACAGCGGTCTCAGGGAGGTGTGGATGGACTGGAGGTGCGAGGGATTTTTGTTCCAGCTCTGGCAATGAGTTAGTCCTGTGACAAACTGGTAATCCCTTTGGTTTTGCACTTCTCTCATCTTTGCAATCAGCAACAATGTGCCCATTGGCAGGAAAATCACTTAGAAATACCTCAGTACAAGTGCCAGTCTCCCCAGTTTCATGGACTGTGTATAAAAGGCCCAGGGTACGTAGGGGTGAGGCTACTTGAATATTGCGTAATGGGAATCAATGTGTGTTATTTCACCTGAAGTTGCATGTATGGCTGGGGCTGATATATAGAATAATTGGTATGAGTGAGTGCTAAAATGCACAGGATATTTAGGTGAAAGAACTTGTGTGCTCTTGAAGCATTGCTGTGCCAAACGAAAATGAGCTGACAGTCCAGGAGGAAGAGGGCATCTGCAATTGCGACACCTCTGACCTTCAATTAGCCACGCAAAAAAACTCTGCCTGGAGGTGCACCGACAGGGCAGCCAGCACGCAGGAAAACCTCTTGTTTCATGCCCAGTTGCCCATGGTCATAACAGTGTACGTCTTCATGAATACATTGAAATAATAAAGAGTTATAAAACATTAAACCCCAGTTTAACGTTGCAAGTAATATCAGTGTTTTCTAAATATTGTTGCTTATCAGTTAAACTCCGTATTCTTGGCAAGCCTTCAGAAGAGCAGGCACCCTTTGAGTGGCTGGTTAGTAGACCTACCCTGGCATTTTACACTTGGCATTTGCTCCAGGCTTTGGTTTGCTTACCCTTCCTTGCACCTGAGAGCCTTGTGCCTGGCTGGGAGTAGCTGGTTGCTGGTTTTGTTTTCAAAGAGGAAACCTGCTCTTAGGTGCTGTTTGTGTGTTGCCTGCCAGCTGTACAGGGAGGGGAATTGGATCTCCTTGCTGAAGCAGTTGTTTACAGGTAGCTTTTCCACTGAAACACTTGCAGCGTCTCTGCTCTCCCTTGTTTTGATTTACTGCTATTTCAAGTGGGACTAAAAAAAGTCTGCGAGTGAAATCCTGGCTCCAGTGAAGCTAACGGCAAAATTCCCACCGTGTTCAAAGAAACGGGATTTTGCACAGTGGATACAGTGTGGCTGGACTTGAAAAGGGTTAGATTTGATACTGGGATGTCACCTCCATGACCTGATTTTTGTGTGCGTGAGAAGGGCTCCCTGCGCTGCCAGAGCTGTGCAAAGAAACCTAGCTGAGCATGCCAGTGGGACCCAGGGACCTGCACCGTTTCTCCTCAGAAATGGTGCCTGCTCCTTAATGTGCAAAGTCTTGAAGCTGTTGATGTGTGTCTGTATTTGCTGCTCCTTCCGGGTAGATGTTTGTCTTTTGTAATTGATGCCTTTTCATTCAACCCTTTTGGATGAACAGAGCTGTAAATTGGATGCAGGATTATATACCTTCTGTGCTTCACCTGTCCTCGATCCTGGGTAATTCCTCACAAACAGCTGTTAAATACCGCCCCGGCATGCACTGCAGACCTGGAGCTGTTCTGATGCCACTGCTCTGGATCCTGACAAAGGACAGAAGAGCACGATACAACGCTTCAGATGTGGCTTTTCTGTACCGAGGGATGCTTTCAAAGGCAGGCGGGAGTCCAGGCATCTTAAATGACAAGTGGTCTGTTTCAGAGATGAGAAAATTATCTAAGATTGTGCCTTTCTCTTAGTATTTCAGTAAGTCTTGTTTCTCTTTGATAAGTCTATTTTCTAGGTAGTAAGATTCCCAGTAGCAGGGTGGTTTTGATATTTCTGTCTTGTACAGTTTGCACTGAAGGCACTCGACAAGCACTAAATAACAAGAAACATGAGGCAGAAAAAGACAGAGTGATTGACTGAAGAAGTAGGAGTCCCTCTATGTGTACAAAAGAGGACAGACTAAATTAAACTAAACCTGTGATAAGCAAAGATCTTATATAACTTACACATCGAGTGGCTTTGAGGTTTCTTTGGTGCTGTTAAAAATCGCCTTCTGAAAAATGTTTTTATTATTCCACAAGCCTTTAAAATGTCTCTTTATATGTGAAAATAATGTAAGGTTTGGGTATTACAGGTTTACTGCAATAATAAGCTGCCTTTAATTTAAAACATAAAGTTGATCAATTGTATTCAGCAGTGCTAACTGGTATTGTCCATCACTCAGAACGCCAACGAGCTGTCATTTTAACACTAACTAATGATGACTTTCTGTGTTATAAGCCCCGTAAAGTCATGCACTTTAACAAATTTCTGTTATTTTTTCCTTCAGGACTAAGAGAAACATTGTTTTAAATCTCAAGAAAACAACAAAAAAGATAATTTAGTTGCACAACAGGCCGTGTGAAAACTAGCAGCTCTTATTTTGTCTTGCAAACAGGAGAGCGATCTGCTTTACCTCATCAGTGCATTAAAAAAGGCATAGATTTAAAAAAAAATGAAGTCAAATTCTTTTTGTTGTCATCTCACCTATAAACTTATAAAAGGTTATCAGCTGAACTCGGGAAAGAAAGGCAGGTCATTTGAAAATGAGCAGTAGGCTGTGTTTTGCATTTCCTAAAGACGGCCGTGTATGTTAATGATAAGCAGTACCTTAATGAGAGCCTTGTGCTAAGTAAAACCATTTCCTGACGTCAGTTGTCATAGTGGCATCTCCATTATATTGCTGTCCCAAAGGTAACAATTATGACCTGTCATTAGCAATAGCTCTCCCTGTGTTGCTGGTGAAGAAGCGCCAGTCGTGACATACGGACGTTGTATTTACTCTGCTGCCCCGTGTCTGCCTCCATCACCCATGCTGGGCAGCACCTTATTCTGGGAGCAGCCCCATCCCCTCCCTCGCTTGGCTGTGTAAAGAAAAGATTCATGGTCTGGCCTTCATTGAGTATTTTAATGCTTGCCGAGTCACTAACCACTATGCTGTTTTATTGTTTCTTTCAGAAGAGTAGACATAAAATAAATGTTTATTGAACCTTTGGAGGTCTGTTGATCAATAAAAGAGAAGCTGCATTGAAACCACAGAGGCACTGATAGCTTTTCTTTTCTCTTTCATGTTCTCAGGGTTGTCTGTTGTAGGTTTCAGCTGGAGCTCAAACTGTTTGTGAACAAAGAAAATGCAAAAAAAAAAAAAAAATCTGATCAATTAAGAGTATATTCATCCAAGTGTCTGAAAGCTTTTATCCCGTGTTCCATTTTCCTTCAGTTCTGTAATTGGGAATTTGCACAGAGTGGTCTTCGCTTATTTTTAATCCTGGGAAGAATGACAATAAAAGCCTGGCTGTTTCCTTACAAAGGCTTTCAAAAGTAAGGTCAGGGGGTTGGGGTTGCTTACACCAGCTGAAAGTCTGACCTGGAAAAGAATGCAAAGATGAGATGGTCAAGTGGCAAGAAATAGCAGAGTTAAAATTTTATTTTTATAGTCTCAGTCTGGAGAGGGATGAGTCTCCAAAAACATTTTAGTGTTGGTTGGTTTTTTTTTTTGTATTTTCACTGAAGTATTAAAGAAATGCAGTATACAATAAGGAAAAAGAGGGTGAATTTGGTTATGTTTGGTAGCAGTGCAGACGTAGCTACACTGAGACGACTCATACACTTGCTTTCTGTGCTGAATTTGAAGAGCATTACAGTCATCACTTCTTATTGGTTAAATCCTCCCTCCTTTTGTAATTGATATTTAGTAGAAGGATTCCGATTATCTTATTGTCCCAGGTGCATCTTGACAAGATTAAATTTGTAGCCATCGATTCAGCGAACAGCCTTTACCTGTAGTAGTTTTGATTCCTTCTCCAGAAGCCTTTTCAAGAGGATTGAACAAAATTTGGGAAGTTTTAGAGGTTTTGTTCAGTTTTCTCTGTTTTGACAGCAATATTCTCATGGCCTGCAGCTGTGGCAATAATGGTTTTATAGGCTATCACCTCTTTTTCTAACCATATATCCTTAAAGATATGCTCAGAAAAGCACTTAATGAAACATTGATTTATTTGCTGCTGTTCACAGTAAAAAGGTGGTCATGGTTACTCACTATTGTACGTTTCCTTGGGACACTCTAAATATTTAAATGAAGTGTAAATCATAATTAAACTTCGGTAAATGACAGTTAATGGCATCTCCAATGCTGGCGTGGTTTAAAGTGACTGTAACAAAGTTGATGCTTCACTAGAAAAAAGAGAAACATTTTTTCTTTTTCAGTTTTATGTATGGTGAACTGACAGACAAGAAGACCATTGAAAAAGTCAGACAGACTTTTGACAACTATGAGTCAAACTGCTTTGAAATTCTCCTCTACAAGAAAAACAGTATGTATACATTTGTGTATAGTGTTGGGAGTGATGGTGCATATTTAAAGTATATAATTGACTAAAATAAATTTTCACTTTGACATATGGGTACATTTGGGGCAAGATTTGGAGAAGGAATGGGTATTTTGGTTGCCACAGCTCAAGAAAAGAGCTTTTTTTTTCAGGACGAGTCTTCAGATTGCCAAGAATAGCTGTTCCCTGCTGTCTCCTTCTTTCCAAAATATATTTAGTTTTGAGGATTGTTTCCCTGAAGGGAAACTGACTGGGTTAAGTGAAAAGAAATCCTGAATGAGGGTTCCCCACATCCCTCAGGAAACACCCCCGTGTCTCCACAAGTGAGAACCCGGACCCTGGCTGCCGTGAGTGGATGCTCCCAGCAGTGCCTCTGCGGTGTGTAAACCAACACATATGAGCTCTAGCGAGAGTGCTAAAATTTTGCATAGCCCAAGGCTTATTTAGAAAACCAGGGAATTTTGTAACTTAATGAGATGTAGGACCTAAGTCCCTTCGTCTTGGTGGCATTGGTTTTACAGGAGGTTGCCAGAACTAGGCAAGTTTTTCTTCAGTTTATCTTAACCGTGAGTCAAGCCAGTCACGTTTTCTATCCTGACACATACGGGGGGCTTATCAACGTTCTAGCACATACTAAGCAAAACCCGCACAGTTGTGTGATCTCACGCTGGGCTTGTGCAGTGTGGACATCTCTCCCGGGCTAGCGGTTGAAATTCTTGCTGTTGTCAGTGGAGATGAGCAGCCTCCTCCACTGACACAGGCCATCTTCCCAAGGTAGAAAGCCAAAACTGTCAGATGAAATGTGCTCCAGAAAAGCTGGTTCCTCTCCACAGAGCAGAACAAGTCTAGTTGACTGGGTTGGAGGCCATGTCACACACAAGCCAAGAGCAATCTTGACGGAGATACATTCTGCGGTTTGGCTTTCCAGTAAAGGATGCAGCTGTTGTGGGGTTGGGGAGCTTTCCCCCTGGTTCAGCTGCCTGGAGCCCAGTAGTTGAGGCGACGTTGCCCCCTGAGTGGACTTCAGTGCTGGCATGGAGCACCTTGCTGGGGTGAGGCTAGAGGTTTCCTCTGCTTTTTGTGGCTGAGGGAAGGTAATGGTGTGCCTCAAGAAAGAGCTAACTGTGCCTGACTGCCCCATTTCTCTGCAAACTCACATAAACCTCTCAGGACATTGAAGAGAGCATCCTGGATACCTCGTCTTCTTGAAACAAACTCACATGCTGTATGCTTTATTTCCACTTTCCCTTTTTAGACTAAATCTTCCTGTATGTGCACTTAAACAGTAGGAAATGTCTTTAGATTTCTCCAGTTCTGCCTGCTTCAAAGCATTTTAGCCAACACTTTAATTAAAAAGAGAAGCAAGAGTGGCTCTGAAATACGGCTGTTTCTGCAAGTGCTTTGGAGAGTCCAAGTGACCTCTTTTCAGGTCCTCAGCATGTGGATGTGTCTGTTCTCTAGATCTTTTGCTTCTCTGCCCATTTCCTGTGCAGGTCACCTGGATGTCCCCTCACATTAGGGCAGTTTCCCAGGACAGGCTTGTGCTGGGTATCTTTGCAAGTGGTGGTGCCCAGCACTGTCCATGTGATTTCCAAAGATGATCCCAGAAAGCTGGTGCTCTCCCTGACCCTGGTTTCTCTTATTAACTGGGCTGGCAGCTCCTGCTCTAGCATGGGCCAGTCCTGAACTAAATACCTTTCTATTTTATTTCAGCATAAAAAGAGAAAAGCCTTCTCTGGGTGACTTTCCTATAACAAGCCAGTCGCTTTTTGCTTTGGCTTGTGGATTGCCTGCTGGAGCTTGATGATGCTTCAGAGATTTATTGAGCTACAGTTGCCTAAATAAAAACCTTCACCTTTGCTCAGATCTCCAAGCCTATACTCTCCATAAGTTATGCAGGATTACAGAAGGACTTTATGGAAAAGTCCTCATATTTCTTCTCAGGCTTGAGTCAGTTCCCATCCATAACATCTGTTCTCAGCTTCCTTCTCCATCACCCGAAGCCCAAAACTTCAACCTCTTGAGCTAAGATTGAGCTAATCTTGGCTAAGATTAATAGGCTCACCTTTTGGCTCCAGTTCAGCATCTGGTTTGCCTAGGGTTTGCTTCCGTTTGTCATACTCTGAGCCTTGCAGAAGAAGGTTCTTCAAGAAACTGCCTGCTTATCCTTCTTATTCGTCAGGCTGAATATTGGAGCAGATAAAGAGATAAAGAATGGTATCTGTTGGTATGAATGAATATACTTCTGCATATTCATATATATGAATTCTGCAAAATGTAGGCAGTTACTCTGTGGAAGGGCTTGTGTTTATCACCTGCAGAGACCTTGCCTATTGCTTCTCTTCTGCATGGAGCTTGCAGTGCTGTCGAAGCAGCACCCTCCTTTTAAACTGTAGGTCCAGAGGTACCGTGCATTTTTGATTATGTGGCACAACCATTTCTTTCTCACCCATTCCTTTATTCTTTTGGCAGAGGGAGATTTTGAGATCTTTCAGGTTGCTTTCCCATCCTTCTTTCCTTCGGCACAGAGATGATCTTTAAGAACTGATGCTCTCCGGCAGCATCCACACGACTGCTGACTTCACACGCCCCCTTGGCGTTTTAACCCAGCTAGCAGGTTTCGGGTTCAGGCCTGAAACTTTGCAGCAACTTTCTTCTGCTTTGCTGCATTCCCTCACATACAGTCCTCAGCTCCACCCACCCAAATATTTAGCAACCATGTTAGGCATGCATATATGTGTGTGTGTATGTGTATATATATATACACACACACACATGCATACATATGTATGTGTATATGCACATATGTGTGTGTGTATATATATATATATGATAATACTCGGGAAACCTCTTTGCCTGCTTTTGCCCAGATTGCTGCTTCTCCAGCAGTAGGTACCTTGCCTCTGTCTTTGATTTTTATCAGTGCTGTTGTACAGGTTATTTTGCCTACTTACTTTCAGAGCTTTTCAAAGGGTGCCGATGAGTTGCCAGGTATAAGTGCAAGTACAGTATTACTCCAGAGAGCTGCAGCACTCTGTTTTAGAAGTTATGAAAAGAGTCTTTTATCTTGGGTTAGCAACTGGGAATTGAGATAATCAAGTAATCAGCATAATGGCTTTGGAATTACCACAAAAAGCAATCCCCCATCTCTCCCACTTCTCCAGTTTACTGCTAGTGAGTTACTGGTTTAATCCCAGTTCAGCAATGCTGAATTTTGTCATGAACCCTTGTGGATTTTAACCTTCCCCACAGTAGTCCTAGTCCAAATGTGTTTCATTGCCCTCTGGGCATCTATCCTGCAGTTCCTGGCACAGCTCCCAAGCGTGGTGCATTAGAGGAGATCTGGGGGGGGGGCAGTGGTGCCCGTGGGATAACAGTGGGCCAGTGGCTTGTCTCAATGTGTCAGCTCTCAGGCTGGCATTCAGGCAGCTCAGGAGAAAAGCCATTATGTCAACTGGCTGAAAGCACATTAAATCCCAAAGGTAATTAGCTGGCTGTGAAGGCATTTATAGTGCGGTGTGTGTAGGTGCAAGTTTGGGAGGGAGGGGACACAGCCGTGGGCATGAAGCTTTGCCGGATGGAAAGCATCTCTGACATTCAGGTCCCTGCAGGTGAACAGGGTGTTTCTAAGCAAATGGCTTAAAGTCTTTTAGGATTTCGCCCCTTACAGAGCAGACCTGCGTGTCCATGGGGGAGTGCCACGTGCGTTTCAGCCTAGGAGGAAACAACAGTTTCAGCTCCTGAGCGCCTGCAGGAGCCCTGTGTGAGGACTTACCAAAAGCCGTGCTAACCACTCCAACACTGCAGACATTTTTCAGTGGTTTATTTGATGAGTGGTAGGACTCGAAAAATATTTTATATTGTTTTCAAAAGCTAAGTAGAGATAACTGCATTGCAAGAGTGCTCCACTGGGCAGGACAATGAGGAGGTGGAGGGTATGACCTGAGACACAAAAAGGAAATTGAATCTCCTGATTTGTCCTGATAGGGCATTTAGACTCTGTGTCTGGATTACCTAAGCTCTTCTTAAATAACGGAGTAGCATCAAAGTTGAAGTATCAGTTTTGGATTTGATGGCTCCATGCTATGTAAAGAAGGATTCAAAGATACCATCCATCCATTTTTTCTTACCTTCCTACCCTGCAGACACTAAGTTTGTGAGACCTGCTGGGAAAAAATGAGAGCATGAAGGGAAGGGTAATGTATTTTATTTTTGAATGGAGATTTATAAAGCCTCCTGTCTCTACTTATCAGCTAATTAAATTGGTAGCATTTCTCTATTTTAATGGATCTGTAAAAATGGGAACATGTTGTTTTCCTTTGGGGAGGTAAAATTGAAAGATCTGTAAGACGTGGAATTATCTAGTTATGGTCCTCAACTACATGTGTGTTATAGTAACATACAAACGATGAAATATTCTGTGTATGGGCTGGGGACAGTTTGTGCTACAACACAGTCCAACATCACCTTTTTCTTTGCTTCAGGAACCCCAGTTTGGTTCTACATGCAAATTGCACCTATAAGAAATGAGCATGAAAAAGTGGTTTTGTTCCTGTGCACTTTTAAGGATATCACTTTGTTCAAACAACCGATTGAAGATGATTCAACAAAAGGTAAGTATGAGATACACTATTATTTTTTGTAAGTGATAAAGTACGGGTTTGAACTCAGCCCTCTGACAGGAACATGTCACGCCTGTGATCTGTGTCTTTAATTCAGGAAATATTTTGTGACCTGTCAGAGTTTCAATGCCACTCTTCTAAATTATTGCTTAAAAAATAAAAGATAAATCAGCATGAGTGGAAATTCCCTAACGACGTTTTGCCAGAGTCACAAGCCTTCCTTTCTCTTTGTAATTTCACTACTTCTTTACCACAGCTGGCGTTTGCTAAAAATTACATAGGCTTGAGTCTTTTTAATGTTGTGTTTTGGGGGACCCTTCTTGTAAGGAACTGGTATCTTCTTTTCAAAAAGAAATAATTTCAGCTCCTTTAGGCTGAGATGTTGGTGTTTCCTCCTTTTCTTAGTCTTGGAGATGAAGTGCAAAAGAAACAGCCCATTTGGGTCCTTTATTACTGGCTAGCAATGGTGACTGCACGGCAGTGGGCACTGTACTTGGTATTTAACTGCAGCTGGTGATGGCGTTTGTCGAGATGTGCCATGCTCTCATCACCTAACAACCCATGGCCAGACCTCCAGCCTTGCACAAGAGAGAATTGGTGAGGAAGGGTGCAGAGGATCTAGCAGTGGTCTCTGCTTTGGTGATAGGACGTGTCTGTCTTGTGTCAGGTTCACATGTGTATTGCTTTGGGTAAAATAATGCACTTAACATAAAGAAGGGCATTTACGCAACAACATCCACATTCCATCTTCTCCTGGAAGCTGCCTTCTGATGATTAACTTCTTGCTATATTTTTCTCTTCATGCTTGGAGAAGGCTTGATTTCTCACCTAGATCCATGTGTGCTCTAAGCCGTCTTCTTTAGAATAAACTTGGTGTCGTTTGAATGCAAACAGGATTTAAAGTAATTTCTTGTGATCTAGATAACACTTACTGTATGTGTTTGGATAACTGAAAAGTAGATTTGTTAAAGCAGGCTTAAAATAAAACAAAAGGCCTCTCTTTGGGCTAACACCAAATATGAGAACTTTTCTGTCTAGAGAGTATTATCCATAAAGGTGTAAGATCCTGATACAGGAATACCTTCTCAGCCGTCGTAAGCTTTACTGCCACTACAATTTAGTTAGCAACCTGAAAATGCTCCTTTATTTCATTTTCAGCTCCATAATGCGGAATTATTCTGCCTGGAAATAATGTGACATTTTTAGGATAAATGCCAGTTAATTGAAAGGACTTTAATTGTAGAGGTTTGAAGGCACGGGACTGGCTCCTTGCTGCAGTGTATATAATATGCAGTGGGAGCTCATCGTGGAAAAAGCCGGCCTTTGCAAGGATCTTCTTGTAGGATTTCCTATTTGATGCTTTCTGGGGGTACCAAGATGTATCTCACATGGAACCAGCCCCCGAAACTCCCCCCTTTCACCAGCTCTGCCCCACTTTCCGCAATATGTAGTTGCACTGAGGAATGGGTGGCTGCGGCACGACAGGGAAAACGTATTGAAGGTGGCTCCAAAATGCAGAAATGATGAATGCTGCCTCCTTTGGATTCGCGGCCTGGGAGATGAGTACTCTGCTGCCTTCCCTGGAGAGGCAGGGATGTGCTGGGGTGGCTGAGCTCTCCCCCTCCCCCTCTCGTGGCTGAGGAGGAGCAGAATACATTTGGCATCCATTATAGGAACAATATATGTTCCTATGGGAAAGAGCAATAGCTGTGAAGTGCGCAACTTGTGTACTGCTGTTCTCCAGTGAAGGGTACCATTAGTTAAAATGCCCGGTATTAACTACGAACACTGCAAAATATTGTCGTCAGCAGCCAGAGAGGTTTGACTGCATATTTAAAGAGCACTTACTTCTGTCAAAGTCAGAAAAAAAAAAAACAAACACCAAACCAAAACACTGCAGAAGGCAGTTCAGCCACGTCTCTCAAGTGCCTTCAAGGCATATGATAGGAGTCTTAAGAATTTGCTCAGGGTGCTTTGATTAGAGCATTGTTTAAAATTGATCAAAATGTCCAGCAAGCTCCATAATTACAAACCATTGACCTGATTTTTTCTTCTCCTTTTGCATAAATTAAAGCTCATCTTTTATACTCTTCATATAAAAAAATCATATTCAAATATTTGCACCCTCTTACTACAAGGGCGGTAAAACAGCACTGTTGCATTACCCTCTGTGTATCAACTGGGTGGATCTCTGGGATCCCACAGCCCTGGGATCAGTATTGTTTTGTCAGACGTAGTGCTATGAGAGATGCATAATTCATTGTCCTTGCAGATAACATTACAATGTGCTTAGAAGCTGTCAGGCCACTTTCTTTTTGAATTATGAGATTAGTAAACATATACATTACAATTTAGTAGAGAGTTTTTAAACTTTGGTAAAAAGCGTTTCAGCAAAATACTGCTGTTGAGTGCTGGGATTTGTCATTGAAAGGGCTATTTTTTTTCTTTTTAAAAGAATGATTTTTCTTCAGAAATTCTGCCAGGACCATGCAATACATAATACATAAGTAACTATGGTGCAGATGAGTTACTGTCTATTACTTATGGGAGCAGTAAATTTGAGATAAAAAATTCATCAGAAATAAAATATTGATGCCATTATGCAATAATCTCTCCGTACCGATATATTCTGGACTGTTCGAAGGTATGTTGCTTTGTTGTGAAGCTTCAGTATATCACAGTCCTACGAGGCACAAGGATTTGGTATTTAAATCCTAATAAGGGGTGTATCTACACTGCAGGGTGTCTGTGTATCCTGCTCCTGGAAATGAACAGTTGCGTTTGCCAGATCTGCTTGCTGTGGCTGCGGCATGCGTGGCATCTTGTGCAGACCTTTCAGGGGCAGCTGCAGTTTCAAGGGACTGCTAATGGTGCCTCGGCCATGAGGATGCAGAACTGCTCAGAAGTGTCAAAGAGCTTGTCATATTTGTGAAAACAGGACATACAAATAAAAGAAAATAGTTGTCTTGCTTTGCAGTAAGGGAGAGGTGGGATTATTTTTTTTTGTCCAATATAGGCTCAAACCCATTCTTGTTTACAGGGTGAGCACAAAAAATATAGTTGACATCACGGGGACTAGCCCCGTGCGAACGAGGGGAGTTAGAGAGGTCTGGGGCACTGCGACAGATGGTGTATCTCTCTGCGTACCTGTGTGCTCACTGTTTGCTGTGTGCTAATGTTGTCAGAAAGGAAGAGGAGGAGGAGGAGGAGGGGGCTTTGCTTGCAGAAGGGAGTAAAAGTAATGAAAAATTTTCCCAGGTCACCCAGGAGACTGTGAATTTGTTGCAGTCCAGAAAGCTGTTGAAACTTACTGGACTGAAAGCAAGACTGGAAAAAAGGGATATTTAATCATAGAATCATAGAATTGTTAAAGCTACCTTCCTGTAATAAAATATAGTGGCAAAGATCAAACCCCTTGTTTTCTGAGAGGGTACAGGCAGTTCGACACCAAAGATTTGACTGACTTGTTTTCTTGTTACCCATGCTGGTATTTATTATCACTGAGCGATGTGCAGGAGACCTATGATGTATAGCAGTGTAACAGTGAGCAAAAAGTACGGTTGTATCCTTGTAAATGGAAAATTACTTGAAAAGTGTCTAACCATGCAAAAGTATAAAAACCTCCAGCATCTTAAGTAGAAGCAGTGAAGATGGTAATGGAAGGAAACATCAGCCACCTACTTGACATGGTCACTCCTGTGTGAAGATGCCACCGGCAATTGTGCAGGTCTGGTGGATAGGAGAACACCCTCTCTTGACTTGATTTATAGTTTCTAGTGCCCCAGTTCCTAATTTGGTGGCTGGATGAGCTGTGGATGGTGGCAGTGTGGAAGAAGAGGCACGAGAATTAGTGATGGAGCAGGAAGTGTTGCAGGAGATGATGGACACACTTGGTCGTCACTGGGACAGTGCCTTATTTTCCAGTGCCATATTTCCAATCCTTATTTTTCCGTAGCTGTGCTGTGTTTGCCTGGTCTCTCTTTCTTTTCTTCTCTGCTCCTCTTTGGTAATACGAACGTTTGTCTCATCTGGATTCAGTACCAAGCAATAGGTCCTACCTGTGGTGGTGGAGGGTCAGATCCCCAGGTGCCCTGGCTGAATGCCTTACACAGCAGAGGTGGAAGGCCCTTACAAGCATATGAAAGATCGTATTATGTATTTTCTTCCAGAGAATAAAATCCAAAGAATGGGTTTTTTTAATGTTTGTACCATTGTAGGGTCACAGTTGGATGCTTTTATCAGCTTGCTGTGCTTTTATTCTGTCTTTACCCAATGGTCTTTTAAAAACATCTGAAGACTTTCACTCTCTCTAAAGACACACAGTGGTAATAATCTTATATTTATTTGTCAGGAAAAAAATGAAGCCATTTTTCTGGACCCTAACTATTAAAAGGGCCACTTAAAATATTAACACCATTTGATGCCAGGAGTGGTGTAGATTATATTGAAGTGAAATTTTAAGGATAGAAAAAAGACCAGTGGTTTTTGGCTAATAGTGGAGTTTCACCTAGTTACGTAATGGCTTTATTCCCTTTGTTTTCATCAGTGAAAAAAAATGTGGCCTCTAGGTAAAATTGGAAGGTTTTTTGGCTAGGATTCTCACTGGCTATCTTGAGTCTCTTTTGAGTGAAATATCAGGCTTGTCACCTGCCGGAGGTGATTGGGAAGGTCTGGTGACTACTGGAATACTGATGGGATGCTGAATTAGGATGCAAAGATGTGTTAATGAGGCCCCTACAACTCAGGACCATGTGCTGTTAACAGATGGGATCAGGAGATGGCACAGCGGTATCCTGAAGTTGGGGTTTTTTCACTTGCTAGAGCCAGACTTTGATAATCAAGACTGTCTGGGACAATGCCGTAATGCTTCCAGTGATATAACTCTTTACGGTTATATAACTCTATATAATGATACAACTCTATCTCGGAGTGTGACAGGGCTATAAAAAGTGTAGTAGTTGCAGAAATACGCACTTATGCTTGCTAATCCTTGCTAAGCCTATAATTCTGATCCTTTTTTATCTTTAATAAGTGCAAGTTATTAAGCATATATAACTAGTTGCACACGGGAACTTTTTTGCTTGAGGGGGTATCAATCCTGGTGATAATAGAAGAAGTGGGTGGAGGGATTAGAACATGAAAATGAGGTTTCTACCTTTAGCTGAAGCACAGTGTACCCTGTTGAATACATCACCTTGACAGTAATCCATAACAGTAATTTAAGAGGTCGCAATTTGGATATCCTTACCATGTTTTTATTGCACTTTTCCATGGCTGTAATAAGAAGGGTCTTGCTGCTATAGAGACCCACTTGTTCTGGTGCTGCTTGCTATCGCTCTGATCTGCAGAGTTTCACCCCCCAGTGCCTTCAGGCACCGAGGAGATCGCCTCCATCTCTCCATTCTCCCCTGGGTTTAGAGTGCAGCGTGCAGGGACACTTGGGCCTTGAGAGAGGACTTTGAGGGGGATGACAAGAGAAGTGGTCATTTGTCAGGATGCCAGGTGGGCTTCCAGTGCCAAGAGTAGACAACTCAGAGGAATGATGCTAAGATACAGTCTCTTGGTATTTGAAACCATCCATTTTGGATGGGCACAGCTTGCTAGTAACCAGGAAGTCCTTCTGAGGTCGCTTTGTTCCTGTTGCTGCAGGATAAGCTTCCCTGTTATTGTCTCCAGTGACATGCTGGTGGCACTTTAGCAGACACCGCAAAAGCTGAACAATCAAGTAGTTGTTTCCTCGCTCCTAGGGGTGACGCTCTGAGGCCCTATTTCTGGTGTCATTCCTCCCCTCCCCGCCCTGCTTCTTGCTTTGCTGCTGTCAGAGACCCACCACGATGAAGAAGAGGGAATTTCCATATCCAGGGCTGTTTAGTTTCCTTCACAGAAATCAAATGCTTTTCTAAATCTGATATTGCCTTTTGAGGCCTTTGTGCGCTCTATCAGCAACCCACAATGCACGTTAGCTGTCTGTAAATTTCTGGAAGTTTAATGCACAATGAAAAAGAAATCCCATTGAAATCAAATCTAACCCTGTGAGAGATTAAATTAAACTGGAAGTTGATCTTTAAAGCAGTAACTGTTTGTAGATGGATACACTTTCTATGTAGAAAACTGAACGCTCATAAGCCATGTATAAAATAATAAGTATAAATATAGTAGAGTTAGAGAGTTTAAGAGTCTAATCTGTATATCACAGGCCATTACATTTCACTGAGTTACTCCTCTGCTGAACCCGTGAACTTGTGTGGAACTAAACCATCCCCTCCAGACAAACATCCGGTATTAATTTAGAAGTCTGAAGAGACTGAGGATACACCACATTCCTTCATATTTTTCTTGCTTTTTGATTGCACTTTTGGCTTTAAAAAAGCATCATATTTAAATTAACCTAGCTTCAGCTTCTTGCAGTGGCACCTTCTTATGCGTTTTTTCCACTGTACTAAAAATGTCCCATTAAGGCACTTATATATCAAGTCATCACGCCACCTTCTTTTGATAAAGTAAATGAATTGAGCTCCTTAAACCTCTGTCTAGCCTGAATTTGGAGGTCTGATGATGGCAGATATACAGACATTTTAGCTGCACTTTAATGCAGCTCATTGGCAGCAGTAGGGATGAAGCCGTGGTGGCATGGATTTCAGCCTCCCAGGTCCCGAATAAGTTTCTGCAGCCGTTACTGTAGCCAGATGGGTTCACCGCTAACTCCTCAATATTGCCCATCGCTCAGCCTCTCCAAGCCTAACTCTTACTGTTGTATATCCCAGGAGTAGGTGACCTTTTGCCAAAGCAAAACACATGCTGAATTGCTCATCTACTAAGACCTGTGGATCCCTTTCGGAACCGTTCTTTGCTAGGGACGTTTCCCCTTCCTGTGCTGGAGGTACAATTTGCATTGCTTTTGCCTAGATATCTGATTTCCATTTAAAATGCATTTTAGTGGCACATGCCCAGTTATCAAGCACATCATCCTGCGCGACTGCCTTCACGACTGTTTGGCATTCCTCTAATCTTCCTGTCATCTGGGCATTTTATCGGTCATTTTATAATGCCTTTCAAACCATAGAGAAAAGCACTGAATAGAAGGGGACCTGTCCACTGGGGTCCAGAAGGCTCTCAGTAATAATTTTTTGCTATTTTCCACTACTCCTTGTTGGATATATGCCAGGCAGCAAGTTCTTCATCCATTTAACCTCAAATTTACTGAACTGCGTAGTCTCAATATTCTGTTGAGAGTGTCACACTGTGTCAGTTCAGTGAAGATTACTGTACAAGAGGATTTGGCCAACGTGTGGCTCTCAGGTGATTCAAATGCAGAACCAGGATGAGGTGGCGGTATGGGATGAGCACTGGCTGTGCTGATTTGGGAGCTGTTGGGAGGAGGGTCCTTGGCTGCAGGCGGGAGCAAACCAGGGGCAGCTGCTGGGGCTGTCATCAGGGCGATGGTCCACGTTGCTGCCCAGTCCAGCCCCAGCAAGAGTGCACTGGTACAGGGAGCTGCCCTGGCTCCTGCCCCTCCAGTGTACATCACATGTATCCTGTGGCTCCGGCCGGCTGTTGCATTTGGCTTGCAGCTTGTTCTGTCAAGGCGTTTGGCTGTGTTCCTGAACCAAATTTATACTCTTATCAAATAATGAAATTAACGTTGTGGAGCATTTTACATCATTCTGTATTGACAGCCATTCATTATGTTCTGTTCCTTTTCTTTTTTATTAAACATGTTGAAACTCAGATCAGCTTTTCTCTCATTTTGCCTGGCACTGAGATTAAGCTGAGAAACCTGTTTGCCCTTTCTGCATATGGGTGCAGAAAGTCTTTTGGTCCTACTTCGGGAGTTCTTTTAAACCTGCATTGTTACTTTAAAAAATCTGGCCAGAGAAGGATTTTTCCCATATGTCTTTAACTTTCCATGTCCATTCTCATAAGCCATAATTTCTCATTCACATACTTACTTGCTCCCTTTCTTCCCATCCCTCTGTGCTTTATTGTATACTGCCTTTTCATTTCTAGCAGTTGCCTTTCTTTTGACCCTTAGCCTTTGGCTGCTGTAGTCCTTTTTCCTTCACCATTGAATGGCACCATTTCACTATCTGGCAAAGTCTTGAAAGCCAGTTGACTGACATTTACACTACTTAGTCTTTTTGTTTGTTTTTGTTTTCTTCCCAAAATTTGCAGTTGTTTTTCTATACTTATCCTTGGTGGCCCTGTGTGTGTGTATAAAATTTAGCTTGAGTTGCAGAAACATGAAATTTAAGAAGTTTTGCACTGTAAATTTATGGCTATGTCAGAATTAGATTTAAAAATACATTGTATACCAAATGTAGTCCAATGGTGTATAAATCTAAGCACTTTTCATCAGTAGATCTCAAAATGGCTTGCAAAGTAGGTCATTAGCATTATTTTCATTTTAAGGAGAAGAAACTGAAGCTCAGAGAGGTAAGGTGATATGCCCAAGATTACCCATTGATTCCTCATCCATTTTGAGCTCCCCAGTAGTTGCAGTGGGTGGATGGTAACTGGGAATACAACTCTGAGCAAGAACAGAGGTCAGATGTAAAAATTATCCCAAAAGTGCAGTGCATTATCAGACAGTGGAACACACAGAATTTCAAATTGGGAAATTTATCCTAGTATTTTGAATTACGTTTGAGTAGACGCTGGGGTTCTTCAGTCGGTAAATAGTTTTGCCGCATCATGGGAGTGATTGAGCTTTGTTTGACTATTATTCTATTTTTTCAGGAATCCCATTTATTCCCCTCTCTCTAATAAAGCAAAACCAGGATGATTAAGTTTTTCAAAGAGACAATGAGCTCTTTCAGCCATATTTTACCTGCAATAAAGAGCAAACAGCCAGCCATTGTAATGATTTTACTGTCTGAATGTCTAGAAATAGTTGAGAATTGTAGATGCTAACAGTTAATGGAAAAGGATGATCCATGTTGTCAATTGAATTCCATACTGCCTAACTCTGAGCGGTGCTTGCTCTTTGCGTTTGTGGGTAAGTCACAAAGTATATATTATTTAAGCATTCTGTATATTTACTGTTTCGTGCTTCACAGCAAGAGGAGAACAACCTTTCCATGGTCTGGAAGTGCTCCTTATATTCCTGCAGGCAGGAATCAACATGAGCATTGCTGTAATTACCCTCTGCAGTTGTTTTTTACACAGAATATCATTCTTAACCCTAGTGTTTTCACTGCAGTCTAAGGTATTGAACAGTTGCCTGTTACACTGATTTAAAAGCCATCAGTATTTCTGATCCTTTTAAGGCCAGACAAACCTTGACAAAAAGGTTAATTGCAACCCAGCAGAGCTACACTAATGTTTTATTAGGGCAAACTAGTCATGTCTAGATTTTTCAGAGCAAGTGCACTATAAAGAACATTAACATCTCGCCTTGTGATTTTTAAACTCTTCGTAAAGACTGATGTATGAATTTAGCTTTAAAACAATATAGTTCATGAATTAGAGGTTTTAATTATTTTTTGGCGGTGTGGCTGCTAGCTAGGTGGCGAAATCTGACCGGTACACAAATCCAATAAAGAAGACTGCAAATTTTCAAATGCTAATTAAGTGATGGGGAGAATTTGAAGGGTTTTCTCACTTGCAAATACTTACATTTGAAAATATTTGCTGTTATCTTTGAAGGCGATGGGTAGGCTGTTGAGTGCTGAGGTTTGTACAGGGAAGGTGGCTTAAGCACTAGAAGAGCAAAAGAGCCCAAGTTTTTTTTTTTCTCGTTAGCCTGTCCTTGCTCAGGGACTTCTTCCCCAGCAGAGGGAACAGCCCGGGTGTGACCCAGCCCCTTGGCAGGAGTGTCCGTGTGTGACAGGCACCAGGAGTTGCTCCTCGGGGCATGTGGGAGCTTCTTCAGGATGCTCGTAGTTTTGGGTGGAGTCTAACCAATTCTCTGCTTGCTTTGTGACCTTGAGAGGAATCAGAGGGATTTAAAGATTTTGTCTCCAGATAGCCATTAGGAAACAGTTATTCTGTCCCATCACTTCGGGCATCACTCGGGGAAGCCTCCTTTGCTGCACTTTCTTTGGACAGCTTTTACTCTCATCCTTTTTATGCTCCGCTATTGCAACAGCATCTTCGACCTGGATGACATTTCTCCGTACTCAGAGAAGGCAGCAGAGAAGAGGAGGGGGGTTGGAGATGGATGAGAGTGTTTGTGTACTGAACTGATCTGCAGGGTACATTAATGGGAAGGAGACTGGCGACCAGAAGGGCAGGGAGAGGTCCCTATAGCAATGCAGGAGTGCATTTTGCAGAAGGTGCCTGAACACAGAGTAGCCAGTGAGTACGGTGTTGGAGCGGAGCTGTTAGGGGAGCAGCTGCTGCAGAGCTGTTCCCATCCCAGCTGTCCAGGATAAAACACAATGATTGATTCAGGATCTCAGGAAGAAAGATGTGTGGGCATAATGCTGCTCTTGTTGGAGTAGTAGCTGATGGAAAGGCACCTGCTATAGCGAGTGAGAGGTTTCACGTAAGATAGTTTAGACTTTCTGATGATGGAGGGATGATAGGATTAAGTTCTAAGGGGCTAAACTTATATTAGCTCTCTACAAGGTATCCTCCCTACATATGGGGTCATTGACAAGAAAGCTGGAAATACTGTTTCTCCCTTAGACACCACATAATTTCTGTAGTGGTGTGTGAATCTAGCGAGTGGCTGAGTGAGCATCTTAGAACCATCTAGAAAGTTTTTCCCCCTCTGAGGTGGTGTTCAGGTGCTCTGCCTGCTTTGCTTGACAGTTGCCTACCTCCCTTCAGTGCTCCTGCACTCCCTTGAGTATCCTGGCACAATGTTAACAGCTTCAACTCATGTCGTAGCAGCTAAAGTTTGACAGAAATACTAATTTATTTATTTTAAATTAATTTAGTGCTCCTTTTTCTTTCTTTCTTCAGAAAAACCTTGCGTTCAGCTGTTGTGTGAAGTACTCCACCAAGTCTTCCCCAGCTCAATTAGCCCCATAGTCTGAGGGCTGTCAAATTGGCAGTCCTAATTAGTGCGAGGGACGTGGAGAATATTTTGTGGATGTAAATTACTTAATTGTGACTAAAACACATGGAGGAAGAAGAAGCTGCATACTTGGAAAGACAACATTACGGCTGGGCCAAGTCAGAGACTAGTTTAGTTCATGTCTATCAGCAAGCTTGCTGCCTTCGTGTCCTGTTTTTGTAACTGGATGGAGTTGTTAAATCCGCATCTTCAATTTCTTGTGAATGCAAAACTTTTAGTTTGAGTAATGGATAGGATCGGGGAAATATTTTGCTAGGCTTCTGTTTCTGTCTTCTGATCATAGAATTGTTTAGGTTGGAAAATACTTTTAAGATCATCAAGTCCAAGCGTTAACCTAACACTGCCAAGCCCACCACTAAACCCTGTCCCTCAATACCACATCTACACATCTTTAAAATGCCTTCAGGGATGGTGACTCAATCACTTCCCTGGGCAGCCTGTTCTAACGTTTGATAACCCTCTGTAGAGCCTTCCTACCCTCAAGCAGATCAACACTCCTGCCCAACTTGGTGTCGTCTGCAAACTTACTGAGGGTGCACTCAATGTTTTGGATCATGAGAATGAATGCAGATCATGAGGTTGTTTTTGTTTTGTTTTGTTTTTTTAATCAGGGGTATAAATTCTTCTAGTTTTATCCGTGAATCAGAAAGTAATTAAAGAGAATCAGGGGAAACAATTATTATATGTTATTCCAGAATTTTCCATTTGAGGTCATTAACATCTTCCTCTGAAATACCCAGTTTAACTTGTAAGGAGCAGCAGCTGCTGGCCTGATCTGGTGTATGATCTGATGATGGTGCCTTTGTTCCTAAGGACTTGCGTGCAGTGGTGTAAGTTCAGGGTATTATTTTTCAAGTGGTGCTGTGGAAGACAGACACAATCCAGCTGAGCTGAAGAAAGCATCAGAAGTGTTGCTTTTTCTCATGAGTAGGTTTTTTTTTTTCCCTCTTGCACCTGCTATTTGTGCCGCTCCTTTACTCCTTCCACACTGAAAATATCTATGAGGACAGGCGGTCATTAATATATGGGATAAAATTATCATTCTTTTCAAGCCTTGTGTCTATAGAGGAAAAGAAAGGACAGAATCCTCTGAAGAAACATTGACAGCAGTAGGCAGCTATGCAAATTTTTCCTGGTCTATTTAAAAATACACATTAGTTTTAAATAAAATTCTGAACTTATCTAGTCTACAACAAGGTCAAGAAACAGAGAAATGTACCCTGTATAGATTATTTCAGACACAAGGCAGCCTGTATACATTTTCACCTTCCCACTCATAACCCAGCATCTTGCTGTTGCTATGTTTTTAATTCTCTTGGGTTGTAAATAGGAAACAAAAGAAGTTGGTTTCACACTATTGCAGATGGATACATTGGAGCAGGCAGAATAATGCTGCAATTTGTGCTGAATTAGAAAAAAGTCATGTTAGCGTATTCTGTACTTCCAACATCCAGAATCACGGGCTTCACAGGGCTGAAAGAAATGTGAAAATGTGAGGTCTCTAAATGAGGCTGGAAGGGTTTTTGCAAAAGGTCTGCTCTAGCACAAAACAGAGCTTTGGTCTCGGTGGAGAAAGGACACGATGAAATGGTTTGCCCCATGAAAAGAAGAGGTCAGACCAGATGAGCAGAGCGGTAACTCTGAATGCTAAAATGTGTGGCTTCTTTCTTTCACCTGACATTGATGATCTCACCAAGGTGGAAAAGGAGTATCTCAAAAAGTCGTAGTTCTTCCATTCTTTTTATTTTTACAACAGCAAAAGGATTGCTGTTGTTTGGTATGTGTTGTACCCCTCCAGCTCCTTGTGGTACATCTTTCCCAACTTTCCCAGGCTTTCTATATTTGTGGTTAATGCAGAAGAGATGTTTTTCTTACCTAAGATGATGACAAGGGATTTCTTACCAGTTTTGCTTTTATAAAAGGAGACAAATTTTTAAACCCCATGTTTTTCTGAGTGGGATCTCTCAGCCTGTGAAGTACCATGGGAAAGGATTGCTACATGAAGCCATCTCCTATCATTGCTAGCCCCTGACTCTTCTCCAAATCCTCATCTAATCACTGTACAGTTCAATGCCCTAAACCTCAGAAAATAAAGTAATCCTTGAATCATTAACCATTGGCCATCAGAAAGGTCACAGAATCACAGAATGTTTGGGGTTGGAAGGGACCTCTGAAGGTCATCTTGTCCAAACTCCCTGCTCAAGCAGGGCCCCCTATGGCCAGTTGCCCAGGACCACGTCCATATGGCTTTTGAATATCTCCAAGGAAGAAGACTCCACAAGCTCTCTGGGCAACCTGTGCCAGTGCTTGGTCACCATCACAGTAAAAAGGTGTTTTCTGATGTTTAGACAGAACCTCATGTGTTTCATTTTGTGCCCATTGCATCTGGTCCTGTCACTGGGCACCACTGGAAAGAGCCTGGCTCTGTCTTCTTTGAATCCTCCCTTCAGGTATTTATATGCATAATAAGATCCACTCCCACAAGCCTTCTCATCTCCAGGCTGAACAGTCATAGCTCTCAGCCTTTCCTCGAAGTAGAGATGCTCCAATCCCTTAATCATCTTTGTGGCCCTTTGTCAGAACCTGTTCAGTATGTCCATGTCTCCCTTGTACTGGGGAGCCCAGAACTGGCCTCACCAGTGCTGAGTAGAGGGGAAGGAACTTCCTTGACCTGCTGGCAATACTTTATCTAATACAGCCAACAGTACCGTTTGCCTTCTTTGCAGCGTGGGCATGTTGTTGTCTCATGTTCAGCCTGGTCCACCAGGACAGCCAGGTCCTTTTCTGCCAAGCAGCTTTCCATCTGGGTGGTTCCCGTCATAAATTGGTGTACGGGGTTGTTCCTCCCCAGGTGCAGGACTTTGTACTTCTCCTTGTTGAACTTCGGGAGGTTGCTGTCAGAGTTGGAGTAGCTGACAAAGCTGAGGTGTGACAAATGAGGGCGTTGGGGACTAAGTCCAGGTTTGGATGTGGTGGTTTTGGCTTTGCTGAGCACCTTTCCATCACTCTCTTACCAGCTTTGTGGGGCAGGGTGACAAAGTAAAGCTTGAGGACTGGCCCAAATCCATCTCCATGGACCAGAGGGAAGTGTCTTTCCAGGGGAGTGTGTGATGTGTGTGTATGTACTTGCACAGGGTCTGGAGGTGGGTGACCACTTCCCGGAGGAGAGCTGCTCTTTTTCTCTGGGTCTTGCAGCATGGTTGCAGTGTGCCAAAAGCTGTCTGGATGTACTGTGGCCTCCAGCAATTACAAGAAATGCCGAGCAGAGCTGTCACAACACTCTCACCATGCTCACTTGGTCTTTGAAATCGCTAGCTGAGAAAGATAAAGAGCAATTCTGAGTTCTTTCTCCTTGCCGCAGTTTTATAGACAACTAGGAAAAAGAAAACCACAAGACTTTTTTCTAGAAATTAATAGTTCATAGTCGGATCACTATAGTCTCTTTTGACCTTGTTTAAAACAGAAAGTGCATGTTCCTAATTGAATATCCCTGTAAGCTCGATGAACATGAGGCATATCCAAAGGTCACATTTAAGGTTTAGATTTGAAAAGTTAATAAAATACTTCTATTTTTTACTTTTTTTGCAGTGCATTTTTGAGGTCATATATTAATAGCCAGACACAAATTGTTTGTACTGTGCTGGTGGTGTATCATGATACTTAGATCTGTTTTGAATGCTAGAAGATGAACAATGGTTTTACATTTGTGTGAACGGGATATATATGCAGTAAATTGCAAAGCCAAACTGTAAATTATTTTTTTCTTGAAGTTTTATTGTCTCTGCTCTTCTCTGCTCTTCATTTTATCTACCCCAGGGCTTCCCTTAAATTTCCAAGTCCCTGACTCCTATCAGACAACAGGCATTTAAAAATAAACCTAGCTAACATAGAAACGTTGCGTTTCGTTTCTCAGATGTGACATTTCCCCCAATTTTCACCTACTCAGCATTCAAGTTAAATAAAAGTAACACGTTCTCCTGAACCCGTTTCCTGTCCATAACTGTTTTGATATTTTACCACCTGTGTAGTAAAATATCAGGTTGTACTTGGCTAAACTGGATGTGTAGCATCTCCTTCATTAGGAGGCAAGGTGGCAATTCCTTGCTGCAGATATCTGAATTTTCCATTTTCCTGCTTACCACCAAGGTGCTACAGTGCTTAAACCCCTGGCGTTTTCTTTGCTACCGCCGATCTACCTTGTCTGTTGACGCATCCACGCCAGCTGTCACATAGGGGTGTTTTTCCAGCAGGAGTGACTTGATGACACGTTCCGGGTCAGTGCTGCTGTCAGTAGCAAACTGGGATCGCGCCTTTCTGAATGCTGCAGAAAAAATTCCCCGGGGCTGGCCTTGTGTGCAGGCCTCAAGCTACCATTACGGCAGCTGTTTATCATTAGGTTAACAGCTACATGTATTTCTTAATGCCATTTAAAATTAGTGCTTAATCTGTCTTTAAAGTCTTAACGATTCTTTTTTTTTCGTCTGAAGCATTGCTGTTGATGCAGCTCTGAATTTTGCTGATTTTTTTATTTTATTTTTTTTTTAAGTTTTAGTTTTGTCCCTGAAGTCTAGTTGGGGCAAGAAACAGTAAAGACCTAAGGATCAGACTTTTGGGGCTGCTCCAGCAGCTCTGAATCAGCAGGAGCCTTTCTGTAGCTGGGGAGGATTTACTTCAGCAGGATTTGCAGATTTGGGAAGCCTTTGCATTAACTTCAGTGGTTTAGAATTAGATTTTAGCAGCAGAGTAACTCCCCAGAAGGCTGAAAGCACAATGTGATCCCTCTAACACAATGTCTGCAAAAGGCAGAAGAAAGAACAAGCCAGAGCATTGTGATTTTACTCAGATTTACACGTGGTTGCCTTGAAGCAGCGGTATTTTTCCTCTTTTGCAAGGTCTTTAAGCCTGGAGCCTGAAACTGCTCTGTGCAGCAATTTAGAGAAACTGTTCAAGTCTGAGACTTAGTATCAGTAAACGCAAAGGAGATTTACTAGCGACGAATGAGGTCTGAGTACTTCTGACACGATTTCCTTCTTTCCCGCAGGTTGGACAAAGTTTGCTCGGTTGACGCGGGCCCTGACGAACAGCCGGAGCGTCCTGCAGCAGCTGACGCCCATGAACAAGGCTGAGGTGGTGCACAAACACTCCCGGTTAGCTGAAGTAAGTGGGACAGACACTTGCCTGCTCCCTTCGTGAGGCAGGAAGAGATGGGGGGAAAGAAAACCCTAATTCCCATTAATAAATAATATTCTTGGAGGAAAACATTTCCCAACTCTGACTTTTTTCAGCCTCCCCTCTGCTCATCCTAAAGCAGCACTATGTGCCAAGCCCGCGTTTCTGGGACAGGTCATGCTCTTTCAGTTCTGAAAACAGTCTCCACAGGTCACTTTTACTTACATGGCCCTATTTCTGTGCATGCAATTCTCACTTTGCTGGTTGTTGCTTAACTTGGAGTGCGCAGTGTGCTCCTCTCCGTGCTGTCTCACAGTGACATGGAACCAGACTTGATGTTCTTGAGCCCTGTGGATGGTTGCTTACTCTCCTGGGGAAATGGGATTGTTTGAGAAACCTCTTTGGAAGTATCCCTGTCTGGGTCCCTGGGGTTGTACAGCCACATTGACTACATATATACCTTAATCTTGACTTTCTTGCAAAGTCATTCCTGCAGTATTTTTCGCATCATTTTTTTTTCTTCAGAACTGATGGAATGAACTCTTTGGCAGGTTGCAAACATCTCCTTAACAGTGCAGATGGTGCAACAAGTGAATGCCTTCAGGTTAACTGATGAAACAGAGGTACTGCTTTCATCTTCATGTCCATTGGTAATAAAAAATACGTGGGTCAAAAATATATGGTCAAAATATATGGGCTACAGAAAATGACAGCCCTAGCCATCTTGTGCCAGAGAGCTTGCCCTGGGTTCAATGCTAAGAACTGGTATCAGCTTGAAATGTGTGGCTCTTTTGTTTTGTTTCCTTTCTGGTTTTAGTGGACTTTGATAATAAAAACTCTACTTAAATTGAAGTCAGAATGGAAACCCACAGTTTTCAGTTGTTGGCAGTGTGACGTTTTCCCTTGAATTATCCCATACCAATAGCTTGTATGACTGATGAGTTACTCTCACATCTTGCTTTTCTAATTAATGACATTTCAGTGTTCTGTAAATCCAGTTATATCCATTATTGGCTTAGTCTAGAGAAGGGAAGACTGGAGAAGATATGGTAACAATATTCAAATAAGTCTAAAGCAGTCGCATAGAATGAGGGAGGAAATTGTTCACCAAGACCACTATAGCTAGAGAAAAAGAAATGACATGCAGTCACAGTAAGGAAGATGTAGATCAGGCAGCAGGAAAAGCTCACGTAAGGGAGAAGGTTATACTCAGGAAAAGGTGGGAGAAGGTTGTACTCGGGAACAGGTTGCTTGGAGGGTGTGCAATCGTCTCTCTTACAAGTCATTTAGAGCTGCAAAGTGCTTTGTAGGCAAAGTGCTGTGAGGAATGCAGACTGAGTAGAGGTACACCACCGCTGTACAGGCCCCGTTTTCCATTCTGCTGTGTCTGAGGAGGAGCATTATCATCGCAGCTTATCCCTTGCAGAACGTACTGCCCACCTTTGTCAGGCTTAAGAGTTATCAGCCATCTTGATTAGTTGTATACAAGAATAATTCAGAGAGTCTGTGATGAGTGCAGCTGACTAACAAGATATTGTGTATTCTTTAGTGGTTTAAAATTAAAAATTCATGCAGCATGAAAGAAATAATCATTATAGTTCAGTGGTCTCCACAGCCACTTGCCACCCACTCACCATGTCAAACTCAGCGTGATATTATGTTAAGAATAATAATTATGCTTTTACAGTATCATGGGAGCTCCTAAGCACTACACCACCAGAGACATAGGGAACTATCAAGCATATGTTCATCGCATTCGGCTTGAGCCCTAAGTAGCTTATTATTCCAACTATAGTGAGGCTGTTTCCAGCTCCTGCCCCAGTGAGCAAGGCAGGGAACAAGTAGGTCTGGAGAAACCAAGGAAAGAAGTCCCAGTCCTGATTTATCATGACAGTAAAGTGTTGACCACAGATGAATCCAAAGAGATAACAACCAGATTGTCAAAGACAAAATGGTGTGTTAAATGGAGGGAACGATTTTGGCATTGAGTAAGTTTCATGGATTTTCACAGAGGCTGCTGTGAAAAAAACAGAATGTATCGATTATTGCATTTATTCCAGGGAAGGACCCATGGTTCCACCAGCGAGTTCAGTGTGACACAGTGGCTAGATGAACCTTGCCCATTGGGTGGTTACAGGAGTGCTGTTAGTGAGTCTTGTCCTGGTCCCAGGGGAAGGAACACCTGGAGGCTGATATTTTTATGGGTCTCACCAGGGGGTTGGCATCTGTGAGGGTCTCTCATGAGTGCCATTGGGGCCACACCGCTTGGTGCGTGTTGCTGTTCAGCTGCAGCTCAACACATGGCTTTGTGTTACACTGAAGCTGGTATGATTCCAGGCTCTTAGCAGCCATGGTCTCCTGGAGGTCTCCGATGCACTTTCACTGCTGCCTGTGTAGTGGAGTCTAGTGGTTTTATGGTCACAGGATAGATTTATGCAACTCAGCTGACTCTGTAGAAAACAAATGGCTAACTAATGTAACAATAAGTTAGTTTTTCACCTTATCGGTTTAACTGACTTCCCTTACAGGTCGTGATTGCTAAATCTGACCTTAGGGAGGCTGGGAACAGGTAGGCAGAAGCAGGTTTGTATCCCATCAGAGTACAGCCTGACATTGGGCCAGATTAGACATGTTGGGAAGCCACATCCATCAACACAGGGTGAGAGAGGCTGCTGTGGTTGTCCCTTGGTGATTTCTGAAGAACAGATTTTCAGTAGAGCCAGACTCTTACTGTCTGATCGCAGCAACAGCTTTCTCTTATTAAAAATAAGACTGCAAAGAATTAATGGAGAATCCGTTACTTGAGTACTTGAGTTCGTATTCTTATTTGTTGTGCTGTTTATTCAGAGCCATTTACTCCTCTTCATTGAGGAAGCATCCTGCGTTTGATCATTTTTACACATACGGGACTGCTACTTGCAATCCAACTGTCCCTGCAAATATGGTGCATCAGCTCCAATATGGGACAGGTGTAGGGCTGAAATGAGTTTTAAAGTTGCTGGAATTATTTATTTTATCCCATACAGACTTGAGATCCCCAAATGTAAAAGGTGTTATTAGTTCCAAAATACACATGACTCTCTCAGTTGTCAGTGCATTATATTGCCACGCTGTGCGTTCCTTTGTGCTTTTGTTTCTTGTGTTGGACCAAGATAAGAGGTAATTAGATTAGCTGGGAGGAATGTCTTAAGTGACATTTGCAATGCTTCCAGTTTCACATTTTACAAAAGTGCGCATGCAGAAGATTATAGTCATATGCAAAAAAGAAAAGAAAAGTAATTACAAGAAATAAAAGAGAACCCACTAGTGATATTGAGCTTGTGAGAGCAGCAACTTTTGGAGGAAAATGAGAAAGAAGCGTGATACTGCCAGGGTGTTAGGGGAGAAATTGTGCATGCAATGCTTCATTTTAGGAGGTCAGCCACCAAGGCTGAAGTCTGGTTTACCTTTCATAGGGTATTGTCCTTGCTCAACGGTGGTTTAAAAAAGAGGTCAGGCATGAAGGATTAGTCTTGAAACACTTCCAAATATGAATGAATACTCATGTTCATAATTGCAGAGCATAAACTGGTGTGGCAGTAACCACAACCTGTTTATGGAGCCTCCCTGCCCTTGCTATTGGCATGGTTTCACCTCAGTCCATCTGCAAAGATCACCCTTTTGCAAGAATATCCTTAGATTCTCTGCCGCTCCTATTCATTGAGTGGTAGCTGCCTCCACACATTCTTAATAAATCAGATAATTTAGAAACTGTGGGTTGACTTGCAGTGTCCCATGAACACAGTCCTGTCTTTGTGCTGCTCCTTACAGAAATCCGTAAGACCCCTTATTGGATCATATTAACTGAAAACCATAACATCTGCTTTTTTGCAGGTTCTCCAGCTGGGATCTGATATTCTTCCTCAGTACAAGCAAGAAGCTCCAAAGACTCCACCACACATTATACTACACTATTGTGCTTTTAAGACCACTTGGGACTGGGTCATCTTAATTCTAACCTTCTACACAGCAATTATGGTTCCATATAATGTCTCCTTCAAGACAAAACAGAACAACATTGCCTGGCTTGTGCTGGACAGTGTCGTGGACGTTATTTTTCTGGTTGACATTGTTTTGAACTTTCATACAACCTTTGTTGGCCCTGGTGGTGAGGTTATATCTGATCCCAAACTCATAAGGATGAACTACCTGAAAACGTGGTTTGTGATTGATCTTCTGTCCTGTTTACCGTATGACATCATCAATGCCTTTGAGAATGTGGATGAGGTAAGTGATTGTAGTCGGCCTCAAAAGGATTGTTTTGATTAGGAATTCATTTAGGAGCATGCTCCCAGGCATCTGGCAGCAATAAGAGGCAACTGAAGCTGTGTGCAAATACACAGGGAAGGCCTTAAACTGCTGGGCTTCATGTATGTGGCGTTCCCGTGTTGGAGAAGAGGTGTCTTATGACTTCAGTACCATGTCTGGATATGTACATTAATGGATGTGGGTTTTAGAATCACTTGCTCATCATCCAAAAGCATTGTTACACGTCCATGTCAAATTGGACCATTTGGGATGTCTCCCTGCCACAGCCTCGCTTTCCAGCTCAGATCCAGTGATTGCCTTCAAGCAGTCCTAACCCATTGCGGGGCAGAGTAGTATGGCCTGACATAAATAATCAAAACTCTCTATCTGCTCTGGCTGAAGCTGGTGGCAAATTTGCTACTGATTTATCTGAAAGTAGAGAATGCCTCTCAATAAGCATTTTTAAAATCCTGCCCTAGGATTACTTTTTTTTTTTTTTTTGGTGTGATGTCTTTTTAAATGTCTGATTGAGAGGGAGATTAATCTCCGTTTTTTTAAACAGTTCTTGTGCTACTGCTGGAATTTTAGGAACGGTTTGAGGAGATAGAACATAAATATCTTAAATGGACACTGAATTAGAGCTTTTTAACTGCTAAATGTATTAACATTTACGAAATTGAGCTTGCAGGCTAAGATAATAGAGAAGACAAGCAATAACTACGACAAATAATGCACGCACAAGTCAGTGTAGAGAAAATTTGTTATTAAAATGCAACTATAATGGCATTAGGACTTGTTTTATTTTTTTACTAGAGCCTTTTATCTTCAGGGCCACAGGCAGATGAAAAAACCTCTGTTCATTTTTAAACATTTTAACAGTTTTTTCCTAGAACAACTTTGAGCGTAGTTTGGTGGTTGTTTTTTTTTTTTTTATAAATTCTCAAATTCTGCAGTTATAGATCCTCACTATATAAAATCTACATTCTTACTTTTTAATACAGACTTTGGTACAGATTTTGTAGAGCTCCCTTAAAATTCCATCCTTGTCTCTGTGCCCAGTACCATTTTTTGACATTGTTCCATTTTATTTATAGCAAATGTGACAGAAGTGATAATACTTGCAGCTTAAATTCAAGATCATATGAGGGTTGCCCGTCTGGAAGCAGGTTGTGGAGTCAGGCTGTGTAAGGAGGTGGTATTATCAAGGTTGTAAATACAATACAGATTTTTAAGAGAAGCAATTTCAGACTAAGCGGAACCTGATTTTTATAAAAATGCAGCGTTATCTTCATATTTTTGTGCTTTAATATGTAAAACAAACAGAAAATTTCTGTGCCCAAGCAGCACAGATTTAAATGATTACAGATTTAACCTCTTTCTCTATCATACAGATGGGAAATAAACCATTTGCAATATTTTTGACAGTGAAAAGAATCAATGGCATAGTGCATTATAATTGGGGCACACTTAAAGTGGCAAACTTTAACCAAGATGTAATAAATATAGCAAGGTATCATGAGCTCCAGCGATCCTAGATCTGCTATCATTTTCCTCCAAACAAATGAAATATCAACTCCTTTTTTAATAAGAGAAGCAACAGTAACATTTCTTTCTCGTGAAATGGTATGTTACGGCCCTGGAGCCTCCAGCAGACATTGGAATATAACTGCTGATGTACTTGATTTCATGCCCCTCCAAACGCGGTTTTCCCTAGTGCCTGAAAAGAATTGAAGTGATTTTGAAAACAGGTGTGTAAACAGTCATTCTTTCTTCCTTGGCTCTATGCTTTCCCTTTTCTCTGTATTTCAGGGGAGATTTGTGGTTGTTGTTGTTGTTTGATATGTCTTCATTTGTGACAGCTAAGTTTTTTGAGATGGTCGATATATTCTGTTTGGTTGTAGTTATTAATGCTCTTTATCTTCATTTGGTTCTTAACATTTATTTTAACTGGTACTTCTTTTCTGGGATTTAACTTTTTGGACTGCTAACAGCAGTGTGATCAAACACTGTTCATAGGTAAAGAATAAGTAAAACGATATGCTTAATTTGGAAGAAATATTCTGATTGATTAAAAGGAGAGTATTTTTCATTAGAAGGTGAGTGTTTCCTTCTTAAGGCAAGTAGGAGAGAGAAGAGTTCTTTTAGCTCTTAATTTTGGTAGGTTTTAGCTCTTTGTCTTGGCCATGGGTATTGGATAAGGGCGTTTGTCTTTAGCATTGAAGTTGGTGATTGTGGCATTTCAGAAGAAGTTAACAGAAAAACAGAGCTTAGGGGTTAAGACCTTGGGGCAGGTCCTGGTGTTATTTAAGTTCTTGGTCTGGTGGCCAAGCATGGACCCAAATCAGAGTGAATAGTGCTAAAAGCCAGATGAGTAAAAATTACTTTCCAAATTTCCCTTTTGTGTCCCTCCTCCATCCCTCCTTTTCCACATCAAATGCACTTTTGTCAGTTGTTAAGGAGCTAAAGTAGAGGGAGACACAATTGCAGGCAGTTTCTTTTCCTCCCTATGGGCAGGTCTTCCATGCAGAAAGAAGGATACAGCCAAGGAAGTGTAGTTTGTGTCTCTCTCTTGTAGATGTAGACTACTGTATGTGATATAGGTGCTTGAAGGTTCTCATGCAGAGGCTGCTGAGTCATTGTATAAGATGCCTTAATGCACTTGAGTGCTACTTTATAATGTCAGAATTAAGGAGATAAATCGAAAGATTAAAAAAAAAGCGATTTGGGAAAAGGAAATGTGAGTTTTCTCACTGAGGGTTGGAGTTCTTCAAATGCAGTCAGTCTTGGCCGGAGTAGGAACAGTGTCATTTCCATCATGGACAATATTAGGCCGAGGCTGGAGTCTTGTGAAATTCCCACCCGAGGCAAACATGATCGCAAATCAAAGTTATTTTGTTGTTGGGTTGATGTAGAGCCTCAGTAGAAGGATATGATGAAAAGGATTATGACACATATGTTGAGAATTGGGGAGGATTAAGATGATTTGAGGCAGAATTAGAGGTGTAGGTTTCCATGTCTGGAGTTACAGTGCCAAGCTGTTACAGTCAGCCCAGGGGGATTTTGATGTATGACGAGGAGGGGGAAAGGTAAGATAATGAGAGAGAGACATATACCTTGCACAGCAGAGAGTGATCTAAATTGATGTGATGGATGAGGAATTAAGTGGCTAAGTGGTATTGAAAGGGTAGGAAAACAAGGTAAAATGGGCCAGAGAAAAATGAACTGAGAGAGAGGAAAGTGGAATCCTTAGTGGGATAGGTACTTTATTTAAGAAAATTGGTAGGATGATAGTCCTAGAAATCAGAAAAATGCATGGCATCTTTTCTAATTGGGAAGCATTACTTGCACTGAATAGATTATGGCTAAACCAAAGCCATACAGAAGACCTTTCATGCTCACAGTCTCTGAAACGAGGTTGATTTATTCTTTTTTAAAGTAGAAGAGTTCTCTACAACTTAAGATTTAGTCCAAAAGTACATGTCTGTCTATCTCTTCTTTTAGATTAAAAAAAAAAAAGAAAAAAAGTTTGGAGTAATGGGAGATACAGTGTTTGGATCCCAAAGATTTTGGTCACCTGAAGTTCCTATTGTTATTAGGCTGTAAGTTTGATTTTTATCTTAAGAGTTCCATGTCACTTGTAGTGATTCTAATTTTTTCCCTGAGTACTTAGCTGTATGTAACAACTTTTTCCATTAGTGTATGCACTGTCACTTGTTTTTCTAAAATCATGACTCCCTACTTTTGAAGCTAGAGAATTATGTTACCTTAAGGCTTAGCCTTTGTATGTGTTCTGCCTACTAGAGAGAGGTAAATATCCAACCTCTGTCCGTCTGGGCTACCAAAAGGTTGTTTGTAGCATGGGTAACCCTTGATTCCATATAAGTACACCATTATCAGAGTCACACTGGGCTGAAATTGTCAGCAGATGGGTTTACAGTGTGCCTGGGGACGCTGATCTCATTGCTTGTTCAGATATGGTCAAACCATTCTACAACTCCCTTTGGGACCAAATGCACGGATTTACATCCCAGGGAAACCAGGATGTTGTGCAGGTGCTTGGCTCTTGTCTCCACATGGAGCCATGCAATTGGGAGAGTACCTGGAGCTGGAAGGACCTCAGGTACCCACACTCAGGTACAGGCATGCTGATACAGGGCTGCTGAGGGCTCTGTTTGACTATTTAGAGAAATACTGGTGTCTTTTTTTTTTTTTTTTTTTCTTTTCTGGGATTTTTCACTGAGATACGTGAATTTCTGAGTTTGTAATGAAACAAAACCTAGAAGCTTGATCTCATCTCTGCCAGAAACATGGCCCTAAAATGATATGGCCCGTATTGCCATGTAAGAGTGGGACCAGATGTCAGGATAGTACATACAGATAGCCAAATAGATGGTTTTCAAATGAGTTGTATAAAAGATCATCCTTTCTGCAAAAATTAGTTTTCATGAGCCAATGGCTGGAAGTGAAAGCAGGTAAATTTAAATGACAGAAAACTCTGAAGTTCTATGTCTATTGTTTAATAATGTAAGACTACATGACCCAGTGGCCTTTAAAATTTAGGGATCTGTGCAGGACATATTAAGGCATGGAATCCTTGTAATTGTAATCTTTTAATTACTATTATCGATCTCTTTTAGTAGTGGCAGAAAGTTTTTGCATTATTGCAATTAATAGCAACTAAAATAGCGACGTCTGTAAATTGAAAGCAAATAAAAGCTGATACAACTAGTTTAGCCATATTCCCAGCTGCGGTGCTTTACTGCAAACATTCCCTTTATGAGAGATATTTGAAGAAGGGTTTTAGGGACCCCAGTCTGAGTGTCTTATGCAAGGTGAAGATAAATTGGTGTGTTTCAAGAATGCGGCTTTGACTCTGAAATATTTTATGGCTAGCTACCTTTCTTTAATCTAGGTGGCTGACATGGAGAAAATAATTCCCAGAACTAAATCCCTGCTGCAGCCAAGTGTTAAACTGTGATGAAAACTCCTAGCAACATAACGACAGAAGCGCTAGGCCTGGGACCTGGCATTTTCCCCTTTGTTATGCAGTTGGAAGGCAATTAAATGTGAAGAATATTGTCATCCTGTTGTAGTGTGCAGAAAACTGCAATATAATAATACAATGGCCTGGTTACAGTCTACAAATATAAATGTATCCACCTTAAGCGTATATTATATAGATCGTCGACCATATTCACCCCTGTCACTTATTCACCCTTATTGCACTTAGCTGCAGATAACTCTCTTAGCTTTTATTCAAGCTAAGGTTTTATTCAAATTCTGCCAGTGTTTAATTGCCAGCTTTTTTAATGCTATACAAGGCCTGGGATATTTCTGCAGGTTCCCTCGTGGAGACACATTAACGTCATCTTGATGTGAGGGGCAACTTGTGAAGGATGGGCCTGAACCAGAGTCGATGCACAGGGTGGTGGCAGGGCAGGCAGGGTCATCCCATGAGATGGATGTGACCTGGTAGCCTTGTGCTGCACCGCTCTGATGCGGATTATGGCATACGGAACTTTAATTATAGGTCTCAGTGGTCTGTCTTTCCCCTTGCCCCCCCTTTTTTTTTTTTTAGATGTCCTGTATATGTTACTGGGAAGCAGATGTTGGGCACAAGCCATTTAAATCAAATCTTTAGTCAGAGCCGCATTAAGTGATGCAAAGTCCAGTTGGGGCAAATTGTGTGTGGAGCTTCCCGTGAAAGAGAAGCTTGAGTCCTGCCTGATCCCTTTGCTCACAAAGGAGGGGAAGGCTTACAAAGGAGACGAGGCAATTGAAATAATCCGGTCAGATGCTCACTGACATAACGTTGATGGGAGTATCGCAAATCCACGTTATTGAGATGGCTGTAGTCAGCCGTCAATGGGAGGAAAAGAGTCGCAGGCTTAGGGTTGGGCAGTTGCTCTGCACAAAATGGAGCCAAGGTACAGCCCTGGTGAAACGAACTGCATGGCTAACATCAAAATTAGCAACGTTTTACTAGCAAGGCAGCCGTGTAACTTGGTGTGAGTCTATTTTCTTCAAGACTGGGTTGGTGTTACGTCTACCCCTTGGCGTCAGGTGTATGTGTAGTTCCAGAAATACTTGTAGAAGCATTGCAACTCAGGTTACTCGCTCCAGATATTCTTTTTTTCATTCCTATATTAGCATAGGGAATGTGTAGTCTGTTGCTGGCATTAAATATCAGCTAAATTCAGTATCCTGCTCAGAGGCTATCCCAACCGACGTGACAGACCTTCCTCTCCTTCCCATTTCATCCTCCATCCACCTTCCCTAAGTAAGTGAAAATTATCAGATTTTATCATATCATCCTCTTTTTTCCCCAGTTGGGCACACTGATGCACTAACAAATAAATAGTGCAAGACGCCACATTTCCTTTAACTTGAGTCTAGAAGAAATATTTTGAAATTGCCCTTCTTTTTATAGCCTCAGTTATTCACTCTTTGAAACGTATTGCATTGTGTAGTTGTGCCATAAACAATTCACTTGAAGTTTATTTATAATGTTATAGCTTATTGACATTTGTGTTAGGGGGGAAAAAAAAGAAAAGTTCCCCCATCCTCCTGGAAAAAAAAGATAAATCTCACGCAATAAATTTGGAGGTGCTTTCAGAGACTGTATGAGAAAACCTACTTGCTTTCATTCTGTTGTAAGGACTCAATTTTGTGCTCGCTGCAGTCACTACTCCCATTGCTACCGGTGTTGCAGGGTCAAGTATTGTATGGGCTATGCTTGTATCTGGACCCAGGATCTAGATAGCTTGCGCAGAAGCAAAGCCCCCTACTCCCATGTTGATTTACATAATTGAATGCAACCCTAAATTCAGTTCCTAAAGCAGTGATAAATCAGCAATGCTGCTTTTTTATTTTTCTTATTCCAGCATTTGGATTTGTAACCATGCTACTTTATTAGTTAATTGTTTACCTAAAAAGAAGGGTTTCTGAGATATGTTGGAAGATTTATTTTAACATTAACCCCAGTAAAGACGCATTAAGAAGCTAACCAGGGATTTTAGAGCTAAGCTCTATTTAAGTAGCTAAGCTCAAAAATTTCTTTTGGGAATGATTTGCTGGTTAAATTTCAGACAGCCTATACGTCCTCCTGGATACTTTTCCTGCACTGTATCTTCTGGATATGTGCCTGCAGGCTCACTTGCTCGTGTTGGCAAGACTCATCATTTCAGTTTCTCCTAAAATCTGTAGGCACTTTGTTTTCTTTTACATTGTGTACCATCATGTAACAACTGCTCGGTGAAGATTGCCCAAGGTTTACAAAAATGGTGCGTTTTTCACTGCTTCAATGCCAAATGCTGAGCTATACCTTGACTTTACGGAATCAGCCAAGTGATTCGTTTGGGTGAATTTTTTTTGTGTATAATTACTTCTGGTGTGGGAAAGGTAATGAAAGTTTTGCCCATGCTTCTTTAAATAAAGTATTTGGACTGTATTTCAAAATGTACTAAGCACCGGATTCATCGGATGAAACACAGGGCCAGGCATAGTCCTCAAGGAGATACAGGCACATTCAGAGTACAGCTCCTCATGTTCTAAGATGCATCTCCAAAACAGGTCTGAAGAGTCACCTGCGCTAAAATGTCTGTTTCTCACCATTGACTGTAATGACACGCTAGCGTGACTAGCTCAGATGCAGACCTCTCCACGGTATGGTTTAGGCTGACGTGAGATGCATCCGTCCCCTTGAGACTGTATTTGCCTCACTTCAACTTTTCAAAGGAAAAAAATAAAAGCAGAAAAAAATAGCAGGGGTAAAACTCACAGGAACCTTTTGAGTCACTGAGCTTTGGTGGGCAGGTTCATCGTATCATCCTTACCATAAACTGGTCAAAATCCGCCTTAACTCACGGTGTCTGCCAATCTGTCTTGATTTGCAGTCTGCCTATTTGTCCCTGTGCCAGCCTCCTTGGTTAAATATTTCTTTTCCTTCCCTCATGTTTATCTCCTCAATGTGCTTAGAAAGAACAGTTATCCCCCCACTCCCCTGCATAAACACACCTGTTTCCCTTTTCTTAATCTAAGCAAACTGATCTTGTCTGGAAACCTCATTTGTGAAATTTTATGAAAATTTTCTTGGCCATTCCAGCTGCCTCTCTCTGCACAGTTAAGTTTGAATACATGTTTAGGGCAGAGATGTATGCATTACTCCAGGCGGAGAATTCATCTTTGCTTTGTAATTGGGGTTTGGCTTTTCCTCTGGATGGTGGAAACACTCAACTGGTCCATCCTGGAACTGGATTAACCTCTTCTGTGAGTGTAACCCGCTGATTGCTCTGAGTCACTATGGGATTAATCCATATATCCAAATAGTTCTTTTTCTCAGTAATCTTCAGCTAAAAATCTTAATAGTTGTAGAATTTTTTGTTAATTTGTCCGGTAATGGATACCCCAAAACTCTGTATTGTTAAGCTTTATCAAAATTTCCTTTATTCCCACCCCATTATTCTTTGCCCTGACAGTGTATTCCAAAGGTGTGCCATCAGCAGATTTTGTGACCGTATAATCTTTCTCCTTACTTCTCTAAGAAACCAACGAAATCACCGAGAGTCGCCACTTGTAACCCTTGCTAGGTTTCCTTTTAATGGTCTCTGTTTTCACAAGTTCCTCAGTCACCTTACACCTCTCAATTGTGGTCCATTTTCTCTGTGTTTCCTAATAATTTTGCACTTTGTGTTACTGAAATACTGTATTTCTTTTGTTTGGAAAATGAGGTGTGTTAACAGAGAAAGCTATCAGGAAATCCTGGCTGGATGCCAGCTAACCTAAGCTTAGCAAGCCTATTGCTACACTGATTGCATTTTGATTTATCTCAATGTTTCTAATTACTCTTTCCCTTAATATTTGTTCAGGTAATGTATGTGTTTATTTCCTTCCTCCTTGATGCATTGGCTCTTCTGGAAAACATCAACATCATCTTTGAAAACTAAAGCTGAGAATTAATTTAATTTTTAGCCCAAGCCTGGATTATTTTTACTTCATTGCACCTTGATTACTTTTGTTGTTCTTTTTTTTCATTTATGAATGTGAAGAATCTTTGGGTATTTGTTTTAATGTTCTCTACACGGAAGAGTTTGTCCTGACATGCGGCAATTCTTGCTTTATCCCTATTCTTTTTACCCTCTAAGGAGTAGCTTTCTGTTGATTATTTTTTTATTTCTTATATACTGTCAGTTCTCTGTTTCTGTTTTCTTCCATTGGGTGATTATTTACACATTTATAACTGATGCCCGGCTTTAAAAGTTTTTCCCCTTCTTTGAGGTACAATGTCTGGATGTTTTGTACCTTTTGACCTAAGGATATTCCAGATGTCCTCTGCTGCCATGCGTGTGGCTTTCCTATCTCTCACAGCCAGTTGTCTTCACTTATTAGTGTCTATAGTTCAATATACTCTCATTTATAATTTACCAGCTCTTGCCCTTCTGAGATGAAGAACCCCAGTCCAGTTTACTTTGTGATTGTTCATTTTTAATGAACTGATTCAATTCCTTCTTCAAGCCAATGGGGACTTCTGCAAAATCCTATCAGTCAGAACCAAATGTAGTGCAGCATCACTTTCTGTGGAGTAATTGGCTATTCAATGAAGAAATAAGCCTGCTATTGCATCTGCAGAAAATCTCAGCCTACTGTTATTAATAGCATTTATTCTCCAAGCTCATATCGAGAAAGATAAGTCTCACATTGTGAGGCAGTGCTCCGTAATATCTATCTCTGTAATAACATAATACAGGTTTGGATGCTGCCCAGATCCGAGCTATCCAGATTTCTAAGGATGGGTTTAATTTCTCCTCCCGTAAGCTGTGTAAGTGATAGGCTTCCGCTCCTTTGTATTCAGTGGGAGGGGAGAGAGAGCTCCAAGAGGTGATTCATCGCATCCCCAGCTGTCTGAGATGGATTGGGTGAATCGCTCTTCTGACATCCCTCTCTCTTCACTCACCAGGGAGGAAAGCCGGACAATTCACATAGAGACTGGAAGGCTGGCCGTAAGGTTGTAGCATTATGTGAGGTGAATACCACCCCAGGAGGATGGTTAGAGCTCAGTCATGGTGTGGCGGTGGCTTGTGCAGGTCTGCTCAAGCTCAATTTACATGAAACCATTTTGCTCTTGCACTGATTTAAAGAGCTCAGCCTGGGCTGCAAACTCCTCAGAGGATTTGATCACTTTAATGGCTAGTTTTGCTGAATTAAGGCTGCTGTAATTGCTTGCGTCTAGCAACTGTAAGCATATTAGCTTAAATTTAGCTTACGAAGATCTGTATATACCGCAGTCACACCTTTGACTGCAGTGGCAATGTGCCCTACAGCATTTCATAGAAAGGATCCCAGCTCTGGTTCTTGGCCACACCATAAATTCTTCAAAACCACAATGTGCTGAACATCAAAACATAGTGAAAAGCTCTTCTTATTTTTCCTCTGACCTTTTCCAAGACAATGGTTTCTGTTAAATGATGCAGTACCAATGCCCGTTTTCAGAGCCGGAAGGATTTCAGTTTTAGAACACATTTAAAATGTATGTTTCATTTTTTTGTTGCGGTTGCATATGTGCCCACAGCTAACAACAAATAAATAAAAAACCATGGAGTGAAATCTAATTGAAAAAGTGCCTAGAGTTAAAAACACATTGTTCCCTAATAGAAAAAAAAAATATAAGCACAAATTTACCATTTCAGCATACTGGGATTTAATTTTGAGGTTAAGCAGATTTTAATATATTTATATGGTAGAAAATAATGGCTGGTTTTGGTTCTATTTTACTTTTTTAAACATTTTTGCAATGATTTCCTACTGCAGAAAAGACTTATTAGATTAGCAAGTAACCAGCTGATTAAATCTTTTATGTCGTTTACAAAGAGGGAGCTCTGCTATTCTGTTGCTCCTTTAGTGTAGAACGGACTCCACTCTCTCCTTCCTGGTTTAGGAGGACATCTCTGGCACTCACACTAACTTGAATGATTTGCTGCACTTGTTAACCTTCATTTTCCTTTGGTGACAGCGTTCCCTTTATCCTCTTGCATGTTTGGCTGTCGACCCCTGTATAACATGACTTTGATAGCTTCATCCTTTCTATTGCCTGGCTTATCAGGGATTCATTAAGCGCAAGAGAACTGAGCTCCCTGTTCTTGCTTGAGGTGAAGAGGTCTGTTCCCACGGCGTGCATCGCAATTGCCAGGAAACCTCTTTCTCAGCCTTGTGGTCAGAAGAGTTTAGCCAGATGCAGATACACAGCTTAGACACTTCTTTCATCCTGGAATACTGAAGTTTGACAATGTGGTAACATCGAGGGGCTGAAGTGACAAGATTCAGGTAATTTTAATAGGAAGGAGTGATCCCTCTGCATTTCAGACTGAGTGCTGTCAGTCATCACTTGTGCCTCCACTATCAAACTGAATTTCCTTTCTTAGTATACCAAGAGAATTTGAGAACACAGACTTTGCAAGGTGCTTATGTCAAAAAACTTGGGCTTTGTTTAATCATGAATGGCTAATTTAATTCCAAAGTTGAACATCCATTCCTCAAAAATGTCTTTCTGGATAACTTTTATCATGGCGTCAGCTATCTGATTAATAGAAATGGTGGTGCAAAAGGGGCTGGTTCAGAGCTACTGCATGTGTCCTCTCCTGGTCTAGTGGCCTTAAAAGTCACTGGGAGAGTCTCCTGTGACTCACAGTTGTAACACTGAAGTCAATGATGTATATCAGAACGGAATTTGGTTCGAAACTTGACACACAAAATGCAATTCTGGAGTAGGTGGTTTTTCAGTTAAAAGATTTCTACAGCTGAGATGATTGAAGAGGAGCAATCCTCATCTGATTAAGGCATGATCAAATGAGTTACACAAAACCTCAAGGGGCAGGATTGGATGGTTTGTAAGATAATGAGGTATTCTCAGTCAGAGAGCACAGACCAACAGATATTACAGACAATTGGCCCGCCTGACTAAATACGGCAATAGAGTAACAAATGCTCCTCCCAGAAGGTTGGATCCTCAGTATTAAAAACGTGCGTTACTTACATGATGCTAGTGCCAGATGGGATTACCTGCTCTATTCAAGGTTTCTAATCACCTCTCTGTTCCTTGCGTGCTGAGGTTACTTCAGGTAGAGCAGATGCTCATCCTTTAGTAGAAGGGTTTACAAATATTCATTACGGAGCACAAATGCAGTTAAAAGAAAAATTAAATTAAAGGCAGCCAGCAATCAGTTGCGTTTAGAATGCTGAATTTCTGAATAGCCCAAACTTAATTCAAGGCAGTTAGTCTTTCACATTAATATCCACCAAAGAGATCACTGCTGAATCTTAGGCAGAGCTTTGTGTATTAACAATTGTGCTTTACTGTCAAGCAAGTTTTAAGTATAAAGGTACCAGCTCGACCCAACCAGTACTTAAACAGTGCAATGCATCACGTGTTAATTTAGTACGTGGTTAATTGCACTTTCCTAGGTAGTGTTTTATGGACTAGGCTTTTAAATCTTCCAATATTGTCTTTATATTTTGCAAGATTAGACAGGAAATGGGAATGCTCAATAAATAAATCTGGGATTTTTTGGCCTTAAAGTAGTGGGTCAAACTGAACTGGCTTTAAGACTTAGAGTGAAATTTACTTAAATGAATTACTCTTTGGAAAGAATACATTTCAATGTCGGCTAAAATGACACATTTCTCTTTGTTTTATGCATAAGAGATGCGATTGTTATCTGTGCTTAGGAAAAAAAAATAATCACAGTGCAAACTTTCTCCCAGACTTTTAAATAAATGCTGTCCTTTTATATTAGTTGTACAACTGCTAAGCTGTCCTTGTAACTTACAGAGATGATGTAATATGGATGGAGGATGGAATGTCAGACTGTAAACTCTCCTGATCAAGGGCTGACTTTTGGTTTGGGTTTGTGCAGTAGAAGGTGCAGTGTCAGCCTTGCCACTGGGGTGAACTTAAGCTACTGCGTGCAAAAAGGGGACTCCCAAGTTTAGATTCCAGGTCTCTTAACTCCTTTCCTAGCTTTAATCTTGGTAATGAACAGCTACTCTTTAAGTAAAGTGGAAATAATGTGTATCTCCTTGACCAACACAATAGGACCCGATCCTACAAAAAACCATGCTGTTTTCTCCCTCTGATTTCACAGCAAGTTGTAAACTTTCAGAATTAGGGTTGATTCGCCGAAACACACTGAAGATTAATTTCGTGAAATACACTTTGAAACTACTCTGTAGTTTTCTTTTTTAATGTAGATACTGTTTCTGTGGGGTGTGACCCTCATTCAGCAGTCCATTGACCCCAGTCCTTTGTGTAATGAACATTGTAAGGGGCTTCCCAGTTTACTGGACAGGTTGGCTGTTCGGAGTGCCTCACAGACATATAACCCAAAGCCAATAAGTAGATATACGTTTAGATGGAAAGAAGAATGATAAACTAGATCCGTGTCCTGTGTAAATGCAAAATACAGAAATCAAAATGGGAAAATTCCACTTCCCCCCATGGTATTAGTCATCATGAGAGCTTGAATGCAAATATAGAACTTCAATTTATTAAGGATTTGGGGATCTGAAACAAATTCCAACAGGATTTGAAAAACATACAAGAACTTTGTCGAACAGATTACATCTAGAAATACCAGATGTATGTTACCCTTCAAACGTTAGTTGTGAAAAGAAACAGAGGTGCAAAAGAGATGAATGTTTTTTTGGTATGGAAAACTCCAGAAACTCTAGTCTTTTACTGTTTTATAATATAATTAGCCAGTGTTTTGACTAGACTGATTTGATAATGATGCATAGAAAAGGGCAATTTAGTCTTGGCACAGTAACTAGGAATGTTTGCCTCATTGCTTTCTATGTCTTAATTTCTACTTTAAATTAAATGTCTTCAGCTTCTGAATGTTTTATATTAGAAACCTTCCTTTACAAACCTTCTATTTTGAGCCACTAATTAATTTAATGCACGAGTTAGGTATATCATGGGATTGCAATAGATCAGGAACATATTTTTCTTCTCTTTTTGCATCTATAAACTCTATTAAAATACATGCAAACCATTTGTGCATTGAGGAGGACATACACATTTCTTGTTCCCTCTCAGATGTTTCTATTAACTTTTTGATGGTCCCTGTGCTTCTATTCCCTAAGTAATTGTACTTCCATTTATTTGTACTTCATTTATCTTGCGTGAAAAAAAAACACAGCAGAAATACTTGCTTTAGGAAAGTATCTGCAATGTCTGTTGACTGGAAAGGAAGTTAACCCTATATGCAAAGGCACGTGGTTTTCTTGCTAGTGCCTTGTGGTCTTTATTACCCTCACTCAGAAAGGTGACGTGCCCACAGTTGTTAGTTCCATGTTCAGTCAGTGAGGCTTCTTATAAATAACAAAATATCCAGAGTTACATTAGCTGCGGTGAAGGATAATATGCGGTGGAGATTGTTGGGCTAGAGGAAGTTACACAGGTACTCTCTGGTGGAAGAGAGGAACAACAGGCTGATTTCTCTGTAGTCACCCATTGCAATTACTTTCTGACGTTTCTCTTGAGCATCTTAATGCTGAGGGTTGTTGAAGTAGGTTGACCCCCGTTTTGGCCAGAATAGCAATCCTCTGCTTGGATTTAATAGAATACTGTTCTCTGAGAAGATTTGAGAAGACTCCACTTGGATGGTGTAGTTCTGTCTGTGACTGCATTTCCACCATGTTTGACCTCCTTGAGGTCAAAGCAGAATCTCCCATTTACTTCAAACTGGCAAAGTATTGAATCACTCCTTTTTGTAATAAACATGCCATTTCTCACTTTGGATTCCACAGAACTATTCTGTTACTTGGCAAAACTGAGCTTGAACGAAGTAATTTGTCCAGCAAACGTGGATAACTTGAGTGCCAAACTTGATTTACCTTGATGAGGACAAACGTAACGGAGGGAGAGGAGGGTTTGGTCTTGTATTCTGTCATCTGAGGCATGGAAAAAAAAATGTATAGAAAGATTTAAAGCAGATGCAGGAATCGCTGTACAGCCTTTTCTGCTAACCAGCAGGATATTTCAGATGAAATAATGATTTTTATTCTTTTCTAGGGGATCAGTAGCCTCTTCAGTTCCTTAAAAGTGGTGCGTCTTCTACGACTCGGTCGAGTTGCCAGGAAGTTGGACCATTATCTGGAATATGGTGCTGCTGTACTGGTGCTGTTGGTGTGTGTGTTTGGACTGGTGGCCCACTGGCTAGCCTGCATATGGTACAGCATCGGGGACTATGAAGTTATAGATGAAGTCACTAATACAATCAAAACAGATAGCTGGCTCTACCAGTTGGCACTGAGTATCGGGACACCATATCGATATAACACCACTGGCTCAGGGCAGTGGGAAGGAGGACCCAGTAAAGACTCCTTGTACATATCCTCTCTCTACTTTACCATGACAAGCCTTACAACGATAGGATTTGGAAACATAGCACCAACCACTGACGGAGAGAAGATCTTTTCGGTGGCCATGATGATGGTTGGCTGTAAGTAGAATTTGATTTTATTGTGTTTAAGCAAAAAGTAGTTTTGTAGCTAGTATGACGGTTGCATAGCACGCTTGCTGTACGCTTTCTTGACATCCTAAAAAATCCGAAGTGCCTGTAAATAATCATGAAATGAACTTGGAATTATTGAAAACGGGAATTGAAATTGTGTAGTTGCTGTAGCTTTTAAATTGCTTGCGAGACTAAGTGTAGTACATCCATAAGTGTGCCTGATGACAATTTTATATTGAGTTCAGGGCCTTTTCTCTACGCTTTACAGAGAGCTTTGATTGTGTTTGAAAGGTCTTGGCTGGAATTTGGTTAAAAGTTACAGTGTATATTCACATTCAAGTAGTCTGACTGAGTTTTGCTTATAAACTTGTACAGGCTTGGAAACGTTTGAAGTGGTTTTAGCCAATTCTTGAAACATTTAGTGGTTCCATAAAGTGATTGTGTACTTCATGGTACTGGTTTGACTTACAAGAAGTTCTGATTTTATCTCCTGAATGTGGTGACCTTTGTCACCAGCAAAGCTAGAAGCAAAGGAAATTGTAGGACATTATATTGCACCTTTTCTCTGCTTCCTGCTGTTTCACAGCGCCGCTGAAACAGTCTAAAACCAATAGCGGTAAGGCACGTTTCTGATTTCACGCGCTGCCAAGGTTAGACCCCCGAGCAGCTCTCCAGGTTAACAAAAATCCTCACAATGTAGTAAAGACTGTTGAAAATGTTCATGTGATTTGGGAGAAATATTTTTCTGTTAAACAAATAATTCTTGGTATTTCTATGATGCCTTCTGTTTTCTGAGCTCCATACAAACACTAAGCAATTATGTAACAAGAGAGCAAACAAAACCTTTTGAAAATAAGATCTGCATAACCTCTCTGATAATTATCTCGGCTAACACTTTGAGCTCATCTCACAGAAACACTGAACTATAAAAAGGAAGTTTTCTTGCTATAGTCTTTCTAGATCTTTAGAAGATTAAAGCCATTTGTTTGGAGATTTTTAATGCTTTTTAAAAGAAGAGGTTGCAGTTTTAGGACTCTGCTTGCAGCGTGGTGCAATGAAATTTCTGCTGAACAGCATCTTTACATGATGGGTTGATGTGTTTCGAAACATTTTGAAGTCCATAAAAAGCAAATGCCCAAGCTAGTGCATTAATGAGCTATTGCAGCTAGGCCGTAGAAAACCTGTAGGTGTTGATAGGCCATTTGTTGAAGCTGCTTACTGGTATTTACAGAAGGCTGAGGATTTGGAGAATAAAGTGGATGTAGAACATTTTAAATATTGTAATATTTACTTCCCTTGTCTTTTGTGGGCACTTCTGTTGCCTGCAGGGGAGGGTCCCACAGAAGGAAATAAGCAGCCATGGTAAATGATTTAGGGTGGGGTGGAGCCATAAAACCATAATGAATAATGATAATAATATTGATAGCAATAACAAAATAAATTCCTGGCCTCAGTAAGTGAAAAGGAAACGGAGCTTGTAACCTGCTTTGTATTTGTTCTGGGTGGATTGTACTCTCGTGTTTTCATCTCTGAAACACACATTAAAGATGTGGAGTACACGTAGCAGTATAAAAGTTGACATTTACAACAATCTACGTAGGTGCCACTGGCTGATTAACAGTTTTCATAAGTGTTACTCAGAAAATTATTAAAGGTACATGTCAAATGTATAAGTGGTACCTGTAAGCTTAGTAGTTGGAAAACCATGAGTAGGTTTATAGGCTTTTGGGCAAAGTCAAAAGTAGAATCTATAATTTAAGAAGCATGGAAAAAGGACAGTTAAATTGCTTATTGCATAAAAATAGTGCCATCTCAATAAATGTGGCTTCTCTTGTGAGTCGGATGAGGAGCACTATGGCATCCAGGAAGGCTACAGACAGAAGAAACCTTCTTTTTAGATTATTTCCAAGTACAAAAATGCTCAGTTACGATCAAATGGTTGAATCTTTTGCAAATGTATCAATGAAGATTTGAAGATTTTTCAACTCATGCACATCAGTATGATAACTGCTTCTGAAATCTAAAGGAGTTGCTTGGTTGGTTGAATACTGGTTCGAAAAATATGCCGACTTCCAAATATATACTGGTCATGGGCTTTATACTTGCACTATTTGTGCAAAGAGATCAGATCTGCAGGATTGTATAAACGTGCTTCAGTGCCAGCTGCTGAAAACACGACAGTTGACACCAAAATGGGACAGGAAGGCACAACAAATAGCTGATGGAAAATGCAATTTCTCAGGCAATCAAAGTAGCCAGTGAGCTTGGGAAGAGGATTTGGCCCCAAGAAAAGGTGTAAAAAAGAACTGAAAATTAGTCAAGTTGCTTTCAAAGCAAGATGTTTCAGGGTTTGTTTTTTTTTTGAACAGTGTTTTGAGATAAACACTCAGCAAAATTCAATTACAGTTCAATCAATAAAGAACTCTGGTCCCTGAACTGACTCCTGTTACAAGCAGAGACAGACTGTGAAATACCTTTGGTAGTTTTCCTGAAGAAGTTTGCTAATACCAATAGTTGATATTGGCAGCGGCGTCTTTTCTAAGAGACTGTGCCAAATAAATGTCTCAAACTTAGCACTGGAATCGGAGATAGTAATTCATCACAACCCCAGCTGCCTACTCGTGCAAACTGCAGATATGAAAGAAAATCTTCACTGCGTTGTCAGCTAGCAGCGGCTTGTTCTGCAAGCCCCAAGTTTCCTATTCGCGCTGGCAAAGTTATCAGGACCCGGGAGGAGTATTTGGAGAGATTTGCAAATCCTTCTGGTGGGCAGGATTGCAAAATGGTGTACTTGTCAAAAATAGCCAAATTAAAATTCTGTAGCTGCTGATAAAGCATTGCTTGGTGCGGGGCGGTGGCGGGGGAAACCCAGATGAATGGGGATGCTTTTCAGTTTGATTGGCAGTTTGTCACTTGGTTGTTCACTGAGGACAGAATCAGGTGGGATGTTTAGACAGAAATACATCACCTGTCTTGCAGGAAAGGGAGATTTGAATAACTTAACCTCATCTTGTGGAGCTTACTTCAGATTTCATTTTGCCTCACTTGCTTTTTCTTGGTGTCCAGGGCTGTTCAGCAATATTTTTTCTGTTGCTTCCTGTCACTTGAAAAGCTAAAAATAGCAAACATAAAGCATCCTCTGACAAGGGAGCAAGGTTTTTACAAGGGTTAATGTCTAAATACCTATTCTGCATTTGCTGCCTAGAGTTGCTGAATATGCACTGAAAACCTGATTTTTGTAGCTCCTTTTGTGTTGATATAGGTCATTTCGTCCCCTCTCGGCACAGAACAGAACAAATAGATAGGTCCGTCGGATCCTTTGAATGGACCAGGAATTGTTTATCATTCAGGAAGGACCATTCTTGCAAACCTCCCGTTGTCTCCTCTCAGCTCACAGCCTCTGGCAAGAAACTTGGCCTCTGTTGCTGTGTGTTGCTGTAGCTCAGTCCACAGGCAGATTTTAGGCTTCTGCAGCGCAGCCGTGGACGTAGATGTAAAACTAACTGGTTTCGTGCCTTTCGCAAAAAGGAATGTATTAAAAAAGACGCCAGGAAGATACTTCTGGTTTGTCCACCATTACTATCTTGCGACTCAGCACAGCCAGGACTTCAGCGACCAGAAAGTCTGTAAAAGGGAAAAGGCGTTTTGGGGGAAGTGGAAATATGGCAGGGCAAAACAGTTTGCAGAATTCAGGAGAGAATTGTTGTTGAAGAAACAATTGTGAGTGTTTAAACGACAGGTTTGTGTAGTGCTGTATGCCTTCTTCCCTCCTGTGCTTCCACTGGGAGAAAAGTGGCCAGCTTTCCAGCTGGAAACTCAAAAGGTCTCTGATACGCTTCTGTACGCTGCTTCCGTAACCTGGAGCAACCGGTTTGCCCCCGTCCATGTGCAGGACACAGAGCAGATTGCAGGGTCTGTCTAGCCCCATAAACATGTCATTTACTTGAGTTTATTCGTTCAGCTGAGTGGGCCCAGCCCAACGCATACTTCATCTAATCAATAACAGAAATCCAGTACATACCACTGGTCGCTGACATGCTCTGATGGTCCTTGCTGCAAGGGAAGGTCGGAACAAGATACTGAAGGTCGGAGTGTCAATGAACATTAAATACTTCACTGTTTCTCAGGATGTGAAAGTCCCAGAAGAATCTCTTAGTCATCCATCGGTCCCCAGAGGAGCAGATAAAGAGTGCTTTGTTGTTCTTGCGTTAGGGAGATACTTGTATCTCATATACATAGCTTGCTTTGTCTTCTATTTACTTCCAGATTTATGGGGAGGTGGTTGTCGGGGAGATACTATTTTTTGATGACTGATTTTAAATTATGATGAAGACAGGCTTGTTAATTCAAATTGGTTTTGTGTATGAGCAGAAGGATTTGTGGTGATTGTACAAGGTACCTTGTCTCAAAAATTGGTCACTTCTGCCAGCTATTGGAGCAATTTCTAGACAGCTTCTTCCAAAACTCAGTTTTCTAATTTCATGGCTGGAGATGCAGACTTCTTGTTTTCATCTTAAAAATAACCGGGATGATGATTTACAGGCTGGAAAAGAAAACAGACGCGATTGCTGTCGTTTTGATCCCAAGTTGTTATTGTTCAGGGAGAGCTGATGAAGGAGAACGTGGGTGGGTTTCTCTTGATACCCTGCTCTGCTTATAATCTCACTAAACAGAGAGAATAGGACATGCTCTTTCCTATTGAGATCAGGTGAGGTGCTCTCCTCCTAGCCACTTCTGGTTCGAAAACCTCCGGTATCGGGCGAACGATGCTGAAAGGCTGGGTTGCCCCTTGCTGCTGCTCAGCTCTTGTTTTGGAGTTGTGACACGGACTGCCGCAGACTGTCAGTCATCTCACCCTCACCACTGATCTGCCAAAACCTAATTCATTATTCAAGCGGGTTCTCTCATTGTTCAAGTAACATTCGTCAGTTCCCTGCCAATATATGGTAGTTAGCCACTTGAGTGCTGTTTGTATGAATCATGGAGGTTTATCTAGTAAATTTGTTAAGCGGTGGCTAAGCCCACGCACTGACACAACAGTGTATAATTGTAGGAAAGCACTTGTCTGGCAGAATTCCAGACAAGCAATCCCAAGAGTCCATAGGATTTAATTTTTGATCCTGAGGAAAATGTATGTGTAAGATAGCACCTTCTAGCAAAAATCGTTGCCAGTAACATAGATTAAATCATGTTTTTCCCAGCAACAGATAGTAACGTGAGAAGGCCTTACCTCTGTAGGAATTCATAGGCTTGAGTGTTTAGCTATGTTGAAATCCAGCTCTGCTCTGAGGACGTCCTACAAAAGTCAGTCCTGTGTAAGGGCATATTTGTTTCCTGCAGAGATGTGGGAGCTGGGAGAGACACGGCTCTGCACCCCCGTCCAGGGGCCGCAGAAGGGTTTGACCTCTTCAGCAGCAGAGAACTTGTGCCAATTTTTGCACTGCTCCTTACAGTTTCTTAAAGCGTGGGTCAGTAGGGGGAAATGTATCTCTTTGAACAAAAGTGTGGCCCCACTGGCGAGCTCTTAATTGCTTCAGCCAAGTACAGGTGTAACCCCCAAACTGTGTTTGGCAAGTGGGGTGCAGGATGCTCTCACAGCAATCGGTGTGAAGTGGCTGGAGAGCTGGGTGGCAGCCTGCGGCCCCTGTAGCGATCCTGTGCAGGTTATTGCCGGGGTGGACTTCGCAGGGTTTTGATAGTCCTGTCGTATTTGCCTCAGTGAAGGAGGGATGAAACAGCTTTTCTCTTCTTCATACTCTTCTACATTGTACAATGTGAATCTACTACATAGTTTGGCAAAACTGCCCTGATCGAGGCTACTGAGAGGAGGGCACAAGGGTGCTTCCAAGCTAGGAGCTCTTCTGTGTGCAGCTGCTTCCCTCTTGCTCCTCTGCACAAGCATACATCCACGTGGAAAGGCTGCAGACTCAGCTGTGCGTTAATAACTACGTCTCAAAGACAGAGCATTTTATTTAGGGGTGGTGGAAATTGCCTGAAGGAGATCATTAGTTTCTAATTGTACTTCTGAGAGTTGTAGGGCTAATGGAGGAGGAGGTGCTGATGTGGGGACTGCCTTGCAGTAAAGAACTGCTTGACCCAGAGTGGTTTTAAACATTGAGACAGGGTGACAAGGGTTTTCCCAGAAGGGCTGATTTGGGTGTATTTCTAGCTGTCTTGCTCTGGGCAGGTTGGCATTTGGCCTCATCACCAATATCCTGCTGGATACCAGAAGTAAAGCTGTGCGTCACTCCTACCTCTTGTCTTTGGAGTGTATCTTGATATTTCAGATCTTGAAGAAAGGTTCTCAAAAGGTGGCAGGACACCTAGAAGACTAGAGGTAAAGATTTCTGCACAACTAAGTCAGTGATAGAAGTTAGAAGTGAAACAGGGTAAATTTAGTAGTTTAGTATTTCAGGTGAGGCAATGAGAAAGGTGGTAAATTCTTTAAGATCCAAATCAGGAGAGAGTAAAACTGTTTATTCACATTTACCCATCAGCACGAACGAAAGTGACACAAAGTTAGATGAAGTTGCCTTGCAAGTGGAAATTTCCCCTTTTGAGTGCCATTGAAAAAGATTTTTGACACTTTTAGACTGCTGAACCAAGTGATACCAGCTCTATAAAGCAAGGATATAAAGATTTTTCTGTGATATCTTTTAATTATTAGCAATCTCAGTTGTGTCTCACAGCTGGAGCAGATGAAGTGTTTCCAGGCAAGGTGTTGGTCTCAGCGCAGCAGACCGAAATCGGCAATCTTAATATTCTCAGAACAGCTGCATGGAAAAGGCTTAGAGTATAAACGTATCGGTAGCTACAGTAAAAAACAAGTCACTCTTAGGGAGTAAAAGATGCAGCATCATCCACTTTTTCATGAAACTTCAGTCTAAGGCTGAGATTGGTGCGGATACAACAAGGGTAATTGGCAGAAGCGCCATGGGGGACACGTGTGCCTTGTTTTGCTTTAACTCTGAGATGGCAGTAGATTTTTAGATATTCAGGTTCTAGTTCATAGCAAAAACATGTGTCTTTATATAAAGAACTTTAAAACTGTAAAATAGCCTCCTTGGGAATTTTTTTTGCAAGGTTATAGCTAGCATGTGTTTGTATAAGCTTTACTTTTATTATCATTGGCTTGATATGTTTAAATGAATTTATGGTATCAAGAGAGATGGGGCAGTGAGTGAGAGAGGTAAGAATGAAGACAGAAATGTTATTTCATGCTATTGAGCTATGTTATTTAAAACAACTGAAAATTGCTATTAAATAAATGATATGTAAAAGTGGAAAATCAACCTTTACATAGTGTTCTTGCTCACACACAGTGCAAGCAACCACCTCAAAGGGTCCCAGAGGGATTATCAGGTTGTCCCAGATTACTCATAACATCTCTCAGGAAGCAAAAAGTTTGAATTAATCCAACTAGATCAGCAAATATATCCGACTAGCTCACAACACAGCGCGGCTTTATAGCATATTGTGCTAGAGGGATAAACACATCTTAGATAAAAGATAGCCCCCGAGGTACAGCACTTGGATGGAAGGGGCTTGGGAGATTGTTTGTGATTTTCTGTTCTGAAGTTTCAGAAAGCCAAGTGAGTGATCTAGGCGTGTGTCTGCACAGAGATCCTTTGAAATCCGCAGGGCTTAATTTTGTATACTCATGAGGTAATACCTGTGTGTGGTTGACAAAAAAAAAAAGGGCCAGTTACCCAGGTAGATCCTGCCTGATTTCAGTGGAGCTGTTCTCCGCAGCAGGCACTGCTCTTCAGTGGGTAAACCAGGTATTTTCTGTTAAATCTCCTTAATATTGGCCTGGCTTTACTTGTAGGCAAGCGCTATGGTTTATCAACCAAAGTGTACAGAAAGCTGTTAGGATGGGCAGTGGAGTGAGGAGACAAATTGTTTTGGGAAGTGTCCTGTTGTAGAAAAATTGAATCAGAGCAGTGAATCAGGCCTTAAAATATTATTTTTTCAGGTCGATCAAGAGATTTCCTTGCCTAAATTTTGTTAGGTTGAATTTGAGAACTGAAAAACTGTGTGACATTGTTGCACATCCAGAGAGGCTGGTAGAGTTGGGGTTTTTGTGGTGTTTTGGTTTGGTTTTTTTTGGTTTTTTTTTGTTGTGTTTTTTTTTTTTTGTAAAAGAAATAGAAGGCCTAAATCTCTGGGAGGTTTCATTATTGCATTGCTGCCTGTGGTATGGTACTAACAGATATCAGGTAGTTGGACAAAAGATGACAGATACTAGTTCTTGGTTTCTTATTGCTTCATTTCGGTAGGTCTGTAGTAGTACAATCTCATGTTCCTCTTGAAAATACTAAGCGCACTGAAAACTGAACCTGTGCGTCTCTCGTCTTCATTTAGCTTTCCTGCAGCTTTTTCTGCAAGAACCTTGATAAAATCAGGAAAAATTTTCTGCTGGTGGAAGCATATCCTACGTGGGAGTATGACTGGGGGTTCCTCCTTAAAGAGCTTTACCCCTTTCCCTTAAATCTGGAGGAAGGACAGGATGGCATCCAAAATGGCATCTCTCCGCTGGGTACCTGCTGTGCATCCCTGCCAGTGCTGAGTCAAAAAAAAAAATCCAGTTGTGCTTCAGTAGGAATATTTTGGTCGTGAATGATTAAAACCAGTTTTCTTCCACTGGCCAGCAGCCAGCATGTATTTGTCAGGATGAGTTCATGGCAAATTAATCTGATTTCTTTCTTTGACAACATAACTGCCTGGTGAATAAGGGGAATTTAGTAGATACAATATATCTGAACTTTTTAAAAGGCTTCTGACGCTTCTGACAGTGGTCTCATAGCAAACGAGTGAAAGATTTTCTCAACACAGTCATAACAAAGTTGGCGATAACTGATTGAAAAATCTCTCTCAAAAAGTAATCAAGGGCTTCACTGTCAAACCTGTAGGGAGTTGCCAGGGAAGTCTTTGCCCTGCGTGTGATTTTATTCAACACTTTCATTAGCAGAGTTGAGTGACAGAACAGAGAGTACATCAGGAGAGTTATGGGAAGGGCTGCAAGTGGTTTAGATGACAGCATCAGAATCCATAATGATCCTGATAAATTGGAAAGGCGGCCCGAAATCAGCAAGGTGAATGTCAATAAAGGCAAGTGCAATGCACCATGTGTAAAGAGGGCAAATCAAATGTGTACGCGCAGTATAGGGAATAACTGGCTCTGCTGCTGTGAGGCTGGAGAGGATCTTGGAGGAAAAGAGAGGGGGAAAGTGACAGGCAACCGCAGACTGAATGTAACACAACAGTGGGCTAAAAGTTGTAAATCTCACTCTGGAAATTATCAGCAGCAATGTCATAGGCAAGCTGAAGAAGGCATTTACTCTGCTGGGGTTAGAACTAGTGAGACTTTTTTTTTTTTTTGATACGGGGCTTTTTTTTTGATACAGCTGTGGACCACCTGGTGAGAGAAGAGATCAATAAAAATCTGTTGTAAGACAGGATCTCCGGGGAACAGTTGGAGGAACTGCCTTTGGTTTAGGCTGATGCAAGCTCAAGGGGAACATGAAGATTGACTTCTACCATGGAAAGAAAGCGTGCTTGAAAGGGGAAAAAAAAGTTGGTCCTCTGTGTTTTTTGAAGGGCAGTCAGGTTTCAGGCCATGGGCAAACCCACAGCCAGGTTTGGTAGACTCCAGTTCATCAATGTGTATCTGTCAGGCTTGCTCTAGGTATCCTTGCTCCTGCCTCATATGGCAGTTGGACCAGGCGATCCCTTGAGGTCCCTCCCAACCCTACATCTCTCCGATGTTGCAGGGAGAATAAGGTACTAGCAAAGCTCGCTTTCTGTAGATGCTTGACCATCCTTTAACATGTACTGATGTTTTATGGTCCGTGGTGTAGCTGGGTGCATGTTTGCACTGCATATTCATCCTATATCACTTCCATATTTGAACTGTAAAATGTACGTGCCCATGCTGGTATACAGTCATCCTGGGGAAGTTCAGCTCCCCGTGGAAATGCTGTTATCATCCAAATCGTGCAAGGCTTTGAGAGATGAATGGGGGTGTCCAACACTAAAACAAAGCTTTAGTGGGATTTTTTCTGAAGTACAAGCACTACATGGTAGCGTTCGTATTCTCTAACATATTTGGAAAGCATTGTCTGGAGCTGATGAATCTTGATTCAATTATTTATGGAAGAAGAACCTGTTCTCACTGTGGATCTGAATCAAGTCCATCTGCAGGAAACAGCAGGAAATTAATTTCAGTAGAGGAGTTTGACTTTTTTTGGCTTTAAAAGTTTTTGTTACTGAAATACAGTTCTCGGCTAAATGTTGTTTCCTCAGTGTTTTCATTAGGACTTTTTCATTAAGAAAATAAAGACTTACACTAAAGAAAGAGAAAATATTAATTGTATCTTGGAAATTTTATTTTCCCCCTCTTTTTTCCTGTCTTTATTGCTTTAAAATAATTTTTTTAAAAATTCCGCATCTTTTGGTATTACCCACTGGAAGAATATTAGAAAGATGGAAGTAGAATCTTCCTTAAAGAGCGAGAGAAAAGAGAATTTGGGGCAATTTTCTAATTTTTGACAATTTCTCTCATTTTCCAGGAGAAACTAAGAAAGCAGGTAAAGGGAAAAAGGCCAGCAGATAGAAAAAGATATTTTTTAAAAGTTGAAAGATTAATGAGCAGTTATCTTATTTTGTCTACATTTTTGTTGCATAACAACATGAAGGATTTTCTAATAGGGCAGCATATTTAATTTCTTCTAAAGTACGTCACGAAAATGAAAGCGTATTTCAAAGCTCTATTGTGAAGCATAATCAGAATTGAAATAAGATGAAGTTGATGGAAAAGTGGTTATAAATATCTGCCATTGTTTTCTACATGGTGATGTAACAATTAGGAATGGCTTGGAGGCTGAATTCCTCTGCAGGGAAAAGCCCAGCTCTGTAGAAATAGCATCGCGTCGAATTCTGTGTCAGTTTGTCTTCAGGGGAAGATGGTCACTTTTGAGGTAAAAGCCCCTTAAATTGGATCTTTCCTGAAGTTGGAACACTGGAAGTAGCAGTCATATCTGTGTCCCTTCCAAATTTGTGTTTGTGTGTGCACAATGCCAACAGTAATGGTAGTGGTTATGAAAACATTGTAATTCTCACAACGCGTTGGCAAGGTTGAACAGCCTGAAAGCATCGTCAGTTGTCACACAGACGAACATTATCTGCCTTAGGATAAGGTGTTGCATCCTTTAAGTCTTGCCTCTCTTGCCTTGTATGAGATCGAATAGCATTAGGTTAAAGGCTAGGAGGGCAGAGCAAGGTGTGATGAATCCTCACCTGTTTTTTAAAAGCATTTAATCACATCCTTCGGTCCTTCCTGAACTGGGACCTTAAACCTATGGTGTGCTCTGAGCGCTCGAATAGTCCCACTGACCTCATTGTTGCTTAATGTGAGCTTACCTTTAAGTGTTTTTCTGGCCGCAAGCCATAATGAAAGGAATATTTCTGACTTTAAGGTTTATGGGTGGATCTTCCAAATATAGTCAAAAGGGAATTAGGAGGCTAAGTCCCATTTGAAGGTCGCCAGGACTCATGCCTAAAATTCATGTAGGCATATTGTAAAACCTCAGAGACCATATCAACAAGGTCCTATGTATGGAAATTATTTTTTACATAGTATCTTTGATCACCTGTTCGGAAAAGACGTGGGAACGCTGTCATTGCTTTATGTGGCGAAAGGACGAGCTTCATTTGCCCTTCTTCCTCCTTGAGCAAAAGCATTTTAAAGCACAAATTCTGATGGATGCTTCCTCTCCATTATTTTTGAATAGGAAATTGAGGCATAAAGAAGGTTACTATTGTGCCTCATTAATTCAGACATTTCCTGCCCAAATTGATAGTCCACCTTACATAAAGGAAGTGTAACTTTCTAGTTAATCAGACACAATCTTCTGCATTAGCATTTAAAAGAAAAATTAAAAAAAAAAAAAAGGAAAGTCAATACGGTAAGAAAGAAGTTCAGAAAAATGCTGTTGGCATCAGTGCCATATCAGAAAATATTGAAAGAGCTGGAGGATGAAAGTCTGAAATGATTAAATGTGGGTGAAGATTGGTCATGCAAGAAGGAGCTTGTAATCATATCTCCTTATCTGAAGACAAATGAAGTGAAGGAGGAGAGAAGGGGAAGACAAGTGTGTGAGATGCCCGCAACACCCGTGGTACGGTCACAGCTGTTGGAGGTCCTTGGCCAACCTTCCCTTTCCCCATGCACAAGCCATTTTAGCAGGGAGGTCTCTTTAGTGGTGCTCAAGACTCTGCGTGGGTTCCTGCGCGAGTGACAGTGTGTTGAGCCCTATCACATACGTTTCAGTTGCAACAGAGGCTGAAAGCTGGTCCTGCTGAGAAGTGAAACACAGATGAGCCCGCTGGTGTCTCGTAGGACCTTGTGGGAGCTGATGTGGTTGGTGCCACTGAGCTCCTTGTCCCCTTGTTATGCCTCACGTAGAAGCAGGTGGGTGCCCATGGTTGCACCCACGTTGAGGTTGCTTTGCTGTCTCTTCTGGGAAGTCGAGGGGTAATATTAGCTATTAGATGGGATTTTAAATGGCAGAATTAGAGAGATTTATTTGAAGCATTAGTCTTCATTTCAAAGTAATAAATCTTCATTGTCAGAACTTCCTTAATATTTTTCAGGGATCGTAACAGATGCACATTATTGGTGTTGTGCTGGTGGGCTTTGCTGCAGGATTACAATTTCAGGAACTCAGTGACTTCATAGATCCCACAGCCTGCTTTGGGCATTTTTGAAAAATAATTTTTTTCCCAAGCTTCAGAGCAGGGCCCAGCCCTGCAGCTGTGTTACATATTCTGTCAACTGCTAAAGGAGTGATCCGGGAAAGGACAAGCTAAAATCAAGTTTCTGTGTAACCTGTTAAAAAAAAACAAAACCAAAACCCAGGAATATCAGATAGTATTAATGAATTAAGCCCTAAAGTGCTTTGCTAAACGAAGTACTTCATGATAAATATTGGGGGTCTCCCATGTAAAATATTCCCTAGCTATCTTAGGAAAGAGTGGCATTTAAACTCCCTTCGTTACAGACAGAATAGCGAGAAAATGATTCATATGGTTTAAACATGGGTGTGTTTTTGTTTAAACACTTATTATAAGTAAGAGAAGCCATTAAAGACATCTAAATGTTTGCAATATTGTAAGGGGTGATTAGAGGCTTTGGAAGAAGTTTAATGGAAACAGCATCGGTATTGAACACCCACACAAGCACACAGAATAGGAGGGACAGGAAGCCGAACTGAGCAGATTTGTTATTAGTCAGATTGTTGTTGCTGTTGTTTTTACAGTCTATTATTGATATACAAACACGCTGTTGAAGAATTAGTAATCTAGAACATTGCAGTTCATTAGAGTTTTTAGTGGTGATCTAACAGGCACGCTCCATCTGGATGATAATAAGAAATAATGGACCGTAGAGAAGTTATGCATCCTCACCTTATAAGCCATTTTCAGCCAGCTGAGAAAGCATCAAAGAGGATGTTTGCTGAAATATGTCACTTTGCGATTATAAATTCAAAGGGAACAAACGGAGCCCTGTGTTCTTTATCTCCACACCAGATATTTAATCCTTTCTTCCTTTGCGTGCTGCACAAATACTTCTAGCCAAATTTATGCTGTGGATAAAGGCGTGTCATTGTGTCAATATGACACAGACTGCCGTGGCATGACATTTTTAATGGTTTTTATGTTGCTGCAATAAGAATGTCAGAATGAATCAGACTTTCTCATAGTTTATTAACTTTCAGGTTATAATTGTAGCAACACATCTAATGGCACGTCATCTTCACATCTAATGGCAACACATGGAGATTGTTAACTAATGGGTGTTCATGTGTACATGAAATGGAGTAGTCAGTTGTGGTCTCTTTTAATTGGTAGCCTTTAACACAGGAACACGAGCTTTTGGATAGAGATGTCTAAAGGTTAAGGCTCTCGTCTAGGAACGTGAAACCTTTAGTTTCATTTCCAGATCTGACATTAGTTAGAATTATGAACTTTGGCATTTGTTAAATTTTGTGGTTCTTTTTTTTCCTCTCCAAACCTATGCCTGATTTATTGGTTTAAATGTTAAGCGGCTCAGGGCAGGAACTCCGCATGTTTTTGTACAGTGCCTACCAAACCACATTCCAAGTTACAGGGAGCCAACGAAAACAACTGAAAATTTCCAGGAGTAACAAAAAAAGTAGTCTGACTGCACTGTATTACTCGGAATTGCTGTAGTTAACTTCACGTAACCAGTTCAGACCTCGGGTTAAATTCAAAGAGTGCAGGAGGCATTTAATTTTTACCAATCTACAGTTTAAAAGCTCAGGTGAAGGCAGAGGTAAATGGAGGATACTGTCCATTGCTGTGGCTGATCTGATACCCTGCAGTCAGGATATTTCGTGATAGACAAAAGTTCACGTGGGTCTGAGCCACAGCGTTTGTGGGAAGAAAGCAGATGAACCTTCTAGTTCACCCTGATTTAAAAAAAAAATAATAAAATGTATGAATTATTTTTGCTTCAGGGGATGCAGCCTACCAAATAGGACTGGAGGCAGTTCTTCCTACCATGAGTAGTGTGTTCAACGGTAAATAGTTCCAGGATTAACATAGCCAGGGTACATGGCAACAGTAAGGAGTTGTGCTGAAATTAGTGCCTGTCTCTTGCTTCTCGTAACAATGTGATGAGCATATGTAGGCAGAAATGCAATGGTTGAATATATCTTGATCTTTTAAACTGATATATTCTCATGTTTAAGGCAGAGTCAGTATTATTCAGGAGAATGGCAAGATATACATGGCAGACATGATAAAGCCACGACAGGTATCTCCTATAAATCCTCAAAAGGTTTGTAAATCCTATCACAAACACTGGAAATGTGAGTTGTTTAGGATATTAGGCAACATATTCAAAACACTGATACAGCTTTTGGGACTTTATTTCCCAGTTGCTTTCAGAGAGATCTTGGCTTTTTCGTTGTGTTTCCTTTTTTCTGAAAATCGTTCCCATTATAATCGACATGGAACATTTTAAACTGGTTTGGGATCTGCTCCTTGCTCTCTTCTTAACCCCCAAAACAACCCAGAAATATTAATTATAAAAAGGAAATGTGAGATAAAAACTACTAAATAGGCACGATTAAGATAAACCATCAAGTCATTACTCTGAGTTCCCTGAACTCCAAGCACTGAGTCTTGGAGTACCAAGCCTTAATAGTAGATTAATATTAGGCACTTTTCCCATAATGAAAAAGAATCCAATTTAAAATTATCACTTTATCTATCTATCTATATAGATATCTTAAATTTTGATGATTTTTTCATTGGTTTGAACTTTTTGCACAAGATTTTTGTGGTTTCTTGTTCTTGTAACCTGTTTCTGTCTTAGAAATTTTGAAGTAACCTTAAGAAGAAAAGCATAAATTAAGTAAAGTAAAGTAAATTCAATTCTACTGGAGATGAACGAAAATGTTGTTGTTTGAATGCTTTTAAAATTTAAAGGATATTTTCAATGTTTGTATATATGTTTTATCCTAATGTGATAAGTAATTGCACTGAATTTGAGGCTTCTGTCTATAACTTGTTACTCTTACACATACTTCCAAAAATGAATGAAAAAGACTATATTTTTCATGTAGAGCTACAACAAATGAAAACCAGCCAAATTAATTTTCTCTCAGATTTCCTGAAAACATTCACCTTAACATTGGAAAATATCAGGCCAAAACAAATTAGTGTGATGAAGGAAGTAAATTTAGAGTGGGAGGTGAAACTCTGTCTCCACTGGGGAATGCTCTGGTCACTCTGAAAATAACATTTTAACTCTCTTTCTTGCTCCAATCTAAATATCCTTATTTTGGTAAAAAGACATTGGATATAGATTTGTGAGACCTAGTATTACCTTACTTCCATTTCCTGCAAATTTTATACTCAGCTTTATATTTGTAATACTCTCTTTCATTGTTTTTTGCTTCTTTCACATTCAAGACACCTAACTACAAATACCAAGCAAGTTAATATTGTAGGCAGAAAATTTGTTTGGAAGAGTGTCACAAAATGAGGATAAATCCATTTCTTAGGTTGTGATCCCATTATTTCGTTTTAGAAGCCAATATAAAAAAGACAGACTTTACTAAAATCTGTTGAGGCAGTCTGGGTATCTGATATATCAGATTAAGATGCTTTGACAATTATCCCATTGTTATCCTCGGGGGTTTTATCCTCAAATGCTGTTTTTCTTGAAACGGTTACTGTAGAGATGGTAATTAATTTTTTTCCTAATCTTTCCCCCCACAACTGCTGATGTGGCACAGTTGTTGACCCTGCCCAGAGCTAGGTGGTTATGCACAGCTATAATTGGAATAAGGCACTCTGTGTTGTCCCAGGCTGAAATCCTGACATAGTTTTTCTGCTTATTTCCATGCAACCAGAATGTTACCCCTGTTGTTTTGACAACAAGGGGAGACCTACAGGATCCATAGGCTCAACTATGCAACAATCTGTCTTGCTGATGCTGATTTCAGCGCAGTTTTTGTGACAAGGTAGAGCATGGAGCAGGGTATCTTGGAGGCTGATTTACGTGGCACCTTCTCATTAAAACAGGGGGAAGCTTCAGCCCCATCTCCTTTTTCTTTTCTTCTTTCTTTTTTAAATGAAAGCCAAGCTGGCTTGAGTCAGGGTGTACTTAACGATGTTGAGATGTGAAAGTGAGTACCTATCAACTCAGAGTTATTTTTTGTGGCTGTTAGTAGCGTCTATTTGTATAGGCAGAAATTGAAGCCTGTGTTGTGCTTCACGGTAGAATATGGTATTGTAAGAAAAATATTTTTTTGTTGTTGTTTCATTATGAAGTTCTCCATGCCATCCCATAACATAGTGGAGATAGCATGTGAAATAATTGCTGCTAATTAAGCCTTCCTGATTTAAAACCATTTCCATAATCTAATTAGGCTAAGTATGTAGCCGAGTGTTATATGGGATAGTTAATGAAAATACTTATTAGCATGGATCACGGTGACATTAGAAAAGGTTGAAATTAATTATGGTCAGGAATTTTTCTTCCTCTTTTCCAACCCTGGGTGTATAAATGGACTGGGATGAGGGCTGGCAGTGAGGTTTGTTCCCTGTGTTTCTTCGCGCTACTACAGGAGAGATTTTCTGCTGTCACCTGAAATATTTATCACAGCAACAGGCGTAAGTATTTTCTTTCCTTTGGGAGGTTAGCACTCAGTGTTCTTCATGCAGGATAAATAAGCTTTTATGCAGAATTATGTTGTCAAAGTCTTTAAGTACAAAATATTGGAGACACTTAAAAATATATTCAAAAAGCACTTTGGGCCCGTTTCATAGCAGTCATTCTGTTTGCTTCTGCTTTAATCTTGCCCATTTTTCACTGGAAAATCTGATGCACACTTTTCCCACAAAAAGGACAGACTTTCCCACCCTTTCACCATCAGCACACACACAGCTCTCCAATAATCAAGCACTTAGTGAACGAGTGCAGCAAACATTTCAAAAAGCAAGGTGTCCCACTTGACGAATCTCTAAGGATTAAGGAAATATAAGAAGTACCAAATAGCTGTGCTAAATTCTCCGAGGAGGAGGATTCAGCTTTGCCTCTTCCTCCCAGTGGTTACATCGGCAGAGCTCGTTTCTGTGTGCTTTGTGTGGATCCCAGAGATTTCATCTATGCAAAGGATGCCTTGAAAAGGCTGCGTGAGCAAAACCATAGGCGGAGGTAGTCCAAGGGAAGAATGGCAGACGAGTGCGGTTCTCCTCATCCAGCCTTTATGGAGGAAGAAAGGCACAGATTTTGAGGTGTCACTAGTAGCCTGGGTTCATGTTAATACCTGGGGTGAAACTGGAACAGTCATTCCGTGCAAGTGGCTTTTTTTGCAGCGGAAATGTCTTCATGAAAAGGATAGTACACTTTTTTTTTATTTTAGGTCTTGGAAAGTTTCTGTAAGTGAAAGGACCAATATAGTCAGATTGAAATGTTATATTTGGAGCTTTTATTCCGTTAGTTCCTTTATTGGCCTGAAAAAAAAAAGCGGGGGGGGGGGGGGGGAAGGGAAAGAAAGGAACAGAATCCTCTGCTTGGAGCATACAGAAGGGGAATTTCAAAGCATCTGTGGTCAGTAGGTCCTTGTTGAATTAACCAGCAGAAAGTGATTTTGGACCTTCTCCAGCTGCCTTGTTTTTCCTCTTTTTCTTCCCGTTTAGAGCCAACTTTACCAAAACAACACGGAATTTTATTCCGCCTGATTGTTTTCCCAGAGACTGAGAGAACTGATTAAGCCATGTGGTGAAAGCCACGCTACTGTTTCTAAGATGCCCTTAAGGAAAGAAGAGTGTTTCTGATGTATTATGGTATATTATGATAATAATTGTAGATCATAAATTCTACTGTCAGCACAAAACTTGACCTTCATTTTGGTCTGGGCCCTGAAAATACATCTTCTTAGGGCTTCTGTACTGTCCCAGTGGTGTTTTGTAGGCTACTTCAGGGTTTGGGTGCTTGACATAGGGATATCATGTAAGGATGGGGTTAGGCAGAGGTAGGAAGTGAGTCTGTCCCTGAAGAGGCTCCAAGTGCGTCCATAATTCAGCAACAAGAGGAATTGTTTTAATTAGTTACGTGATTGTCTTTTTTGACTTCAGGCTGTAGTCTTTAAGTGTGCTGTGGGACTTCTATTTTAACAGCCAACGTGCAACATACTTTCCTAGTAAAAAGCAGTATCATGGGGGGACATAATCTTGAATTCTCTGTCATCTTAAAAAACCACACTGTTTCTCATAAATGAGTATTAAACTTAGTGGATGGTCCAGAATGTTTTAAAAATGGTTCCCTTGGCTAGAATTTATCTTGCCTAACTTAAGACATGTATGATTTAAAAAAATACTGTCTTCCCAACGTCCTTTATATTTCTTTTAGACTCATTCAGAAGAAATGGGTACTTTCAAGGCACAATTCATCACAACAGACATCACCACTGTAGGTGTCTGTACTTTAAAATGAGATGAAACCGTGTTTTTAAAGTCTGATTATAAAATAACTTAAATGTAGATATCTGTATCCTGCATTTCCTTAGAAACACAGGTAGAGCTTTGTTAGAACAATGCAGCTGTACTTAGATAAAATCACTTCATGAAGCATGGGAGTTTTACATTGCCGGTAAATATTTTGTCATAGAAGTTTGTGGAACTGAAGTAGTGTATTTGTATGGAAAAGGAAAGAGGAGAAAGCAAAAAGGACTGTTTCTCCTTCTCATGTGGGTGGGTGTGAATTCATATATAAACTTGCTGTGCGTATCTGAATGCTTTGTTTTTGTAATTGCTCTACTTTTATCATTCCTTCCAACGTAGGCGAATCTTTCTTTTCCCGTTCTGTAGATTAATGTGCAGCCCGTCCACCACTAGCGGGCTCTATTAATTGGTGTAATTGTGCTTCACCTGATGAAAGCACTTTGCCTAGAATTATTTAAACTACCGACAAAAGAGGGTCCATCTTGGCCACACCTGAAGCGTGATTACTCCATGTGTACCAGTGCAGCCTCCAGCTGCAACAGTTTGAGTTGGATCGGGTTCATTTGTGATGAAAAGTGGTCCAGAGAGATTAACCCGAGCATTGAAAAAACTTTAAAATTGAAGTAGTTGGATGTTGCTGAAAACTTGCTTTATTTTATCCTCTCTTGAAAAGATGCCCCGAGTTGCATGGTGCAGTCTGCTGATAGCACCTTCTTAATCAGTAGCTTCGTTTTAACCGTATCACGCAAGTCGTGCACAGAAATTAGGAGCTGCTGTTGGGCTCTCCTAGCAGATATGCAGAGCGGTGATGAATTCCTGCCTTGCCTATATTTTCCTTTGTTACTTAGTAATCGCCTAAAAAATGGTAAATACGACTGAGAGCTGAGTGTGCTGCTTTACACAATAACCACTAACCTAATTCCTGCAGGGAAGTGGGGCAGTTGATGCGACTGTGTGCTTGGGAGAAGAACAACTTATGAGGGAGCCAACAGCTACCTTGAGAGTGACTGCAAAATTGATAATATCATTTCGATTCACCAGAGCAACTCAGATAATGCTGCTCCCAAACCCCATTAAATGAATCAGTTCTGACGAGCGTTACCTTACACATCTCCGTGCAGATGCTGCACAGTCACTTGTAACTTGTTCTTGTGCTGGCTAGGTGATTTATCTCCCTGCAAAAGTATTTAGCTCTCTGGGTTGCAGGATAATTTGTATATATTTGGCACTTGATGTCAGTGGGCATCACTTTGTTAGAGTTTATTAGCTGCTCCTGTAATAGATCCTGTAATAGCCACAGCCAGTCTCACATACGGACTTGGCACCAGCTGTTGGATCACGCGAAGTGAGTGGTTTTTAAGCTGGAGACTAGTTGAAAATTATAGAAGTATTTGATAACCCTTTGATTGTACTGTCATATAAATACATTTCAAAGTGCGAAGAGTGGAGGCATGAAACCTGCAACAAGTACCTTTATGAAGAAGTGTGGTTTGCCTCTGGCAGAGGGAATACCCATGGCTTGTCCTCTGCGTTGCACCTTCCGAAGACACAATCAGTACAATCATAACCCAGGAAAACCTACTTGTTTTCAAATAAAATTAAAAACATTCTTTTTCAGTATGAATTGAACTGTGAAATACCAAACTTAATGTAGATGGCTTTCCAAGTATTTGATATGCTTTGCTCACTTCTAAGAAATACAATTAAGTTTTTCTTATTTGAATGTCATTATTCAAATTGCACCATATTATCCTGCATGTTGAATTGCATTGCAGCAATAAACATAAACCACCACTTATTTGTACAAATATTACAGCTAGTTCCCTGCAAATGTCTGCATATTTTCAATAGCAACAAAAATTACAAATAGAAAACAAGATTTTTTTTTTTTTTGTTAACCATCGTATAATAGGCTGAGTACATGAGCACTTCCTTACCGCCAGGTCATTTTTCAACCTGTCAAGACCAAATGTACTTGACAAAGAATCAAGAAAGAAAGCAAAAACCAAAAATTGATTCATGACACTTAGGCTACTTCCTCTAAGCACCTAGCTGTCTGTAATGTCAAGATTTTTATGATAAATAAGTTCCAATCATAAAAATGAAGATTATCATTGTGATTTACAGTGCAGGAAATTCTAGGTCTAAAATGGCCAAGAAAGAATACCAGAGATGTGTAATCAGATTGTAATGGTGCTTAGTTATTGGGTATAAGGCAAGAATCAGCCTTTGACAGATGGGCTCCATACTGAATTACCCACCCACTGAGGTGCTGGATCTACCTTTTCTTTTTTTCCCCCTCATGTGCTGAGATGCAATACGGAAAATGACGATCAGCTGAATCCTCATGGGAATAAATGAAAATAACTTTTAGAAAGTGTAGTGTCACTAGAGGATTGCTGCTGCCTGAAGGTACCATTTTTAAGAGGGACTCCTCACCACGGCATACGGTGCTACTACAGCACCGGCTTGGTGGCAGCTGCCTGTGTGGGATGTCTTTCCTGCCTGAGTCCATTGGAAGAGCAGTTGATTAAAGCAATGCACTACTTTGGAAGAAATGGTGTTTCAAATGTCTAGTGCTTGAATCTCCTGAACGTGTTAGGGGAGTGCTTCATAGTGCAAAGTTAAATGATCACGTGTGGACCTTGAAGAGCTTAATGTTTTTTAAAAAGTAAGATTGTGGTTACAGAAAGCGCAGACACTAAGGTCCGTTGCTCTAAAGTTTGACTTTTCCTGTGATGCACAGAGACTGCCGCACGTAGAAAAGTTTGTTCAGCAGGACTAGGCAGAGAGACAAGGTCATTAGGAAAATTATGAGCTGCAAGGTAGTTTTATTGTTTCTTGAAATTTTAAATATACAGTAAAATGCAATGATTTCGGCACAGTACATGAACCCTGCTTTTTCACTCTAATTAAATTTGTTCTAAACATTTGGAGCTAAAGATCTTTGTGGAGGAACAGAAGAGAGGAGCCACACTGAGACTGACCTTATTATAATTTCGTTTGGGGGCCAGGCAGAGGTGCACCACCTGTGGTCACTTGGAGGACAGTTTAATAATTTCAGTCATTCTCAATATTCACTAATTACACCCAGATACAGGGTGTGTCATAATGTTTACTGACACAAGATTATTTATTTTCCCCAGTCAGCAAAGAAAATTGGTATTTCTAAGCATGTTCTCAGCATCTTCATAGGTGAAGAAACCACCTGGGGTAAAAAGAAAGCTGTTGCCTTGTGTTTGCTACTGCCACTGCTCAGATTTTCTTGCATCCTGCTTTCTTTGTTGCAGTTTTATTTCAAACTGCACAAGAGAAAGTGCTTTGGGGAAGAAGCATCTATAGCAATAGCTAGGGAACAATCTTAATCCCTCCAGTAATTCTTTGGTTCTTTGACCTCCTACTTTTAATCTCCTTGAGAAGTTTATTCCTTGACCTCGTGGTTCTAATTCTGTCACAAATTTTATTCCTTGACCCCGTGGTTTTAATCCCTTTCCTAATTCTACTCCTGAGCTCCGGTTTGAGTGGAGTTTTGTGTAAGCACGTCTTGGAATCTGTGCTGCCTTAGCTTGTTTCTGGTTAAAGGTTGAAACAGTGGGAAAAGAATCAGAAGATGCTTTTATGCACATACCCAAATATATTCCAAGGGAGAGCCAACTATTTCTGGGCCCGGAAGTTATTGTGAGACATTTAGGGCAGGAAATGTAGGCGAGCAGTTTCAAGTTACTTTAACAGGGGTATCATTTGCTTAGATGCACATTAAACTAATCTTAAGATGAGTCTTGTGAAGTTGATTATCATATTATTGCAATTATATCCTCTGGGAAGATTTGCAAATGAGTTGGATGTTCAGGCTTAGAGAGTAAGAGGAAGGTTTGGACTTGAGTGTGCTTTGCCTGTATTTGAACCCAGCCAGGAATATAGGTTTACAGACCAGCACATAGCAGAGGCCGAGGATGGAGAGATGAAAGACGTTGCATCCTGTCATTTTTCTTCTTTTGAGCTATTCGGTTTCCCACAGTGCATCAATTTTTAATCTACAACATTTTAGCCCCTTTCATGAAGGGTTTTTTTTTCTTTACTTTTCCTTTTTTGCCAGTTATATAAAACCATCTGCTGTTTATGTTTTATCACTTTGAGCGCTCGCTCCCTTTCTTTATTCTTGTTGCCTTCTGTCCGTCACTCTACGGAAATAATCATGTTATTTGGAAAGTTTGTTCGGAAGTTGCTCGTTTTCGTCTGTGGCGCGTCCTTTTGCTGGCAGCCACAATAAGGCATGTAGGTACTATTATGTTCTTGTGTACTTGACGTTAAGACTTGAGCAGACTGGAGTGCAGGCAGCTAGGAATGGTTCTGACTCCCAACATCCACATTAGGAATCTTGCAGGGTTGTGCTGTTGTGCAGCTGTAGCTTAGAGATGGTTTTTAGCATAGCCTTGAGCTAAGGGCATTGCAGTAAGTTGTTTTCTGGGCCCTGTAATGATCTGCTTTGTGTTCCACCTTCTGGATAAGACGTAGAGGGAAAAGGCTACTCTGAGTAAATGTGGGGTTTGCTGCCCAACTACTGCTCAGGAATTATTCCGACAGGCAGCTGGAAGGCATTTTTCAAATGCTGATTTATTTTTTACTCTCACTTTGATGGAAAAACCGTAGATTACTGCTTTACAGCTTGACTGTTTGTTTATCCCAGCTCTTGATCAGCTATAGAGCTACATGGTTAAAAGACTGACAAAAAGTTTATCAGGACTATCACACAAAAAAAGAGGAGGAAATGCATTCTCAGAATTGGTCCTCAACCCCTTCTCTTTCCTTTCCACCCCAATGACTTGGTTCCCTAGAAGCTAACTTGCCTTACCTGGGGTAAAACTCATCAGTGCAAATTATCATTACCATTATTATCTAAATAACAGTGTTTAATTAAAAAGAAGATTCTGTCTGCTATGCCTCCACCTCTCCTTTTTTTTTTCCCCTCCCCTTTTTCAAAAATTAAGTGTCAACTCTGGATCCATTCAACAGTCTCAGCTATTTAAATATTAAATACCTGATATTATATTAGATGATGCATTGGAATAGCTCTAATGCAAAAAACCTTGGAAAAGGTAGCCAAAACCAGGGATGTCAGTGCTCCCTACATTTTAGTGTCAGCCTTAACTGTGTTTCATTTGTTAAATGCAAAAGCATTGTTGGTGTCAAATATAACAGAAGCCCAGACCTGATGTCAGAGGTCTCATCTGCTGGTAAAACTGTCTACATGTTTCTGATGTTACTGCAAGCACAGTGAGCTCCAGGATGAAGCCCCATGCTCATCCATGCTCTGCAAACACCAATGGCTCAGCTGGGTCATAAGCAGGGCTTGGCAAAGTTGGACCATGTAGATGCTTGATTTGTTTGGAAATTTGAAATTGCCAGGCAGAGAAGGTCTGAGCAGGAAAATAGCATCATGTGTGTTGGAAGAGTGATTATGAAGAAACTGAGGTCAAGGGGAGGTTTTGTAAAAGCTGAAACAGGTAAAACAACGTTTAGTAGATGGTTGAGGTTCGTGGGAAGTTTGTGCTGTTTGTATACCCCAGCGCTGAAACTCTGTCTGTCCTGAGTTGAACGACAGGTGTGTGACCAGGCTTGTGGGAGGAGGGCTGAACTGTCTTTCCTAGTAGTGAAAAGGTGTGGATGTTGTCTACCTAGACTTTAGTGAAGCCTTTGACACTGTTTCCCACAGCATTCTCCTGGAGAAACTGCCTGCTTATGGCTTGGACGGGCGTACTGGATAAAAAAACTGTCTGGGCCCAAAGAGTAGTGGTGAATGGAGTTTAATCCAGTTGGCGGCTGGTCACAAATGGTGTTCCTCAGGGCTCAGTACTGGGACCTGTTCTGTTTGATATCTTTATCAATAGCCTGGACGAGGGGATAGAGTGCACCCTCAGTAAGTTTGCAGACGACACCAAGTTGGGCAGGAGTGTTGATCTGCCTGAGGGTAGGAAGGGTCTACAGAAGGATCTGGACAGGATGGACTGATGGGCTGAGGCCAACGGTATAATGTTCAACAAGGCCAAGTGTCGGGTCCTGCACCTGGGCCACAACAAACCCATGCAATGATACAGGCTTGGGGGATAGTGGCTGGAAAACCGCCTGGAAGAAAAGGACCTGGGGATGTTGGTCGACAGCCAGATGAATATGAGCCAGCAGCGTCCCCAGGTGGCAAAGGAGGCCCATAGCATCCTGGCCTGTATCAAGAATAGTGTGGTTAGCGGGACTAGGGAAGTGATCATCCCCCGGTACTCAGGACTGGTGAGGCCGCACCTCAAACAGCAGGTTCAGTTTTGGGCCCCTCACCACAAGAAAGACATAGAGGTGCTGGAGCATGTCCAAAGAAAGGCAGCGAAGCTGATGAAGGGTCTAGAGCCAAGTCTTATGATGAGCGGCTGAAGAAACTGGGGTTGTTTAGCCTGGAGAAAAGGAAACTCAGAGGAGACTTTATCGCTCTCTACAACTACCTGAAAAGAGGTTGTGGTGAGGTGGGGGTCGGTCTCTTCTCCCAAGTAACAAGTGATAGGGAAAGAAGAAATGGCCTCAAGTTCCACCAGGGAAGGTTTAGATTCAATATTAGGAAAATTTTTTTCACTGTTTGGGTTATCAAACATTGGAACAGGCTGCCCAGGGAAGTGGTTGAGTCACCATCCCTGGAGGTACTTAAAAGACATGTGGATTAAACATGGTTTAATGGTGGACTTGGCCGGTTAACAATTGGACTCTATGGTCTTAAAGGTCTTTTCCAACCTACACGATTCTATGGTTCTGTGATTCTATAGACATATGTATTTCATAAGATACGTACAAGACATACATATGACCCTATACACAGTGCACACACAGACCTTCTCCATGCATGCACAAGCAGACTGGCTCTTTAACCATGTTCCCTGTCCACTGTGAAAAGCTGAGGGACCATTTAGCCTCTTCCCTAAAATGGTGTGACAGAAAATGGAAAGTCTGTGTCTCTGGAGGATAAGAATATACACAGTGAAAGAAGAGAGAGCTCTGATACGATGACAAAACCTTAAACGCCGCATAGCCTGACATCAAAAGAGCTTAGATAATTTCTTAAATATGAAGGTGGATTTAAATGGATCGCATTTGTAGTCTGATGAAAGTCATAGCTTAGGTATGCTGGAGATCTTGTGTTAATTGCAGTTCTCCAGGGTGTTTCTCAACCCAGAGTTTTCTTTACGCTTTATCTTGTGGCAGATGCTTTATAGGCATTTCAGTCACTCAAGCTGCTATATTTAATGCATGTATTACTGTTAACACAGAAGGTGTTAATATCCATAATGATGTTTCCTTTGAAAAAGCCAGCAGCATTTATTCTAGCTCTTTATCTTTAATGTGATTGTCAAGATTTTGCTATGTTGGAGAAGGAAATGATGACATTCAAGCCACCTCAGAGTAGTAATTCCATTAGAGCACTTTCCAGTTCTTTAGCTATGGCCTTGACTTCTTTAATTAGCAGAGAAATTTAATAGAGATGTATTAGTGAAAGGAAATCAGCTTTGGAGTGTTATCTGAAGGCAGAAAATAAATACACACTTTTCTGTTACAAGTGTGAGTAAACATGGGCATCTGAGCTGGATCCACAGGGTCTTCTCCAAGGGTTTGCTTTGAATGGTGAAGACCAGAGGTTACAAAAATGTACCACAACAAATCTTCAAAGCAGTGGCTGAAGCTACAAACCTTATAAATTCTAGGTGCCTTTTACCTGCTTCCTGGGTGGGAATGTGAGACAGGAACAATATGGAAATGGCCAGATGAGTTGGCCATTGTCTAGTGGGTTTCTTGTTGAATGCAGTGGGTATCCAAATGTTGGAAACCCCATGAACAGAAGCTTATAAAGCAGGGTGTCTACCAAGATCCTCTGCCCATCTGAGACCCACCACCACAAATGCAGTTGGAGTCAGTATTCTTTGAAAGGAACCAACAGGGATTCACCATGGCAGGGTGACTGCCTTCACCTGCATACTTGAGGAGAGGCTGGTCATGAGAATATGTCCCTAGGACCTGGGCAACCATCCTTGGCCTGGGGGATTTCAGTCCTGCATCTTTCACCTTCTAGAGATCCCAGGGCACCTTTCTAACTTATCCCTCTTATTGCACCCTGGCTTGAACTCCTGGCTTGAACTCCTGCCTGTTTCTCTCCCAGATGAACTCGTTCATCTCCTGTGCCCGAGCCTGGCCATTCTTAACTCTTTCCCACAGCCCCCTAGTTCAGCACCCTCTATTGTTTGCAGGTGCCTCTGCCTGGTCTCTTCCATATCTTTGCCAAGTCTATTGGTCTCTGCTGAAAAGCAGCATTGAAGGTGATTTGGGAATATTTAGATTAAAAAGAGAAGCAATGATTCTGAGTAATTCCAGGGTTAGTCCTCATTGCTACACAATGATGTAGGGATCTGAATTTGCTTAACCTTTGTTTTCTGGTTGTGCTGTTTCTTTGGACGTGTTCCATGATGCCCAAAGCCCCTAACAATGATCCATTTTTCACTTTGCAAGGCACTCATCCAAGTGAAATTCTCCGTTCTGAATGTTTATGCTGAAATATTCTGGCATCGAGGAGAAGCTATGTGTACAAACCAGTTTCATCTGCAGTACCCTGTCCTGCATTCTTTTTTCAAAAATTTCAATGACTAAGAGCATTTAATACAATTACATAATCGCATTATGAGAAAAAGTAAATTTTTTAATGGAATGCTTCTTCCAAAATTGGTATTTTAAAAGATGCCTTGGTTCTTGAAAAATCGAATTATCAAGACTGCATTTTTTTTGTGCAAATGCTTGCTACTCTTGAGGGTATTTTTTCAACTTTTGCAAAAACTGCGGAGTACATTAATGTGTAATTGTAAAACATCTGAAGATTCTATAGCCATTTTATACCCCTTATAAGGAAGGAAGAAAATTATGTTAATATTTTGTATTTAGAAAAGGTATACTTTTTAGCATAAGTAATAGGCTTTTATTTCTCAGATGGTTTTCACTGTGTGCTTACTGCTCTTTGTTGGAAAGGCAGCAGCTCTAGTGTCTTTCTTGTGAAAAGAAGCTGAAAACAGACAGCTGAAAACAACCACAATCAGGTGGTTATTTGGGATATGGACAGAGAGGAGAAGGTTGCACCTGCTTCATCATCCCAGTGCAGCTGACTTAAAATCTTAAATCACCCAGTTTTTCATTTCTTTGCTCAGTCAAAAGTAGTGCTAGGGTAACAAAGCAAAGCAGTGCTTAAATTCTTTCACCTTTCCCTGTCATTCCCTCTTTACTTCTGCTGCTGCTAAAATCAATACACATCTGCCAAATATGTCTCTGAAGTTGCTTGAGGCAAAGGAATCGGTCTGCAGGTTTGCTGTCAGAACAGTGTTAATTCAGCACCTCCAATAATGCGGATAACGTGAAGGAGTCTGGATTTAGACGGTTTTTGGTTTCTCAAAATAGGTGGCAGCTTTTCTGTACTGTATTGATTTCAAGTGGATTATGAAATGTTCATGTAATGAAGATAAAAGGATTCTAAAACCAACAACTGGAAAATTATTATGTATTGCCAATGAAACCTCAGTCCTTGTTCCTCATCTTTTTGTCCCCCTTCCCCTGTTGAATAAAAGTTCTGTCAGCTTATAGGGAAGGACTATTGCAATTGTTGGAGCTTGATTTTTCTGATGCCAGGTTTATATAACTTATGTCTCCAGAACTTCTATTGTCACTTTTCTCTAAATAGAAGACATTACACCTAATATAGATTCTTTTTATCTATTTGTCATTTAAATATACTATATATAAATTTAGAACCTGCTAAAAATTATTTTAATTGGGAAAATAAAGTGCTGGGTAATGTTCTTTTTTCTTCCCTCCTCTTTCTCTCTCTATGAAGGTAACATTTTCTCAAGTAACTTTTAAAAAGGCTTTTATATTGCAAATTATTTGAAGTGCATGTTACCAGACTAATTAAATTTCTTACAAGACTACCTTTGCTGTTACTTAGCTTGTGGCTGTGCTGTAGGATTACAGGCAGGTTAATTGTAAAAGCCTCACTGTATTATTAAATAATGCAAAATACTGTTGGGATATACAGTTGTGTACAGTTGTGCAGAAATACAGTTGGGATATTTTCATGGAAAACATTTCGTATTCTTCTAGAACAGATCCTTATTTCCTGACTGCTGATGATCCTCGTCTTCCTCGGCTAGCAGAAACTGCAACAAGGATCTGACAAAGTCCTGAATCTCCCTTACAAGTTCCCACAGCCTGCTCTATCTGGAAAAAACTGTCTGTCCAAAGCAGTGACCTGACCAGCTGCTGGTTACAAAGACCTGATGAGCAGCCTACAGAGCCACTAGTTCACCTTCAGCAATACAGTATTAACTCATATTTTAGATCCAGAGGACGAAGTCACTGCTGCTCTGTGGACGGGGCGTACTGCCCTTGTCGTGATTTTAACAAAAAGGAATTTGAATGATTCAGTTTCCATTTGAAGCAAAATAGGTGAAACATAGTGAGAAATAGACTTGCTTTTGAAGGACCGTGATATATATTTTTAGTAGTCGATACTGAGAAATACTATTTTTTATTTTTCTCTGAGGGAAAATGAAAGATATCATATGGAAGATCAGTCACGGTGCATGTGTTCAATAGCCTTTCCCAGATGTCATCTCAGCCTATCATGGGATCAGAAATAAAGGTTTTCTTTTTCCAGTAATTAAGAAAAAGCAAGATACTATGTGAGCAATTACTTTTAAACTGTTTGCAATAATTTAGTATGAGATTGTGCCACAGTGGTAATTTGTCCAAATGTCCTCATGAGTTTAAATACAAGTTTAAATACGAGTGCCCTGAATGCAAATACCATTGGAGTATTGCAGAAATTGCTTACTAGCGACTAAATTGGCATATTATTAAAGCTGGTTAAAATTTTTGAGGGAGAATTTTATTTCAATAGAAGATGCTCATTTGTCAGAGAGGAAGCATCTAACTGATCCTGCCAAAATATCTTTTAAAAACTTGTTAGCACTGTGTGTCCTCTTCCTTCCCATTATGTCCTGATAAATTCAATATGGGACAAACCAACCTATCAGTTTTGTCATTAAGCATCCTTTGCTTTGAGTTTTTTATTCTTTAGTGTTACCTAGTGGAATGTAAAACAGTGCAAAATGATTTAATTTTAATTCTTATCACCCCGTCGCCACCTATTAGTTGTGGGGCCATAAGGGGGTATACTCTGCCATGTGCGCAGCACGCTGACTCTGCTCAGTGACATTCATTTCTTTGGTCTTGTCTACGCGTGGAGCAATTAATGACTCTATGTCTGGACGAGGCAGGAGATTTGTGGGGTGGGCACAGACTTCCTTAAATCATCTGTGGCTTCTGCACAGGGTTGAAAGGATCATTTCTCCTCCTCTACTCAGTCCCTCTCAGTATATGTTCTTTAAAGTACTTACTGTTTGCTGAATGCTTGTAAAGGATGAACCTGGAAATGGACTGCAACTTCATTGTGTCTAAATGAGATGGAAGATGCACAAGTTCTTATTAATTATAATCAGTAAGTGGTACCTTTTGAGAATGTTAACTTCTTGTTATTTTGGTTAGAGCACTTAGAAAGTCTTTCACAAATGAAAATAAATACATTAGGTAAATAAATCAGTCCTCGAACCTGGCATGAATCTGCCCAAAATAATAACAATTAAAAAAATATTAATAATGGCTCTACGCCTCTGAAGTGTGAAACGGAGATAACAGAAGACTTCAGTAGTAAATTTGTTCTTATATCTGACTTGTTAGTTAAGATTTTGTTAGCTTCTGCCACAATTCTTATCCTAGCTTTGTTGATGAATCATCATCAACAACCATAAAAGCGGGTTTTACTCAGTGAGTTTGTTAATAATGTAAAAATGAAAATAAATGAATATTTTCTTTGCATAAAAAGCTTGGGTGTTCCAAATCTGTATCGGTTCTGCAATATTAAGTACGTAGTTTTGAAGAGCAGAACCAGAGCTCTGGTGGTGTGTACGAACAGAAATAATTGATATGGCTAATATTATATTTCACTAGCAACTTTCACAAGGACAAATACACTATGAGGATTGTCCATGCTGTGTATTTCAAATTGCCTGATTTCAGAACCGCAGTATGAACTGTGGTTCTCTAAATTGTAGCTAGTTGTCCAGTGTAGTGTAATACAAGCAGTATGGTCACTGTCTAAAACCAGTCCAAAATGGACTGTAGCGATCAAGCCGTTAATGCTGCTTGGTGTATACCTAACACGCTTTGGCTTCATTTCATGTTCTCAAACAAATGTCCTGATTGGAAAGCTCTGGGTCATCAGGCAGGGGAGGTTGTGAGGAAATTGGGGTAGGATCTCAGCTTCCTCTGGAGCTCCTTAGTGTGTCCCTGCTCTTTGTATGAGGTGCTGGCACGTGCAAATCAGGGCTAGGGCATGCTTCACTCAGTACTCAGCATTTTCCTTTGGAATCTTCCATTCATTAATTTCAGTGGGAAAGGTCCTCTGGGAAGAGTTTATTTTCCGACTTCCCAAGTCACAGATGCCCATTTGGCTGACCTTTTTCTAACACTCCAGAAAACAAGCCGTAGAATTTCAATGGAGGTTATTCTGTAGCATAAACCTAACTGGTTTTTGCATCATGTTAACACATAAAAATCCCTGAAAAGGGTCCAAGACCTTGTTGTGTGCTAGGTGCTTAACAAATAGGGAATCTGCTTCTAGGCATTTCTGGCCTGTGCAAGTAAGGGTGCTTTCCACTTTTACACCTTCATCACACATATTTCCATCCTTGGAAATATGGATGGAGGTGAGAAGGAAAGAGACTTGATGCTTCTCCTGCCCTTTTGTCACTTGAATTCAGTGGCACAGAAGCTGCCTCAAGAGCTCACGTTTTAAACAGTACAAGCTCTTCCCTCATGAAGTCCCATTCCTCCAGAGGTTCCCTCTATGTACTCCTTTTTCTGTGACTGTAAAGCTCTTAATGAGTTACAGGGCCCTTAAAACATCTCAAATCATTAATACCCACTCTGAAATTCACTGTCTCAAACTGTATCACTGGAATTAGAAAGTTGCCTGAAACTTTAGGGTTAGGCTCCAGCTTCTCAGGCATCAACTTGCCATAAACTGCTGCTTCTTTCCTATGTGTTTTTGAGACTGCACCACTTTTTATTGATATGAATCAGGGGGGCTTTGCAAAAAGCACTCAGCTGTAACCCAGCTTGCCTCCCACCAAAGTCGTACCCATATGAGCTGCATTATGCTGATGATATTGTGCCTGCGCCACTTCCCTTATTGTTGCTTTCCACTGGGTGTGTTTGGTTTATCACATTTTGTCATTAAGCATCCTTTGCTTAATGTGCCTTTACTTCTAAGACCGTTTGCCTTCCCAATCTGTCAGGAGCACAGCAGCCTCTGAGCAGCCTGTTGTACCTCTACCTTAGCAGCCACTCATTAAATTTTCAAGAAAATACCACCTTCCATGTTGTTCCTCATGTTGTGGAGGAGGAGGTTTACACATGGTCACATAGATACTAGAAGGACACCTCAAAACTTCCCTTCTTCATGGATGCCTTGAAAACCTGTCGTTAGGGAGGAAGTTGTCTATTAGGTTAGTCGTTGCTGTTGTGTTGATTTCTTGTGCTTTGCTGTCTGGAAACTCATGGAAGGAAGAATGCCTCTGTCTTCCAGTGCCCCGACTCTGATGTTCTAGTGCAGGTGTAGACATAGATATGGCATGAATTGGGGCAGCATTTGGGCAGTCATAGGTGGCATGCCATGGGAGCAGCCCATCGTGCTCAACTGGATTTGTGATGTTGGTGGCATGTGGAAGGTGATGGCAGATGCAGGAAGGTGCATTCTCTGCCTCTGTTTTGCCTGATTTTGAAGAGAAACATGGAGGTGGAGGGAGTGTGTAAGGTGCCCGTGTTGTAGCAGCCGGACTAACACTCCTGGGCACTCTGAGGGTGATGCCCCGTGTCCCATGTCTTAGACCGAAGCCAAGTTGTAGAGCTCCGTGCGATGGTCAGGTTAGAGAAACCAGGCAGAGCCTCGTCCTTAAGCAGCCCTGAGTTTCTGGTATCCCCAGTAGCTCCAGAAGGAGCCACAGGGCAGAAGCTGACGAGGCTGTTAATTATGGTTACTTCAGTAAAACAAGTCCCCTGTGATGAGAGCTTGCCATTTGGCAGCTGGACTAACAGCACTTCGCGTGACAAAGGTGTGCAGTGCTACAGCAGTGGGATCTTTGCCAGTATTAGCAGAAGAAAACTTGATTTATGAAAAAAAAAAAAACGTTTTTAGCCCTATTAGTCAAATAAAACCTGGCTGCAAGGGTTAGGTAGTTAATTATTTTTTATGGATGCGTGTGAAGCTGGGGAGTTGGTGAAAGTGAGGTGTTGTGTATAAATTCTTCAGAAGGATCCAGGGATGGAAAATAAGGAGTCATTTCTTACAGTGTCATGGCAACCAGCTGTACCCAGAGGAGGCACCTTATCAGTTAGGTTAAATAATTAGGAATAACATTGAGTAAAATGAAGAAAAACAGCTTAGAGTGATGCCAGGTGGGAGGCAGCTAAGCTTTAAACAAAATAAAAAATATGCTATATCACTTCTGGAAGACTTCAGCAGCAGCTGAAAGGAGACGTGGATAGGAGGAAGAAATGGAGGGAATTAACAAGACAGATAGTGAAAAAACCACTTATGTTAGAAACTTATTCAGGTAACATGGAAAGTATTTAGACAAACCCTTAGTTTTGTTGAAAATATGTTTTTATTGAAAGCTATATGTTTTGAAGAAAAGAATTCATATACACAAGATTTACTTTTTTTTACTTCCCAGTTAATACGTGTTTGTTTTCAAGATAACAGAAAAGTTCTCTCTTGCTCATTCTCTTTCTATGCTTTTCAGACTTTTTTACACTAGGAAGAAACTGGAGAAAAATCCTTCCCTTTGTTTACTGATGGAAAGTTTTTAAAAAATGAGAGTAGATATTATTTTATTTTTTTAAAACTTCACTTTGATGATGGAACAAGTAGAATATAGTAAAGAAATAAGACATTACATTTCTACTTTCACTTTAAAAGACCTATAACTACAAATTCAGATTAAAAAACCCACAGGTGTTACTTTCTCTTGTTGCTGAACTTTACCCTATTTCATTGGGAAAAAAAGCGTCTAAATAGTGAAGTGGGGAATAATAATTTCTAAAAACAGTAAATGTAACAAATTATAAAATACTTCATTCTGAAAATTTCTAATGAATAATATAACAGGGACAATTGAAGTAAATGATAGGTATGGAACAAAATTAAATAATTTATCTTTGTAAAATGCATGTATAAATGTAAAATATGAGGTGTCTGCGATGTTATTATTACTGCTACTACTACTACTTCTCTTTTTTTAAAGTTCTCTCTTACTTAGTAACAATATCTACCTGTCTCTATGTGCCATATCCACTTATTATGAACAGACATGAAGAAAATTAAAATAGTTTCTCAAAGGCCTTTTGCTCTGCCTTTGGGAAACTTCCCATACAGATTCTCAAAGTAAAAGATAAACATACCTGTTTATTGCCAACCTTAAAACTTACTAGCGCCAGCAACTACTTTCCATTGACCCCAGTGAATTATGGATCACTACCTCTGGGAAAAAATGAGTTCAGATTAATGTAATTAAGAACTAAGGCAGGTTAGCTTGCAAATTTGGTTCAAAGTGTTTTTATTTAGGTTAGGTAAATGTGTTGTAATATTATGCTTACTAATATGTACTTGCAGGATTAAGCACTTGCAGAAAATGAGAAATCTGTGAAAGACACTTTCTCCCGAACCATCAGTAGAGGAGACGAAGAGCTCAGCTCCATATATAATAAATCTGAATGCCTTAAAAGATTAAAGGAAATATTTGCAATTTGAGCAAACAAACTGTGGGGAATAAAATGAACTCCATTGGGATTGGGTTTGCAAAACTGAATAAAAAATGTGGAGAAAACAGCTTTGCAAAGTCAACTACAATTAGTAGTTCAGTATGAAATTAATGTACCATACAGAGGCTTGGCAACACGGAGGCTGGAAGGCCGGAAAAGATGTGCTAATAAATGGGTTGTTGAATTTCATTTTCATTGGGTTTGAAGACTTCATCCTGCAAGGTTTACAACAGTTTCCTACTCACAGAAGTAGTCGGTGGTAGGAACACGTGAACATGAATGATAGCAAGTATTAGTAACACTAGCTGGTTCAAGTCGTTAATGCAGAGAGACCAAAAAACCTGAAACCACTGTTGAACTCCCTATTCCATGTGCAATACCTATTATATGTGTGATTTCAGATGTCAGTGTCCCTAACAGAGGAAATTAGTGGCATTCATGCCCACCTATTAGTGCCTCATAATAGCAGAGAAGTAGCTGAGGATGCTTCATGTATTGGCAAAATATGTGGGGGGAGAGACCCTGCAGTAATTCCTTCAGCTATCAGCGTATGAACAAAAACATCAAAGGTGTCGTAGTCACTTAAGTTAAGCTATTGCATTTGTAGCTGTTGTCACTGTTACTTGAATAAAAGTGATAGCTGTTCAGCATCGTTAATGGCGTGTGCAGTGGTGTGACACTGGGACTGCCAAACTGGAAGGTTAAACATGTATTTTAGAAATTAATGCTTACTCTTGCTGCTAAAGAGTTAATGTTCAAGAGACATCCCATAACTGTTTTTAAGTGTTGGGTCAGATCTTGACACTTTTATTCTGTCGAATCTCTCATTTATTTTCACTCGACTTTTGGGGTTGGCTTAGTCCCTCTTGGATAAAATCCAAGAAAGAACACGCCTTCATTCGCCCTGCTCAGGGAAATAGTCAGTCCTGCTTGTAGTAGAAAGATGGTGAAATCTTCCCAGTTATTGTGACCTAAACCATGATACTAGCATAAACCTAAGAAATTTAAGAAACAATTCAGTTTTGCCCAGATTTTTTTTTTATTCTTTGCCTTGTAGTTGTGTCCAAGTGCAGCTTTTCTCCCTTGTGCTGCAGGTCTTTTTTCTGCTTAATCCTGAAATTAGGGTTTTTGGTTTGATATAGCAATCCCACCACAGAAGAAATTGTGAAAAGGACAGATGAAATTCAGTGTCAGTGCATGCAAATTAATACACATAGGCAAAAAATAGCTAGCTATACCTATACAATTATGTTCCTAAATTAGCAGTTACCACTCAGGAAAGACATCTGACTGTTATTACAGATAGTTCCTTGAAAATATCAGTGCAATATTCAGTACCAGCCAAAAAGAGGCAAATAGGATTTCTAGGCAAATAATTAAAATTAATGTCATTGCACCACACTGCACTGTTCTACAATAAGATTTTGTAAGATTGAAAAGGGTATCTAAAAGGCGACGAGAATGAAGCACGGAATGGCTTTCTCAGGAGAGATCAAATAGACGAGGGCTCTTCATGACCGAGAAAACACAGTGGAGGAAGGCTTACAAAAATCGAGAGGGGTGCGCAGGAGGTGAAGAGGAGCAATTACTCCCTTTCTCAGAAGCGGGGCTGGGGTGGCCAATGTAAAGACTGAGGCAGACAGGTTTGCAGAATAGGATGACAAGATGCTTTGTAGCGTAATGTTTTGGTGAGAAGAAGCAGGAATAGATTTGTGGAAAGGAATTAGATATTCTTGGTGGAGATGTCTGGTTGGTGGCTAATGCACTCCATGGTCTGGATGCAGTGGGAAGTTTAGAAAGTCCCTGGGCTCTGGGTCTGTGGAAATCTGGAAGCAGTAGTGCAGGGCAGAGATTCCCTGTGCACCCTTTTTCTTGTACTCTTATTACAAGTATCCAAAAGGGGCTGCAGTCAGAGGAAGCATTTTGGCTTAGATGGGCAATTGGTGTAATGCTGCCTGTCGCTTCTGTCAGTGTACGCATCTCTGTGAGCCATACGCATCTGAGGTATCTTCCAGACAGCGTCTGGAGCTTTACAGCAAGAACACCATCATTCTGAAGAGAGTAACTTTATTGCAGCATCCAAGAGCAGAATAAGTGGATTTTAGTGAAACAGGACATTTAAAAATGCTACAAAACAATCGCAAAAAAGTCAAAGGAAAGTGATAAAATACACTCAATTATTCTCCTCAGATGCTCTCCAGACGTCAGTGTAATTTCATTGACTTCAGTTAAATTAGTGTTAATGTAGGAATGGAAATGCAGCAAATCTAATTCCAGCATCTCCTTCCTGGAATAGTGAGCAAGAAAACAGAGAGGTAATCAGATAGACACAAGTGCTGATCAGAAGGAGTTGGACAGGGAGTAGGAGAGCTCCAGGAGCTGCTGCCAGGAAATAAAGACACTTTTTCAGTCTCACATAGTCATGCAGAGTTCAGCAATACATGCACAGACGCTGAAATGAAAAGCCAGACTTCTTTGTTTTGTTTTAGTTTGCCGGTGTATGCAGTCTTCCATTGTTCGTTGAATATTCTCAAACCCCTTCTACCAGGACAGCATCAATGGCTAGTGATGTTGCCAGCAATGTTTTTATTCTTGGTATTATGGAGAAGGGAGCGACGGAGAGCTGTGGGACGGGTGGAAAGAGTTGGAGGTAGTGTGCTTGTAATAGTATTTAGACAGCTGTTCTTTCTTCTGAAAACAGATCTGTTTGTGACCTTTGGAATGCTGATGGCCAGTTCTACATACATATTACCGACTGGCTTTGTGAGCCTCTGATAGAAAATGCAAAAATATATTTAGGGTGTTGTCTACCATCTTGCCGTGCCATTGTTCTTCAGCGGAACAGTTTGTGGCACTTGCAAAGGTGACTGTGGAGAGCATCTTCCTAGGACCGTAGATACTCTCTCAAGTGCCATAAAAACTACCCAAATATACTGGGATTCAAACTGACGTTGGGTAGGAGATGAAATGCTCTCGCTAAGCCCATTCACACTGATAGCCTCCCCAAAGACCCTTCTCCACTGGTGAGAAGGGGCTTTGTAGCGGTGGTGAGTGACAGCAAAGCCACAGACCTGTGGCTGTAACGTGGTCCCACCGATGTGTCCGGGCTGGTGATGTGGATGTATTCTGATTAACTGATAATGCTGAATGCTAAATTAAGAGGCCACTTTTTTCCTCCTCCCGGAAGGATGCAGTACAGAGTGGCACACATGATTTCGTAGAGTATAAAAATGGGAAACGTGCTTGTTTTTGCAGTTTGATTTCGCTTGGCTATTGACTGTTTTACAAGACAACAACCGAGGAAGCTCTGAAGAAGCTGTCAGGCTCAGTGACAGCTCAGCATCTGCCACAGCTAAATCAATGCTGCGATGAAGGACAGGTTCCCAAAATGGATAATCAAAGCAGAGTAAAGTTAATTCACCTTGAAAGCCTGAAAATATTAGTGTGAAATTTTTTAGACAAAACCAGCATCATTCCAGCAAAACATGAGAGGTGGTGAGGTCCAGCCCTGAGCAGCAGTCTGCCCAAGAGTTGCTTTTAGTAGGAGTGAGGAGCAGGCTTCACACCACTCTCGTGCAAATGCTGTGATAAAATGGATACCTAGTGCTAATAAATCAGGCAAAAAGGGATTCGCATTGGCCCTGGTTGCTAGCAGTGCATTAGGACGTCATGGTTTGGTTTTTTGGAAAATATTGCATTATAATATAAATTTGTGTGTGTGAAGATAATGAATATTCCATTTTTTTCTTCGGCTGTGAAGACTTTTCTTGCATCAAAATGGGATTTTCTTCCATTGTTCAGGTTTCAAAGGTTTAAAATTGGAAGACTGGAGGAAAAAGGTTTTGCTAGGAATTATTTTAGCTTTCTAAAACCTGGAGGTGAATTGTTTCAACTTTTTGTGGAACTGGGTTTTTGGTTTTTTTCCCTTTGTTTTAGTCCAAACACTTCAGGGAAGGCAAATTTAATTTGAGATAGACTGTCAGCATCACATAGAAAATTTTGGATACAAAATTTGCTCGGCTCTGTACAAAGATGCTGAATTTGCAGGACTGAGAATTAGAGGGAAGGTGCTTCTGTAGATGGCTTAGATGAGTAAGAAACGTTATCGTTCAGTACAATGAAGCCAGTTTTGTGGTCATTTTACAAAGCAGAATTATTCTGAAAATAATAGGATGCAACATCATCTCCAAATTTGAGGCTTTTAATATTGACAGTTAAGTACTTTATTTTGTTCCTTTTGTTCCTAAAAATACCCTATAATTATATACAAATCTATTCTCATGCAGAGTTCAGGCTGATGAATTTAAATACAGAAAGAAGGAACTACTGAATAGAAGCAGCGTTGCTTTACCTGTGCTCTCTCTCATTAATATTTTCAGGTAGATATTCTAGAAGAAGACGCTGTTATGCTAACACACCTCTCCAGGCTATGCGTTGCCTGTGTTTTATAGCTGGAATCATTTGTCTAATTGTCCCAAATGCATTTTTATTAACTGTGCTGAGATAAATTTGAACATTTAATTAAATGAATAAACAAAGTTAGATTAGAAAGCAGTAGAAAGAATGAGCAAATTGGAAGACTGCAAGGAAAATGAGCAGCTGCAGGAAGTCTGAGCCCATTCGTATTCTATGTTCACCTTTACACTTATGTACAGGTATATCTGTGTGTATGTACATGTATAAATATATGTATTTGTGAGTATCTGAAACACAGCAAAACACAGATTTAGACAGTACAAACTTTCACACTGGCATACACAGAAAAACAGAACCTAGGAGCAGAGAGCTAGAAACATCTTCTAGTACAGTCCAGTACTCTGAAGCTGTGTTTACAAATTTCCTGTTATATTTTAACAAGACAGGCAATTTAGATGGTGTTCCTCAGTGTGCAAGTGATGTTCTGGCATCCTGCCTCCAGCAACATTGCTATCCTGAGTTCATCTTAATGTGACAAGAACTTGGTGTCCCACTAAAAAATTCCCTTAAAAATACTAAAGAAAAAAAGCCCCGACAACAGAAAAAAACCCCTCGCAGCTCACATCCAGCAACAAGCTGTCAAGGTGTTTCACACGGTAATACTGGCAGCTGCCAGCATTACTTGTAGAACTTTTTTCTGGAGACGATCCTTTTTGAGCCACTGTTGGTTCCTGTGCTTCCGTGGAATAGTGCTGGAGCCCCTTTGCGTCCTGTGCTTGTTACCGGTGACAATTTTGACACAGTGAGGCACACAGAGGAAAGCACATGGGATGGTTTTGATCTACAGGTGTCAGCACCGGCCAGTAATAACACTAAAGACAGCACTCTGGGAAAGGAGCTGCTTTATTTCTTTGATGGAGAAAGGAAAGAGAAAGATTGATGTGATGGCTGGATGATTGTTTGACAGACACGATTCAGCTTTTTTCGAAATACTGGAGAGATTTGCATGGAAACGAGGCAATGTTAAAGATAATATTCAAAATGGAGACAGTGATAAATAAGGGATGGAGCAAAGTGCTGGAGGCACGGGTTTGCTGGCATTCACGGTGAACATAATTCTCATGAATTTTGGTCATCTTCCGCCTCTCTACTTTCCTTCTGCACCCACTGCAATTCCCCTTTAGGGAAGTGATTGCATTGTAATTAACATTTACCATTGCGCAGGGCTTTGTGCAACATGTGAAATGCTAGATGTGCCATTTGGTAAGGAGGTGATGGATTTCTGGAGATGAGGCGTTGGTATATGAAATGGTTTGGTTCATTTCACTAATGAATTATTCTCAGTGTTTATGTCATACCCTTCTTATAAATGGAAGCTTAAATATTCCTCCCCCAGTTGTCACCGCCAAAGGCTGTGACCCATGACACCCAACTTCCACTGCATATGAAATATGTAGAAAAAGGCCTAACTCTCAGTCTCTTACTCCAGAGCTCTTAGGGAAAAAGTTTCTAGAATTAAGGCCTCTTCACTACAAGACGTGGGTTTTTCAGGCAAAGTGAGGTTTTGCCATTCAGGATAATGGCAGAGCACTGGAACAGGCTGCCCAGAGAGGTGGTGGAGTCTCCGACTCTGGAGACATTCCAAACCCACCTGGACGCGTTCCTGTGCAACCTGCTGTGGGTGACCCTGCGCTGGCAGGGGGTTGGACTAGATGATCTCCAGAGGTCCCTTCCAACCCTATGATTCTATGATTCTATGATAATGCTGTTTGCCGTGCTGCCTGTTGTGGTGTAATTGCAGCATTTTTCAGGCTGTGCCTTACCACACCGTGCTTAACACCCTTGAATAATATGACAAGGGAGAAGCAGACCCTAGCAGACCCAAAACACGCAAAGCTTTCCGGATGAAAGAAAATTCAGGAAATTGCACCCAAATGCCAAGAGGAGACCGCCGAACTTGTGCATTTCTCGTGGCTAGCAGCATTTCTCAGGTGAATGAACAAAGTAATCTAATAACAAGGGGTGACTGTGGTAGGGGATGTTGAGCAGGGAAGATGTTGTGTGTGGTTTCAAGCTGCTTAGCATCTGCAGCGTCAGGCCAAGGCAGCCCTTGGCCCCTCATCCTTAGGGAGGACAATGTGTAATTTTGTTGTCTGTGCTGCTGGGTAACCTTAGCAAACTTCAGTGTACCTCTGTCACTTCCTCAGGGCTAGAAGTGGAAAAGACTGATAACTATGGGCAACAGTGGCCTTAATTTAAAACTGTCTCAATAGAGCATGGTACTGTGTTTTGCCATACCAGTTTGGCCAGTCTTGGATTGCATCTGTGTGCAAAAATACAGCTAGTCAGCTCATCACATTTGCATGGTGGAGAGGCATTGGAGCTTTAAAGTAAATATTTTCCATTAGTTAAGTGCTCTCATTAAAAAAAAAAAGCTCCCAGTTTCACCATTTGAATGTTAGTGACTGTACAAGTGCAGTTGAAAGTCCTTGGTTTTATAAGGATTTTTGCATAAAATATGCAAAATGCCTAACTGCCTCCAAAGCAGCTGTTCCACTCTGCTGTGCAAGTGGTGTCCACTAGAAAGGGAAGAACAGTGAGTGTGAATTCCTACAGTTTACTACTGATGATCCTTTTGGTTACATACTTACCTAGTTAGTTCTTGGCAAAACAAATATCTCGTCAATGTGAACGGGGATTTTACATTATTGTCATTATCCTCTTACTTTAGAGCTGCATTACTATAGTATTAAGAAGGTGTTGGGTCAGGAAAACAGGGGTGAATGTCGGCTGGACCCATGGAGGAGCTGCGCATCTTAACGTGACTGCAGCATGGGATACAGGCATGCATGGAGGGCCACCACCTCCCTGTGTTGGCAATGTGGGCCATACATCTGGATGCAGGCGCTGTACGTAAAGCGTTTTTCACTTTAGGTCCTTTTGGAAATAAAATGTGAATGCTGGTAAGCTCTGGTGTTGATATCCCCTCCCTGTAAATGGGGAGTAATTGTATTTAGGACGCTGATGGAACACTGCTGTAAAACGGGTGTCAGCATTGCTGCAATGGGGGAGTGTATTTTAACAGCACAATTTTTACCGGGGCTAAGGATTTAAAATTAAAATTGGCCTTTTGAAGAGCTGTAAAACCGCAGGGTTGTGTTGGTGCTTTCAGTAGCAGAGCTGGCAGGCAGGAGCGTCTCTGTGAGGCGGAGGTGGGAGGCTGAGGCTGCGGGGCGGGATGGGGCAGGCGTCAAAAAGATGCTCTGAGACGATGATAAGGGAGGGGGATTATTTTCTTCCAAGTAATACCCTTCCTTGAACAATGTTGATGGACTTGAAGAAAGCTGTTCATTGTGACCGCGACAGCCTGTTGCTGCTGCTGCATCTCAGTGAGGCTGTTGAATTTAGGAGAGGGACACTGCACTGTGCTGCCAGGTGTCACACCGAAAAGTGCCTGCAAACATTTTGCAATATAAACAGCTGTATTAAGGTGAGGCTGAAAGAAATAACAGAAAACTGCTTAGCTTTTAAAATAATAAATCAGATATTTGAGTACTGGGCTTATATCTAATTATAATTGGTATCTCTATATTGGGGTTTGGATTGAATCTCTCCTGAATGATATAGCTTTAATAATATTAATCTAATAATCTTACAGGAATACCTAATTCCAAAAATTCATTCATTGAAGAAGTTGCAGCTAGCCTCAGCATGCAAAAATGAATATCTATATTTTTCCAGGATCAAGGCCTCATCTTCTTCTTTACGATTACAGTTTAGAGGCACATTGTATACACTTAGATTAATAATAGCCTAGCACAGAGCAGACCATAGGGAAAATTATATCTCTCAATCAAGCCTTCAGTTCCTAAAGGCAGACATTCCTGTCTGGACATGTTTAGCGTACGGTCAGGATAATAAGATATATGAAATGCTTTGGGATAATTCAGGTAACTCTGTCAGGTTTTTTTTTTTGGAAGTTCCTTGTTTTTAAACAGGCAAAAAGATTTATGTAACACTATTGCTAAATACTTCAAAAATATTTTATGTATGTACAAATATAGCAACACGCATTTTATGTATAAAAATATGTAGAATTTAGATGCTTGTATATAATTCAGGGGAGATTTTTCAACTGAAGAGTAAAAATAGAAAATACAATAACAGCTGAACCACCTACCTCATCCTTAGGACTCAGAAAAAAAATTTCTGCATCATTGTATCAAATTGATTTCTATGAAATCTAGTGAAGACTGTTCCAGATTTACACACACAGGACAATCAAGTAAATAAGCATTGCATGACTGTAGGAACATAACAGGAAATGTCTGGAGAAATGCAAGTCATTAAAAAGAAGGTGAATAAATGCAGTTTGACCTAACTAGTCGTTTCAAGAAATTGGGTAATTTCACCTTCAACCTCTGTCGCATCATCTCTCGCATTCCTTGTAATCAGAGAGACTAAATTAAAACTATTGAAGTGTATGTATACCTTAGAGATTTCTTTAGAGATTGTTTAAATCCTCTTACTGTCAAGAGAGGCACAGTATTTTATTTCCTTCAGGACCTTTTGCAAATGATCTTTACTGCCAGTTCCCCCTGCCAAAAATAATTAAAATACAGCGAAAGTGAAATGCTCTCGGTAGTGCTCCTTTGCCTTTGTTTTTTAAAGGTGGGGGGTAAGGTTCACACTTGGCAGTGCAACGTTGGCTCATTAAATAGGGATGCTCTGAGAAATCTTTGTTTGCTTGTTACAGGCACTAAGGGTCATTGATGGAGAGCCTTAAACCTTTAAAGGCTGAGAAAGGCAAGATCAGCGTTAGGTGCTCGCCAGCACGTCCAGACGTAGGCACGTGCCCGCACGTGTGCGTCTGTGCATAGGGGATCCAACGGGCTCTGGAGGCTGTGGGCTTCCTGAGCTGAGACATCTCTGCCAACTGAGGATCTGATCCACCTCACCTCTCTGTTCTGTCCCCTCTCTGTCGTATTTGCAGCTGATGCAACTACCCCAGCCTAAAGTTGAGTGGGGAAGAGCAAAGACAGGTCATTTGTATTTTTAAGGCAGACTAACCTCTTCTCATTAGACCCTCCCAAGCAGAGGACCCTTTCCCTGTAGATAAGTGTCACAACAGGTGTAACAGTTGCAATGCAAATGATTTTATATATACATTTAGTATTTCCTTATCAGCACAAACTTATTTTGTTGCATACCAAGATCTGCAAAACGATAAATACTAGCTTTTCTAAATGGCCTCCTTTTCTAGATTTCATATAGAGAACAGTGATAGGGAGCTGATTTTCAGAGAGGTCGATTTTCCATGCCAAATTATGAAAAATGTGCTCTCCCCCAAAAAACAGCGAACTGGTCCCCGCAGTGACCAGTGTTGGTCTAGGAAAGCACCATGAGCAATGGGAGTCTTTGAGGGACAGCCTCAAAGCTGTGAAGATCCAAGTAGGTTCCTTTTACATGTTTGCCAAAGGCCCCTCCGTGCAGTAACCTGTAAGAAAAGTGGAATATTTCGATGAACTCAACCATGTGTCTTTACCATTTCCAATAGGTGGCAAAGGAAGGCTTTGATTTCCAACAGAGGGATAATGCTGGTTCTGTTTGTGCAGACTCTGTGGCGTGTAGGCTTGTGAATTCTGGCTTAGTGAGGTACTGCTGGGTAAAGCTTCCAGCAGTTTTGCAGGCTTGATCCAATGATTTATTCTATCTGTAATTTCTTGAACAAACATACTCTTTAAAAAGAGTACAACTTTCCAGGACCCTATATTGAGAGACAGAGAACTAGAATTCCTCTTCTGGCTCTATACTTTCTACAAATTGTTTCTACCAAAGTGTAATTTTTTTGCAGAGAAGGTAATATGTGCTGCTTGCTTCAGACATGCCATTTTCACCATGGCATTCTTAGCTGTTTCCAACCTGGCAGGTGTCAGAGTTTAATCTCTGTTTTCCCACCTTACACTGTGCCACGTTTTCAGACAACCTGTATCCTCTGTGTGGGTTTGCATGGCCAGTTGGGTTGTATGCACTGTCATTGCATATGCAGTCTAGCTGTAGTTACAGGCTTGCATAAATTTTACTCATGCAGAAAGGCAGGGCTTTGGGGACAGTTATGGCTTTTCTTTACACTTATAGTCACAGTCCTTTCCAGGTGTATCTAACATCAGAGAGGAGACGAGAGATATTCTGCAGTCACATATCTGACAAGCTGAGTTCATGACAAATCAGCAACAGTTCTTCAGAAGGACGAGGGATATTGCACTTAGGACATGCGACTCCATCAAATTTGTCCTACTACAAAAGTCCAAAAGAGTGGAGAAAGCTGGGAAAAAAAAGGAAAAAAGTCAAGTGGCGTTCATCCATCTAGACTTTTTTGTAATCCGCATACCCTTATACTCTGAGTGAGTGTTGATATATATCAGAATGGGTACAGAGGAAAAGAAAACCTGTCAGTAGCTAGCAGATATGATACAACGATCAGTAAAGCGAGGAAAAAAACCCTACCCCTGTAAAGAGCTTTATTTCTGGATATCACATAGAGTATTAATCTGCTGTGCTTTCTAAAACTGAAACATCTTCGCTGCACATTGCGTGACCTTGCTTGATATGATCTTGTCTGTTGAAACGAAAAATCCCAAGACTTTGATGAAACAATGGACATTGTATTTCTGATGAACTTCAGCATCTTCATCTACACAGGTGTAGTAAAAAGCACTGTGAGAAAAGGAAGTACAATTTTTCTATTCGACAGGTTTTAGGAAAGCACCGTGTTGCTTTAAAAATGCCACTTCTCAAATAGGGGTGATAAACAACAGTAAAGGAGTATGAAACAAAGTGAGTTTTCTGGAATGAGGTAGAAATTTGTTGTGTAGAGGGAAGACATTATGCACTGAGAGACGGAAGGCTTTTTTCCCTTTCACAGTGGGTTATTTCTTACCATTTGTAGGCTGCAGTTGTTTTTCAAAAAAACTATATGGAAATGCATAGCTGCATTCTGCTATAAAGTACCTCAGAGCAAAGATTATTAAAAATGACAGGCACATTTCTGTCTATTTGATAATGTCAAGAGCAGAAGTAGAGTGCCGCTCATTGGTGTTATGAGATATCAGAATAATTCTCTTTTCTGCAAAATCTGTAACGCCTAATGGAAGAATGTCATTTTGGGCTTGCTTGCACGGGTAATTACATTGTGACTCAATACGGCACCTTAGACTTGCTTGACTTTAAGAGCATCTTTCAATCCACCGCTATTCAAGACAGCACTTGCAAGGTGTGCATAGAAGTGTTTGCTTAAATGTTTTGCTGACTTTAGGCTTCAGAAAATTAACTGGTCTCCGTGAAATAGCGTTCATTGCATTACACTTGTAGTAGTATACTGAGGTCGATGCCGTTTCAATTGGAAAGGCTTAGTTAAAACATGTGATTTCCTTGAATATGGCATGTCACTGGTTGGTGTTGAACAACTCAGCTGGCTGAGTTTGACAGTAACAGTGGCATGTTTGGAAAGGAGAGAATCGAAAAAGAGGAGAAGGCAACTCCAGGAGTGAGTTTGAGGTAGTGTTTCCTACTTTACCGTGTCCTCCTCTTGCCCTAGTGGTATGTCCTCAGCAATGAGGTAAACTTGGGACTTTCTATTGTTCACTAATCCAATTTTTCTCTCTTTGGAATCATTAGTGACTGGCATCTAGAGTTGACATGAGATACCCAAGTCATCTGCTGGGGCTGTCTGTGAAAATGGCCTTCTGAATGTTTCTTGTGCACGCCTTGGCCATTGACACAGGAACCCATTTGTATAGATATCTCACTGCCAGGCTTCCCAGGTTCCTTTCTTCTGGATTTCATTTCTTCATTGGGACCGAGGCCATTCTCTACTCATAGCATGTGCTAGCTGAGCCTGTCTTACAGGAGATCTACATGATTCTTTGGATAGTGTCTTCAAGGTTTACTGGTAGGCTGCAGCTACATTTGAAAATTAGTTTGGATTAGTATAGGGTACAGAGTTAAAACGCACCACTCTGTGTGTGGACAAGATCTGTATGACTTATTTTGTAAATTAATGCAGACTGTGTGGCTGTATAAGCTGTATGCATAAATTCAATAAGTAACTCTGTATGTGTATGTGTGTGAGAGTGTGTACAGAAATAGAAGTGTTCAGTTACACCTATATATTTGCAGCATTTTCTAACCATACATAAAATTCTTTGAAGTTATCCTTGAATTACGAGTAGCAGTTATGGAGCTTACATATTTATTTTTAATTATCTTTGGTTTTTTTCAGCTCTTCTTTATGCAACTATTTTTGGAAACGTCACCACCATTTTCCAGCAAATGTATGCCAACACCAACCGATACCATGAGATGTTGAACAATGTGAGGGATTTCCTAAAATTATATCAAGTCCCAAAAGGCCTTAGTGAAAGAGTCATGGATTATATTGTCTCAACCTGGTCCATGTCTAAAGGAATTGACACAGAGAAGGTATGAGTATGTGAGGTAACAATTTAGATAGCAAGATTTTGTGTCCATTGAGTACTTTCTTAGAAACAGGCCTGTGTAACAGCATATAACTTACTAACAAATTCTTAACTGCATGCTACTCCGTTATTATGTTTGTGTTTGGATCGAAACCTGGATGTTTTAAAAAAGGACTGTTTTGCTGCTTTGGAAATATGCCTTTATTTTTCATTATGGTAAATGTTTTCTCCTTTCCAGTCTTACTTTGCCTAAATACTAAATAATTTTAATGTACTTAACTACTGAAATCAACGGGAAATTGGTCTTCAAATTAGTCCAAGAACATAATTTGGTGTTTCACCTAAATCAGTATTATTCTGAAAAGTATTGGCATCTGTGAGTTGCAATGAAATGAGTTTGATTGGCTTGGACCTTTTGCTGATGCCCAGGACATCAACATATCCATCAGCATAATTAGTACAGGATTTAATGGCAGTAGAGATTGATCTCCTTGAGCTAAAATCTCTTGGCTAGAACTTAAGGCCTTTGGTACGGAGATACAGAAAATGTGGCACTGCTGGCAGCCATGCAGGGTAGAAGTCCTACAGGACTTTAGCCCTCAGAAAGGACTGGTCATTTAGGTTTCTTCAAAAGCTCATTAAAGAAGAAGGTTGTCTTTGGAGGGTGATTTGTTGTGTGCCAGGACAGACCAAGTGAATTGTCCTCAGGGCCTCTCTTTCTCCATGATATGTGCAGTGAGTCTATCTAGCCATGGATATTCCAGAGAGCTGAAGTCAGATGGAAGGGTTTCCACCTGCAATACCTTGAATGTAGGCAAGATATAACATTTTTAGGTCTAGATTTTTGGTCGGTGGAGATCAGCAATGCCCCTGTGGCTTCTGTGGGCCTGGTACACATCGGCTGAAATTAGGCATTCAAGCTCCAGTTTCCATGAAGGTTTCCTTCCTAAGAAGTTAAAAGGCAAATGCCCGAGGGAGGCTAAGGAAGCATCATGGCAGATTAATATCTTAAGATGTCTAGTGCTTGCAGAGCTTTGAAGTTCTTGCTTCAGCAGAATCTACTGCGTAATATGGGATGATGGTGCAGCTTGTTCAGATACGCCAAGATGAAGTCGCTACACTGAAAAATTTAGTCTTGCATCATGCTGATGCAACAGCAGTTATCTTATTAATCATCTGCTGTGAAATTCAGTTTACCATCATGAATACAACTATTTTAAGTAACAAGGATTTTGATTTCTTTGATTCTTGTGCTTCAGTATGTCACATTCTTTAATATGTTAACTTCTTATACACTAATACCCTAACTTCCCAGTGCTGATTCATACAGTGTTAAGTGAGCTTTTATATTGTAAACTACTGTAAATGCATTCAGTCCTATTGTGTAAACTCAAAACTATGTGAAAATTCAACTTTCGTTTGCATTTATCTCCTTGCAGTTAAGCGAGAATCCTGTATTATTCCACTACAGTTTCATTAGATTTTAATGATGCTTTGCAGTTAATTAGGAGAACCTATGCTTTAATTACTGAAATTTCCTTCTATAGTTTCCGCATGTCCGGTTTTATAGATTATAAAATGCAGTTAGAGCCATAATCTTCAACTCATGGTAAGCAGTGTTCTCTGGTCTGTAAGACAGTAGTGGCTGCTTAGCTAGATAATTAATATGGCTGTAAAATCTGTGACTTAGGTTTTTAACAATTTTCCCTTGGTAAAGACTTGCCTAAACTTAGGCCTGGATCCAAAACCTATTTAAAACAGTGGAAGGATTTCAGGAACCTCTGCATCTGGACATCAGTAGTTGCATCTAATCGAACTTCCCAGAAAAGCCCATGTTACAGAAGAAGAGAGACAAGATAAAAGTAAGAACTTGAGCACCGGTTTGAATATTGTGGTGTTTTGTATCCCTTACAGCCTGCAAGTCTGCAAAAGCAACAGCACCAGCGGCCTGTAGTGCCGGCACTGAGCATCCCTGGGTCTGTAAGAGTGCAAGGATCAGGCAGTTTGCTTTCAGCTGCAGGACCTTAGCCAAAGCCAGGATTTGTATTAGCAAAAGGGTGGAAAGCTGTGTTGTAGCCAGGCAGCCTTCCTATCTCCACTCAGGAAGGTGTTACAGTGACCTTCACCAAAACAAATGAGAAAATGTTGTAAATCCCAACTGAGAAATGATAGAAACAGTGGTACAGTCCCAGAGACTAGTCATATAGAGTGGATCGTTTCTCTTGCATTAGTTCCTTCATTACCCCTTCAAACCCTGTTGTGAGACCCTCTGCATTTAAATTTAATCCATCTGCACTAACCCTAGAGCAGCAAGTGGATGCGAGCGCACTACAGGGGACCTCCAAGGTACACAAAGTCAAGTCAGATTTATTACCGTAGACACAGTGGGGCTAATGGGGCTACATTGCACCTGCAGGTGACCTGCTAAATCCAGATAGTGCTTCAACGTAGGTTGGAATAGGGGATTATTGCCCCAGGTCTTGAATTGCTTCTCTGCACTGCTTTGTCTGACAGCCTGGATGTGACCTTAGGGGTTTCTTCCAGTCTAGTTTTCAAAGCTCCAGTAATGAGATTCTGACCAGTCTGTTGTCTGGATATCTTTGCATCACATGATTTCCCATTCTCCTTAATTTTGATGAACTTTTCAACAAGCTTCTTATTATCTTGCAAAACACGTGTGTTCATGACACATGATAATTAGGGAGGAATTTCTCAACTTTTCAATTTCCATCAGACAGCTCAGACAGTTTCCATCATCCAAGGATGTTTTTCAACCTAACATACAGTATTACATCCTAAACTGTTCCAAATATATCTGCATTATCACACTGCAATGTGTTTTGCAACATCATTTGCCACAAATTTATAATGCATTTCATTCAGTCACTCAGCATGTTGAAATGGCTTGCTTTTGAAATCCAAATTCAGAGAATAAGAAGGTTAATGTACTAAAAAAGAACAAAATTCTTATGAGTTTTACAGTAGGTTCCTGTGGTGATGAACAATCCTAGCAATTTGATGGAGTAAAAATAAACACATGTGCATGTGTTTCTTTGATAACTGAAGATTTTAAATTCATATGCTTGAAATTAAAATATAAGTTAATAATTTGATTATTAAGATTACTACCGCTACACATATTACTACCACTACACATATTACTACCACTTAATATGTGTCGATTCATTGCATCAGAGCTCAAATATCTATTCTTGAATGACAGATTCAGTGCATAGTCACAAAGAAGATCTTGGCTAAAACTGGTAAGGATGAGAGGGGAACTGAAGGCAAAGTGGAACTTAGAGTGGAGGAAGTTTAATGAAGATCTCTAGACTTTGCTGCTTGTGAGAGCAAACTGCCCAGAACAGAATTTTGTTTTAAAGCCGTTTTAAAGCCCCAGTCTGTTGTCCTTGTATGTGGAAGAGGACTTGTTCTTGCACACTGAAGTGACGGTGCCTTAAGCACAGGATTTTGGCTTCCCTGCTCTCCTTGGGAATAGCTCATCTTCAAATCCTGTCTTCAAGCCACAGTGCTTCAGCCTGTCTCTGAGTATTCACAAATAAGGAATTAACAATGACACTAAAAGCATTAGTGTATTTATTATTATTACTTAAGGGGAAGCAAGCAGCCTCTGATCCATAATCTTAAATCACTTAAACATGAGAGCCCTCCTCTGACAGCTGGGATGATATATGTAATACATGCACATGGACTCTTATCTCCTGGTGTAATAGTGGCTCAAACAAGATGGATTTTTTTTTTTTTTAGGTTTAATGCTACAGGTTTCAGGGTTATTCATCTAATAATGAGCAGAGCTAAAGACGTGACAAAACTAAGAACCCTTTATATACTAAAAAGTATCTCTCATCCAGCAGAACCTCGTTTTTTGAGAGGTAAAAAAGAGGCAGTACATTCTCTGTATATGACCATTTTTAAGCAGCTGAAAAAAATCTTTACAATAATAATTTGATACATGAAACGCACACTGAATTCAAATCTCTTAGTTTTTATTGAAATCTCTAGGCAGCAAATGAAAAATTTATAGTTATTAGCTCTTCTATAAGAAATAGGTCATTATACTTGAAAGCCTAACAAGCATTAACTAACATGCGGATGTCTCAAGGTCTCATCTTATAATAATGTTCTGAAATGTCAGTAAAACCCAAAGATTTTCTTCTTGACCTCTATACTGTTGTATGGCTTAAGATTTGCTCAGAAAGCAATTAAATAAATGTCTATCACATTTTAATAGTCGGTTCCTTCAGAAAAGCCATAGGTTGAAAGAGAAAAAAGGCATCTATTTAGTCTCAACCTAAGCATCAATGGTGATTTGGATAATGAGAGCCAATTCCACATTGCAATGACTGAAATGGAAATAATGGGAAAATAACACAGTATTAAAACTATTCATTGCTGTCCCACTAAGCTTTCATGCAGGAGAGATGGGTTTATGGTAAATAGACACAGGTTGTAACTTTATTAAACATTAATCTACAGAAGGACAGTGCAGTTTAGTTGTGTTTGCTGTTAGTAATATCTTCAAGAGCTGTAGTAATAATTAGCGATACCCTGAGATGAATAGGGGAATCAGGCTGCCGTTCCTGTGGTGTTCCATCACGTAGAGATGTCTGTAAGTGCTGGCTGGATTTCCTCGTGGATGACCGGGGTAGAAGGCTTCCAAGCTTCGTGGCCAAAGAAAACTTCTACAAAATTAGGTGTGACAGCTACATACAATTCCCTGCTGAAGAGGGAAGGTAAAAATCGTTTGGACAAGTATTTTTGTTTCGTTGTAGAGGCGGGGTTGTTGGTCGTTCCTTGCAGATCGGGACGAGGTGAACAAGAAGTCTTCCCTCGCCTCACAGAGCTGAGCTAGGACCAGGTACAGTTGCAATCCACGGTTCTTTGGAGAGCGGGATGCAGGAGAGACGGTCAGGGTCTCACTGTCCTTCACATGGGTCCAAGAGTGGGGCCTGTGCACCAGTGGGTCTTTCTGTTTCACCTTTATGGATGGTATGGATTATTTACTTCTTGTATGCACTGTGCAGAGCCAGGAAAGATTATCCACAGTTATCTCTGCCTCTTGGATGTGTTCATCTTGGGATTGATACAGATTAAACTATTAACCTGTCATGCCTGAGGAAGTGCCAGGGCTATACACCATGGCTATGGAGCAGCTCATGAGCTTATTTTCTGGGGGAAGAAGTACCCGAGTGGATGGGTCAGGCATTTTCCTGAGCACTGCCAACAAGGGGATGGAGCTGACAGAGGGGCTGTCAGTTCCAGAGACCACATTTAGGGGAAGGTCTTCTCCAGATCTGTTTTCTTAATGCTTTTCAACCTTGAATGTCTTTATATAATGCTGCATGTTAGAAAATAAAGCCACCTCCAGAAGAAGCAAAAAATAAAACAAGCCATTGATCGACTCCATTCTTCCAAGGGTGACCTTTGTGCCAGTTGTCACTCCAAAAAATGTTGTGACTTGAGAAATTCTTTGATGTATGCCATATTCTTTCTGGTGTTTATTTTTCTTTCTTTCTTTTATCTAAAAAGTTAATTTTAATGATAGAATTCTCCATAGTCTGCTATCCTTTGCTGCATTAGAAGATCATGTGATGATTTGTGTATTATAGCAAAACAGAAAGCAATAAAACTTTTAACTGTTCTGAGACTTCTACAACCTTTAGGCAACCTGGGATCTGCTACTTTGGGTCATTGGTGGATTTTACCAGTGTGCCATAGTGCGTTAGACAAACCAGCAGGCCCTGTGCTGGTGATCCCCTTGATTCCTTAAAACACATGGTGATGCTTCTTGTCTTCCCCTGTTTTTCACACCTTTAGCCAGATTCTATCTGTGTTGACAATACTGAATTTAATGTAATCGAGAGCCAGTTTCTAGGAATTTTTTAATGTCTCTAATACTTTTTACTCAGTTAAAAAGTGGTTAATTTTATTACTATGCCACTAAATCTAACCATTTTTATCACTGGTTCAGATCGTGTGTTGTTAACAAGAAAACAAGCCAAACTCAGCTTATTAGACTTGATTTTCAGATCTCGGTTTCTGAGCATTTAAATCCAAGTGACCTTGTATTTTAGTGCAATTAAAACGGAGCACACCACTGCTGCTGAAATTCAGTTCTTCGTGCCAAGATATTCCGTGATGTATTAAAGATTACCCTAATGCATGCGGGGTTAAAAACTGCTCAGTTTCATACATCACCTTTGAGTTACTTACAAAATTACCTGATTATTACAGGAAAATGCTCTGTGATTTGCCAACCAGCTATCTTCGGCCTTCATCCACTGCCGAATGTAACAGTTTTAGTCAGCTCTGTAAAAGAATTCAACACTCAAATAAGCCAAATCCTAAAAATCTGAATAACTTGGTCAGGTGCCTAAGAGGGTATTGCGGTTTTTTGGAAAGAACTGACCTTGATTATGAGTGCTGAATACGTCTGAGAACCCAGAGCTTTTCTCCACAAAATAAAAAGAACTATTTGTGGCTTATTGGTTAGAAGTTGGAGGGGTTTCTTCATTTATTGTCAAAGCTGACATTTTTCTTATGGTTATTCATTTAGGAAACGGTCCTTGTTATTCCACTGCTAAGACTGTCTAGAGTCTTTGCTTGAGTATCAGTCAAATATCCTGTAGCTACAACCCCGAGAAAGTAAGAATCCTGTGTGCTGAATGAGAATTGCAAATAGATAGCGTTCATGATTCACTGGCCCCTGTCCTTTTTGTTAACAAGTCTTAACATATTCTGTAACATTTGCTGAGACATCCTATAGTGTTTTCCAGCTGGGGAAGATTTTTTAAAAAATCCTTAAACCCGTCCTAAATGATATTGTTTGGACACACTCTTAATCTGTTCAGTTTTTGTTTCGATTCATTTGCCTTTCTTTGAGTTCTTTATAATCTCTGCTCCCTGTAGAGTTCTTTGAGCTGTTCAAGGGGCTTATCTTAAACTGCCCGAGCATGCTGAGGAAATGGATGGGAGAGGGAAAAAAATCGGATGGAACCTCCTTGGGAATTTTATTCCCCCCCTACAGATTTCAAGCTGAAACGATAGTGAGATGTTTTGTGCCAATTCCCTGTGAGTCTTCCAGAGCTGGTTACGGCCTTTCCCAGTCTCTAGCAGCAACCACAAACTTTTCACTCACCGCCAGCATTTTATGTGTGCTATAGGGTGCTCTAGAGACGACAGCGGTGTTGAATCTCTGCACTGGGTGTCGTGTTGGGGTGTGTATCAGTTGGGTGCCAGGTGATGATGGCAGAGCTCAGCAATTGTCTTACAGTAACTTTGAGAAGGTTTAATTTTCTGTGTGAAGAAGGGAAGTGATAAATGTTATTCTGTGCTTTACTTTCTCCTCTCTCAGCTTTGTAGTGGTTCAGGTCTTTATGGATACATGCATACTGTTCATGTGTGGCATGGAGCCTTGCTTCTTTTCTGGTAGAAACGCAGCTTATACAGCCAATGAGGATTTTTCTCTGGGTAGAAATTGACTTTCTCCTCTGATTTTTCATTGAAACATAGCAGGTTCTGTTCTTTCATGCTGCTTGGATGCATATGGGAAAGCTGACTGCAAAGTCTGTGGCTACAGATTTATTACAGAGCAACTTCTGTAGCAGCACAAGCATCTGGTCCCTGCAGACTGCCTGCTCCAAGTCGTGTGCTCCAAAACCATCAGTTAGTAAAGCATTGCAGTCAGCAACCTTAATATCCTGCCTAGCTTATAAACTGCAAGTTTCACTAAGAAAGGTCTTGAAATCTCTAAGGAAATTTCTTCTTCAGAAATTTGTCTTGGTGGTTTTTGATATGCTGCTGAAAGAATACACAGGTTAGAACAAATGTCCCAGCTGAATTTTGGTTCTACTGACATGAAGTGTTGGAGGCATTTCAGTGAAACAGTAGATTGAGTGTTACAGGATATCCTCTCCCTTAAATTGAATTTCTCTTTTATGCCCATGTGTGTGCATTTGTACACCATATGGGCTCACGTACGACCATGTTGCTACTAGTTTGTGTCTTTTTAGTTGCATGCTGCTTTAAAAATGCTGTGATCTTAGTAAGAGCATTTCACATTAAGAGTGTTGAAGTCTTGTGTGATAACGGATCATTTTCAGAAGAATATTTATCTGAATTTGAAGTGCTCGTTTTCTCATTTTCTGCTCTTAGGATCTTTGGACTATTTAATCATTAGCTTCCAAATGCTTCTGTGTGATCCTATATCCCATTATGTGTCTTCTTGGAAGTAGAAAAATTACTATGTACTGTAATCTGTGTCACCAACAACCACTTTCTACAGTACAACTAATACCGAAGCTTGTGGCATACGTGAGACTCTTTCTGAAATCATGATGTTCGTACTTGTAAACACAAAAAGAAGTGCTGCAAAGTCGGGTTGGAGCTCGTGAAGTCCTGTGCTTGGACCATACAGTAAACATATCTGAATACTGAGATTATCTATCTTTGCTCCTTTGTCCCCCCTACGTATATCTACATTTATCTGTATCAGTCAAAGCTCCTTTGCCAAGTCTTTTAATATTAAGTATTTCTTTTAGTTGTCATCTGTTTCATTCTGTGTTCTCAGTACTTGCAGCGTAGCAGACAAGAAAACTGAAATAAAGAATATTTGTTCCTGGCTAACTCTTGAATCATTACTCATTTACTTCCGTACTAGTTGATATCTCCATATATCTCCCTACAGTAATATGTCATTAGGAGAATCACCTTATCATGACATCAGAAAATTCCTGAATTATGCTTTCTAAGACTGTCTTTTTCTGTGCAATGGAATTTTTTCTGTCTCTTCATGTTACAGTGTGTGATGATAGATATGTTTGATGGGTCTATAAAAAGAGTAATGCTTTGAGTGCTCACTTTTAATACCCTGTATTTACCTCTGTATTTGTGAGGAAACAATATGCTGCTTTGCATCCAAGTGGCTTTTATTCTCGAGGGACACAATTAATTTACATTCCAAAAAGCAAAGGGTACTGGAACATCTCCAAATCTTACAGGAACAACCTCTGCAATAGTTTAAGCAATTTTTCCTGCAGTTTGGAAACTTATGAGATAAAAATTGGAAATCAGTCATATATGAATACACACATTTTTCTTAAAGAGCAGTGCTTGAGAATTCATAGTTCATGGCCTTGTTAAGTCAAAAGCACTTACATTACTGAAAGTATTAAAGGGACATAAAAAACTTCTAACCATGATTTAGGCTCAAGAGTAGATAAAAATTTAAAAATCATCAATCATGATACAAAAGAAAGTGGAATTTTTCATTAAATTACTATTGAGAAGAAGAAAGATGGCATGTTTCTATTTTATTATGATAAAGACGAGCTTTCTGTTTGATCCAGAAGTAGGGCTAAGGTGAAACAATCACTCTAAAAAGTAATTTTTGTTTTTTAGTGGAAAAACTAAAGTATGCCTGTATTTTTAAGGGTAAACGGAATGACTCAGGTAAGTATAAGTTTGTAAAATGGACATTTGCCCCTAATAAAATTATGGAAATGTTATCTGGAATATGGTCAACAGTGACTCAGACAAGACATTATTACTAATGCAAATGGTGGTTTATGGAGAATATGTCTTAGCAAATGTGCTTATTATTAATTTTTATGATAAAACAGACTTATGCAGGATATTTTAATGTGTTCTGTACATTTTATTACAGAAAAATAGCATTAAGCCAATTTAACTTACCCTGTGTTAAGTCAAATGAAAACTAATTATCTGGTAGATCTAGGAAGGTAGTTTTAAGTGAGAAACGCTCATGCGATGGAGAAGCTTACAAACAGTACTGTGCTTCATAGCGTTAGGCACAGGAAGCATCATCTCTCTTGTTTATTCAAGATGAGATCAAGAAATGACCTGGCCATATTCTATAAACACCTACATGTGGAAGAGATTTCCGACGAGTGCAGGTTTTTTATCTGAGCAACATGATGAGATCCACTGGCTGTTGGCTGAAAATGAAAACCAAATCAGTTCAGAAACAGCACAAGTTTTAAAAGAGAGAGTAACTGTCCGTTGGAACAACTACCTTATTTAATTTGAAAACACTAAATCAAGGCCTTCTAGGCTGCGACTTTACCAGGTATTCTGGGATTGATATGAAAATTATGAGTGCAAGAGGTTAGTGCCGATGGTTGCAGTAGCCCCTTCTAGCCTCAAGACTGTCATAGTACAGAAGATAGGAGAGTAACTTCTGCTTCAGCTTTTTGCAGTCATTATATCTTTGTCTGCAAAGGAACTTTGATCTTTTGAAATAAGAAAGGGACTAAATGTTATTATTAAACAAGAAATTGTTTACTATTTTACCATTCTATGATTTAGCACCTTTAGTAATACTTTGCAAACTTATGTTTTATACCCCTTCTGCATTAAACAGAAATGAAAATCATGGCTTTACTTCAATATTAACATGACCATTTGTCTCAACGCTTAATCAGGGTTACCAGAGTCTCCCTCTGATTGCTAATATTCAATGGTAGTCAACACATTGACCCAATGTCCCTGTCTCTCACACTGTCTGCAGAGCAAGCTGCCAGATTAATTCCATACAATGAGAAATTAATCAGTACTATTGATCTGCAGTCTTCTTTGTAGGAGTCTTCCAGAGTGTTCTTATCTCATGCTCTTTTCTATTATTTATCCTAGGAAAACTTTAAAAGGTTTTATGTGTTTCTCAGTGCAATTAGCTACCATGCATTTTAGGGTTTTAGAGATGTTAATATGTTTAGGAGGATGTGCAAATATTAAACACACAGTTTACAAACCTAACAAGACCCACAGGTTTTCACTTTCTTTCTTCAGGTGTATTTGTGTTACTATTTCAATAGGGAAAGCTATTTAAGGTAAGAAATTCATTGAAGGTCTTATTTAATTGATCTGCTACGAAGACAACTTTGTGTTCACAGAACAGTTTTTCACTCACCTTTTCTTTACATTCCATAAGGTTTCATAATACTTTCTTTTTGCTCTAATCTCAAGCTCTTTGGATTTTCTAGTCTGTAAGCCCTTCAGGGCAGGTTACTTATTATATGTCTGTACGGCACTGAAACTAAACCCTAGGTGTGTTTGGATACGCATCGGTAAGTGGTCATCTGCATCAAGACTTTTGAAGACTAGGTTCTCTGGATGTGAGCAAAATATGGTGTTCTCTATTGTGAATGGTGTGTCTTTGCATGTCTTCAAGCTCCTTCAGCTCTGAGCATCCGTTCTGTGTTCCTGCAGGGATTGAGTGTAGCAGTGGGCAGATAGTCTGGGCACCAAGTCTGGAGGGTTATCCACAAACAGGACATAGTAGTGCCATCTGCAATTCTGGAAAACAAGTGTGAAAACTGTTAGGGATGAGAACAGTGTAACAGAATAGTCCCTTCTTCCACATCACCCTTTCAGCTGCAGTGAAAGCAGTAGATGGGTAGAAAAAGACTACCCCCAATTCAAGATAAAACTCCCACCAGAAGCTTTATGAAATAACTGAATGGACGGATCTTAAAATCCACCCAGGCGGTGGATCCATCCATTCAGTTATTTTATAAAGTGCGCGCTGGCCCAGTGTCATATTCCCAGCTGATTATTTTTCATCTTTCTTTTATTCAGGTTCTCTCAATTTGCCCAAAGGACATGAGAGCAGATATTTGCGTGCACCTAAACCGGAAAGTTTTTAACGAGCACCCTGCCTTCCGGCTGGCTAGTGACGGCTGCCTGCGAGCCCTGGCTGTGGAGTTTCAGACGATCCATTGCGCCCCGGGGGACCTCATCTATCATGCTGGGGAAAGTGTTGATGCTCTTTGCTTTGTGGTCTCGGGATCCCTAGAAGTCATCCAGGACGACGAAGTGGTGGCTATTTTAGGTACTGTGATCTCTATTGAAATGCCTAGTGGTTTGGATATATTTACCTTCTGCTTAGCTTTGAATATTAACTAGGCTTGCCTAACGTCAGCTGGGACTACAGGAGGCTAGTGGTTGTCATAACATGGAGATGTCGTGTCTCCAGAGATACTGCTCTAGAAGCAAACCCTTCATCTTTTATGCCATTGGGAATGCTCTTTCTGCCCAGAATGGCTCACTGGTCACAGTTACAGTGTCTCTGAGTGGAAGAGAAGAGCATCTGTGTTCTTGACATCTTTTAAATAGCCTGGTAGAGGAACTGCACATTGTTTTATATTAGTCTCTCAGGAGGATTTCCACATCAACCTTCACACTGGGATTTTCATTTGTCTATATTCTAGCCCAGAATAACACCTGCAAACAGTCTCTACAAGGAAGGAAAATTGTCACTTGTAGTGAGCTGGCTTTACAGAAAATAAATAGTCTGATCTGACTATGCAAACAGATAGGGATGCACCATCTATCCACCCACAGTCGTCAGAAGTCTCAGTAATGGGGGATCTCCAGGTTAATCACCCCTTCACTCCACTGTCGTGTCTGGTTTGCCAGCAGTGGGTGGGAAAGAGCCTAATGCAGACTCCTCACTAGCTTGTATGGGGTTGGGAAAGATTTAGCAGATGGTGGGACTGAGTTGTCAGCACTAGTGTTGAGGCAGGAGCCATCCTCACAGGCAGAAAAATGTAGAGGAAGAACTGGTGGTTCTGCTTGAAAATCATCCAGAGTCTGTCTTGCCTGTTTAAAATAGACCCATTTATTGTAGAACCAATCTCTTGTTCGATATTAACTATTTGACTTCTCTTAACTGGGGCTGTGACTCCCTGAGGGCAAATCTAGTGTGTGGCCTTGTCCTAGGGGACCTCTCACACCCCACTGAAGCTCTGTACTGCTTCTTCCCTATAAGGGTGGCTCAAGAGGGCTCCATGAGTATCCCATGGGGACGATTGCTGGGAGATGAGGGTTAAACTTGGGAGTTGCACTGGCATGTGGGACAAGGGCAGACACAGGGAGTCAATACTGGTCATGAATCAAGGCTTGAGCTCCTTGAGCCCCTTCCCATCAGGCAGCAAGGGAAAAGAAAGGAGAAATGAGGACAAACATGTAGCTGAAGAGACTCCTGACATGTTGCCGTACAAGCCTGCCTACATGTATCCTGCACTGAGGTGGGAGTGGGTGCGTGTGCAGGTGTGCGGATGGGACAGGCTCAAGAAGTAGGCCTGTGTGAACCTCCTGAGGTTCAACAAGGCCAAGCGCAAAGTACTGCACATGGATTGGGGCAACTGCGGTATCAATACAGGCTGGGGGATGAAGGGATTGAGAGCACCCCTGACGAGAAGGACTTGGGGATACTGGTGGATGAAAAGCTGGACATGACCCAACAATGTGCATTTGCAGCCCAGAAGGCCAACTGCATCCTGGGCTGCATCAAAAGAAGCACGGCCAGCAGGTCAAGGGAGGTGATTCTGCCCCTCTGCTTCACTCTGATGAGACCCCACCTGGAGTACTGTGTCCAGCACAGGAGTCCTCAGCACAGAAAGACATGGACCTGCTGGAGCAAGCCCACAAAAATTATCAGAGGGATGGAACACCTCTCCTATGAAGAAAGGCTGAGAGAATTGGGGTTGTTCATCCTGGAGAAGAGAAGGCTCTGGGGAGACATTATTGCGGCCTTTCAGTACTTAAAGGGGTCTATAGGAAAGATGGAGACAAACTTTTTAGCAGGGTCTGTAGCAACAGGACAAGGGGTAATGGCTTTAAACTAAAAGAGGGAAGATTTAGACTAGATATAAGGAAGCAATTTTTTACAATGAGGGTGGTGAAACACTGGTTGCCCAGAGAGGTGGTAGATGCCCCATCCCTGGAAGCACTCAAGGTCAGGTTGGACAGGGCTCTAAGCCATCTGACCTAGTTGAAGAAGTCCCTGCTCATTGCAGGGAGGGGTTAGACTAGATGGCCTTTGAAGGTCCCTTCCAACCGCAACTATTCTATGATTCTGTGATTCCATGACTGCATGGGGACTGTTCCCTGCGGGCATGACCCAGGTCCTCCCAGCTGAAGGGTATGAACTCGGGAAAAGGCAGATCCATGCTCTTTTGTAATACCTGCTGCAACTTTCTGTATTCTAGTATATACTAAGGTTTTTAAAAAGAGAGCTTTAATGTAAGAATGAATTTGCTTCAATATTCAGATGTGAAGTCATTATGTTGAAAGCTCCTAAATCTGCAGTTTTCATAGTAAAATATTCCTTGTACTTCAGCTCACTGAACCGTTTCATTTTTATTATTAATCTCAGTGGCGATATCTTATATTTGCTTACAGCTATTTAAAAAAGAAAAGCTTTAAGAGAAAGTAGCAGCATTTAAACAAATAAATGGTTTTCTGGGTATTACAATTAAAACAAACAATAAATATGTAATTTAGTGAACTAGAAGCCAAAGCCATCACTAAATGGATTCCATGGAAAACTTTATTGCATTTACTAATGAATATTGTATGCTTGGAATGACAGTAAGAACTTCTTTTTTTGCACCTTGTACTGGTAAATCCAGTATCTGTGTTATTCTCCATTTGGTTGGAGAGACCTTTAAGCGTATCTAGTTAAAGTGAATTACATTTAATTACCGAAAGTGCCTTCAATTCTGCCATGTCTGCTGACAGGCGATCCAGTGACTCAAAGCTATGTTCATTGTGTACTACAGGGACTGGCAGAACGTGTAAATGTAACTTAAAGCAAGACAAACTGCTTTCTCTAGTCATAGAGCACAGTGAAGAGTTTTTTTCATGCTCTGACAGATTACTTAACAGAATAGTGAACTGAGTAATTATGAGATGTTGTATCCTAAAAATTCACTTGTGGAAGAAAATCGCTCCCACGTGCAGTTGCAAAGACATTTATAGTGGCAGCTGTGGCACCTGACGTGATTGCAGATCAGATGGTGAAGAACATAATTTTTATCAATGTGTTCTGCCTTGAGAAGTTCAAGCACAAGGAAAGTGAATCTTCATAAGGGGTAGACCAGGTTTAAAAGCCTCGGCCTAACGTGAAAACCTCTGTAGTCTGCTTGAATATTCCAAGCAGCTGCCGTCACAGTGGGTTTCCTAGGGAAAGTCAACTTATGGGGTCGTATTACCAGTCTGTCCATCTTCCCCATCCACCTAGAGTGCGATAAGTATCCTTTGGAAACTTGTCCTCATTAATTCGTCTATGAGAGCAGGAACATGGCAGGACACGCTGTCTGCCAGCCTCTGCTCCTTGCAGAGCCATCCATTTCCTAAGTTTGTTTTCGAACTGGTACGTTGCAGTTACTGTGTAGTGCTATTTAATATGGTAGTGTTATTTGCCTTATTTAGAGAGACAGAGAGAGACGGTGTGTCCTTTCTTATTTTTTAAGATGCTCACGCACCCAGTTTTGGTGTATTCTTAAAAGTGGAATATCCTAGAAAAGTGAACCAGGTAGGGACACCAAAACAGGGTAAGAACATGCCTCTTCCATCTCTTACACTCCTGCTTTTGTCTGAAGTGCAGGGCTTTGTCCTCCCTCGGGTCCCAGCATGAATCACTCTGTGATGTTGCTGCTTTTACCCCTTCTCCACCTCCCCTTATCAGGTTTCCTTCCCTCGCAACTATGGTGAGTTGCACATCCAGCCTCCCTGCATGCTGAAATGATGTCCTCAGGAGACTCGGCATCCCATCCAGGTGCTTTCTGCAGGCTCCACTGTGGAGACTACCATCCTTTTGTTCAACACAGTTTTCCCAGCTCAACAGCCCCGGCTTTGGCATTTCTTGTGCTCGAAAGCAGGTGAAACCTAGTGACTGACAGGGCAACTTGCGGCCCTGTGACGTTTTGTTCTACCGTGGTTTGGTTTTGTTCTCATTTGTGGGTAATTGAATGCCCAGCTGCTGCAGTAATCAAGATTACAGAAATCGGTACAGTAAGAGAATGAATGCAATTGTAGATCGGCAGTTTATAGGACTCATTAATGAAGATACCCAGATGCCCCATTACGTTCCCCTCATTAGTTATCTCCATTTCTCGAGGACAGTCTCCCACCTTTTGCAGGTGCTGACTGCTGCTGTAGCAGTGAGCGCACCACATGCAGAGCTGATATGATGGGGTGCTGCTTCGCTGGAGAAAACACAATCCAGTCATTTTAACATAACTCATCTGCAGTTGCCAGGATAATGGAGAAGGGCAAACAGTCTTGTCTCTAATTATCAAAACTTTCCTAGCAAGCAAGGTGACCCTGAGAAGGCATGTCAGTAATTTTCCACCATCTCAAGCAGGAGTAAACAATTTAACTGCCACTGCTCTGCATGGGGAGGTGTTATCAGCAGAGAAGTCTCAGGAAGGACTGGGGGTTTGAAGTCCCCCCGGCTAATGAAACAAGGCATCTGCTAGCAGAGGACACCTAACAATTCACCCTGCCGCAATTAACTTGAATTTGCTCCTGGCGGGAAGTTTCATGTAAGTGGCAAGGCCAACCAAGTGTCTCTGGAAGCTGCTTTCCAGCTCCCACCATTTCCACAGCTGACTGCGTAAGTTGTGCAGTAACTTAAACCAGGCCGATTAACAAGGTTTAAAGAAGTCATTTTGCCAGCAGAAAAATAATGAGCCACCACGTACAAATGTTGATTGGAGGAATTGATCAAAAGTACTGCTCAAACTGCATAGCGATAAAAATATATTGAGCAGTGAAATCCTAGTGGGGGCTGCTGCTGAATGAATTCAATTTTGATAGTCAAGCCAGAATGAATATAGATTTAATAACTCATGTTTCAGCCACACTTAGGGTCCTGATCCCATATGTACTCGATTAAGTTGTTATTTGCCTTTATATGTTGCATGTTAATTCTCAGCATGGTCTGCATATAGTTCCAGAGAAACCTGTTGTTTACTGGATTTATTGGTTTTAAGCAAGCCAGAGTTTCACTTACTAAAGGTCTGCTTCATGAATTATCTCGCAAATGTTTGCTCCAGGAAGGGGATATTATGCCGTATCAGAGGAGTTAGGGAAAGCAAGAGCACAAGTGGCATGTCTTCTTGAATTTGGTATGACAGCTGAAAATAGGGATGAGTCTTTTTCTACTCTTAATCTTACATGTGTTAGGAGGTTGAAAGTCTCCTATCAAATCACACAGAGGAAAGTTCTTTAGAGGCTGAGCAAGTAGCAGCTTCCATTTAGGTGAGCAGGAGACCCAGGTGCTGCATAGCTCTCGTCCATGGGCATTAGTAATTTGGTGTTTGGGATCCACGCATCAACACTTTGAATTTCCTTGGTGTTATAGAGCCGAGAATGTGCTGTGCGTGGGACAGGACCAACCACGTGTGATGCACTGTATGACATGAAAAACTGGCAGTCCAATTCCATCTCATAGTATTAGTAGCTAATTCTGGGATTTTAATTAATTTAGTTGCAGCTTGCGTTTCTTCTCAAGTGGAATGAAGGTGGCAAAATTTGCCCCTATGTCAAATCAACTCTTGATATTTTATACTGAACCTTTTTTTATTTTTCACGTGAAGTAAACCAAGGCAGACTAATTGTGAGTGTTTCCCCAGGTTAGTAATGTGTACCTGGTAGCAATTTACAGAACAGCCGGTGTCATATTTCATCTGTAGGAAAAGTCCCTTTTGTTCCAATGAGTTAAAGCTCTAGATTAACTGAGGGAAATATTCATAAAGGAAAGGGTTGGGTTTTTTCCAGTTATCAATCAGGACTGCGATAATTATAGCGACGCAGTCGGGTTTTTTTTTAAAGTGCTGAATCTCAAAGTATTTTGCAAAATACTTGAAGGATTACTGATCTGAGAACCAATGTGATGTGCTGCTCTGCATCGTGCAGTTCTTCTTAAACACGTTCCTTGGAATAAGTCGTATCTTGCAGGTCTAGGTTGGCATATGTGGTACCATGTAAGATTTAGTCCCACTGATGCTTGTTCAAAAATGTTATTAGCTCTTACTGACAGAGTTGAAGGGAACATTAAATTTTTCACATTATTTTGTAAATTTGAAATATTTTTGTCTCTATCTGCATGACAGTTAACTATAATAAGAAGGATCAATCTTAATTTAGTGCCAGCTGGTGTGTTATAGATGTGATCTGCAGCCTCCAATGTCAGAAAGATTCCTTTCACTGTTGAATCAGACCTGCACGCTTCACTGCCAAACCCAGGAGCTCAAAAGTCTTGGCAGCACAAGAAAAGGAAAATTATTTTAAAATCATGTAATATATTTCTTTTAAATCAAACTAACAGTTTGAGACAATCTGATTTGCCTTATGAGTTTTGAAGACGGTGGGAATGGTCATGCCTTCAAGTTTATTTCCGCAGTCAGGAAGAACAGAAACTTATTTCTGTATAAAATCAAAACGGAGATGTCCTATGTCCAGGAGCTGGGGCTTCTAGAAAAATATGAAGTACTAGGAGACTTGCATTCAAAGTGAGAAAGATGTGGACCATAAGTCCTTCACTAACAGGGTAATATCTATATAGACCTTTAGCTCTTCTTGTGGCCGTCGTGAATGCTGGAAGAAAGGTACAATTTCTTTTGTGTTCTAGATGCAGATGGGGAAGGTTGCACTGTGTTAACTAATGCAAAGTGCCTTTGCCTTCATGGACTTGGATCTTTGGCATAGTCTCTTGTTATTGTTTATTTGCAGGCTATTTTGACAATCTTTCAAGTGGTAGAAATGCTGTGTTTTCTCATCGTTATGCCCTTTCACATGTTAATGTGTAGTCCTACAGAGCTGGATTTCTGACTGGTCAGTGCTCAGCTCTGATCTGATTTTCAAGGGAGTTCTGGCCCTTCTGGATGCTGTAGGAAAGGTTGAGATTGTGGCTAAAACATTCACAGAGGCAAGGAGCCCTCTCTCACAGTCTAGTAGCCGTCTCTGCACATCAGGAAGCAATAATGTCCCAGCTGGCAGGAGACAGCTGATGAATTTGCACCACTATATCACCCTTATCTTCTCCAGATCCCCTCTTCAGGCATAGACAGCTGTATTATCTAAGTCCAGAAATTCAGCCAGCCCAGTGGTCTGTCTCCAAAAATGGCCAACAGCGGATGTGCAGGAGAAAGTAGGAAGATTAGGTAAGCAAACAGTGATACCTCCCCCGAGTATTCTCCAACCTTCTGTTAAATTGTGTTTTAAGGTCTTCCTCACCCAGAGGGAAATCTTTTGTGTTTAGTAGCCACAGACGGATTTTATTCCATGAATGCATCCTATCATTTTGTAAACCTATGCAATGTCCCATGGCAAGGAGCTGCGGAGCTTACCTACTCACTGCACCATCTCAGAGCTGTGCTGCTCTGGGTAACAGGAGCTGATTCCCTCCTTGCTCATTGGATTTCTGCATCAGTTTGAGATACATCTGTCCTGCAGCGAGAGCTTTCACTGCAGATGTATAGACACAGGCAGATGTATTTGTATGAATATACATACCAGTATATGTAATTATGGCTGCAGGGGCTTGATATTTGGTCACTGACCTCCACATCTGTGCATGCTGCCATCACGTCATGGCTATTGGTACCTGAGCTAGTTAGATGAATGTTTTCTGTACATGATACAGTTTTACTGATTCAGCAACAAGATCAGCCTCTACTTTTCATAAGCAACAGAAGATTTGAGCATACAGTGGTAGAAAGCCTACATTATTCATCATGTCTGGCTCTTGGTAGTGTGACTGATGGGAATTTGGAGATGTTTTTAAGTGAGAGGAAGGGTACCTGGCCTATTAGCTGAGACTGCACAGCACAGAAAAACACCTTATCACCTTAAGAAGTAGTCTTGGTTCCTTTTATGTGGTTTTTCTAAGTGCAGTTTTCCACCAAGAATTTATTCTTTCACTGCCTGCCCAAACTTTCTCCCAAAGGCCCCATCAAGTTCTCATGTCATCTAGGTATTTCTTAGCTCAGTTTCTGTCCCCCTCTGGAGAAGCATAAATTTCACCTTTACATAGACGTGTATTGGTTCTGAGATGCTGTTTAAGAAGTGTCTCTCCTTTCTGAGTCCAAGGACTTTTTCATTCCCTTTGCAAGCTCCTGGGGAGTTTCATAAGACCCTGAAGATTCTTTCTGCTTGAAAGGTCCAGGCATAAAAGCTGCTGTCTCACAAATTGGTAAGTCAGTCCATGGTGCAAGGCTGCAGAGAACATCTGCCCCCACCCATCCCCTCTTTGTGTATGGGAGAGTTATGATACTATAAAAGATAGAATAGCGTATCAAAATATCGTTACCTATTATATAGTTACATGATGCCTCTAAATACATATACAAAAGTGTGTGAATATATATGTATATTTTATGTACGGGCATACTTACATAATACACCAGCAAATTTTTGTCCATATTCAGAATGATACCAGCGTAGCTATTTCAGCAGAAATCGTGCCTGTCACCGACACCCTGCAACATGTCCTCCTGGTTTCCGTGGTTCTTTCAGTCCCCAAATCCTTACGCACATGTTCTTGCCAGCTTTAATCCTGCAATACCCAAATTCTGACTCGGCTCGTCCTTTTCCTCATATCAAGTACAAAAAGTGTGCAAGGGGTTCCCACTCTAATTTTACAGTGTTCCTTTTTTCAGTGCTGCTTCGGGCAGTGTGAGAGCAGGGGCAGGAGGACTTCCCTGGTGCTTCGCCTCCGTTCAGGAGAGGTGTTCAGACTGCTCAGCGCTCAGGGCAGTGCAGATTTGGGAGGTAACATGCTAGGGCCTCGAGAAATCTCTAGAGAGAGGCTTTGAAAAGTCCACAGGCTGCATCAGCCCCAAGTGCCTCTGTATTGCCATCCCAGCCCCGGGCTTTCTCTGGAGGCGTGCATGTGTCGTGCAAGCGTACAGCATATATCCATGCCTCGGAGTAGCTGATGTTTCAGACCTAACCAATTACATTTTCTGTTGCAACTCTGAAAGGTTTTTTTTTTTTTCATTTAGTTGCACCGTGTAAAATTAAACTTGAATGAATAATTACTGCTTTCTACTCAGTGAACTACAGTTAATAGCGATGGAGTACAGTACATTAATCTCTGTATTTATGAGGAAAGACATGTTGTTTTGGAGAATCCGGCTGATTTTGTTTTCATTCAGTACCTTCCTTAGCACATTTATAACAGGCAAATGAGACTCAGAAGTGTGTGGGGGAGATGTCAAATTCAAGAATCCTTAAGCGCTTCCAAGATTTTATACTTTCTGGAGAGAATAAACCACAACGTAAGAGGAGATCATAGGTTTGCCATTCAAATCCGGTGACTGATGACTCATGGAGGAGCGAATAGGTTCAGTTCACCATGTCCCAGCCTTTCTGAGGGCCCCAGTGCGGTTCCCTGCCTCACTGAACTGAAGACAGTGAGAAGATCTTCTCAAGTTTATGAATGGTGATTTCATTTACCTGTGGTTTGGGTACACATTCTGAAACACAGCATTGTGCAGAGTTTCAGAGTGAGCATCCACTCCTTTCCACCTCTTGGCTTAAATTAACAGTGTATTACCTTAAATTTGGAAAAAAAACCAAGCATTTTGCCCACATTTCAGTGGAAAAATCATAATAGTTCCATTATGGAAGTCTGTCTTTTTAACTGCGCTTTGCAGCCGCTGAAAGCGGGACTCAATTCTATCCTGTGTCCACCTCAGAGAGCAAATGCATTAAGCAATTTTATGCATTTCAGAAATGGTCTATTTTCTATAAATTATGTAACTGCGCTGAGTATGCCTGTAAACCAGGTTCTGAACTGTGGGTATAGACAAGGACAATTAACTGCAAAGGGTAATTTCAAAACAGCGCATTAGATAAATGATATGTTACTAGGAAATGCTCTGTGATAAGGAAACCATTTTAAAGCAACATGTTTTATAAATTATACCAGCTGTATCATGTATTGTAGTTAATTTTAATTACATCAAAATATATAGAATTAAAAGCAGTTCAATGAGAATGCAATTAGAACCTTTCTAAGGGATGATTCTGCTATATAGACTTTCGTCAGAAAATAAAAACAAGGAAAGGAAGGTAAGGACTTGCACACTTTATTTTACTGTACATGAGAAATGTTAGATATGTTTTACGGGATGCAATACCTAAAGCAGAATTGGAAATAGAGAAATAGAGCCTCTCACACCAAAAAGTAATAAAGTTGGGTAAATTATTCCCAAATGGATAAACTGTTCCCAAAATAGAGTTGCGTGAAATGCTACAAGTTCTTAAAAGAGGAGATATTAAAATGTATTACCTTTTTTTATCCCAAGACTATAAAATCACTAACCTTCACCAAGGGGCTGTGTGAGGTACCTGAAATCAATACCACCACTGACTGATTGATTTTAGTTTCCTTTTAATAACTGCTAAAATAAAGAGCTTGGATATCACTGGGGTCTGAAACAAAAATGCCCTTTGTACCATGGTTTCTGCTTCAGGATTTGAGGTGTCAGCCACCAACCGCACGCCACGGCCCTTGCCCAGCCCTTGGCTGGCAAGCAGCCTGGCAACAAGAGGCAGCTTTTGGATGTTTCAAGGTGCTTTCTGCTGCTGCCGCTAGTTCTTCGTAGAGCAGCCATAGGGTCCAACCCGGAAAGCGTCTCTCCAGTATGCATCCATGCTGGTGTTTTGCTTGGATCAGGAGCGTGATTTTGAATCTGATGTCCCGATCCTGTCCTCCTTCGGCATCTAGCACGGTGGCTCTCTGGGGGCGTGGGTTGCTTGCAGAGGACAGGAAACGGGGGGATATGGAGGTGCACATCTCATGCCCTTCCACCTGTGGTGGGTTGACCCTGGCTAGATGGCAGGTGCCCACCAAAGCTGCCTATCGCTCCACCTCCTCAACTGGACAGGCGAGAGAAAATACAATGAAAGGCTCATGGTTCGAGATAAAGACAGGGAGATCACTCAGCATTTATCGTCACAGGCAAAACAGACTCGACTTGGGGAAAATTGATTTAATTTATTACCAATCAAATCAGAATAGGGTAACAAGAAATAAGAACTAAATCTTAAAACATCTTCCCCCCACTCCTCCCTTTGTCCCCGGCTCAACTGTACTCCCGATTTCTCTACCTCCTTCCCCCTGAGTGGTGCAGGGGCATGGGGAATGGGAGTTGCAGTCAGTTCATCTCACATTGTCTCTGCCGCTCCTTCCTCCTCAGGGGGAGGACTCCTCACACTCTTCCCAAGCTGCAGCGTGGGGTCCCTCCCACAGGAGACAGTCCTCCATGAACTTCTCCAGTGTGAGTCCTTCCCACGAACTGCTCCAGCGTGGTTCTCCCATGGGTCCACAGGTCCTGCCAGGAGCCTGATCCAGCACGGGCTCTCCACGGGGTCACAGCCTCCTTGAGGCACATCCACCTCCTCCAGTGTGGGGTCTTCCATGGGGTGCGGGTAGATATCTACTCTACTGTTAACCTCCATGAGCTGCAGAGGGACAGCCTGCTTCATCATGGTCTTCACCATGGGCTGCAGGGCAATCTCTGCTCCAGCACCTGGACCACTCCTCTCCCCCTCCTTCTTCACTGACCTTCATTTCTACATAGTTTTTTCTCTCATTTCTTTCTCCTGGTTGCTTTCCTGCAGTTTTTTTCACCCCCTCTTAAATATGTTAGTACAGAGGTGCCACCACTGTTGCTTATGGGCTCAGCCTTGGCCAGCAGCGGGTCCAACTTGGAGCCAGCTGGCATTGGCTCTATCACACACAGGGGAAGCTTCTAGCAGCTTCTCAGAGAAGCCACCCCTGTAGCACCCCCGCTACCAAAACCTTGCCACACAAACCCAGCATGCCACCTCTTGGAGCTCTTCCGTCCGTGCGACTGGGCTACAGCTAGTCCTAAGTCCTCAAAATGTGCAGGTCCTCAGCATCAGCTGTTCTGCTACATGTTCTACCAATGTAGAAATAACCTTCAGGTGTAATTTTCACATCTGGTTATTTATACATGCAGGTGTCTAAGGTGTCAAACCCTTTCTTACTCAGCGAACATTTAAATACAAACTTAAGTGGATGTGTTTGGGTTTAGAACTAGACTTCTGGGTGTCTTTAAGATTTAGAGCTGGTTATTTAGAGGTTAAAATTCTCAGGGAGGTTTTTCGTGGGTTTTTCAAAAGGAGTGTTGCCACTCACACTGAATTAAAAATGTTTAAACATCCTTTAAAATGTGGTCCTTGGGCCCTGGTGGCTCATGCACCACACTGCAAAGCCATGGTGATGTAGGAACCTAGGTGTCATAGCCTTTTGGTAAGAGTGGGGCTCCTAACTCCTTTAGGAACAGACCCCCAGAAATACTCGATCACCTGAACATGAGTTAAGTGCTTATTATATTCAGGAGCCTTTGAAAAATCCATTACCTGCACCTTCAGCTACAAGGAGACCTTTACAATCTGGCTTTATGCTTTGTGACACTTCACAGAGCCGTGCTAAGGATACTCAGGTACCTCGGATACTTTTAAAACTTTTACCCTTAATTTTCTCAGTTGAGAGCTTACGTTAGAATAATTGGAAGCATAAGACAGTTTGGGAAGCAATAATGTGTGTGCTGAAGAACACTGCATAAGCATTATCTCTTGACAAATTTTTCTGCTATTTTTCAGGTAAAGGTGATGTGTTTGGTGATATCTTCTGGAAGGAAACCAGTCTGGCCCATGCATGTGCCAATGTACGGGCTTTGACATACTGCGATTTACATATTATTAAACGAGAAGCCTTGCTTAAAGTGTTGGACTTTTATACTGCTTTTGCAAACTCATTCTCGAGGAATCTCACGCTCACCTGCAACCTGAGGAAACGGGTAAGGCAACAGCTCTTGTTTTCCCTTTGCTCTCACCAAGAGATTGCATGCTCTTGCAAACTGTTTGCAGTGTTTAACAGCCCCCAATTTACTCTTGATGTTTTCAGGTCATTGCAGATTAACTGGCCTTTCAATAAATGTTGTCGCTGTTTGTTAATGATGGCTCAATAAAAGTTACCCATAGATTTGCAGCTCTGAGAAGCAGTCCTAGGAGGGTGACATATGAATTACATTTCTTTTCCTTTTCTTCACAGTTTCTGGTTTTTGGCTTTTTTTCCCCCATTGCCTAATGCATAAAGTTATATTTTATAGTCTGATACAATACTGATTCTGGATTCCTCAGAGGTGAGGTTTCGTCTCTCACGTGCTGAGATATAGGTCAGAGGATACTCTGATGGATCTGCATGGCGTAGACCAACTGAGAGAAATTTATTGATGTTAAATAAACAAAATGTACTCAGCGAAAGTATTGTATTAGTACATGCTTGTCTCACTTGCATAGTTTAGAATTTTTATATGGCAAGGTTAATAAAGCTTGGTAGCAATTTTACATTCACAGCTCACTTCTTAAACCTTCCTGCTCGTTTTATAATCAATCAGCAGCGCTCACTATCCATTAGTCTTTTCAAAGAACACTCTATCTAAAAATTAATTAGCTATAAGGACGTATCTTGAAAACAGGTTAAGGGATTCTTTAATTCGCATTGCGGCTGCAAAATTTAATCTTTATGATATTTTTTTTGAGATTGATGAGGGTTATATAAATTTCATTTGCATAGAGAAATCTCATAACAATGATTTATAGATTATTGAGCATTAACTGTGATCCTCTAGCTGCCGAAACACATTTATCTGCGGCTGTACCTGGGGCATCTCACCTGATAATGTACAGAGGCTGTCACAGTATTTCACAAGGCAATTTCAGCCTCTACAGTAACAGGAGTTCAACACAACTAGAATTTTACTTTTCTGAGTCTAGTTTCTCTATAGCCACTGGAGCATCTTAAAAATGTTTCTTACAAAGGTGTTAATTTTTAGTGCATTCCTTGTGCTCTTTAATATACCGAGTATGGCACAGAATACCCATGGCAAAAAGCAGATGCAATGGTATTACAGTTTCCTTCTGTCTGTGCTGAAGCCTGAAAGAGCTGAATTATAATCAGGTTTGGTTCCAGCTTGTCAACTTACCTCTGACTCGAAGCTTGTTAACTCCGCTTCAGACCTGAAGAAGGGCTTCAGGGCTTGAAAGCTGGTTTGGGGTTTCTAGCTTATCGCTTCTCTTTTGATAAGATGTCCTCCAAGGCTTGACTTCAGCATCCCCCTCTTTGCCATCTTGCCTACCTGCAATGTGCCACCAGCTACAGTCCCGCGATGACAATTCTGCTCAGGCATTGCTGACGGTGATTTCATATGACATGATAATGCCACATATAATGTGACAAAATATATTCTTTCCTTCTTAAAACTCTGAATCTGCCACTTCAGCTAGCTTCCTGGACTCCCCTTCCCCCATTAGTCATGACCAGGATGTGTACAGCAAAACCACGTACAGATTTTTTCCTGACAGAGCAATGTGCTGGAGTTCAACTCTGTAGTCCAGGGATGCATATGGGGAATAGCCTCCTGGCTGGGTTTTCATGGATATTTTTCTCTCCCACGCACCCTTTTTAAGGAAAATTGGTTGCCCTGCAGGGCCCTGCCGCAGGGAGTCGCCCAGGTGGAAACACTTGTGGAGCTCAGTAGTAGATCTGTATAGCTCAGCGTCAGGTACGTGGACTTTGCCATAGGGGCAGTGACTCAAAGGAAGAATGAACAGCACTTCTAAAGGAACCCTGGATCTTGCAGAAGAAAAGGAACTGTTGCCTGGGGGCATGCGTGGGCATTATGTGAGAGTGGATGGAGAGTCAAAGAAAAGTCATGTCAATGTGGTGCGTGCAGGGTGCAGTTCATTTCATCAAAAGCTGTGTGATGACATCCAAGCTAGTCACCAGTCACCTTTATAGCCCTTGAGGAATGGTTCCTCCTGAAGGCAATCATCTGGCCCCTCTTCAGTGCCCAGTCTGGGATGGGAAAATCATACCCTTTCTGTTGACTTCTGAGAGAGTCCTTGATCGCTAACTTTTAAATACGTAGGGTACATCAGATGAACTCCACCTATGATGTCTCCTTCAGTTTTACTCAAGAACTATTTTGGGAATGGTCTTACTTCTAGTATTGCAGTAGGATGTGCTGAGCTGGAGCCTGTTTTGCAGAAATTCTGTGTATTGTTCCTAGGCACAAAATAAATCATGCTACTTTCAACACCAGGGACACAATCTACGTCCTGTTACATAAAGTTATTCAGGGGATTGTTTCAAACCTCATATCTGCTGAAAGTATGCATGATTCCCTGTTGGGCGCAGAAGTGTTTGACGGTGAGTTCATCTCTTAGGAAAAGCAGTGCCATCCAGGACAGTTTCATCAGGTGAACAGAAAGCAGATGTTCAGACAATGAGACACGGCTGGCAGAGCAGCACTGTACTGCAGCAGTTTGTGCTGGAGTCATGTAATCTAGACAGAAAGAAAATCGTTGTCTCCTTTAATTGATTTCAATAGAAATATACTTAGCACTTTTTCTACGTAGTCATCACTCGGAAGGTTTGACATTTAATTATAACAAAAATACACTCCTTGCAGTTCTGCGCTCAAGAAAACGGACGTCTCACTGTCAAAAATATAGAGACAGAATTGTTCTTCCATCCGGTCTGCTCTTCGAAATACGCATACGTGTATGCAGATGCACACAAACACACGTGTTTGTGCTGCATTGTCCCTCAGCAAGCACTTAGATATAGTCCATAGACTGCAAAGCAATTTAGACATTCAAAAGGCTAATAAATTAATAATAGTATTGAGCACAAAAGGTTAGTTCCACATGACAGGGAAGACAAAGTCATGTTGAAGTGGGAAAATAATGTTTTCTCACTCCCAAATAACATTTAGAGGCCTGGCATGTTGAATGACCTACTTAAGGCATCTGCTCAGCATGCTGTTATCAACTCTGGATTTTTGTTTTCTTTTTTGTGTGTTAGGTAGCTTAGCCATCATGCTGCATTTATGAGCCCATAAAGTGAGCGTGCCTGCTAGCTTTTCAACCTGCAGTCATCTCTCCTGCCCAGCGGCGCGAGGTGACTTTTAATTCGTAATTGCAAAGTATTGCAGCGTATCATGTTTCATGCTCTGAAATCTTCCTGGCACATCTAACATCACTAAGGCACACTCCAAGGCAGAACCAGGACTTTGAACTTTTTTTCCAAACAGGGAAAAATAATTAATCTGGAAAGATATTCTTTAAAATCACAATGATATTACATAGCTGCCTCTGAGGACTGAAAGTTATAAAGCGGTGTTTAGCATGAGTCTTCAAAGAGTTAATTACTGCCTTGTGATGGTGGAAGAGAATATTGATAATGTCTAATTCATTAAGTGCCTTTCAAGATTTCACACAGCTGGAGGAGGGCATCTCTGCATGTCAAGCCATGGAGCTTGGCCTGAGGAGGGGGGCCAAGACAGTTTTCTAGGGGTCTCAAACCTGTATAAATATATCTACGTTCTATTGATTGTTGAAATTCATGAAGGAAGGCCCACATCAAGCTACCAAATGTATTCCCACAGGAAACAAGAGTTGAGATGAAATGTTTTTAGAGCTTTTTTTTCCTTTTCTCGTCATTGCTTCTATTTGCACCAGCTAAGGCACCACCTCCAGCTAACTGCTAGACCAACACAGTCTACGCAAGTGGAAGAAAAAAATCAAACTGAGATTTTGGCCCTCCTGAAATCACAGTCAAAATTCTCCCATGCTTCAGTGAAGGAAAGATTTCCCCCACAGCTTTTAAGGTACACAGTCACATACTGCTGTTTTCTACCATGAGCAAAATGAGCTGTGTCAAAGAACTGAGTCAGGAGCAGCCAGGGAAGAGGACAATTGTCCGTATAGGACCTCTGGTGCATTTGCTCCTGGAGGGCGTGCTGGAGACTGAGCCAAGGAGATGTGAGGAGAAACGAGTGCCTTTAAGGCAGTGAAATACAGTAGGGAGAGCCCTGTGATGCTCTTAAAGCCAGGGACAATGCTGTGAGCGATTGATGTTATCTAATTCCTTCAGCACAGTGTGAATCTCAGAGGCTTTTAGCAGGTGAGGGTATCAGACTGTCTTAACACACGTCCTGTTTTTCTTTCTATTTCAGATTAGAATAATTTCTTTTTAAATAGGCTTTCTGATTTTGCTTGAGGTATTAGTGAATTGCATCTTGTTTCTTGAGTGAATCACTCGTCATTTGTGTGTCACATAGCGTTTAGAAAAGCTTTATTTTAATTTTAATTCTGCGTCCATGTCTCCTAAAAGTGAAGGTTGTACCAAGGCTCGTTCAGGATCCCCCTTTTTCATGTTAAAGACGCTCCAAATGGCATACTATATTAGTGAGTGTCCTGATGCAGAAGCAATGTAAGAAGCAGAAAGCATAGCTCTGTGTATTGGCCCTTGCTCCTGAAGGTTGCACGTGTTCTGGTGAACCTGAGGACTTTCACAGGTTTTGAGCTCTGAAAGCCATTCACAATTATGGCAGCTTAATTCAGAGCTGTTTGCGCTTTGCCAGCTGGTGCTCACGCTCAGTCCTGATCAGTTGTGGGGAGCAACTTGCTCACATAGGAAGCGATCAGAGCATCATCCTTGGGTAACTCTGACAAACAGAAAGCTGTGGCGTAACTGGAGCAGGATGTGCTGAGCACATCCTCTGTCCAGTGGTCCATCTGCACTGGCGGGTCTGTCATCCATTTTCACCTTTTTTCACTCTATTATTGGGAGTTTTCTCCATGTGGGACAGCAATGATGGCAAAACCTATCTGGGAAAAACAAGGTTTTCCATCATTATTACTGAAGAGAAGCCACGGAAAAAAACCATGCTGCTTAGGGAGCTGCTGTGACTAATGTAGATCAGTAGGGGCTTCATTGGCATCCTGGGCTTCTGTCCTGTGGTAGGGAATGTGCCCACCCCAACGCTGGTGCTCAGTCCTCATCCATGTCTCACTCTTGATACTTTTCTTTTGCACGTGCAGCTTATTCCTCTGCTGGTTTGAGCCAGTGGCAAGGGTCCCAGGGAGTGCAGGATCAAACCTCTGGAAAGGCAGATCAAACAGATCAATTTCTATTAGGGCTTATATGGCCAGCAGGCTTTTGGCATGACTTAACTCAGATTTTGTTTGTAATTCATTGGCTTGCTTAAGCCTATTGAAAATTAATTTGATCAACTTCTTGATGGCAACATGTATGGTATGTTTCCTTTCCCTGCCTGTATCTTTTTGAGGACTCAAAGCATCTACAGGTTAATACATCCTGCTGCTTGCTGCTCCTAGCTGAGGCAAGGGGACACAGAGGGATTCTCCAGCCGGGCATGGTGACGCCCCTCTTCTCTTCTCCAGGGCAAAATACAGAGTGACATTAGTCACAGCTCCGAAATCTGCTGCCCATGACATTGTGTTTGGGTGTTCACAGCTGTTGCTTAACTGCTGCAGTAACAGACAACTCTCTTGTGACCATGGCAAAGGGCACCTTTCTCAGCTGTCTAAGCCAAAGGTCTCGCGTCCGACTTTTCCTCCTTACTGTCTCCTCATGTGTAACTCCAACAAAAATTAATGCACCTCATTCTGTTTTGGTTTTTTTTTTTGTGTGTGGGTGTGTGTGTGTCTTTTTGTCTTTTTTTTCGTCAAGCAATAAGGCCCACTCAGTTTGGGCATAAGGGGGGAATTTACCTCCTCGTGCTACCACTGTAGAGCTTGCAGAATAGCCTTGCCTTTAATTTCACCACTTAACTTTCTTCATCTCCATGTGAGAAGGGAAAGGTTGTTTTACCTTGTCTAAGGATGCTTCTGCCCTTTCCTGTCCCTCCCTGGTCTTTTTGTATGAATGTGTTGTCCCAGAAGATGAAGTCCTGTAGCTATAGTTTAGCTGTAGCGACAGCTTAGCATGATTACAGAGCAAATAAGTTATACCCTCAAAAATCAATATGGTTTTATTTTGTTGACATCTTAGCAGCCTCTGCAGCCTCTGTTATGCTTGAGGAACTTTTCACTTAAGACAAATTTTTTATTAATTTTTATTGTTTGGCTTCATTGCATTCACAGCTATCTCCAGATATGTTAATATTCCATTTCAATATTTCCTAAAGGACTGTTTCGCTGATTTAGACCTAACACCACCTCTGATGGTGTCTAGACTTGTATATTGGATGTGCACGGGACAGAAGAGCCCACTTCAAAATTTCAAACAATGTGGCCTCATCCAAACTGCCACTTGACAGTGGTCCCTGGCTGGTCCGTGCCTGGGAATTTATGGAGAGACTGCTAATGGGTCTGGGCCCAGCCCTTGTGAGGAACAGAGCAATTCCTTGTGTATTTGTATCTGTGTGGTTACAGACAGCCCGGCACAGTCCATGCTACACCTTCTGCCACCAAAGAGACCCATACGATTCCTTCTGAGTGAGGATTATGGATCTGAGGCTAGATTTTTTTTCTGCAACTCTTGCCTCCCATCTCCTGCTACCCTGAACAATTCCTTGTGTCTTTGCTTCTCTTTGGGCGTATGGGGATTTTTGAGTTTGAGGCAGTCAAATCAAGGACGTTAGTCCTTGGAGGACCGTACATGACTTTGCATGGTAGAAGAGGAGCATAAAAATTCAAAGAGAAAGCTGCAGCAGCGTTAACTTCACCCCTCTGTGCCTCTCTGCCAGACGGCATGGGACAGCTGTCCGAGCAGAGCAATTGCTGTAAAAGCTGTCGGTGGGTTTGCTTTCTCACTTTTTTTTTTGATAGCTACGAACCTGGCTTTTTTCTGCGTACCTCACTCCCTTCCTTCTCCTTTTTGCCACTTCATCATCTCCCTTATGATGGTCTCTTCTGGGCACCCTTCAGGTCACACGGACTGTGGGAAATTGGGGGTATGGGAGCAATTGCACCTCTGAAACCCTCCCTGGAGGCACAGAAGTTTTCTCTCTTTTGAGAAGCACAGTGTGTTTCCTTGGCTGTGACTGTGTTCACAGACAGGTGCAGAAGTGGATGATAAACGTGAAATCTCTTGAATGGGTCCAGAGGAGAGCAACAAAGCTGGTGAAAGGGCTGGAAGGAATGTCCTATGGGGACAAGCTGAGGACTTTGGGCTTGTCTAGTTTGGAGAAAAGGAGGCTGAGGGGTGACCGCTCTACGGCTTCATGAGGAGGGGAAGTGGAGAGGGAAGTGCTGATCTCTTCTCCCTGGTATCCAGAGATAGGACACATAGGAATGGTTCAAAGCTGCGTCACGGGAGGTTTAGACTGGACATTGAGGAGCATTTCTTTACAAAGAATGTGGTGTAACACTGGAACAGGCTTCCTAGTGAGGTGGTTGATGCCCCAAGCCTGTCAGTGTTTAAAAGGCATTTGGACAATGCCCTTAATAACATGCTTTAACTTTTGGTCAGCCCTGAAGTGGTCAGGCAGTTGGACTAGGTGATCACTCTAAGTTCCTTCCAACTGGAAATACCCTCTCCTCTCTCCTCTCTCCACTCCTCTCCATCTCCTCTCCATCTCCTCTCCTCTCCTCTCCATCTCCTCTCCTCTCCATCTCCTCTCCTCTCCTCTCCATCTCCTCTCCTCTCCTCTCCTCTCCTCTCCTCTCCTCTCCTCTCCTCTCCTCTCCTCTCCACCTCAAGGAGGTGGAGACACATCTTTAACAGTATTTCAGAGCCACATTAATCCCATAGGGTACCAGCAGGACCCTATTTTATTCTGAATATAATCTCTAAATTAAGTACCTTCCCCAGCGTCCTGGCCATCCTTCTGTAGGTGCGAGAGGCAAAGCACCACCAACTCTGTTAAAAGAAGGCCTGAGCCCAATTTTGGTAGTCCTTTGGCATTACAGAGGTAGACTTATTTTTTCCTGGACGTGTAGCTTCTCTGCCTAAAACTAAATCAAAAGGACATTTGATCTTGTTTGTCAGGCCATTATTTTACTGTTGGTTTTTGCAATGAAACTGAGTGATTTATTTGTATGTGGAAAGATCATTAAACAGGAAGTGTCGGGGATGGGCAGCACCCATAGGAAACCAAAAGTGTAAACTGGCTATGTTAGAGCAGAGACCCAGATTGACGATGATTTGCTATGTGCTTTTTGTGAATTAACACCATTTTGTTGTTTAGAAAGCCCTCATACTTGAGACTCTCCTTAGTTGACTCAGAAAGCCTTCTGCAGGCTGTCTGCTAATACTGATTCAGGGCAGTGTTGCTGGCACAGGACTTGAATGATGATAAAAAAATAAATCAAAGGTTTACTATTTTTAATCTTGCAAATATTAACAAATAAGTATTTTGTGTTCACCTCCCCTCATTGATTAAAAGTGATGCTTTTAATTTCTTCCAGCTGCTAGGGAAGGGGAGGGAAAGTGCATGGTGCAATGGGACGCAACATTGCCGTTTCATTTTTGATTGCCAGTTAAGAAGGTTTTTATCATCAGCCCCCCCCCACCCCGTGTTTCAATGTGATGAACACGGGCACCGTCAGCTCAGGCAGCAGCAGACCCGAGTGGATCACTGTCCCTGTCCCCGAGCTTCCCTCCTGGGCTGTTACTTTGCCAGGCCGGCTGTCTTTTTGGGCAGGCGTCCTAACAAATCTGATCTCCCCATAGCTTTGTGTGATTCCTCTGGTGCCTAATAAGCCATGGGAGTATTACTAATGCATTTGTGTTACCGCTGAGAGTAGCCAATTTATTTTGTGACAATATCAATGTGCCCAGGAGCTGCCGCTGCTGCAAGTGGTTCCCTGCTTGTGGGCCACCTCCGTGTGTAGAACTGTGCCTAATGCTGGGGCCACCGGCATCCGAGCAGGTAGGATTTGCGCAGAAAGTGGGGAAAGAGGTCTGTTCTGTTATCTCACACCCCTCCAAACAGTTAGCCCAGATCAATGGATTTCTTCTTGCACGGGCTGCTGAGCCTAATTACCATGTACATCAACAACTTTTCCAATACTGTAACTGGTAAAAAAAGGGGAAGTGTTACAAAGCTGAAATGATTAATTCCAAGCGCTCTGGTTGCTTGCACTGTTGCTTCCTGGAGCCGAACGCCAGACATTTTAGTAACAAAGCACAGCGTGACTTGCAGGTATAAAAATGAGTTTCTACACCAGACTTCTCGCTCCCCAAACCTTACTTCTGCAAGACTGGGAATGCCAGTTGCGATGCACCCAAAACCACCAGAAAGAGAACTTCTGCCTGTTCATTAGGATCATATAAATGGATTCCCATAGGCTTCACAAGGACAGGACGGAGCTTTAGCATTCACCCAAGTGGGAGTTTTCTGCCTCTGCCCAAAATGGGATCCATTTTGTCCAGTCTAGAAATGATTGGTAACAATTTCATGCCTGTTTTGGATTGGAGAGAGCGCTGATTGTATTCTTGCCTCCCCCTCTCTGAACAGGTTTTTGCCTTGGCTTGCACAAAAAGGATCCTCACCAGTTACATACTATAAGCCTGTAAAATGCGAAATAAAACTCCCTGCATAAAGTATTTTCTGTAGAGGTATAACTCCATCCATCTATTGTTCTGTAGCACACGCTTTACAGATGCAGTAATACCCAAATGTGCCGTTTCAGCATGTGATAATCATTGCAGCCATGCAAATCCTAGATTTACCTTACTTTGAATGCTATTTTTGGGCTGCCTTCTGCATCAAAGAAACAGGGCGTGTAGGAAAGTATTAAATTGTACACAAAGTGCAAGAGAAACTTTGTGGGGAAGTTTGCGTGAATCCTACTAGTTTTAGTTAAAAATAAAACCCAGCCTGTCACTTCCAACTTAGTGATGGCTGATTAACTGTGTCTTTTTTAATTGTCAGCCGGTTGCTGTGATTAGCAAGCTGCCTCAGCTTAGGTCCTATGCAAAGGAAGTCTGGAAGAGCAATTTTTTGAGTAGCTGATTTACATATATGCCAGAGGTGGGCATAGCTGTCAGGAGGGACAGGGGGATTCTGGGAAGCACCAGAACTAAGCTGACTCCCCTGTTATTGCACTTCTGAGCAACTTGCCAAAAGGCAAAAATCTTCCACGTGTTTAGGAAGGAATGTATGTTATTAATCCATGGTTTTTTCCTCATATTTTTGCTTCTCAGTTTTTACAGCCCTTAGTCTTAATTTATTTCCCTTCCTAAAGATAACAAAAAACATAATATAGTTTTCAGATGTAAGTTACTGTTAAAAAAAGGAACATAGTGCAAGCAATTATAAAAGTCTCTAATTCTCTTAACTCCATTAACTAAGCTGTCAGTGATCTTTTGAACTTTGGTGCCTCCCCTCAGACTTTTAGGTGATTTTAAAATTATTTTATTAGTACTGCACAAAACTGTCTCAGCTGCCAAAAAGATTTTGTATAGTGCTTCCTACCTAAGTATTTCCATCAGTCACTGTATCTCCAGAGCAGGGGGATTTACCTCTCCGTGCTGTGAGAGTACATATCCCTTTTGGAAACAGTCCGTTGTCCTCTGTTTTTTGATTACGGACAGCACTCTTGTTACCACACGAACCAGCTTTGGCTTCTTCTGAGGGCCCAAACCACTTTGCACTCCCTTAAAAATGTGAAAATGGCGACCTTAAGTAGCCAGCAGATGACAGCAGCAAAGAAAGCCATTTCTAAGCAGGATTTCTCAACCGGTCGACTAAAATGCAGCATTTTCATTAAGATTAGCTTTGCTTTTCCATTTCCATTGCATTTCCATTTCCATTCCATTGCCCCTTAGTGCACAGAAACACAGTTTTCCTTCTTCGTGTTCCTGACCAGAGCATCTCTTGGCATCTCAGCACTTAATTTCTGTGTCTAGCCTCACTTTTTTCACCGATTCTGCCTTGCTTGACTGCCTGCCATTGTAATGAATTTCCATCTCTCTCATGTGTCTAAGGCGAATCCATTTTTAAATGGAACAGTTGTTGGTAGTTCAGAGCAGCTCAATTATGAATGACCCCCATCCTTCTCCCAGGCCGTATTAGCCCTCCTGGCAAAGAATGCTACAGCAGAAATGTAAATGGATGAACTGAATCATGCATGTTTTTCATGTGTTATTAATTGTACCTGTTTTCATTTCTTAAAGGACTTAGCCAATAACCTCAAGATGTTCTGCAAAAGTACATGAATACTAATTTATAAGCTCAACGCAGACATGCGTTAATATACCAAACAGATGCCTGATAGATCTGCATGAACCATCAGCCATAACTTAAAATATTTGTCAGAAAGCTTGAACCAAGGCACTGTTTGCCCTATGGTCCATCAATAATATGTCCTGTGAAGAGCTTCCTCCCAGATCAGTTGTACTCAAATTCAGTCCAATGTGTCAGATAGCTGCTAATAGGATAGATAATGACTTTGCTGGGACAGAGATTGACCTTGCAAAATCCCCAACAGCTGCCTTTAACTGTGCTAGCCTTCTTGTGGCAGATGCTCTGGGTGCAAGGATCAGCCCTGCCGCATGGGTGGAACATCTGGCACAGTTGCACATCTGTAGGCATCCTCTAGCATCTAACATGGGTGCCAGACCCCACTGAGAAGAGTCATAGAATCATAGGATGGGTTGGGTTGGAAGGGACCTTGAAGATTGTCTTGTTCCAACCCCCCTGCCATGGGCAGGGACACCACCCACTAGACCAGACTGCTCAAAGCCCCATCCAACCTGGCCTTGAACACTTCCAGTGATGCGTCATCCACAAGTTCTCTGGGCAACCTGTTCCACTGTCTCACCACCCTCACAGTAAAGAATTTCTTCCTAATATCTACCTTCTTTCAGTTTGAAACCATTACACCTCATCCTATCACTAGATAAAGAGTCCCTCCCCATCTTTCCTGTAGGCCCCCTTTAGGTACTGGAAGGCCGCTATAAGGTCTCCCTGAAGCCTTCTCTTCTCCAGGATGAACAAGCCCAACTCTCACAGCCTGTCTTCATAGGAGAGGTGCTACAGCCCTCTGATCATCTTCGTGGCCCTCTTCTGGACTCGCTCCAACAGGTCTGTGTCCTTCCCATGTTGGGGGCCCCAGGGCTGGATGCAGTACTCCAGGTGGGGTCTCATGAAAGCAAAGTAGAGGGGGAGAATCACCTCCCTCGACCTGCTGGCTGTGCTTCATTTGATGCAGCCCCGGATGCGGTTGGCTTTTTAGGCTGCAAGTGCACATTGCCTGCTCATGTTGAGCTTCTCATCAGCCACCACCCCCAAAGTCCTTCTCCTCAGGGCTGCTCTCAATCCATTCGCTGCCCAGCCTGTATTTGTGCTTATTTGTGCTTATTTGAGCCAACCTCCTAGAAGTGCCTGGGCAAGGCCTTCCTGGGAGAAGGTGACTGACAAACTGGTGTCTCGTGTGGGAGGCTTAGGGTTAGCTGGATTTTTCAGACACCCGAAAAAAAAATCAAACCAGAGAAAAAACAGAGAGGATGCTTTAGCCAAAATCTCAGAGGTCAAAAGGACCACTGGAAGCAAATGCAGCATCTGAGATGAAAAGGTAACAGAGCCAGATGTAGAGATCTGTACTGCTTCTGTCCGGTGTCTCTCTGCATCCTTGCAGCAGCGTTTATCCGGTAGCAGCTGGTGTTTTGTTAATTGTGTGTGCACAGGGAGTGGTAGAAAGGATACAAACAGTGTATAAACAGGGTGCAGCGTAGTCACAAATGGGGAAATACAGAATCATCAATGTTATCGATTGAAAAGAGCTGTTATTTGTGCAGGTACAGGGTTTTCTTACTAGCCTCAGCCAGGGAGAGGGGACAAATCAACCGAACTGACTCCAATTGTACATGAGGAGGTCATTTCTGATAATTATGAAAGCCAGATTTGCCAAAGTATACAATACTGAGGATTACAAACTAATTTGTTTGGGTCTGCAGCAATGAGATAAGCTAAGGCTGCAAAAACAGCAGGCTCGGCCCCTAAGGAACATCCTGTGTCAGTGCCTTGATACATGGTTAGGAACATAAAACAGCACTGATGAGCTTTGTGGAGATCCACATCTGGAAAAGAGGTGATAGCTGATATAGCTATTAGGGAAGATCACTAAGAATCACATGAAAAAATGGAAGGACCTTTTCCCCAATAACAGACTAAATGCTGGGACACAATAAAATGATAGCCACAACTAGGATATAGCCAAATCACTAAAATCCTCCCCAGCAGAGCCTTAGCTTATTGCCATGAAAGCCCAGGGATTGATTTAATGCAGTCAGCATGGAAATGGAAAGGAAATGGCTCTTCACCACACCATCTGTTTATCCCATCCCCATACCCCCACTAGTTAACTCTTTTGTGCCATCTCTTTCTCTTGCTGATACCCTTCAGAAATAAATACAAAGCTCTGCAATCACCACTTGCCAAGTTCCCCATTCACATCTTCTGAAGTTAGAAAAAACATCTAATGGTCCCTCTGGGGACGGGCAGAGCACTTCATCCTCGCTGGGTGTTTGTCAGGTAGGCAACGTGCTGGTTTTGCCTGCAAGAAGCTCTGATAGGACTATCAGAAGCACCTTCATTTCTGCACAAGTAACCTTCAGGGAACAGCATGCTTCTCTTTGTGTTGAAGTTTCACATGGCTGATGCAGTATTCCCATGCTGTTGTAGGAAGCTCACTAGTTGGTGGATAACTCTCCTCCAGGCTCTTCTAGCTGTAGGTGATTTTCCTTGACTTTTTGCCCCAGAAGGGAAGAGCTCTTCAAGGGTGAAGGTTCAAGTACAAGGAAACTTTAGCAACATCATTGAAATGGGATCTTTGCTCTCTAAAAATTTTTCATTTGATTATGCCATAAATAGAAGGCTCCTGCTCTGCTGACAGTTACAGATGCCTCTAAAAACTGTAATTCTTTCAATCTCTTGAGCTAAGGCACCCTCAATGTCAGCCATTTTTGGCTAAAGGGAAATGCTTAGGTGAAAGTAGCACATCTTATGTCTTGGGTCTTTTCTTCTCCTCAAGGGGTTCCTCCCCACTGAAGCCCTGGCTGTGATGATATTAAAGGCAATTACAGTATGTTTCAACAGCCAGCGCTCCTTACTTACACGCTGCCAACTGAGAGTTTTCAACTGGGAAAATTTTAGCTACTGCTGGCGAGATGTTTCACTTGAAGGAACCCAGGGATACTTGTTAAGGTTATTTCACAGAGCTTTCTATAGTGAAATGAATTCGATATTGAAAGTTTAAATAACCTTTTGGTCTTTTTTCCTGTTAAATTGGGATTTCCCAATGGCTTAACTGAGTTGTTTCGTGTCTGTTATGCAGTGGGCTGTCCGTGTCTTTCAGTCAGTGAATGATCTGCTGGAGATGTTCATTTTTTCCAAGTCTTGATCTCAGTTTAAAAGAACTGCCAGGTCACAGTGCCACTGGATTTCATTCTGGCAAGTCTCAGGTGAGAAGTAGAGATGTGAGTGGCTGAATTGCCCCAGCGTATTGTCCCTTGCGGCATTGATGAGGCTTTGTTTGCAGGGTATCCCGTGGGAAAGGTAGGCACAAGGATACATCCAATGGTAATTTGAGATTGGTTTTCATCCAAAAGATCTGTAGAAAGGGAGTGAGCACTGGCAGCACTTACCCGGATTTGGTCCAGGCAGGTTCAGTCTTCTCTGATATGGCAACAGGCTCTATCTATGGGTCAAGAAGTAATTCCAAGGTAACTTTGGCATGGCTGGCTGGATGAAAGCAGAACCATGGTGCAGCGTGAGTTTGGGTTTGAAAACAGCAGAACCAGATTAGAACAGATCTGAACTGAGTTTAATTAATCCTGTCTTTCTGCAGGGGGATGCTGCTACGTTACAGCAGGGGTCTTTGTGCCCTTCTTAGTGGTGGGGAATAGACATGCCCTCACTTTCAGCCCCACGAGCACTTGAAAGATCAGGTCCTTGACTGGGATCTAGAAATAAATAGGAAACAAGCAAATGACTGCCCAGCCACCAGCTTAAATCTGCTCCACTCAGGAAATACTACCATATTTTTTAATTAGCTTGAATTTGGAGTCAGTGGCACTCCCCACCAGACTAGTCTCCACTATGGCACCTGGTTCAGGTGAGGAATGTCTGACAATGAGAGAGTAACACCTTTTGCCTCTCCGTTTTGTACTATGGAAAGATACAACAAGGTTTGGTGCCCTGGCTCTTCCTGCCCATTGTCCCTTTTGTTTGGGTCCATTGTTCATATGTTCGGACCGTTAAAATTATTTCTTCATTTCTGACTCACCACAAACAAAACTGATGGTGTTCTACATCACATGGCACTGGAAGTGCATTGTTTTTATTGAAGCTCCTGTTATAAAAGCTTTTCAATAAATTAATGAAACCTTGAAAATTATAAAGTGGACAAACAGAGTAGCTGGTAGCACATTCCATATAAAACCAAAGTTTCTGAAAGCCAGATAGAATGTCGTTATGTCAGAAGCAAGGCTGATAGCAGGAGTGTTATCTTTTGTTAGACCACTTGATAGAGCTGGAAAAAAACAACAAGCTTTCAGTTGCAAAATGCTTTTTCAGGTCTGAAGACGTGAGATTAAATTTCAGGCACTTTACAGTCTGGTACAGTAATATTTAAGGAAAAAAACCAAACATAATGATTCCAATTAATTTAAATTTCCAGTTAAAGTAGAGAAGAGAGAATAATTCATTTTGGGAACAATTTGCAATTCTTTTGCTCATGTATTACTTTGTAAATGGAGAGTCTCTTTTAGGCATTTATTGAGACCGTTTGGTCTTCAGACAGAAATCCATAAGAGGCAAAAAAACAGAGAACAAAACACTAATTCTGCAAATCCTCTGGGCCCATGTTCTGTGTGGCTTTGTGTTAGGGATATGCAAAAATCCTGGGTCTGTCACAAGTCAGGCTGGCCAGAACCCAAATAAGTTTTTCCACATTTTTCGTTGGAGTGTAACAAGACCTTCTGAAAATTTTTGCTAAATATACAGAGACAGTTCTGCCCACCTCCCCACCTCTCTTCCAGCACAAGCCTGAACAGCACTAAAGCTGTCCTGGTCTGGACTTAATTTCAGCAATTAACTGCAATTACAGTTGAGCCCTTCCAACTATTTGAAATCCAGGCCTACACTTCCCAGACTGGACAGTAGTGAAGAGAAACTCCATTATTATGTTAATAATTTGATTTTCCTTTAATATAGCTCTTTATATATTTAATCTTTTTGCAGTATGGCTTTTCCTACTAAGGGGGCTCTGGGCTGGAAACCTTTGTTCCATCCCTCATTTATCCCCTAAGCAGCTCAGTGACCCTGAGCAAGTGATATGTGACCTCTCTGTGCCCTGGTTTTGGCATCTGTCAAGAGGCAGCAACATGAATCCTGCTTTCTCCGATACAGGGAAAGAAGAGTAGTAGATTAGCACCGCATATTATTATTGATGATTGATTTTCTGTTCCAAGTTAAATCAGGCTGAAGAGCAGCTTGAAAAGTCTTTGGGCACTTTTCCCCATCCCAGAGAACACCATTTCTGCAGTCTGCCCCAAGCTCAAACCACCCCGCTGTCATCTGGAGGCTTTGAACTGTCTTTCTCTATTATGCTCAGGAGCATATCACTCTATGCACACAGATACTGCACCGGGGAAAGCAAAGACTGCTTTCTTTAAGGAGTTTCTTTTTTAAATCATCTGTAATAAAATGCACAGACCGTAACTCCTCTGCACCACAGCAAAGCCTGAATCAATTGACAGTGCCGCTTGGCACTTGATTGAGAGTGCATTGGCCTAATGACATTCATTAGGCCAATGCCAATAGCAGATATTGATCCAGTGACCGATAAAAGTTTTCAAGGACCAGACCTGCCTGATCTAGCTGGAAACTGTCCTGTTGAAGGGGTACTGTCTCGCAGTGAGCATGCCACCCACAGCTGGGCTAGAAGGCAATGGGAAGCTCCCTTCAACACCTGAAGTTCCTAATGGTGATGTGCTGACAGGCTTGGTGGTGGCAACATGGTCTAAGTGCAACACTTGGTGGTATGTGTCACCAGCTATTTATGTCTGCGTGGAGTCCTAATAGTCATGGCATGGTTTTGTTGCGGTCGGTGGAGGCCGTTTTGCTGGGGATCTCCTCCAGATCCAGTGGAAGATCTTGGGTCTGCCAAGCTTGGGTTTTTAGCCTTCTGAAGGGCTCCTTTTTCCCAGCGTCTGGAAATCCACCACAGTCCTTATAAGAACCTCAGCTTCCCTTCCTGCAGGAGTTCTGTGCTATACAGAGCAAGAAACATCTGCAAGATGAAAGGAAAGAAAGTCCAGGAACAGTGTTAGAAATCTGGTCTTCGCTCTGCCCCAGTACCAGGCAAAGAAGTAGGAGAAATACCTCCCTTGTCCTTTGTACCCTCTCATAACTGCTTCAGTGAGGAAGAGAAGGGGAAGGGGGCGTGAGGAGAAGGGGAAGGGGAAAGGGAAGAGGAAGGGAAAGGAGAAAGAGAAGGAGAAGGGGAAGAGGAAGGAGAATGAGAACAAGAAGGAGAGATGAGTACTTGATACTCTCCACAGAGAGCACATCTGCAAGGAGAGATTGCTAGAAAGAGGCAGAGAACAGGAAAAACCATTTAGTTTGCTCACTCACCAAATGACCAACCCAGGCTAGACTTGTTTACATGAAAGAGTTGTTATGGAGTAAAGGAAGGCATGAGTTTAAAATCCCTAAGTGGATAAACCTAACCAGTGAGAGGGAACAAAGGTCCCCATGAGACATTACTCAGTAATAGTTACACTGCAACAGTTATCACAAAATTGCTGTCTGCTCAATTTCCCCGTGTTTAACCATCTCTGTGTTGTATACAGAAAACAACTTAGGCCCTGATTCAAAAAGTATTTCGGATCCCCAGTCCAATTTTGTCTTTGTATTGAGTTCAGTATAAGATTTAGGGTCCTAAAAAGGAATTGGGAGGCTAAAGCTGGGTTTCATTGCCTGCGTAGGAAGAACTGTGTCTCTTTGGATCGTGATCACAGTTCAGGCTCTTCTGAGGCCACATACATCAATATTCCTGTCTGCAAGACACTGATCCTGAACTAGGCCAACCAGCAATGGGCCATGGTTGAAAAATACCATAAATCATAAATAAAGTGGCCTTGCTGGGTTATTGTTTAAAATAACTTTGTATGTAGAAGATGCCTTTTGCTGTCTTTGACAGTATTGGAGAAGCAGGTCTGAATCTGGCTGTTCTGCAACATGCTGAGGCATCTGCTGTTTGATTAAAGCAAAGAAAACAGAAAAAAGTGAGGGCAAAGCAACAAAAGAAGTGATCGGCTTCAATTACAGAGTCTTGTTTAAAAACCACTGCAAAGCTCCCCACTTGTGAAGGTGCACAGTGCCTTTCTTCAGCATCCCTTTCCAAGCAGAAACATGGAGCCCAGCAGGCATCAGGTGTAAGCCTGCAGCAGCGGAAAACCCATGCATTGGTTTCCCATAGGGTACAAAGAGAAGGAGGCGTCTGTAAGTGCCAAACGTATGGGCAGGAGGTGCTCAGGTCAGGGCGACTGGAAGAACGGAAGAGCTCCTGAGTCAGGAGACTGAGCTGCTCTCAAAAAACGCCTGTGGTTGGTGTAAATGTGTCCAATTGTGCTAACAGAGTAGGAGGCTTTGGCGTTTCTTTTGGCAGTCTGACTCCTTAGCTCAGCACATGCTTAGTTTAACATGTAATCACGCTATTTTGAAGAATCAGTACCCATCAGTCAAGCTGAGTGATTTGACTGATCCTTCCTTGCAAAGTAGGTTTCAATGCTATGCTTAATCAAGGTTTGACTGATGTATCAGAGCATCAGGAAAGGACTTTATGCAGCTTTGTACATCCGTTGTGCACTGCCCTAAATGTCTCAGATGCAGCAGAGCCGTGGGCCCTTAATCTTGAGTTGAAATCCTCAGTACACCTATGCGGTTTTTTATGGCTGTTTTTTTTAATGAAGTGTCTCAGTTTTGGCAATAGGCCAGAACAGTGGCTTCTCTCTGCAATCAGCCATGGATCTTGGTCTCGCAGTTGTAAATAGCTAGCAGCGATAGAGGGATTTCCAATTAATTGCAGAAATGAGGGCAGCGTTACTATCCTCTCTTACACTGGCAGAGATGGAGACATGAAGAGACAGTGTGATTTGCACAAGACTTCCCACTTGGCCAAAGGTCAGGCCAGCAGAATAATCCATCCTCCTGAATCCCAGCCTGGTGCTGTATGTGCTGGGCCATGATGCTCTCGGGATGTGACAAATGTGACTTGGATCTCTGCCTGCTTCTCTTCTCTTTCTTCTTCAATCCAGACATGTTTTAAAGTAAAACAGGATGACTTCAGATCCATACCAAGTATGAAGTAGATGGGGCAAACCCTCAACCACTCTCTTAATATGCATGCTTGTTCGCAAAAGCAGATCAGCCTAATTGACTGCCAGCATGCACAGATGTCTCTCTGCAAGAGTAGTCAGGGGCCGTGCAAATTGATTGCAAACACGAAATGGAACCAGATTAAAGTTCGACCTACAGTAACCAATTTCTAAAACACAGAGCAAGCAGGAACAAGGTGATGGAAGTTCTGGGCTCTGGGAAATCAGTTATTGGCTGTTATTGGGTTCTTCTGAAGGGTATCTCCCTCCCTACGTGCCCCGCTTTTTCTTTAGATGAGCAACTTGAGGGACACGGATCTTTCTTAAGTCATGATGAATGGATTAACCCCTTTCTTGCACATAAAATGCCATTAAATTTCCCTTAAAAGGGCATTTTCAACATAATGGAAATAATTATCCCTTTCCTTGAAGTGACATCACTTTGTTACTCGGATTGGAAATCTTCACATGTTTTATAAGTCAATTCTATAATCGCTTAGGAGGAAACTACATGAATACAGTTTCTCCAAAGCAAAAAATAAAATGTGCTTGGTAGCGAGCTTTTGCTTTTGTGTCTGTGAAGTCAGGATCAATGGAAATTTGCAGAAAGGCTATTATTTACTGTTTCTTTCAACCAGTCGGCAAACTAACCTACAAAAATCTTCTTTTCCTCCAAAATGCAGCATGAAAGACTGTTTAGTGAAACATTCCTATCCCGGAGATTAACTAATTGCTCAGCAGTCAGTCGTTTTCACTGCTCAGCCAAGGACAGCGCTTCCTTTCCCACACGCAGATGGAGCAATGGTTTAACACAAAACAGTTCCTGGGACAGGAGGATTAAGGAGAATTTACTGGAGAGCAATTAAAACAGTTGTTAGAGCAATTTGGTTTTGAGGCTGAATTTCACATCAAAGTAAAGCTATCTGAGGCGTGTACAGAGCAGAAGAACAATAAAGCCATCATTTCAGGCCATCTATTCTGCATCCTCAGAGTGCAGATTAATAAAGTGAGCTAAGAGGACATGGAGATCTACAGGAGTAAATTAGGTAAAGCAGCCTAAATGCAGTTTGCATTTGGAAGGAGATACCCTGGCTTCAGTCTCTGTTGGCTTTTGCTTTTTGTGGCTTCAGCTCCTTTCCTTTTCTGCCAGGTTTCTGGTCGCTGTCATATTGGGTAAAGGGCTTTTGACCCGCGCTTCTCAGTTGCAGAGACTCCTGCCAGTGCTGGGCACCACGGTCGGAGGCTGCTCTCATGCATGAGCCATACCGAAAAGCTGTTAATGGAAGGTGGATAAGAGCCAGGGCTCCTTGCTGGCCCTTTGCTGGTGTTTGCTGGTCTTGCTTGGCTTGATGTTCCCATTAATTTATGTAAGTTAAAAGGAAGATTTGTTAACATCTTGAAAGCTAATTAAAAAAATTATTTAATATCTGAAAAAATAAGAAGTAAAACATTTTCACATACAAGTATTAACAGCGAATCATGTTCTCTGTGACCTGACTAGGTTTAAAAAACATTTCAGTTTTGGAGCAAGCCTGTTTACCAAAGGTTACACATGAGAAATTGGGCCTGACTGGCCTAGCCTTCAGAATATCAAAAAAAGGGGGTCCCAGACAACTTTTTTTGACAGCTTTTGACAACTGAAGGCTCCTAGAGCGGGCTAGTCCTCAGAGTGAGGGATGAAGCAACCTAGACTCACCTGAGCACATCAATGGGAAGGGCCTGGGAAGGGTTTGCTGGTTGTTAACAGCCCTTTGCAGCGCATAGCGCCAACAGGGAGAGAGATCTGAGCAGGATCTGTCCCGCAACACCTGGGAGTGACATGACATTTGCGACGCAAAAGGGTGGTAGTACACGAGCAGCCACAGCCATCCCAGGTGGACTCCAGTTTCCTAGGAGCTATAGGTAGATCGGTTCAATTCCCCACCAACTGCTGGAGGATTTTCTGTGGGAGCAGGGTAAGAACAGGAGGGCTTTGGCTTCCCTATTAGTGGTTCCTCTCATTGCTCCATGCAAACAGAAGTCTGTTTTTTCCCAAGCTCTGACTTGGACCCATCAGTCTGGCATGGTCTTCTATGCAGTCACTCGTCCTCCCTCCGGAGCTTTTAAAATAATAGTGTTTATCTGGAAGGACTGGCTGGTCTCTGAGGCTGGATGGGGAATGCATCCCAGCCGGGAACTGGCAATACCCCAGCATGCTGGGGGATGTGTGTGTGTGTGTGTGTGTATAAAAATAGCATCAGATGAAGGGTATACTACACATGCACACACAGAAAAGCTTTATGGGAAGGCTTTTTACACGATCTGCACCAAACCCTGACATTCGCACTGCTAGAGGCAGGGGTTTGGGTACTTCTTACCCACCATCACGTGGAGAGTGTCTGCTTCCAAGCGACATGCACAAAGCTCCCTGCATAGGCACAGGAGGCAAACAGGCGTTTCAGGGTACAGCTTGTCTGACCTGTTTTAACATCTAGCTGCAGGTGAAATGACTCACTCCCTCCAAGTGCCTTTTTCTCTCCCTCGGCTGTGCAGGACTCCTGGAGGATGTGTTCAGATGCAGACGCAGGCTTCTGTAGGTGAACCCTGTTCTGAGTGTCTGCGCTCTCAGAATCGGGTGTATTTTCCAGTTTGTTCTCAGAAGCAGAAAAATAGCACGCGTGGGTTGGGGTATCCTGTGTCTAAATCCTGGATCTGACACAAATTTGCCTCCCTCATTAGCATGAGAAAAATGGCAATTAGTTTTCTACAGTGCGCTCTGAGATGTGAAAATTAATATTTTTTGCAAACGCCTTTACAGAAGTTTGTTTTATGTTGTGCAGCTTGGGCATGAATTAAGCTTTTGTGATTATTTTCAGTTGTATTTGCTGGGTGTTTTTTAGCATTGTTCCCAAAGAAAATGAGGTGTATGTGACTGCAGTATTTTTCTGATACTGTTTATATGATCAAAAACTTTAAAATCCATTTGCCATCTTCAGCTAAGCTTGAATCATTTCAGGCCAAGGAGGCAATGGAAGACAGCTCTCCTGTTTCCAGAAAAGGACCTATATGAAAGGATGCCAAGACCAACACACCTTGTGAGGACACTTACCCTTTTTATGGGAATTAAACATTCCCGTAGGACGTGAAACAGATCAAATCCCTCTGGTGAGATCTGAAAGTTGGTGAAGGAGCTGCTCTGCTCTGACAGCTGCAAATGAGCTGGGAGCCACCAGCTCTTCGGTGTGGTCCGAGGGATGATGCGTTTCCCTAACACGCTGCCTCTATGGCTGCAGCCAGCTTGGAAGGTTACTACTCAGTCCATCCACTCATCCCACTCACTCCTTCTGCAGTGTTTTCCAGTACAGCTGTGGGTCTGTGCTGTCAGATGGGTCACTGGCGTGGTCCAGGTTAAAAAAAAAAAAACCAACCTATTTATTTCTTCAAATTTATTAACCTGGATCGTTTCACTGATCTCATTTTCAATGCTGCTGGGGAGGGGAACGGTGTCTGCAGGGCAACAATATTGAATTAAGGTGCCTTCTAGGGTGTTCCTATATTAAATGGGTATAAAAATACAGGGATCTGGACAAATACATTGGATTATGAGTAACCAGACGCGAGGGAGATGGGGCTTCTACAAGACATTAATATAGACAAGACAGTTACCTCTGGAACAAATTTTTGAGAGATGACCACCACCCACTTCAGCCTAGCCTGTGCATTAATGAGTGTGACCTGTCAGTTACTGATTGCGGCCCCAGTCCAGCCTCATGGCAGGGCTCCTCCTTCTGCCCTACATCGGTGTATATAGCTGTGGGGACTGAAATGTTGTGTTTGCTGTCTGTTCCAGTTTTTGGCACTGCAGAAATGCACAATGAGCTGAGTCAAGCCAGGACAGGGTCTCCCCCTTGCTGCAGGACTCCAGCATCCCTCACCCATCAGCCATGTCTGTCGGACGCCACAGCTTGGGCACCCAAAGTTTGTTAGTCACTGTGAAAGTCTTTACATTGATGGCCTTGTGTGGCTTTCCCTTTCTCTCACTCAGTGCACACCCACTGTATTCGTCACCATGGCAACTGTGTGCCCTTTTGCTATACAATTATATGTTTCTGTGAATTTGTGTGGTGAGGGTCAGGCGTGAATTGAACGCCACTAAAGCCAGCATGAGATGTCCTAGGAATGGGACAGGATGATCTCCGGTCAAATATTTGCCACTTTTATGAACTTACTGTAATTCTTCAAGACTTTTACCAGTTCCTCAATCCATTCATGTACCTTTCTTGAAGTCACTTATCAAGGGGTCTTTGTGAATGGAGCAAGGTTGTGGAGGGATGATTTTCACAGTACTGGTGCAAAAAAAAGACAGCATACGAGGGATGCATTTGAAAGCATCTGGAAAGGCCACAGCTTTACTGATTAATTCAACAGTAGATGGGAGAACTTGTGTGTGTGTCAGCCTTGAGCTGGCTCCCTGACTTCTCATTGCTGCTGCCCTCCTCTGCGCTTGGCTTTGGGTTCAGTTATACAAGCTGTCACCTCACAGGAGCTGCTCCAGAAGTGATGTACTCCCTGCCAGTACCTTCGGTCAGGTCCCTCTTTGGAAGTGGTGATGGGCTGAGTTCGCAGTCACGGCGAGTTACCTCTTGGTACGGAGGGGCGGGAAAGGAGGTTGGGGTTAAGAACGAATGGGGAACCTCAAGCTACTGTTGTCTCCTTTGTGCCTGCCTTGTAGATAACCCAAATACTTCAGTTCCCAGGGCTGGCCATCAGTTAACTTCTGCTTAACCTTTGCCAGCTCAATAGTTAACGTCACCTCCATTCTCCCTCCTTCCCACAATAAATACATTAAAAGCAAGAAAAACAGGAACCTGGTCTCATGAAACAGGGTTTGTGTCACATGGGGCAGTCTTTCACAATCCCATCCGCAAGGGATATATACTGAATCTCCATCACATTAATGAATTTAGCACTTGCTGTGAGACAGGGATATGGCTCTTTACTGCTTGAGATGTGCTGAACACACAGTTAATTCAGTTTCTTCTGATTAACTCCTTTGGAGTTTATGTCTGTTCTTGGGACACACATTTGGACAGGCTTATGTGTAACCTCTCTGAAAAGGGTCAGGGACAACTGAGGTAGCTCATCCAATTTAAGATTTCAAAATAAGCCTCACCCAATTTTCTGAGGAATGTCAGATTGCATGAGGTGCTTTTCTGTTCTTATTTATAGAGAAAAATAGCCAGTTATAGTTATTAGACATTAATACAATTAAGTCTCCATGTAAACACATTTAATCCTATTCTGGCTTAGGTTAAACCACTGTGGAAGTGGATTAAATCCAAGCACATGAAAAAATTCCTAATATGGAAAAATTTGGTAATGAGAAACAACTTTTACTGATAGAATTCACATCTCATTTTTCCCCCAGTTCTTTGTCTGTGTAAGAGGATCTTTCTTTTCTTTTACTTGTACATATTCTAGTGATAGCGAGTAGTCCTGACCAAGACTACATCCCTGCTGTGCTAGGTGTACTTGAGGGTGGATGTCCTGAAGAGGGAACAATCTGCGCGGGGTGATGCAGGGGTGAAATTGTTTCCTTGTGGTGACAGAGTAGTTCAGTGGGTGAATGAGGACCAAGCCCTGGTCTCCAAAGTGCCATAATCTCACAGTGCCAGATGAGATATGAGGGTTTGCACGGTTGTGCATTTCAGACCAGAAAAGAAGATAGCAAATAGCTGTGAACACATCCAGGTTTCATGAGAAACCCAAGGGGAGGGACAGTGCAGAGCCCACCTTTGCTCCCTTGGAAATACGGGTCCACCATGGTAGATCAGTCCTGAATTCTTGACTCTCAGCTAGCCCCTGGATTTCTGAGTCCCATGTCATTTTCTGCGCTAATTCAGAGTGCAGCAGGCTTGCTTCTTCAAAGGAGCTGCCCATAATTGTTCCAGGGTGTAGCACTTTCTCTCCCAAGCAGAGAAAGAGGAAAGGATTTATTGAAGAGCTCTGCCAGGCTCCTGCCTGCATCCTGCAAGAGGCTGAAGGAACATCTCCTCCTGGGGAGGTGACAGGAGGACTTTGTGAGTGTGTCTTCTCCACTGCGTGGGCATAAAGTGGGGGAGAAAGCCCATGCCTGTAAGTGGTTACTGGGTCCCTGTTCTCACTTGGTTGGAGCAGATTTGCACTGCAAATCTGATGGCATTTGTCACCTCGGCTGCTCATTCCTGCAGCAGGGACGCATTCAGCTTCCCCCAAAGCACTGGCCCCATGCTGAGGCACAGCAGCGCCCAGGGCCAGACGCCTGTGCTGCTGGGCTCGACTCATCCAAGTGGCTTCTGCACAAGTGGGTCTCGGGGAAAAAAAAAGCCCATAGTGATTTCTTGGCTTTCAGAAGGTCTCACTTCAGGAGTGTGAGGTACAGGCGGTGTCAAATTAGCAAAGTCTTGGCTTTTCTTCTGCAGAAGGCAGCACCAGCAGTCACGGGTAATTACATTCTGTGCAGGGAGATAACCTCTGTCTGGAGAAGTTTTGAACTGAGAGAAGAAAAGAGGGAAATGAAATAACAAGAGCAGGCTGGTGGAAGAAAAGGGAGATGAGGGTAGTTTTCAGTAAAGCATAAAAGTGTTTGGAGAGAATATAAAAAGCTGGTGCTGTAGTCTTTGTTGTTATCACTCTGGTCTTTACAAACAGCTGGTGGGACAGAAGTTATCAAAGTCACCTCATGCCTCTCCCGACTGTGCGTTCACTGGACACGGGAGCGCTGCAAGCCCCTGCCAGGCTGCAGGCAGCTGCCTGCCTTGCAGCGTCCCTGGCTGCCTCCGGCCACCACCTGCCAGGCAGAAGCTGTCTGGAGAAGAGGAGGGTGCTCAAGCTGTGAAATAGGGTCATGGCCACAGAGCAGGGAAACATTGGGTAGAGGATGTTTTCCTCACTCCAGATGTTTTCAGGGACCCAGCCACTCTGGCCTGGCACAGCAGAGGGAAGAGCAGCACAGCCACTCGGGGAGAGCAGCGGAGGAACCGGCCATCTTCTCTGAGACACATTTTGGGGACACACATCCTTGCAGCTGGTTGCTTTCAGCATTGCGTCATCTGCCAGAGGTGCCATGCTGTCCCCCAGGGAAAGAAAGGCACAAGCAAAACAACATAACCCACCTTCCAAATCCTCATTGAGAAAGCATGGCTTCAATTAAATGTAATTACTTAATTTTGAAACAAGGGCAACTTCTCTTGCATTTATTTGCTCTCCCCAGTGGCTTGTCTGAAAGAGAGTGAGAGAGTTGCTCCATGAGGGTAGGTGCTAATGAAGGGGAGCTTCCACATGAGTCTTGTGTGTTGCTGCATCTAGGTCAGAGGAGTCAGATGAAAGTATCTTCCATGTTTCTCTCTTGGTTTGTTGTGGGTTTTTTTTGTTTGTTTGTTTGTTAAACTAGGCTTCTAATAAACTCGTTAACTTTCCAAATTATTATAAGCAGCTGCATCTATCAGCAGCACACAAGGATATATTTACTGAGTTTGAAAGCTCTCTAACGAAGCTTTGAAGTCCAGCTCATCCCAGATTCATACAGGGAAGGAGTTGTAGCCATTGTAGCGCTCTTCTGCCGACTTCTAAATATGTTAGGCTTGAAAGCAACTATTTCTTTGCAAATATGGACAGGCATGAGAAGCCTTTTTATAAAAAATAAATAGATACTGAAATATGGATACTTCAAAACCTACATCTGACTGTCACAGGGTTTTGTTTGTGTTGCAGGGTCTTTCTTTTACTTTTCTTACCAACACTTATCCCTACACGGTCCGTATTTGCATTTAAGCACGTGCTGCTTTTCACTTTAGTGTTGTGATCCAGAGCACCAGAGAACCGGTGTTTTCCTATCCTGCCTCAGTCCCACATTCAGGAAAACTGGATGAACCTACAAAAATAAAATAATTCATATGAGTAATATGCATAAAGTCAACAGAAAAGTTTTTACTCTGTGGATCCTTCAACAGCTTGAGGCTCAGATTCCTTTTTCTGTAGAGGCCTGAGAGATGCTGCAGGGTGAAATACCTGCAGTATTAAATGTCATCACAAAAGGGTGGATATTTCTGTGTTTTATAATCACACACCCATGTTAGGGTGCTTCTCCACGGTGCTCCCAGTGCACCCACACATATTAGACATGTAAACTATGCAGGAAAAGCTTGTGTTGCTGTGTGAAGCCATGCAACACGGCACATAGGGAACCTAATTGCACCCTCCAGCCACTCCTACAAAACTAGCAATAAGGAGAGCTAAAAAGTATTGAGCACATTTGGATTTTCCAGTCTCTGGAAGGGTACGTACATTGAATTAAACTTACAGCTGTGTAGTCTCCACTGAATTACTGTTTCCTTTTGATCTCTACAAAGGATAGTGACGAAGCAGGTATGACTGTGAGTAATGGGTAGGTGGGTATCAGCATTTGGGTTCTTGGTCTCTTTCTTTCTTCTCTTTATTCAGTTTCTTTTCTTCTCTTGGTGTTTGGATGTTTTTCATTCTTTAAGGCTCTATCTTCTGCATCAAAAATAAAGGTGAAACCTACTTTTAATCTATACTTTTAAGAAAGTGTGTATGTATATATTTGTACCCTGTATATGCAGTGGCATATATCGGAGGTTACTGTGTCTTGATCAGCTCCATTTGAATTCACTACAAGAAATTAAGGTAGAAAGTGAGGAGAAATGGCTGTTCTCTCAATACTGTTTCCCCATCTCCCGGTAACGTTCGCTGTATGCAATGTCCTTTGGATACTGACTCTGTTGTGGGTTTATCACCCATAGATCATTTTCCGGAAAATCAGCGATGTCAAGAAGGAAGAAGAGGAGCGCCTGCGCCAGAAGAACGAGGTGACGCTGAGCATCCCTGTGGACCATCCTGTGCGGAAACTCTTCCAGAAATTCAAACAGCAAAAGGAGATGCGTAACCAAGGCTCAACCCACATCGATCCAGAAAGGAACCAGCTTCAGGTGGAAAGCCGGAGCGTGCAGAACGGGGCCTCCATCACAGGCACCAGCGTGGTCACCGTGTCTCAGATCACCCCCATCCAGGCATCCCTGGCTTACATGAAAACCAGTGAGGCCGTGAAGCAGAACAACAGGGATGCAATGGAGCTCAAGCCAAATGGAAATGGAGACCAAAAATGTCTGAAGGTAAACAGTCCCATGCGGATGAAAAACGGGAACGGGAAGGGGTGGCTTCGACTGAAGAACACGATGGGGACCCACGAGGAGAAGAAGGAGGACTGGAACAACGTCACAAAGGCAGAGTCCATGGGCTTGCTGTCCGATGACCCCAAGTGCAATGACTCGGAGAACGGTGTAAATAAAAACCCACTGAGGAAAACAGACTCTTGTGACAGTGGAATAACAAAAAGTGACCTTCGCTTGGATAAAGCTGGTGAGACTCGCAGCCCCCTGGAGCACAGCCCCATTCAGGCTGATGCTAGGCATCCTTTCTACCCTATTCCTGAGCAGGCCTTACAAACCACGCTGCAGGAAGTCAAGCACGAACTCAAAGAAGATATCCAGCTGCTAAGCAGCAGGATGGCTGCCCTTGAGAAGCAGGTGGCAGAAATTTTAAAAATATTGTCCGAAAAGAACGTACCCCAGATCTCTTCCCCCGAGTCTCACTTATCACCCCAGCGCCCCTCCCAGATACCCTGTCAGGATATTTTTAGTGTTTCAAGGCCTGCATCACCTGAATCAGAAAAAGATGAAATCCACTTTTAGCATATACCTATGTGTATATATGTATACAGTATATATGCAGAGGTGTATATATACCTTTATACATATATATGTGTGTGTGTATACGGTAAATATATATACATATATATTTTCACTTGCATCCAATATGACTTGAACACACCAAGGATTTTGATATGTAAATATTGCATGTCCAGCTGGATTCTGGCCTGCCAAAGAAAACAATTATTAACATAGATATTGCTTGTATAATATGCAGTTGACTGCATGCACACTTTACATTTATTTATAATCTCTATTATGTAATAAAAGAATGACTTTTGTTTAACAAAGGCAATGTACTATTTAAAGAATCAGGGTCTAACCTGCCAATATTGCCATGAAAGTTTTGATCTCAGGCTGGGTGAATTGAGCTTTTATTTCCTCACTGTCTTTTCTGCCGAGTTAAACAGTAGATTAACGTGACCACATGGAGGACACGTTCAGACTCCAATTAGTATTGTTTCCTGGTATCATTCCATTACAGTATGTTGTATATTTGGTGATGAATTCCCCTACTCCTCCTAAAGGGAGGGCTCAGCTCAGTGGCCAGGGAAGGGCACCGTGTCCGGTGCTGGGGTGGATCACTGGAATTTACTCGTGTGGGTATTGTGCATGCACAGCCTTTTATTTCAAGTATCCTCCTGCTCTTTTAACATCGTAAGTAAGAAATAATAATGGTGATTTATATAACAAAACGAAACTAACAGAAACCCTCTCAGCTGCACTCCCTGTGTGTTTGGGGGTAACTTCTTTCTTGAAAGCCTCCTTTTACTGATGCCATTTTTACTGAACTGTTAGAGTAAAATTATGTATATTCTCTTTGTAGCACTCAGCGATGGTGTCCGGTTCTGTCAGTATCTTCATTAGGATGTCTCGTTTTTGCAGGGCTGAGGTTGCTCTCTCGCTGTCCCCCCCACAATGCCTCTGGCAGAAAGGCTTTGCACGAGGTCTGAGCAAAGGAGAGAACAATTGTAATTCAGCTACGTGGGAGCCATGTGAGGAGGTTTGAAAGCCTGAAGTTAAAAGGCTGTAGTTAAATCCCCCTCTACTCTCTTTTCTGAGGACATTTATCAGTCTGCAACTACTTCTGAGAAGAAGAGAAAATAACCAGTCAGGATGAAATTCCCCTTAGTCTAAGCCACCTGGATGATACTGTTTGGGTGGGAGAGTGGTGGGTGTGTTGGGGAGGTGAAGTCCTCCCTAGGGCGCTGCCCGCTGCTCTTGCGTTGGACTTGTGGAAGGTTTTGGTGCATGGCGGGGCATGCTTCAAGAGCAGGCTTGCAGTGCCCACACAGCCATGTGTACTAAGGCCCTTAAGTCTGTGTCGGATGCTCCGACCTTCCTCTTAGCTGTCTCCTATCAGCATCTCCCAGTCTTGAACCATACTCAGACCTCACCTCTGTCGCCTAGGCTGGAGCATCACCCTCCATGCAGCGCTGCTGGCTTCACAGGGCTGCAGCAGGGCAGGCTCTTGCACTGGATCCTGTTTGTTCTCCTGTTTGGAGATGAGATTTTGGACTCTGCCTGGGTCTAGCATCTGAGTGTGGTGGGGTTTTTTGCCTCTCTGTTTGCACTGGTTGAGAATCCAGACACAGGTGATGCACAGCAGAAATGGCCATGGCAGCTTCAGAGCTGTTAACCAGTACAGCTTGAGGCCAGCCCAGCAGAGTGCCATGGCCCCTTCAGAGAAGGATTTCTTCTCCACACTTAAATGGCCTCTTGCATCAAGATCCCATGTTTTCAAAAGTGCCTGGAGTAAAACACGTACGTACCACAAAGCATCACTATCAATCAGGTAAATAAAAGACATATTTATAATTACTGGGCATCCTTACCAGACACCAGTACCGGTTCCATTACTTAACATTTTGAATCTAAAGTAAACTAAATCACTTCCTGAAAAGCTAAAAAACAAAACAAAACAAAACAAAAACCCCAAACAAAAACCCCAATACTGCAAAACAGTTTTTGCAGTAGTGGCAATTAGGAACTTGCTTCTTAGGGTGAACATCTCTTCTACTGTGAAATCCAAACCCATAAACCCCAAAAAGTTCATAAGAAAGCCAAAGAAGCCATTGCTTCTGTTGTGTCAATTCATGGAGGCTTTTTGGGAGATGATGGTCTTTCTCATTTGCTGTTTCTTTCTGGCCTGTTTCCGCCCCTTCTCCAGTTCCTTTCTTTAGGAAATCATAGACAAAAAAAAAAAAAAAAGAAAAAGGAAGCATAAAAAGTCACCGAAAGGGACAACTCTTCCCAAAGTTTGGTGGTTAGGCTGCCCGCCCATTACAGTTTTCCGCAGCTGCAATTGCCGCTGTCAAAACTTGCAGCAGCTGTATTGTGCGGCTGCTGTTGGAACACAAGTGCTAATCTGTAACTCTGCAACCATGCTTTGGGCTGCAAGAACAAACTGCACTCGCAAAACAGCAGGACCTTCAAGGTCCTGCTCTAAACCCTTCCCTGGGACTCTGAAGGAATCTGGGCGCTATGGGATTAGGGAATTACAGGGTTGCTGCAGGCTACTGGAGTATGTACAGACCTTGTGGGTACCACTTAAGTGCCAAGCTTTGAAGATACGTCTGTTCCTGCCTGACTTGGATTGCTGGTTAGGACAGACACACAGCAACCATCAAGAGCTGCGCGGTGAATACCCAAGTCATGCAGGCTGTCAGGGGCCAGGTTTTGGTAAAATTCCTTGAATGAATGAATCTGCCACGACGTAACGCTGCAAAAGAGCTAGCGGGGTAATGGGGGTGACTGTTAGAAAGCTTTAGCCTTAATGGCGTTCCTCTGCCTTTGTGAAGGACTTATTTTCTTTCTCTGTAACTGATATTAATTCTAGATAGAACTGCATGGCATGCAAAGGGATCTCTATTTAGGTTTATCTTGCAAGTCAGGTGTAACTTCGTGCCACTTTGCAATGAGAGAACATGTAACAGGATTAATCTAACCTTGAAAATTATTTGAGCCCCGAACGTCTATTACAGTTCAAATGCAACTCAAGTGGTTTTAAAAAGTGTAGTGGCTAAAAGCTATAAGTAGTGTAAAATCCCAAGTTCTTGAACCAACTATGGTGTTTCCGGGTCCACTTCTGGTGCTGTTTTAACTCTGATGTTCCAATATTGTCCATTGCAAGTTCAGCGGTACCAGCTTGTACCTTGTACGAGGCAGTTAGCGTGATGGGTATCTTGCAGCCTACAGGCGGGCTATCCCAAGCCCTGTGTGCTGGGGGTGCAGTTGGAGGCCCAATTTGCAGTATTGACTCTAGTGGCTATCGCTCTGAAAATTTGGCTTGTACAATTCCGAAGTACTTTGCCTCCAAAATTTTGTGATGGGAGCGTTACATGTTGTTTCATGGAGTTGTTACCGGGGCAGTGGTTCAGCTTTCCCATCGCCTCGCGGTTGTGCATGATGCGATCGAGCGTGCTGCTGACCGGGGCATTCCTTTTCTGTTAAAGAGGCACGAGTCATAGTCTTGTAGTTCAGGCGTGACTGAAAGCAAACACCTATAGTTATAAGTGCAATAAGGACACAAACGTGTCTCTTCCACCTAAGTCAGTGCTCAAGTAGCGACCTGCCGTGTGGAGGGAGCTCTCTTGGCTGCATGCTTTCCTTTCCTTTAAGAGCTGTATCCCCATACAGGTGTTCCTGCCATGTGCTGGTAACAGCATTCTTAGCACTTACCTTGTGCTTTGTGTGTTCAAAGCATTTCACCTGCACACAAGTGGATTTTATCTTTCTGGACTTTTGGAGTAGAAATAAAACGTGTACAGAAAAGTAAACACTTTCCAAAGCAAATGAACTAGAGTACTTTTAATAGCTTTTGTGTAATATTACATACACGAGATAGAACAGCACTTCAGGATAATAACTGAAAAAAATCAATTGTGGTGAAGATTCGGTTCTTCTGAATTTGTATTTGTAAATCCTTTTTTCCATCTTTCTGTCTTTGCCAGGGGACGGGGGTTAGAGCAGAGCTGACTCTGGAAGTGACAAACTTAAGCTTTGCTGATTTTTCTTTTCCCTGTTCTGCGGAAGTAGCACAACTATAGGGACTCGATGCTGCTGGCACCGAAGTTTGGGCTCATTGCTAGATTCAAATTCAGTCTTCATTTACCACCACATGGAAAGCAACTCTGTTACACAGGTGTGAACTGAAGGTTGAATCTGATGATCATATTGGACCTTAAAGTGTATTTTGGATCCCAGAAAATTTTAGAGAAGTGGCAGCTGCAGAAATAACGTTGTACTATTTAGAAGCTGTGAGCAGTCGCTCTGGAAGTAACTGAGACCGTTCTACAGACGTCATTATTTGCATGGGTCAGAAAACAGATGTTGTGCTCATGAAATAGCTTGGAGGCTTTTGGGGGAAAAAGATGTCCTGAACTGGAAGGGAAAATAAAAAGTCAAGGGTTTAATATGGAATTAGGGAGTGAGGAGGTAGAGGCATATATTATAGTGAATTGACACTTTTGTACTTGGATTTTGAGCATTTAGAAAACACAAACCTACATTTTTTTGATGTCAGACTTGGACAGATTGATTGTTGAAATAAATATTTTTTTCCTAAGTCGGGTGGCATCAAAGTGATGCCCATTTCTTAGAAACAGCGTTCAAATACCATTTTCCTACAGAAGAGAGTTTTACCAGGTTTTGTTACTGTTTTTTTTAATAGGCTTTATGTAAAGGCTTTTTTCATTCTTTTTTTGTACCAGAAGCTCCCGTGTTAACACGTATCTTCAGGTCTAAAGGATCTATATTGCTCTATAGTCTTGCTGCTAACATACTTGTTAGAGAGGGTTTGAGGAGCGGGATTCCTTTGGAGAAAGGCATCTCTCCATGGCAGCCTGGGCTCTCTGACTCTCCCGTCCTGAGCTGCAGTGGGAGCTGTGAGCACTGAACAGCTGTAGTTTGCATTTTTTCTTCGCACTTCTGGATCTGCACTGATTTCCTTCAGAGAATTTAAGGAAGGAAACAGAAAAGTTGACACTGTAGTTTTTCCTGTATGGCCCCAGCCCTTCACCTGTGTCTGTGCCACCAGAGCAGTGCTTCCCCTTGGAGCCTACAGGGAGGAAAAGTTTGATCCAGTTAGATTTCCACATCTGGGAATAGTTTTTATATTTTTCTCCCTTTTTTTTTTTTTTTTGTACAAATGGATAACATGATCTTTATGTGTTTTGTTGCTTTTAGTATGTTATAGTGTATTTCAAAACAAATACATTCTTAAAGCAAAGTTCTGCATGAAGCTAAAATAGACAAGCAGTCCACATTATTCCTGGCAGAAAAGCAGCAAATTTTCTTACTGTCATAAAGAATATTGTGCAAAGATCAGCCTTGTGATACCTAACAAACGAGAAACAAAATAAAATCATCCGTACTGAGGGTGCATTTAGTCACACAGAAAATTGACCTTGTATTGCACAGTGGGACAAGAAGGCATATATTGATTTTGAATACTCAAATTATAGAAGCATTCAAAAAGGGCTTGACCAGGCCTCGATAAAAAAGTTATATTAATTTATTATGTTATGTTAATCAGCCTCCTGATGCAAGGCAGTGGGAACCAGGCGTCTGGGGCAATATTCTCACAAACATTTTTGTCCATTGTCTATAAAGAAGATAAGTGCATTTCTTCATTATTTTCTGCTTGGAGATGTAAGCTTGCTTGGCCCACAGTCTGAGACTATTGGTGTGCGCCGACTCTGTATCTGGCTGTCTGCCACGAATACATCAATTAGCCTTAATTAAAAGGATTTTGTATTTGGTTGGGCTCAGCCCACCCCCCCCCAGCCCCTCCCAGTGACATGACTGTGCGTTAGCTGGTTCAGAGCAGGCTCAGTTCTGACCGAGCAGTGTCAGAGTATGTTTCTACTTGCCTGCAAATTCCTACACATTTGGAATGGGGACTCAGATCCGGCCTGTTTAAGACAGGTCTTTCAGGCAGGTGGGATAAATTGTGCTCTGGAGGTGCCAGTCTCTCATCATTTACTGTAGAGTAACGACTTTAGATTAGACACTTGATTTGTAGACTGCTAGAGGGTAAATGAAGTGAATCCAACCCATAACTCAAGCTCCCAGCCTGATCTCGTTTGTGTAAAAGGGACCACTTACCATCTTTGCAGCACAGAAGCACTTTCATACAGGTGACTAACAGTACAGGGAACATTGAAACGTCTCGGCATGCAGCCAGAAACAAAGTCTTCAGATCCTAAACTGCTAATGAGAGCTCCATAAAGACACTCAGATGCTCAGCTCTTGGCCTGCGGTGATCAGGTTTTTAACTTTTTTACCCCAACGCCATAGCAGGATAGTCCAGGGAGTTTTAGCAGTTGAGATGTTCTTCATCATGATGCACAACGCCAAGGCACTGGGGAAATCACCGGTCGCTTTTTGGACAGTGAAGGACTTCCACCTGTGCGGGATCTTTAGCTGCTCTGGGATATTGAGAATGTCAGGAGTCTTATTGCGGAGCTGTGTCATGCGGTGGAAAGAGGCCGAGGCTTGAAAGTGTCCAACAAAGGGAAAAATAGTAGTGAAGAGCTTCCAAGGTAGATGGAGAGTGACCGATGGTCAGGCGATTGCCCACACCAAGCAGAGCTCTGGCTCTGTGGTGTGCAGTGGGAGGAGAGGGCAAAGAAAGGGTATAAAGAATGGTGTCCAAAAATGGTGACAATATTCCACTGAAGTCCATACTTACTACTCTGTGCGTAGTGGCTGTTTGTGTCTTCATAATTTATTTATTTGGAAGTTGGCAGGCTCCTCTTTCCTTCAGGTGGCATTTAAGGATGAGGCTGGCAGCCCTTTCTGGAGTGACAACTGTGGGACAGGGAAGGGCCATTAGAGGATACTCAAATATAGATGCCCTTAGGAGAAAATGTTGACTTCAAGAGAGCCAAAACTCTTACAGCTTGCCAAAGACCTGTCAGAAGGGGGCATATAATATCCAAACTGTGTAGCATCACAGTGTATGGACCCTATATTTGAAGTTGGCCCTGCTTTGAGCAAGGGGGTTAGACCAAAAAGATTTCGAAAGGTCCCTTCCGAGCTATGTTGTTTTATCTTTTGGTGATTCTGTAGATTTTAATAGCCCAAACAGAGAGGAGGTAAAATTTGAAGTTCTTAGTTATGTTCCATTATTTTCTGGGTTTCGATTTAAATACCGTACTGAGGAGCGTGGTGCCAGTTTTCAAGATAACAAATATTTCTTAAGAGCTGATATTCATCAAGCAGACAGCAGAGAAATTTGGCGTATTCTGAAACTACAGCAAATAAATAAATCGAGCCCTTCACTGGGCTTCAGCTAACATCCACACTTGATGCCAAACACTGAGAGAAAAGTCTCGGTGACCATGTAGTTTCTGGAAGCAGTGGGCTAATACAGATGCATCAGCAACACCCACTCCTTCTTCCAGCCCCTTCCCCAGGCCAGTGAAAGGTGAGTACGGTGTCTGAAAACGCCGTCAAAAAATCAATAGCATTTGAGCTGGTGTTCAATGTTGCACTGGCAGACATGCACATCCAAGGCTATAGAAAACACGTGAAGGGCAGCGGCAAGTGGGTTTCTCATTAGTGGCTGGATCTGGAGGTGATTATCACCCCTTTGGATTCACCCTGCACCTCTCACTGTCAGTGTGTGGACGCCATTGCTGAAATGGCCTGGACTTGTCCAAAGGGTCTGGGTACGTCCATGGGGCCCGTGTACATCCCTAGAGGCTGCCCCAGCCCCATTCCCAGTCTTATTCCCTGTTTTTCTAGGCACATTGCAAGGTTTACACCTGGCCCCATTAGGTTTAACTGAAAAGCTATTTTTCCAAACCCCATAACCTCCTCCATATCCTTCACGGGGTTACTTAAAAAATCCTTTCCAATCTGTGGCTTAGCAGCAAGTCTCCAACTAAATCAGGAATAAGAGGCCAAAGCTTATGCTATCTCAGTGCATTATTTTATTAAACAAACCTTAATTTTTATTTTATTTATGGATCCTTGGAAAATCTTGAACGATAGAGTGTTCCATAGAATAGCAGGGATTGGAGAGTTTACGTTTTTTAATGAGCCAGTTTGAGAAGGGGAACTCAAGTGAGACACCAGCATCACCCTCTGTCCAGCCATGTTTGACCATATCCTCTGGTTTCCTCCTCCAGTTACACCTTAGGTGAACTTCACCACCGGTGGCACTTTGATGCCATGTTGTGCTAGTAGAAGTCCTCTTCATTTCCTTGAACAGACCCTAGGGCTCTGCTCAGCATTTCCGTGTGTGGCATGCCAGGACATGCAGGTGCTTTCCTACCCTGGGCTTGGTTTCAGAAGAATTTCCTGAGTTGTTGCACCTCTTTTCTCTGTCACCACTTTGTTGTCCTAGAAAAAAAAACCCTTCTGTGCTGGTGTCTACCTCCTCCTGCTGGTGGGGCAGGAGAGGAGGTGTATAGCGCATTGAAAGCAGGTGAGGAGTGGTGTGATACACTGCGCTTTCTGGCTGATCGGATGGGAATCCAGTTGCATTCAGGGCTGCTGCCAGGACCAGTAGTTGGAGGTCACAGTTCGGTTTGTAAATTGAGTGTCTTGCCCAAGCTCTCATGGAAGAAGTTGTTTTTTTTCCTAAAGCAAAACAAAATTTGTGCTCTGCTTCTAATTAGTCCTCTGTTGTCCCTGCAGGATTAATTACTGCTTTCTTCACTTGTATCATCAAATGCTGTTTGGCAACAGATTCCTTTTTATTTTTTTTTTTTAGGTATAATTAGGAGTCCTGGCATTGCAAACAAGCAAAGTCAGGTGGTACTTAAAAACTACAGAGCTGAAATGTCACCTAAACTAGTAGCTTAAATGTAGCTTTTGAATACTAACAATCCCCATTGCACTCACTGTGTGTTCAGAGCTCATCGCTTTGGGGTCATCGGTACATCAGTGTGAACGTCCTTCTCCTGAAATCAATAACAGAAGGGTTTTTGTTCTTCAGGATTCTCCCACAGTGTGGCGCTTAGGAAAGGACCGTGGATGCAAGGATGCAATGGCACCTCCCAACTCTTCCTACTGCCCATTTGTGCTCTGTAGATTCCCTTTCTTGACTTAAAGGAAGGGCTGAGTGCCACCAACTGCATAATACTGTCAAGTGGTAAATTCAATTTATCGAGTGGGAGAGGCAGTAGCTAGCAATAAGGCAGGATTTGGGTTTTAAAAATCTGCCTTCTGGGAATCGGGCAAGCTACCAGAAAGACAATAAAGGATTTATCTGGCAATGCATGCCAAAGGAATGCTAAACATGCAAGCGGGTGAATTTATTGATACCAGCGAAAAAGCTCGTTAGTGTTAAAGTGCAAAGCAACTCTGTAAATGTACCTTTCAACTGTCCCAGTAAAAGCCTGTATTCAGACAAGGGAAAAATAAGGCTTGTGTCTGTGGAGTGCAGAACTGGCTCATCACCTTTCCCAGCAAACTTGCATGCAAAACATGCTTCCCCAAAGGCAACAGTTAGCACTATTTTACTAGCATGGAAAAATTTCACAACTATCCTCAATGTATTTCCCCCGCCAGTAGCTTCACAGTGAGTCAAAGATGCTCCTAGAGCTGATACTGCAGTATTTCTCGTAGGACTGGTTTGTTCCCTTCCTTACTTGTCACTGATTGCTCTTTAAAAAAGCTGTGGCCCTGTAAGGGATGTGGGAGCCCTCACCTGAAGCTTGCGGGCATGCAGTGGCGACAATGATTCATTATTCATATTAAGGAAAACATCCCAGTAGTAAAAATACACTTGCTAACTGTCTAAAGCTCCAAGGCCTTACGAGCACAGTTTATGTAACAAAATCCCATTAGTACTGCAAACCGTTGTCACATGAGTTAGGACATGATATGCTTCATAAACTTTGCATACTTATTTACTGTTGTTATGCATATAGCACCTGGCTGGGGCTTTTACATGCAGATGTAGCTGCGTATCTTCTGTTAATTTCTGCGTGTTTTGAAAGCTGCGTAATAAGAAGCAGAATATTTTCCACAATGAAAAGCAGTGTTTTCCCTCCTTGCTTATCCCTCCCTTCCTTCCTTCCTTCCTTCCTTCCTTCCTTCCTTCCTTCCTTCCTTTTCTTTTTCTTTCTTTTCTTTCTTCCTTTTTCTCTTTCACTTTTGCTTCCTTCCCTTCCTTGACTTCTTTTTTTCCTGCCTAGATTATTAGGCTAGCAACTTGTCGAAATGGGATGATTGATTAAGTAATGTTGCATCAGCAGATTTAATGAGATAATGATCTGTTTTGCTATTTGTGTTCAGAAGAAATAATATGCTAATAGGCATTGTAGTTAGGTCTGATTTGTTCATGTCCTGCTTAAATACCAGCCAGTGACCAAGTGGTTCAGTAAAGCGTCTCAGCAGATCTAAATTGTGTTCTCCGTTTTGAAGGTAAATGTTTTCAGACCTCAAGCATTCTGTGTAAATGTTCTTATTAAGGTCAGTGGCAATCTTTCCATTAGTTTCTATACTCTAACCCAGTTCTCGCATAAGGACCAGGAGAGTGAGTTCCAGCGTGGGCTGAGCCTTCTCAAAACTGAGAGCTGAGGGTACCAGAATTTTAATTTCAGGCCATTGTCCAATGCAAATGGGTCCAAGATTTCATGCCCTACAAAACTCTGCATGCCAAATGCAGGCAGAAATATAGAGGTTGTGTTTGAAGGTTGGGGCAGCAAGGTAAATTGCCATAAGAATCAGCTGAACAGATCAGGGAAAGGGCACTTTTTAATTAATACATATTTGAATCCAAATTACTTATTCTCAGTGTCTGAACTGTCAGTAATTTCCACCCAAAGTAACTGCTCAAAATTAATGACTGTCTAGAATATCCTGGTACAAGCCAGGTACGTACGTAAGCTGTGCAAACACTCTCTGGGGAGAAGCACAGGTAAAAATAAAGTTATTGGTACCACAGAGAGAGATGATGACAAAGGCTGGAGGTTTTGCACCAGGTACTGTGAGACTCTGGATCCTTCCCTGCCATGCCTGTATCCAAGCATTAGTGATTCAGACATGGGCTGACGTGCTCAACTTTTGAGTCCTGTGTTTCCTCATGTCTGTTCACACCTGCAGTGGAGCAGAGCATCATGCAGGGAAGGAGCAGCTTGCGCAGGACTTCATGAAGTGGAGCCCGCACACCAGACCAGGCTTTGAAGGGGGAAGTCCTGGCTCCGTGATGGCCACAGGAGTTTCGGCATGGGTTTTAGGATTCCTCCCCTGCCTCCCCCATCCCTTTGAAATGCTTATGAGTTCCCACTCACCTTAAGGCAACTAGTCATCCTAGGCTCTTAAAGGAAGAAAAATCTGGGGAATATAGGAGGAAAAGGGCTTGAGGGGTGGGCATGGTCTTGCGTAGTCTCTGTGCACTCCCAGCTCCCCAGCGGGGTCTGATGAAGTAATCTTGTAACAGCATGCTCCAGTATTCACAATTAGTGGCAGGTGGAGATTTTTCTGAACACATCGTCCTCACAGAGGACCTCATTACAGTCAAAACGCTGTACTATTTTTCTAGCTTTTTTCCCAGGCTTTCCCCCCCTCACCCCAAATCACAATTGAAAACTAAACTGAGCCAGGAGCTGCTATACAAGCCTGCACAGAGAGAGGCTGAACCTAAAAAACCACCCCAGCCTGCCCTGCAAGGTACCCACACGGTCTGTGTCGAGCGCCCAACCGAGGCATAACCTGCCTTCTCTTTTTCTCTGCTGAAATGCAGCTACGTGGCCAATATGCATTTTTTTTTTTTCCTTTCCCTGGGAGCAGGCAGCCTTGTCTCACCAGCCCAGGGCTCGCTGACCCGCTCGTGCTGCGACATCTCGCTCTGTACCCCTGAGCACCTGACAGGGATGATCCTGCAACGCTAATAACTGGTTTCTGCGAATTGTTCCGCTAACATTAGCAAGAATTTCTTCCCAAGCAAAGTGTAACAGGCTTTAAAGCCTCCTTTTTACCTGGAGGTCCTTAGTTTTGATTTCAAATTTCAAGGTGTCCCATTAGCTGAAAAAGCACCAGCTGGTATAATCACATTTGTGCGACCCTCATGCAGAAAGTGGGCAAAACAACTGGTTTTAAAACCTCATATTGGAAAAACTGATTTCAGAGTAACTGCGGCTTTTGAATGTATGTGATTCACAGACACTGGACTGTGGGGAGGAAAAATATTTTGGGAAAACTCTTTTTTTGCAAGGGAGAAATTGGGGGGAAGGGTTATTGCTCGGATAATGCTTCTTTTGTTACTACTTGCTGCTCTTTGTACACTAGCCAATGCAAATGGCATTCATGTTACTGATGATATTTTTGAACAGCCCAGCTATCTTTTTTGCTATTGTTAATATACTGAGGATTTGGGGGGGATTTTAAATGCCTCTGCCTTTCAGGATTATTTCTACAAAAGCAATTGATAACTGTATTTTGACAGCAGGAAGCTTATGAAAACCTAGAGAAAAAAAAATAAATAAAGCGTTTGCAACTGAACAGCTATAAAAGGAATGCACCTCTGCTACCGTATCTGAAATCTGCAAAGCGATCATGAATTACATCAAGGAAGGACCATCTTTCTACTGAAAATCACACCTCAGTTCATACAGAGTGGATGCTCCCTTGACCACTCGCGAGACTGCCGAAGAGGAACGCGTGGGAACACGTTGGTTAAACGTGACTATGCTGTCACTTTTGGACATTGCCAGGTGTGGTCGATTGAAATCGGTTAATCTGTAGCAAGTTTCTTGTTGCACTTTTCTGTTTGCTAAAATTCAACAAGGAAAATGTGGGTCACTTTAAAGCATTGGCAGACAACTGTTTCTAACCCAAAGGATTATGGGTTTTAGCACAATGAACTGTACTTCTTCAGGGAGGATCAATGTTGATTTTTTTTTTTCCACACGTCTTTACTTACATGTGGCTATATTTTCATTGATACAGAATAAAAAGTGCATTTTATTGACCTTGCATGTTTGTGTTGTTACTTCTCTTGAGCTCTGGCACCATAAAAGCGATAGCTCTTGTTTTCCTGGCCAAAGCAGAACACAATTTGTTGAGATTAATGCGCAAAACATAATCTTATTTTTAGGAGGCTTGGGGATGAGGGAGACACATATATCTATTGTTAGAATAGAATTTGTATGCAGAACAATAGGAACAATGCTTGGCCTTCCTCCTCACTAGCCTGAAGACAATTGGAAATAAATCAAGCTGAGCTGGGCACAGGTATCTCATCCATAAAACTTCTGTAGCATCTACTTGCCTCTCCCAAGCAAATCACAGTGAAGAGGGAATACTAAGAAAGTTCATGAGTTGTTACCTTTGGGCATGAGCAGGCTGGTCCTGCAAGCCTGAAGGTGGAGTGTGTGAAGTATTTGGGCAGCATGGGGCAGATATTTGAAAAGCTACACTGAGCTCACAGGCAGCAATGCTTGTGATCAGATAGAAAGACAGAGAAAACACAACCTGGTTGCTTAACTCGGGTGTGGGATGTAGAGGTTTGCCTTGCAAGCCATTTGTCAATGGCTTCTCCCTTTCATAACCACTTTTTTCCAAAGGCTGCCAAATAAATAAATGCAAATATATGGTGTATTTATATAAATACATTGTACCGTATAAAGAAGTGTTAAATGGAGACACTAGCAAAGCACCCACCTTAATTTCTCTGCCATCAAAAATGGACATGCAAAGCCTCAAGCCTGGCCTCAAGCCAAGAGAAAGACACTATCTGAACAATTGCTTCCCTATTCTACTCCTCTATGTGGTCATCTCATGTAAAATTTAGGCAACTAATTTAGGTTGCCAAGCTGGTACCTGATCCTGACAGTGATCCCTCATGACGGGCAAGACGCAGGGCACTTCCAGCTCACTGAAACCCTTTGGATTAGTTTATCTGTCCCCATTATCCAGATGGGGGCTAAGGTGGCAAGATTCATGTAATTAGTGTCCTGGGCTGCTAGTTCCAAATTGTCATTGTGCTGTACAAACATAGGCATGGAAACATGGACTCCTGTGTCTTTGCAAATACGTATCCTGCAGGTGAAATGCAGAATTTAGAGTCATCACACAACGTCTTCAAGACATACAGTATATCAAGACCATTCTTGCTGGAGACCCCATTTGCAAAAGGCTTGAAGAAATTTGTTTTTAGAGGAGCTGCCAAAAGCTTTCTGTGAACATGTTATGAGGGGCAGGCTAAATGATTGCTATAGTGAAGATGATGAAGGGAAAAGCTTACTTCACTGGCAGTATCTATTATTCTCCTGCACGTGGAGAACATGTGGTTCAGGATAAGTGAAGGAAGGATCTGTCAAGAAAAGACGTATGGATTTTTTTATTGCCGAAAAGGAAGCTACAAACAGAGCTACACTGTGAAGAAAGGTGAGCTTCTGCCCAGGCTTTTTATAAACACTTACCTCTGCAGAGGAAAGCCAGTGAGCTGGTCTTCCCCTGTGGCTGACAAGTGTCTCTGCTTGGAAGTGCCCAACAACTAAAGCAGCAAGAAAGCACAAATCTGTGTGACGGCTCCTGTTTCCATGAGCTCCCTGGCTCAGGTCTGCCAGGTGCTGCACCCATTGCTGCCTCTTGACTCTTCATTTCACTCCGTGCCTGTGAGTCAGTTGTTCCTGCCCATCTCTCACAGACTTTGCTACCTCCGAGGAGCTTCTGCCGTGGCCAGCAGTGCCTGTCGCTCCCATGGCAGCCAAGCAAGACAGACAGAGAGCTGAGCACTCATTTACTCCCTATTCAGGGCACAATTTTAAGGCCAGCCTGTGATTCTGAACGGTAGAGATAGATATTTAAAGAGATCCCAAACCTGAGTTTTTCTCTCCAAATCTGGTTGCTCCATTTTGATTTTCAGACATGCTAAAACAAGGATGAGAGCACCTGAAATGAGAAGAGGCAGGTTACTCCTTCTGGGAGGCTCGACTCTGTCTCCCAGGATGGAAAAGCAATCTGAGAGCTCAAACGGGACACCATTTGGGACAGTCCAACCGTTTCTACAGCAGGTCACGGAAACCCACCACCAACCCCGCACCGAAATGACTCATGTGGTCAGGTCAGAAAAAAAGTTGGCCACGTTAGCCCAGTGCTGTGCTGGCCCACTAACTTTCAAAGATGCTCAAATGTCATAGGTATTTTTAGGAATTGCCAGCTTACACAGACCATAGGTTTTTTTTCTCATTAGACCAGCGCAACATAAATATTACTTTAACATAGGCTCTCGCTGAGAAGGTAAAAAGTCTAGGGCAGGTTAAATATTGTAGCAAAGGGCCTGAGTCTGTATCTCTGTATCTGTATCTTGTCCTATTGGCACAGCTACGTCAGCTGGAAATTGCCCACTGAGGCACTGAGGTGACCTTCCTGTTAAACAGCAAAGTACGCTGTCCCAGACGTGCTTTCTGGCTTCACCAGCGCTGCTGCCAGGATTAACGCTACCCAACACCTCCTTTAACAAACAAGGAGGAAGGTCTTCCGAGTATGCCTGTGCCGCTCGCAAATGGGAATAAATGAGGAGGAACAGCCACGGGCCGGGAGCGCAGGACACGCGGCCAGCTCAGTGCTCCTGACATGGGATGGCGCGGGCTGTGAAGAGCCCTCAAGGGCAGGGGCCAGCAGCACATCACGAGGCACTTTGAAAACATCGCTGGAGCAGAGCCGAGAGCGTACGCTGTCGGGAGCTGCCATTGATTGGCAGGAAGATGGACCGACTGATTTAACAAACCTCTTCCATCTCTCTACTCTGTAATTCTGTGACATTTTCTCCAGGAAAGTAACATACTTCCAAATTAATCTGATTGCAGTGAAGCGGACTGTTGTCAGCCCCCAGAGAGTGCAGAGCTTCCCTGGCAGAGGCACAGGGGTGTGATGGTCCCTCTCAGCTGAGAGCAGGCGAGAGCGCTACCCTCATGGCATGGGGCAGAGGGTGACCCTCTAAGAGGCTGCCAGGTCTATTTACTAATAATTAGCAGGGGAATAATAAAAGGCTGGATAAGGAGGTAGACTGAATCAATTTATTGCCTGCTAGGTAAATAAAGCAGAGGCAAGAAAAGAACTAAGATGAGAAATAGATGGATGGAGAGACTTCATGAATTGATCAGTCTTGCCATGTAGTTATACATAGGGGCTTACACGTCCTAATGGGACGACATTATAAATCAGTGATATAGACACTACTCAAAGAATTACCCATTGGTATGCAAGATCTAAGACTGCAGAACAGACACTATTCAACACGGGAGAAGAATTTGGATGTACTTAGTTGTTTTTCATACATATGTGTGTTGCAACGTTCAACGACCCCAGCTCCACTATGCCACAACTTGGCAGTACCCTGCAGCAGAGGCAGAAGGTACCAGTGGGACCAGCTGTGGCGAGCTGGACGGAATCAGCCCCGCCGTCTGCCTGTCTTTCTCGTATTTATTCCAGCCATCATGGCTGAGCAGATCCTGGGCAGGGGTGAGGTAATGCAGCCATGGGAAAGCGTGTCTCTCACTCCACAGGCAGCAAGGGAAAAGGCAAATTAGTGATCATGCAGCACATGAACAATGAGAAGTCACCTTCAGGGATTCAAAAATGGTGGCAAGATTTTGTATTTGTTGAGACGGAAAGAAGGGAGGAAAGAGGATTGGAGAAGCATAATTCTGTCCTGATGCTCCCACCTTCCTTCAGTTTCTTACAGTCTTTCACTCAGATGCTATGAATTACTGACTTCTGTTGGGAATGTAGAAAACATTCATCAGAAATAATTTTCCACTGAAACAGAACACTGAAAAATTACTTCCCTGGTTTCATGTGTGGGAAGGTCAAAAGGTCTGGAAATATCCACAACTTTTCAGAAGTAGCTCAGCCTGTTGTGATTTTCTACACTTTCTCAGAAGGGTTCTGCTTCATGCTCAGGACGCCAAACTTCCTTCTCCAGCAGCATTTTTTTTTTGTATAGGAAAAGCCTGGGATCAATGGGTGTAAGCAGACCCTTTGAATCCCTTTTGTGGTTCACAATCTGATAACATAAAGCATATTCTTTATCTAAAATGCCCCCATCCTCCTTATCTGCAATTTACTTGTGAAGCAGGGCCAGGAGCTGCAGAGATTTCCTCCAGCCAGCAAATCACCCACCCTTTGTCTTTCTCTTTCCTTCTAAAGATTTAAGAATGCCACCTCAGTCTTTGGCAGTATAATTTTTTAATTGTGTATGTAATCAGCTTAGTGAAAAATGAAAAGTGCCAAACAATAGCTTCTAAGACATACACAGACTTCTGCATCCCTGTAAGAGATAAGGCCTGGCACAACACAGACCCATTTCTAATAAACTTATGGCTTCACAAAGTTGGGAGACTTCATCCTGGGAGCCCATGGTTTACAAGAGACTCAGTTTTCCTGTAGCAGGATAACATTTCTTTCCCTTTCCCTTTTTTCTTTCCCCCCCCTTTTTTTTTTTCCTTTTCCTTTTCTCCTTTTCTTTTTCTTTTTTTGAGCTCCATCAAGAAATGCAGGCTCTTGTTCTGGCCAGTGTGACCTGCAGTTTTTGAGGTTGGCTTTTTATTCTGGCCAGATGACTTTCTAACTGTAGCAGGGAAAGAAAAATAACAGAGGGAATCCAAGACATCGCAAGACATCAGTTGTGCCAGCAAATGTACGCTAGCAGTCTAGCACACTCTATATTTCCAGATAAGCTTGCTTGAAACAAAGACAACTAAAGAAAACAAACAAACAAAAAACCCCAACCTGTTAGAACTTGACAGAACTAACCCCTCACCATATGATATTTGCTAATGAACTGCATGCAGTGAAAAATGTGTGAGAACCCTTTCTGCGGCTTTTTGGGGAGGGCAATGAATTATTATCAAGTAATGTAAGAAGCAAGTCTGAAAATGGGTTGTGGTGGGTGGTTGCTTTCCCCCCCATCCCCCCTGCTAAATCATGCCATAAATGTTTCCCTCAGCAGATGCAGACGCACATCATTTCTTTCGGGATTTTATAACCATGACAACCAGTTCTAAAGGAACGTTTTCAGTTTCCATAGTTTAAATTAGAAGCTTATCCAAAAAGAGGGCTGTAAAATGAGAAGTAAGCTACTATTTCCACATTTTCCTAAGAACAACAGACTGTTACATTTTTGCCTTTATTATTATATACAAATGTGGTACAATGTAAAATAAAGCTTCTATACCAACTTTTACTTTAAAAATAATTTAAAAAGCAAAGTTTATTCCCTTGCTAAAAAGCTTTCATTTTTAAAGACAGTGAAATTAAATCTTCCTCATTTTAACTCATGTTAGATTTAAAGATACTGTAATTTATAATAAGTAAAGCATGTTGACATTTAATGCATATGACTTCTTTGAAGTTACATCCTTTTAGTACAGATGAATTTTGATGAGTTTTACCAAAAGGGTTGAAAGAGTTTAGGTAAGCTAAAAATATCTCAGGAGCGAGTTTAATCTGGGTTAGACGCGGTTCCTTTTATCTTACATTGAAATCTCATTAACAGCAAGGCGCAGAGGACCTTTCAGTGCTTTCAAATACTTTAAAAATCAATGCCAAGCTGTGGACTGGAGTCACGAAGAGGGGCCGGTACCCAAGCCCAACACGCTGCCAGCGCTGGTGTTCCGATGACCTCCTGAGCTGAAGCTTCACCCCAAAAGGCTCCTCCGTGCTCCCATTTCTCTTTCAGGCTATGCCCACCTCCACCCAGGGCTCATCGTCTCTGACCTGCATACGCTCGCCTGATGCCCAGCACTGCTCATGACACGGGTATTGTCCATTTGAGCAGGGCAAGCTGTCCTGTCCTGCCCTGTCCTGAAGAAACAGGGCAACAGGAAAAAAAAGTATATGCACCGCCCATACAAAGGGAAAAGAAGATGAACCTGTCTCAGAACTCCCTTTTTTCTTGTCCCATGAAAGAGAGCAGCATAACCCTTTCCAGCACCTCTAAATAGAGGGCTGGGGAGTTGTTTAGATGCAGGCAAAGCACATGCAGTTCCCTCCCAGGTACGTGCTGCTGCGACAGCTCCATGCAATGTAGCGTTCCTTTGGAGCTCATCTGTTCACCCTTCAGTGCCCGACCTATGGTTGTTTGCATCTCAGATAATCACCCCGACCTCTTTTGCAAGCACCAGAACAAGACAAAGGAAGTACGTGTGTGTCTGTGTGTGTATGCGCACATACGCTTGTGTGCGTGCGTGCGTGCGTGCAATGGTGTGCCTATGCAGAACTTTTCCTCAAAATTAAACATCTCAATAGGTCAGACAAACAGTGCTTTACGAGCATCTCTTCCTCTCTTGGTTTAAATTAGGAACACTGAACCTCAGTGAGATGCAGCTGCCTGCCTTTGTGTCGATAAATCACACCTGTTCTTTGAGGCTCTGGTCTGGCAAAACACTTCTCTGTAACAAGCAGATAACTATGAACTGATAAGTCTATAACTATGGTTCCCCAGCCTCTGATTACAGCAGCCTGGCTACCGCATTCATGCTTTCTCTTGGTTCAATTCCGTGCTTTGGCTACAAGAACGTTTGTTACTCAGATTATTCATTTTAACCTTTGGTGGGCTCATCTGCTTAATGTTAAGTGTCCTTTTAAGCAGAGTGCTCAGTGGGGCTTTTTCAGCACTGGTATTTTGTGAGTATCTCTCTGCCTTTGCAAATTTCACATGATTAGTCCCTTATTCGTCATTTCCAACTCATATTTCAAACCCATCTTGGAGCATGATGTCTCTATGGAATTGCTTTTGTTTGCCATGTTGCCAAAACACCACGTCAGCCTGGCTGGGTGACGCAGCCCTCCTCTTCTCTCAGTGCAGGGTAAAACCCACCTACAAAGTCCTAGACAATCTCTGGGGCCATTTACCATGTCACACGTATGAAAATGTGCTTTCAAAACAGGCATCGTAAACAATTTATTTGATCCTTTCTGCATAAAATCAGTGCAACTTTGGCATTTCTAAGAGATGCAAGTTGTCCTGTGCTCACGTGTAACAAACAGCACGTTCTTCACCCTTGTGACTGGGGATCCACCTGGGCATCCACCAAAGCAAGATGAGTTTGTGCTGTTTATTAGAAAACCACTGAGGACTCAGGAGTCGTGCAGTTTCTCCGCAGGGATGACTAAGGTGACATTCCTCCCCTTCAGTGGAGGTCTTCAACCCAATCTTGAAGAGGTAATTTCAGCCTACAATGCAGTCCAGGTTTCTGATCTGAGGTTCACTATTGCTGGAGTGGCTTCTTCCACACACACAGTTGCACACCACTGCTGGCACTGCTAATTGATTGTCCATTTAAGCTGCCTCCCAAGCTGGACACAGCTCTTGGGCAGCACATAGGCTGTTTTGCAGAGACACCACAGTGGCCCCTGTGCAGTGCTCCCCTGCAAACATTCAGAGCTGTGCCTTGCTCCCTCTGGCTTGCAGTTGTATGTTCAACATGAATCCTGGTGCCAAGACAAACCAGGCTGCTGGTACAGGGCTACAATAGTTAGTTCATGTTTCCATTAGCTAATCATATCTTTTCATGCTGAGCAATATAACCCCATATAAAAGAAGCAAAACGTTAGCTTAAAACAAATGTGGCAGACAATTGCAACCAAGCACGGATCATCCAGAGAGCAGCAAAGCAGCAATCGATGGACAGTGACCTCAAAATCCTTCAAAAGAAAGTAACTCAACATTGCTAATATGAAATTACCAGGAGTTTGGCTCCCAAAGCACCTTGAGCTAGTGATTTTTTTAAAGTGGAAATACATTTCTCGCATCTGATCTCTGTTTGCTGGTCCCACCGTTCTGAGAGCAGCAGTGGGCTCATCTTATCTGAAGATCCATTTAAGCGGTTTGCATTAGGGTAACATGAAACCCCCCGAGGTGTCTCTGTTGATGAGCTGAGATGACAAATGATTGCTCTGATTTATTTTGATGCCCGAGAGCAGAGGAAGGGAATGGCTTTTGGGGTGACAAACCTTTTCCTCCTTCTGAACTTGCTGTTGCAGAATTAAGGAAGATAACTGAAGATTTTAAACTTGATTTTCATAACTTAGAACAAGTGTGGTATGCACACAAGTATACAGAGGAGAGATGGGGTTTAATCTAGCACAAGACCTGCTTAGGTTAAGGGTTACAGAAACTAATAATTTTGTATTATTATTACTAATATCATGTAAAATTTCTTGGCACTTGACAGCTGTAAAAGCATTAGACTCTTCATCCATACAAACACACCGGAGCCCAGGGAAGTGATGGAATTGCCATCCCTGGAGATATTCAAAAGATGGGCAGACGTGGTGCTTAGAGACATGTTTTAGTGACGGTTTTTGTCAGTGTTAGGTTGATGGTTGGACTTGATGATCTGCAAGGTCCCTTCCAACCTAGATGATTCCATGATTCTATGTTTTTAGTGTACATGTGTGGGTCACCAACCCTTGAGAATAACATGCAAACTTCAATGTGAAGTTATGACATCGAACAGCCACGTGCATTGCCTTTACATCCGCATGAACTCTGGGGGAAAACAGGCTCACTCTTTCTGACTGTGCAGTGCTAACAGTGCTGACTACCGAGGAGTGACACTAAACTTGGTGCTCTAAAAACACCTTGGATTTCTTTGCTTTTTAAATATTAATTTAATCTGACTTCGATATGCATGTACGTGTGAGAGAGACTCTGCACAATTGCATTTCATAGCAACATCGACTTCTTTCTCAGAGTCCGATTGAATTTTCAGTTCCCTGCTGAGACCTTGTTGCTCTCCAGCGCTGCTGTACCCTTTCACTCGCTACTGGAGCTGTGCTCTGGGTGCAGCATCAGACAGACAATACACTTTGCAAAAGCCGGGAGAAGCAGTCACTCCTTTTGTAAGACGAACTAAATGCAACAAAGGTAAACAGACCCGTTTCCCTTACCTTTTAGTAGCAGGTCAGTGGTGCAATGTCTCTAATTAGCACTCACAGTTGGCCATAGCTGAATTGCTGGGAAATGTCCAGTGGCCTGCAGGTATTTTGCCATCCTCCCCTTTCATCAATGGTAACTTTCAATCACAAACGCTTCTGCTCTTGACTGCTGTTACTCGAGCTGAAGAGCCAGCTGTTACAGTCTGGTCTTTGGAGAGGGACAGAGGATTTTTGTTACCTGGGTGAAGAGAACAAAGAAGTGGGCAGAACACAAAGAGCAGCTTTCACAGACACATCTAACCTTTGTGAAATAGGGAAGGAAAAATAGGCTTGGGTTAGAGGGCAATTTAAATTCCTTCCCAGTGTTACCTAGATCTGATCTAATAAGAGCTAAGAAAATGCTGGGTGTTATTTTGAAGCACGAGTGAATGCCCAGGGAAGTGGTGGAATCACCATCCCTGAAGATTTTTAAAAGATGGGTAGACGTGGTGCTTAGAGACATGGCTCAGTGGTGGTTTTGGCAGGTTATGTTGATGGCTGGAATTGATGATCTTAAAGGTCCCTTCCAACCTAGACTATTCTATGATTCTATAATATGACTTGTACTGTTTAGAACAGAGCCCTTAGTCTGTAAGAGATAGTAGTAACATGCTTTCAATTCAAATCACAATGTACACACACCCCTAAATAAAAATATATGTGTCCACACATGGACACACACACGTACACACATGCACAAATATATTCCTATGTGCATGCAAATAAAGTTATGAAAGAGATGGCCTGAAGAGAGAAGAAAAAAACTAGAGGAAGATGGCAAATTTTCACCAGCTGGAGAAAAAGCCATTCTTAGAACAACCACCAAGGAGACAGCAGTGTGCTGTGGTAATGTTTCCACTGCCTCTGTTTCTCCCCTAGCTACTGCTGTTCCCTCCTTTCTGGCCTCAGCCAAATAAATTAAGGAAATGCTTTGCAACAACAGTGATGCAGGACTCCTCCAGGGCCCTGCTCCAGCTTTGAGGAAGAGTCTTTTCTACCATAAGCAATTCTACACTGTAAAGGGGAAATGTGAGATCCAAGACGGTCTCCTGGTTTGAGCAACACGGGACTAATTTATATTCAAATGCTCGGGGAAACTGCACTTCTAGAAGATTCTAGTCTCTGATTTTGTGAAAATATTTACTTTATAGCCAGCTGTGGTATGTGGGTTTCAAGGTGTCAGTGTTTTTGAGCTAGCCAGGTACAGGGATGAGGAGGAGAGAGACCCGGGCACTCGACCTAGGCTGGCCAACAGGATTACTTCATACCATGAACGTTGCATTCAGTATAAATTAGAAAGTTTGCTAAGGAGTGCTCTCTCTTCCATGATGGCTGCCATCCTGACAACTCCTTGCCCCGGTGCCAGACCCCTGGGCCCTTCCCTTCCCCCCGAAGCCGTAGCGCTCACAGTGCCCAACGTTTGCTGTCCACTGCTGGGAGTGCACAGCTTCCTGCTGGTATAATCAGCTGAGTATCATCCCTGTATATTTTATATTGGTATCAACGCTGGTTCTTTAGTGTTATTAATGTTAATTATCTAGTCTTATTCTATTAAATCTGTTTATATTTCAGCCCTCTGGTTTCCTTATTTTGCCCTGATTACCCTTCCCGGGTCGGGAGGGGTCATTGGGTGAGAGAATAATTGTCTAAACGACAATAAGTTGTTCTGAGTTTTTCAAACCATAACAGAGGGCAAAGCAGTGCTATGATTTGCAATCCCATGGGAGGGAAAGCACAGCTTGTCACAGAGTTATGAGCTGGCTGAAGAAATGAAAGTGTGGCCTTGCCCCTAGTTACTGACACAGGGGACAAATACTTTAGCTAAAAAATATTGCACAACTGAATATCATTTGACTCTATGAATGGCCCTACTCAGAAAGATAAGAACTTTTAAGAGAATAAAAATAGAAAATTCTGCAGGTTTTTTTTAGGGATTATCCTTTCAAATCAGCTACGACACCCCTAGTAAATATGTGACACTTGATAGGGCTGAGTGGTATATTAGACTCTCTTCCCAGGGCTCCTATCTTAATTTTATCAGAACTTTCTATTGTTCCTTCATTTGTGATGTACCTGACTTGGTCTAGATTTAGATTTTTCCAGTTGGATCAAATTGGGCAGTCATAATCCCTCCTTTCTACTGTTGCTGAATCTGAAATATCTGAATGAATGAGGTCTCTTGTTTTGCTATCCCATGATCTAAGCTGCCAAAATGTTTACTTTCTCCCTGAGTGATGTAGAAGATGTAAATCATCTACATGCTCCTTCAAATGCTCCTTTACATATAAGCCACTAACCTAGCTGCTTTTTACTTTCCCAGCTGTACACCGCAACACACAGAGAATCCTCAAATTCTGTCAAATTTAACCCCAAGTATAAAGATTATCCCAGGCATGATGTGCTTTAGACTCACTTAAACTGCAAAAATCAGCTTAACCAAACTATCTGCTTACACTGTATCTTTGGACTAAGTCCCTCAAATAGATAGCTCCCAGCCCATGGGATAAACCAAAAGATACATTATGAACTCAAATGAAACCATAAAGATTAGGGATAGCTAAGACTTTAATGTTCTTCTAATATACATCTGAAAGTGGAACCTTCCTCTAACAGGAAAGGAGGGCTGAAAACACAGTAAAAATACTTGTACTTTATGCTGCATCTAATGAACAATCCTGTAACAAATGGTAATGGTTAAATAAGGCAAAACCCATTACAGTGCTGTTGCTCTGGCCCTGCTGTCTGTTGGCATAACTCCATGTCTTCGGTGTAGTGAAAGCCAATTTAGCAGCAGCAGCAGATCTGGTCCACCGTGTTTGAAAAGAAGCAGATGAGCATCTCATCAGTACAATACAAGAGGCTTTCCTTTGCATTGTCTACACAGTTCTAGCATACGGATGGCTGAAGCAGCTTTCCAGTTCTCGACTTGCAACCTGATGAAAGGAGGCAAATGCCAATTGGTCGGCTGTGACAACAAGATAGGTAATCTGAGCGTATATGTATCTAAGCGTTTCTGCAAACTAGGTGTGTACCCGAACTTCTGATATATTCCATATATTTAAGAACAGAAATACTGCTGCTTCCTTCCAAGTTTGTAGGAAATACTTTATAGTTTAGGATGAAGATAACTAAGTGCAAGTAAAGAATTTATTGGGAGTAAGTCAAGGAGGTGCCTTGTATTTAGCACAAAATATACAGAAAATTATTCTTATCTCTTTTGATGCTTCTCTTCAATCCAGGGGGATCTTGAGAAACTTGACTGGGACAACACTGAATTCAACAAAGAGGTGTGCAAAGTTCTGCCCCTGGAATTAACCCCATTCCCTCGTGCAGGCTGGGAGCTGCCTCAATGAGCAGCAGTCCTGAAGAGGACCAGGGGATTATGGTGAACACCAGGTTCGATATAGATTAAAAGTGCGCATGAACTACAATGAGACGGTGCGTGAGCTGGGCTTGTTTAATCTAGCAGAGAGGAAGCTAAGGCATGATGAGGTGGTTTGAAGGGTAGTTCAACAACTTCAAGGGTAATTACAAAGATTACAAAGGCAGACCCTGTAGGGTCAGACAATATAACAAACGAAAACAGCTGTAAATTGCCATTTTGGAGGTTCAGAAGAAACTTTTTCATTGGGACGGTACTGTAATGCTAGAGCAAGCTGCACAGTGAGGTGCTATAATATCCATCCTTGGAGGCTTTCAAGACGCAGCTAGCCAAAATCATGGCTGAACCAGCAAATTGGACTATAGGCCTCCAGAGGTCCTTTCCAATCTCCTGTAAGAGATATCCTATGCTTGCTCACCTTCCTCTGTTGACAATACCCGTATTCTCCAAGATAAATGGACATCCCTAGATTATGGAATGTCACAGAGTTCTGACAGAACACAGCTGTCTTTGGGCCTTTAAGGAAAACTTTGGTCAGAAACCTCTTTTCTTTGGGACAACCTGTGTCACAGCTTTGTTTTTTTATTTCATATTCTCAGAGTACTGGAAAGCAAAGCAAAGAAAGGTTCCAAATATCAACAGGATAAAAAAATTAAAAAGAACTAATAGTAGGGTATCTTCTGATTTCAGCTACAGGAACTTTTGTCTCTTTTGAAGAGCTACAAAGCCAAAAATCATTCATTATGAATAAGGCTACCGACAGACTTTCACTTGCATTAATCCAAACGGAGGATGGGCCATAGGCTCAGCTGGTGCAAGTTCAGCATGTAACAGTCAGTGCAAATATTGTGATTTACACCAGCTGAGATATGGCTTTCTGTTTCTATTTTAATAAATCAGCTGTAAGAATAAATTTCTCCTTACTTGCCTGGTATGGTTCTGTTGAGATGTTTAACCACACTAACACAACGACTGTTTTTAGTGCGAACCACAAATGAAACATCCTTTGTGCCACATAAAGCACATCTTCTAGCCCAGATTGATTTTAGAGGTGCTAATTATATTACATAGTGTTGCAGGAATGACAGTAATTCACTTCTAAAATCCATTTAATTTCTTTTTAATTACTCATGTTTACCAATTCCTTTAGACTTGGAAAAGGCTCAAAATTGCAGTTAGCAAAGGAGGCTTGAAGTGGAATGATTAAGAACATCTGGCACATACATAATTATACCAACCAATTTATTCCGCCTTTACCATTTCACTACAGCCGTCATAATGAGGTAGAGCTGGATTCTATCACTTTTCTGAACGCGTAGAAGTACCTTACTGCACAGATAGTTTCACTGAAACAATTGGCAATAATTAAAGTGTATAACACCAAACCTTGGAAGAAAGGGTGGCAGATTCTTTCCCTTACTAAGTGGAGCTGTGAGCCCCAGATGTGTGGTCAGCCTTTCCCATGAATGAATTCAGGCAAGTCTGAGTTTACCTGAACATAACTAACTATTGCAAACACCATGGGGAGCTTGTTATAGCTTAATAAAAGTATGAATCAATACTAAAATCATGTTGATTCTGCCAATATTTTATCTTTGGAAAGAAACAGAAGTAAAGAAAAAAGCAGACAATATCACACCGTACTATTTCAAGGATTTTTTAAGTTAAACATTTCATTTTTGCTTTAAAAAGTTGCATGTTATATGAACATAAAGGAGAAATGAACTAAAGCATTTTACTTCCAAAACATCTTCTTCTCAATTTTCCTTTGTGGACAACTTAAAAGATTTATCTCCCTTGAAATTTGTGCAAGACCAACTTTCCAAACCTTACCGAAGCAGAATTGCTTTTGAGCCAGCACATGTGGTGATCCCACTCACGATTGGTTTGCTTCTGCTGGCCAAGGGGATCCTCAAATGAATTCAAATTAGATAAATGAAGGACCTTTAATATTTCTACATCTACAGCCTTTTGCTATCCCTTCATCCCACGGAGTATGCCACCTGGGCAGTACTCACAGGCGTGAAAGCAACAAGCAGGGCAGCACAAGAGAGGGAAGAGGGCTGTGTCTGGGCTTTGCTCCTGCATCTCAAAAATAGTTGTCGGTTTTGGTATGCAACCCATACATATTCACGGTACAAATATAGTCAGGGGGACCTCAATGCCATATATTCAGTTAAACCAAGAGAAAGTCATGGAGATCATACTCAAGATCATGGTGGGGAAGATGTCCCAGTTAATCAGTGATGACTTTGTTTCTTTTGAACGACATTACAAAAGCCAATGTGCAGGCCACGGGACCATTTCACATTAGAGAAGAGGGAGCACTGCTGTTCCCTGACAGGGACTGGCTTCCCAAACTTATGGCTGGCAAGTGGTGGGTTCACCATCACTTGGTGTATTTAAGAACACACAGAACCTGATTTAAAAGAATTTAAAGCAACTCCAAGAACAGCTATGAGCTTCATACTTAAATTGCTACCTGAATCTGTCTTTCATTATGCAAGTGGTGAGACTGGCTGATCAGGGTGACTCTTTCTGGCCAACGATCTGTTAATCTTATTCTCTAACTACCACCTTTTTGGACCTCTTTATTCTTCGCAACCATTCACCCGGCACAATGCAGACCTATCTTCAGGGAAGTGCCATTAGCCACAGCGTTACCAACAGCTTGTATTCCCATGGCACTGTGAGCACCTGAAAGAAGACATATCCTAAGAGCATTCCAGGGTGATGTAACCAGTGCCAGAAAAAGCCATCAGACCTGGATGACTGCAGAAAGCCTTAGTCCTTTTATGTGAGTTCTTAAATTAGAAAAAGGAGCAAAAAAAAAAAAAAAAAAATATTCAGTGAAATGTGGGCTGTTTTCTCCACAATATTTCACAAGAAGCGTGTTTCCATCATATTAATTTAGAGTTTCAATCCAATTAGATTTAGAGTAACAATCCAATTTGAAAACCAGTAACATTGCTTCTGAAAATTCTGCTTTATGGATTTCCATAAGATATGTAATGGAAAAATCTAGCCCTACTCAGAAGAGTTTCAGCTGGAAGGAGCCAGGACTGAATAATGAAATATAAAAAGATAATGGTAGGTTTGAAAGTGTTGGAGTGCTCAGTCTATTATGCACCAGCACAATTTAGGGCCACCACAGCTTACCACTCTGGCTGGTTGATGGAGAGAAAGGTCACCCTCTCTACCTTGGACTGGTCGATTGAAGGAGCACTTCATGTCTATGCATCAGCCAGGGCTCAAAAGAGGTGGGCTAGTGTATCCTCATAAACACCATGAAACTAATTGCAAAAAGAGTGATGCACCAGGCCACCAGTCACCCAACTTTATTTTTAAGGATGACAGGATACACTACATATGTTTCCCATGTACTACAAGTAAGCAAAACTATAGGTAATGAACATTCTCCAGTGTCCATTTGCTTGTGTCATTTCTTCAAGTTCTTAGGTCAGGACCTTCTTTCTTCTGCAATCTCCTGCCCTTATCATCCACTTCTTATTGACTCCTAGCTGCCATGTGGAACTGATTTCCTTTTTTCATTCAGGGGATCTGTCAAGTCCACCAGAGCATTGACCCTTATATTTATCTTTTCTTGTGGTTTTGACTGTCTCTTTCTCCATCTTCCTGCTTGTTCTTTTGCAGAGTTTCAAAGTACCTTACTCTGGTCTATATTATTCTTGTGAATACAAGTGACAATTTTATTGAAGATTCAGCTTTTCTTCCTTGTTCCCTGTCTGCGAAATACCGAACCAAGTTATTTTGGAGACTACTGTTCAAATCCAGGCAACAAAAATGCATGTGCCTACTCATTACCAGACAGACTTTATAGGAAGCAGTCCAAACTTGATTTCAGTTGGTCCAGCAGCTTCCTTTACACAATAACATTAGCATTTCCCTGCATAAACTGAGTTTTAGAAAATTCGTTGAAGAATGTCTTATTCTGCAAAAAACACTCCACCATTTTTAAAGGACAGGTGTGTCCTTCAGATTTCTTTTCATACATATCTTGCCTGGGCGTACTTTCAAATTTCTACAAAGGAATTTATTACATACTCTTTCCAAGCCTGAATTAATGACTTTTTTTTTTTTTTTAATTCTAGTGGTTGTTGTTTTAATTTGAAATCTTTATTGGCATATATGCATATTTCTTGCAACACGCAAATTCTGCATCTTTGGCCAGGTCCTCCTTATAGAACCAAAGTGACTCCTTGTATTTTAGTTTTGTAACCCCTGATTTAAATCTGTTTAGTTGAAATAATACATTCAAAGTCTGATCTTCACATCTCTAGTAACTGTAAATTTTCTTGTTTAGCACAAGATTGTGCATTGATATAAATGGCACCTTAAATCTTCCTTTCTGAAAACCACCTTTTGGTCATCAGTTCTCTATCCATTGAAACAACAAGGGTAATTTTCAGGGAATGTCTGATGATGATGCTCAAGCACAGAACTCTATTAGCGGTCTTTACAATTGGGATGGGTTTTTTTAAATGAAATCCAGTTGAGAACATCGTTTAAAATTTCTGAACAAGAATAAAAGAGAACAGGAAGTGTATTTTCCTTTGCTGTCTTAAAATAAGGTTGGCAAGCCTTTTTGGTTTCTTTCGCTTTGCTTAGTTTCATTAGAAGGCATGACCATACTACAATTTAGTGCAGGTATGGTCTTTGGGGTCACAGCTCCTGCTGCTGTGAAAATCCACCAAATTATAAGGCTAAATTCAGTGGATTTTTCTGACTTCGACTGTTGACACTTTTGAAAGCGGCAGCTTCAGTCTCAGAAGACAAAAACACAGAATCATAGAATTGCTTAGGTTGGAAGAGACCTTTCAGATCATCTAGTCCAACCATCAACATAACACTGACAAAAACCAACACTAAACCATGTCTCTAAGCACTATGACTACCCACCTCTGAGATGTGTGATCACTCTTACATGCAACTAGCGTGGAGTACAGGCCATGGCCCCATGGGATACCATGTGCTGCAGTGGTGAAAGTGGAATCGGAAAAAGAGACCAAAAAAACATGTTGGAGAGGTAGAACTAAAGAGCTCAGGCTTATAGATGGAATAACAGAAGGATCTAGTTGTGATTTCTGGGATAAAACAATGATGCTTTGGAAACTTCATTACAACTTTCTGAGCATCTTCAGACACCCAAAAATATGGTCATGTTACTACAGTGATAAAACAGTGATCAGTGAGGAGCAAAATACTGGGTCTAAATACCAGTAGTAAAAATAGCTTGAAACTACACTTTGTCCAGCAAAGAGAAATGAACAGTGTCCACTGAGGTACTGAAGAAGGCAGGAGGTTTAGACAGCGATCAGTCAATTAAAGACTGTATCATAAAAAGTCTGCAAAAATGGACCTTGCAAAAGCTCTTTAAACCTAACAGTTAACTTCTGAGTGCGTAACTCTGCACTTAATGATGTTCCTGGAAAGTCATAGTTTTCTCTGTAACAAGTGATCTTTTAAGGTAAGAACTTTGAAGCACTTGGTGGCAGTTGCTTCTCATTGATGGTAAGTGAGCCCCAAACCAAGCTGTTCTAAAAGTCTCACCCTTATTTTACATAAAAGCATTACTAATCCTAAGGGCAGAAAAGCTTCTTAAGGTATGGAAAAGCAGTAGGGCCAGCCAGACCACACTGAGGTAGGAAAAAACAACAACAACAAAAAAAGAAAATCTGCCACTTTTCACCCTAAAAAATGCTATACAGGTCTATTTGGGACCTTCAGAGTATTTTAAATCTATCTCACACTGCACTTGAACTTGTCGCCTTTAAGAAATAGCTGATAATACTGTTTTCTTTCTGCGTTTTTCCTCACGTTCATGGATATAGACATGAAAGTCTTTATCAGTACATAAGAAAGGAATTATTCTTAACAATTTCAATTTCTCAGTTGAAATAAATAATGAAACAATTATTTTTTCCTTAAGATCTCTGCAGAAAACCAGCACACCCTGTCTATGATACATGATGTGTGTAGCTCATAGGCTTTTACTTCCAGTTATAACAAAAAGACCTTGCTTCGCTCTCTATCATTGCTACCATTTGCAGAGATGGTAAATGCTTTAACTCCAGTAACTGATAAGCTCATGTCAGCCTACCAAGTCAGTTTAATTGCTACTCACCTGCACTGTTTTGGATGGCACAGCTTTTGTTTAATTCTTAAATTCTTCCTAGAATTAAAATACTTCCTACTTCCTTCCTTTGTAATGGACAGGTACTGTCTGCAAGTGCCCAGTCTGCAAGTGGCCAGATTGATAAAAGAGGGCACCATGCAATGGACCCTCTGGGTAGAGCTCATTATGCAGCACAGCACATTTCAAACATACCATCAGTCATGTTAAGAGTGCCATTTTTGGAGGGTTGGTGTAAATGTAAGCATGCTATTAAATTCAGCTGACTTGATGTTGCTGAATTGAACAATAAACCCGAAGAAGCTCTTCAAGCTATTGATTTCTGCAATGCATTGTATGCATTTACGTAAATCTAATTAAAACACTGTGCATAACCCAATTACGAGCTATTCCCTCACAGCAAGTTTTATATTTATCTAAGCCAGGCTGCGCCAGCTGTGAGACACAACCCTGGATTTGCGAATAGCTATTGTGTAACAGCTGAAGTGGTCAGATAGATACACTGATGATTTTGTCTTTCTACTAATGAATCCTTTATGTGTGCATCAGGACCTTTTTTTGCTGTATCAGGCTACTGAGTTTTACTTCATTGACATATTTCTGTTATCAGATTGCTCAGGGGATAAGTTAAAGGTACAACTTAAAAGGCAAGCAGTTGAGAGGCCAAGAGACAAGAGAAGACCCTCACTTTTTATGCTGCTAATAAGTTGGAAGGCAGGTCTGGAGAGGTAGTATCACCACTTTGAATTGCTCTTTAGGGGAGGCAGTCTCCCTCCACCAGGAATACAATGGCATTGGCAATACAGGGGACTGTCCTTCAAATGCAGGGATCTAATGCTAGGGGCTCTGAATAACTTTATTCCAGCCTTGAGGTTGAACAGAGCATCAGTATTTAGATTTTGATGGGGATTGTACCAATCTCATCAGAATTCCCCTGGCATCCTGTAAATGCAGCTCCATCGCCCAAGTAATAGGGGCAGAAGATGCAAGAGGGACTGCTACTGCCAGTTTTAAAAAATACTACAGATAAATCTTCCTGCAGCAGATCTAAAGCATGTTTGTGACATGTATAATCTTTCTAATGTTGGATGAAATATAAGATTCAGGGGAAGGAAACAGTAGACTCAACTTTTCTTTCCAGGAGCAGAGTCATCCCTAAACCTCCTTGTCCTCTCCACGAGCACTTTGAAGAAGTGCCCTCATTCAAGGCTCAAATCTATGCTCTCCACAGTTTATGAAGGAGAGCTAACACAGAAAAACCCTTCCTAAGGCTGGGAAAAGGGAGAAGGAGGATAAACCCAGCTGAACGATAGAAGAGAAGGAGTAGTGGAGTAGGAAAGACCAGTTAAGCATATGCAGAAGCAGAGAGAAGAGAAGGAGAAAGGAGAAGACAGGGAGGCAAAGCACTGGTGAGGGTGTTAAAGCCAAAGGGACTGTGAGCAGATCATGGGACAACACAAAGCGACAGCAGGAAGAAAAGACACAAGGCTTCTTCCAGTGAGTCACTCAGTATTTCATCCCTCTAAGGCAGGGGATGCTGTTGGGTGTACAGCCCAGCAAAGTCCTCACCTATGATTCTCAATAAATTACTTCTCCTTTCCTTTCTCTGCTTCCTTGATGTCAGAAGCTCATAGGGATGGCTTAGCTGGCCAGTAGCTTAGTATCTATTCCTACTCAAGTAGCACATTCCCAAGCAGCACTTGAGCTCCAAGCACAGTGACTGCAGAGGCGAAGCTGCTGGCTGCAGAGCAGCATGACGAGCAGCAAACTCTCCTCATGCGACCTTCAAGCGTGGGCTTAGTACAGCGCTACAAGCATTCCCCGGGGCAAGCGAGATTGACGTGACACCTGAGCACATGTACTCCCCAACTCCGGGATTTCAAACTACATGCCATTTCCTTCCAGTTGGAGACAAGTTTATAAGTTTGAGCAGGCAATAAAAGCTTCTCTCCGTGCTAATGAAATGTCCAAGTCCTAATGGATTAGTAGTTTTCATATCAGATTAAATCTGCATTTTTGCTGATAAAGACACAAAAGTCACTTCTAATAGGCTTTCAGATTTTGTTAGCAAAAATACATCTTAATAGACCACAGTGCCTAGGGGATACAAACAGGATAGAACAGGCACTAACACTTTATGATGGACTGCTCAAAACCCCTGCTTTCCTCCAACTGGTCAAAACACAGTCAAGTAACGTGCAGAAGGCTATTGCTGATGTAGAGAAACCCTGTGGGCATCTTCCTAGAAGGCAATGCACAGCTAGCCCACCTCTGGTCTCCCCAGCAGTCCCTAGAGCTGTTCTGTGGCCATGGTCAGAGACAGGGGCCCTGAAGCAAGAGGAATTTCTCCCACTCACTTCAAAGAGTTCAGGTCCTTTTGATACTAGAAGCTGCTCCACGTGTGTTTTTGTGAATGAACAGAGATCCCAAACTCAACGCCTCACCAGTAACTTTCCACCCTAAAGAACTGCAAGCGTTATTTTGGGATACAACACTAACCAGGAAATCCCTCCAGAACGCTGCCTGAGCTATGTCTGTGCTGCTAAAGGAAACAGCCTCAGACACCAAGTAGAACCAGCTCTCTCACATCTATGCTGTTTAGAGCTTACCCTTTCTGTCCCAAATTTGTCTAGAAATGAGTTGGAGAGGTCCACAACCGAGTTGGAGAGTGAGTTATCAGCTAAGCAATGTGGACGACAGAGGTCCAGCACTTAAACTGGTTCTTTGTCTTTCATTTAACAGCATTCCCTAGAAGCCTGGCAAAGAGCAGGGCATTGCCGTGTGGTTGGACTACTCTGAAAACACGGAACAACCCTGTGATGCTGGAGAGCAAAGGCACAGGGAGGTGGCATAGTGTTGAGCCACTCTAAGACTCTTCTTGCAGGCATGAATTCCTGGCTGTGGATCCTCTGCCTGTAGCCCTCCATAGGTGCCCACTGGCTGAATCTCAGAGCCTGGGTCCCCCTTCTGGGGCACCTCACCGTTCCCATGCCGCAGTGCTTTGTTATATGTCCCACTGTGCTTTGCAAGCATGTTAAAGCCCCTGCACATGCCAAGCCTCTTGGTGACTATTCTGTGGAAGTGGTTTAATGCACAGGACAAAATTGACTGAACGGAAGGGTACTTTGATGACATGTTGTACACATAGCTGATTTTTTTTTTTCTTTACCTTTTGCAAAATTTCCATTTGTTACTTTGGACCTTAATAGAGTGATGCCATTTTCCATTTCAATCAGTGCTCCAGCTTGCTCCGACACTTTCATTTCTGACTGAGTCTAAGGTAACTTTTAGAAAGGAAGGAAAAGAGACAGATGAATTATGGCACTTGAAGTCAGAGAAAAAATTCTGAAAGGAAAATGTAATTAAGAAATAAATTGAAAAACGGAAGCACCTGTGATACAGTGGCCAGGAACGATTATTTTAGTGGGGAAACCATCACAGGCAGCTTAATTCCATTTCATTCTGTTGCTCTCAGGATTTGGGCTGTTTACTCACTTATTTGGATAGAATATAAACTTCTTCTACTTGCACTGTTAGATGTAATGAGTATTATTTTGCATTTAATTAAAATACTGACACATACCCACTGATGGAAAAGTTTCCACTGCTTTTCAGAAAGCACCAGGTCATTTGATTTATAGGACATAGTTATTAACTGCTCGGCAAATACCTGGAATGGAAATAGTTTTACCTGTTGGGAAAAGCACTACTGCTCCTGTAAAAACAAAGGTTTTAAAGAGATTGAAACATCTGGAAGAAATTCAAGATGGGAAGGGAAAATACACAGGAGGGTTACTGTAAAAATTGTAAAGTGACATTTTGAGTGTTTGATCAATGACTGATACAAATATAATTTTGCATGGAAATGTGAGGACACTGGGACAGGAAGCGCTGCCGGACCTTTGTAAAGTTTGGACTCAGTAGCTGGTTACCCAGGTTGAAGTGGGATGACTTACAATAAAAGTACCGACACCTGAAAACCAACATTGAGGGACTGATTCAAAGCTTGACACGGTCTGAATTTGCATGGTATAAAAGGGGGCCTTTTCTTAAGTGAGTTTGCTACTTTTCCAGTATCATTTAAAGTTGCTTCATTGGTACAGGAGAGAGTGAGAAGAGCAGGTGACAAATCCAAAATTGACCTAAAGCCCAAAATTACAGGTCAGAAAAGTTCTGCTCAACAGCAACCCTGCACTGTCAACCTCTTCCAGCTACCTCCTGACATTTCTTCTTCTGACCAACACCAAAACTACTCTTCCAATGCTGGACTTCTCATGCCTACCAAAGACTAGCTAAGCATCTAGAAATCAGGTGGGGCAGTGACTCTGTCTGGAAATTCAGAGAGTGTAATGTTCAGAGCCACACATAACATAAACTTTCAGGATAAGGCCCTTATCTGGCCATTTAAAAAAAAACTCCATTTTTCAGGGCTTTTTTTGTTGGAACAAGACAGCAACTGGAGACCTGCCATAGCTATCTCTGTGCTACAAAGGAGGGAACTAGACCCTTTATCTCTTGCTGGTCTTGATCATCACTATCTGATGGCACAATTCAGAAGGTACCTTGATATGATGGGAACAGACTCTATGATTTCATTTCATATGGTACTATATGAGCATTAGAGCTTGTCTCTAGCCCCTTACATTTGTGGGTCCCTTTCATAGGGCCTGGAAGCAAGGTCCTATAGCAGATCTTGTCTAGTGACATTACTAGATGGCCTGGAGCCCTACCATCATGACAGAGCGTTAAACATTGTCACGATTTTTTCCAAAGTTACAGGAAACTTCTGTCCTCTTTTCTTTCTAATTATCAGACACATAGGGAATCTTTGGTAGAAATGAACATTATGGAACAAGAAACACTGTCTGAATGTGTCCATATTCCTACTTTCTAGACAAGCTAGCTCTTTTTTTAAAAAAATACCCACCTGTAAAGATAGAGGGATGTGTCAAGTCTAATAGTTACACCTCAGAAGATTTCAACATGACTTAACTGAAATGCTGAGGAAAAACAAATCACTTCTGAACAGGTCAGAAATACAACAGGTGCTATAAACAATCTCAATTCACAACTTCTTCACAGCATTTTTAGTACACTGTTCACTTCTGTGCTATTACATATTTATCAGAACAACCTGAAGAGCTGAAAAGCCACGTAAGCCCACCAGAGCATCACAAGGGAAGCCAGAGAAATGGATGAGATGACATTAACCTAGTTACTAGGTTTAGTAAACCTAAAGCACTTGTTAAAAGTAGAGATGAAAATTTAAAAATTGCTGTAATTAATTGTCACCAGAAGTGCATAAGGAGTAACTGAACATTTATGTTATCTTCAGGCTCCCTGAAAAACATGCACAGAATCTAGTTAGCAACACATCAGGCCTGGTAGGAATCGAGAACTGGTCTAAACAGCAAGGTTTCAAGTACTGGTGTCTCTTCCCCAGAGCTGGGCAGATTATTATGGATTTGGAAGTTTTTCACACAGCAACTCTGGGAACTACATTAGTTGAAAGTTTTGTGAAAGACTGTTTTTACACTAGATAATTACATTATAGCAGATTGTGAGGATAGGGATGTTCTATGGAAAAAAACCAACAACAACGAACCAACACGCAAAAGTGTTTTCAAAATGAGTATTTCAATATTGTTCCAACCAAACAGAATCACAGGCTCACAGAACGGATGAGGCTGGAAGTGATGCCTGGAGATTGTCTAGTCCCATGCCCATGCTCAAGCAGAGTCTCCTACAGCAGGTAGCTCAGGGCTGCTAATCTAGCAAGCCTGTTGTTTCCCCCATGCTCCTAGAATATGGCCCATCTGCATTTTACAAAGGTTTTCATATGCTTGTGAAATGAACATTGATGGTCAGCTGGATTTGTTAAGGTTAGAATTATGAAGTTTATTGAAACAAGCTCTGCTTCAATATATTTAGGAATGTATTGGCTGATACCAATAGATACAGGTGATTGAGGGAACAGAGAAATTCTGTGTAACTTCAAGAATTTGATTCCCAAATATTTGTCTCAGTGGAATCATGGGAAGACTGTAGTCTTTCGTGGACTGTACAAAGAGTGGACACATTTATGAATGCTTGTTTTTAACACAGTAGAATGGATCAGTACTGAGCTCTTACTGTGGTTCTGTGAACCTCAGCCTTAGGGGGTCTGCAGAGTAGTCTAAGGCCACTGCTCTGAAGGAAAGACACAAATGATTTCTTCAAATGACCACTTGATGTCACTTGACACCATGCTAATACAGTTGATGAAGGCCACTTCTGGGCAATAAACAAAGGTTCTTAGAATAAGATGTCTGAAAATAGGAAACCAAGATGCCAAGAAGTTCTATGAAGAGATTATATCTATTTTTTATGGGCTTGTCTACTGTTCTTGTAAACCAGTGTTGACAACTGCTAAATTGCTTACAAATACACAACCTCTTCTTGCCCAGAGAAGTATTGGTATTGTATGCTTTTTCTTCCAGAGAGGGTCTAGAAGTAATCAATAAGACAAGACTTACTAAGTTACGATGTGTTTCTCCCTTTTTTGAGGCCCAGTTTTGAAGACATCAAAGAGACACAGATGTTTCTAGATTACCCTTCCAAAAATAAGATTCCTTTAGCAATCCAGTGTCACTAGTCACTTTGGAAGTTTTGGTTAAGCCTCAGATTTTCTCTCCCCTACAGCTTCATTCCTTACTGGTGTAGTGAATTTCACATTTCCCATGCATATGAAATACCAGCTCTGAAAACTAAGGCAAGATGCCATATTTCCTAGTCTATCCAGTCCAAAGTAAAGTGAATTATTGTTCCCCGAGAACATTTTTCGTACATCAGCATGACCTGAATTCTAATAAATTCACATGATCACAGCCTTACAGTCTCTCCTCTCCCACTTTCCATTTATGTACTGCTGTTGGACATTGATTTATTTGTGACAGAAACCTTTATCTTGAGACTTGTATATGTTGGTTTTATCCCCTGGTATTCACCAGCCAGGTGGTCTTGCCAGGAAATAGATCTGACTGTCTGTAAAATAAATGTTAACCCAGGACGTTTTCAATCCCAGAACCGGCTGAAATATTTTAGACAGAAGAGATTTTCCTTGCAGCTTCATTGAAAGTGAAATGCTTCTCAGGATACTGTTTTCAAACTATTATTAGATAGAAAAAAGTAAATGACTTATTGAGGTTGTCCCATTTTGTTCTGAAAATGTCACAAGAGATTTGTTCTTACTTTAATCAAAGCAAAATGAATGAGTCGTATTGAAGTATATTTATAAAATATTTTATATTGGTTTTGATGTCTTTTTAGCATTTGAGTGGTTCCAAATTTAAACAGTTTGGCACCTCTATTATCCAAAATTTTGAAGAATAGAATAGATTCTGTTTCTTGCTTGCCTTTCAGCATTGGCATTTATCACAGAAAGAAAATAGCCAGCCTGGTGATATAAATGTTAGGCACTTGCTCTCATTTATGAAATGTTTTACTTGGAGACTATACAGTCTCACCCAGATAACAAGCTTTTCCTTGGCAAGGTGGTCTAAATCAATACCAATAGGCCAGTTGCACTCCTCATTCCGTGTAAGTCAACTGAAGACTGCAGAAACTCAATCCTTATGCTCAAGGACTGTCTAAAACCCCTCCAGGTATCTCATTTATGATTTTTTGTGCCTTATCAGCTACGGCTCTTCCTGCCCTGCCCCTCAGTTCTTGGTTAGTGCTGGAAGGAGCTGTGGTGGATCCTTCTGTGAGGACTCCCCCAAGAAATGTGGAACCTTTCCAAAAACCTTCAAAGATGATGAACTGATGCATTTAATCTCGACAACTATCTGTAATAAATTTACCATTCCTCAGTAGCTGAGCTCCTGCTTGCTTTAGTGTATGTCAAGCCAAAAAAAACCCCAAAGGCTGAATGTCTGTACACATGCCACAAAGTTTTCTGCAGAGCTCTTTGATAATGCACTGTATGGACACAACTGGGAGGTGGCATCCATCAATATGCAAGTATTGGAATACTGAGGATTGTCATGCTTATATCTGGGACAAGGGGAAGAGGGGCAGAAAGAGGGTCAAGCCTGCAGGTTTCTGCATCCCATATTAAGCAATCCAAACTAAATTTGTTGTATAGTGTAGCTGGCCCTAAATTTGGGCTAGCTTCAAGAGGACAGAGAGCAAAAAAATGACTTTACATAGCAGATGTAAACATCTGCTATACATTTTAACCTCCCTTACTTTCCGTAGGAACCAAAGGCTGGAATATTTTTAAAGCAAGTTCCAAAGGTGCCTGAGATAGGTAGGAAAAGTATCCTCCATGCTCTTCTCTCTGGGAGGTGATACCTTGAATACTGCAGGTTTTATATTTGGGGACATTTCTGGATTTGTCTGCCTATACCACTGCTCAGACCCTTTCCCAAAGTTCTGGTCCTCAAAGAAACAAAAGAATAAGAATATTATTATCATAATTAACTCTCTTCCTTAGGGAGGTAACTTCAGAGACAAACTACTTTCCAGCACCATCTTCCTGAGCTGCTATTGCTTGCAGCTCTATAGTGCTTTATAATCTTCATTTCCACAAACACTGAGCAGATATTGGTGATTTATTCCTGTAATTATTGTGCTCTTGAAGTTGTACCAAATGGAGTGTACAGTTCTGTGCTAAATATTGCAATTTAAATCCCACTGGTCAGGAAGGAGGAAAAAACCCAACTATTAAAGTCTATCTAAAGCACATTTCTGCCCTTGCTTGGCTGTCCATCAAACAAGATGCTCTACAAGACAAAGATAAGAGAAGGAAGCACATGTAATCCATCTTCTTTCGGTGTAGGCAGTGCATGCAAGTTATTTATCTAGCTCTTTAAATTGTGTCCCTTTGCCCATTGCTTTAAAATGAGAGCTGACAAGAATTTCTAGGCACAGGAAATTTTGCCATTTCATTGCAAATTGGAATGAAAACCATACGTATTTTAAGAAATTATGAAAATAATTGGTAAAGCCAATTTCTCTTTGTTGCAGTCACTGTGTTGGTTTCGAGGCATCCAGAGATGTGATAATGGTGAAAACTGACATAAAACAAAAGCTGAAGAAAAACAACAGAGACTGAGAGCAGGTCTGTATCCTACCAAAACAAAACATTCTGCAGAAACAGAAATGAGGGAACCATCTGTTCTCATAGAAAAGCATATTTGCAGATTTATTTTTTTTTAAAGTAGAAGTGAAGTGTATTTATTTGCTTAATTTGGGACTCCTGCCCTCATGGTTTTGGTGCCAACTCCCTGTAATCTTAATAAACAATGAAAAGCAAAAATCACCCAGGCAGTGAATCTCTGGAGCCAACAACTTCAGAATCAGAGCATGCCAGTGTTTTCTTTTCTCCCATCAGGTTAGCAACCTGAAAGGAAGTGGGTTTGCAGTTGCCTGCCAAGTTTTTCATGACCCTACATGAATATGACTGCACAAAAGGAGAAACCGGCTGCCTAGACCACAGCCTCACCAGAGGCAAAGTGATTCTGCACAAGCTTAGCTTTAGGTGTAGCACGTGGTACATTTCCATCTGGAGATGGGTACGTCCCTCCAACCTTTGCTGCACCTGGACACTAATCCCAGTGTCACCGTTTTAGCTCAGTCATGTTGCATATCGAATCACCGGTTACCCATGATTACTCCTCTTGTTAGCAACCATTACACTGCATTTTCCTTTCCCTTCCGTTTCCTTTCCATTGTCTTTTCTTCGGTTACATTTCCACCTGCATTAACTCAAGAAACTCTTAGGGCTGGATCTGAAAGAGCTATAAATCAGGCAGCACTGTAAATCAGGTCTCCACAACAGTGTTAACAGCCACGTAAATGAGATTTAAAGAGACTTGGAATTTCATTCTATGAAAGGAAAACTCTTTGCTTTTTCAACAAGTGAACTTATCCTTCCTCCTGAGAGATGACCCCACTTAAATATGAACACGGGAGGAAGCGGAATGAGTCCGAGCAGCTCGTGGCCAGCCCTGAATGCAAACCGGCAACAAGCAGTTCCCCCAGCAAGCTGAAAACTTGACGAGTCGCACTAACAACAGTTAATATTCTGTTGAATGCCTTTGAACTGTGATGAAGCCAGCTTCAAGACGACCATTGCTTTGGATAAAATCACAGATTAAAATGAAAAATTGTGGCATAGGTTCACAGCTGTGTTTCATGTCCCCGCTCATTTAAAGGAAGCAGACTTGAAGGTGGATGTGGAAAGCAATTTAGCTACTAGTTGTGCTCTGGCTTTCCACCCAGAGGCATCAGGAAGGCACGCGGGTAGTTCATTAGGGTTCAGGATATATGGCAACTCTGTTGCAAACATTTACCTTATAACTCCTCATATGAAATTCTTGCCAAAACTTCATATCAAGACGTATAGTCAATTAGTGGAGACAGAGTGCAGGAAACGCCATCCAGAGTTCTCCCTGGCATTGATTAAACACAACCTAGTGTCGCTCTGCACGATTCCCCCTCTCCAAGAAAAACTCCATTAGAATTTCAGAACTGGATGTGCCCAAGAGCCACATTAATCACTTTGCGATGGCACAGCACAGACCTCCAGCCTGCCGCAAGCTAATGGCTCACAGCTGCAGACTGAACTTCACCAGGAGCTAATCTCAGGATCTCTTAGCTGTCTCTCCAGTGACATGGGAGTGCAAAAAGGAAAACTAAAATAAATAGCTAACTGAAATGCTCCATCAGAGTTAGGAGCCTGAGTGTAATGAAACCAGCTTCCTTCTTTCTGCCTCTCATCTCTGTAGCTCAAGTGGTGACCTGTACAATATTCATCATATTGCACATTGTAGACGTGCAATCAGCATGTGAAGAAGTCATATATTAGATTTGTGAAAGAAGGGATGACACAGACACTGCTGTGATGTTCTGTACATCTTAAATTGCAGTGTGGTGGCTGCGATCCTCGACCCTCGCTGAAATGGCCCATGGCTTTCACCATGCTTCAATGTGCCCCAAGTGTCATTCCATCCTCACTGAGACACTGCTTCCCCCAAAGGGTGGTGGGCTGGGGTACTCCCTTACTAAACTCTCCATACAGTCGAGAATTTTGGTCCAGAAATCTCTGCACTCTGTGAGAAATACAGAGTGGAAATGCCACTCAGAACCTGTCCCTGAAAGGACGTGGCTTTCAGAGGGAGCAGTTCGGAAATGGTGGTTTCCCTTTTCACTTGTCAGAATCATATTTCTTTGTTGATTATGTGTTTGACACAAAGATAGATCTCAGTAATTAATATCTTGTGTCAAGCTCATCTTACATTGCTGAAAGAAATAATTTGAGAGTGTCACTGTGATTCCTTTGAACTATTGAACTCTGTATCATTTTCAGAAGGAAAATGCAGGATGACTGTATTTACAGGGCAGAAAGCACTGAAAACCACCTATTTATTTTCCTGAGAGCTTTCCTAGGGCACACATCAGCAGAGATTCAATTTACAAAGGGTGTTTGGAAGCCAGGATACCACTCTAAAGCAAAGCACTATGAACGTAACGGACCTGTTACTCTTTAAGAAGGACCATATTCTTCCTGTTCTCTCTGGACACCCCTCTTTGCATCTGCCTCGCCCCTCACCTTTCCCAGTGATCCTCTTCCTGGACTCCAAATACTGCTTAGGTTTCATTGACCTTGCTTAGTGCTAGACGTGAACTACATATTTGTCCCTTCAAACCATTTGACTTAGCGTCTCTTCAGCCCTTTCATGGGCTGCAACATCTGCAGTGCAAGGACAGTAAAGGTAGTGAGAAACAGTGAAAAAGCCTGTTCCTACCCTTTCACAAAATGTCTGAGACAAGTAAGTCTCATGCTCAGGAGAACATGGCTGCCCCCTTCAGCGGGGGGAAAAAGGGAAAAGGGGAGAGCACACCGCCACCCTCCCCCTATTTAGGAATTCAAGTAGCCTTAAAAGACATAAACCAAATGTAAAACCCTGCAGTAAATCAGAAAAGGGAAGAGTGAGGGCAGTGGGCACTACAAACTAAAAATTTAGGCATCATGGCATTCAGCAGTCAGGAAAAATGGGGATGAAAGAAATGGGATAGAAGAGAGGCTTAATAAACTAAGGAGGTCACAGGTTTCCTGCGGTCCTGCTCAGCAGGCTGGGCTGTGTCCACAGTACCCCCATTTTCAGCCATACACAAAAGGGATTTTCTTACTTTATCATGACTTCCTAAGGAGTTGTTTGCTGCAGCTGTCCTTTGGCTGTGGTAGTTTCGGTATTATGTTGTGTTACTTAGGACTTGGTACATTAATTTCTGAATATTTTATCCATTTGCCACATGGTATGTTCATCCCCAAATACCCAGAAATAGAGTGAGACTTCTAGACGATCTCTTTCCATGACCCAATAGAGGGCACTTGCTCCTGAAAGAGATGGAGATGGATCGGGAGAATACTTCTTTTGTCTCCTCGATCAGATCCTGCAGGTGACATGCAGGAAGCCTAAATCCTGCTCAAGTCCCGGCACTGATGCAGCCTTCCTGCTCTTCAGCACTTCTTAATCCTTGAATCTCTAGAATGTCCTCTGAGGTGGACAGAAGGTTCCTTGGGCGCCCACAAGAAAAGGCAAAGCTTTCTTGGCTAAACTATCCTGTTTGGGCCTCCAAAGCCTCAGACTTTTATGCTCAGTGAAAGACACTCTCAGTAGGGCAGTTTCTGCCTTCCTTGTAACAGCAAACAGTCTGACTTGGCCTGAAATAACCTCAACTGCAGGTCTTTGCAGTTGCATGGAGTTTCAGTCCCTCTCAGCTGCCTGCGTGAGAGTACTAGGGACACCTGGCTACTATGGGATGGAGTTGTTGGGTGGGTGAGGGGACACTCGCTGCCTTTCCTTGGGTCATTGAGCAGCCAGGAGCACAGGAATTACAGAGCACCTTAGAGAGAAAGCAACTGTAACTCCCTGGTTGGACACTCGGACGCCTGTGTGTGGTCTGGAGCCGATCAAGTTGTATCTTCTCCTGGCTGCATTTAACCCCCTCCAGGAGGGTCTCATGTAAGATGCTGACAGCTGAACTGCATCTGTAGTGCAAGGCCAAACTTCACCACTCTTCAGGAGAACTGAGACCATTGAACCAGCTGTGGGCAAACTAGCTGTATGAACCTCACATTTACTTTTTGGAAAATATTTTAATATGTATGTTAAATTTCTTCAGTTTAGTTCTGACTAATGGTTTGGTTCATGCCCACAGAAATGGGGCAGCAATCAGACAGGGAGAAATTAATGCAATGAAATTGGTTTAATGTCCTCCACAGCACTGGAATAAAATTTGAACAGAGTGCAAAAGGATCTACAGATAGTACATTTATTTCGAAGTAGAACAAAGAAAATTCTTCACTCATCAGAAGTGTCCTAAAATAAGAACAGCAATATCAAAGCCAATTAGGGAGACAGTGATGTAACTCAAAGACATAATAAGCAGTCTTCTGTGGTGCGGTTTATGACCAATTTATCACTGCACTTTGGCTCCAACAAGAACACAGTCCAATAAGCTACTGGCTTCAACTTTACCTTTAGATCTCTATAACCGATTCACATTGATAGAGTAAGAACCTGACAGTGGTGATAAAATGAACTATTTCTAATTATTCAAATTCAGTGAAGGGTTTTCTAACAAACACATCAAATATATTAAACTGAATTAATTTTCTTTTATGGATTCCCAGCACTACTAAAATCAGTGAATCAGTAGAGCGAAAAAAAACAACCCCAAAAGTCTGTGTGCTGAAGTGACAGCATAAATCAAAATCCAGATACAAATGTGAAGATAATTAATTTATGCTCTTTTTGAATCCTGTTGAGGGTTTTTTCAGCTCAAGTATTCCTAATGTGCTCCATGATCTGCGCAGGACTGGGAGTGTTCTGACAGGCATGATAGGATGGGGAGGGAAGGGGATTTGTGAGAGTTCTCAGCGTGCAGGGATGGATAGAGCGAGAACACTCAGCCCAGAGGCTTGAGTAAAGCTGTTGATGGTAGACACAGTCCAAAGCCAAAGTGACTCTGAAAGTGAGCTCCTCAACCAGGCCTGGGGAGAATCAGGAGCGCTAGGGTTCCCTGTCAAGGGTCAGACCCCTCTGGAAAAGAGCCAGTCATCAGGTAAAGGGCTGCACCGTGCAAAGAAGCTAGCTTGGAACTGCATTGGCATGGCATCCCCAGCCAATGAGTCCTGGTCTATGAAGGATCATCCTGATGTGACTAAACCATTTCCAGCTGTACTAACTTTTAGGGAAGCAGTTTGGGTGCTTGCAACCCCCCCACAGCATGGAAAGTGAGCACATTAAGATAATATACATGGAGAGAACATCCACTACTGGAGGCAGGAAGGATGCATATACATTCTGCACTATCTGCCTAGTTCACTAAATTAACATAAAAACCATGTTTACTCTAAAAGATCATTGCAGCAGTAAAGGAATTTGAAAAGCTAGTTCCAGACAAGAGAAGCCAGGGTGAGTGTGCTGGAAATGCACAAACACATCAAGTAAGAAATGTATGGATGCTTGAGAAAGGCTTTGTCAAGGAATAAACAGGCAACTAAGTGCACACCTAAGACTTCCCTGATGTTTCCTTCTACAAATCAAGAAGATATGCAGCAGAGATGACAAGCCTGGGCCTGGTTTCCAATGAGCCGGAGGCCCTAACTAGCCCAGGGGTTTGTTTTGTTTCTGATTCCAGACTCACATTCCCGGTTCTTAGGAATGAGGCTTCTCAGGGAGACATTTAAGAGCAGGGCACAGCAGCCAGAAAAGAAGTTTCTTTCTCCAGGATTACAGAAGGTGAAACATCATCAATGAAATGGAATTGCATCAAAGTCAAATCTCCTTTTCTCGTTGCAAAGATGTTTTGAGGGTTCAGACACTTTGATGTGACTGCTGAAAAAAACAACAGGCAGGTGGTCCCAAACTATCAACCAGCTCATCAAATCCCTGCTTCCCCTGCTTCACACCAAAAGTTTTCTTCCTGAATAATCCTGAGCACTAACAACATGCTAAGGTCACACACAGAATCACAGAATGGTTTGGGTTGGAAGGGACCTTCAAGATCATCTAGTTCCAACCCCTCTGCCATGGGCAGGGACGCCTCCCAGTAGACCAGGCTGCGCAAAGCCCCATCCAGCCTGGCCTTGAACACTTCCAGGGTTAGGGCATTGACGGCTTCCCTGAGCAACACATGCCAGTGCTTCACCACCCTTACCGTAAAGAATTTCTTCCTGATACCCAATCTAAATCTACCCTCTTTCAGTTTGAAGCCGTTACACCGTGACCTGTCATAACACTTCCTGATAAAGAGTGTAGGCCCCCTTTGGGTACCGGAAGGCCAGGCCATTCCATTAGTGCCACTGTGTCTTAGTTGTCCTGAACTTGACTGGGCACAAGGGAGGGAAATGGGTTGCATGACAACTAAGCAACCTTTGGCTTGCTAGTCTAAATAACCACACAGTTTGGCGCAAAGCCTGAACTGACTGCCCCAGCTGTGTAGCAATTCACCCTCAATATTCTGCAACTTAGCCAGAGGTGCTCTGCAATTATAACACACAAAGCAATTCCTGCTCCAATGACACAAAGAAGAAATGTAGACTGTGATTTCCACCATACAAACTGGAAAGAGAAGCACCGGAGGATGTTGATTGAGCTACACCATATAAGGGGCTGCATACACTCACCAACACAGGAGTGTCACGTGTGGCCATGAGGAACGCCAAGTTTGCTGGTACCTCTGCTAGCCAGTCCAGCCTCCCCTGCCACTCTACGTGGCTTGGCTCTGTGTCACAAGAAGAGTCTGAAACACCAACCTTCCCTTGCATGTAGAGTTTCTGTGGTGTGTGCACACCATGGCCATTTGTCTAGCATTTCCAGAGGACCAAAAGCCAGAGCTGCTTGATGACTGCTTGACCATTGCTTAATGCCGCACGGTGACAGGCTGCCTCTAGAAATACTGGAGCTGGCAGGTTGAAATGGGTGGCAAAACTGAGATTCAATGAGTAGCACATGTAGGGATTTGGGGACAGGACAGACATTCATCCCCAATGTGATTTCTGTCCTTGGATTTGGAAATAAAGATAACACCTCTCGTACTACTCATTTTCTCAGCTGATTCCTGGGCCCCAGCTGACTTGTACCAGTGGAGGGAAATAGGAAGAGTGTCTTCTGTGACATGATGAGCACCCTGTTACATGATGGAGACATGGACTCCACTTTAGTTTGTGTGATGGGATCCCTTCACAAGTTGCTTAATGGGGACAAACTTCTTACACCATGGTAAATGAAGAAAGCAAACACTTACGTTTGTTTAAGACCTCCACCATCTCTCCTTGCTTAGAGGATCCTCAACTTCTGTGTCCTATTTCCTTTTGTTAAACTACTCAACTTCTCATCCCTTCCTTTTTAGGAAGTCTGGTTCCTTTTGTCACATACATTCCTGGTTATAAACCAAGTAACGGTAGCTAAACTTGCTGGCAGATGGAACATTCATTATTTTTAGTTTCTTAGCCCCAGAGCCACCACAAAAAAAACAAAGTTGAAGAACTAATAATTTTAGTTACACCAGCAAAATGAATGGCTGATACATTCCCTACTGAGCAACAAATTATAATAAGCCTAAAGCAACAAGCAATTTCTGACTTTTCCATGTGTGTTTTTATTTCCATGTCTCTGGTGTCTACCTACAAGGAGGCGTATGTCAAAAGTTTCCCTTAACTCTGAATTTCAAATGTGAATTAAATTATTAATGTCAGCAGAAGCTCCACCAGGCTTACTTAGCTCACATGCAGCACTGATCCTGCCTGCCTGGCTGCCGGAGCTGCCTGCCTGAACCTCAACAGAAAAGCCTTCCTCACAGGAACTGGGAAGGTCTTGGTCAGCATGAGAGGGTTCAGTCTCAGCCATGGGAGGCTGTCTGAAAATAAAAGCCTGGCTGCTTCAGGTCTTCCTGAGGATGGACTACGAGGTCTCACATCTCCTATGTGTCTTTTCCCTCATGGTTTATGGTATTTCTGAAAGACCACTGGTGTGTGCATCAAATTTTCCGTGGGCACTCAAGATAAACTAAGGGAAGCATTAACTCTGACAGTCTTCCAGGAATGAAGAATAATCAGGAAGAATGTGTAGACATACAGACTGCGCCATAGCATTTGTCCATCGCCACAAACCTTAGGTCATTGATGCCAACAGGACATTCAGTCCTGTCTTCCCAAACTTCCCATCCCCACAGATGCAGGGCCATTACGGCAGTGAATTTCTTACACCCCTACCCGCCTGCAAGCCTGCGAGTAAATCCTACTGCCCGCCTTGGCAGAGAAACTGTTCATATTGCAGTCGTCAGCCTGCCGCTATACTGATAGGCAAACCTGAACATCCATAGCACTCAGCTAGAGGTAATGAAAGCCACACATTATTCTTTGCTACTTCACTCCCCCATCACAGCCCCAGCTAGGCTTATTCTCCACTCCTGTGAGTCAAAAAAGGACAGAGAGCACAAGTTCAACTCGGGAAATGTTTCTCAGATAAATTCTGCTTTGTAAGCGTTTGGTTCCTGCTTGACTTTGTTCACTGCTATCTGAACTGCCTGAAAAGAAATCAAACGCAGCCTTTCCTAGCAAAAGAGTATTAAAAGAGGATCGAACTTACAATACCTGCAGTACCTAAAAATGGAGTATTGTACTGACTACAGTCAGTCAGTTAAATCTAAAATTCCTAAAATTAGAGCCTAAAATTCTAGGCTTTAAATGGATGATTTTCCACTTGAAGATTTTTAGACTTTAACAGAAAATTCTTTAGCTCTATTTGCTGAGAATCAGTCTCGCCTTATGAAGAAAGTCGTGCTGCTCTGCCATCTCTTGTTCTGGGGGCTACAGTTGGATTTACATGTCACCTCACCTTGTGCTGCCTTTCTGTGTACAGTGACTCCAGTGTAAATGGCATATAATAAGTAACGAATAGTATATGGTTGTTTTTCTCCAGCAGTAGAAAAAAATATTCTACAAGGATGAGAGGTTTTAGGATAACAATGGTTAAACTGTTCTAAACTTTGTCCCAAGTCTCCAAAACCAACTGCACCATATCTTTTTGCAGGTTCCTTTAAAAAATATTATTATTATTTCTCAACATTTTCTGTGTTCAGCCTTCACCAGGAGTGCTGAGGCTACAAATGCTTCTTGGCATCTGTAGATAGTAATATCCCTCATTCTCTGATGGCAATGTACTTTTCAAGCCTCATATTCATAAATCTTCCAAATGCCCGGGAGATAACTAAGTACTACTGTGTACCACTATGGTAACCTAAGGCATAAAGAGGTTAAGAAACTTTTCATGCATTACCAGCTGAGTCAGAGCTGGGTATTGAACTTTCAAGTCCTGATCCTTCATTTTTCTTCTAACCACTCACCAGCCATCCCTCTCCCAGTAACCAAGCAGTTTCATAATAACAGTGAGATTTCCAAACTTTAGCTGCTGATTCTTTTTCTCCCCTCCAGCAAAATCATTAACTTGTAAGATTTAGCCCATTGCTTATGTAAAATGGAAAAGACGTATAAAATTCTTAGCACAAAGGACTTGGATTTTCATTAAGGAAAATCTGCCTCTCTGAGAGGGAGATGGGGCCAATTGCTGCACCACTCAGTTGCTGTCTTCCCTTCTAGGGATCCACTTTGCAAGCAAACGTGTGATCTAGCAACCACCCTGCTGCCTTGCAGCCACATTTGGATACTCAACCTAATCCCAACTGTACGTTATGACACCAGTGAGACAGTGGGAGGAGGTGACATTTCACAGCAAGGTATAGGCAGACAGGAGAGAAAGAAGGAAAGGAAGTGGAGCAGGAGGTAGGAGCACCACCAAAAGGCCACATCTCCTCAGCTGAAAGTGGTTTGAGGGTCCCTGGTGCAGCACCTCCTTGCATGTCCCTTTTAAGCCCTCCTGCACAAATGAGGAGGACAGGAGTTGTATATTGCTTTGGCTGCCTGCCTGTGTTGGGCACAAAGTCAGGCTGGATACTGATGAATTCAGCCAGAGGCCTCTAAATTGAATTCATGCTTTTTCCAAAGCAATTTTTATAAGGTGACACCAGCAGGTGTATTTCTCGTTTTAAAACAAGAAGGCTATTTTAACAGGCATTAATCCTGGACTGGAAGGAAAAAAAATACTAAGACTAAGTTTTAGATATTAAATTTTTCAGCTTTTCAAATCAAGGTGTGTAAAGGTCATCATCCACTGCATCGCTACTGCTTCAGCCACTCAGTCACCTCAAGCATTGCTCACTCCCTTTGTCATAGCCATAGTCTAGTGCTGTGGCTAAAACTAAGACACACCAAAGTCTTACCCCTTAGGGCTATCAAACGCATGCCCCAAAAGCCAGGGTATACATGGGCTCTCTTCTGAACTAAAGACTCCTCCAGAGTCCAACACAGGTTTTCCTGGCCTGGAGATCTGAGGACAAGCCTATTTAGCAGGGAGCTGCTTTACCTTGCTAGGTAAAGTAAATAATTGCACAACTCACCCAATGGGGAGGTGGCAGGAAAGAAGGTCCTGAACATCCTTGACTTCTGTTTGAAGCCTCATGAGTTCAATAGCTGCTCTGGCAAGAGTGGTCCTCAGTTTGCCATCTGCAGTCTCTGACATGAGAAGAGCAAAGAACACACCACTTCTCTAGTCACCCCAAAGGGATGATCTCTCCCCATTTTACCTCCTTTCTTACAAGCAGATCTGGCAGAAGTAATGCCCTCCTTCACAGGTCTCAGCAGCAAGGGCTACTGCAGGGAAACAAGGAGCTGGGTGTTGAGGAAGCTCCACTCAGAAATCGCCTATGGGGCTGCTGAGAGGCTTAAATTATCCAATAGAGATCACAGAAAGAGCTGAAGACCTGCAGCCACCTCTCGGCTCATACCCCCCAAAACAGGCCTTATTTGATGGAAACATCAGTGATCTCAGATCCCCAGAACAAACCATTTAGCCACAGCTGTCCGTCAAAAGCAGCTTCAAGCAGGTTTGTTACAGATAGGAAGATTAGAAGAAAGTGAGGATTATTGGTATCTATCCAAAAATCCAAGGACAGCTGATACAGTAGATGCCAATCTATCTGCAAATTTGGAAGACAGGTAGACACAGCCCCTGGCTTTGCCTGAAGCCTACTGACAGAAGCTGCTAAAGGAGCAGGTGCTTTGTGCGTGCAGACTTTATTACCAAAGAGGTTAAAAGATGACAGCTGTGACAAAATGAAGCCATTCTCTGTGGGGTAGCTGCTGGAGGAGCGGGAGAACATGCCTTGGAAGGAAGTCCTGTTGCAGTTTTATTACTCAACTGTGAAGGGAAAATTGTATATCCAGGGGACATGTACTGCAATGCTGTTTCTCACATTTAACCTCACCCTTCTTTTAATAAGGGGTGGATAAGAAGTTGTTCTCGCAGTGCAGCTAAAGGGAGACCTGCTCTCCGGGGAGCCTGTCTGACTAGGCTTTTGCAGTGTTTGGTGGCCGAGGCTGTTGGTGCTGGTTCAAAATCCTACGCTGGGATTAAAATAAATTCTAAGCAGATACCTGAAGGCTCCCACTCCATCTTAGGGAATTTTTTGCAGAAGTCCTGACTGTCCACCACCAATATTTTACTAATTATTTTTAGAAAGAGTAGGTCCAGCAGACAAATTGCCTGGATTTGCAGAAAAAGGCCTAGTCCATACCAATTCCTGTTAAAGGAAGAAAGCACAAAACAGCCTAAAAAAGACAGACCATCCTGGTCCATCAGCGGAACAACTACATAATTAGAGATGCACTGAGGGAGTTATGGTCTTGGCAAAATTAAAGGCAATTAAGACAATTAGCTGATTATCTTAACGGAAAGCAAAACCAGCAATGTTTTGCAGAGGCATTGTTGAAATACTAACCAAAATGTCTCTGCCTTACACCACCCGAAGACATCACCTCATACTCTGTTTTCATCACGCTGGATTGTCCCTGAGAATAAAGCGCTTTGACTGATTTGTTACTATAGCCAAGCAGGGTTGCAAGGAGCGAAGGTGACTGGTGACTTCTTTTTTAGATCTGTGGCCACAAGATACAAGTCTCAGACTTCAGGGCTGCTACTGCTTGCGTGCAAAGGGCAGTAAGAGTTTCACATTTCTTTCTTAGCTTGCTGCAGAATTTAATTTCTGGCTGGTTGCTTTTTTCTGTTTTCTCTGGATACTGAAGAGCAGCCAAATTTGAATACGAGAGGGAGGCTGCTTTTCTGGGACTCCTAATGACATTCTGCTCTCTGAAGTGTGCAGTGCTTGCACTCAACCACTGGGCTTGGGACTCAGAGGGGAATTTCCCTCCAGGTAAGATTGGCAGGAAAGTTTGAGGCTTTTCTGGCCTACTTCTATCATGTGCCTTATCTCTCTTCCATAACCTTAAGGGAAATTTGTTTATCAAGTGCTCTAGTATCGCAGGGGTGACACTGGTGATTCCCTGAACTCTTCTGTCCTCTTTTTGTCATACGCTTATGGCAAGTATTCATTTACTACCGGTTTTAGATTGGTCACAAACGGGCATGTTTTATGGTGCTTGCTGGTGTGAGGAACAGTCTGTGGACTTTTTTCGACTACTGCTTGGTATCCTGCTCTTGCAAAGGACTGCATTCAATGTCCTGGGTGCCCTCTTCCAAGCCAATGTTTTTATATTCCATTTACTCCTCATTAAATGCAAAAACCCCGACAATTCACAACAACGAGACAAAACACTGTGAAGCTGCTGAGATTATACTGCAGCTATACATGAACCTGTCAATTCTAGCATATCAAGCAAACCTACTTAAAAACTGGATTCTAGGCATTACAAAAATGCTCCGTAATATCTATGCCTTTCCTTCAATCATTCTATTCTGACAGTGCCATGAACCCAATTCTCACGGGTTTGAAAAAGGAGGTGGAAGACCAAACTTTTGCTAAAAATGTACAGATATTGGTTGCTTCAGGGTATGCTAGCAACATTAGGTTTGCCTTAGTACACAATGTGGATTCATTTGTTAACAAGCATTGGGAATAGTTCTTGGGTGCTGAATAACACACAGTCCAGAAAGTATGTGAATCTTTCCAATGTCCATACTCTGTAGCAAAGAAAATATTGATGCTCTGGAAATACAGGTATCAATACAAAATACTTTGTTTTCACAGTATTGAATATTAATGGCAGGATACTGGTGTTCTCCATTAAAAATAAGGCATGCTACTTAAATGGACATCCTTCAGACACAAAATACAGATATTCAATCAGGTGTATATTTTTTTCAGTTTTCCAATTGAAACTATTTAATTCATAACAGAGGCAGGTCAAGGGAAAGGAATACAAGGAGACTGCATTAGGAATCTGAGCATTCAGACCTCACTGGAAGCTGGTGGACAAGCACTTACAGCTCCTTACAAGTAACACGGATCATACCAAACATTTTCAATGCTTTTTCAGCAGGCAAGATTGAGACTTGAAACTGAAACTCTGTGGCCCACACTAAGGTTTGAGTAAGCCCAAGGCTAAGGCAATGACCACAGGGAGGAGACTGGAAGGGAACTTATAAACTTGTAGGTTCCTTCTTTCAAGGAAACCTTCCTGAGAGTGGGAGTGTGAGGTTGTGGCTGGGAAATACCCTTGACCACATCTCCTTTGCATGTTGGGTACCAAGGTGGGTCCTGTTCACACCTTTCTCCTGCTCAATGGAGTTGAGAGGACAAGCTCACTGTAAAAGCACTGAAAATGTTGTGTTTGGGTGGTTCTCGCCAGCAGCTGTGTCTAGCTGGGCTCTCCCTGCCTTTGCTTTCCTCAGCCTCTGTCTTTCTGACCTACATTACTGAGCTCTATGGAAAGGATAAACCAAATAATGCAACTGAAAATAGTCGCAACGGTGGGTGCTATTGCTCATCCTTTGCAGACTGCTGGCTGTGCCACGGCTGCCCTGCGAGCACACAGTCCAGTTTGACCAGAGTCCACTAATTATTCCTTGAAAAAATGACTCAAGATTTTGACTCAATCCTAGTTGGAGAGCTGCAAAGCGCTCCAGAAATCATTGCAACCAGCTGGCCCTGTGGTCGGAAAGGAGCTTGTTTTCCTCATACTAGGTGACATGTTTCACACATGTTTCCAAGGATTACTAGTCACAAAGCCAGAGTGAGCAAGAAATACAAATATTTGAGCTCCAGTCTTTGAAAATATCCTGTAGCAAGGCACCACTTGGCTTTCTGCTTCCATTAGATACGGGCTACCACCTTGATGGATTGAAGCGCTCATGCTCTGAGCAAACACATTGACAATGACACATCCATTCAGTTCTCGGGGTCACCATTGACTGCACCGTCCCAGTCAAGTTCATTCAAAGCAACATTTGTCTTGCTTATACCTGCCAGTGCTGCAATGCTGTAAGTGAATTGCAGCCTTGACAGTCTGTTAAACAAAGGCCAGGAGAAAAGAAATTAAGAAACTTCAGCAATCCTCACCAGCAGCCTTCTACCCTCTGAACAGGCTGCTTGTTGGGGTGAGCTTGTTGCTCACTCCAGCAAAGTACCATCTGCAGAGCTTTTCACTTTGCCACAAGCAGAAAATCAGCAATAGCCTCACCACTGTGTGGTTTACTCTAGTAAATATGTAGTTTTCCTCCGTATAACCCAGTGCTAAACTAGTAATTCTGAAGATCTAAAGATCTTAATGCTGAGTGGCTAAGACATCATGCTATACATTCAGACATGTAAGCTCCCATACAGACAATACTAAAGCTTTCTTGAACTGAGCCCACTTTAAATAGACATATATTTATTTGGGTTGCAAAGTCAGTAGTCTAAACACCCACCACACCCACATCATTGTTTTGTACATTGCTGGATATGAAGGCTACCTCAATATAAATATCCTTTCACATCAAGTGGTCTAGGTCCAAGCAAACCAAGGATATGTGTATGATTCAGATTCAGATTCTTCTGAGTGGACACCAAAATTCTGCCAAGCAGAAAGGGTCCCATTAGATAAGAATGTTCTACTGGGTCATGCAGTGTCTGAAGAAAAGAAATTGGGACTGTCTTACATTAGACGCGTAGATGCTCTTTTCCAACAAAAGCTCTCTTCCACCGTTGCACACGCCCATGATTTTGAACAGATGCTGAAGGAGAACAGCATTTGTTAGCTGTCCACAGAGATAGTCTGAGTGGGCAGTGAAGCCCAGCTATTTTCTTTCCATCAGGATATGAACCAATGCATGGCTAACAACCGGCATTCATGACCAAAGCTCCTAGTTTTATATCTTCTGGTTCAAAAGACAACACATATCAATTAGAAATATGCCAGGTTTTGTTACATTGCTAAATCTGCACCAACAGTAGCTTGAAGCTGTCCATTTCAGAGAACAACTCAGACTCAGGCAAGAATGCAGCGTTACTGGATAGGTCTCAATCTTGATTACAACAGTATAAATTTCAGGAAAATTCTCCTATACGGCCGATTCACCCAGATTGACATTAAAACAATCGAGAACCCAAGAGCCATGGAGTGTCTTTGTAATACTGATTTAATTATGATCAGCTTTGTTGTCTTAAAATACTCATTGTGGAATTTCATACAATAAGGTAACATTTAAAATTATTGTGGTATTATTTCTCAGTGTTTTCATTTGTAATCTCCCAAGATACAAGTAGTAAAAGAAAGCATCAGTTCCTGGTGGTTAGAGACACAAACAGAAGATCTGCTCTCTAGTTTCCAGTCTGTGGCTGACTTGCTGAATAACACATGTCTCTCGTACATTTTGCTGCTGCACAAGGACAGCCAACCCTCCTCTGTTTTGCACTCTGAAACCCACATACCTCTATTATTAGGGATATACAACAAGAACGGCAACACAATTAACGAAGACTTGACTGAAAAGACTGGGTACAAGACTAACAGCTTCTCCAGAGGTGTCTAATGATCTATCATTACCACGCTTCCACCTAGCCAGCCTCTTCCGAATTTCAGACATACAAACAAATGACAAGTTTTCTTCTCATGTATTTGCCCATTTCCTGAACTGCCTTTTCACTTCCAGCACTTTCCATTTCTGGTCACAGTGTTTAATTCCATGAATAAAGGCATTGAGTCATTTCATTATTCACTTCCTTTCACATTAATGTAGATGACGCATCAAACCTCCTTGCTAACCCCCTTACCCAACTTGTGTGGCACCTCTCAAAGAGATGAGAAGTTACTGCAGAAATCGCCTTCCAGCATTTCTGATGTGGCACATTTAGGTGAATTCAAATACTGGTTTGTGTAATGAAAGCAAATAAAATCCCATGACACACACTGAGTTAGAGGCCATGCAGGCATTTCTGAGGCATTGTCCGGCAGATAGTTTGCATAACATTAAGTACTATAAAAGCACAAATTCTTGTTGGCTATGGAGCTTATGTTACATTATCCCTATAGGGTGCATGAAATTGTGGGTGCATGGCATGCTGAGCAAGTGACTGTCACTGGAGGAGCAAGTGTCTACTTTTGAAAACGTTACTTTCTATTTCAGTTTGAGGACAGCTTTGCTGGTTTTCGTTGTTGTTTCTGTAGCTGACTGATCCTATACTCTGGTGATATATTATTCTCCCTCGCCTGCCTTCTCCAATCACTGTATGTCTGTCAAAAGTGTTAGAATCAGTTGGCACAGTCGCATCATGAGTGGGAACAAGCCAGGTCTTTTGGAAATCCTATGAATTTTCATAGCGTGAAAGAGTTAGCTACAGAACCTGGCTGAAATTTTAGTGCTCTTCAAGACATTGAAAAAATCAGTCAGCATTTAACAGGTCTGAATTATTGAGGCTGGAGGTAAAAAAAACCCACCTGATAACGAAAAAACAGTCAGTAACAAAGGACAATTATGAATCCTGAAAAAGCAATTGGAACATTTAATAGACTTTTTAAAAGCCCCGAATGAAGTCTCAAAGTCCTCAGACATTGAATTAAAATATCCACAATAGACTGTTCCGAAATGGAGCCTGAGATGTTTTAGAAGTTGAATAAATGGCAGACTTCGTACTCAGTGCCAAGACTTCAATTCCAACTTTTAGTTGCTCTACTTCAATATTGTCTAAACTTACTTTTTTTGTGTGTGTTGAGATTTAGAAATGATATTGCTGTGCTGGCAAGAGCTGTTATTAGGTGCTGAAAAATTCAATCATGCAGAAGGGGTGGGGGGGGAACGTATGCCAGGTTATTTATTATCTCTCTATAGGCGGCCTGTATTTTGTCAAGGCAGCAACCTAAGGAAAATTTCATTGTCGTTATAAAGACAAGACGGCAATGGAAAATCCAGTTAAAAAATCTGAAATTCGGATAGTAGCTTTTCATTCAGTCTAGTTTAGTTCAGCTACATATCTTCAATATATGCTAATCTAATTAAGAACTTGCGAACAGCTATTAATAGAAATGTATCTTGGATGCTAATAATGTGGGCTTTATGCCCCTGCCTAGAAAAGCTGGTATGTTAGAAGTAATAGGGGTATTAATGTTACATAAAGCTGCCATGCTTGAAAAGGCGGGTGAGTCCCTCCGTGTGGGTAGCATCTTCCCATCCAAGAGCCCTTGTGAGCATTAACGGTGCCCTCTGCCTACATGATGCAAAGGATTATCATTTATAGTTCTAAAGTGGTTCAAAGGATGACTGGTCTTCAAAGAACACAGATGGGAAGGAGTTTATCCAGAAAGAGAAGCAGTTTGTGAAACAGTGTCTAATAGCTATCATCTCCTCCACCCCTACACACGACCCTATCTAGCTGTTACAGCCCTTTGCGCTCAGTTCTAAAAGAAATAAAGTCACAGCCTCTATCAAAGAAAGCCGAGCAGAGACTAAGCACATTGCAGAGCGAGACTGAAGGCTTCCTGTGCAGAGGCAGATTCTAAGGCAATGCCAAAAATGTTGAGTTCAGCAGACATATGGCTACCAGTCCAGTCACAATGGAGAGAGAATATCTTCTCAGGTCTGGTACCACAGCCTCGTGCTGCAGAAACTCAGCATCTTCCAAGTTAGAAGGAAGAAGAGAAGGAAGACAGTCATCACAAATCTTTAATGGATTTTCTTGTCACCATGTGCTAGACTTACATCTCCACGATGAGACTGATACCATGAAGGGAAGAAAGTAACTCATTGAAACTAAATTATTAGGTCAACTGAACAGAAAATCAAATGCAACAGAGACCAAAATCCCTATGATTCCTTTCTCTGCATTGGTTATCTAAATGTAAGACATCCAAATCTGCCTTTCTGTTCGTTGGCTTTGGGTTTTTTTGCTGTTTCTACACAAAAATCACAAATGACAATGGGATAAAAACAAGTCCAAAAAGGCTGCTTGTTCAAGTTTTACAACAATAAGTGCTTTTTTGACAAAATCGGGAAATTTTGCAGGAAGGTATCAAATTCCATCAGTGCTTTCACCGTGAAATTACATTTCACTATGATACATTCAAATAATTTTGTTTCAATAGAATAATTTTAGCTACTGTTATGACAAGCAGAAATAAGAGCAAAATGTTCTAAATTACCATCATGAAGCATTTCAAGAAAGTCATTTCAGTGTTTCAGGAACAAAATTTTCACAAACTTCAGCGGATATTTAATTTTGACTTCTAGCGTTTTTTTTGAAAATAAAATTGTAAGTTTCCTGCGGAACAAAAATTCCATTTTCTGACCAGCCACATTAAATAACAGCATTTCTAATGTAATTCAGAGGAATACAACGGACCTATCATCACACACTCCTACGGGGCACTGCTCCAGTTCTCTCTTGGCCTATTGTCTTGACAGAAACTCCTCCTTCTCACAGGGCAAGCACCAAGGAATATTTCTTGGGCAACAGCACTGAGCTGCATGCATCACATCAGCCTGCCATAACAGTTAGGAGAGGTCTTGGTCACTTTGAAATGCTACAAAAAATGTACAGGCAAATCTAATAAACCAAAGAAAAGGAAACCTATTTCAGAGAGAACTAGAAAGGAAGACAAGGAAAGGAAATGGCGTTAAGGGAATCCATTTACCCATTGCAGGCTTCAGTGGGTCTCGCACAAAATTTGCAGAGACAGAGTGGGTCACAAATGTTTTGTCCCTGTGTTTGATAACTTAACTTATTCTCTTCCTTCCCACTATTTTTCTAAAGTTATTTGTATCTGAGAAAGAGGGGAGGCAGACACTTCTAGAAACTTCAGTTTGTGTGCAGAGGCATCCCCTTTTACCCATGTACTTGGTGTGCATTTCCTTCCCAAGCAGACCCTGCCTTTCTGGGAGGGTGCGTACCTTATGGGAAGGCACTTTGGAAAGGATTTTTTCTGCAGAGGAAAGACCAGAGAGGTATTTCTGTGGTCCCTTCTAGCCCGCACAAGCTCAGCACCCCCACCTGGGCAGTGGAAGCATGGAGACGAAGCACTCTGGGGGATTCACTCAGAGAGGTTTATTTGAGGAATTGCTTCCCTTCCAACATGCTCAAGGGCTTGCACAGTTCTGAAGGCATTTAAATGTTCTTTATTTTTCTGTTACTGATAAATTTCAAATCTCAAAATAGTGCTTTCTCAGCTGAGGGATAACATGGAAGGTTCCAGAAATGAGCATTACACCCTGCAAAAATTTTGAGCAAATTCGCCCAAGAGAAAGGGGAGAAGGCGACGTGAACATGCAGAGGCTGTGATGCGCACCTCTGCACCGGGGTAGCACCAAGGCATGCTGTTCCACTCCAGCCACTGGGCATCATGAGAAAACCAGCTTGGATTCAAATGGGCTGGGACCCAAATGGGTCCTCTCAGTGCCACACACAGCGCTGTGCAGGAAGAGATAATACAACAGGGAGGTCTAGGCTTCTCCTCCACTTCCTCTGCTACCCCATGGTATAAAAACCAAAAAGTGCTGTTTCATAACTTCTGCTACCTCCAGAGAGACCCCAACATGCTGCCTGGCCCCTCAAGTGGGCTGCGTGCCATGAAGTTAAAATGGTACCTTTTAGGGGGACCAGAGAGGTTGTTAGCAGCCAAGAGATTGCTAATGTGACACATGACGTCCTTCTGTCCCCATCCTGCCTCTGGGTCAAACCACTCCTTCCGTGCAGCAAGGAGCAAGGTCTGTCAGCCGCCCCCTCCGGAGACTCTTGCACCGGGAGAAAAATGTACAGGTTTGCCTAAGGCATCACAAGTTTCCTGTGCTTTCTGTCTCCCGACTGAGTTACAGCTGAGTTAAAAGGGGTCCGTAATGGGGTGGGGGTGGGGTGTAAAAGGAAAGGGTCTTGAAAGAAAGAGGCCACAAGCGTGAACCTGGGGATGGCAGAAAAGATCAAATGGCCAAACGCCTCTGTGGAGAGACTGCAGAGACAGCTGCACTGCGCTGAACGCTGCTTTCAGCGGAGAGGCATATTGCCAGGATGTGGCCGGGGCATGGATCTGAGTCCTGTCTGTGCCTTGCCTGGTGTGAAAGACATACTCCTTCTGCAGGCTGTGCAATAGGGATGGATTTCATTTGCTTTTCATAGGCATCTGTCCTGAGTATCAGCCAGAATGCAGAGAGATGATGTTGACAAGCCAACCATCAGCAGGATTTTATTTCCTAGCCTCTCTTTAATTGCAGCGTTAACTTGTCGAATACCACAATATTGCTTTCCCACGACCTTTGCTGTTAACCAGAGACTTCAGGGCAAGTTGGATTGCTTCTCATGTTCAGCAGCAGCTGTGGGGAGCAGCCGATTGCGTTAAGCAATCTGCAACCAGAGGGAGTGACTCAAAAGCACTAACTGAAGTGTGAAATTTGCCTTCCCCTCTCCGCTTAATCAGCCCTTCACATTTAAAACCCCTGTATCTACTTTGATGCCGCCCTACGGGGGGGGGGGCGGGGAAGGAGGGGTTAGCTGACTGAATACAAATTATGGCATATTCATTAATTATGAATATTCATTAAGTGGGCTAGCTAGTGCTAACTTGGTCCTGTTTTGGAGGGTCTCAGAAGCATGACAGAAGGCTTTTTAAAAAGCAGCACTGTTTTTAGGGGGACGAAGTATCTGGGAGAAATGAAAAGCTGCCTGAAAGGCCAGAACATGTTATAGACATCTAGATCCTGCTGGGAGATTTTCTTCCACGGAATAAATGTATCTTCCATGTCCATTAGATCAAACTCTGGTCTGTTTGTATTCCTCACTGATGCTTCATGTCTTAAGCATACAAGTACACACAAAACTAGTGCTGTTTCAGGCCATGGAACAGTGCTGATTAAAAGGAAATCTCTTCTGTGGTCACATCACAGCTCTGCTGGGTTTTGCATCCATTCCTGTTCTAAGGAGGGGTCCAGTTCACAAAAAGAAAACATCATCCCAAAGAAAATTTAGATTTTCCACCTGAGCCACAGACAAAAATCCTTTTGAAATGATTGGAATTATTTTATCCAACGTTACCAGTCTGTCCTTTTATCTCACGCTTTACAAGAAAAAATCCACACATTGTGAATATTAACAATGCCGGGCAATAAAAATCTATAAAAGAAAATTGGAAAAATTAATGGCTTCTAAGAGGGAGAGGAGAAAGCATCTTCAGCCCTTCCAAAACCACTTTCTCTTGACAAATGAAGGTGGCTGCCCTCTTCACACCTTCTTTAAGGAGAGGCTGCCAGAGCCAGACATAGCCTGTATCTGCGACACCACCCTTTGTCATCTCACTGTAACCTTGAGCTTCACCCCTGCTACAGGAGAAAATAACCACCATCATAATGAAATGTTCTGAGTTCAGAGGTAATGTGGTAAGCTGGTGATGGGACTGGAGAAGGACACCCAGCCGTGACACTCCAAGCCTGTGCTGCCATCAGCCTCCCTGAGCCAGTGTCCCCAGATTGTCCCTGCAGTGAGGCAGGGGCTGACTGGGAGCACAGGGAAGTGCTGACTTGGGTTGGTTGGTCCCGATTTCTTTTTCAGGCCATGGACCAGCATGCAAAGGAGGAGTACAGCCAAGCCAAGCCAAACTCTCTTGGCAGAAGTACAGTATATATCATTTTTTCAATAACAAATTGCAACATTTTCAAAATGTTTCCCTTGGAAGCTTTTCACAGTGCTGCCTGTTGGAGACCTGGGGTTGATTTGGGGTCAGGATAGTTTTTATTTTTAAAAAAAGCCGGAGGCAGGTAAAGAACTACCATGGTGGTAGAAACATGAAATCTGTCTTCTACTTACATCAGGATACATACAGCAAAACACCTAGTATCATTATATAACACTTCGTCTTTGAAGTTTATCAATGACTTTTAGGCAGAAGTTCAAACCCTGGCACACTCTGTTCAGTGCTTCAGTATCCCCAGATAGAGAAGAAGAATACCAAGTGTTTAACCAGCCTTGGTCCTTCAGATGAAAGCTAAATTCTGATTGTGCTGCAGGGTCATTAAGGAGTTCATGAACTTCTAGTCCTCAGGATACGATTTCACACATCCTTTGGCTACTTATCCTTGTATCCACAGCTACACAGTATGTATCACTCCTGGCTTTTTCCATTCTTCAGGACATGCATGTAGTATCCCAAAAATGGCGGCACTTCAGTGGTGTAGGGTATTTATATACTTGGGAGATGCCTCTGGATCCTTCATCACAAAAGGCAGAGGAATCTGAGGCTTCTGACTTCATTGCTCTTTGAACCAGCTCGTGCACACTTAGCAAATACAGGGTAAACTTCAAATATTTCAGTCTCAGGGCCACACAAGTGGGATGAGTTTGTGCAACACGATCAGTAAAACATACCCAACTGGTCTGAAAACTTCGGCTCAACTAGAGGGAAATGAACTCTCCCAGTTCAGTCCCTGATAAAAAGCAGGCTCCTTTATAACCTTCCCTGAGTGTTATGATAATCAACACCACAGCTCAGCCGTTAGTCTGTGATCAGGAGCTGTTTGGGATGGGAACAGCAGAGGATGCTTCACGCCAAGGGATCAACACATCTATCTGGGGCAGTCGCAACACAGCCTACCAGTCCTATGTCTGGCTCATATCCATGCTACTCATCCCTTGCTCTCATAAAAGCTGGGCTCCATCTGCAAGCTTAAAAGAGGAAAAAGCAAGCAAACTTTTTTCTCCATCAAATTCTGTCAAGCAGACAGCTTTCAAAAGGCTCAGTATTCTCTGAGTTGCAGGTTCCCTTTATATTTCTCACAAAGTGGTTGCCCACAGTCATCAGATCTGTTTGAAAACCTTTGCCTTCACCACTAGGAAATTAGATGCACAATTGCATTTCCCCAGGGTTTCAGAATGGTCTCCCTGGCTCACAAAACTGGGCACGAAAGAGTTAGGTTTATGTCTGAAATGCAGACAAAGAAATGGTAGCTTGCAGCGTGAGGATTCGTTTATTTAGCAAAGACTCAGAATGAAAAAGAAAGACTTGAAAGGAAAGGGCAAATGTGATCCTTATTTTGTCCACCACATGGAACTTCTTTTCTTAATCCTTCATCCATTTGAATATGACTGCCCCTGGAGGCTACCAAGAAGAGAGACACAAAAGGGCAATCCTTCCTGTAAGCACCAGCCCTCCACTTCCTCTGGAGAGTGCCGCCTGTGCGCTCTTTCAACTTATGCCCCCAGTTATATTTTTTTTAACATTTGAAAATGCCTTAGGACAGCAGATGCCTGTCTCACTGGTGTATTGTTCACACATTGTTGCCTGCCTTCCCTACGGCTGCCCTCTCCCACTTTAAAACCTTACCTTTCTATCAAGATTAGCATAATAGCCATGTATCCCAAAGGGAAGAGGTGGGAAGACAGAGGAGGTGCAGTCCTCTGGTACATGCTAGCTATAGCCCAGCCTGACCCGTGACAGGTCCGTGCCCTGAGGTGCTTGGTGTAATTACAACACTTCTGCTACTGGAGAAACAGTCAAGTTGGGTGCACAACTGTATCAGGGCTGTGTGCAGCAAACCCCTGGTTCCTCGCCATTGAGGTTCTGCTGGCTGCAGCCCAAGACAAAAGCTGCTGCCGGGTTTGGTGCCTTGAGCTTCAGATGGAGCTGGCAGAGCTGGATATAGAAGGCAGCAAGAATCACCCAGCCCCCAAGCAACTGTGGCTGTGGTGATGAAGATGGGGCAGTGCATCTCATGTGAAAGGATGATGGGACAGTACCAAACCATGCCGGGTAGGTTGGTTGCTTCTTAATTTCAGAGTGGGAACACATGAAGCCATATTCTGCCTATATAAAATGCGTGGATAGCTGGTACAGGCCAACTGGCTTCCAAACCTCTCTGAAGATGATGACACTGTGAGGTCCATGCCACCTGTCAAGGAGACCCTATGCTTGAGTGATGAATCCCACCCAAGGGTATTCCTGGAGCTACAATAAACTGAGACAATGGCTTAGCTTTCAGCTGCCTCTATTGCATTTCACACTCATAAAAACTCAGACAAAGGTTCATCTAGTCCTATGTCCATCCTCCTTGCTATTTAAGGATGAAGCTAAGAATCCAGGCCTACCATAACAGCCAGCTAGCATCTTCTGATGAAGGCTAGATAGCTCACAAAAGACCGAGGGAGTGAGCTTCTGTGCCTTGGGTTACCCGATATTGGAGTCTGTGTGGGAAACCAGAAGATAATAAAGATACACCATTTAAAAATTCATATCTGCATAATGGGTCCTGCCACTGCTTTCTTTACGCAGAATGAGACAGGCCCATAAGACTGGGGAAAGCATGGAAAGCAATAAGAAGGCACTGTTTCCTCCAAGTTTTTCACACAGACATTAACACTGCAGAGAGAGTTGGCAAATCATCACGTCCCGCTGCAGAGCAGCTCACACAGCACAGTGCATTGCACAGGCTGCCATCTTGGTCGCACTTATTAAAAAATAAATCATGTAGAGAAAGGGAGGAGCCGCTTTGTGCTGCTCTGCAAGGGCTCCTGATTAAGCACACTGCTGCTTTTAATGACCCTCAAATCTGGCATTTTAATGCCTGGCAGGGGTGCTTTGATTTTGCAGTATCAAGGGCACATGAAAAACAGATTCAGATGATTAAGTTTATCAATATAACCTTTTGTTTCTCATTTCTTTTTAGAAAACTGAAGGGTTTAAGGCACAGAGAAGAGACAAAACTGTCCTGGTATGTCCTCATTGCCTCTAACCTCATCACAGATCTTACCTTCATGGCCTAGTCACAACCAATGACTACCAAATACCCATCTTTACCTATGGATGGAGCCTGGGAAGGACTCATAAGAAAATTTTGAAGTGGGAAGGACAAAGTTTAGTGCCTGTCCTGTTCCCTTGGCCTTTGTTTCTCCATTGCTATCTAGTAGAACTCGTGTTGGTCCATCTTGACTTGCTACCCGCTAGAAACCCCAAAGAACTGGAAATATATAACTGCTTTCGAGAATACTTACTACTTCCAATGCTGACCCTCCTGCCACCTGAACAAAATGCCAGGGATAAGCTTCATCTGGATATGAGACAAGGGAGGGGAAGGAAAAAGCTGGTCTAGTGCCTCTCATCCTTCTTCACCTACAAGAGTACTCAGCTAAGCCTGCAGGAGGTGCAGACGCAGGATGCCCTTAGAGGACCTCCTCACTCAGCAAGGTCCCCCGAGGGACATGGAAAGAAATGCGTAGGGCATTTCTGTTAGCAGTACAGCAGCAGTAAAGCTAGAGGGAATGCTCTCTGAATGCAAATTCATAGCAGCAAAGATGTCTTAGTTACCACTGCCCCAGAGGCTTTCCTCTCTGGTGGTACAGCCATACCATGTGGTATGTACTCTACCTTCAGACTACAAGGTGAGGAGGAAATACTGCTATTATCTAGCCTGACTTTCTGTGTAATGCAGAACCGAGAACTTCCTGTGATTTCTTCCTGTTTCAAGTGCAGTTCAGTTTTGAAAAATATCTAATCTCATTTTAAGATATGGCAGCAACAGACAGCTGACAAGAATGCTTTGCATTCGCTCCAGTGATTACTTGCCATCACCATGAAAAACAGAGTCTGTTTCTAGTCTGGTTGGGGCTTGGCTTGAATTTGCAGTGCCTATATACAAGACTATGAAAAGGAAGTGCAAATTTAACAAAGATGCACATATCATGATGGCCTTTATGACCAGCTGCAGCATGAGGAAAAGCTCTTTCACTGGGCTTGTAACCCATTATTCTCAAAGACAACAAGTACCAGCCCTTCATAATGAATTCACCAAGAAGTTACACCCAGATGGCATTTTCTACTCTCTATTTAGGTCTGTCAACTGTCGTAAAGATTCCCTTTAAAGACCTGGTTCAGAGAGGTTACTGCAAACGTCGGGACTTCAAATACCCTGACCTATCCATTAAAAATATAACCTCAGTGTATGTTCAATAAGAGCTAACAGTGCTTTGATTTCAATGAAGTCCCTGAGTTTTATTGCATTTTTCAAAAACTAATTCTAGGCATTTTGTTCATATATTTTATTTTTTTTTTAATTTGAAACCAACCTGCTTTAGATAAGGATATAGAAAATATAGCTTTGTGATACTTTTCTCTCACCTTCCAACCTGTGTTAGCAACTCAGGTTGCAGTGAACCCAAAGTGTCAGTTTTGGAGTATCTCGGAAGATGGAGTAGATGCAATTACTTGCATTCTTTAAAACATGATTGATCTAATGCTGTCACAGGAGAACTCATGCTGGATTCTGATGGCACAGACTCTGCTGAAATGAACCTAAAGTGTCACTCTGTGACTAAGATGCATAACGAAAGGCAGAATAATTTTTTTGGAGCTTAGGTCAAAGATCCCTGATGCCTCATAGAAAATTCTGAAACATGATTGGAGATAATTTTGCTGACATATCATTTTCTGCATTTTCCTGTCTATTTTAAGCACAATCCTGTGCTCTCTTTGCCATTAATAGCCTACATACTTATACAATATCCTGGGCTACATATCCTGATACTTGGATGAAGAGGATCTTTCAAAGATTCGGACCTCACCTGCTACCACTGAGTATTTAATCAGATTTGTGACCTTTTAGCAGACATGTAATTAGGAGACCTGTCTGGAATGTTTTTGGGGAGGGGAATAATAACTTTTACTGTTCATCAAAAACAGCTAACTGACTGACTGAAAGCAAACCCTTTCAGGGAAATTTATTGATTTTGATGATAACCTTGGTCAGGCAAGGTTTTCGAGCATCAGTGCAGAATTAATGATTCAAATGGGATGCAAAGTTTCACCCAACCTGAATAGAATAGGGGCTGTTAACAAGATGTCCTGGCTTCACCTGGAGTTAACTTTCTTTCTAGTGGCTGCCGTGTTTCAGATTTGGTATGAAAGGAATGTCAATAATGCATATTGTTTTAATGTTGCCAGGAAATGTTTATATTATTCAAGAATTTTTTCAGCTTCCCATAGAGAGAGGGAGCATAGACAGGATAAAAGGAGCATGGCCAGCAGGTTGAGAGAGGTGATTCTGCCTCTCTACTCCACACCACTGGGAGTACTGCATCCAGCTCTAGGGTCATCAACATAGGAGGGACCTCCCATGTTGGAGCAAGTCCAGAGGAGGGCCACGAAGATGATCAGAGGGCTGGAGCACCTCTTCTGTCAAGACAGGCTGCGAGAGTTGGGGCCGTTCAGCCTAGGGAAGAGAAGGCTTCAGGGAGACCTTATAGTGGCCTTCCAGCACTTAAAGGGAGCCTACAGGAAAGATGGGGAGGGACTTCTTATCATAAAGTGTAGCAATAGGATGAAGGGTAACAGTTTTAAACTGGAAGAGGGTAGGCTTAGATTAGATATTAGGAAGAAATTCTTTACTGTGAGGGTGGTGAGACAGTGGAACAGGCTGCCCAGAGAAGCTGTGGATGCCCCATCCCTGGAAGTGTTTGAGGCCAGGCTGAATGAGGCTTTGAGCAACCTGCTCTAGTGGGTGGTGTCCCTGCCCATGGCAGGCAGGTTGGAACTAGAGGATCTTTCAGGTCCTTTCCAACTCTAACCATTCTATGATTCTATGACAAGCTGGCCAAAGGAATATTCATGCTGAGTATATAAATGGGCGTTGGCCAGGGGGCAGGAATCCACCATCACTGCTCGGGATGCGTTGGGCAAGTAATCCATCAGGTGGTGAGAATGACTTGTGTTGTATTACTGTATCTTGTATATTCTTTTACATTATTATTACTGTTATTTTCCTTTTCCATTATTGTCCTATGAAACTGTCTTTTATCTCAACCCATGAGTTGTTTTTTTTCCTTTTTGCCTCCTTTTCTCCCTCTTCTCCCTACCCTTGGAGAGGGGGAGAATTAAGAGAGCAGCTGTGTGGTCCTAGCTGCTGGATGGGGTTAAACCACAACACAAGATTATTCTTCCTTTATGTGAGTATGCCATTTACAGGTTTATAAGGTATCAGTAAAGACTGTGAACCCCAATCTCCTGTAATCTAGGCAAATGTCCTTACAACCAACCATTAGGCTAATTGTGACAGTCTGTGTCTGTTCTGCATTCCTACTGTTGGAGCTGTTACCTTTTGTATTATAAATAAGAAGTAGGGGAAAGCAGCAATTCTGCAGACTCAGATTTAGGACACTCGCTTCGCAACAATAGGGAAGAGTTTGCATGTCAAGTTTATATGTCTGCAAAACAGCAGACATGTAGAAGAAACCAACAGTCATGCAGAAGTAACCATTTTTCACTTAGAAACTGGATAATTCATCTGAGGAATAAAACTAGAGAGAGAAAAACATTCTGAAGCTGGAAACACACTCGGGCTGGATCTCATCTCATGGACACCACTCTATCTTGAGTGTCCTGAGTCCTTTCTCCTTTGATTGGACAGTTCACAGTTACCATCTGCAATTGCAGATCAAAAGGTTCTGATCTCCTAAAGAACAGAGTTTTCCCACGAGGTACACATCAGTACTATCTGGGATGCAAAACAGCAGGGAAGAAAGATCGCAGCCCCAGCAGGGCAGCATAGTCCTAGCCCTTAGGCCCTGGTCCTGAGTCATAAATACAATAATAAAAGAAAACATGACAATCAAAAGAAATTTTAAAGTTTTCCCACCAAGGATGCTACAGTAACACTTGCGTATAGGGGAAATGCGGCTGTGGCGCCTTGCATGGCAGCAGAACCAGCACAAGAGCAGAGGGACACTTGACCACGGCAATGGGGCAAGTGTCTCAGCTGCCCAAAGTCTAGACATATGACTGGCGGGTGAAGAACATTTCAATACTCCCTGCTATGCACAGTCTCCATCTTCCCTCACTTAAAGGGTAAGGCAGACAATTCCTGCCAGGCTCTTTTCACGGGTTTCTGTCCACAGGGGAGGCTTACCAGTGAGTTCGCAATAAAAAAAATGCATTCCTGAACATTTTTAGAAGGGAGTCATCATTAAAGCCAGACTAATAGAAAAGAAAGTGTACAAAATTTGGAGGAGAAATTATCTGTGACCAAGTTCTCAGCAGCTCCATGGTGAGTGAAGAGACTGACCTCTGTGGATTTATACCGGCGCCGACAATCAGCTGCATACCAAACAGTAAGGGTGATAAGCACTTGTGAAAATATGCAAAGATAAAGAAAACACAGATGTCTACAATTTGTAAAAGAAATGAGAATTGTTTATGAAGTAGTAATTTGGTTCCCAAGTGGATCACGTTATGAAGCTGAAGTCAATAAGTAGTTGTGATGTGGTACATTGGTTAATAATATAGCCAACAATAAAACTACTAAACTGCATTTATTAAAAATAGATTAACATCACATTTAGCAGAATAAGCGGCAGAAAGAGTCAAAGCAAGGCAGCATGGCAGGGCTAATCAAGTCTATCTATGCACAGGATTGACAGGAGTAGACAGCAAAGGTATTTCTTAGCAACTTGTTTGTGCATTTGAGCAAGAAAACATGGAATACTTTAAAAGGAAGCCGGTGCAAGAAAATTAAGTAAGAGGAACAAAATGTAAAGACAAGAACTCCTAAAAGGTCCTTGGATATATTTATAAAGGGGTGTTTATAAACATACCCTGTTTATGTCTCCTCTGCATATGGAATAATAAACTCACCCAGGGAACATCCACACTTCTAAAAGGTAGTTGTCAATGCCCCATCCCTGGAGGTGTTCAAGGCCAGGCTGGATGAGGCTTTGAGCAGCCTGGTCTAGTGGGAGGTGTCCCTGCCCAGGGCAGGGGGTTGGAACTAGATGGTCTTTAAGGTCCCTTCCAACCTGAACTATTCTGTGATTCTGTGTGTGATTCTGTGATTATCTTAAAGACGTATCTTGAAAGAAAAGAGAAGGAGCTCAGGCTAACCAGTAATTTCCCAACAGCATGATCTCACATCCAAAACATTTCTTCGTAAGAAAAGTTTTCAACACAAAATTGTGTCATTAAATGAAATTTCTCTCAAAACCACACACACTGAAGTATTTGAGTGATACCAAACCTTCCAGTTTGATGCTGCTCCAACAGTTCACCTGCATTTTGCAATACAGTTTAACTGAAGATGTGCTCTAACACAACACGGTACATTATCTTTTGCGGAACAGAACTTATGATTTCCATTTATGCCATTTTCTTTATCAGAGAGAAACTTAAGATGTGGTTTAAATGAAGGCAAGAGACAGGGACAGTGGAAACAGACCCCATGCAAAAAACACTTTAAACCAGCAAATGTAATAATTTACGGTCCTTGGAGGCATAAGTCTAAATACAGAATAATACATTTTGAATGGTGAAAATAACTAAGCATAATGCGAAGTGGGGTTTAATACTGTACCTGACCTTTGTAAGTGAAGATCAGATGCTTTAATAAAATGTATACTCTATTTAAATTACAAAGTATTTGCCTTCAAGAAAAATAAGCTTCTCTGTGCAGCAGTCCAAACCAAGCGATTACAATGGTTGAAACTCAATGAAAAGTGATAGCAGGGTATGTACGTTGTCAGGATATGTATGATGCCTCCTGATAGTTACACCCCTTTGCTGGACCATTTTTGCATAGTGGAGAGGATAAGCCTTTCATCTGTGTGAAGAAGCGAGTGAATTTGATACTGTGAGTGGAATATTGCTTCTGGGTTGACAAATTAGTGGGCATAAAAGGTTTTGAAAGTTTGCTTTGAACCAGACTCACTACAAAGTTCCGAGGTTGCTCTAAGACTTGTATAGCATGTCACTACTGCAAAACAGCTTAGAAATCCAGCAAAAGTGGTTTCTCAGCTGGAGCAGTACCTCTTCTCTCTCACTAACCAGATGTGCAGCGTATGTGTCATCCCGGCTCAGTGGGCACTGCGAAGGGGAAGTTTCAAGTGGAACTTAATTTGGTCAACCTGCTTCCCCCTAAACTAATTTCAACTAAACTGTTTTTAAGAAGTATTTTGGGGGAGGGTTATTATGCTCTAAAAAACCTGAAAAGACAGAGACTCTGGGAAACTCTTGTGCCATGGCTTGTAAATACTTCGGGTACTATAATCCAGTTCTGGATTATCATAATAAAAAACATTTTGCCCTGCTGTCCCTGTCACTAGAGACTCTTAACTGTGAAATGGAGTGTGTGCTCTCATCAGGACTGACAGAAGAAATGGGTTTCCACACAGAGTTTGTTAGGGGTGTACTCTGTAACCAGATATGATGCCTGGCTGTGCGAAAAAAGTGGCTAAATATTTCACTTTCTAAAAAAATAGACAAAAAATAATGGGACATGGGGTGCAATCACCATCACCATCACAGTTAAACCTAGCAAATAGATACTGCAGGGTTTCTGGGATAATCTCAGATCCCAGTTTTATCCGGAGAAGCTTTTCATCTCTGATTACATTAGCAATCTTGCAGGGCACATCTTAATTTGGCATGAGCTGTTCCCAGACGGGAGGTCAGAAGTTTATAACAAGAAAGGTAATTTGAGTGGAAAGATACTTGCAGGTACCAACATCATATTCCCTCGTGCAATCCTGCCTCTGCTGCAGCTGGTCCTCTGCTGCCAGGGACACGCAGCTCTGCCTTCATTCACAGCAAACAGCTTTGAATCACTGCACAGCAGAGTTTAAGATAAAGCTCCAGCCATGGGAATGAAATACAGCAAGGTCTCCACTAGAGAGAACTTAATAATTTCTCCAAAAGAACAATCACACTTGTTTCTCTGGCCCCAAGTGACACATTTGTGCGGAAATTTCCTTCTACCCCTTGTCTTCTGTTTGCTTACATAGTTGAAGCGCTACTGAGTATTTGCACCTGCTTTGCGCCACGGTCCCATGAAGCTCAGACCTTCAGCCCTCAGATAGGAAGAGATTAGAGACTGACTTGATTACTGGATACCCTGAGGAATACTATTATGTATACCAATACAGTGAATTTTGACAAAAGTATCTAAGGAATAGCTTTTCCCATATCCTTGGCGCAACCACTGCTTGCTGGACACCTGGCCTCCAAATGGCTGCTGTGGATGCATGGATAAATCTCAGGGGTCCCACAAGTCCAGCCCTCATGCACTACATGGCTTAACTGCACACACAATACAGTATCATCACATTCACAGTGAGTATGCCTGGGATGTTAAAGGATCTCTGATCTGCACAGGGCACAGAAAATCTTTCTAACAGCCCCCCTCAGCTCAACAGCTTCTCAGGGAACTCCTTCATCCAGCTGGTTTTTCTTACTGCTTCTTGGGACACCAAAGAATTAGTGCCTTCTCAAACCCACACAGCTGCCCTTGAAGGCAGGGGGAATTTCAGCACATTATCCCCAAGCTTCAGAGTTTACCAAGGTTACCTTGATAACCAAGGCCACCTGCTAACCACAGTTACTCATTTGGAGATCCCAAAAGCCATCCCAACCTTGCTGTCAGGGAAGCTTCAGGGCAATCTGCTCTTTTGCCTGCACAGCAAAGCCTAACCCAGATCTCTGGCTGCATTTAGGAAGAAAGGAATGTCAAAATGGCATTTTATAAGTTACCGACAAAAAAAGAACAGGCGTCACATGATGCTGGTCAATGATGCAGAAAAAGCATTGGATTTATCAAGAAATGCATAGGCAATGAGTGCTCCGAGACAGAGTCATCCATCATGATTTTGTCTTTTGGGGCTGGGGGGTTTTATTGCCTGACTGGCATCTGCATAAGCAGCTGGACTTCATGTTACCAAAGGACATTAAAATAATAAATATGATTAATTAACAGCATCAACACCAGTCACATATTTGCATTACTGGAAAAGCTAATGGCTATAAGAATAACCTTTAGATAGTGGAACAGTAAGTTACAGCATTTCTTAGCCATCCAGAGGAAAAGGTGAAATGAAATGGACTTACGGTGCCTGCCAGGTCTACTTCTGACGTCAAGTCACTATTTTCCAGATGGAGAATTGTAAGATTAAGCTCCTAATAGTTAGCAAATGTACTTCAAAAAAATATTTCATAAAAGAGTTTAAAGTCCCAGTTTATTCAGGAGTAGTCTGAGGCCTATTCTCCCACTCAGGGGCTTGGTTAGATTAAAAAGATTACCAAGGGAAGCAGCAAATTCTGCACCTCATACTGTTGTTAAAACATGATTAAATCCCTATTTCTGAGAGTTCTGTTCTAGCTCAAACGGAGGCTGGGATGCAATGCGCAAGGCAGGAATTACTGGGAGGAATTGTCTGGCCCATGTTAGGCAGGAGCTGAGAATGGAGTATTATAAACAGCTTCTTTGGATTTAAATTATGGCTTTCTGGTCTGCGGCTTTCTGGTGCAGGGAAGTACAAACCTCATCTCCCTGAGTGAAGACTCTCAAGGGATGCAGCCTCTGAGGAGGACACACAGGATTTGACCCTTTACCCTGCTCTCTGGTGTTCTGCTGGATCCACAGCTCCAGCCCACAGGCAGAGAAGCATTAAATAAACTTCCTCAACAGTAATGCTTTCACACCCTATCCTGGCTCTCTCTCCCACTTCTGTCTCTGTGCAATAGCAAAAGCCCTGGACGAGGAAGAAATGTTGGTGTTTCTTTCCATTGAAACCTCCCTCGAGGGCATCTGCTTCAAACCTTAATGTCTCAGAAGCCAACCCGACACACACAGAGGGTGGGTGCTGGACTCCAGGTCTAAGACAAAGTAAGAGGTGATACTGGCAGACTCCGGGCTGCATGAGATGGTGAACTGCAGCTACAGCATAGCACAAGATGAAACCAAAAAGGTACTTTGGAGAGAAGAAAGGGAGACTTGCATCACACACCAAGAAAAGGGAGAAGGGAGGCACGTTTGATATTAGGACAAGCTAAGAAGGCACCTCTTGCCTTCCCTGGGAAGAACACCTGTGCTGCACCCTGGTTTACAGTCTGGTACATCATCAGTACACAAGTTCAAGCTTTGGGGCAGGCTGGATCTCAGCAATGCTCCCCACTCTCATCTGTGCCTCTAACATCTGCTTTGGAGCTTGTCTACAACCTCGTGGTAAATGGCACAAGTTCTGCCTAAGAGGATGCAGCTGTCTCTCTGGAGACCACAGGATGCACAGAGGTCCATATCAACAGGGGCACTGGGGGCATGAGCAATGCACACACTTACTTCTCAGTTCATTACCACTTGCATCAGTGTGCCTCACCCTCTTCGGCCATTTTGTAAACCCCTTATCACATTTGGCTATGGTTTATCAGCAGTGTGCTCTTGCAGCAAAAAAGACCTGGTATAGTCAACAAGGGACATCATCCTTCCCCTCAGTACAGCACCTGTGAGACTGCGTCTGGAGTGCTGTGCCTGTTTGGGACTAGAAGAACCTCCAGAAGCCCCTTCAATTATTCCCCCAATTATTCCCCTTCCATTAGTCCCCCAAATTATTCAATGATTACCAAGGTACTACTACACCTAGCCCCATGTATTGCCCGTCTCATCACACAGAGGTAACAGTTGTCTTCCCTGGAGCTGCACAGCGTATTTCATTGAGGAAGGGGGTACCAGGCAGGACATGCCCTTGAAGTGACATTAGGATCATGCTCAGCCATTAGCGATGCACATGAAATAATGACAGGGCGGGAAAGAGCAATTAAAGCTAACACTGACTGATGTGAGGAAGGAAAATATTGGATACAGGAAAAAGTTGTAAGGGCCTCTGACATAAGGATGATCTAGGGCAAGGTACTTTAATGAAATTCCAATTAATATGGGCTGCAAAATCACAACCAAACTATTTTCAAGCACTTTCTAATGTGCTCTTATTTAGGGCAAAATATACTGCCATGTGACATTCTGATTTCAAGATGGGCAAGCGAAAGGAGCAATTAATAAGGGCAACCACAAACAGATGAAGTAAAGAGGTCTTATGCCTTTTGAAATTCCAGAAAACATCCTAAGCTAGAAGTTTAGAGCAGTGGATACAGAAGCTGCATGAATCCTTCCATTCCTGGATCAAACTCACTCCTCCTCAGAAACAAGCAGGGGCACTGAGTGTACAGTTGCAGTTTAGTTTAGGTGTTGCCTTAAACAGATGATATTCCATGAAGCTTGACTTCGTCTAAGATATTTAAAAATAAGATGCTAGACAGAATTACTTAAGAATAGTCACAGAGCAAATGTCTGTGAGATCTGATTCAAGATGGAAAATAAGACAGTGAGGCGCTCTCTTACACTCAGCCCATGGGCTTGGTCTGTGATGGAGAAAGGGTGATAAAACCAGGACATCAAGTGAAATAAAAACGTATCAGGAGCCACACTCCACGCAGATGCTGAACACATAGTTGTCTCTTAACAGATTTAGGTGTGTTTGACTTAAACCAGGCATTTATGAAGATACCTGCTGGGGACAGAGCTGTCAGATACTTGAGTTCTCTGCCTGGACTGTGTCCGATCTCCCCATGTGGTATGAAGGAGTCTGAGTGTACGCCGAGGTTTTTCCCTCAGATAAATCTCACGGTGCCCGTATGATGCCTACAAGGGGGTCCTGGGCCACCAGCTTGACCCCAGGAAAGGGCCTGGACCTGCGCTTTGCAACATGGACACAGTCTGCTCAGTGACATACACTGCTCAAAACACCCCCAGGAACAGGGCAAGACCTGGGAATATGACTGGGCAGAGGAGTGAAACGAAAATGTGAGAAGTAATATAGCACCGGTACAGGAAGCCTTCCCCCACTCAGGGCAGTTTTATGCAGCTAACAGAGCTGTGCCTTAGCATTAAATGCCTGACGTAGACAACGTTTTCACACTGGCTGAGAAAGGCATCTTTTCAAAATCTATTAAAAAAGCACACCTCAATTCAGTCTGCATTTCCATTCACTTAGCCCTGTTCACCATCGTTAGCCCCCCCTTTTTTTTTTTGATCCAAACTTTAGGAAAATTTTTAAATCATTGCAATGGCAATCTCAAACAGAATCTTTCTTTCTTGCTGGTGTTCCTACTTCAAAAGCAGCTCAGCTAAAACGTTCTTACTTCAGGTAATCCAGGCAAAAATATAGAGACAAAACCTCCGAGGAAACTCAAGTTAAAAAAAGGAAATCACATAACAGGAAAATCAATTTCAAGAATTCTTTCACAGGCAAAGCTTCTTGTGCGGCAAAATTACTTCATTTTATTTATCCCAAGTGGAGGTTTCTCCTATGGGGAGCTTGAGCAAGACAGAAGGTGACTGCATGAAAGGGTAGAACTGGGAATTCCTGATTCCTCTAAAGTACAAACGCTAATAAAAAACTATACCAGGTACTGAGTGGGGATTTTTAAAATTTTACTTATTCTGACCCGTGGAAATTTTGGGAACTCCCAAGTATTCACATCGCGCCTTAGAGGATAATTAGGGCTCGAGGTACTGTGCTTTGGCAAAGAAAAGGGACCATGATTAATTGCATGAAGGATGCTCAGCTGGACTCTGGCAAGCTGAGGGACAGGCACCGCTCTGCCAGCTCAGAGTGAAGAGTTAATCCTGGCTCTTCTGTCTTCTCTAATTGTTTTGAGGATCAAAGTGCCAGACTCTTCACCTCTTGGAGGAGACGTTCTACTTTTTAGTCAAACTTTGGGCAGAAGAGACAGGCAGGCTGGTCCTCTGGGCCGGTTAGGGCATCCGTCTGCAAAGCAGCACTCCAGTACCTGCTAAGTATTTCATGGCCAGTTAGACAGCAGAAGAGCTATAGTTCACCACTTTCTGTAGGGTGAACTAATGCAGCTGGCCGCAGTGTTCTGTCTCTGTGAGGATGCTGGGCCAAGGTTACTAATTCTGGTTTCATTTGTCCAGGGCTATCCAGGCAGCCACCTATTAAGCAAGGCCTATTACTCACACAGGTAGAGTATGGTCCTTAAAAGGATCGTGTTCTGCATAGTCCATAGGGCATAGCTGTGCTATTAATCATTATTATATTAAATATAGGGAAAACTACGTTATTCACATTGTGTCTTGTGACAAAAACTGTGCTGTATACTGGTGCCAATACAGTTGCTACTGCTTGTTTTCAGTGCCACTAAGAACACTCTAAAAATAGAAACCAGTCAAAGAACCAAAGCTCAACAGCAGCCTGCGTCATCGCTGTATATCTTCAAACCATAGCAATATGAGATGATAAATAAAGAAGAGAGAGAAAACCTCTGGGCTATAAAAACAGAAAGGGAATAAGTTTCTAAGGGGAAAAAAATCCCTCTCAAATTGTTGCAATTTTAAATGAAAAAGAACGTAACATTAAGATTAGCATTTTATTCATCCAAGACACAGAGAAATACCCCAAGTATGCAAAGAAAAAATATTGTAGCCAACAAAGTCTTCCCTCTAAAGAAGTAAACAGAATTGTTTAGAGCCTTGTACCATCTTACGGCTTGTGAATCAAAGATCTCCCTCCCCAAAACCAGCACCAAACGCACGGTTTCTTTGAAACTCTTGCCCATGTTTTAGAACACTCTTCATTCAAGTCTAGGGCAGTGATGATCCCATATATCTCCTCATAAGTAGTTTCAGTAGGGAATTATCCTTATTGTCAAAAAATCACACTCTCTATTTCCAGAACAACTTTGTCTGAATTTCCTGTTCCACTTCTTTGGTCACATTTTGCCTTTGCTAATTTGAAGACCGTTCCCCCAGTCTCAGAGGCCACCCGCCTACAGAGCTGGTAAACTAAAGTCACCTTCACACTCAGTGTCTCCAGTGACAATCCCAGGTCTGGAGCTATTTCTGTAGTTCTTTTCCAAGTTTTCCAATCTCAGTTTGCAGGATGGTCACCAGAACTGAACATGTTATTCCGGTGATGATGTCGCTAATGCCACCTCTCCTCACCTCCTAGCCAACAGCACCTGGTCTGTGATACCCAAGTGTCAGACCTGCCCTCAGGCTTCTCCTGTGTCTCCACAGCCACCTTGCTGGAGTACCTGTCCCCACACACCCAGCTGCCTGTTCCTGCCCTAAGGCCACCCTGTCCCCCTTCTACCTCCCCAAGGTGGCTACCCAGACCCTCTGGGCAGGCGCATGGTGAACCGGGATGAGAAACCAATGAGACAGGGTAAAGACCATGGAAGGTAAGAGCCCAGTTTTTGGCAGCAATGTAGACTTCAATCAGCTTACAAAATCATGTTTTCAGAGCATTTCAGTGCTTCACCACAAACCTGCGTCTCTTCTCTGAACAGAGGCAGAACCCATGCACCAATAGGTACTCAGTTCTACGCAGGCCACCACTTAAATCTGGTGAGGAGGACAGTATTCAGGCAATGGGAATGTGCTAGCTGGTGAGCAGAGCAGACGGAGCTTCCACTTGAAATAAGGCCCCCAGTGACCTAGGATGGGTAACATTGGTATGGACCAGTTTCCTGGAGAGCTGTTGAGTGGGTCTTTGGATGGGGCTGAAAGGAAGCATGGACTACATGGACTATCTAAATCTTGATTCCCAGACTATTCCTCAATGGTAAAATAAAGAATATTTTGTCTGCACCTGTTCAGCGATACTTGCACTCTCTGAGGATGAGTGTGAATATCTACTCCTTCTTCCACCCTTGCTGTTCATCACACTCAGGCAGTCAGCAAGGTTGCCGCCCCAGTCAGCACAAAATGATTATTTTTTTTGTCCCTTTTTACACTAACCTAACCGCTTAAAATAATGAGCACTTACTAATTCACCAAATATTTATTTAACAATAAGGGGGCAAGTAGGGAGCTGTTTTCACTTGGAGTCATGACTGTCTCTCTGGACACTATCTGTGGTGCCATGAGGAGAATCCTTATTGCATTCCCCCCCGCATGGAAACAGGAAGCCTTGCTGCATGGGGGCAACTCTCTCTCTGTTCCGCAGTATGAATGCTAAATTTAAATGTCATTAAAATTACATCATGGAGCCTGAAGCTTTCTAAACAAAGCTGGTTAGATTGCATCCCAGAAGAAGCTGCTGCTGAAAGACACTGTTTACTTATTCACCTTCTTTTTAATAGCATTACGCACATAACTCTTCAGAAAAGAGTTTTAGGAAAGATAAAGACCCAGATCACAGGTCCCAATTTATTATTCTTCATTTTCTTCTGCATTTTACATATACATTAAGAAGGTGACATTTTTTTGTGTCAAACCTAAAGCTAATTACCCTTAGGCAATTTAGGCAGTTGCCCCTTCTGGCAATTTAAATACAAAACACAAGCAGTTGTGTTTGGTAAGGTTTATCAAGTCCTGTAAAGTAAAACTTCTTCTCAATTCCCACTGCTATTGCTAGACTGCTGCGTGATAACAAAAAAATATTTGTGGCTAGAAATAAGTCGATGAAATTTCCCTTGTCCAGGCTGAAATAAATGCAAAAGCAGAATTAGTAGTAAAAAATGATTGGAAGTCAGTAACGTGTTAAAAAGTCTTCCTGGGTGAATTAGATAAATGCAAGAATATCAAGACCTTTCATGCAACTCTCTCCTCGAGAGTTTCAGTAATTCCAGAGAAAGTGGGAACCCAGCCTGGTCGATCATTGTTTCACCTTTGTAGAAACAACTGTACTGTCTCCCTGACTCACCTCTCACTTTCATGATTTTGCCTGTCTCAGGTTTAGCATCAAACGAAATACAGAAGGGGATTTTTTTTACCTAAATTGCTTAAGAGCAAAAGTCTCACTAATTTTCATTGTATCAACTGTCACCCAAGACACCAAGCTGCTTTTCAAAGTCATACAGTGCACGTCTATGTTTTTTTATGATGAGATTTTCATTCCTATAGAGTCTTTGATAACAGCTCAATGTCTCAGAAGAAAGCAGTTTGCTCCGTTTGCCAGTGACCACTTCTAAGGCCTCTGTTAGGCTAATAAATGGAATTAGTGAGGTTTTCAAATGTTAACACAGATTCACCACCAAAAGTTAAGCTCACATTTCTCATTGATAATGCTATATGTATGAGATAAAAGCAAGGCAAAATTAAAACTCAAAGAATGGCTATCCCCACAGACACCGTGAAACTGGGGAATGCAGCATGAATGCACCTCTCGACATTCATTGGCATGCTTTCAAGGTACAGATAAATATCTATTCACGTGATAACATACACATACATCACATGGTGACAAACTGTAGCAGCCTTTTCCTTGATTTCTTATGTTCCCTTACCTGGGGTTGCATCTTCTTACATATACAACACAAAGCACAGAGAAACCTCAAAGAGTTTCTAAAAGTACTTTTTTAGCAACCCTGTGCAGTACCAGCACTATCCTATTGACAGAACTTCCATATCAAGATATTTAAAAGGTAAGGAAAATCAGAAGTGTTTCTTAAACATGCCTTCTCCAGTATCACCAAGCCAAACACAACCAAGAAACCGTGTCACTGTAGCACTGAGGAAGGCAAAATATATTAAACAAAGAAGGGATCAATGGAGAGAAAGGACAAGGTGTTGCCTAGCAGATCACTGAAAGCCCAATACGCCAGTGGCAGGCGCTGGGTTAAGTATAGTTATGAATGTGAGTTTAACAGCGAAGGTCGTCCCATTTTGTTCCCTGAACTAGAAAGGTTTGCGTCTAATTTCAAATGTGAAATCTTACGTGAAGATAGTTTATTGAAGATATTTTATGATCCTTATTATAAAATCCCCAGGCTCTTCTGGGGCCAATTTACAAAGGTTTATGTGCAAGCCTAATGCTGGGAGATGAGAACACAACATTCTTTAATATGCAAAGAAAACCTGACCAGAGCACTATGATCAGATTACCTCAGTAGTATCAAAGACAAAAAAACTATTGAGCTTGGAGACAGCAAATCGTGGAGACATGTCTCAAGAAAAGTCACATTTTGTGGCCACCTTACACACTGCAGCAGACAGCTTGTTACTGAAGTTGATGAAAATATTTTCAAAATAAATGGAGGGAATGAGGATTTCTTGATGCATTTGGTTTGGGTTTTTTTGGGGTGGATTTTTTTTTTCCCCATAAAAAAAGAGAGATTCTGCTTTTCTTGAAAAATTTCAGCTTGCTAGAGAAAATGGAAAACCAAAGCACTTGGATTCTGAAAAGCTCTCAGATTTCAGCCAAAAAAATGGCATGTGACTAGCATGATGTTGAAATGCCACATGTTCTCTCTACCTTTCTGGGCTGGGTTTCCTATGAGAAGCGCAGAGACAGGATTCAGGAGGCTCAGCGGAATGCTGCGGGAGGAGAGGGGGTAAGGAAGTCTTGGGAGAGAATGGATGCACAAGGTGTTGAACTAGAGCTCCCACGTTGTGCTTCAGCAGCATTTCTAACCAGACCAGGAGGAGGAAGTGAGGGTGTGTTTGCTTTTTTTGGACAGGAAGAAATAAATAGCCTAAAAATTGACAGTTTCTAGGTTTTTTGGCTGAAAAGTCAAAAATCTTCTACAGGGAAGCCTTCCAACCCCTCTCTGATCTCTGACTACATTTGTTTGACCAGGTTTTCTGGGTACTGGCATGCTGGTGCAGTGTTTCTTTTTAGGGAAAGAGAGGAGACTGTAGTCTGTCATATCTGAGGGAACTGGGTTAGAGACAAGAGACAGATGACAAGGGTGGTTGGGCATGGTGTTGGCAGGGTGTCAAGGGGAACTGAGAGGGGGTGGGAACCATCTGCCTGGAGAAGGAGGTTGATGAGGTGGAGGTAAAGGGGGTGGCAGAAGGAGAACAAGTTTGTACTGCATTTCAGAAATACTTTTGGTTTAAGTTTGAGAGTAGGGTAAATGTGGACCCATTTGTAACCCACACACAGGGAGGTTATTAATGATACTTAATGTGAGCTTATTTTCATTGAACAAAAGGTGGGTGAACTCACACTCAGGAAGCTAACATTTGCCTTGCCTCATAAGGGTATGGCAATATTGAATCAACCTGCGAGGAACTGAATTTCAGCTACAAAAAAGCTTAAAGTAAAGTAGATGACTCATGCTCCTTCTAGGTATATGTGCCAGAGGGCCTAACCGTAGGAATCTGAATGGCAACAAAAAAAATCCCTTCCCAGGTTTAAGTTATCCTTTCCATGCATGCATCGTTCATCCCAGTGTAAGCAGCTTCAGAGAGAAAAGCATCAGGTGCATCTGTGCCTATAACCCTAAATTGGAAGTCTAATAGAAAACAGATCTTTGCAAGTTTTCTGGCCTTACAGAGTAATGGGTATGCTAATGAAAAAAAGTTGTACATTCCTAGTTCATACCAGCCTAGGTAAATACTAATCAAGGACCTCCGGCCAGGCACCGCTCAGAGAATATTGGCTATAACACAAGCTTGAGGAAGGCAGAGCTACAGACCATGCGGGAAAAAGAGCAGGGTGAAGAGGAAATCAAATTCACAGAAATAATTGGTAAGGAAAGTGGCATTTTCTATGACTGTTCAAAATATTCAACTGAGTACTAGTGTTCTAATATGAAACTGAGAAATTAGTGTTAGGCAAAACAATAAGAAAACTCTTGTTCAGGAGCTGTTGTGTTCTGTGTTCAGTAGTGGTGTGAGACGAGCCCAGGTGAACCAGAGCTCTCAGGTGGGTTTGTGAGAGCCTTTCCTACCTGTTGAAAAAAATAGGAAAAACTCAAAAATATCAAGTTTCATAAGAACTTGAAACAGAATACTTCACTTTTTACAGAAAGAATAATTGAAAGTCACCAGAAAAGCTAGAAAGTTGAAGACAAATAAAAAAAGACTTGTCAGCTACCTTCCCCCTGCATCTTGGCAGAGCTGGTTCTAGCCTTCAGGATTTCCTTTGGCCAGCTCAAGGACTTTCTCGATCACAAAGAGTCTGTGAATGCCCCATAATTTCAAGGAAGCTTTTTATCTCCATCCTCTGTGAGGTCCATCTTGTGCCTGCAGTCTTCTCAGACTCTTTGCTGTAATGCTCATGCTATCTTACTCCTCTTATCACCTGCACCCTGGAAATGTCCCTCCTTGACTAGACTCCACTGTCCCCCAGGTGTGAAGCAATTTCCATCCCTCCAGATGTGCCACTCAACAAAATGATTCAAAGGGACATAACATACACACCAAACCCAGACTCATCAGACATTGCCCCTTGCATGCCTGGGAATACAGCTGCTTGTAAATTAGCAATTTTTGGTCTCCTTTCCATAACAAACCTCCAGACAGAAATACGTGTTCATGAGCTATGAAATACTTATGGACACATCTACTGCCCAGGCACTTCACAAAACCTCTAAGACTGGACCTGTTTGTTTCAGTTGTGTCACCCATCTTCATGGATGATAACTTTTTGACGCAGGTGGTGGAGGAACCAACGAGGAAAGGTGTGCTGGTGGATGTTGTACTAACAAACAAAGAAGGACTTGTTGGGGATGTGAAGGCTGGGGGCAGCCTTGACTGCAGTGACCATGAGATGGTGGAGTTCAGGATCCTGAGTGGAAGAAGTTGGGCAAGAAGTAAGATTGCAACCCTGGACTTCAGGAGAGCTAACTTTGGCCTCTTCAAAGACCTACTTGGAGGAATCCCATGGGTTAGGGCTCTAGAATTTAGGAGGGTCCAAGAGAGCTGGTTAATATTCAAGCACCACTTCCTCCAAGCTCTGTGCATCCCTATGAGTCAGAAATCAAGTAAAGAAGGCAGGAGACCTGCATGGATGAGCAAGGAGCTTCTGGAAAAACTCAACTGAAGAAGGAAGTTCAAAGAATGTGGAAAAAGGGACATGCAGAGATGCAACAAGGAATGCTAACGCCCACTTGGAACTAAATCTGGCCAGGTATGGCAAGGACAGCAAGAAGGGCTTCTTCAACTGCATCAGTAGCAAAAAGAAGACTAGGGAAAATGTGGGCCCACTGCTGAATGAGATGGGTGCTCCAGTGAGGGAGGCTGCAGAGAAGGCGGAGTTACTGAATGCCTTCTTTGCTTCAGTCTTTACTGCTAAGGCCAACCCTCAGGAATCCCTGACCCAGGAGGTGAGGAAAAAAGTCTGCAGAAAGGAAGAATTTCCCTTGGTTGAGGAAGATCAAGTTAGAGATCATTTAGGCAAACTCAACACCCACAAATCCATGGGCTCCAATGGGATGCATCCACGAGTGCTGATGGAGCTGGCAGATGTTATTGAAAAGACACTTTCCATCATCTTTGAAAAGTCATGGAGAACAGGAGAGGTGCCCAAGGACTGAGGAAAACCAATGCCACTCCAGCCTTCAAAAAGGGCAAGGAGTAGGACCCAGGAAACTACAGGCCAGTCAGCCTCACCTCCATCCCTGGAAAGATGATGGAACACCTCATTCTGATTGTCATCTCTAAGCATGGTGAGGAAAAGTAGGTTATCAGGAGTAGTCAACATGGATTCAGCAGGGTGAAATCATGTTTGACCAATCTGATAGCCTCCTGTGATAGCATGACTGGCTGCATAGATAAGGGGAGAGCAGTGGACATTGTCTACCTTGACTTTAGCAAGGCTTTTGACACCGTATCCCGTAACACCCTCATAGGTAAGCTGAGGAAGTATGGGTTAGATGAGTCGACAGTGAGGTGGATTGGGAACTGGCTGAATGGCAGAGCTCAGAGGGTTGTGATCAGCGGCACAGAGTCTAGTTGGAGGCCTGTAACTAGCTGTGTTCCCCAGAGGTCAGTACTGGGTCCAGTCCCGTTCAACGTATTCATCAATGACCTGGATGAAGGGACAGAGTGTACCCTCAACAAGTTTGCTGATGACACAATGCTGGAGGGGGTGGTTGGTAAACCAGAAGGTTGTGCCACCATACAGGAAGACCTGGACGAGCTAGAGTGTTGGGCAGAGAGTAACCTAACGAAGTTCAACAAAGGCAAGTGTAGGGTCCTGCACCTAGGGAGGAATAACTCCATGCACTGGTACAGGTTAGGGGTCGACCTGCTGGAAGGCAGCTCTGCAGAGAAGGCCCTGGGACTCCTGGTGGACAACAAGTTGACCATGAGCCAGCAATGTGCCCTCATGGCCAAGAAGGCCAACGGTATCTTGGGGTGCTTTAAAAAGAGTGTGGCCAGCAGGTCGAGGGAGGTCATTTTCCCCCTCTACTCTGCCCTTGTGAGGCCACATCTGGAGTACTGTGTCCAATTCTGGGCTTCCCAGTTCAAGAAAGACAAGGAGCTACCGGAGAAAGTCCAGTGGAGGGCTACAAAGATGATCAGGGGACTAGAACATCTCTCTCAAGGGGAAAGGCTGAGAGACTTGGTTCTGTTTAGCCTGAAAAAGAGAAGACTTAGAGGGGACCTTATCAATGTTTATAAATATCTGAAGGGCAGGTGTCAAGAGGATGGTGCCAGACTCTTTTCAGTGCAGCCCAGCAACAGGACAAGGCGCAACGGGCACAAATGAGAACACAGTTCCATCTGAACATGAGAAAAAACTTCCTTACTTTGAGGGTAACAGAGAGCTGGAACAGGCTGACCAGAGAGGTTGTGGAGTCTCCTTCTCTGGAGATATTCAAAATCTGCCTGGATGTGTTCCTGTGCAACCTGCTCTAGGTGAACGTGCTTTAGCAGGGGGGTTGGACTAGATGATCTCCAGAGGTCCCTTCCAACCCCTATCATTCTGTGATTCTGTGAGGGATAAAGAACACTGATAAAGATAGGTCTTTGGGGTAATTTTCTGAATGGAAATGTAGCCACAGAAATACAGATTTGCTTATTCATCCTCCTCAGCATAAATGGATGGGAAGGATGGGAAAGGTTGAGGTTCAACACTCTGAGTCTGTCTGGTTCACAGCCAAGCTCCTCAGCACACATCAGACAGGCAGGGTGCAGACCTGCACAGTGGTCTCCAAGCACAGCCAGAGTCCAAACTACTGGTAATGGAGTCTCAGTCCCTCTTCCCCTTTCTGCCTCTCTAAAGAAAATATCATTATCGTCAACAACTCACCTCTATGGTAAACTGTAGTTGTGAATGCATTGTTTCACAAAAATGTTCAAAATTAACTATATTTATGAACTTGAATTCAGCACAACTTTCAAGTATATGCTGAAATCCTATTCAGGTCAAACTACTCGGTGCAGCCTACTCTGTCACATTAAGTATCTTATGTATTTGCATTAAATAAAGTTAGACTAAGGGTGACAAGTTTGCACGTGTGGCAACTTATTTCTCCTATTTCTGAAAACTCCTCCATAAAACTCCTCCCCATTTGAAATTCAGTATTTATTCTTTTAAACAGATCTGACTGTATCACTTCCGGCTCAAGAGAAAGGCCAAGCAAGTATGATACAGGTGGCAGATATGCAACATCTATTCTTCTTCATAGTAGCTAATTTTCATATGATATGCGTTCAAATGTATGGTTTTATTTTCATATACACTAAATTGAATAACAAACATTTGTGTTATCTCAGTATTAGAAGAATGAACCTGGTTCTACTTTTATCAGAATCTGAAAATACTGTAAGCGGTAAATAACTGGAAATCTTATTAAATTCCCCAAAACCCAAATAATCTAAAATAAAATCCATGAAAAATTATCTCTGGTCTGCTGATCACTCACAATGATTCCAGGACACCTGCTGGATAAACCCACGTTGGATGGGAGGTCTATGCGGAAAAGAGAAGCTAATTGCTGTCATGAAGGCAAATACAACATTTCATTATGGGGATAAATCAAAGTACGCAGTAGACAACCAACCTTCCTGCAGTCAGGCTGAGCGGAAAGTAACAGTATCCATGTCCAAAGTCCTGAAAATATTTAAGTGCCAGCAAAGCCACTGAAGGGCAAGAGATCCCTGAGGATCTCAGCCCTGCCTGGGGCTCCTGTTCGCCCAGGAGGCCACCATATTCCCTGGTCTGTAAATTGTTCAATACAGAAGGCTCCCACATGAGTCCCAGGGGATGCAAGGGCACATCTGTGGGTGATGCTAGTGCTCCAGAAATGGAGACGCGTTCAGGTAATTCATTTGATCAACACTTGCAGAAATGAACACTTCCTCTTGCATAAAGGGAACCAATTAAAAAGGAAAAGATGAAATTTGTCAGCTAATTTTTTCTCAATGATTAATTCAACTCTAAACAATTCCATTATTTAGTCTTCCCGTGTCCTACTAATCTGAACCTCTTTTCCCCACCTCCAAAGAAACCCTGTGCAAAAAAGCAGAGGAACGATTAATTTTTTAGCATGAGACAGCCTGACCTTGTACTCCATTAAGCAAAGTGTTTCCATAGTTTCCATGTAATTCGTCATGGACGAGTTCACCTATGTACAAAACAAACTCTTTACATTACCAGACTTGCACAGAAAATAAAATCTGAATTCCTGCCGTTTAATGAAAATATAAAAGCCAAAGGGGAAGTTTAAAAAAACAACAACAACCGCATCCATGTTGTATATAGAAGGCCAAAACTCACTGTATTTTGGGCCTGTCTCTGTGAACTTGAAGGGCTTTTCATCAAACGAACAGACACTGCAGCATCCTTAGTGTTTCTGGGGATGTGAATAAAGCAGAAACACCTTAGGACAAAGCCCAGATCCACTGCAATCAACAGGATTTGGGTGATTGATTTCAAAGGACCATAAGGCTTCATAGCAACTTGTTAGAATTTAATTTCAGACCTTTAATTAAAGGCTTAGTACCAGAGGTCCCATTGCTGCGGGACAACAGGATTTACAATCTCGTTTGCTGTTCTCCTTTCCGCTGCAGCCAAGGCAAAAGCTCTCCTGATAACGCCAGGAGAGCGCATGCAGACAGCTCGGCAAAGTCCAGCATCCCATCCCACTGAGACACATCAGATGGCTGGAGCAAACCAAAGGAGGAACGGAGCAAAAGAAAAGGTAGCAGCAATGTGGGTTTGGTGAGGCGAGGCAGTGCATGCAGTCGGAGTGCTTGCTGCAGCTGACTTTGCTTTGGTAATAGGGACAGCTGATCTGATAAGCTGCGGCACACTGCACTTGCCAGCATCAGCTGGCAGCAATCTAGAGGGGTAGCAGCAGGATTAGAGAGCGGCTTTGGGATGAAGGCTTTATTCTTCCTCAGCTAAGTGCAAATGAGAGAGGCTGGCAAAAGGGATAAAATGTTAACTCAAAAACTTTTCATTTCCTTGGCTGCTAGAAAGGATTAATACAGTTTCCTGAAAAGCTTTTTTCTAAACCAGCCAAAGGACTTAGCTGTGAAAAAATAAACAAGATAAGTGTTTTGATTTAAAACAAAGCAACTCCTTCTGGATGCCACAGTCAAAGAGGAACGTCATGGTTTTCTCCCCTAAATTTGTTGAAGAATAATTCGTGGTGAAACATAGCTAAACTCTAACACAAGCAGAAAAAAGTTTCTGTGCACTCAGTTTCACACATCCAGGTGTGTTCTTCCCACATCTCCATGTGTAAAACACACGAACAATCTTGCTCAAGCAACCTCTCAGAAAGTACCCAGGAGCACCAAGCACGTGTAGACTTGCAAATCTGGGAGTTTCAAAGAAAAGATTGGATCCTTTTTATAAAGATAACAGGAGAACAGATTGTGGCACTTTTCTTAATGTACTGGTAGCCGATTTAAAAGATAAAAGTATACTACAGTCTTCAAACCCACCTCCAAGCTACATGAAAACACCACTGAAACTAGTAGAGGCAATAGAAAAGGAAGTATTTCTACATTAGGACAGTTCCTTGGTCAATGTAAAATGCCTTCATTCCATTGATTTCAAAAGACCAACATCAATTTAATCAGGCAAGGATTGGTACAGGGAATCATTCTATAATCTATGAGTAATGCCGCAGGACCCCCGGGTAGATGCTTAGTTGGAATTGCCCAAACAGGGAGTCAACACCGTTCGGAAAAGTGATAAACAAGAAATTGCTATTGCTATGATTGGGAAAGAATAGGTGAGGCTGCTTACTTCTCACAAACCTGATCATCTGTAGGGACAAGCAGTAGCCAATTTTCTGCTGTCTTTGAGAAATCAGTGCTTCCTGTACTAATTCATAGGCAAAAGCCACTGCAACATAGATCTATATTGGCCCTCTTGGGGGGGGGGGGGGGGGGGGGGGAAAGAAGAAACAAAAAACAAAAGCCACAACACAAAACTATCTATGAAGAGCTAACTGTACAAAGTTGTATTAACGTGAAGAAAAATTCCCCACCTGCAAATTGTAAACCTTTATCACCAGTTTTGATGTGATAAAGATACATTGGTGAAATAAATCTGCAGTGAGAACATGTGCGTGTGCGGGCCTCTCTAACTTTATTGTGGTTTTAGGTACCGCGTACCATGGTGGGGAAATGACTGATCTCAGCGATGGTAACTCAATTCTACATCAGCATAGAGTCATCAATCTTCTGGCACTCTTAAAAAAAGCCTGAATAATGTTCTATTGATGTTCTGTAGAGCTTCTCCTTTCTGATGTTATGTATTATTGCTGCAGCTTCTTCCAAAATTGTAAAGATTTTTATTGTTTACAAAGTGAATTATGCTTTCATATCTCTTGCCTTACTGTTTTCCCAATTGCTTAGCAACAAGTCTCCACAAAGAAAAAAACCAGAGCACTCTTTCTTTTATGTCGTACATTAGCAGCATATCTGGTACAACAGTGACCTCAGACAGCTTGACACCCAGGATGCATTTGGTCCATTATGTTAATCCTGATGTTCTGTAAAAAGTCTATATATGTTAATATTTAAATATTGCCTTTCTGGATCTGTAACTGTTCTAGTTCTGGGGCTACAGCTTTATAAACACTATCTTCCACATTCAACATTTTTAAAACTCATTTCCAGTTTTTCCTTTTCAAGAGAAATCAGCCCAGTTCCAGAACTCGAGGTAGGTCAGACTTGTGCTGGGTTGAAAAAAACCCTGTAGTTACTGATCCGAAAAGTCAATATGTGCAACACTGGCAACAGACTTCTGTAGCTGTAATCAATATATAGTATCTACAAAATTAGTATTACTGTTGTTATTTTGCACTTAAACAGCCATAGTGATGCCCACCATGAAAGAAACATTTATTTGTATCTTGACAGCTACATCTCCTTATTTTGACTTAGAGTAAGTCCAATGTCCTAAACTGACTATTGTCATAGAATTGTTTGGGTTGGAAGGGACCGTAAAGATGATCTAGTTCCAAACCCCCTGCCATGGGCAGGGACATCTCCCACTAGACCAGGTTGCTCAAAGTCCCATCCAGACTGCTTTTGAAAACTTACAGGGATGGGGCATAGTTATATGCTAGATGGAAGACCAATAGGTATACAACTCTTCTGTGTAGGTATTCCACTCTCCCAAAGGTATCTGAATGGGGAAAGACAGACTGGGTGATGAGGACATACAAGTACGGGGAGCAATCGGAGAACCAGAGAAAATATCCCAATAACGTGTGAAAGTGAATTACATCTTCTCAAAACAACACAGAAGGTCAAAGTGGAACATCAAGGAGGTGCCAGTCTTACCCTGCCAAAGGAAAAACACTGCATTACCTAACATTATTTTCTATCTTTAATTTTAATGAATATCAAGCTGCTATATTCAATGAAATGCATTCCCAAAATGTAAGGTTAAATAGGTTTACTGACTTATATTGGTTTTAGAGTGCACTGAGTCAGATGATTTCCAATAGAGGCTAGTGGAGCTCAATCAATCTTTAATATAATTCAGGCAATACACAAAAAAACACATAGTGTGTACACACAGGCCAGAACATCTATGCATTGGTTTAATGAGTTTGTGTCTGGAAATTATAACAGTTGCTTGCTAAGATATTTTGGTTTAGTGGAGGGCTTTTGCTATTTAGGTGACGAAGACCCTAAGTTTTTATGCTGAAACCCCTGCCCCTGCGGCCCCGACTCCTTGGTGTCTATATGCAACACTGCTTTGGTACACTCCCATGCACTACGTAAAATCCTAAGTGGATTCTCCCCTATTGTGCAGAAATGAAGACACTTCACTGAAAACCTATAACCACGTTCAAAGCAGTAGAAGTCCTAGAAGGTTGTGTATATTAGGAGCCCATTATTTCCAGTTTATAAAGCCCTTTGATTTAGCATTTGGGTGACAGCTATCCCATCCCGGCTAAGTTAGCATGGTTAGCATTTCCAGCATCTGATAAGCAGCATTTAAAAGGCTTTTGGAAGAGTGTGCATTTTCCAGATGAGCTGTTACTGGCTCCCTTTGCCCATTTCCACAGCTCACATTTTACATTTCTGGGTGCATTTAATTTGTTCGTGCAAAGTAGAACTTGCAAAAAAAAGGGAATGCCCAAATACGCGAGTGGAGTTGCACATCCTTACAGGGAGATCTGAATATCATATGTACAGGAAGGATACTGATGAACTAGAATGATAAAGTCCTTTAAACGGAGGGAAGTTTTTCAGATCCCTTGGGGCTTATTCTAAAGAGCAGAACCTATATTCCTACCTTGAAATCTGAGCCAATCTCCTCTGAATTTATTCAATGTAGCACTTAATACTTTCAGAGCACTAAGCATGCGTTTCACAACAGTGTAAAAGGTAGGTGAGCAATAATTGTAAGAAGTTCTAGTAAACACAAGATGGACAGCAAGACTCCAGGACATAATTAATTGCCAACAGTCAGCCCGACTAGTCCAGGAGAAGACTCTTCAGCATGGTAGCTCTGTACTCAAAGACTCCTGACAAGAACTGTGAAAGACCTTCATTTGTGTCAAGAGAAGCCAGACACTGCTGGAGACTTTGGTTCAAATCACAGGTTGGCTCTGTGTGGGCTGCACAACCTCACACAAATTACCTGGATCTGTCAGGGATCTCAGCTCCCCCAGCTGTAAATGGATGTAATCACTCCATGTTTCTTCCTTGTGGAACTTAGCAAATCTGAAGTCCAGTGAAAGCTACAAGATGCTGCCAGGCAAATGAGGACCACAGAAGCCTCTAGGCAGATGGACCTTGTAACACCTTACACAGCAAGCAAAAGCATTTATGAGTACACTCAGTGCAGTTCACCTCTGTTGATTCTGCCCGTTCTTGTGTCTGGAAAGGTGTCTACATATTTATGGAAAGTATATGACTCTCAAGGATTATCGTGGTTTTGGCCAAATTGGCCAATGGCTGGTGACAGGTGTTCCCCCCCAGCCTCTCGTACACGGAAAGGCGGAGGAGGGATAAAGAGATTTACAAGCTTAGAAGAAACTAAACTACTTTAATGAAACATTAATAATAAAATAAAAAGGAAAATAATGAAGACTGTCTTATCACTCTGAACAAACCATTTTAGATACAACATGCTGTTAATTTCAGAGAGTTAGAAGTGGCCTAGCTAAGAAATAAAATTACTGAACAGAATGTTGGTTCTGTTTTACCTCAAACCAGGACAAGGATACCTCCTAGAAGCACACCAGAGCAAGTCTGGGTGCAAATAGCTCTGCCCAAGAGCAAAGTCATTTCTAAACTAAAACAGACATCTCTGCATATCTCATGTACAAGGTAAAAGAGCATCCTGTGCAAACAGTTCATATTCTCTAACCTTTTTACACATTTGCCAGTGCAGATAAAGGCCAGAAGGACTTATTCCAATAGCTTGCTTCAGTGCCGTAACAGTCTTTCAGACCAAAAGCTGAAAGAACCAACACCCCAGGCACATACTACACAGCAGCATTTCAGCAGCAATGTGAAAGCCAATATCCTTATTTGCAAAGCAGTCACAGCTAAGGATAGTATACCTGAAGGGTATGGGCAAGGCAATATGGGAAGATGTATTATTCCCCAAGGGAATATTGCATTCCACGCATATTACTTTTACACAGAGTTGATTACTTTCAGTACCGCGCAAGGACGCTGGCAAAGAGTACTTCAATGGCTGTTATTAGTGCTGATTTACAAGAAATCTAAAGTATTTTTTTTAAGTATTGCAGGTTGGAAGAAGACATTAAAGTGCAGCAATCTGCATGTAAAGATGAACTGAAAAAAACATGTTGAGTTTCTAGCTGCAGCTCCCCCTTGAATTAATAAACTTGGGTTTTGCTGCCTTCAGTAATTCTGCCCTGCTTTTGCTCACTTCTCTGTGTAAGTCCAGTGAGTCTGTGCTGATCCCTTACACACAAACTGATCTGCCATTGCATACGTACTAGGTTAGGGTCATGCCTAGTCCTTTCTTCTTCAACCCAAGGGGTCTTTACATTCTTTAATGTCTCCTCAGCACACTAAACAAACCTCGACTTATTACAGAGTAAGGCTTCCTATCCTGAAAGATCAAAAGACATTTAGCAGAAGCACAAGCACAGAAAAAAAATCCATACCCAACAAATATTTCAGGTAGCCAAGAATCACTCATTCACATTAAACACAGAGTCCTTCAGGACATGCCAGGCTCCCCACAAGCAACACCCCACAAGTTTAACAGAGAGAAGGGAAGCTGGCATCAAACAGAAGGCTCAGAGGGAAGATACTGAGACAACTCTGAAGGCATATTGAGACAGCAGAACAGAGTGTGTCACTGGCAAGATCTCACCCTTTCAGCCATTGGGCCACAAGGCAGCTCTGGGCTGGAAGCAGTGTAAAGACTGTAGCAAATTACCACAATGGCACATCTCAGCTAGGCTTCCTAGTCTCGGCAGGACTCCCACTAACTCAGATATGTGATCTCTGAGCAACGAATAGCGTCCTGCCAGGTGTGAAGGTGAGGTGGGACTTGGTTCCACCTGGATCAATCTACAGGATCTTGCTTACCCAGAGTGGGTCATCTAAAGTCTGTTTGAAACAACATCTAGAATCTTGCAGAAGGATTTTTATGGTCATGGTTTTACCACCTCCTTTGGTCCATGACATCTTCAGGAACACAGGGATGCAATACCTAGAGTGCTAGCTCAGTGAGGAGATGCATTACCTATTTCAATAGAGCTTTGCAGGGTAACCACAATTTTTCACTCAGGGCTTACCCTACTGCAGGGATCAAGCCTGACTCTGCTTGGGTAAGGAAAACTGAGAACGTGAAGCAATAGAAAAGGTATTGCTAATCTGAAGAGCTAGATTTTGGAGAACTGGAGAGAGGATGGACATACCTAGGAGAGATATTAAGATATACTCTGTCCTAGAGTATATCTTAATATCTCTAAAATACAAACTATCCTACTTTGGATAGTTTGTATTTTAGCCCAATGCGAGGGAAGGAGGAAGGAAATCCATAGTTACTGTCCTGATTCATTGTTGCTGACTGTACGCTACTGTAAGTGCTACAGCTGAGTGAGTCATTCCGAAGAAATCGGTAATTTGATATTGTTGACCAATTTCCATTTCACAAATCACTTCCGACATGACGATTTTCTCCCCCCCCCCCCCTTTTTTTTTTCCTACAGTTATACTTCTGCAAGAGTCTTTCTCAAGTTCTGTCAGGGTGAAGGCTCATGAATTATTTATTGTTCAGTATATAGAGTGTACTGATTTGTCACCAAATCTAGAAGGTGATGTGGAGGCTCATGGGTCAACTACAAAATGAAACGCAAGTCAAATTTCTTTTGCTAACTTTTACCTAAATACATTCACATGAGACTCTCAGATACTTTACTGCTTTCATTAAAAATGGTTTTAACCAAGAGATTTATCAGTAAATGTAGAAAATTAATTAAAAAGACTGTAGAAGCCACAAAAGCAGGCTCTAAGACATATTTGTTGAAATACGCCTTTGTGTGGATTTCTATTCTGCATGTCATTGTTGGTCCTTCTCAATCAGCATTTTATTTTTTACATATTCTTGAAAGTAAAAATGCATGCCAATAATTCTACATCTGATTTTGTACCATTTGTATCCAAAATATCTAAATAATTTGCCAACAATAGTGAAAATATGTACATCTCACAAGACTTTATTCTTTATAACCTATAAAGGGTACAGCCATCAATTTCAGCACTTATTTGGTACATTACTCCTTCGCTATGTTGCTATCATAATCATAAAATATGATTGATGTACCTTCATCCACTGTGTCTTTTAGACAGGTTTATTGGCTAAACTACAAATGCTCAAACTCAAAGACTATGTTCTTTTTACAGAGGAATATTTTATCAGCACATGTTTCAAAATGAAAAATCTATTGCAATTCCATTTATAATCTGAATATAGCTTTAGAATTAGCCTTCAGACAAAACTCTACACCACTGTATATGCTAAGCGTTGCATCTCAAACTTCTTCCATACTTATCTCTTCTAAGAATCTATCATCTATTTATTTATTTATTATAGCTCTACAAAAAAGTCAGGAATAATCTTTCACTAACTGTTTTATTTATTCTACTGTTGGCAAGACAATAGATCATGTACTCAGTTTTCATTGCATATGTAAATATAACTCTATGAGATAATTTGCAGATTCGAAGCAAACCAGCAAATAATTATGATGATAAAATAATGTTGGGAAAGGAATTTATCAAAGCCAGTTTATTGCTCAAATTATCAGCAAGCCATTTGGATTTGGACTAAAGCAGTAGTGGTCTAACTGTTTATGCTAATAGTTATGCCCTGATTTTATTGCCATTCATGTAAATGGCAAAGTTTCCATAGAGAACAACTGGGAGCAGAACTAAAGCTGACCCTAGGTTCTAAATACATAAGTCTCACCAGGTACAGAAGATTACCACTTGAAAACTGCAAAAATATAAAGGTTGGTTTGGGTTGGTTTTTTTTTTCCCCCCTGAGAAGAACGGGGGTTGATTTTAAATAACCAGAGGAAGATCTGAAATTATCCTTTCCCTTCTCGCAGAAGTAAAAACGAATGTCCCCAATGTCTTTGGGTTGAATGTTGATAGAGTCAAGGCTAACATGTAGTAAATTAACACTGTACAAGTTACAAATTATCTTATTTAGCACTTTCAGAAAAGCCAGTGTGAAGTTTAGCGTGAAATTAGCCCCTGGAAGTACAGTTTCAGTTTAGAGCAATCACTGGTGTCAGTCTGCAGACTGGGAAGGTCTGCCTTTGGTCCAGTTCAGCTGGGAGATGAGCTGCATCAGCAGAACCCACAGTGCCAGGCAGAAAAGGACATTGTGATGTGATGGGGGCATGTGAATTTCAGCCAGTTTCACATGGAGGATGAAAGGAGGAATTTTCCATGGGACAGGAATTGGGAGAAAAAAAGCTAAAGCAGCACTGTGCGGACTGACAGGAGGAGTAACACTTCTGAAATGCAAAGGCTACTGGAGAAGGGCAGTGCTTCACCTGTGACGACATGAGGCTGGGATCAAAGATGCACAAACACAAATTCTCTGTCTTAAATCACTGGCAAACTCCCCAGAAAGCACGAGACAGTCTGGGCGTTAAAACTTCAGTGTGACTGAATCAGCCCTATCCCTAAACAGAGTTCAGCTGTGCCACCAGAAAAAGCAGGCGTTGTTACAGGGGTTGCAGAAGTAGTTTCCTACTTCACTCTAGCTGGGAATCTGAACACCAACGCCTATTAGTTTATGTCAAGGAAACCCAACCAAGTCTCCTGATCAAAGCTTTAGAGTCTTGAGCTCAATTTAAATCTTGCCTTCGTATTTTTAGTGGCCAGTGAGCGGTACCAAAAGGATCAGAAAAGGCCAGAGGGGAATTAACCACTGATTATTAAATTAGAGAGAATACTCAATACATTTCAGTCTCTCAAGTTAATGCTGAGCAGGAGCACGTGGGCAAAGGCACATCTTTCATTAAAAACACCACACCAAAGTAAAGCTTGATCTATTATTTAATCAATGATCTTTTGAAGCAAATGGTCATTTTACATCAAACCCTTTTTCTTTTTTGCTTTCTTTTTAATACCATGTCTACTGAGGGGGCGGGGGCGCTAAATATCCCCAGACAGCATTCATTCAGCTGCAGTGAGAAAGCAGGGAAAGGAAAGGAACAGTGTGTTTATACAGCTATGGAAGACACAGTAGTGGAGCCTTCTGCCCTTTCTGTAGGTGCAGACAGATAAAAGGGCTTTTTTAAAATTTATTTTTTGGATGAGACCGCAAGGAAGTTATTAATGCTTCTGGCCACATTGGAAGTCCATTTTTGCTGACAATAGAGGCCCCACAGGTATATCTGCCTGCACCTTTATGGAAGGAGAAGAGAAAAGCTGCAGGAAGTAAAGAGTCAGAGACCCTGACAGTGCAGAGACTGAGTAGGGAAAGCTGACAAGACAAAGGGATAAAGAGTTTGCAGGTGTCTGTAAGACAAAGGCTGCTGCAAAATTTTGACTTATTAGTCTCTGTTGGAAAGGAAAAGCATATGGCACATGGTTATGTATTAAAAGAAACAGTCTGGCACTAGTGTAAACTGGAAGTCTGTCCTTTGAAATGAAAAGGCAAAGGGCTCTCCAGGCGCTGCCCATGACGCTGAAGACAGTGGAGTGGGATGAAAAGCAAAGAAACTTTAAGTGGCTTAAGAGGCTCCCTGCCTATGCAGGGGAGTGATGGCATCAGTGAGAGACACATGTGAGCAAAGGCAGGAAAGCAGGAGACAAAACAGAAGGCAGCTTTGCAAAAATAGCTGCCAGTCAGAGACGACAGACCAGCAGGGAAGTGTGTGTGTGTGTGCGCGCACACACATGCGGTGGGTGGCTGCATGGCACAACAGCATAGCAGCAGTTTCTGCAGACAAATCATTTTGGAGGGTGATTAACGTGTGTATCCCAAGCAGTACCACCAGCTGTCTCCAAACTGAGGAGTTTCAGGTTCTTCTTTAGAGACACCAAGAACAGCAGTTTACATCAGGCCCTGTCCTAGAATAGCCCAGGCAGCAGCATGAGACTCAGTCATTAATCAGAAAATTCCTCTTTACAGCTCAGATTTGCCACCATCAGAGAACAAAGCCAGATCAGGAACTGAAGCCCTGTCTTCCAAAGTCAGCGGGAAACAACATACGGACTTCAGCTGGCTTTGGATCAGGCCTTTGTAAAGAACGGAACATACTGGGACACGGAGAAGTGGGACACAGCATTCAATAGTGCTAGTTAAAGGACAGACACAGAAGTATCTGGCAGAAAAAGATGCTTAATGCGTATAATTTTGCAGGTTATCTGCACATGCTGTGTTTGGCTCACTCCACCTTTCCTTATTTACAGGGCATCAGACTGATAGCACACAGACAAAACTGGCTATTCCTGATCTGTGAAAGTCTTATTGCAGAATGGCTGAGGCAGGAAGGGACCTCTGGAGATGGTCTAGTTGAAGCCCCCTGCTCAAAGCATGGCCAAGGAGAACAGGTTGCTCAGGTCTATGTCCAGCTGGGTTTTTAATAGCTCCAAGGATGGACATTTCACAACCTCTGTGGACAACCTGTTTCACCTTCGACCACATTCACAGTAAAAAAGCTTCCACAGGTTTAAACAGAATTTCCCTCTCATTTGTGCCCATAATGCAAGGTCTAAAAATACATTCACGTAAGGATGGCCCGTCTTGGCCCATGATACCTTGACCCTCTTGTCTTCCTCAGAATTACAGGACGAACAGCTGAACAAATGCAAATCTTTGTGCTCCCATTAGGACAGGCTTAATACTCATCTAAGACAACAGAAGAACATCCTTATAGTCTAACCACACTGTTGATTTTGCAAATAACACGAGACGAGAAGAGATCTCTGTCTCTTGAGGGAGGATCAGCTGTCCTTCATCTTCCCTTCCTTTCATTGTCATGAGGGGCCGTAACTATTGTGCTTTATAGAAAGTGTATCCCATCCCAGAGCCTAGCTCATGAGGGAGACCAGGGAGACAAAGCCACTGTACTACAGACCATATATTTAATTATAGCAGCATTTCCAGATTCTTTTGACTGTCCAGGTTTTCCAGGGAAAAGGGGAGGACGATGGGGGGGCAGGGAACAAAAAAAAAAAAAAAAGCTTAGAAAAAAATTGGGTCAGTCTTCTTGGGGACTCATTGTGCCACTTTGTGCAGATTTTGCTCTATGCTGTAGCTATGCTGGATTCAGAACGCTACTGAAGCCTCTGAGTTTGGCCATCCTGCGTTTGCCTTTTTGCAAGAAGCCCGCACACAGAACAAGCAAGCTGCAGGAAGCACTATTTCAAGGGGAACCATACTTTGAACACAGCCATTTCCACCATCCTCCACGAAGGAGAGGTATCCTCAACGCAGCTACGCAGTTTGTCTTACTCTATTCTTTTGCTTCGCAGTGAAGTTAACTGCATCACGTTTTATCACGTTTAAAGTCTCCTGTGAAGCACTGTAAATTCATGTCACCGGATGCACGTATGTTGTGCTGTTTTTAGCAGGACTTTACTAACTAAAATGCGTAAGTGAACTGAAAGGTATAATTTCTGTCACTCAAAGGATTATTTAGCACAACTTATTTTGGCAAAATGAGAACAAAATATTGAAAACAAAGTACTTAATTTCTATCACACATTATAAGTAATTCTGTCTCCTGTACTTCAGCTTTGGATTGCTTGGTTTACATATTCAGGTATATTAAATGTGCTTTTGATTTCTAAACCTAGTAGAGTTTTCTTCACCAGATAGGAAATACTTCAAAACACCATGGAACCTTTTCCTCCAGGGTGAGCTTTCTTTGTTTCCACATCCTTTGTGGTCTGTATTCCTGCAGTCAAAGGACTAGCCAAATTTATTTATTTATTTTGGAAAGCAGTAACGTTTGCAGAAAGCTGGCATTTTAAAGCTTGCAGAATCAGGTCCCACCAGAAAGCATCTTTCCCTTATTTTTATGCAAGCCTGCCCCATTCTGCTTGTGTATGTGGGACAAGGACACATAGAAGAGAAGAAGGGAAAGACTTGCAAAAATCTGCTCAAGCAATAGCACTGAGGAGAATCCACCCAAGGAAAGAACTGTTGCGTTTTCCCACCTGCTGTGAAAACTTCTTACCAGTCTGCTCCAACTTGTTCCAGATACATCAGCACGCTGATAAACAGCTCTTGCTGATTTTATTCCCTTAACTTTAATAATGCTTTAATATAGCATTGACAAGCTTGTGCCTAGTAATTATTTAGAAGCTGCCTCATGGTCAGGTTTTGTAGCTTATTGTTGCTGTACGGTTTTCGATTGTCAACAATTGTCAACAACTGAAAAAGGGCCAATATTAAAATACCTCATCTAAAGTATCTTTTCTTATCATGCACTGTGATATAAAAAGAACTGGGGAAAAAAATATTTCATTGCATATTTATGCCTTTCAAATTCTCAGGTTATTGAAGAACAGAAATGGAGGATCCTTTTATCATCTGGATGTTCAAATCAGACAGTGAGATGCATACGTACATCTCTCTTTTAATAAATGGTTGCTCATTGTGTTTCACCACATTACGTAGCGTCTGCTTTAGAAGACTGGCACTTTGCACCTATCATAACATTACTGGGGGCAAGATTTCGGATACAGTTTAGTGCATGACTGGAACAAAGTAGCATAACAAGATTCAAGGACTGGAAGCTGAAGTTAGAATATATCCAGGCAAAGAGAAATAAGCAAAATGTGAGGTGTGTTTAACCACAGCCCAAGGTAAAGTATGCCAGGTGTTACCCTCTTTCATTTGAGGTCTTTCAATCTAGGTTGGGTGCCTTTTACAAAAGATCTGTTTTTCTTTAGAGCTCTAGCAGAAAATGGCGAAAGAATATTTAAGAGAGAATCCAAGTTACATTTTTAAAAGCCTCAGAAACGTCCTAGCTGAACTCGAGCATTGCACCAGTCAGAGCTCTAGCATTTTGAGGCCAGAATCCAAAAGGACACAGGCATGATGTCAAGGTCTGCAGTACGTAAAAAATACTGTTCAAAGACTAAAATTCACACTACTTAGTTACACGTTGCACAAGGATTCGCACTTCAGTACGCTGAATAAGTGATACTTAAATGTTGCTGAAGTCAAGAGCACACGTATCAAACTGCCACCCTCTTGGACGTAGGTCTATATCTTGGGATTGCAGAAAAGAACATTAGGGAAATCAAAATTCAGGTTGAAGCCTTCTGCACTTAGCAGCTGCCATGCCCATCCTGATTTCTCTCTTCTGTACAACAGTACACGAATTAAAAAAAAAAACCAAAGTCATTCCGTAGCCAAGAACCTAGGAGCTGTAAGGTCAGAAGAAGAGCAAAGAGGACAAAGACTCATTTGTTCGGTGCCAGGGAGTCAACAGACAAGAATCAGATCTGCATACCAATTTCTACCTCCTTGGGGGAACTTTATTACTTCGAAGATATGCCACGCTGAATCATAAGAGACACAGTTCAATATTTTTCTCAATGTTTCCTCAAACACATTTCACAAAGAATGTTCTTTTGTATTCAGTGCTCCCCTGAGTTATGGCTTAAAGATGAAAACCTGATGAATGCCTGACTTAAAGCTAAAGTTAAGCCTCCTTGTTCGTCACTTTTCTTTCATAATTTAACCAATATGCCATTTTTCTCCTGTTGGAAAATCTTCTCATTGACAAAATACCAAGACCAAAAAACGCTCACTAACACTTGCCGTATCTCCCCTTACTAGTTCCTAAAGTTCTGTGTAAAATTGCATGTTATCCTTCAGTTTGCCCAGCTTAGAACTGCTTTGATGTTTCTCCTCCCTCTTTTTAGGTTGTTCATCCCAGACCTCCATGCCATCCAGTTGGAGGGTGTTTCCCCTCGCTGCTCTTTCTTTATGGGAGCTCATTCATGATGCTTTCTGCTACTATACAAAAGTAACCTGACCAATACCAGCAGTAGTTTATTCTCACCTCTTCCTCCCAGGAGAGGTATATGATTCAAGGATCGTCTTATTTTAAATGAATAACAACAACAACAAAATCCTTGCTCTTGGAATAGAGGGAGAGTTAAAGATGAAAACAGCTTTGGCAGCATTCAGGCTGTCGGCAACCTTCCTGTTGCTGCTCTTTGGTCTCCAGCCACATCAGCGGTGGTGGTCATCCCTCACGTCTGTTCCTCACTATGTTCCCACAACCTGGAAAGCAGCTTTACATTTCCTGTGTCATTTCAGGAAACGCACAACTCGGTTTTACAGTTACTTTTCCACTGGAATTGTACCAACCCTCACAAGAATTGACACCAACCGCTGCACTAGTCTATCATCCTGATTTTGGAGGCCAAAATCTTCATTGGTCTCTAATTCCTACTCCTGTTACAAACCACAAATTTAATAATGAATTCCTCCATTGCTAAGCAGAATGGAGAGTGACTCTCCCACTTTGAAAGCCACAGGTAACATTACCACATACCCGAACATGTTATACTTCAGTTTTCCTTCTAAAACACTTCATCAGCAGTCTGTTGTTAGTATCCATTTTCTCCAAGGAGTTCAAGCTTATAATCAGCATATTTAGCACCTGCACAGCTTTTGTCGCTGCAGCAACCCCTGTTCTCTCATTCCCCACCCCATACTTACTTTAATCACAAGTTTTACTAATACGTACAGGCTTCTCTCACAGTTATCTCTTCAATACCAAAGTCTTTCACTGCATCCATTCATTACAGGCTTTGCTAGCCCAGTATAGGCCCAAGGAAGATTTGTACCATTGATCAAGATTCAAATCTGGAAAGCCAAGTGACTACAGTACATGGAGGAAAGAAAGGAAGAAAGATGTTCTTTTGCTAATGTTTCGGATCTCCATGAACGTTCATGGAGGTTTTAATGGCAATGCAGGTGAGCTGGAATGGGGCAACAATAACTTAAACATGAGAAACTGAAGAATTTCTGTTTGTAACTAGGCAATAAAGACTGATTTTTATTTGCACCTATTGTTAGCCTGATCTTCACCCACTACCGTGTCTAGAGTGCATTATTTCTATGCTCTGGTCCCAGTGGGCCAGATCACAGATATGCACCAGATGTAAAAAGTGGTGAAGGAGGAATCCTATTCACTCACCAGATGGAGCCTGTGAACACACAGTCCCAGTATGCTCCCAGTGAGAACCACAGCTTTTGTGAGAGCCCAGACGTAAGCTCTGACCTACAAAAACCTACATGAAATAAGATCTGCATACTTGAGAGTTTGCTTGGTTCCCTAAGCACAGCAGAGCTGACTGGATTTGCCCTGCCAAAACTAGCATATTTCTGGTAAGGGCTGATGAAAGGCCCCCACAACCTCGCGAGCCTTCCTTCCCCGGTGTCAGAAATGCACCAAGTCTAACTGCCTGCAGCAAGCAAAGCCAACCTTTTTGAGCCAGTGTTCACTCAAGGCTGGAGCCTGACGTTTCTTTGGGGAAACAAAGATCTGAGAAGTTCTCAGTGACACGGATGTGTCAAATAGCTTTGTAACACAGGAGCGCAGATGCTGCTATTTGTGTCTTATAGCCTTAGACGGTAGCCAAGATTTTTCCAAGGCTGAGCAGGGATTTGGGATGCCTCTGTTTTGGAAGACCTCTTAAAGAAATGCAATCTTAAGAAAGGAAGTGGTAAGCACTCCTTCACAGGGAGGCAACAACATTCGTCTCAACACACCCGGGAGGGATCCCAGAAGCCAGGGCACTTTGTTTTGTATTTTAAATGGTACTGATAGATGGCAAAACTTGGATATATAGATCCATACCCTGAATGAAAATATTCTAAGAACATCATTTCGTCTTTCCATCACTTTAAAGGATTAGCTTTCTAGGAAAAATACTGATATATTTGATAAAAAAAGACAGTTACTTCACAATAATTTACTGATATTTTATGGGGAATATCCCTTCAGTTAGCCTAACTGCTCCAGATCCAAGCATAACTGCAAGGAAAATTTACTTAAATATTAATTGAGTACTTCATATAGCACATTACTGTGTTAAACATCCCTCATGTTTTTTTAACATTTTCAGAGATGCATAGTCTAAGAGAGTACAATTAGCTTAATGAGATTTAAATTACACTAATGGACATCATTAGGAGAAAAAGGTTATAAAGTCTTAAGCAGTTGTTCAAAGGCTCACGTTAACATAAGGAGACAAGGCTCCCAAGGCTCTCCATAGTCAATGAAGAGAAATAGGTTCCTGTAGAGAGCAAGCGTCAGTCCAGGACCCTAATTCAGATGTTCTGATTCAGCGTCCGAGGATCACGTCTCTCACCACCAACTCTGAATGAAGCCTGAAGAGGCCACCTTTCCAGAAAGAAAACAGTCTTTGTTATTGCCCAAAATCCTCCATAACTACTTATATATTTTAGATCCTTCACTATTTTTTCAAAACCTGGTGTGGAAAGAGGCATTGTGATGAACTGGATGAAATACATAAAACAGTAGCAGCCAAAGCAATTAAAAATGCCGTTTCCCATATTTCATAAGTAGACTGTGAGCCTTGTGAGATCCAATAAGGGAGCTCCTGGTAAAACAAAAGACTGAGTCTTGAGCCAGATTGCTTCTTGAATCTATCTGTATAAAGTAATAAAGTGAGCTCATTATACCCAGTCAATAACAGGATTAGCAAAAATCAGGCAGAGAACAGGAATCACAATACTGAACTCAAAGTCTTCCCTTACATTCTGAGTTATTTTAAGAAGGTAAAGATTTTTTTTTTCCCTCCTATTTTCTCTTCTTTATAGCCATTATGGAACATTTCAAAAGTGAGTAGGGAATTGTTTTAATGATTGAGAGGTTTGATAAGCCGTTTTACAATGGGGAATTTACTACTATATAGAAAACAAAGCATGACAAATATTGTAAATGGATGCAGTTTGATATGTAAGGCTCCAACATCATATGATTATACATTTATTAGCACTTGAAGTCTCCTAATTTCACATAGAATATAGTATCTTGTGGCTATAAATGGCAGCTGTGAAGGGTTAAACGTTCCCATCTTTCTTTCTCAGTGGCAGCCTTTTACTCCCCTCTGAACTTCATCCAATGACCAAGAGCACTCTGTGGATTAGGTACTACTGTTTTATCCTCCTCTTTGGGATGTGGCATTTTTGAACCCTTGTTCCACATTTTTTGTTTGTTTATTTTTTTCTTTTTTCCCCATGGTTTGGCTTGCAGTCTGCTGCCTTCTACCAAGGCAAAGACAAAAGCTCTCAGTACCGTCTCATCTGTCATTCATCAGACACATCCAAAAAAGCCTCATTACTGCATTGATGAATGTTTCTTCTGCACAGCCCTTCTTCTGACCATCACATTGCTGGCAAGAATTTGCAAGCAACTGGTCAATATTACATTTTAAAGGCCAATATATCGCCTTTCTCCATTTAGCAAGATGAAAATTGGTATCTCTTCCTTGGTACTGCTTAGATCTTTACAACCCAGTCTGTAGTCTACTATCTTTTGACTGAGAAAGCGAGGAATCTTCCTGTCCTCTCCTCCATTGGTAGTGCTGCCTCTGAACTTTCCTAGGGCTCCCTCCCAGCTGATGTCCTCTTATGAACTTGGCATACCCAAATCCAGTACAAATGCAAATGTCTTTCTGCAGCTATTCTAGTAGCTTGTGTGTTTGCTCAGTTAGTCCATATTCTCTTCCTTGCCTTCCAACACCAGACCTAGTTCCTAAAAACAATGAGCTTAAACAGCTTAATTCTTGAAGGGAGCTGTCATAACCCTGAAATCTTTTCTTCTTTTTTCCTCCCTGCCCCCCCCGCCTTTTTTTTTTTTTTAAACAGCACATGAGGCTTGATGCTTAGGATCCCACTAATATCAGGCTTTGTATCATGTTAAAAGTGTTGCTACAGCAAGGCTTGCCTATAAATGAAAAAACAAGGCTTATATTGGTCTTTGTTTGGTTTGGGATTTTTGTTGTTGTTTGTTCATTTGGTTTTGTACTTATTTTTGGTTTTGATTATTAAAAGAAGCAATCTAATTGGAAAAACAGACAAGCCTTTTGGCATTCTTGGTATCAAAGGACATGACCCTGCCATCTGTCTGCTTAGTAATATCCAATTATTTCTTCAGTTTATTAGCTTATTGTTTATTAGCTTATTTCTCAGACTGATAACCCCTTAACTGATAAGAAGGACAGAAGTTGTTATAGAGAAGCATGTCCACATAAACCAAACAAACTGAGTTAATCATCATCACAAGAATTTGTTTAAACTAACTCCAGTTTAAACCCCAGTGTGTTAGAAATAAGATTAGGAGCAGGCAAGATGCCACAGCATCTTTAGAAACAGCTCCAAAACCCCTTTTCATCTTCACGTATCCTTATTAATTATGTATTGTGCACATAATCTGACAAATCTGGAGTAATTAATTGGTTAAGATAAGTGCATTAGCTTGTGTCACAGTAATATTAAATTATGTTTACTTAATTACAGCAATAGTCTTTAATTTAAAAATATTGCACAATATCTTGTATATTACCACGTTTCTTCGTGTATTCAAAAACGACCACAGTATAAACAAGCTGGTCCTTTGGAAAAGTTATCTGCATTCCAGACCTGTCACTTCATAGTATCTCTTATTCTATTCCCTAATTAATAAATCAGAGATTAATTATTTAATCAGACATTAGCCATGTCAAGGGAAACTTACTTTAGCCATGTATTCCATGTCACAACAATATTAAGCCTCTGCTTTTGTTAACCTTGTAAAGACTTTTGGTTAAAATCAGCAAGCTGTGAACAACTTCTTGTTTCTCCCCTGTAAATTCGCCTTTCTCCTGAGATAAACAGTTATAATTCGTTCATCTAATGTTTTGCCAGTTTTCAATTACACATCCCAACCTCCAGTGAGGAAGATTAGCCTCATGAAACGTAAAGAAACAATCCCTTTTTCACATATTTCCCCACATCAACCTGAAGCTACAACTATAAGATCATCCTTTGGTTTCTTCTTGATAAGAAGAAAATCTACACGCTCCAAGTTTCAATACTATTCTGGTTTAAATCGCTATGTGATTTTCTCCAATATCTGTCATTTCTGTATCATTTTTATATCACAAAGGATGAACAGGAAAAAAAAAACAACCAAGAAATACACACAGACAACACTACCATGGAGACATCTCCAGGATGTGAGAAATCTGAATTGCTCTCCTGACCCAAGGTGCCTGCGTCTGTCTTGGGTGTTAGAGACGATAACGTGCCAGAGACGTTCAATTAAAAGAAACCGGAAGGGACTTTAACTGAAAAAGGCCTGGATGAGTCTGGAAAGGCTGACTTTAGACTATCGCTAGAGCGCAGATCTAAAACTTCAATAGGAGGTGAGAAACCCTTGCAGCACTTGCATAGCATGTTTGGCAAAGCTGGCAATCACAATAGGGTATTGCTGTGCACACAAATTCACTTAAAAGAACAGGGAAAATGCAGAAGTAAGAACATGGGAGACAAAACATAATGTGGGACCCAAAAAGCACCACTTGGAAAGCTTGCCATTTTTCCAGGCTTCAAAACAGAAGATTAATAGAACAGAAGAGCATTTGCAACAGAAACAGCAATATTTTTTCAACTGAAGAAATGCAAGTTTCCAAAATGCTGTTTCTGGCTCAAATCACTACCTTTTTATTGGCAACACTCTGAAGCTGTAAAATGGGGAGAATTTTACCAGTGTCAGAAGTTGCACAAGTGCAAAGAACAAAAAGATACAGTATTCTTCAAGCTTGCAGTGCCACAACAGTTTAGTGAAGAGATTCCCCATAAACAGAAAAGAAAACAACTTTGAGTCCCAAAATGCATCACGTTATCTGGAGGTCTATCAAGATGTTAACCTGAAAGCCAGAAAACAGACATAAATTGTCCCAGAAGTCAGCTGTCGTATTTCAAATCAATTACGAAGGAAGTATGAGAATCAGGTATTCGAGAACACAAGCATGAGAGATTGTGTTGTTTTCAGTAGCAATTCTGAACCTTCAGCCAAACACATCCTAGATGCAGACATTTGTTAGTCTGAGAGCCACTACTGAAGGAATTCATACTTCCACAGTGGATGTAAGACTTCAAGCACATTTTATTTTGTAGTTATTTGGAGGATGAGCTGTTCTTGAATTAGATCTAGTTCCTACTGAGACAAGAGACTTTTTGTCCGTATGGCACCAAGCACAAAGAGGGTCCCAGAAGGACTAAACCCAAGTAAGCACTGAAGAGGCCTATGTCAACGGAGCACCTGTACATAGGTGGAACCATTCTCATTAGAGGTTTGTTTGAACAGATATCTTCAGAAAATGGTTTGAGCACTGTTAATTGTCTAGAGGGTCTTTAGAGCTCTAGATTTTCTATTCATTGAAACATAATCCCCATTTTCAAAAAGGGAAAGAAGGAGGAACCAGTCAGTCCCACCTCCGTGCCTGGTATGATTATGGAGCAGATCCTCCTGGAGGCACTGCTGAGGCAGAAGAATAACAAAGAGGTGACTGGGTACAATCAACATGGCTTCACCAAGGGCAAATCCTGTCTGACAAACCTGGTGGCCTTCTATGAGAAGGTCACAACATCAACAGACATGCAGAGAGCAATTGACATCATTTACCTGGACCCGAGCAAAGCCTTTGACACTGTCCCGCACGACATCCTGGTCTCCAAGCTGGTAAAATACAGGACTGATGGACTGACAATTCAGTGGATAAAGAACTGGCTTGACCGACACACCCAAAGAGTGGCTGTCAATGGGTCCATGTCCAAGTGGAGGCCACTGACAAGCGGAGTCCCTCAAGGATCAGTACTGGGACTGGTCTTGTTTGACATCTTTGTCAGCGACATGGACAGTGGCATAGAGTGCACCCTCAGCAAGTTTGCCAATGACACCATGGCATGGTCGACATGCTGGAGGGAAGGGATGGGAAGGGATGCCATCCAGAGTGACCTTGACAGGCTGGAGAGGTGGGCCCATGCCAACCTCATGAAGTTCAACAAGACCAAGTACAAGGTCCTCCATCTGGGGTGGGGCAATCCCAAGCACCGATATAGGCTGGGCAGTGACCGGCTTGAGAGCAGCCCTGAAGAAAAGGACTTGGGGGTGCTGGTGGACGAGAGGCTCAACATGAGCTGTCAGTGTGCACTTGCAGCCTAGAAAGCCAATCGTATCCTGGGCTGCATCAGGAGAAGCGTGTCCAGCAGGTCAAGGGAGGTGATTCTTCCCCTCTACTCCACTCTCGTGAGACCCCACCTGGAGTACTGCGTCCAGTTCTGGAGCCCCTGCTACAAGATAGGCATGGACGTGCTGGAACGTGTCCAGAGAAGGGCCACAAGGATGATCAGAGGGCTGGAGCACCTCTTCTATGAAGACAAACTGAGAGAGTCGGGGTTGTTCAGTCTGGAGAAAAGAAGGCTCCGAGGAGACCTTATAGTGGCCTACCAGTATCTTAAGGGGGCCTACAAGAAAGCTGGTGAGGGACTTTTTAGGATGTCGGGTGATGGTAGGACCAGAGGGAATGGGTTAAACCTAGAGATGGGTCAATTCAGACTGGACGTTAGGAAGAAGTTCTTCACCATGAGGGTGCTGAGACACTGGAACAGGTTGCCCAGAGAGGTGGTGGAAGCCCCATCCCTGGAAGTTTTTAAGGCCAGGCTGGATGGGGCTTTGAGCAACCTGATCTAGTGGAAGGTGTCCCTACCCAGGGCAGGGGGGTTGGAACTAGGTGATCTTTAAGGTCCCTTCCAACCCTAACAATTCTATGATTCTATGATTGAGTACAAAGTCAACATTCATTCTTTCCCCAGAGTCACACCAGCAATTTCTTGGCCCATGCTTATTTTTATCTACTGGACCAGAAACCAGAAGATCTCTCTTTAAAACAGAGCCAAGCCTGGGAAGGGTTGGACTCCAATATGAGAGTCAGAGGTGGCTCCATGCATACAGGGTCTAGAGGGAGACATAAGGCACGTGAGGTGGCAGAGGCAAGGTCATCTTCATGTGAGATGAGACCCAAGAAAAGGACATGGGACTTTAGCTGCCCAGCTTGAGAGAACTCTTCCCTCATTGTCTTTTAGCACTAAGATAATTCCAGGGACATTCCAGGAACATGAAGACTTTTTGGCTAACCAAGATAGCAATCGAATGCAAACGTTCACATTAGGGAGTGTAAGTGACAGAGCTGCTAACTGGCAGTTCCCTGTAGCTTGTTATGCTAACAGGAGTTCAGCTATTGCTATAACAAGGATAGCATTACTGACAGATCCCACACACACAGGATACTGAAATATTGACCCCTGTGAAGTTGGTGGGTGTCTGTCATTAAGTTAAGTGGGGACGTGACTCCGTCAAAACTTGCTAATGTTTCTTTTTTTATTCCCCACGCACATGCATATGCACCCCTTCCTTCCATATAATCAAGTCTCAACAAAACCATCCTTTTCTGGATCAGTCACGCGTAGAGTACTGAGAGCAAGAAGTTTCCTTCAGCAACCCGTTTCCTATGTAGGGCTTACAGAAATAGGGTAGCCCAGCCTCTTCAGATAGCAGTATATACATCCCCAAGGTCTGCTGAAGGGCTTTTCAGGTAGCTGAAGAAAACTCCTAAACAAGCTGCAGTCTCCTCTACCACTTGGGGCAGGTAATGTGCACAGAGACAAGGAAGGACTCCAGCATGCCGAGCAGGTGATAGGACTGGGCCATCTTGCAGGAGAAAGTTCTCTGTGTCAGGCTCCGTTAATCCAAAGGTGCTGTCTGTGGTGTATATCTGCTGGTAGCATCGCTCTTCCTACTTCTCAAACCATACCATCAAAGTTATGACAATCACACACAATTGCTGACAGGCAGAAGAGAAGCTGTAACATAGGTCACAAATCCACAAGACATAAAGTTAGCACCAGGGGAATGTGGAATATCTAGGTTAGGGCAGTTAGGTTTGTGGCCTAACAGGTCTCTCTGGGTGCTCCAGGAAGTGCCCAATTTCATTGCTCCTTTCCCCTCCCCTGAAGCCACCTACACATTGTATCTCCCTACCAGGGCTCTTGGGTTTGCTCCAGGAGCTGCTGCTCCTCCCAGTAACACCTGGCATGCCCTTAGCAGCACAAGCACTGACTTTCTCAGCACACCCTCTGGGTAGGTCCACAATGCAAACAGCAAAGCAAAGCTCTCTGCATTTACGAAAACATATGCATTTTCCACTGTTGGCTCTGTCTGGACTGCTACAAGGAACCCGTTAAGAAAGACACGAAAGTACCCGCCACCACAGCAGAGAAACATGGGTAAACTTCTGCTCATTGTACCTGCGTGAGCTACTCTCTGCTCTTTGTGCCTTTAATCTAAACCTTGGATAAAAGCAACATGCAGAAAAAATTCCCTCCTGTTCAGGCAATGCTGCAATCAGCAGTTCTGAAGCATTTGAAATCGGTGGGGGGAAAAAAGGGATGTTTTTATTTCTGTCATTCCCATGCTGACGGATGCCAGAAAGGCCATCCCAGAAGTCTAGTCAAGTCAAAGTGGACTAATAAATTTTAAAAACAACTCCGAAGCCAGCATCCCAAAGCTGAGCTGGAGACAGCAGCCCTCTAAAACTACTTTGTACTTATGTATAAACCACTGTTCATACCACAGGAAGTTGCTACAGAAAAGCATAGCATTTTTGTTTGGCACATTCCAGGAGGAGCCTTTATTATTGACACGGTGGCCATTATTATGTGAACCATATAGAGAAGTGGCTGAAATATTACACAATTACAATAGTAAGGCAATGAGTGATTCAAGTAGCCTGTTGCGAGACCAGATCAGATCCTGAGCAGCAATCTGGTAAAACACTAATCTTCTATTTCGAAAACTGAACTCAAGCCCAGATCCTCCCATGCTCAGGCAACAGGTAAATCAACTTCCCTTCCCCCGACCTCTGCAAGGGACCTGCTTGTAGAGTATTGGACTCATCACTAAATCTGATCTTCTGCCTTTTGAACTCAAAAGGGAAGCTTTAGGTTACTTACAGTCTCTGTATCATATCAGTTCTAATAAAGAAGAGCAGAAGCAGGCAACTGAATATCAGATTTTATCATCCTGCACCTTTCCAACAGTATGACACAGACGGCATAGCACTAGAGGTTATTACCAAACATGTCAGATAATATGAGGGGAGGAAGTCTCTCACCTATGGAATTTAAACTTATTACATCTCTAAATGCAAGGCACAACTATTTTTATAGCTCTATATGTTTTCAACAGAAAAAAAAATATCACTTTTCACTTGCCAGAAAAATCAATTTAAGAACACAGCAGCACCCAAACTGTCTGGTTGTGAGTAGACCAGGGTCCTGTGCTGTTTCTTCTCTGATCTCAAAGAGATTTTATCATCCCCAAAGCACATCCTGTAAAGGAGTTCAATCCACCTACAATAGACTGGCTTTGTTAACACAAGCTAAGGATTCACAAAAACTGCCAATTTTTCTCTAGACATGGTCCCAAAGCATATGCTTTTTGACAGCAATGTCTCCTCTACTCCAGCAGTGATTTAATTCTCATATTTCAAATTCAAACCTCATCATTCATTCAATTTTGGAAGACAAACGTTTCTCAGCCACAACTGCCCATTTTTTGCCTTCACTTCCAAACAGAATTAAACTTACACAACAGATGCCACTTGGCAGTGTGTGTACATACATAATTCTCAAAAAACATTTTGAACCCCTCGGCCAATTTGTTACAGGAGTAAGAGATCTCAAAACGTATTATGATTCCTACAGTTTCAATAGTAACATGTTTCAGTAACAGAGAAGAAAGATCCCAAAACAGTACTGCCTCAACATGATCTCCCTTCTTATTAGGCACCAGGAAACTGAGGGCGACACCCTGATTTTGTGGAATATCATAAGTATTTCCTGAAAAATGAAAAACTTCACCTGCTGTTTCTATCTTCTTAGTCACTAAAATACTCTCCATAAGACAGCAGGCTTTAAGGTATAGTCATAAGGAGCAAGGGGGAAGCTATCTATCCGTCTGTCCATCGGAAGTCAATTATTTCCTTTCATTACTATTGTGGTTCTTTACCTCTGATACTTTACCCACACCAGAGGCATACTGACGGTACAATTGATAAAAATCACTGGGCATCCATTTGAATCATCACTATATTTGGAGATCAACATAGCGAAAAGTTCACCTTCTGGAAGACAGAAATTTTTTCATCGCTGTCTGCATGTTAACCAGACCATGTCCAGCTGGATTCGGTCTTGCTGTCCTAAAACCCAGAGCTTCTCCACTGCTAGATCATAACCTAAATGAAACTAGTTCCCTTTCTGCTGTGGACCTCTGAAGTTTTCTCAGTTCTGATGCCACCCAGAAGGCGGCAAGTTGTGCAGGCAGAGTAATCTGTATAAGATAAAACCTGACATTGACTGGAGCACAAACCCAAATCCGGAGATCTTCCTCTGCCCCACTGGTGCCCAGACTTCCCTCTGAAACCACACAATAATTTGGGATCGTTCCCATTGATATTTAATACTGCATGAATGGGACAATTTCACCATAAGTTAGTAAGAGGTCTAACTCAAAATAGCCCTTTATCTCTGTATTTCCCCTTCCTGCCATTTTGAAGAAACAGGTATAAATTTCTCTTTGACAGGAGATGTGAGAAAGCAAAGGTGAGTACCTCCTGGACACTAGCTCTAATTACAGACCTATTTGAAAAGGTAGGACTGGTGCTATCAATGCATCTACACATACAGAAGGAAAATGCTTTTTCTTCTACTGACATCACACCACATTCAATATTTTGACTCCTGAGCAGATACTGGCATCTATTTGCATCCCAGAGTAAAACCCCAGCCTTCCTGAGAGCAGCAAGGTGTTTGTGGCAAGGAACACTAAGGAGGGAGATGTGCTTTGCTTTAGACTGCACTTCATACAACTCCAAGCACACAGAAGGCAAGCACTGCTCACCACTGCTCTCAATCCAAGAGCCAAAGGGCATCAAATGAACCTTGCCAGCATCAGGCTCTAAAGCGAACAAACAGAAGCAGTTATCAAAACAGCTTAAAATTAAGCTCTCTAATCCCCTGCTGCTGGAGGTACACACATCAGAAGCATCCACAGAGTTCAAAAGCTGCTAGAATATTTCATGGAAGGAAAATCCACCCTGGCCTACTAAAGATGAAGACATCACTGGTGGCTAAAAGGACAGTAAGGACCCAGGACAACTTTCCCCTGAGCACCTGCTGCCAGAGGCAGGATGGCGAACCAGACAGGCCTTTGGTCCAGGAAATCCACCCTCCTCTTCTTTCCTTGGCTTTTTGGTTTTAAGTTACTGATTCCTTTCCTGGTTGGATATGGAGGATGTGGTAATACATGCTCAGTTACCTGCCTCAGCTGCTGACTAGGCAACAGGACACTCCAAGTCAGCCATCACACTGACGACCTCAAGCCCTTGAAAGGGACATTTAGGGCTGGGTTTTAAAGGTCGCCCCCTACAAGCAATCAGAAGAAATGGATGTGCCCAAATACCTTTCCACACACTGGTCTCAACCATTGATTCTGCTGCTTGCTAATAATATTTGCAAGCCACGGTAACCTCCTCTAACATACCAAAGTAGCTTGGTGGTGCCTTTTGTCAAAGAAAGGTATTTGGGGTCCATCTAGGCTTGTAAGTTGCGCTGCACTATTCCATCAGCAGCCTGAATAAACATTAAAACTGCTCCTATTTCCCACTGGATTAATTGCTACTCTGGCCATAAGTCAGTGAAATAAAATGTCAGAGCTGAAACATGTAGTTTTCACAGCTAAAAACAGGCAGGCAGGAGTGGGGAAAGGCAGCGAGTTTGTCTTGACAAAGCAACAAAAGACCACAGAAACTGCCCGGACAGAGAGAGACAGGCAGCCTGGCTGCAACAGGTTGTCACTTACAGAGACTGCTGTGACACTAAAGCCACACTCCCTCCTTGTCCCTCCAGCACGAATACCAAGATACAGCCAAACCCTGCGCTGGAACGCACCAGTTCCCAGAGGATGATCTGCTACAGCTTCATTTCAGGTTGGGTATGACACACTGGTATGGACATGCATGTAGCAGACAGTCCCTACAGAGGTTCTTGTTAACTCACATCCAAGCTTTGACATGAGGCAGGATGCTTATTTTGAAGGGCCAAACTGTGTTAACATGGGCCAAGAATACACTGTGATTTGCACCGTTAACTGTTTCAGCATGAAGCACTGCCTTGCTTTGTCTGCGACAACCTCCTGGCTTTTCAAATAAACAGTCTCCCCCGTCAGAAGCTGGAATTAATCTGCTAAGATAAAGCCTAACCAGGAATAAAGGCAAACAATTAAATGACTTGTGAATTCAGGTATTGTCTGTCAACTGGATCCAGACACAAATTCACTGGAGAAACTAGGGCTTCTCCTCCACAATGCCAAGTTGAGCTCTCACATTTGGAAAACAAACGCTACTGCAAAGTGTAGAAATAATATCAAATGGAGAGCTGCAAATAACCTCATTGGGCTTAAAAATATGGCACCTAAAACTGGAAGCAAAAACGTTACATCCAGTTCCTGACAAACATTTCCATATCCCGTCACTGGACGGAACAGACCTTGCATAAGGACTACGTTGCTTAGAGAAGTCCCATCCTCTGGTTTACGCCTCTCATGGATGGCCACTTCTTCCCAAACCAGAAGACAGGATATGGGAGGGCATCGAGAGGGAAGAAACCATGTAATAGGTTTCTGTATTCAAACGCATGGTTTCTGTAATGCTGCTTAGCAGAATATCCCAGACTAAATACCACCAGCACTGAGCTTTGTCTGACGCCAGTCCGTATTCACTGGATACAGATCTGTTTTATTTTTCTAAAAAGGTACACAACTAAAACAGTGCTCCTTTCCTGTTCTGTTTGATGTTGTTCAAATATTTATAACATTCCTGAGAAAAACCACATACCAATAGTATACGTTCTTTAGATTTCCACAGTGACAAGAGATTTTCAGATGCAGGAAATGTCTTCTATATCTAGGGCCTTTTTTCCCCCCCTTTAATATAAGCACGGTGCCTTCAAGTCCTCTTTCTTAATGAAGCCTATTATTATGTAAGGTATTTCAGGCTGAATGAACAATAAATCATTTCATTGTACTTTTTCTTAAATATTATATCTGGATATCAAAAAACCGAACTAGTTAGTAATGCTCTTGTCAGATAAATTTTTATGCTATTATGAAATAAAAGCAAATTGATCTAGGATTAAGGTACTAGCCTACATTTCTTTTAAAGTCTTAATTACAAGTTCATTGATTTTTCTATAATGATATGGAACTGTACAATAAAAAGGTTTTGCAAGCAATACACTCCCGGTATTTGCAGCAGCGATAAGAAATGCAACTGTGATGCATCCTCCATTATGCCAAGTGGAAATTAATATATGAGGTCTTTTTACATAAAACATTTAAAATAAAGGTAAGTGAAAGGTGGGCAAGAGCAAAAAAGATCATTATGCCTGTTTTATGAGCAAAAACCTGACACAAAAAGTTTAGACCCAGGTCATCTTCTGTATCTCACCAAATCTAAATCATCTCTCTTCAGTTTCAAAGCCACCCGCGTTGTTGCTCTTCTTATTATCTCTCAGATTAATCAAAAAGCAAGAAATACCCAGGAGCCAGTCTACAGTGGTTATGATTTCAAACCCCAGCACCACTTACATCCTCCACCATGCTCCCTCCCACGTTGCTAACAGATGCTCCCTGTAGAGAACCACTTTGGACCTCTCCTCCCTCTTTCTCCATGCCGCATCACCTGGGGAGGGTTACAGAAAACAGCCACAAGCACTTGCAAATTGCCTTTCTGTAGCCAGTCAGCACCTCAGCTCCGTCCACAGAGACTTCGAGGCAGGAATGTTCTTTTTGCTCCGTGTTGTAGCAAGAAGTGAGACACATTATCAAGTTTAGTGTCCATCCAAGTTTGGTAATGAGCCCTTTTTACCTCCTCGGTCTGCGGTAAAGCAACATAAAGGAAGTTTATACTCGCAGACAAAAGTTCCTTCTCTAATTCACAGCATGTTTAGCAAGGGAAGATAGATATGCATTGTACCTTTTTTCTCTGTCCATCAACTGATGACTCAGCCTGGCAGTCCCACAAAAAGCATCTCAGACTAAAAGCTAATGCAGTAGCAGAGAGCTTTGTGCTCGCTTGCAATTTATACTATTTGTCATATGAACTTGCCAAAGTTCTGGCTCTCAGGGAGTCTTCAGGTGTATGTTCACATTCATATGAGTCAATATTGGGTTCCTAAAGGAGAAGTCTTGTCCAACCCACCAAAGTGGTGCATAGGTGCACCAGTTGCTTTGGTTGCTCTGTACATTTTCCAAGCCTAGCAGCTGCTTCCTCAAACTTTGTGTTTTAAAACAGTAAAACTTGCATAACTTTCTACATGCAGGATTGGGATAGGTTTGAGGATGACCTAGCACGTACTGAGGGTTTTTTTTAATAACATATGCATCTTCTCTCCCAGAATTATACATAGCCTATACAGCAAGCAGCTGAAAAGAAGAGAGGCAAAGTCTTGGGGATTTGTATAGAATAGAACAGAAACCTGAGTCACAAACCAAGATCCAAGGCCTACTACTAATTAAACAAACAAAATAAATCTCTGGGTTTCATTTCTAGCTTTTTCTTGCATCTCATCTGAATCCAGGTGAACAAAGAAGAGATAGATGACATCTTTTATATCTTAATTGATGCAAAAAAGCTCATTAGCTTCCTCCCTCCTGAAACACTTGTGCTGTTTGAAAATAGTAAGAAATTGTCCACTTGATAAATCATCAAACTGAGCATGACACTGCTCTCCTCTCGGTGATTTTGGAGAATACACAAGCTATGGCAAACAGGTCTTCTGCTGAAGCTATTAGTTTATTCTCCTTCTGGACACAGTGCAAGCAGCATTCAACACTGCTCTTCTAGGTACCACGGTACTGCATGTTCCAAAATTAATTCAACCCTAGGGCCAGGCTCAGCTAAACCTTTCCCCAAATTTGCACTCAACCCAAACCCACTCACAATATGGAAAGACAGAGCTAGTGGAGGAAAGAGGTGAAGTCAGATGTCTGCAGTTGCAGAAAAAGGAAAGGAGGAGGACAAAGCAGGCACAGGCTGATGGAAAATTGTTTAAGAACAACCACTGTGGAGGATCTGGAATGGCTTCAGGCAGCGAGAAGCAAGAGCAGAACAGGTATTGTCCAACAGGCTATGTTTCCAAATCTTGCATATTGGTAATTGGGCAAAGATCGCAAACCAAAAAATGAAATACAAGTTGTCCTAGCATAGAAAAAAAAATAAATACAGTAACAAAGAATTATGACCTATGCAAATGTCCCCACCTCTGCAGACTGACATAGCCAGGAGAGACACAGACAGTCACAACACTCAGTCAATAGCACTTCACAACACAAGGGCATGAATCACTCAAGCCACTCATTGGTAGGTTGCATCCTGCCGAAATTCCTGGCTGCTGCCTGAGAATATGGTAGTGGCCAGACATTCTGTTGACACCAGGAGGGGTGAATATTGGTGAACCTGGTAATACTTCCAAGCACATACCAATTGAATCCTGTAACAACTGTCTCCTGGCTGATACGGGAACATCAGAATTACATATGAAAACATGTATTTGGTTAAATATAAATTGTATCTGGATGCCAACAAGAGCATATGCACAGTCCATGAAGGATATGAGGTTGGCACTGGTCCATTACTGTTTAACCACAGCCCACCTGAGAGAACTCACAGCAAACACAAAAGTGCGTGCGCTCAATTCCTGAACAGCTTTATTTCTGCCTCCCACATCAGCTCTTGCAAGACCTACGTCTTCATTTCTGATGATTCCCTGTTTGGTAGTGAGCAGGGGGAATCATAAATCTGCTAGTTCTCATCAACACTGGCACCCCTGTGATAGCCTCAGGTTTGGAAACACTCCTGCCATTAGGAGATGGACTCTTCATGAAATATTAAAGTGCTTGCTTAGTGCATGTGTAGTCCTCCCATACAAAATAAAAGTGCCTTAACCATTCATACCCCAGTATCTTCCAAAGCAACGCATTCGGGGAAAAATAGGATGGTACTACTGAGCACATGCTTAGCGTCATTGGGCTACAAAAACTCCTTTCCTATTCCAGGTCCCATCAGTAGAAACTGGTTTGGGACATACAGGAGTGCTTCAGTCTTACCTTCTCAAGGAGACTTAGTCTTAGAGACTAACTTAGAGAAGGAACGAATGAGTTAAGGGAAGATTCAGAGGATGCAAGTCTGACTGCTGTCAGCTGAGCTTTGCATGGGGAAAGAAGGTCTCTTCAGTGACTCAAAGGACAGCAGAACCTACCTTGGGATAGGCACATCCCTAGTGCTGACCAGTGTTTCACTAATCCAGCCACGAAACAAGCAGCCCCTGTCCATCACACATCTCTCAGCTGTATGTGGCTGCAGGTCAATTTGAGTTGCCAATTACACCACAGTACACATCTGTGCTCTCTTGCTTTTGCCAGCACAAGCACATAATTTAAGGTTGTGGTTTTCTTCTTTTGCCGATGACCTGCAGAGATGTTGGCTGCAGCACTTTGCTGCCCTGAGCCAACCCCACATGCTCTGCCCTCCCCAGAACAAGCAAGTGGCACTGCCAATGTTCATGCGCTACAGCTGTTGAGAGCACAAGAACATTCTCTCACATGAGGGCGCATGTAGCCCAACTATTTATTTACATTTGTATTTAGAAGTTTTTAAACCTGAGCATAAGAAGTATGACTGGAAAGTCACATGAAGCAAAGAGAGCTTAAAAAAAAAAAAGGAAGGGTGGAAATTGCAGAAATCCTCAGAGCTGGTGTGGAGACAGAGCGTTTGGGCGTGCGGGTGAGGCCCATGCTATGGTTGGGTCAACACATTTCTTGCCTCTTCAGCTGTAACAGGGAACTGACAGCTCTACCTTGGAAAATGTTGACTCTAGGCTAGAAAAATTAAACAAAAACCTGACAGCTTTTGTCTAGGAAACTGTAGTTGAGATCTTCCCCTCTGTGCCTCGTGGGAAGTGCATTTCAGACCCTGCATAACTCTGACTCACGTTCCTACATGGACTGGACTCCTCAGTTACACTCTCAAAATACATAAGCCTCTTCGGACTCTAGTACTTTTTGATTCATTGGTATTTCTGCAAGCGCCAGATCACAATCTCTGGACAAGAAGTTGAATGATTTTTTTTCTTTTTCTTTTATTAAAATAAAGGGAAGCGGGGAGGGCGGCTTTCTGCAGAAAAAGCCTCGTTTAATAAAAAACATTTTCTGTCAAAACAATTTGAATGGAAATATTTTAAGAGTCTTTAAGAGTAGCATGATGCACCTCTTGCCAGCAACCTTCTACCCATGCATTTATAGCAGTGCTTTGTCTGTGTTTGCTCCAATAGAGACCATTTCTCCAGCTTTCAATCCTTCAGGTCCAAGACTTAAGGCAAAATGTCCTTTTCTCTGCAGAGTGGCCACTTTCTGAAGCTTTCTGTAACTTTTATTTCCCCAGTGGCTAATTTCTAACAGTTATATCCACATTCTGCACAAAAATAATATCAGAGGTCAAGTGAGATTAAAAATAACTCCCTACCTTCCTTTTCTAGAAAGATATTTTTACCTGGATCATTTCTGAACACAGCATAGCTCCAAAAGACCATATTGGTAAAACTGAGGGGGCAGGAAGAAGCAACACAGGAGACAAGGTGGTCTTAAGCTGGCTCCAGTCTTCACAGCCAAGACCTAAAGAATCTCCACTGAGAATTTTCACCTGACTTTTAGAGAAAAATTATTTTTAGTGACGAGTCCTCCCAGGAAGATCCTGAGGGTATTGAACTTCCATAAGCATCCTCCACCCATATTCCTGGTTGACAGAGGAATGATATTTCTGTTTACAACCATTAAAAATCAATCTGAATACATTTAATATTAAAGATCACTTCTAAATATTTCTTTGAGCTGCCAGGCAACTTTTACCTCCATGCATATGCCAAACAGCAGGAAGCAGAGTTACTTTCCCAGCTCTCAAAAAATCTCACTGGACAGCTAATTCAATTGGCATCTTCACTGTGATACAGTTAATGTCAGCAAGCTGAAAATATGAAGATATCTTGCCTGTATATAAGCACAAAGATAATCCATCTCAAGATTGTAAATGAGTCATATAATCAATTTCTGGTGAAAGAAGTGCACAACATGAGACATCTGGCATCTCATGGCTACTTCTAGGAAGCATAGCTTTGAATAAAGGTGCAGGTGGTATAAGAGATCTATCCATGCATAGAGTCAAACCTCCTCGCTTTCCTACTCCAAACACAGCAGTATTATAAAATTGGCTGAAACATAAATCTAAGGTGTCTAAAAAGAAGTGCAATTATGTTAGTACCACGTGCAAATAAGAGACCAATGGACAACACTGTGGTGTTCAAATATCGGAGTTCCTATTAAGAGAGGAGGAAAAGCCTGCCCACCTTAGCAATGGGGGTAGGAGAAAAAAATAAATAAATAAAAATGGTTTGAGTCTGAATTCCTGCACAAAGAAGCAAGGATACAACACCCCAGCACCCTGTGCTACCCTCCACAGAAGAGACTTGAAGGCAAGAGGGAAATTGAAACTTTAGTCTTTGGCTCCTATTTTTGCTCATAGCTGGGGAAAAACTTCACATTTTTCAAGATGTCACTTGCAATAAGCTTTATTAAAGGAAAAAAAAACAAACAAAATCCACAAAACACCTAGCTGTTGCATCTTCCCCCCTGTTACTGAGAACACAGGCTACCCATTTCTCCCCACTTGCCCTGTGCTTGGGGTGCGCTAATCTTTCCTAGGACTCTGAGGCAGAGCTATAACAAAGAATGAGTCACTGATTTCTCATGGACATGCTAATTTTTACCTCAAATGGTGCTAAATTATCAGTTAGAGTGACCCATTCAATTAAATGGACTTTAATACTTACCCCCCTCCCCCCCACCCCGGCTCCATCCCTCCATTAACTACTTTACAGAGGTGCAGATTTCAGCTACCGGGTGTGGCGTGGGCGATGGGAAACATCTCTGGTCTGCGGGTGGCTATTAATACAATTTTGCATAGCACCCTAGGCACTGGAGATGGAGAAGTACACAAACACAAGGTGCTGAAAGAAAAAGCTAAATTGAGATCACCAGCTAGAGGAGAAAGACAAAAGGAATTCACTGAAGGGTGTAAAGCTCAATTATCCATCTTGTCAGGCTTGGAGAATATTTTCCCTCTGCACATTCACCCTATTTAATGCAATAAACACGTGGCACGTTCTCCAGATAACTCAGCATGTGAATCCATGCTATCTGCGAAAATTGGCTGAAGATTTTCAGATGGAAGAGATTTCTGTCAGAAAAACGCTCTTACAGAGGGATCAAGAGCGTTGCACAGGAACATGTTGATGCCACTGAAGCTTTGACAGGCAGCAGACAGTTTCCTCAGGAGCTCTAGCTACCCAGCAGCTCTCCTGCAGACACAGCCAGCCCAGGCAGCCCACCCACCAAGCAAATTGCTGGGGCCCGAGGCAGCTGAACATTTCAGAGTTTCTGAAGGAAGCAAGAAGTTTTGAGAAGTGAGATGAATCTGTGTCTTTTCTTAACCAGACTTTTGGGGAAGGAAAAAGAACGCTCCTCTGCGTCCTACCAAACACTAAAGCTGGCCATGGGTTGGTATTTTCCAAAGCCTCTTAAAGTATTTGGTCATAGCAACCTCAGGGGCCTTTTAGGGGCTCAGCTGCTCAAGCATTCACACTTAAGCCCATGTTCCTGTATCACCAGAAAAGCTAAGGGCAATTAATCCAGAACAAGAATCCGTGACTAGCAAATTTTGTCCCAAAAGCAACAAACGCAGAGCAATTTATCCACTGTTAAGTGTTAGCTTCCTTTGACCAAAATATTGCTTAAAGGAATAAGAATACAGATTTTAAGATTTGGATTCAACTAGACAAAATTTAAATAGGCAAAGAAAAAGTTAGTCGTCCAGACTCCTTTCTGACCAATGAAGACATAGAAACTTCAAAGGTTCATCTGACTGATTTTGGATAGCTGCTATGGTGTGAAATAAATCCCCTCTTAAAAACATCCATTTCTCTCCATCAATTTAGAAGGGAATCTAGACAATAAGTCAGATCAGCTGCTTGCAATGCAGATACCTACTAGTTGAAGTTGATGAATCCCAGCTCAAAATGTCATCCCAACCTCACGCCAAAGGAAACACCACACTAGTGAGATACTGTCTATGGCATGCATAAGTGACACAGTAAAACCCAACAAAGGGCAGCTGTTATTAGTCTGAGGCCAAATCAAGCAAGGATGTGAGAGACAGTTGAGGGCTGAGATCCTCACCCAGCTGAATGCATTGAGTGATCGAAACCAGCAGTGCTCAGAGTGGATGCTCAAGGACGGACAAGCCTTGAAGCCACTGTCTCATGCTGCTTGCATGGCCAGCATAATTCTCAAAGACCCTCTCTTTTGCAGAAGGGTTTTCTGACAATCGCAGGCATCCTACCCAAGCCTCCACCTTCTGATTGTTCCCTCTCATCCCTACAAACACTCATCCCTTCACTTGCACTGGAGGCCCACAGCCCTCCAGCCCTTTGGCAAGAAGTGGTGGACCAAGTGTAGGTTGCTGCAAGAGCAGATGTAGGCATGTTCACTAGTAAGGAGCCACTCTGAAGAAGCCCAACTGATTGTAAGCACAGGACCATAAGTCCATGTGCTCCAGCAGCAGTGTGGCAGCCTTTCCCATCAGGGGTCCAAGTGCAGCCCTTGGGTGGCCTATTGGGTGATTGACGATGCACATAACCAGCTAAAGCCCATCTTTCTTCCCACCCCACACAAAGACTTGAGAAGGTCAACAGATCTCAAAAGATAAATACAAAATCAGTTAATGGAAAGTAGATCTCCATCAGTCCTATGAACGAGGAGAGAATGAGACGAGGCTCATGTTCTATTGAGAAAAGTCTCTTACATACCCAGCTCCAAGGCAGTGAAACCTGTTTTCTACTCCACATATTAACTCCGGGTAGTTAAAACCAGCTATGCAGTAGTTGCTTTCAAATTTTTGTTATGTAGATTTTGTTCCTCAACATTAAATTTTCAATGCAAAATATGAAAGCTGAAAAATGGCAGGAATTTCCCCAGCAACAGCCTCATTGAAAGAAAGCTATATTCTTAAAACAGTATTGATTTAACCTCTGAGGGAGCTATACATCAAAGAGAGCTGACACTCCTGACTCACTGCCAAATTGAAATGAAACTCAGCAAGCCACATAATGATAGAAGGACAAGGGCAATAAACTCCAGAGGAGTTCCTTGGCCTCCAATGGAGTCATAATCTCCATAAGACATGTCCCTGGAGAAGGAACAAACCCTGAAGGGTGCCCACCCATTAAACAAATACATATAAATACTTAAACTGAAGACTTGTGCATTTGCTTTTCATCATTGCCCATAGATAAAGTACATATGGGATACCAACAGAAGTTCTGATGCTTCAGCAGTTACCTGAAAAAGGTTGACACTGAAATACAGTTAATTTCAATCAAAATAAATAAATAAATAAATTCTACCTGAATGCAATTTAAAGGCATCACTTTGTGATGATATGCATTGCCCGTTGTAGTTTAAGCATCACAGGCAAGTACATCCAGCTCCAAGGACCTGGGGCACCATGTTCCCAGCGAGATATAGGTGTACAGATTTCTCCAAAGCATGCACTTTTACACAAACATTTTCAAAAAGAGATGATTAGAAGAAAAATCTTACTTTGAACTGGTATTTACTATACCCACTAGATAGTCACTGAACAGATGGTAAGTATACAACAGCAGTAATAACATTATCAGCAGCAGAAGTATAGAAGCAAATACCAGCAGCCCTGATACTTCAAGGCCCTTTCCAGGAATATACGCAGTCAATTTTTTAAATAATGTATTAACCATACAGACTCCCAAATGCTCCCAACAATTTATGTGCTTCAATCCTTTGTCTGGATTTTTTTTTTTTATTTAAAATCAAAGTTACTATTGGATCTTGGGATGTGCTTTCTAATTGCTATAAATAAATCATGAATGATTGGCTCAATGTATTTTTCCATGGCAACTCCTGCGTCACACACACCATTACATTTTTGAAAGAGAGCTACGTTCTTTGAGAGAGAGGCAAAGATTCACGCTTAGGTTGGGCTCAGTTCAGTTTTACAGTTTCTGTTTGAGTAGAACAAGTACGAGCAATGGAACAGAATGGTTTTCAATTAATTGTAAGATAATTAGGCACCAAAGCCTATACAGTACCCTCTACCAGTGCACAGAGCTGTGTGGTAAATTCCCATACAAAACACAAGGCTCCTTGATTCTTCGTGCACAGATCCTCTGTGACTTCTTCAAATATACAGCATCACACACCAGTAAAATCCTGTTTAATTTCTGACTCACATTTAAGTAATAAGTATTAAGCCTTCTGAGATTGCTGGCAAGGAGGGGAAAGAAATTACTTTCCTGAGGTCTATGACTTGGTCCAAAACAGAAAGCTTGATTTCTGTGCCTAATAGGCTGGGCCAAGAAAAACACAAGAAGCTCCTTGCAAGGCAGGATTTGGCCCTAGTAAGATAAAACAAGTAAAATCTGAGGCACAGGATGTATTTTCCCCCCCTCAAAAAAAAGAGACAGTTCTCTACATTAAAGTCAGCCATCTACATTAGAAAGGAAAATTCCCAAAGTGCAGATTTCCAAGAACTTTCTTGAAAAAGGAGCACATGGAAATATTTAGTAATTTACAGAACCAACACCAATTTTTCATTTATGAGGTGAGATTTTTACACCAATTTAGAAGGTTTGATATCTAGAGCCTGGTAACCTTCGATTACTAACTACAAGAAACCAAGTTTAAAGACACAGTGGTTTTTAAAACTTTCAAAAACCTCCCAAATATCTCATTTATAGTATAAACTGAGTCCTATAGCTCAGACAATACAATTCAGACGCACCTCCCGAGAGAAAAAAAAAAAAGAAAACAATTTTAACATCAAAACTACAGAAGAACGTATTCCAGTTCCCGTGCAGGATGAAGCCTTCATGAGGAACCATTCTCATCAGACTGTATCTAACCAAGAGTTCATGAGTACACCTGATCCCAGACATCTTTCCACTTTTTAAGCTTCAGCCAGAGCCTCACACGCACCTAAGTTTTCAACCTGACTCTAGACCAAACTGTGATTTGGCTTTAGTTTCAACTTATGCAGATCCACATACTGATATCTTAGAGCATGATCAAAAGCTTACATTAAATAGAATCCAGAGAAACCTATTCTGAAAATTAATTGGCAGGACTCTCTCAGTCAAGAAGCTCAAGCTCTTCCTATTTCACAGTCTTCATACCGCTTGCCTCTGAACAAAGGTTTTGACATCGGTTATTTACTCTGCATTTTCTAAGCAGTGTATATTCATGACACCCACTGCCTCCGTTACACACTTTAATTCCCATTTATTCAGCAGCATTCATGTTTACATTCGGTAACTTGCAGGAGACGACACAGACATTTGTTAAACAGCCATTTGTGGAGTAAAATTTACAGTGATGTGCAAGCAGGTTCCGTTATTTCCAGTTCATAGTGAACATAACGAGAGCAGGGTGAATTATCCATGCTGGGTAAAAATTGTGCCTAAATATTTTCCTAGGAGGAAGCTGAGTTTTCACTCATATGAACACCTGTTATTTTCTGTTTCCCAGAGAAAAGGTTGAGCTACTATTGAATATTTTAGTCAAAACTTTCATTTTAAATTTTTCCTTTTGTTCAATGAAGAAATCTGCACTTTCCACGTGCATCTGTTTTCCTCAACTGTTTCCAGAAGGTAAAAACAAAGATAAATATATACCTCTGCAAAACTGCACTGGACGGTACGTTTCTTGGTGTTATCAGTTAAAAAAAAAAAGAGAAAGCATCCTATTTTATAGGAGAAATTTTTTTTCATTATAATAGCCTACCTGATTTCAAGAAGAACCGAAATGCTGGAGTCTCACAACTGTTCAGTCTAAACTATGCCCAATTAACCATGCAGTTCCAGAGACGGGTAAACGTGAGATTTTGCATGGATTATATAAACTCTCTTAATAATTACAAATGATTGTTAACGGCAGCAAAACTACCTGAATAATAACAATCTGGCTCATGTTAATTATTACGGCTCTCCTGCTAAGGTACCTTACTGTCTCAGAGCTTCTAGACATAAGGCCAAAAGAGAATGGCTTGTACTTCATCATGCCAGTAAATCAAAATCACTTTAATTATTCTCCAGTGGGACTCCAAAGATTTCAAGTCAGCATGGCACAAGCCATATGTTTCTTTCTGTTCGGACAACACTGCTAATTAACAAAGTTGGGGAAATCCTATTTCAAAGTGATAAAGCACAAACCTCAGCATTTGTTTACCTGAGAAGAAGTAGTAATTTTAATTGCAATGAGTGTATTTACTGCTGTATTAACAAGGAGACTTTGAGGTTAAAGCAGGAAACTACTTGGTTACATCCTCAGCTGGTGCAAGTCAATGTGGCTTCACAAAGCAGCTCTACTGAATGAGACCACTCCAGGCTGTGTCTGGTTCATGCGGCTCGTCATTAAGTGCTTACAACCACGCGAAAACCTCAGGGCCTAACACACTCCCTCGCATGGGACAGCCTGAAGAAAGACTTTGCAAGAGGAAGAGGGTCACCTTTCAAGGCTTGAAGACATCTGTGTTCTTTCACCTGGGGCTTCCTTTCTTGTGAAGGCAAAAGGAAATGTTTTATAAACCAGAAGATTCCCGTCACCAGCACTAGTGAAAGGCTCATTCCTTACAGCAAACTTTAGGACAAAATTTGTTGCCAGCCAGGTGACTAGATATGGCTGGAGACCGGCTAAAGAGCAAAGCGTTGACGACAAGGCTTCTAATTTCATACTAATTCAAACAGTGTTGAACCTTCACGGATACCCTCATCTTCTCGTGAGATTTAAACAACAAGGAGATAAATCTATTCCAAGGGAACTATGTCTGGAATTTTCCAGCCAGTTGCAATACACTGAAAAATCTCCCTCATAAATTCAGCCTCGAGGTTGCACTTAGAAAGCACTAAGGGAATGGCCAAACCCCACTAAAGGTGTGAAGCTGAACACGAAGGCTGCAAATCAGAACCAGCACCCCAGCGCTCATTCATGCTACTGCGCAAAGCAAAGAGATACCAAGTAGGAAAACCCACCAGCACACCAGCAGCTGGAGAAACCTGACACTTTTTTGCCTCCTTTGCTTTCTTAATCTCAATACCATGCCTCAGCTACCACAATAGAAACTCGAAATTACATCTTCTTTGTTTCTACTCAAGAACAAAAACCAGAACAGATGAAATAAATGAAGGAAAAAACCCCACCAAACTATGCTAATAGCACTGTTGCTTTAGCAACTTTAGAAAGGAGGAGGTACGGATGAAAGAAGGGTATTGGTGATTGCAGTCATCAGTACCACTTTCCAGAGTGACCTCCTTAATTTCTTATTTTTGCAGTCAATTGCCCTGTGAATGCATCCAAATATATACAATTTCCCACACAGCTGCCATTTCCCTGCCTTAAGCAATAGCTCCCTGTGGATAATTGTTCACCTGTAGTCTTTCTTGGGAATTTTCCAAGTACATATCTATCTCATGTCCCACAGCTTCCCCAGAATTTGGCTGCAAATGCCCTATTTTTTAGTTGAGCTTCACTTAGGATATAGTGTAAGGGGAGGAGAAAACGATTTTAAGGGAAGAAAAAAAAAAAAAGAAAATCCTTGATTTGTCCCAAGACACTGATTATAAGTTAGAAGGCAATTTTAAGAAAAAGTTTATATCTGCATTTAGAGCTTAGCAGGTCTAAATTAGGCAGTTATGAACATTACGTTAGCCTAATTAATAACTTACACTAAGAGTACACTGAAATTATATACCAATAGATAGCGGATGTTGCACATAGGCACCTCTTACACAAAGAGACTTAAAGGGAAGTTATCAATTTCAAATTAGAATCTGTTCATTTGGAAAAATACTGGATTATTTGACAAACCTGAGACTGACCCATTTTGAAACAGAATAAAACCAGCAGCCACTGTGGGTGAAGTAAAATTGCTTCCCAGTTAGCTGCATGCACCAGTGCATTTGATAGAGTTTTATATACACATTTTATCTTACTTTGTCTTTTGCCGGGGGCTGGAGCGGGGAGGGGGGGAGAGGTGGGGAAGGAAGCACAAACAAGCAGCATAGAACAATCCTATGTCTATAGCCATTCACAGGGCGTTAATTTCTATAATCTAAGTTCTTTAAGGTATAACACAACTTAACCCTGATACCACATTTCAAGGTGTTTCCACGCTTAAAATTACAGGAAACCTCAAGGAAGAAATATGTTCCTCACTGTAGAAATGTTCAGGTAAATTACTAGCAAGACATATGGCCAGATTTTTCTTCAAGGTACATAGTGATAGGACAAGAGAAAACAGATGCAATGGTAATTCCAATTAGAGAGTGGGGACATACATACACACTTGTAAAAAAATAAAATAATCTTGGTGATGGTAGTCAAACTCTGAAATGAGTTACCCAAGCTGGAGTCTCCACACTTGTAGATATTCGGAGCTGAACTGCACAGCGTCCTGAGCAACCTGAAATAACCTGTCCTTAATTAGCAGAGGGAGTTGGACTTCCACAGGTCCTTTCCAGCCTAAATCACAAATCACCCTATGATATATTTCATGACACCCCTACAAGTTTAATTGATCATTAAAATCTGGTCTAAGGTTCTTCTGAAATCCATCACCCCCCACACACACACGGCCCAAATACCATTTGGCACAATAACGTAACAAAATAAGTTAAAAAGACTACAACATTCAGAGAGGATGCACACTCCTTCAGACACCTTTGGAGAAGACATTATTACAAGCACGTGGACCAAAAAATAAAATTGAAGCATTCCTAATGAAACCACATTGTGGCAAACACCAAGATCAAGGAGGTAACACTAAAAAAACCTCAAGCAACAAACCACAAAGAAAATTAGAAGAAGAGACAAGATGCTTCAGAGAAACCCCAAACTATAACCGTACCTCATTTGCACTGAGCACCATTGAAGACACGATGTAAGGCCCTTGTAGTAAACTGGCAAATCTTCAGCGTAGTGTAAAAGCCTTTTTCATGCACTGGTGCGATGTGGATACGTTATCATTTTCCCAGAGTCCTTGCAGTCTGCTCCAAACAAGTGAGAGAAAAATTCATGAGTTCCCCATCCCTGTATTTCAAAGGCTCCTCTAGCAAACGTTAGTGTAGCAAACGTATTTTGACCTCCACTTGAATATGCAGTAACCAATGTACATAACATCCCTTTTCACCAATTTTTCAGGGTTCTATCAGAAAGATATTTTTTTAAAGTTATTTTAAAGTGATTTTCTCTTTTTCTCATTCTTTAAAGTCACTTTTTGTATCTGTGGTCAATCTCCATGTTTAGTAAGCTTCCCAATCTCTTCATAAGCCTTGCTTTTCTTCATAATTTGCATGCATAATTTCTTTATTAGGCACAGTCATTCCAGCCCCTGTAAATATTTTTTTCCAGAAAGATCAAGTTCTGCTGAGCCATCATTAGTTGCAGTCTTACCTTCATGCTAACCTCCCTGCCTCCACCATGACCCTACAGTGACAACATCCAATTATATATGCCCATCAATTCCCTCATTCTGGGGAAGCTGGGTTTTTTACATTCAGAAGCCTAGCACTTTCCTTCACCTCCAGAGCTTAATATACAAGGTCAAATCTAACTGTTATGCGATTTCTGTTCCCAAAAGTCTATGACCTTTTCTACTTCTTTTGCCCAATAGCTGCCATCTCCAGAATTGCCTTATATCCAGTTGTTTCTTTTATAACTTTCATTCTAGTATACACAATTTATCGAAATCCTCCATTTTCTATCCAATTATGACCTGATAAAGCAAGATACTAGTTCTCTTAATTTCTTTACTGCTTCAAGAAAAGCATATGTTTAAGTACCTTGCTTAAAAAGGTTATATTTCAGGATAGGTGAAATTCCTTCTCTCTGTGAAGCTATAGTAATTCACTAATTAGTTGTATAGTCTCATTCAGGTCAAGATAAAGAGCATCAAAAAGATGCTGCTCTTCCAAGCCCATCAGGCTAACTGCAGACAAATAAGCTGGAGGGATAACCACAGGTGAAGCCAATTGTTATTGTAACTTAACTCCCCACACAAGCTTGAGACAAACAAGTAGGGATGAGTGCAGTGCTTTGATAGTAGTTATTTAACGTGCTTTGCCACATTTCCTATGATACATAGATTAATAGGTAATGCGTTGTTCCCAATTTTCTCAAACAATATTTTCACACACATACAAAACAGCTTGCAAGAAAAATAATCATCTGTTGTCAGCTAGCCTGCTCTCCAGATAACAGATTTTTAACACTTTCAGACTCCGAACTACCACAGTCATTGCTGAAGGTCAGCTTTTAAACAGGTACAACAATGTTATTTAAAGGTGCTTTTTTTGCACTTAGAACAGTAATTAGTTATCGTAATGTTGTTGGTTAGCTGCCATTCTCAGAGACCACCTGATTTATTGCTTTACCAGCAAAGCTTTGCGCTTAATAGAATACTCTGCAAGTCTTTGGAAAGTCTCAGATTTATGCATCACAAGAAGTCATACAGTCTGGCTTGGACTGGTAGGATACCTGTCTCCTGTTCCTAGCTCTCTTCTTGATCTCCTCTGTGACTTGAGAAAAGTTACTTCACTCCGCACTGGTTCTGTCTTCTCGATTCGTAATCAGGGCATAGATCACGTCTCGGGGAAGTGTCTGTGCAGCACCTACCACAAACAAGGCTTTTAGTCTCAGTATCCATAAAAGTAGGTGACAAAATGGTACAGCATCTGAAATGAAGTGTCATATACCCCTGTTTTGTAGCATACAAAAACTTCCACCCCTTACTGTACGGGAAAATAACGGTAATCGTTTTAAGTCCTACTAAAAAATAGGGTAAAGCTTTCTCCTGCAGAATAAGCATTAACAGTATATCTTAAATGTGCAGTAGTTATTACATTTAAAACACAAATAAATTTTTTTTTCTAAGAAATGCCCTATACACATATGAACAAGATGTGAATATGGATTTATTTTCAGCAAGGAATACTATATTCCAATTCTGGACAAACCACAACAAATTTAATATGGGAATCAGACCCAAACCAAACAAAATAGCACATGTTGATTCTTAGTCTCCATAAACAATACAACTGAATACCAACTGCAGCATTTTACAGCACTGAAAAGGAGTAGATACATTTTTCTATAGAAATATTAAACTTGACGAGCTTTAATATTTTTGGCGTTTATATTCACTCTGCAATACATCTACCTCAGTCACCACCCACGCATGCTTTGAAGACTGAAACTAGAGAGTAAGTCTAGCAGAACTTCATGGTGGGAGTGTGCAGGTTTTTTCTACCAAACCTTAAATGTAGGCTTGTGAAAGGTAACTTCAAAAACCTGGTTAAATCCCAAGGATGTTAATATTTGGGAATGACTATTTATCTCCCAAACCTTAAACGAGTGGACTCATTTTTAAAAGTAATTCTTAACTGAAGGTAGGATTTTTTTAATTTTTTTTAAATTTAATTTTTTTTAAAACTTTTTTTTTTTTTTTAAATAACGTAAGTATTCGGTTTGGGAAGCAGTATTGACTTTATTACGGAGGACATCAGAATAGATGACCAGTTATTCTCCTTTCTGTCCATGCAGATTTACAAAACCACCACTGAATTAGAGCACGGAGTGAGGATGAAAAAACTGTTTGTCGTTAGACCTTGGAGAGAGCACAAGATGAAGCAAAGATTGACCTTTCAGCCTAATCTAACTTCTAACCATGTGGGTGACACTTCATAGAGGTTCACCCAATCATTCACCTGATAACCACAAGGCTTCTGATTGACAGCTTCCAGGAAAATTTCCAATCCTGGTGCTTCAGCTTCAAATGATAGAGAACGCACTATATGAAGTCAGTGGTTTTGCTCATTTGCTAAAAAAACTTGTAGGAAGTAGCGATATGAGAATTTAATCCTGCAAGTCCTCTCAACAGACCTAAGGAAAAAGAAAAACAAAACAGAAGAATACCACAAGGGTTTCATTTTGATTGATCTGAATTTTAGACCAAGATGAGAATCAGTTCTTTTTCTGCATGGACCAGTGCACTAACACCAAATACAAAAGCTTATATGGCTAAAAAAGCTTAGATCCTAACTAAATTGTCTCCACATGTATACCATTGGGGCAGGCAAAGATCCAAGATGGGCAATTTTGCTGGCATATCTGAGCATCCAAGCCTGAAGACAGGGCTTTTAGCAATCAACTCAAAAGCCACCTGCTCAATATTTTCATTTCCCTATTGCATATTGCCTTCTGAGAGCAACACTGCAAGAAGTCTTTATTTTCTAACTTATACAGAACTAAGTAAGGCAGCCAGCTCCCTTGTGAAGGAGTATAAGACACTAAATTCACCCATATTAACGTAATCTGACTCCATGACTGCTACAGACTACAGTAAAAGCTCACAGCTGTGGGCAGCAGCGGGGGATCTTTGTTCTTCTCCTTATGAAGCTCTTCTGCCTGGGGACACCTTTAAAGAAGATTCTTCATGTTCACAGTAAACGGTTAGCTCCTGTCAGAGAGCAAATAACCTCAATCCCCAAAACTGGCAGGTTGGAGGGCTACAAATTGAGCAATGTCCTCTATCTTGAAACAGCTCCACAACAGCACTATGTCCCTCCAGCCTCCCAGCCCTGGCCTTGTTGTGGCTGTCAGGCACACTGGAAAGCTGCCCTACAAATTCACCCTGAGGGGTTGTCAGGGGTGATGTGGTCACTACTAGCCTTTTCCTCAACTCACACAGTCTCTACAAGTGACACAGAGGATGCAAGGGCAGGTCCTGTGACAACACTCCACGGTGGGTTACCAGGTTGGGGCTCCACGTATTATTCTGCGTGTAGATGTAGACTCAAAGGCCAGGAGCTTTTTAAAAGACATACTAGAGTAGTACTCTGTGGCAGCAAGAGCCATGCCACGCAACTTCCTACAGTATCTGTTGAGAGACCGAGACCGCAGGACTGTAGGTCCTGCAGAACAAACGCCGGATCTCTCGGAGATGCTCTAAGTATCCTGAGGCTGTTCTCAGCATACCCAGGGGAAGCACCTCAGAGGCTATGCCAAAGGATTCATGATAGGCAGCCTGAGATCTTAGTTTTTAGGACACAGATGGGTACTTGTGACAGAACAGCATGAACAAGCATACAGAAACTTGCTTGTGCTACACATTATCGTTACTTTCTCAGAGCTTTTGAAAGCACAGGATACTGTAAGAGGCATGTTTGAACTATTTCTGATGGTAACTCCTTCCCCTCGCATCGAGCACACCTGTGCAGTAGCAGATGCTCAGTGCACTCTGGTGTCTTCCTTTCAGACACCTTTTTCAGTCCTGTGCAGGTGGAGGTGACTGCTTGAAGTGACTTCACTGTCAAACTCCCCTCCAAGCTGCTCTTCACGACGTCTCTTCCCAGCACTGGCCCTGCAGGGAATTTAGCTTAGACTTAAGAAGTGCCTGGAGGTTTAGATTCTGTTTCTAGTTCTTGACTTCTGTTTTTATTGGCATTTTCATTTCAAGGTGCATATACACATACACAAAAATACTGCCAGGGTATTGTCATAATAATCTTATGGGAAATAATGTTTCAGGAACTGGAAGGTATTTTTCCTACACTCTCACGTGCTCTGTTTTCAAGAAGCAAAGGGAGAAAGAAGCAAGGAAAGTACCAGAGATTCTCTATTGAGCATAGATTATATAGGAGAAGTCACAGACTGAAGTGAATAAAATGACCGGTTATAAACTTTTTTTTTTTTTTTGAGAAGTTTTTCATAAAAAACTTGTGTTGAATTGACACATTTTGTTCTTGAACAAATCAAATTCATCCAATGTGATGAGGTTTTGCTTAGATTTTACCAGTTTATGTCCCACAGAAGTTGTGAAACTATATTCCCACCTTCTGCAGGCTTTGCATAACAATATAATGTTGTTTTCTCTGTCTAATCTCCAATCTGTGAAACTGCAGATGCACTGAATCATCAAGCTTTGTGTTTATCTGCAGGGAATAACAAAAAAATTCCAAGCACTGGTAACTTTGCAGTGCTTTCCTTGTATTTTCACTGTTTCTGAACTATACAGTTTTCATCTACCTCATTGATTCCCGATGGAATTAACAGGTAGTATTTCCAGTCTTAAATTACTTACTTGTCATAAATGTGCAAGACTGTTAGAAGCAAGACCAAGCAAGACAAGCCTGCTTCTCATCTCTGATATTAGAAGGTGGAGGAATGACTCTGCTCCAATCCCTCGCTAAAAATTTTTCATCAGCCTGGGAACGGCTCCAGTTCCAGCTCTGAGCTAGGCAACTCACTGACGAGCTTCAGGACAGCATTAAAAATAATCAACAACCTTCTGGAGTGTACATCACATCCAGTAATGATGTTCACAGAACCAAGATGAGATACATGAGATACCAGCAACAGACTCAGCTGAGCCTTGACTAGGTGGACACATGAGGAGCGGTGGGGTAAGGAAATCATACCAAAGAACATTAAAAAAAAAAAAAAAAGAAAAAAGACGCGAATATGTGTCTTTAAAACTCCAATCTAACAGAATATTTCAAAATGGAAGACACTTTTTATACCAGTCATACTGCAAGAGGAAAGCCTGAGCACCACACTAAAACCCTAACAGGTATTAAAAGCTGTGAAGTTTATCCACTACAGAACAGAAGGACAAAGACAAGGTCATTCACTGTGTGCAAGTGAAAGAACAAGGCTTCCAAATCCCCAAACAAACAGGGGCAGAAAATAATCTCCTTGGCAAAGTTTTGCAGTATTTGAGCATCAGGAGAAAGTCAGAAGCAATATTATTGACTAACCAAGCTGACATTTGGCTACCAAGGTATTTAATTCTTATAGTTCCTTCTAGATGAAAGGACACCACATCCATCTCCAAGTGGTGGCTTGGCACAGTCAGTCAGAGAGCACAGAATATCAGCTGCTTTTTTTGGTGGGTTGAGAAAGAGAGGACTGTCCTGAAAATTTCTCATTTGCCCGTTGCCCTTTACCTTGCTTGACTAGTTGAATTTCAGCAGCACCTGAGGTCAAGTTCTGCTAATCCACAACTCCCATCTTCCTTCAGTGTTTCCTGTAGGGAGGTGGGTGCAGAGAAGGATGCCCAGGAGGACATGTGTGCTGGATGCTACTACCAGTGCTGCCCCTAGCCAGGTCAAGCCACAGCATCCACACAAGAGGGACTGGTAAGACGGAAGAAAAACTCCTTCCTGGGGAAAGGAGCACAAATGGCATAAGGCATCAAACAGGAGGTTGCAATGGTGGCTGAACACAGCCATGGTATATCCATCCCCCAGCAAGTGTTCAAGTCAGACCAGGTCTTCTGATCTGGAATAAGTTGATGCAACACATCTCAGTCTCATGGCAGAAGCTGCTGATGGAACAGCAGACAAGTGTGAACCCCTTATAGAGAGGTAACACAGATCACCTGGCACATAATAATTGCAGGATGTCTTTCTTGACACAATCAAGGTTTGAAGCCTAAAGAGCCTAAATAATTATATCTGTTTTCTGAGAATGTTCCAGCTGGGTGGTGATTAGTACTCAGCTATCTCTATTTTATTGGCAAAGCTGCAGCAGTCCTTTACAATGTTCAGCCACAGATAACATACTACATCCCAGTGGATATTTCATAATAAACTACTCGAGTTGTTCTCCACCCCCCTGCTCTTCTTGTCTGCAAGCTACCTACAAGCAGAATACAGATTTTTCTCCATTTTACTCAAAGGACGTTTGCTGAGATTTCCATGCACAATCTTTGATCTGTGGGTTGCTGCATGTATTTGAAGTTCAAAATTTGATCTGCATCAATTGCTGACAGGGGAATTTCAGCCATAGGGCTAAAAATGCAACTCTCAGGATCAGATTTATGGTGCAAATATAGGAAGTCTAGTATACATTTAAGAAATAGTAGTAACTTTGGAAAATTGTGCCATAAAAGTCCCTAGGTTTACTCCATAGACTCAGTTATCAAGGATCAGTAACTCATGTGGGAGTATTCATTCCAGTTCTCATTTTTTTATTCATTAGCTTTCTGCTCCATCTAGCATCTCCCCATTTTTGAAATTAAGGAAATACAAAATCTTGATCAATTTTCTCATGATTTACGGTTTCATGCCTCCTTGCTCTATTCTCTTTCTTAAAAAACTTCTTTTTTTTCCTGTGCTAAACAGCCTCCCTTCAGGCCATCTCCCCACAAGAAGCTTCCTTGCCTGTAAAATACACTCATTGCCTGGCACTGAACCCCTCCTAATTTCCCTTAATTCGTCCTTTGCATTGACCCACGTATCAGAAGGGGACGGCATCATTCATAGGTGGCAGATGAGCTGCCTTAGTCCGTCTGCCTGCGCATGAGCATCCATGTTACAAGCCACGCTGGCCGTTTCCCAGGTGAGGACCCAGGGTGCTGGTATGGTGCTCAGGACCATCCTGTCCAGGTGATAACTCAGGTGGTGGGGGAGAAGACAGGAACGCAGCGGCCAGCCATGTCCCCACTGTTCCTCTGCACTCACCAGACCGCAGTCCCTGGGCTGTCAGGCTCAGCACCTTTCAGGAAAACTAAATTTACACCCACACACTTCCCCCCTCCCTTCCTCTAGACATTATTAAAAAAGCTTCATTCCCTGGTGATTCACCAACACCTGGGAGCAAGTTCTGCTTTTTGTTCATCTCCGACTAAAATCTTTTCTTCCCCTTAGCAACCGAACGGCAAGCCTTCAAGATTTGAAAGAAATGAGAATGAGTGTGTAAGTGTACGCTCGCTTCCTTGGAGTGCATGAAAGGCTAATTACAGAAATTAAATGCTAATTTCTCAAGATTAATATAGGCAAGTAAAAGGCTTTTGCATTGTTTGCATAAAAGGCTACTTCAAAAGCTTTCCTCCTTTTGCTCCTCACGTGTAACTTCTACCCTTCATTCCCATGCTAGGTCACACCAGGTCAGGTTTTTAATTGGTGCTCATTAGCCAAGCTGTGGATGCTCCTCTCTGGCCAGTCCCTTTGCCCACAGGTGACTGCTGGCTGCATCTCTGTACTGCTAGTAAGGGGAAAGTAGACCTCGCTCCCAACAACAGGGGCACTTTGAGCTCTGTCACCAGTGGTTTTCCTGACACCCTGTGGAGAAGTTTAAAGGCGAACAACATATATACAACAGCAAAATTTTGCAGTCCAGCTCCTTCGTCTGCCAAGAAGATGCAAAAACCCTAACGCATGTGTTCCTGAAATCTGCATTATTTTGGTGTGCTTATTAATGGGTACTGATTTCTACAATTTGTTGTCACATTTGACCATGCTCAGAACAGTCAGGTGCAACATATCCCTTAAGCTACCCCTTAAAGCATAGCACTGCAAGAGCCTCCATAAATTGGGGTCTAATATATATTCATACACATATATATATTTATATGTTTTGTCATATAAAAGCTTTCTCCAACACTAGAGATGGTCTTGGCATATCACACTCTGATTACAGGTCAGACTGACCTGCATTACTGTACAGGTCGTACATGTAAATGAACATAACTTATATTGTCACTCTCAAACACAAGAAAAAGAAGTTGAAAATGCATTATTTCACTTTGATTCGCTAAGCCATCTTTCAGCAAGCTACCGTCTGACCTGGGCTTTCTAGCAGGGACAATGACCCTACCAAAAGCAGCAAGCCCACATCACAGCACAAATGTGTATATTTGGCTAATGTCCAGGTTATCGTTAGCTCTCTCTTAGGCAAGGACAGAGAGGCCCCAAAAACGTCAGGTCCTCAATCCATCATGTGCCAATGGGAAAACAAAGAGTGGAATTAATGCAAACTGTATGCGTTGCTGTTCCCAAAGCACCTTGTTTTTTGATGCACCGGTCAGGAAAGTCAGTATTAGATCTGTGCTGATGATCCTCACCCAGTAAGAGCTACACAACTACTCCCAGGAACTTCACCAGAGAAAGAATAACAGAACTGCCCCTATTCAAGAGCTATAATAAGGTAAGGAAAGAAAAGGAAGTAATTTGGCATACCTATGTGCACATATTAATTAAAGATAACAAGAATAATTATACACTTGGGAAAGGCAAAGACAGGTCCTCAGAATATCAAGAGGCCTATAAAAATTCAGGTGAAAAGCACCAAAACCTAAATAAAAAGGTGTGTAATTATTCCCCACCATCCACCCCTGTTGAGTGTGGGAAGGGACAAGAATCACAGCCAGAGAAAGTAAATGTCACAGATGGGTAATAGGGACAACAACTGAGAAACACTCTGTAAGGTCTTCTTCATACGGTACAGCGGAACTGAGAGGATGCGGCAACAGGATTTACTCGCAAGACAAAGTTAAGGGGCATTTCACACCTCTCCCTCAGTGGTGGGAAATGAATAGGCAACTCTTGAAAAATAATCGTAAAGGGTTAAGGTGAGCAAAAAGCGGAATGAGTTTTTAGCAGGTTGGTGACGTTTTCACTTCACCTCTTTCAAGATCGGGAGATGGAAACAGAGAGAATTCCCTACATTCCCCACCTTGTTAAAAAGCACGATAATTCTTCCCTGCAATTTTTCTGTAGCAGACATCATGTTTGAGCTAGGCACCAGAAGAGGAAAATAACGTTTACAGTAAGGCAAACATCTTTTGCCTCCAGCATAAATGCATGAAGCTAAGTAGACCCTAGCTGATAAGCAACACAGCAAGAACAGGTTTATTGAGCTGACATCCTACACATGCCTTTCTACGTTAATTGTCCAGTAACTGCAGCTGACTCCATAGGGATGGTGAGGAAGCTGACATCGTTAACAAAGGAGAACGAAGAGGCTTATAAGAAGATATCCTTTGAGCACCAGCTACAGAAGCATTTCAACAGTAATTTTAAACTCAACTGGATGCCTACATTGGGTTTAGCTCATGAATAACCTACACTGGTATCAAAGTAGAGCCCCCTCATTTGCGACAGACAGTGCACAGCTTCTCAAAGCCTTTCCCAGAGCAGGGAGAGCTGACACAGCTCAATACGAGAGTCTCAGGGACTCTTGTTGCAGAGCAGACAATATACTACAGCAGTTTTAAAGCACGATGCCTTGAGCGATTTAAGCTCTCATTAAAATGTACATCCACTCTTACACACTTACACCTCCACTGTGAGCAAAAGGCAACCCACACTTAGGATGTGAACACGGGATATCGCATGGCTCTAATCAAATTTCCGAATTTTAATTACATTAGTCCTTGGCGCCACATCTATACACAAGAAGTAATAGAGCACCACCATTTTAATATATCTGAAGTACCAGAATATGGTTTATGAATCATGGTTTAATTGGAGAATAGTCTAAACCAAACCTGATTCCCCCAAAATGTTGCAGAGAAAGTCTAAGTCCAGAATGACGATTGCTAACTCTAGCAACAAAATGGCATCAGTGTATGTTTCTGCTCTTAGTCAATCTCCAGTTACTAACCACTGCAGCCTTTGGGGTGCACTACCAAGAAGAACAGAGAAAAAAATCCACAGGTGATGGGGCCTTGGCAGGACAGGTACCGGTCAGCTGGAGGATTCTGAATAACTTCTTTGCTCTTGTTCAAAAGACTCACAGACTAAGCTACTGCACCACCAATGATTTCCTCGGTTTCCAAGCTTTCTACTCAGAGTTTTCTTGTGTTAGGCCTAAGTATCCATTAAGTATTGCTGCAGACATTATGCATACAGGTTTGTCAGATCCAGTAAGTATCTGGCTGAAGCCACGGCTCAACAGACACTTTACTAAGAGATGGTGATTGATAATAAACATCCTAAGAAACTTCAGGTGCAGGGCACCATACTGACGTACTAACCTTTCACATGAGAGACAGTAATCCAAATTCATTCTAAATAATAGTGTCTGCATGCTTGTTCTGCCATCCAACAGAAGAATCGTGACATAATTGTGTAATAAATGTGCATTGTTCAAAAAAAGCATGCCAGAAGATTCTCACACTCAACAGCTCTCTCAGTGGCATCACCCACAGATACTTCCAACCAGCACTTAGGGAACTAAATTCTGCATTAAAAAGTACATACTGGATCTCCTTGGTTTCCATAGGACCTATTTCAAAACAAAGGGCAGAATATGATACTGATGTCTGATTCCTCAGAGATTGCAAAAAACATGAGAGTTCTGGGAAGGCTTTTTGCCAGATTACTGAATTGCTTTGCTTTAGATAGTAACTTAGAATCCTTTTTGGCAGCAATTATATGGCATAACGTACAGAGGAGATGCGGCACACATTCCACCATATGGGCTAGAAAAAAGCAGATGTCTAGGGAATATCTTCAAATAAAATATTGAGTCTTATCTGACTAAGAGAATTGTAAATATTTTAAATGATAGTCAGAATATTTAATTGCACTCTTTGAAATGCTGGAATTTACATGCAAAATAAACTGACAATTAGATACGACACCTTGAAAATGTACTTTCCAGACCTTTTCTGTGATTACATAACAATAAAGATATATTCAACGTGTAAAAATGAGCAGAGATCTTCTGGACAATCTTCCAGTAAGAACAGAGGCAAAGGGAAATTCTAACTTCTTCCAAGACAGATTTTGGTTGCCTTCTGGAAGACAGTGAGAAAGACCTAATGACCCAGAAGGCCTCTTCCCAGTGTTAGTCTGAGCTAAAATTAGTTTCCCTTGGAAGCCAGCTTCAGAATATTTGAGATTCCATGACTTAATGCACTAATTTAGCAGACAAGAAAGATTGTCATGGAAGATACCAGAGTGAGTCACACTAGAAACGGAAAATCACTTTCTACATGTTGGAGCCTTGCAGAAACTGACTTCTGCCACTCCAGTGCCTGGGGAGACGAGGCTCAATATACATTATACAACTCTAAATTTTTCACATGCTAAGTCGTACTTTTGCAAACAAGAAAATTAAGAATCTTAGTCATTATTTACTCAGGCAATGATCTGATTTGCATGTGAAAGCCAATGCTTGTAGATAAAGGCATAGGACCGAAGATATTTGTAGACTTCAAATAAGGGAAAACAATTGTAAATATTTCTATTATTTAAACAGCTAAGCTGGCTGCGAGGGACATTCAGATACAAATCAAAATTCAGCACGAACTGAACACAACACCTCCAGACCCCTACCCTTCCTTTGCAAAGTGATATTGAACTTATTTCAACTAGATATTAAATAAAATGATCCCAGAAGTCCCATGGTGGGGTGGATATGGGAGGGAAGGGGACGCGGTGCTGTCACAGGGCTGTAGCAGTATGACCCACCATGTCATAACCCTTTACATCTTCTGGAGAGAGGAGATGCTGCTCCGTGTATCTTCTGCACCAGCCTCCCTTCTCTCCACTGAACCACCGTGGGGCAAACACACCTATAAACTCTTATTTGAGGTTTTTCAGCTTAATGTAATCATCTTAATGGCATTTGCCACTTTGGGGCTCAGAAGCGCCAGCTCTATTTCTCTCATCTGTATTTTATTCTCTGCACAGCTGGGCACAGGAAAGCAGAAAAGACCGGCTTTGAGATCCCGCTGTATTTCCAGGTGTGACCTTCTGACACTTGGCTGTGCATCCTGCAGCTATGACGGTCACTGCCGTCCACAGGAGTCTTGGCTTCAGTACCTCTGCTTCACACCTGGGGAGCAACAGTAGGGCCACAGTGGCAGATTTCTGTATGAATAGCCACACTCCTGATGAATCAAAGCACCCCAGCACCAAACTGCCTGGGTCCCAGCCACTCTATGCTGAGAGTTTATGGAAGCAGCAAGACAATTCCTAGCAATGGGGATGTAATTAATCACCACAAACATTTAGCATATACAGTCAGCAGTTTGCAAACCTCTTTTCTCTGTCCCAGACTGATGTGGCCGTGGGTCAGAAGATGCTCAGGGAAAAAAGTTTGGCAGAGGTACCATTTGCAACAGTTACTGCTTGCTTAAATATATGGTTCCTTTGCCAGCGGAAGGAGACAGATGGAGAGCAGTCTCCATGGTATTATTTTAACTAGATGACTTTGACCACATGGAACTCCTACTGAACAGCTCGCTGTAGATTATCTTTTACCTGGTTCAGTTATATCCAGGCTGAGAAGGATCCTTCCGGTCCCACTTCACCTTTCTTCAAAGCAGGCTGCTCATCAGGGAATCCCAACTATGAGTTTCATCTTTTTGAGCTCAGAAGTTTCAGGCAGGTGAAGCGACTGCTGCTTCAATATGTTATAAAAATACTCTATGAAATGAAAAGAAACATATTGGCTAAAAGAATTTAACAGCTCATGACTGCAGTTTAAGACGTGCTGTCATAAAAATGCAGCAGCAGTGCAAAATATCGAATTAGTAGCACAACTTCAGGACAGTAAAAACCCATATTTAGCATGAAACTCACCACCTCATTAAAGGGAACAGTTCCTGCATCAGCTATGCTTTTCGTCCCTCCACTGGAATTCCTCTGGTTTGTTTGACTGAGGAAACAGAGACAAAATTTAACTTTGCACTGTTATTAAGCTAGTACTCACACCTTCTCGAACTCTAACAGGTTCAGCTGGTTGGGCTTGGAACTGAACACTTTGTGAAGAATATGCTTCCCCTCTTCCCCACCCTCAGACACAAGCATTTACCCCACTGGGCAAAGAATCAATTTTGGGTGAACCAAACCACATTTTTCTTCCTAAACTTTATGGAAAGGAGCACGAATCACCACCAGAAAGGGTGAAGCATAGGGCAGAGGAAAGCCATTTTAGTCCCTCTCACCTTCCCCTGCATTACACGATAATGGAATTGGTGAACACTCACATTTTGTTCACCAAAATACACACAAGCACACACTTCAACGTTTCGAGATGATCCCACAATTTCATCTTAAAATGCAGAGCAAGCTGTCCAGAGCCAGCTCACCCGAGATGTCACTGCAGGAACTTAGGAAATCCAACACTGACATTAACCCATTGGATAAATGCGAACCCTGGGACTCGGCAGTGCCCGTCCCTGTATAAAGCTTTCAGCATCGCTATAGACCTGCTTGTGCATCTAATTGGGCCAGGGCTGCTTGGGAATGCAGAACGGGAGAGCATCCACAAGAAAAGCAATTGTAGAGCCCTTTTTGGTGCTCTAAGCAATGGTGCAATTCGCTGGTGTGTTCAGCACCTTATCAGTGGCAGACTAGTTTATTTTATTGGGGTAACATCCAGTCTGCTCACTAATAACAAGAAGCAGAAGCAGAAGCAGAAGCAGAAGCAGAAGAAGCAGAAGCAGAAGCAGAAGCAGAAGAAGAAGAAGAAGCAGAAGAAGAAGCAGAAGCAGAAGCAGAAGAAGAAGAAGAAGAAGAAGAAGAAGAAGAAGAATTGCTCAGCAATTGAAAATTTAAATCCAATGTCTCCATACAAATCCCCAATGACACCTCATGATACTTCGTATAACAGGCAGGCACAGATGAAAATCATAATTAGGAAATTTCTTTACATCCCGGTCTATGGAGCATAGACCACTTCTAAAGAAAAAGGGGGAATAGATAGAAATTGTAAATACAGTTTTGGTTCAAAACAGAGCCAGGCTTAATGGGAGAGGAACAAAAAAGTAGAACCTGGAGAACAAAAGCATAAAATAGAAGCTACAGGAAACTAAAAGAAATAATACATCAACCCCAGAACAATATCTGAAATACAAACTAAATAGAGGCCAAAACTCTTAGAAATCGTGAGGAGGAAAATGAAATCAATGTGATTTCATGAATGATTCTGATTTTCATTAAATCATGTCTTACTGGAAAACACTTTGTTATTAAAAAAATTGTCTGTTCCAGAGGAGGTTTTTCAACTACGAAGGTTAAGACTGGACCTCTCTGTACCTCATACAAATTATCACTTTGTGTAACGCGAAATTCAAGAGGTACCTCAGACCTATTTCTCTGTTATGTGATGCAACAAGCAATGTTATCCTCTACAGCAACAAAAGGGAATTTGATCTCTTTTCATTTCAATTGCAGATCACTGAGTCATTACTGTTCTATTATGTTTTCAGGGCAGTAGATTAATACAGTTTAAAGCAATTATATATAAAGTCCATGAAAACAAGTCTGCTGCCTATGCCATTTCCTACTGTGTTGAAAAATCTCAAAAGGTAACTGAACGAAAGACCAGCTCAGACTGAAAAAAAAAAAAGATAGATCACATTTCTTGAAGCATTAAGTTATTTTCTTAGCCCTGCTTTTGAGTTTTCAATGGCTTTTCCATATTTAGGATGGAAGCAGGTGGTGTAATGCACTGGTAGCTCAGGTCCTCTGCTATTACAGAACCACAGGACCAGAGAAGGATGAGGCTGGAAGACACCTCTGGAGACCATCTCATCCAACGCCTCTACTCAAGCAGGGTCAGCTTCAGCAGGTAGCCCTGTTCAGATACTCTTTGTTATTTCAGCAAGACCCTGCCCCCATCTTAAACCAGTACAATTAAAATATTTCTAGAACAATTAAGAGTAAGAGATCTTAGCACAGGAGCCTTAACACTTGCTTTCTTCACTTGAGATTCAGCCATGCAAGGTTTCATCAATGGCCACTGAAATCCTTCCTAACCTGCTATGGGACTTCTCTTTCAGAAGATCTGTTCTGAGCATGGCATCCGGGAGTTGCCTGAAACGCTCAGCTTCAATTTGTGAGGCAAAATAAGAAGCTCACATTGACTTATTACTTTCATAGTAACTTCTGAATTTTTTTAAAAAAGAAGTGCATTAATTCTCTTGGAAATGAATTAGGCAGACCTTGAACAAATTACTAGCAGTCTTTAAGAAACTCTTTACCATTGGTAAGGAGCCAGACACTCTCAGTCAGAAGTACCTTTACCTAGACCACTTCTTCCACTAAACAAGAAGTGATACACACCATTACCTTTCATTTCAATTATCTGGCAAATGGAAACCTTCCTTTAAAATCCACTTGCTCAGGAAGTTCCTAACAGAACTGCAGCACTGTATATGACTAAAAAAGGGAGTGAATGAAAATAATAGAGCTGATGGATGGATTATACTATTTCTGCCCAAGAGCAGCTTGTACCACTATATTGCTCAGTGTAACCCACACAGCATTTATGTGCCGGCCAACAATGAAATGAAGAATCACTACAGGCCTTTCTGCCACAAGCAATCTGACCTTTTGTAATCACAGATCTGCCTTCTATTCACACCATGCTGGGTCATAGAATTAGACCAAATATCTGCAACCAGATTTGAGACACTGCAAGTCTTTTCAGAGCTGGCAGTCAGCTTCTCCTTGCTATACAGATTGGAGCCATTTGTCAAATATAAAAGAGTTAATGTATGTCAGTGTCTGAACTTCACAGCTAAAGCTTGAAGGTGTTTATAGCCAAAGCAATGACTTTCCTTGTAGGTGAACAAGCCTGACATTTGTGAACATCTGATCGACAGAATAAGGCACACACATGCAGTTGGTTTCTGCTGGCTGCAAGTTCTGAATTACTGGCACCACTTTTCCATGCTTGACGCGTTACAGATGTAGGCATGAAGGGTGTTGCCACTGGGCTACAGAGAAAGAAAGAGGCTTTGATCCCTTTACCATCAAGTTATACCCTCCTTTAACTGAGAACCTTGTTTCAAAATTCCTGATGGGAATCAGGAAAGGAAAGTTCTGAATCCTTCCCAGTTCCTAAATCACTAGGTCCCATAGGCAAGGCGTATGAAGCCTTGCCTTTCCCATCCATCTGGTAGGTGACAGCTGCGTTGCACCACCACAGCTACCACTTCCCCAGTGCTTTGCTACCTACTATATCCCACAAACCAGTGTAAATTTGTCCCCAGCTCTGGTCCCAGCACAGTACAGACTGGAGCTGGGGGCAGGAGGGAAGGGCTGAGGAGTTCTGCTTTTTCCATGGTCATCCATTTTTTCCTGCAGTTCTCATTGCAGCAAGAAAGGTATCAAGAGCTTTAATCACTACGTCTCAAAACACACAAGTTAGTACTTTTCTGTGCTTCCAGACAGTAGATTAGTGCAGCCTGGCTGCCAAACATGATTAATAACTCTGCAAGGGCCTTTGTGCTGTATGCACTATTTGCCAAAAATGGCAGAAATCAGAAGAGAGATGGGTGAACTGCAATGACAGTTATTTCAGAGCCAGATGACTGGTGTTTTGTGATTAAAGAAGAAACTCAATTACACGAAGAAAACTCGGTGACATAAGCTCTCCTCTAGTTCCCTCCTCCCCAGGCCCCCATCACCCCTCCTTCTTTAAAGTGTTGCTTGGCATTCCTGAGATTAATTTCATGGCTCTAAAATAAACACTTCCAAAAATAGTAAGAGGAAATGGTAATCTTGCAAAGTGGAGTTTGTTAGCTTATTTTCCAGAAACCAGAAGCCGTGTCTGCTTGAAACCCTTATTGCTCTGCACAGCAAGTCACAAGAAGATAAATGACTTTCTGTATCAGCAAAGACCAAACACGCTGCTGTTCTGGTGCAGAGGCTCAGGCTTCAGTGTATGTGAAAAGCAAGTGAGCAACACAGGGCTGGGGGAACTGGGGCAAACCCCAACGTAGAAGACAATCTATCATCTACCAAACCCCAGTTCTACTTGATGAACAGGTTGGCTGTTGCAATCCTAATCCATTCTTCAGAGCCACAGGTGGCCTCAGAGCCGTAGATGTTCCTGTCAGCATCAGCACCAACTTCACTAGAAACATCTCCAAGAAGCCTTTTAGGTTAGTCTGCAAACACCAGTTATGCAGGTCAATACCCTCCGTAGCCACATGCACACCCTCATTCCCTACCACTTTAGACAATTTAAACTATGCCCCTCCCACTAAGCACGATCCTAGCACTGTCTGTCACCCCCAACATGAGTTCATTATGCCTAATGTGGGAAAAGGACTTAGTCTGTGATGCCAGTCCCTCTATACTCCAGGATATCCAGCAACAAGGCAGCAATCACTGCAACGAATGTGAAGGGTGGTGTTGAAAAATGTATGGTGACGCTCCCTGGGAGAAATGCAGCTTCCTAAATCCTCTAGCCAGCTGCAGCAGCCACTATCCACCACACAATTATTTCAATTGGAATAATGTAAGGGGAAAAAAAAATACAAGAAGAAAAAAAAAAAGGCAAGAGGTGCTCCAGGCTGTAATTTCTAAATTGTCATGTTTCTGCCTCAAAGTACACACACAGCAGAACTCAGATAAGCTGGGATGATATTTAATATGCACCAGATTCTTTGGGATGGGGGATGACATTTTTGTCTGAAGTCTAAATAACTACAATTAATTCTTCATCACATTTTGAGGCAGTAGAGAGGATCTGTTCTGTCAATGGAGCATCCCCATCTACTGTTGGAGAGCGGAAAGGAAGCAGCACATTCCCCGCAAGGAAGCATGCTCCAGAAGAGGAATCTAGCGCCCAGCAGGATTGCCAGGAGCTCACATCAAAAAGGTGGAGGAGCAAGTACAATTCACAGGGAAATGTTGTCTCCCAGCTCTGCTGTGGCCTTCACTTGAACTCTATTGCAGTATCTATTACGAAAATAGGTTTCTATCATCATTTAAAAAAAGCAAAATTTTTTACCTAAGGAAACTTGAAGTCTCTAAGGGGGATAGCTGATGGTGACAGTTTAAATGCTAAAATGTAGTTAAATCTTTCACTGCTGATGATGACGTGAAACCTGCAATAGCCAATACATTTTAGACATTTTTTTTACAACATTCATCAAGCTTCAGCCATTTCTGAAATTAAAAAAAAAAAAAAAAAATCTCCTCTAATTTATGTTCCAAAGGGATTCCAAATTGTATCTAAATGTAGATAAAGGATTTTAACCTTTTCAGGGTTCTGGAGTTTACTGAATTCACACTCTTGTCTTTGGTCATCTCCTAACTGACACGGAGAACATAATAAATGATCAGACTAAGTACTGCACCGCAAGGCATGGATTTAGCAAGGGGCAATCACAAAACTGAAATTAAGACATTAATAAGCCTGCCTGTCAGAGAAGATGTGGAATAATGCCAGACTAAAAACTTCAACACAGCTTTCTAATTACACATTATTCTTCATCATAGCAGCACGATGAAAACAATCTTGATAAAGTTACATATTCATCAGTTACTGTCATTTCCCCATAATAATAATCCTGCTTTTTACATAGAAAGCCAGAGCTCAAGATCTATCACTGGTACAGAAATGAACAGCTCCAGAAACTTGAGGGATGTATTCTGAGAAAGCAAGCTATTCGTCATTTTTGTATGGCCCTTTTTTTTCTGTATGTGGAAATAGAAGTGGGCTAAAAATTAATGAGACAAGACTACTCCCATGTTGCAGAAGTTAAGCACCCACTTCAAGCAGCATCCAAAGAAGAAACAGAATTACTTGACACTTGAAAAAAATTGCTGAATTCAAGCTTTTAATGTTGAGGGATGCCTGAGAGCATCCCCAGACGAGGCCATATTTTCATGATCGGTTTAATTTGGAAAAGCATATTTTCATCTTTAAAGTGATCCACTGCGATACTGGGGTTGCAATAACTTTGCATGTGTGCACAGCCACAGCTTGCAAAGGAATGAGAAGGAGAAATCCAAACACTATTTTTACTGTATAGAAAGCACTTAACTTGTTCCAAACCCATGTTTGGAGGTCTGTGTTTGGAAAACATTAATATTTTCTTTTTCCTCTGCCTTATCATGCACTCCCCTCCTAAAAACAAAAGGAAATAAAGAAAATAAAAAAAAGAAAGCAAACCTACATATGGTTACCCCAAGGCCAGAAGATGACAAAGACACATGGCCCAGATTCTTCACTCATTGCTCCCATCTCTCAAGGATGGAGGGTTTAACTGTCTCCAGGAAATCAAGGGACTTGGTTGTCACTCCTATAGTAAACCACAAAACAACTGGGATCTCCTTCCACGTGTAAAATAGGGAAATATTTATTTCAGCTCTCTCAATGAAGAGCATTGCATCACAGCTTGTCTTTGGGCTAAAAAGAACAGGGGCCACCTACCCAAAGCCTGTTCTGGTCTCTCTCCTCATGAATTCAGGGTTTCAGTGGAGGGAGATGAATTCTTACACGTGCTCTATAGGTCATCCTATGCCAGCGTTCAAGTCCAGGTGTTATAGGCCCTTCCTCATCACAACCCTTCACCTCTCCTGTTTCATCCTTTGCAACTGATATCTCTCTATCTTAGGAATGCTCCTTGCTGCAAGATGCTCCCCTACATCTTGACAGAGAGCCCTAGCCTCGCTCATACGTGGTTTCTTCTGCTCCAGGAAGACTTCACCTCCTCCAGGTCCAAGTTCCTATCTTCATGCCAAGGATCAACCTCACACTCCCTCATGGACTGGGAACGCCTCTGTTGCACATCATATCAGTCAAATATGATGCACTGAGCAGGAGTTTCCTGCAGCAGACTCCTCACACATTCCTCCTACTCTTGTAATTTATTGACTAGTAACTGGACTACAGGAGCACAACATGAAGCCCCATGTTCCTACGTGGTCATCTAGAGAGCCAACAGGCCCACCTCTGCTCCACAGGGAACGCAAGAGAGTCCTTTCAGATGCCTGTCCTGGAGCAAACTTTAAACAGGGTCTCTCCTTAAAGATATTACTACATCACCTCGTAGTAGAGAGGATTTGCATGAAAGGAAGGACACAGCATCAGAAAGCTGGTGAAGGCTTTGATTCCTCAAAAGCTTATGCAGGGACAGTCCCAGTGAAATTAATTTGTAAAATTAAACACTTGCATAAATACTGGCAGAATTTAGGCCTAATGGACAGCAAGTGCTCACACAGCCTGGGAGATGCATATCCAGAGAAGGATAGCCTACTTTTGAGTCAAAATAGGTTTCAATAAACTTATCAACTCCATATAAACCTTCTTACAAGACCATATCCATTTATTGATGGAAGGATATAAAGGGAACAAGATAGAATTGAAAATCATTATTATATCCTTATGCCTTAAAAGTGATTGTTCAGGGCACCCAAGAATTTGAGAAAATATCAAGCTATAAGTTTTATTAAACCCCGAGGGAAAGTCAGGAGACCAGAAAAGACCAGAACAACTGCACTGAGGCAATGACAAATTCCTAGAAACACAGGGGCTGGAAATCCAAATGAGCGAGTGTTGGGCTAAAATAGTCTCATAATCTCTCTCTACTGGCAAATAACAAGGGGCAGGGAGAGAATTTCCAAGGTTTCCTGAATACTGAAAACTTTTTCTCATTTTGTTTTGGGAAACAAAAAAGGATAAGCTGGTTTTCTAGATGGGGAAAATGGGACTTTGCTGTAGAAATATCAATCCTCCAGCAATGGCAAACTAGGAAAACTAACGCAGATGGTGAAACACCAGAAACTTTTCACTGAAAAAAGGAAAGAGAAAAGACTTAGAACCTGTACTGGGCAAAAATCAACAAGTGGTGATTCTTCCGAGCCTCTGCAAAGGGACTTCAAAAACCACAGAGACTATCTCAGCACGCTTAGGCCAGTGTAGCTTTGACAACCAGACAATACCACTTTAGCAAGGGATAGGCCATAGCAAAAGTGGGGACCTGGGAGGGAGAAGGGCTCTAGGCTAAGGTTGCATACAAGGGTGTTACGAAGAATACCATTAAAACCAGACAACAGATGCTTCTAGCACCATGGGAGGTGCCTTAAGCAGCATAAAATTCTCAGTAAGGAGGAGTTGCTTTGTTCACTTACGAACTCCACACAAAACAAAGCCCTGAGCTCTTATACATTAACTAGTATCAGATGCGTTTGCTTTGTGTGAGCACATGACTGCTAAGGCAGAAAGGCTACTTTGGTCTTTGAGGAAAACTACCTTACAGACCATTTAAAACATAAGACATCAGCAAAGAACTCCAAGCAGCTGCAATGCAATTACGTCCTGATAACTGCAGAAAACTGCACGCAGACAGGTGACGATCTCCTTACTGCAGCAATTTAGCAGATTGCTTAACCGAAAGTGCTATTTCGATAACTTTGCACATTAATCCAAACCACGAACACTTTCCAAATCTAAGCAGTTTTTCTAATGAATAATGAATTAATTTTCATCTCATTCTGAATATTCTTAGGGGGATTCTTAATAAATCTGTAATTTATTAGACACACACTGCATTTCTTGATGAGAAACCCACTCTCTCAAGGAAAAAATGATGGTCCTGTTCTCCCTTAAACCTCATTGAGATCGTGAACCATCCCCACCCATGCCTACCCTTGTCCCAACTAATTCACTTATGAATTATAGTCTGGGGCACAGGTAACAAAATTTCCTTCATTCCGGGAGCATCCTTATTTGGTAAAAATCTACTGCTTTGATTAAAGCACTTTCCTCATGGATGAGGGTACTTTACTATGTTTTTTACTCTTTCCCTATCTCCTAAAACGTAGAGAAGGAGAGTCAGAGCAATTAGAAGTATCGAGATGTTGGTGTGAATTAAGTCATCATTAGTAACACTTGTCATGTTTGTCTTCTTACGCATTTTCATGTAACTTGAAGTATGCTTCTCCCCTAAAGAACAGAGTTACTGCTACAGAAGGTTCACATATGAAAATAATGGCCAAAACGGAGCATATTTTTATTTCCGAGTAAAGACTGCTTTTAGGAATGACAGAAAATTGGATCAAAACTAGAGGATTATTTTTTCCAGCATCCTGTCACTATCAACAGCAGGTACCAGCTGGTTCAACAGATGATACAACGGTGCTAAAGTCATAGAATTACCTATCTATGGCCAAAAAAAAAATAATAAATTACTGTTTGATATATAAACAAGTTCTATTCTATTATACTTTTGCCCTCTCCACTGTAATTCTGGTGGTCTCCACCAATGATGTATCTGTCCAGCATGACTCAGAAAAAGACTAAGAAATTATCTTGTCTGCATCAAGGGATACGTGGAGTTTGATGTATTAGGTGCGCTGTGTAACATAACCAGTGTTCTCAATAACTACAGTATTGTGTCAAACATGATTTCTCTGTAGGTAATGAAAGCCTTGAAAACCAACAGCTACGGCAGCAGAGCAAGATTGTTTTTCTAAATTACCAGAAAGAAAAGGCTTTAGATTGTTATGGATTCTGCGGAGTAATTCACCTTTAGGGATCTCTGCTGGGCACATTAAAATTCACCAACCACACAAGCTGTGGCATTACAAACATTAATATTTATTCCTGCAAGAGCAATAGCAACGCTCATATTTAATACAGTGATAGTGACTACTGTGACCTCTTAACAATTTCCACTGACATTAATGGGAGTTGGGGCTTTTCTTCCCCACATAGAGATAGGACCAATACAGATCTTCCCATTATTTTCAGGGGGAAAGACTTTTATCAGTTATGCTGTGGGCAATGGGGAGTGGAAGTTGGAACAAGACCTAGACAGGTTCCTATTCGTGTTGACATTAAGTATTCTAATATTAATCTCTTAAAACTGAACTTTAAAAGAAAGGCAGATAATGGCTTAAGCTGCATAGCCATGCAAGGCGGCAGGGGACAGAAATCACTCTTCCCTTTCAGTGTGAAATATCTTTCCTAGCAAGCAGGAGATGTGGGGAACAGACAGTCTTTGTGAACCTTCACACTCCCCACTGAGGCTAACCATGGCAGAAAACAGCTGGGGATGTGGCATTTAAGCCACAACGTTAATTTGCAAGCCAAAGCAACACCCACTTCTTCCTTCTCCACCCAACCCTTCATGCATGCCACTGCAGTATTGATGGTAGGGGTGCCAGTTCTGGTGTAGCCTAATGGAGGAAGCCATCCAGAAAGGCACATGGCAGCCTCATTACTTCTTGATTTCAAGTGGCATTCGGCAGCCTTTTGGAGAGTGAGTTTACAATGCCCAGCAGCTCAGATTTCAGAATATTTGGTTTATTTAGTGTGTTTTCACTGATGCATCAAAACACAGGCACACAACCAACACATTTTCACCCCAGCTGATTAACGTTTTTTTCTCTTGCTTGATCAGATCATTTTCCTTTTTCAAAGAATGTTGCTCCTCAACAGTGAAGGGACCACTCCAGCAATCCTCTTTTTTTGGTCCCTTATATATATATATATATCTTCCTTTTCTAAGATCATAAATCATCTCCAGTAAGATTTTTAGGAGCCTGTAGACATGCTTCAACAAAATTATGATCAGTCCAACTTGTACTACTCAGAGGTTTCAAAACAAAATTTCACCTCCCAGGTAAAACTCATCCAAAGATAAAAGAAATCCTGCAGCTGAAGGCACAGTAACATCAACATGAGGTTAGCAAATGTTCCTTCAATCCATTGGGGATGCTATCATTTAATATTAGCTGAGGAATTGACTCATTTCACCTACAAACCTGACCTCAAAACCAAACTATTTTTTCATTTCTTCCGTTCAGGGATCTTAATGCATACTTTAAGTCTGAGTTCACTCCAAGTGAGGCGCTTTCCATGACCAATCCACAGCTCAGATGTGCAGCTGAACCTCCACTTTCAACCACTAGCATGTACCAGCAGCCTGTTAGGCTCAGCTAGCGGCTTCCAGGGGACAGTTCCTCATCACTGGATAAATTCCTTTTTGCAAGGGCCATGAGAGCATCTCCCCGCTGGGAAGTTGACCACTGCCCTGCCACCATGCTGTTATGCTGAGGCCCGGTGTCCCTTCCCTTGCTGCAGTCAGCCCCAGCATTCTCCATCCCTGCGCCAGTGCAGGGATGATATATTCATCTTTACAAAGCAATGTGTGTTGTTACTAATGCAGGTTTTTAAGCCACGTACTTATATCTACAGAAAACACTGAAATTTCATGAGTATTCACACACATGCAAACATACTGAGATGGAGTTGCTTTTAGTGCTCTCCTCCCTCATTTCCTCCCTAGATCCTGCTTTGTATTTTGAGATTTCTATTCAGTAATTAAAATGTCTTGCAAAGTAGAAACACGGCCCAGCTGGTTTTCATTAACTCTGTTTCACAGATTTATTATCCAGTACCAACAAATACAAGTGACCATGTGCTGTATTGATACTCGTATGCAAGAACAGCCTCTGGCAAAATTTTTCCTAGTGCCCAGAAATAAGTACATGTGAATAGTGGGTCAGTTTGAAAATCTTTTTGAGAAATTACTTGTTCAACCAACAGAAGTATTTTCCTTGTATGTGCTCCTCTAGATGGCACTCAAAGTTACATTTTCACTGTAATCAGCAAAAAAATTGGGGGGCAGATTTTGCAGGAATAAGGAATAAGAAGAAAACTCAAATTTGCAAGTGCTCAATAAGTTGCTTGGCAGGGTAGCGTTTCTGGGCAAGCTTCACATGGAGGATGCCTTGTGAGCGGGCACGAACTGCTGCTAGAACGGGATATCCCTCCTTACGCACCGTACGTTTCCTTGGCCTCTGTTTTGCTGGTTTGATTGTGATTCTCTTCCTCGGTTCTGGTGTATGCTATTGCTGTCTGACACGGCAAGTTTGGGTCTATTGAATAATGACATGTAAAGAGGGGAAAAGTTTCAGAGAAACGTTGCATGATCCAAATAAATGATACAAGCCTAATACTTAGGCAAACAGCCTCTTCAGAGAGAATATGAGGAGCACTGGCTGCCAGCAGCCCTCATTAAAATATTTGTCCCTACCTCAAGGAGGCAGGAATGAAGAATGCATCAAGTTAGAGATGGTCTGACAACCAAATACACTTCCTTCACAAGCCAACTTCTAAATGTTTTGCTGTGTCTGCTTTCCCTGTATTAAGTAGAATATGGGAAAAGACAGTAGAGGATGCAAAAAGAGGCATGTCTGCACACATACGTCCATAAAACTCAGGATCGTAATGGGTGAAAAGTCTCAAATCTGTTTGTAACCCTTCCCACTGCATCCAGAACCCATCCTGTCATTATGTGGACATTTCAGCAGATAGTAGTGATGATTTATTTCCCTTTGGGCAGGTATGAACAAGTCAAAATAGTTAGCAGTGCACAGTACAGCACATCCATATACTTGAGAATTCCTATGTGGTAAACGCTGTAATAACAAAGTGCTTATAAATGTAAGGCTTAGGTTTTGCTTCATTCTCAGTTCTTAGAAAATTAAGAACACTTTTTTCTCTGCATGGGTAGATTATTATTTTATCATCAATGGAGATTGATAAAATACAATCCTTATTTGGTCATATCTCCAGGAATTTTGGTTGATTACCACCTTCTTCCTCCAACAAGATCAGTTCAGTTCTTGCTGAAGGTGTAACGATAGTTCGAGAAAGTGGAACATTAGGTAGGGTCCCATCAACTCCACATTTTTCACGGTCTGTTGTTGTCTCTTTAGGTGATAAGTTTTCTTGTGTTCTCTCTGCTACACGCTCTTCCACTCCTGCAGACACATCCTTTTCAACACTTTCCACTTGAAGTTCTATTTCAGGATCTACTCTAACACTTTTCACATCCATTTTCACTCCTGAAACTTCTACTATTATATCTTCTAGCTTAGCTGCAACGTAAGCAGCATCTTCTGATCCCTTTGGTGTGGACCATTCACATCTAGGCCTTTTTAATCAGCTTCATTGCCTGTCTTCTCCTATAATTTTCATTTCACCCATAAACTTTCCTGTTTTAATTGCTGCCTCAACCTTAAGTGTCCAGCTCTTCCTTTGGAAGACTAACATCTATTTTTTCCTGTTTTTCTCCCACAGAAATTTCAGCTGATGATTGTTTAAATTCTACTTCTGAAGCAACTAACACAGTAGAGCTTTCTACTTTGGGGATCTCTATATCTTGTGATTTGACTTTGTGCTCTTGAAGAGTCAGAGCACACATAGGGATTTATTTTTTTTTTTGGTAAACTGCTGGCTTTGTCAATTTTTGAAGCCCTTATTTCTGGTTTAAACAATTCTGCCAGAGACCCAGTGAATTCTGAAGTTTGAATTTTTTTCCATCAGCACTGTGCTTAAATATCAGTTCTTGGAATATTCATTCTAATCCCTGTTCTCTTTGCAGGTAATGAAATATCTCCTCCCATCTCCAGCAAATTAACATCAGAACTCTTCACACAATCTCCTAATTTTAGAATGCCTCTTTTTCCAACCGTAATTTCAGTAGCTGCATAGGGCAATAAGGAAGGTATTTTCAAGAATATTTGTTTCAATTTGTATTTTGGCAGAGTCAATGCCTACCTGAGGCTTTTCCAGACTTTTTTCAACATCAGCCTTGCCTTCCTGCAGCCCCCCCTCCCCTTTCACAGGTGGCAAGCTCAATGCAAGTATTCTGTATTTTGGCATTTAAAAACATCCGTGATGTTCCTTGGTCTCAACTTCTTCAGCATTTATCTTCTGCTCTTCTTTTAATTTGATTCCCTTCTCCTCAGGGCTCTCAACAGCTCCCTCTCCTTCAGGATCTGACAAATGAAATTTAAGTTTTGATGCTGGAACTCGCACAGAAACGTCAGCTATTTCAGCTGTCATTTGTGGCTGAGGTAGCTCAATTTCTGTTTCTCAGGAGCAGATTTCAGGCTCTGGCCCTTTCCCTTTTCTGAGGAAGATTCCAAACTTTGGCTCCTGGAACCTGGGCATTTTAGTTTTCTTTTGAACACCTTCCAATTTCATCTTTCTCCCATCCACAAACGATGATCCTTTGGTTCTTATTTCAGGGCTCCTCAATTCAGCTGACACTTCTCCTTTGGGGAATTTAATATCTGGTTTTTGAATGATATCTTCATCAGCAGAACTTGATTTTTTTTTCCCTAAGAAGTTTCAGATTCCACTTTAGAACCAGTGTCACTTTCTGACAGTTTTCCCTTACAGCAAGAAATTCTAAATTTTGGGTTTCAGGATTTATGTATTTTAACTGTACATTCTGTGTTACCCGTAGATATTTCAGGAGCCGGTGTTTCCCCTTCTGGTTTCAGATTTTTTTTCTCCAAAGAATAAGCTCCATTTAAAATTTCAGAATCTGTTGCAGAAAGATTCATATCAGCAAGAGATGACATTTTTGGTTCATATTCTGGAATGTTCATTTGATATTTAGTAAGAGTTGCATCCTCTTTTGGTAATGCAGAGTGCTGTTCAATTGTAGAAGAACAAATATCAACTTTGGACAAACCCAAATCAGAAATTCTAAAAACAGGATTTGTAGGGGCTCTATCTCCCTTGCGGACAGAACTTTAGATCCAGCTCTCCTTGAAAGAGTAGCGGGAGTTTCCTCTGGTTTTGCATAAGAAAGATATTCTGACCAAAAAATTTCAGCTCCCGACTTACACTTAGCTATCTTGGAAGGAGAGATAAAATGATGTTTAGGCAATCATCTAAAATGTCCAGTATTTTCAGTTTTCTTAGCAGAACCACCAAGTGATATGCAAGCAGGTTTCACATCTTCTGGAACTTCCCCTAAGGATTCCCTCCTGTTTTCATAGTTCCACAGACATCTTCCCCAGCCCACCTCAAATATCCCAGATTTTGTTTTCTGAATTATTAGCATTTGTATGTTATCTGCTGCTTGTTTCCAGTGTGTCAGGTGTTGTGGGTAATTATTTACCCGTGCCTTTTTCCCTGTGTGGATCCTCACACTGTGTGATCCATTACACCTGCGTGAATTCCACCTTCTCTTTCTTTTTTGTCTGTTGTTCATTCCTGTTTCTTTTTTGGGGAGTTTGATGAGGCCTGTGGTGTTTGTTTAGCTGGGGTCTCTTTCAGATCAGGTGTTTCTAAACTCGGCTTTGATATCTGTGTTGTTATAGCTGGCACTTGTCGTGCAGTAAACTTTGATGTTGATTCCTCGTCTTTGTTTTTTTAATGTGTATTTCAACTTCAGGGTGTTTTTTTTTTTTTGCATGGGTTGGAATGATGTTTTTCACTTCTTTCAAGTCTTTTGTTAAAGTTTCAGAACACTGCTTGGATTGCTAAAGCATTTACTTTTCACTGCTTCAAGGCTAATTACAGCACTGATCCCTGCTGGCTGCCACTAATTTTGCAACTAGAAAAGAAAAAGGAAAGAATAGCTAGGAGGATTCTTGGGCTGGTTCACTGCTGTGTCTCTTGTTTTACTCTGGTGTCACTTCAGTGACATCGCAGTTGTCTGGAACCGGAGCAATTCAACTATGGGGTACCCTGTTATCAGGACTTGAATGATCCTGTGTAGTTTGTGGTTGATTCATCTCACCATCCAGTGCGGCAGATCCTTTGAGTCTAGGACACTGCAGCTCTCCTACATGTTGTAAGAGAGGTAAAACTTTTAAAACCAGACGCTTTAAACAAAGAATACTTTGAATGTATTGAGAGAGACGAAACGATGTTTAGGCAATCTAAAACGTCCAGTATTTTCAGTTTTCTCAGCAGAACCACCAAGTGATACGCAAGCAGGTTTCACACCTTCTGGAACTTCCCCTAAGGATTCCCTCCTAAGTTTTCATAGTTCCACAGACATCTTCCCCACCCCACCTTAAATATCGCAGATTTTATTTTCTGAATTCAATTCACCTTCAATTAGGTGAATTCAATTCACTGAATTCAATTCACCTTCAATTAGGTGACCAACACCTTTGAAATATTCCTGCCAGTAAGACTGGGCAACTCAAAAAAAACCAAGTGAATTAGACACTCCACCACTTCACAAAGTGAGACATGGAGATTTACTTCCCTTCACCTTTTAAAACAGCAGATGACACTGGCAAGTCTTCTTCACCGTGGATGTACATAGGTAGACCTGGGACTGATGACATCTTACCTGGGCTAGGATCAGGGAAGAAGTTTCTAACTTTCCACCAGCTATTGATCAAACACGAAGGTGTATGAAGCAGAAAGGTGGCTTCAGATGCTTGGCCAAGAGCTGTCAGGCGATTGCTCTCCTTGTACTTGTTAGAGGAGCTGCAGATGAAGGTTTGCCAAAATGTTGCCAGATATGTCCTGTGCTGTTCAGGGGCAAATCCGTCAGTGTAAAAGGCCTCTTCCACCCACCCCATGGTGGGTAAGAAGGGAAAGAGTCCTCCCGTGAAAGCCTGTAAGAATCTTTCCTACAAATGCAGCAACAGACTTCTGTCTCCAGGTCTAATGCAGATGTGGTGGAGACTACATGGAAAGATTTGCACTGAGGCCCTGGCACCCATCCTGATTTCCCCAGACTCTGCCTACACGTATATTAATTATCCCCTCTAAAGTAGTTAACCTCATGTCATAAAAGACTTTTTTTGCCTCTTGATTCCCCTTATAGCTTAGGCCTAAGGTTTGCTTCAGATTTTGTTCCACTTCAGATTACATTAAAGCAAATCTGTTAGAGAGAGGAAATATGCTACATTGATTAATTCAGGTTTCAGCAAAGTCTTCTTGCACCGTATGAAAGACTGTGACAATAAACTACGATTTATATGTATGTCATTCTCATGCTGCAAATAGCACCGATGCCAACATTTTACAGGTATTATCTTTTTTTTTTTTCCATAAATACTGGAGAATCAATGCTTTGTTCAAAACATTTTCACGAACGAAATGGAGTTTGTGTCAGTGACTACTTTTAATAGCTACTGAACTGACTTTAGTGCAGAGGAGGTTTTTTTTTTAAAGTACGCAGCAGGAGATATTCAGGATGGAGCAGGGACACCTTCAACTAGATCGGGTTGCTCAGAGCCCCATCCAACCTGACTTTGAACATTTACAGGGATGGGGCAATTATTAACAAGGAAGAAGACTGAGTAATTGTAAGACAAACAAAACCAATAATAATTTAGTATCACTTGCATCCTTGGCACTGTGTTTGACACGGCAAATAATTTCTATGCGTAGGTCAGCAGTTTTCACAGGCCTCCCTCACATACTTAGTATTATGCACATATCTTATTTTAAATAAGGATATGCATCACTGCCACCACAGAGAGCTTCAGCTGACTTGATGAAGCTGTGGCATGGATGGGAAAAGGGTGAAGACAACTCTCACATAGCCCAGAGTGGGCCTTACCTCAGGAGCTGCTGACTGAAAAGTAAGTCCTTTAACACTTCTACACCAGCTAAATCTGCCGTGTAAAAGAAGATAAACATGTCAAAGTATAAAGCTTTATCAGAACTTCTGCCCTGCATAAAGTAGAGATATGAAGGATAGAATTTTATGTGGGTCAAGTTTAGTCAGAGATTATTTCATGCAATCGTGAACCATTGAGAACAGAGTATGACAACTCGGAGTGCACAGCCTGTGACAAGCGCCATAGGAATTTCACAGTCTGTGTGCTCAGAACGATGCAGTGACATCTAATGCTTTAGTATATAAAATTGTCATTCATTAAAAAAAAGAAACTGCTGGGAGGGGAGGAATTATTTCCATGCACCGTTTGTTGAACAGAAGTCTAGGAATGAAAATGAGAAAACAAAAGTATCAATCACTGTTCGGTTCCTGACCGTCATGGTGGTATTTATTTTTCTCTCTCGCATTAGGATCCCTCAGAACAGCAATGCCAAAGGGGTTGGCCATGTCAGTCACCTTATCCCCCGAGCAATGCAAACCAGGAAATAGCCCCACCTTCCAGTCAGCTGAGCACTTGCAGTTTCAGTGAGCTTGAATAGAATTTGTTTCTCACTGAATTGCCTTTTGAAGATAGATATGCAGGAAACTTGTTTTCATGCTGAAGCACCTTCTAAAGCACAGACTATTATTCTGGCTAAGGCGAACACCCGGAGAAATGCTAAATGCTAAAACGCGTGTTTTTTTTCAGCGTCTGATGTTCTGAATGGTGGTGGCTTTGGAGAGAGCCCCAGGCAATTCCCAGGTTTGACTGGGAAAGCTGGTTAAAAGCAAGTGTTACATGCTTGACTCGGAACAGCTCCCGAAGATTTGTTCATCAAGGATCTGGTTTCTCCTCTCATTTTTGTTTAACAGGTTCTGCTCTGAAACTCATTTGCTGTTATTCCTTTACTTCCGATAGTGTACAATCTGCTTGAGACTCGTTTTTGCTGGTGGTGTGCTGTGCCACAGAGAATTAAGTATATTAACGATTTTTCTTTCTTTTCCTAAGTGCAGAAAGCCATATCAAACACTGTTTTTTACCCCTCTTAATATCCAAAACCTGCACTCTATTCCCTTATTTACAATGAGCAGATTTCATGCATCTCTGCCGCAGGCTCTAAGGATTCAGACTTTCATAAAAGTTGAGGGTTGCGGTTAATAGTGACTTGCCTAAACTTGAGGTCTTAAAAGAAGAAAGAAGTGACCTGATTTTTGTTGCACCGTTGGCCCTAATGAGATTTGCAGTCGGACGGCAAATCAGCAAAGCCAAGCAATGTGTACTAAGCAAGTATGCAGATCGAACAGAGCGCTGGAAAATGGATGTTTTCTAATTAGCTACTTTGCCATTGCGAGGGACTTTCAGTTGGTCAGAAGATTATTTCACTTATGTATCTGGCACGGGACTAATTATCAAAGAGAATTCAACCAACCTGCAAAAAAGGCAACTGCCTATCCAGGAACAATTAAAAAGCCTTTTTGAGCAAGACCGGAACCCCAAATATTAAATAAATCTGAAAGATGAACACAGACTGAAAGACTAACTGGAGAGATAGACTCTGAAGTGAACTGAAATGTACTTTTAAAATAAAAATAAAAGCATATTTGAATCTTGTTCCCTGCGCAAAGCAAGGAACTTCCTCCTTTTTGTCTTTGACAGAGAAATTGCTTCCTCATGGTGTCCACACTGTCTGACGATGTGAGAACTTCTCATAGTTGAGTCTGCCTGCAAAACCTCCAGTGTGTGATATTTCCCTTGTTGTGTGATTACCGCCCCCCCATAGTTAACGAAACGCTGTGGTACGAGAACACAGTGGTACAAGACAATTTGTCTGGTATTAAAGTGAACATGGAAGATAAAATCAGATCTTAATACATTAGAAATGCAGAGCTCCAGCCCCAGCACGGTCATGCCATGTCTGTGCCTGACCATGGCACGTGGGGGTGATTCTGCACCCACATCCCCTCGCGGGCTGGTGTCCTGTCCTTGGCACGTCATTCCCGTCCCCACTGAGGTGCCCAATGCCCAGGTGGGGCTGCCCCGCTCCCCAGCTGGGGTGGTGGGATGGCTGCAATGCCCTGTGCTGCCCTCGCTGTGCCTTGACAATTGCAATGTTAAGCTGCAAGTCAGCTCAAACAACCTGTAGTCTTTTGGTCAAGGTAAAATCTAAGCTGAAGCTAAGCATTTTGTTTATGTTCCCCACCAAAAGAAACAGAAATAAACCTGCAGCCTTATAGGCACTTTTCTGCTGTTTGACGGCAACTTAGTTTTCCTCTGAAGAAAAAAAGCTTGGAGAAAAGTATTCTGACCAGCTTTCTTATAATCCAGCTGACTTCATATAAATGGGGACTAAACTGAAATCTTCCACATGATCTTTTACGCTCATTTGGGTTTGTTTTTTTTTTGGAAGTCCCTGTTTACAAGAGTAACTGTATTCAGACCCAAGCTCCCTCTGCCCCATCAAGAATTTTAAATGATTTGTTAATCACTAAAGCCCTATCATTTACAATTATGTTCACTTCAGACTTTCTTCACTTTGACAACAAACATAAAGCGACCTTTGAGAATTTGGGAATTTGCCCCACCGTATCTTGTTCTTTTATGCCACATTTTCTACAGAAATCTGTTACAGAGGAGCCGTCCTACAGTCTCCCAGGTTACATTTCTGCAAAAGTCAGCAGAACAAATTAAAACAAAAAGCTTGGCAACTCTTTCATTTATAAATTGCAGCTTTGCCAAGTGCTTCCCTGCTGCATAAAGCAGATTGTCACTTCTCACTTCAGCTCCTCGTGCTTTGTCGCACAGCTTGATAAGCATTTTTGCAAGATGGGATCTTACCCCTTCAGACAGACAGACACCTCTTTCACATGCAGAGCAGGACGTGAAATGAACTCTCCAGAGGGGACTGCCAGCCCAAAAGCAGATGTTGAGTGAAATCTGGGGTTTCAGATACCACGAGAAACCACAAGTGCTCTTAGACCCTTGCTCAGTGCACAAAAACAGGGAACAGAGGAAGACACTGAATTATCCAACTTCATGCTCTTGCTGCTGCCACTGCCACCGCATCCAAAAGTTTTCCACGTACTAAGAACTAGACAGTCAAACTGCTGTATGATTTCTATGGGTCCCTTGTCTCTTTTTCCTTTATCCCTGGCAAAGCTTTCAGTGCCTAAAAAAGCGTGCTTGGTAGCAGTACCATTCAAGCAGAACAGTTTTAACTCAAAGGTTTTGCAGCGTCTCTTGTGGTTATTATTTCACTGCCTCAGCTGCTCTCTTCTTGAAGCTGGTTCCACAGTCAAATTCGGGAGTGTTTCAGTCCCTTGCTCTCCTGCTCCTCTTTGAATCCTCTCTCAGAAAGCACGCTTGTCTCAGCACAGTCCCTTTGAAATAGAATGATTCCCCAAAGAGGTCTCACCTTGAACGTGCCCACCCACCCTGCACAATCTCATTTCTCTGTTATTGTCAGTGCCAGGTTTTTTGGTATTTTTTTTTTTTTTCCCTCTGCAGCAGGAAAGTTTTCTTTTTAGTTTTCTGCTTTAAACGGGTAAAGACAGAACTGTCGCCTTCTAAAGTGCCCAGGGAAAAGTCCTGGGATTTGCTTGATGATGGGGAAGAGATTGGAACAAGAGAGTCACAGGGTTTCAAATTCTGAAAGGAAAAAAAATTTTTCATAAGCTTATAGAAACGTCACAGGAATTAATGGATTTGTACAACGACAGACCAACTAAGAACAGAAATACTTCAGCGCTTGTCTGTAGGGGCTCAGCCCATCCCGCTTTTTTGCGTTCTCCCCATCTGAGCTTCATCATTGCTCCAGCTTCAGTGCCAGAGAAAACAGATGCTAACACCACGCGCAGACTGACACTACGAAGTCAGGATCAGACCAACACTTCTCCAGGCTAAAAAGCTGTTTCCACTGCCACTTTCCAAGACACGGAGAATTTTGAATCAAGGCTAATGAGCGTGTATTTTAAAAGTACCTTCTACTTCAGTATCTGAAAGTCCCTGTCACAGTGTGTCCCTGGGACTGGTTTTGGTATTTTGCTTAAAAAAAAAAAAAAAAAAAAAAAGAAAAAGAAAAAATCATCCCGTAGAGCTTCCAGTCCCTAACAAAGGAATCTACTGACTACCAGGTGGAAAGGAAGGGAATACCAGGAATTCAAGTGCAATCCAGCACTTCACTTGTAAAAATTACCATGAGCATCTTCAACACAGATTAGCAAGACAGACTGCATTGGCTGATGTATAAACTACATCAGGTAAGAACTCTGTAGCTCCAGCCCAAGATTCAGCTGCCTGCCTGTGCGCATTACAGCTGTGCAAAATTGGCTCTTCTTTCCTGGAAAACTGTTGGTGACCTCCAGTAGTCTGTAGGCTAACACCATGCAAGGAAAGGAGAGGGACACAGAAGAGAAGTTGCTGAGATGATAACAGGAACTCAAGCACACAAAAAAATACTGACATGAGACGGTAAAAAACCCTAAGGACCACACCAGAAGATGGAAATTGAGCAAGATCGGGGATCTACCATTCCAAAAAGCAGTACGTCCCCACCTGACTGTCAGATTGCCTGGCCAGCAGAGACTCATTGGGCACTTGCACATCTCTCTAGCACGCTGTGGATGTCCTGCCTGCAGGGTAAACAGGGCCATTTCACAGCGCAGCACAACCAGTGACATTTCTGGAGTCCCCAGGAGCAAAGCTGATGAGGAAACATGAGCATGGAAGGGCTACAGGATCCTGATATGTAGACTGAAAGAGTTTCTCAAGGAAAGAGAAGTCAAAAATTTTAGGACAGCAATGAAAAGAAAGATTGTCTCACTTTCCAAGCCTGAAAAACTTTCTCCCCTGCAATGACGCTTTATAAAGCCCCTCTTTTGCAGAGGCACAGACCTGCTACAGAACGAAAATCCCTGCAGTGGTGTCATGTGCCATTCTGGGGACACTGCTTCCCAAATGAAGCCACGCAGCTGCTGACGACTCAAAACCACTGCGCTGCAAGACCAGCAGGCTGCACAGGGCGGTACCGAAATGCCTGACGAGGTCTTGCCAGCAAACACCTGCCTTGCAGACACAAAGCCTTAAGCTTATGTGAGCATGTCCACCTACGTTACTCCTCTATTTTTTCTGAACTCTTTAAACACATTACTACTGGATTTCATCTACGAAGTGTTGTCTGGGAGCTTTTTGTGTTTGCATGACATCGGTGATCCCAGATCTTGACAAAGGAAGATTACTGCCTGTTGCAGTCACATGAAGGTTTCAAGTGTGACTGTGTCTCCACATATTAGGGGCAGTATAGAGAAGAAATAGCCGTTGCCACTAAGAAAGTACAATCACACAGGCTTCCTTCTGCCCTTTTTTCTGCAGGATAAAGATTACTGTCCTCGCCTTGATGTACTAACTAGAGAGTTACTCAAGGTAACAGGGGAAGCCTGGAGCAGAATCAAGAATAAGATTCATGTCCATTAAACAGGAGGTAATTTTTTTCCACTTCTTATAAAGGAAGGATTAGACACTAGTTTCCAAAAATCAAAGGAAAACTCCTAAATTTACAGTTTCATTCTAAAAAAAAATAAAGCCTTTCTTCCATTGAAGGCTGTCATTTCCGACCATGACCCCACCTAAACAGAGATGATTTGAGGAAGTACAAGGTAACAAAGCTGAGTCCCACTCTTAAAGAGGAAAGGAAAAACAGACATAAGTACCTTGTTGCTCCCCTACGAGCCTGCAGTAAAAATAAGGCGGGGGGGAAGGGGATAAAAAAAAATAAAAATATATCTATCTCTGCCTGTGCCATCCTCAACTGATTTTGTTTGAAGAATTTAAGGACAGGTTGAATAACAGAGGCTCCACCTCCTATTCCAGTTTTTTGCTATTCTTGGAGCCAAAATTCTTATGCTAATTTAAACCTCCCTTGTTTTAATTTAAATTCATTATTACTGATTCTACCCACCACGTACTTGAATAGATTATTCCCCCACTCTTTGAAGCCACTTACACGTGTAACACAATCGAGGACTGTTTTTCTTCTCCTTCAGTTTTCTCTGTTTTCCAAAGACCCCGTTCTTTCCATCTTCCCACGTAACAAGTCCACTTTCTAGGTACATCCTCAGCACCACAATTCACAGGTAGACCATGTCTCACTGATCTCATCCCTCTTGAATTGCAGGTCCACAGGGTTTCCCTGCTTCCTACCTACTTTCCCTCCCTTGCATTGGTGTAGCTGAAGGGTCCTAATCTGAGCCTTTAACTCGGAGCCTGTCCTTCCCGCTGCACCCACTCTGCTGATGTACCCCACAGGCCATCGGCACCATGTTGGTAATGCCTGCATTTCCCACCGCGCCAACACACCTCACTAGTCCTGACAGATCCATTGTGTTCTTTAATTACCCACACCTGGGCACCTCCAGAGCTGCTGTGACTCCTTGACACGTTAATTGAGAGAGTGACAAGCAAAATTACGTGACTCCTTCGGTTCCAGTGCCAACTTGGACGGGTGGCCTCCCCAGGTGACCTCCCCAGGGAAGGGGACATGAACATGTCAGGCTCTGGGTCGCTGCTTTAGGTAAAGCTGGTTTTAATTTCAAAACGTTGGCACGCTTGGGGGATGCTGCTAACGCTCTCCAACTGTCAGTGCTTTGGCAGGGGCACTGCTTGGCTTTTGGTGCCAATCTGTCTTTAGACATCACAGCCTGTAAACCTGCAGATGGAGTTTTCCACAAGCAGAAGCTGACATGTCAGGAGCTTGACTGCAGGATCCGCTGGCCACAATCCAGCAGCACAGTCTCTCCCTCTCTGTGCCTGTGGGATGTGGGTTGAGCGAACAGGCAGCTAAAGGTACCTCCTTTGAGGGGTTGGGCACACCCCAGCAATCCCTTATTCCCTCTTCTCCAAGAGACAAAACGTAACAGGCTCTCTGCAGGAAAGCTTAGAGGTGTTTACTGGCATACTTTTATTGGTACTGTAGGCAATATCAAGATTACACCCTAGTCTCAGACTCATTCCAGCCCGTTACTTCACTACAACATATAATATAAAGAAGTTCAGTGGGGTTGTGGGTATTTGGGTGTTTTTTTTAATCAACTTTATTATTCAAGTTTGGCCTTAATACCTTATTTACCAAGTGATTTACTCTGCTCAAAATCAGGAGTGACCACATCGTGTGCTGTGCACAGCTTGTGCTTTACTGGGGGCAATCAGGTAATGGTGTAAGGGTGTCTTCTGTGCTAAAACCAGTAATGTGTGAAAACAACATGTGTGAAATATAGAGTCTGCTCCATAATCCAGACCTGATACCCAGCACTGCACAGGCTAGACATTAAGCCTGATCTAGAAAAGAAGAAGCTAGAAGAGTTTGGAATAAAGGCAGCCTAGAAAAGCCAAGACATTGAGACCCATCCTGAAAACTAGTAATGGGACAATAACAAAGCAGCACGTTTACCTGTTCTCTCCCAGATTGCCTATACTGAAGTCAAGCTTAGTACAGACCAACCTGTAAAAGGCATGGCTGAGGGACATACCAATGTACTTCCAGCCTGCGAGAAAATTAGTTTAGAAAGTGTTTACAAGCATTCCTTTAAGAGTGTCTTATCCATTTGACTCTGAAAATAATTCAGATACTTTTAAACTGCTATACTGAAGCCAACAAGTAAAAACACCTAACAAGTATCACTACAGTAATAGCATTTTGGAACATTCATTTATATCTGTTCTTTCTAGTTACCAAATATACACTCGTGTCTAAATATTCAGCAGATAATTTGATGTTTCTGAATGTGACATTATGAACAATATTCCTCTCAAAGTGGTGGGAATACATTATGACTCACACATGACACCTGCCTTAAGCCTAAGGAGTAATTTAAACTGGAGTATTTTATCAGGGGATTATTAATTTTGGAACCTAAATTAATGAGCATTAGTCTGAGTGAATATCTAGAAAATATTACAAATGGGTGGGAGGGGAGAAAACCTACTTGATGACTCAGACCAAAGTTTAAAATATCATTTAAGGGGGTATAATGAGTACAGTAATAAAATAAAATAAATAAAAAAAAGGCTGTTCATGAAAAATTGAGTCCGATTATGTCTGAGGTAAAAGTCTACCAAGGGTAACAGCAATGCCCCCCATCACCACAACAGACCTTGTACCAAGCCACCACAAGCAAGAAATGAAAGCCCCTGTTTTCCATCAGCCTGAGTTTGTTATGATATGAACAGGAGACTGCCTCAATGCAAAAATTTTAAGGACACATAAGCACTGACTTTGAGAGCTCAAGTCAATTAAAATGACTTCTTAAGCTAGAAGCTTCACTTGCAACTGTAAAAGAAACTTGACTCAGTTGTGTCTCACTGTAGCAGACACTATACTGGGATGCACAAGTAGGAGCACTGCCTATGCAAAACATTTCTTCTACCCCGTTCACCGGTGCTGAGGCAAAGCTGGGATTTTCCCATCTGCAGCGCTACAATCACGGAATCACGGAATCTTCAGAGTTGGAAGGGACCTCTAGAGATCATCTAGTCCAACTCCCCTGCTAGAGCAGGATTACCTAAAGCACATCCCTCAGGGCTGCATCCAGGCGGGTCTTGAAAGTCTCCAGAGAAGGGGACTCCACAACCTCCCTGGGCAGCCTGTTCCAGTGCTCTGTCACCCTCACCGTAAAGAAGTTTTTCCGTGTATTTGAACGGAACTTCCTATGTTCCAGCTTGTGCCCATTGCCCCTTGTCCTGTCGCTGGGAACCATTGAAAAGAGCCTGGCTCCGTCCTCCTTAAACCCACCCTTTAGATACTTGTAAACATTAATCAGGTCCCCCCTCAACCTTCTCTTCTCCAGGCTAAAGAGTCCCAGCTCTTTCAGCCTTTCCTCATAAGGGAGGTGCTCCAGTCCCATAATCATCTTGGTTGCCCTTCGCTGGACTCACTCCAGTAGTTCCCTGTCCCTCTTGAACTGGGGAGCCCAAAACTGGACACAGTACTCCAGTTGTGGCCTCACCAGTGCAGAGTAGAGGGGGAGAATGACCTCCCTCGACCTACTGGCCACAGTCTTCCCTATGCAGCCCAGGATGCCATTGGCCTTCTTGGCGACAAGGGCACACTGCTGGCTCATGGATAATTTGCTGCCTACCAGGACCCCCAGGTCCTTCTCCTCAGAGCTGCTTCCCAGCATGTCCGCCCCTAACATATACTGGTGTTTGGCATTCTTCCTTCCCAGGTGCAGGACCCTACACTTGCTTTTGTTGAACCTCATTAGGTTCTTCTCTGCCCAGCTCTCCAGCCTGTCCAGGTCACGCTGGATGGCAGCACGGCCCTCTGGAGTGTCGGCCACCCCTCCCAGCTTGGTATCATCAGCAAACTTGCTGAGGATACACTCTGTCCCCTCATCTAGGTCATTTATGAATATATTGAACAAAATTGGTCCAAGTATTGACCCCTGAGGGACACCACTCGTTACAGGCCTCCAACTGGACTCTGTGCCGCTGATCACAACCCTCTGGGTTCTGTCACTCAGCCAGCTCTCGATCCACCTCACTGTCACCTCGTCTAGCCCATACTTCCTCAGCTTCCTAATGAGGATGTTATGGGAGACAGTGTCAAAAGCCTTGCTAAGGTCAAGGTAGATGACATCTACGGCTCTCCCCTCATCCAGCCAACCCGTTAGTTGACAATACAGTCAACTAACTGAAGAGAGTCTGGAGACCATGAGATGCAGACATCCAGAATATGTGACCTCCGAAGAAATACAGAGAAGCCTAAGAGGACACAGAGTGACATCCACATATATGAAGACAGCTAAAAAGACAGTGGAAATAAACTCTTATCCACATCCAGGGTGGGGAGGGCAAGGAGTAGTAAGTTTAACTTACAACAGAAGAAAATTGAAGCTGGCATAGCTTTAACGTTTCTAACACTCAGCAAAGCAGCTGATGGGTTGGTGAGGAGGTATCAGGGTCCTGTTGAAGGAGGAGTTTAAGCATGGTGTCAAGCAATTGGTATGTCAGGAATGGAAAAAATATAATTGATTATGTCTTGGGGAAGAAGGATGCCCTAGATAGCTGTTTGCTTGTCATAGGAAATAAGGACTTTGAGCAGCCGTTTCCTACGATTACCAAATGGGCAGAATTCAGTTCCTACTTATACCAAAACCATTTCGTTTGGCAGCATGAAGGGACCGAAAAGAGGACCTAGGATTTAAAGTCAAACATGCAGCTTGGCAGGTGGTAATAGGTAGCAAGCATTTCCCACAGCCTTAGAGAATTTATGAAGTACACCATCAGAGGGTGATCGTCTCTCTCACATATGGGAATATGTCTAATTAGAAACATTTAGCTTTTCCATCCTACAGTCAGAATAGGCCACCCAGAGCTCAGAGCATAGGCACCATCTGACAGGCTTTTAATGGGAACCCAGCAAGCCCTCAGTTGTTTGGAAGCATGATTACTAAACTGAATTTCCAAACTATATTTCTTGTCCTTTATGAAAAAATAATGAAGTTTATCTGTGTGAGTATTTATAGTACTTCATGAATTTGGGATGAGTAGTAGCAAATAGTTTAAAAGCCAGCAAAACAATAGTAAATAAATGCATAAAGACTTGGACTTAAACTTTTGATGCAATGGTTTCTCCTCCCTTGACTCTAATTAGCAAGGGGCAACTGACATGCCAGGTCTTGAAGTGTGTAGTCTTTTACTTGACATAACCATTAACTTTTCAAGGACTCAAATGAAGCTCCCACTCAGCTTTTTGCCTGCCTTCATACTCACTGATTTATAAAGCTAATGCCTTCTGTTTAATGCATCTGGCACTAGAAACCCCAAAACATGGAGGTGGTGGGGGACACTAGTGCTTAGGGACCAAAAGTGCCCTAAGCAAGGGCATGAACTCAGTGAATTTCAGGTTTGTTCAGCCAAGCAAGAACTGTGGTGGGAGTACTCTTGAAACCAGTCTGCGGTTCCTGGGCTCCCATTTAAAACAACCCAATGTCCATCAACAATCTGCATCTGCACACGAACCCATTGGTTTGATTAGGATCACTCTGTCAGAAAAAAGCATAGGATGAGACGAAGTCCATGGAATGATGACACAGCAAGTCAGAGGGATGAGCAATTAAATAGACCAGGTGATTTAAGCCTGGAAGAGAGATAAGTGGAAGAGGAAGGAAAAATTTATATTGGATCCACAGAGGTTTCAGGAATACCTCCTCTATGCCAACCTGTGCGTAATTGTTTCCCATCTTTTCTAACATGATAGCGGGTACCAAATGAAAGATGTCTGGACAGCCACCCACACAAATTCATGGATGGAAATTTCAGTCTGTTGGAGACAGTGTGTCTCCTCCTACCTGGAGCCTCTGGTGGAAATCTGTTGTGCAGGGCATGTGTAGGGTGTAGGTTTTGCTGTCTGCCTGTGGGACAGAGAGAAGGTACCACTCTGTGCTGTATTTATCGGGAACCACCAAATGCAGTCATACAGAAAGCAAAATTGGCTTAGGTATCTGGCAAAGAAAACCTTGTTTTAATTCTTCCAACAGTTACACACTTCTTTCACCCCTGTCGGAAAGGTATGAGGGAAGATGCATCTTCATCTGACCCAAAAGCACCAACCTTAGTTTCTTGCTCTCTGCAATCCAACTCATGGCTTTGGCCCAAATATTCAAGAACAGAAAGTATATTTCTGTATAGTTCCTGGAGCTTTTCTTTGGGAATACAACAATGAAGGAAACAAAATGTTTGCTTTGATTCCCACCTTGCTTGTCCCACACCTCTCCTGGCAAGAAAAATGTATTGTACATAATATGTATTGTACATAAACTGAGTGGCTGGAGAGGATAAAGCCTCAGCAGAGCTTGCTTTCATCCCTGTGCTGCAGAGCAGTAAAGCAGTACAAGCCCATAAGGGACATGTTTAGTGCTCACTAGTGGTCCAGTGACACCACCCCAGAGCACAGTTCAACATAAGTCAGCCAGAAAGACAACTCTGGCAGGCAGAAGTGGGGTCACTGCAATTTTCTCCCATATAGAGTTGCAGCAACAGGGAGATGCACTGAGGAATGAGTTCTCATCCTTGTCCACCCCTTCCTCAGTAGCATCTGCTTGAATCCCTCCAGGGAAGGGGGACAGCAGCCCTTCAATATATAGCATATGAGCCTGATCTGACCAGCTCCAGTCCAAACCCTATCCAGATCTCCACAGTATGAAGAACATCACCCTCAGGACAACTCCGTATAAACACTTTGAAGAAAGAAGTTCAGAGCTCCAGCCACAGTGTGCAAGACACTGTTTTGGACTACAAAATAGCCCATCTCAGGTAGGAGCAGACACAGGTGGTGCTTGTTGTGCACTGTCCTCCTGAGTGCCTCCTTTACTGGCACAGAAACATCACTGGGTTATTTGATTACTATAAACAAGATTTGTTTGCAATATCAATGGTGATGCCAAGCTTCCACACAGTCTGGTGTCATTTATGAAAAAAATATCGTTTTGATTTGGTTTTATGATTTTTTTCCTTGAGTCATGTATTTAGGGCATGAGCAACAGTAAAGCTTTCTTAAAGCTGGAAAAGAAGAACAGCTGAAGCACAAGGCTGTGGACTAGAGACAATTTTGATGTGATGCATTGTTGAATGCAATTATGGAGCATTACCTCTTTTTCTTAAGAAAACAAGGCCTAAGGAAATGTATTTTTTAAAAATAACACCCAAGCACTTTCTTCACAGAAGCAATAAGTGCACAAAGATAGATAAAACATGCACAAACATCTCTCACGCGCTCGCAAATATGTCAGAGGTCCCAGGGGGAAACTGTTACTGATCCAGTGACCTTCCTCCAAAAACACCCAAAGTTATTTGCATTATGACAGTGTGATGATTAAAACTGAGATGAGGGCAGGCTCCTCAAACTACCTGTTATGTCAGGCTGAGCACTCAAACCCCATTTTGTAGATCAGCTGGCATAGCTGGGGGGAGGAGGAACAAACTTCTGAGCCCTGAGCCTTTCTCCAAAACAAGTAGTGGGAATCACTGCCTGCGTGCCTGGGACATCACTGTTTGCCCTTATTCACTGAACAGTAAGACACAAGGTGTAGAATTTTCCCTTTTATCATAACACAAAGTAACTTTTAGCCAGGTTAAAGAACAAACATGTTTGGGCAAGAAGCATTTTTCATCCAGCATTGTATTCACCATCGGCATCTCAAAGGAGAAAAACACAAGTCTGCTCCACAACTAGAAGAGATTAGTAATATTCACAAGATCACCTAACAAGCACTGCTGGTGTTTTGTCAGTCTTGCTGCCTCCTCTCCAACCTGTGGGCAGGTTAACAGCTGCTTTCTGATTTCAAAGTGCTGGTGGTGTCAGGAAGGACAGCTGGCAGAGCTTTTCCTTCGGTGAGAAAGGTTGGGTGTTTGTAAAGCTCTAAATCGCCTCTTTGCATAGCCATGGTTGGATGCTTTTATTGATCATTTTCAACAACTCATTAATATTTTATCTAAAAGATGTACAGCAACCTTTTCTTAGCATGCAAGCAGGCATTTGAGAGCTTGCAAAATAACAGGTAAGCGTGCAAGATGGGCCGAGCACCAAGTGTTACAGAGAGCTGGCTGGCAGTGCCCTCTGCTTCCCTGGCAAGTGCAAGCAGCGTGAGCAACCTCAGGAGGAGACTATGGAAACCCTATGGCCAGGTCAAGTGCATTTTCATGGCTTTCAGATATGAGAAAACTCTTGCCTCTCCATGTTGACCTGAGAACAATCTGTAATTAGCCGGGCATGAATTTGGGGATACAGTTTCAGGTCCTGAGAGTCTTGACAGAAATCACTCAAAGGCTTGACACAATAGCTCCAGTTTGCGTTCAATATGCACTACAAACACACACACTCTCTTTATCTTGTCTAGTCACACCTAATTCCTGAAAACCGACGAGTTGAGGTAATAGAAGGGAGCGGGGAAAAAGTAAGATAATGTTATAGAAGAAGACATTTTTCCTCAAACACTACATGCCACCAGTCTAGTACTTCTGCCACAGACAAGCCCCATTACTTTAAAGGAGCACTGCAGGCAAAACAAGACTAGCAAAGCCAAACTAAGCAAAGCAAATGGAGCTGGCAGTGCTGCTGACAGAGGCAGGTGAATCCCAGCACTGTCAGCGCAATACTGTGCCGCAGTCCTTGCTTCCAAAGCAAGCGCTAAGCTTGCACTAATTTTTACACTCTTATTTTCCTTACCCCCTCCTTGCCTGGCGTGATTAGTTAAGTAGTGTCCTGCTCAGGAGGAAGGGGAATTACTGAGGTTTCAGCTTTTCAGGATTCCTTTCCTGAAACAGTCTAAATTGCAAAGCTTGTCTGGTGCCCTCCATCCTACCCACCTCTCCCCTTGCCCAGCTGACCCAGCTTAAGGAAGCAGAGATGCTTGCTGTCAGCCATTATGCTGTTAAGAGCCCAGGCCTAACACTATAAATATCCAGTATTCAAACGCTATCATTGAGCTAACGGAGAATAAACTACCTTGATTGAAGAATAGGCTCATTAAGGTAACAAAGTGACAGCTTTGAGCAAGCTCCCTTTGCAGTTTCTAAATGCATCTGCTCTGATGGGATTAAAGATGCATTCCCGACTGGGAGAAAAGAATGGCCTTAATGTCAGGTCTGCCTCTGGCTACATCATTAAGCAATAAGACATGACAGGCAGTACACTTCCAGGGGTTTTTTTGCATACTTAGGTATGCAGTGAGGTATAATGGTCAGAGCAAAGCAATTTTATCCCCCAAGAGCTGTGATAATTGTACCGGTACGTATTATACATGCCTCTCAGCCAGCCAAACGCTATGTATTTCCAATGCAGTAATACTAGGAACCAATCAGAGAGCACAGTTTTTTACATCCCAAACCATTTTGGGTGAAATTCATCCCTGCTGCCTAAAGCCCAAGTAATCAGGCTTTAGATTAAACACATACAAGTCCCTGTATCCATTAAAAAGGATTTGTGAGCAATCATCAGTTTAGAACTGCTAATAACAGGCCAAATCCCAGAGAATTCCCTGAACAAATGCTGTGCCAAAATACTCACAGATGGACGTAGAGAGCCAGCACTGATCCCACAGGTTTTTGACACTTCATTGAGCACAACTGCAGCAAACTAAGCTGTGTTCCCTTGTGCATGACTTTAAAAGGCCTGGAAGATTGGTACATATATTGACAGGTGACTCCATATCATCTAGTGCCACCTTGGTGTGGGTTTGCTCTCAGCTAACACCTCTTCTGTGTAAGAGTACCACCTATCATCACTGAAGCAAATAAAATGGTATTAAAGCTGTTCACCTTCTACTACTGGATACCTGGGGGAAAAACATTATTTTTGACCATGCAGGAGGTACAAGTGCCCTGCCCGGTCACTCCTGAGGACAGTAAGCGACCCCTAGAGCCAGGGGAGGCCTACATCTGACACAGCCATGACTGCCAAACAGAGCAAGACAAATCCTGATGACTGGCTTAAGGGTGATAAACCCATCCTGAAATTTCCAGCGTCAGTCCTCCATACGCCCAGTCTTGTAGATCTCTCTGCCTCTGGCCTCAGAATTGCTGAAGTCACTACTGACTGCAGTTGCCTGAATTTACACATATCCTGTTGTCTACTCAAATAAATTTTTCAGAGCAGAAATTCTTTAAAAATCTCTCAAGCCAGACACCTAAAAATGAAGATGCTGAAAATACCTTCAGCTTGCTTTCCAAAAGTGTACACTCTTTCTTTCAGACCTCTATGAATGCAAAATAGGGGCTACATATTTCATATCTTCACAAACCAAAAAGCAAGTCCGCTCCATATGCAGTTTGGTTGTGTGATTTATATACACCATGCAAGCAATTTAGGAAAGAAAAACTACACAAAAAGACAGTCAGTGTGGAAATTATTCCTTGACTCACAAAAGGCTAATCATATAATCAAACACCACACACTGAGCGAGCCAGGTGCTCACAACTGCTAACATAATTCCACCACAGCAAATGTTCTGCATCAAGCAAGCGTCCTTACTTCAAATTTTAAGGATTTATACCATTCCAGCAAAGCTATGAACTATGTAGGGATTCTCTTACAAGTGAAGGAATTTGTCTAAGTTGCTTAAATGAATGAATGTGAATGGGCTTAGGGCTGGCCAGCTCAGCACATCTCGCAGTTGGCAGCTTTAGACTCATTTAATACAGCAAGAGGCCACCTGCATTATCTGGGGGCTTCGGAATCAATTTCTGGGAAAGGCTTAGCCAGAACAAACAAAGGCTATTTCTCTGCTGCGTCTGAAATTTGTAACCAAAGCATTTCCTACCAATAAGATATCACATAAAAGGGAAAAGGAAAACAAATATGACCCATTAGCCCTTTTTTTTTTTGATGGAGGAGAAAAGGGGCTCATACTGTTACCATCATCTCTCACTGCTCTGCCCAAAAAGGAAAAATTTCCCTCCTATGTTGTAGTCAAGAGTTTTCTGTTTCTACCTTCTTACCTGGAAAGGACATTTGCAGCCATGCAGCTGACGAACAATTACAGCCTAGGAAGCCACCTACCTTATGTCTCCTGTATGTTTCTATCCGTTACTGGGGTTGGTGTTCAAGCTCGCAGCCTAATCCTCCCAGGTAGTGCAGCCACAGCCTCTCATTGAAGCATAAAAATTTAAACTCATCATGTTTTGCAATATTTACAAATCAAATAAAGTAATGCAACCGTATGACAGTTGTCTAGGGCTGAGAAAAGCTGCTGAAATAGGGTGCTTTCCACCAGTAAATCTGTTCCCATCTTTTATTTACAGGAATTTAAGAGAATTCAGTAGTCATAAAACAATTCATATTTTACAAGTGTACTCTACCCAGTATCAACCCTAAAACAGTATGCACTCACACATTTTTGTAGGAAATGCAGTCGTTAGAACCGTTCAGGCTAGGAAGCCCCGGTGAAGAAACCTAGCAACTAACTCTGCTGCAGAGGGTCCTGCCCAGGCTGTGCAATGCAAACCTCTGCCAAGTGGAAGGTGGCCTGGTATAGAGCCAGGACCTGGCGCTGCAAAGAAATCTGCCCCGCACCATCATCCCTTGAAAACTTTGATAGTCCCTTCTCTACTGCCTATTTCCTACTGGCCTATTCCCAGAGAGAGTACAGTCTGGCAAAGGATCCACCTTGCTAAATTCATATCTGTCCAACTTTTTCAAGCCTACGCGATACTGGATTATCTTGCAGCTTTAACTTGAGGTGGGTTTTTAAAAAGCTGTTTAAATTCTGTGCCATGCAAAGCCTTTTTACACGTTTGCAGCAATGTTCCTAGAAACAGAAGGGCCATATTACAAGAATATTCCAATTTCTTATATTCACAGGTAGCTTTGTGTTACAGGTTCCTTTGGCAAGAAATACCAGTAATATGCTGGGATACATTCTCTACCACCAAATGGAAAGAGGATTTCCTTGGTAGCAATCACAACCAATCCCACCATCACCTTTTCTCTAAATGTATACCCTTTATAGAGAGAGAACTTGACTCATCCCACAGGCAAACTGCCTTCCAGTAAATTGCCTTACTCCTCTGGATGGCAGGATTAAGTACTCTGGGAAGAGAACACTGATGAAGAGAGCTACATAAGAAGCTAGATAAGTGTGTATTTTCCAATAGCATATGATTATTCTAAGATGAGAATCCTCTTGTCTGAGGATCTTCAACAAAATGAAGCTAAGAAGCATTGAAAGCTTTCAAATTACAGAAAACAGGGATTCATGTCATTTGAAATGGATCATTTTTAACAAAAACATTTGTAAATGCAGGATATATAGACAAGGCAGATGATGGGAACTCAGGAAAAACCCTTAACTTCAACTGACTTTAGCTTTCTTTTTAGAGTTACCAAGGCTACTCTTTTTTCCTCCTTATCTCCTACATCTTATCTTCCCCTGTCACCTCCCACCCCACGTCTCCTGCCCAGGGAGCTCTTCAGAACCATCTCAAGAGCCTAATATGTCTATACAGCACATAGCACAGTGAGCCCTGTTCTTGGTTCACCCATAGACGTTACTGAAAGGAAACAAAATATAGCATCCTTGATAGCATCTGAGTTATTCCTGGAAGGCTCAAAGATTTTCCCATCAAGCTGGGATTGTTTTGTTTTTAAAGGCTTCAGAAATGTTCTCCTGCCAGCTTTTCCCCAGCCCAGTCATAACTTATTAAATGAGACTGCAAATTTACTTTAATCACTGTTCTTTCCTCTCATCTCCTCCTCCTTAAGGGGTTTCAGAAGAATCGTAAGTTTGCTTTATTCTTGTCTAAAGCCTTAATGCTCTTCTCTCCTTTCCTGACATCAGAAATCCAGGTAAGCACAGTTAGCTTTCTGGAAACCATCTGAGATGGACACAACTCTCTTGGGTCCTCTTGAGTCTGTAGAGAACAGTGCAGACACACTGCCTTGTGTGAAATGCCCTTGGTGTACAGCCTACGTGTCCAGTGCCAAGTACTGTCCTCTGGCTACAGCTTTACAAATATATTACCTAGTTTATAAAGAAAATGCCTTGAAGGCCTTGTGATATGGAACATAGCTAGCTGAAGCCTCTGCCTCCACTCAAATACAAATCAGTCCTGCAACATGGCATATGCAGGTCATAAGTCTGTAGAGTCCCATAGTAGGATCAGGAAAACAATATCTTCTAGAGGTGGGCTTCCACCACCTCTCTGGGCAACCTGTTCCAGTGTCTCACCACCCTCATGGTGAAGAACTTCTTCCTAACGTCCAGTCTGAATCGACCCATCTCTAGTTTTAACCCATTCCCTTTGGTCCTACCATTACCCGACATCCTAAAATGTCCCTCACCAGCTTTCTTGTAGGCCCCCTTAAGATACTGGTAGGCCACTATAAGGTCTCCTCGGAGCCTTCTTTTCTCCAGACTGAACAACCCCGACTCTCTCAGTCTGTCCTCATAGAAGAGGTGCTCCAGCCCTCTGATCATCCTCGTGGCCCTTCTCTGGACACGTTCCAGCACGTCCATGCCTATCTTGTAGCAGGGGCTCCAGAACTGGACGCAGTACTCCAGGTGGGGTCTCACGAGAGTGGAGTAGAGGGGAAGAATCACCTCCCTTGACCTGCTGGACACGCTTCTCCTGATGCAGCCCAGGATACGATTGGCTTTCTAGGCTGCAAGTGCACACTGACAGCTCATGTTGAGCCTCTCGTCCACCAGCACCCCCAAGGCCTTTTCTTCAGGGCTGCTCTCAAGCCGGTCGCTGCCCAGCCTATATCGGTGCTTGGGATTGCCCCACCCCAGATGGAGGACCTTGTACTTGGTCTTGTTGAACTTCATGAGGTTGGCATGGGCCCACCTCTCCAGCCTGTCAAGGTCCCTCTGGATGGCATCCCTTCCCTCCAGCGTGTCAGCCGCTCCACACAGCTTGGTGTCGTTGGCAAACTTGCTAAGGGTGCACTCTATGCCACTGTCCATGTCACTGACAAAGATGTCAAACAAGACCAGTCCCAGTACTGATCCTTGAGGGACTCCACTTGTCAGTGGCCTCCACTTGGACATGGACCCATTGACAGCCACTCTTTGGGTGTGTCGGTCAAGCCAGTTCTTTATCCACTGAATTGTCAGTCCATCAGTCCTGTATTTTACCAGCTTGGAGACCAGGATGTCGTGCGGGACAGTGTCAAAGGCTTTGCTCGGGTCCAGGTAAATGATGTCAGTTGCTCTCTGCTTGTCTGTTGATGTTGTGACCTTCTCATAGAAGGCCACCAGGTTTGTCGGACACGATTTGCCCTTGGTGAAGCCATGTTGATTGTACCCAGACACCTCTTTGTTATTCTTCTGCCTCAGCAGTGCCTCCAGGAGGATCTGCTCCATAATCATACCAGGCACGGAGGTGAGACTGACTGGCCTATACTTCCCTGGTTCCTCCTTCTTTCCCTTTTTGAAAATGGGGATTATGTTTCCCCTTTTCCAGTTGGTGGGGACCTCACCAGACTGCCATGACTTTTGCAATATAATAGAGAGCGGTTTAGCAACCTCATCCACCAGTTCCTTCAGTACCTATGGGTGTATTTCATCAGGTCCCATGGACTTGTTCACTTTCAGGTTCGTCAAATGGTCACGAACCTGATCTTCACTTAAAATGAGCAGTTCTTTCCAACCACTGCCATTGTCTTCTGTGACTCCGGGAGTGTGGCTAGAGCCCTTGCTAGTGAAGACTGAGGAAAAGAAGTCGTTGAGAACCTTGACCTTCTCCATATCACTTGTTACCAGCTCCTCCGTTTCCTTTCTGAGGGGCCCACACCCTCCCTAGTCGTCTTCTTACCATTAATGTACCTATAGGAAGTTTTGCTGTTTCCCTTGATATCCTTGTCTACATTTAATTCTAACTGAGCTTTAGCTTTTCTCACCAATATCTGGCAGTCGTGAACAAGGCAGCAGTTCTGAAAGTCTGCTAAAGTGTTGTCATCGTTGCCTATCCCAGTGTTCCTAAAAACTTTCTGCCAGGATGTAACCTAGTTGTTGCATTTGATGTGAGTGGACATCCAAGCACAGAGACGCTTGTGACTGTCACTACCAGTACATCAAGGAGGCATCAGGCTCCAAATCAGGCTAGAAATTTCAGAAGATGGGACTATTTTGAGACTTGCAATGGGTCTGGACTGTGCTAGTTAACGGCCTTCTCCCTTCAATCCTGTGTGTGCTGAAGGACTTCCATGTGAAGGTCTCATTCCATCTTTGGATTTCCTGTGCTCAGGAAAATTCAGGCTTACTATAGCTGGAGCTGGGCTGAAGCTTAGCTGTTTCCAGCCAAGTCCGGTAGTCAGAAACCACATAAAGAAGAGTTTTGGCCAGTGCCACTGTGATTGAAAACACACAGAGAGACAAATTTTGGCACTCTCACAAGTTTTGCAATATAGAACACTGGCAAATCTGGACTTGAAAGTACTCATGGTTAATTAAAAGTGGAGGCATACTCCTGAGCCAAATGGTGGGGAGACATTACTGTTGGGTATCTTATCCCTTCCACAATATTGGCTGTAAAAGAAAAAAATCATCCCTTTTCTTTCAGTCTACAATTAATTCTTCAATTTGTTTATGAGGCAGAAAGTGAATGACTCTTTCTATGAGGAGTTAAAATGCTTGCAGATTGTGAGTTCAAAGGATGCAGCATGTAAATACACTGGGGAGAATTACTGTTTCTCATTAGTGGGATAATAGTAGGCGATCCACCTGAAGGTTAGAATGCAATATTTGGAAGAACTTATTGCTTTTACATTTCTTTATAGTCTGACATGAAAGATCTAAAACTTCTCCTACGTGTGACTCAAATATGAATAAAGCTCATAACAAAACCTAATAGAAGAAAATGAAAAATTCCCAGCGGATATAGAGGCACCTGCATTGTGGCTAAATTATATTTAGGTTTTCAGCTCATTTTTTCATTCCCCCAGACAGCTACTGACCATGTTCTAGAGGATCTTAACTTTGTTGAGGACTCCTTGACTTTGCTGACTTTTAATCATGCATCAGGGAAACTTTAAATAAATCATGCAGTTCTGTTGGCTAACAGTGAAAAAAACAGAAGATACAAGCAGCATCCAGGAATTGCTGGGGATACATACAGAGAGCTATATTCCCTACCCATGGTACAGGTAATTCATCTGCAGGAGCTATGGGCTTTGCCTTCTTAAACCAAGTTTGCCAGAAACTCTCAAAACTTTGTCTGTATGGGAATTTTTGTGGCAACTGAACCAGCAGTAACACGAACAGACTGTTGTTTTGCCAAACTCATCATAATGAGGACCACAAACCGAACCTGGCTGGGAAGAAGAGTAAGAAAGTATTTCCTTCTCATGTGAAGACCTCATGCCTTATAGTTCAGGTCTAAAAGTCACACACACACTTGCTGGAATCTATTAAAAATTATTCTGGCACTCATGTGAGCTTTGCATGCTTCCCGCTTCAAGCAAGCATAAGAGGTCTCTTCATCTTAAAGATCAGAGTGGTCTCTTTGCTTAGACCCAGTCTCTGAGCACAGAACTCCTCGTGGAGTTCAGTGTGTCTAGGAGTCAAAATGCCAGGCAATAGAGAAGGGCCTAGAAGAGCTCTGTTTCACTGCCTGTCTTCATGCTAAAGCTGGGATGACAAAAGCCAGACAATCATCTCAGAGATGCTGACCAGGAATCCAGAGACCTCAAGAAATGCATGTCCAACAAAACTGTATTGGAATAGATTTAAGCAATCCAACATCCTTCCCAGTCTTTACACTTCAGCATGTATTGGTGCAGATCTTCCCATCAGCAATTTCTCAACCAAGTAATGCAACTGAAGACACCAACTTCCACCATGTTTCGGGAGCACTGCACAGCCTTGGGCACTAAAAGCTTCCCAAGAACACCCCTAGCAGATAGCATAAGCTTAGCAAACCGTGAATGGGAAAGGGAATCCCCCAGAGATGCAGTGACAGCAGAAACACTACAAAACAGATATTATTTCTGTGTCCTCACAATCCATTTCCGTGGAACTCTAGACTTTTCTCCCCATAGTATTCGGGACTTGAACACCTTTAATGAATCACACTTCTCTGAGGCAGGGGTGAGGAAGGGAGCAATAAACAGCACTTCCTAATTTTGCAGAAAGATCACTGAGACACTAAAGGCCTATCCCTAACAAGTGGGGTGAGAGACAAACAGAGCTATCTCCAGATTGGCATTTAGATGCACAACACGATTATATTAGCAGCAGCAAATAAATGCCCTAGCAGACTTTTGCTGCCTCCAGGCCCCAGTTGCGTCCTTGCCCAGCTCCATGCTCTGCAACATAGATGTACGTAGCTGTCTCTGAGTTCCCCTGGGCTCTGCACACTGTGCTGCACCAAGGGCTGAGACACCTCAAGTAATGGTCATAAAATACATCTCAAGTACAAGATCATAAAAAGCAGGATCACAGCCATGGGAGAAAAAGTGTTTTCTGGGCCCAGGAAACAACAGGTGGAGTACATCAAACAACCTAGCTACATTTAATACATGTTTGCTGCCCCTTTTCTCAAAGCCACCTTCTCATACCTCCATGCACATGGGCACAAAAAGCCACAGGACACAAGATATGCAAGTAACCTGCTGGTCAACAGAGTTGGGCTGGCTCAAGTGACTTCAAGGACTCCACAGCTCTGCCCACCTGGGCAATCTGCACAGCACCAACACACATCAGGTTATCGCATAACATACCTAGTCAGACGTAACAAAGCAAGAGGCAATCTAATAGAAAACAATACAGCTCTCAGGATCAAGAGAAGGAGTCTTTTCTGTTAGAAAAGCCTGTGGTCTGGTTACCAGGCCAGCTTGGTGAGTCACGTCTTTAAGGAGACTTTCACTGTAATCAAATGCTTAAGTGTCCCACAGCATCAATAACCCCATCCAAAGTGAGACCTGGATAAATCAGCAAAAAAGTGCTGACATTAAAAATGATCCACTGCAGTGAGTCACTCAATTAGCAACCTTTGCGCAATGTTTAGTAGACAGAGAAGGGCTGTCCTGTCTGGTAAGTGACTCACAACATGAAAGAACATAGTGCAGTAGCGATCAATCACAAAGGTGAATAAGCAGCAGCAGTTTTGTCCAGAGGCTGAGTAACATACACAGCTACACATCAATACGATCCATGCTCTTGCTTCTTTCTACTTAGTTAAATGAGCGCTACTGAGTCTAAGCTGATGTATCATGTGGTGTCTTATCTAAAGGGTGGAAATCAAAGAGCATCAGAGAGGGAGGTTTTCAGACAGTCCACATAACTTTACTATTGCCAGACCCCTATTGCGACAATTGTCTGACTCCAAATAACTCTTCAGAAGATCACAGGAAAGGAATTGTACACATTCTACCAGAACAGAGACTTGGATCTACTGGGAAAGCCAACAAAATTTAATTTTAATCCAAGATAGTAGTTTTTGCCATCTTTTCTAAAGATAAAGTCTATCCTTTCTCCTACCCATGGATGCTCGATCCTACCCCTATCCCAAAGTTTATCATTCCCTCAATTGTGTTGAAATGTTCACCATGCAGAGAATTTTTCAGTTCAGGGATCCAGTTAGAGCCCAGCTTGCTTCCGTCGCACCCCAGCTGTGCTAGCGGGGTAACTATGCAACCAGCAGCAGGGCTAAGTCAATTTTGCCACCATAGAAAATTTATGTGCTCTGCTGGGAAAGGACTCTGCTTTTACCTGTTGAATGGTTTTGCAAATTGGATCTGAAAGATGCAGTCAAAATAGAAATTATGATTAATAAAATCTAGCGATTGTAGTCATTAGCAAGCACAACAGGTGAAGGATAGTCAAGAAGTCAGCACTGATGGACAACCTGTAAAGGAACGCATTGTTTGGATCCCCAAGAGCCATGCTTGTGGCTGCCCCAGTACCTGCTCTGCAAACAGCCTCCCACCAGCCCTCCCAGTCCCCAGGGGCAAGTAGCAGCAGGCAGAGGCAGGACAGAAGAGCAGAAGGTCTGTTTCATCATCAGTTTCATGTTCCCCTCCCATTCATGTGTCTTTCAGGAGCCAGCCTGCTCCCCTACAGCACCCAGCTGACCTCCCAGAGACAAGTCCTGAAGATGGTAGAAACTTCTTTCACATAAGGAACAAGCCCTGCAATTTTTAGCAGCTAAGTTGGTTCTAACATGTAATAGCCTGATGAACTTGCCCTGCAGTAGTGCAAGGGGCGTACACAGACACCGCGTCAGCCTACCTCTCCTAACACCTGCTCACAGAATCTGAGTGAGGGTCAAGGGCCATTCCCTTGCTTTCACTGCAAACGGCAGACAACAGATTTGCACGGAAGACAAGGCAAATGGAGCCAATATTTGGAGGGTGTGGGCCAGGAAATCTACTGAGAGGGCAATCATGGGTGAAATAGGGTGGCTACACATTACAGGGAGGATGTCAAAGGGAGACAAGCTTACAGAGGATGAACAGGAAGGCTTGGGGCTTCTTCTTCCTCCCCCAGGAGCACAGTCCTGAGTCCCCCTGTCTCTGCTGAGGGGGCAGCTGTGAAGGTATGGCTCATTTCCCTCCAGCCTTTGCCCACAGTGAGTGACAATCTGCCCCTGCTACCACTTACAGTAACTGAAGAGCTGAGCAGCGATATGAACTTCAGAACAGCATAATCAAGGTGAGCAGGGAAGGTAGTAGAGATTTCTCCCTTGAAGAGAGAAAGCTGCCACACTCCCTCCCACACTCCAGTTTTCTCGGTGGTCCTGAAAGCTGAGGACAGCTGGTGGCTACTTGGGAAGAGTTGGGTTTGCTCAGCGTTAGGTAGGAATTCAACAGGCAGACGGAAAGTCCGCACCACCAAGGCACCCTCCGGCAGTGTAAAGCCATGAAATCATCCTCTTTCTCTCTCTGTGAAGAGCAGAAAGACTTCAAGGAACACGCAGCATAACTGGAAAGGAGAGAGGTGGCTGGGCAGGTGGGCGCTGTTATACAAGTTCCTTTCATGGTGCTCATATACTACAAGCGTTTCATGGCTCCATGCAGCATAGGAAGACTCATCCACAGAAGAGATAAGGAGGCAGTGTAATAGTACCCAGTCTCTTTGCTCTCTTCTTAAATTAAAACTCAGCATTTCATACCACAGGGAAGCAACATCCAAACAAAAAAATAAAAGAAAGAAATGCAGAACCCAGAGCCAAGTTCTTTAGTGCTGAAAGTTTGACTCTACAACCTCAGTAGCTTTTTTTCCTCCTTCTAAGACATGTAAATACAGATAAAAATATTCTAATGATGCTTATAAAATCTTTACAATGCTGTGTCTGTAGTGATCACATTATTCATAGGTTAGCAAGCCTTACACGAATAGAGCAGCTCATTCACTTGATTTCTTATTCAACTATTATACAGCAGTTCATAATGGCACAGCGTGTCACAAACAGTCTAGAATACTATTTTCATGTCTTCCCCAAATGTTTCTAACTCAGCATTACAGCAGTTCCTTAAAATGCCAGAGCCAAATTCTTTGGAATGCATGGATGAAAATGGGCAGAACTCAGAAACAGCCTCAAGGTAACCTAAGAAGCAAGAAGAAGTCTTTTTTTCACACTTAAAGACTTTGTTCTCACTCAGAATTTCAAAGGATAATGTTTTTTTTTTTTCCCCTTCAATAGAACTCAATGGCCAGATGGCTGATGTTGCAGTGGGGTGTTCTGAAGGAGGGACCTCGAGGTCTCTTTTCCTTCCACTCTCCCCTCCCCATCCTGTAAATCCATTCTGGTGTGTGAAGATGCAAGATAAGGGCTTATTAAGCTTTTTTACCAACACTAGAGACAAGAGAGAGTCTGTAAATCCCATCGTTTTGTTATTAATGTGGAAGTATTTTCACACAGAGCAGTACATTAGCTTGGAAGTTAGCGCAAGCTTTTCCATTCCACACCAGTGCCTTCAACCTGTTAATCAAACAGGAAAAACCCTGACTACTCTCCGTTCCCCAGACAAGCTCTCACTTTGATAGATTCCTGACCTAACTTTACAGAGTTGAATGAAAGACTGCTCCAAGTGAAGCTTCCTATCTATCTCAAGAGCAGTCCCCAGTATGTGGTCCAGAAAACATCTCAGACAAAGATGCGGGCAAAAGGCTGAATTCCAAAGGAGCTGCCATGACACAGTTTTACTTCAACCTTCAAGAAATCCCAACATATGCATTATTTCTACATTTTGACTTAATTTGGAGAAATCTAACACTTCCTTTCCAACGCAAGCTTAGAAGGCAGGTCAGTTTGGGGTTACAGCCTTACCCTAGAGTACTATGATATAACCTCCCTATCATGTCATGAACTGAGTTCAAAAGACATTGGCTTTAGGGCAGCCTTTCCTTTGGCTCAGTGCAGAAAGAACCACATCTATTATACTACAAACATCCCTTGGGCTGTTCTGCTCAAACACAGATTACATCTAGCCTTTGGAAAAATCAAGTTATCTTCTGACTTTTCTCAAGAAAATGGAATCAAGACCCAGAGATTTTCATCAGACCATACCTGAAGAACACCTGTGTCAGATTAGCATCTCCAGAGTTAAACTATTCAGACTGTGTTTCATCTTACGTTGCAGCAACGTGTCAGCTCTTCTCCATCACAAAACCCAACAGCACCATTCAGTCAATTATTTCAGGATACTAAAGCAGGTTAACAGAATGTATATGTAAGCAGATCATCCTCAGATAGGAACAGCTGAACTGCAAAACTCTATAGAGTTACGAAGCACTCCTTTCCAATTTTTTCAACTAGAAAAAAGCTCATTTGGATGCTGTATGCCATTAGTCTGAGTAGCAACAATCCCAAATGAAGTCAAAGGGAGCATAATACTTGTGAAACAGAAGTCAGACCCATAACCCATCAACTACTCATTCAGCCTGAGACTAAAGTATTTCAGTCTTTAATGCTTTGGTTATGTTAATTCTGCTCAAACGATCATTAAGCTACACAAAAGAACACAGGATGCTCGGAAATAGCATTTTACCTAGAATCTTTTCATCTCTTACTTAACACAGGCAACATAAGCACGAAAATGCAGAGCCATGTCAAAAAAAAAAATATTTAGAGAAAAACCTCTACAGAAAATGTTAGTGACCTCAGCATAAGCATACACAGTTTATAGGAAAAGCTTTGATTAAACAGTTTTTTGCTTAGCCAGTCCCAAAAGGTCCCAGGTTTACATCACCATCAACTTAAACAATCACTTAGGTCCTTATACCTCAGATCTAACAATAAATTTTCATGATTGTTTTTCCTTTTTTAAAGAAGAAACGTATTTCTTCATTCTGTAGTCTAAATGTATTTTAGTACTTAAGTACACACTAAAAGAAGATCAAGTACAGAAACACCCATGTGCTTGTGCATCTCAAAAATAACTTGCCCATTTACAAGCCATCCTTACCTTGGCCATAGATTTCAAAGGGACTTTGAGGGTTTTCATCATATATTGACCATGTTCATTAGTTAGGATGAGATCTCCGAGTCAGCTAAGAAAGAAAGAAAGAAAGCGTGAGTTTCAGCTCTCTGCAAATCTGATTGTTGAACATTTTCAGCTGATTGCATTACCCCCCCACCCCCCCGGCCTAAGCTGACTAATTGCTTTGACTCAATTGAACAGTAATCGGATTGTTCCCTATAGCTGTTGATCAATGCCACAGCATTGTGCTATTGATAATACAGTAAAAGCCTATTAAATCCATGTCCTTGTTGTGGAGAACAGTACCTTTAAAACAGATATTTGCTTCTATTATGAATATTAATGCTAATTTTCTTCTTACTTAAATCACTATAAGGCATTAAAACATTTAGCAAGCTGCAGCAGAGTGAAAGAGCAGAAACTGGGCAACGGTTTCCTTTCAGGGAACAATTTTATAAGACACTTTTCTATGGTTTATCTATGGAAGAGTTTCAAAAACATATATTAGGGGCTTTGCCTGGAAAACTTCTATTTAAGGAATTGCATCACAAAATTTTTCCAGTTTCTTATGACAATAGTCAAAATTACAAAAGACGGAACAGCTCTCCACAGCTTTGACTCCAGCTCTCTCTCTGTTGCTTACCAAGAAAACAGGGGCTTCCCTGAGAACTGCAGCATGCAGCCACATCTAGAGGCTATATTATATTCTGGGTGCTACTAGAGAGCTTTTTCTAATGAAGGAGGAGAAACTAACTTTCTCAAATGACATTAACTGTTGGCCTTTATGTGCCCAGCAGTTGCAGAGCTCAGTTGTTCTTCTGAGCATTGTCCTCATCAGGGTGGGATGAGCAGGAGTTCTCTCTGCTCACATGGGCGAGCACCCATGGAGAAGATGAGCTGGAGCTCAGGTCAAAGAGCCACAACTCTGGGTGATGCTTCACAGCCTACATTCAGCAGACAACCCAGAGGAGAAATCACCTGTGGCCTTACCACCCTTATGCCAGAGGCTGCCTCTCCTTAGCAAGATGCAAAAGTACTCAGAAATGGGTCTGAAGTACACATTCATCTCACAGCTGTACTTGGTCCTGAGAAGGCAAAAATAATTATGGAAGAAGAGTTCTCAAATACAGATAACTTGAATAAGAAAGGCTTATAGGTATCCGTAGGAATGCAAGTGGCCTGTCATAGCCTTGGTCGTTAGGTTTTGTGTAAGTTAACGTCAAAAAGGCTTTAATGTTTTATCATTTTGAGGAATCATCTCAAGGCAAATGTGTCTGGCTTCATTTCACGGTTGAGAAGAGTTTGCCTCTGTAATAAATGAGGACTTCAAACCCTCCTGCACCACCTGCGATGAAAACTACCTTCTCTCTGAACTTCTCTTGACTCCTGTTAGCTTGCTGTAGCAGCACTGTGCACAGACAATGGGAAACTAGGGTTGATTCCTCCAGGCACTCTCACTCTCCCTGCACAGGACAGCAACACAAAGTGTGGGGAAAATGCTTTGTTCCTGGCTCATGGTGATCAGTTTTTGCATTTCCCAGTGCCGGTAAGACATCTGGAGTTGGCAGTGAACTATATAATGGCACTTCAGCATAGCTTACACCTGTTCCAAGAGTGGGGACTGAAGGTCTGTAAAACCCCTGCCTGAGGTGATTAATTAGATGATTATTCACACACAGAGCTTAATCCCAAACTCACGAAGACCTGCAGGAGTTTACTGACTAACAACCTGAGAGTTGCTACCCAGAGACTCCCCAAAGATTAATTATGTGCCAGACCTGCTCAGATTATAGGCCTGATTTACAACACCTTTTGGTATTAAGCTTGCCCAACTCTTTCTATTATTCAGTTTAACATTAAGTGTTTGTGCTGAATTGTTCATAGAGTTGCTTCAGGGAGCCTTTTCGGAGAGCATTTAAAGCCGAACAGGTTAGTGGCTTCCAAGGGAAAAAAAAAAAAGAAAGAAAGAAAATTACAGAAAGATATTGGCTCAGTCCTTGGTGCCAGATCTGGGAGAAAAGAAGGGACTTTTAAGCTTTTATTTGAAAACCTTTAGCATACCTGTGCTGTGAGATGTCAGCAAGTAGAAAGGGGCTAGCATTCACCAACTGCCTGTTCTTTCCTTCACCGCATGAAGATCCATGTTTGTGATTTTTGGTATTTCAACTTCTAAAATACCTAAGGACCCTGTTCTCAGCTCCCATGGAAGATGAGACTTTCCCTGCATCTCACCTGAACATCACTGCAGGCAGTTCCAAGTCTGGATGGGAGTGATGGACCTCTCATTGGTAACGTGTCCTCCTGGGCCTTGGCATGCGGGAAGTAGAGAAAGCACCTTGTCCTCTTTCAAATGCAGAAGTGGCAAGAGATGGGTGGGAAAAAATGAGGGATTAACATGCAAAGGGACAAGTTACAGGCAGGGATATAAACTGGTTAGGAAATAGGAAGACTGAAACCAGGAGGCAGAGAAGACCAGGAATGAACTGGAGAGAGAGGTGGGAGATCAAGTGGCGATATGAGGAACTTATACTTGACATCTTCGAAGCAAGAACCCAGAAATCCAGGTATCTCCCACCATTTTGCTGGTTAATGCTTGTATCCATGCCCCACATCAGTACTGTCCTTCTGCCTGCATGGTGTGGCAGGAAAGGAGGAAAAATTGCCTACGAAGGCCAAGGTAACCCATCAGGTCAATGCCACCTGGTGTCACACAGACATGGAAGGAGGGAGTGTAGGGAGATGATCTGGAGCAGTGAGCCTCCTCTACAGAAGTTACCTTCTGGGTGCGTAACCAACTGGAAGACCCTTCATTAGAGACTTTTTGAGGGAGTTTAACCTCCTGACTAACCTTATTTGGGTCAATACACTAGGAGCAGGATGAAGTCATTTGCTGGTTTGTAACAGACATTTGGGCATGGCAGAATGGGTCCATGGCCAGTGGTTTCTGTTTCAGGCTGTGCTTGGCTTAGGTACACAAGTTGGTGCTTAAAATACTTGCACAGGGATAACCGTCCAAGCTGTTACAGTGATCCATTAGGCTGAAACTTGGGAGTGTTGCCATGACACTATTTGGAAAGGTAAGATAGCATCTCTAGAACAGAGCCTGCCTCACTGATAACGTGGATTACAGATTGTGTTGCAGTCATCTATCACTTAGAAGTTATGAGTCTGCAGTAGGGAGCAGTCTGAAAAGCCAGACGTATACGTCAGGGATTTCCCCAATAATAGGGTTACTCATCAAAACAGCACAAAGCAGCTGAGCTGAATATCTTCTCCCAGGGAGGAAAAAAGAAAAAGTGACAAAGAGGTAGTGAGTTTGCATAGGTGCAAAACTGTGGCTTCATCAAAGCTGCTCTTTCCAGTTTCTGGGGGATCTGAATTTTATCTGGCTTCTGCTTGCACTCTTTAACCACAGCTTCCACCTCTGAAGAGCTGAGAGAGACAGAGCAGTGTCTTATCCCCAAACAAGCCATCACCCATCTACAGTGCAAGTCAGAGATAAAGGCCTTGCAACAGAAGACCATTTATTCTGTGAACAGGATTCCTTCAGCTGTATGGGGTGGTCATATTGAGTCAACATCCTGCCACCAGCCCCAGCAGGCACAAGCCAAAGCACTGAAATTAATAAATAGAAGATCTTAGCTCTGTACAGAGCTGTGGTTATTCCTGCAGTCCACATCAGACAGAGCAGGCAGGCAGCAGGCAAATAGAAGGACCTTAAATTCCTTTGATCTTCAGCCTAAATTGATCACAAACTGCTCTGGTCGGGAAGGACTGTTTTCCAGGAACACACTTCGGCATCACTCAGTCAAGTGTTTTACATTTTCTGACATCAGTTTTTGACCTCTGTCAAGGGCAGGCCACAGGACTGGGCAGATTGTCCTCATCCAGCAACAGGCATCGAGTCAGCAAATTGGAAATTGCATTGGAGGGAAACTGGCTGTACTGGATTGTCTTGCTGATAATCTCCCTGACTTCAAAGCTCACATCTGTCTCGTGAGGTGGGGGACGGTTTCTAACTTTAGTCGACTCAAATTGCTTCCAGCCTTCCTCTGCACCACGCAGCAACATTGAATCTTTGTATTGTGCCTTTGATCGTTGCACCTCTGAAATAAACGGCCTGCATGTCTCTGCAAAGAAAGCTTTACAGGCAAAGAATTTAGATGAAGCCCATTGGTGGTTCAGCTGTCCTTAACGTGATTATTCTCTGATTTGGAGCGGCAGCAGGGGAAGGCCTGAGCACAAAACAGGCTTTAGCTGCAAGGTGAGGAGTTTTTGAGCACTCCTATCACATCTAAGAGCAGTTCCTCACCTAGGAGGAAGTGCCATGCTCTGGTTTTCCATAAGGTAGTCCTGTAGGTAGCAGAAACAAGCTTTCCTGCAGTCTTAGTTAAAAAAATGATGCAAAGACCTACAGCCTGCCTCAGACCCTGACTAACCTCTAACTTCATCAGGGACAGGAGACCGGGCCATTCTTCATTTGTATCCTAAAACATTTTCCATCTCTCCTTCCTTTTATCCCCTCAACAAACATTCACACTCTGTAAAAGCCAAATTAACACAAAGTTGTATGTGAAAAAGATGCTGAGAATTATAATTAGAATTAATGGCTCATATTTTTCTCTTAAATTAATTTCTAGTGTATACTGCAGTCGTATTCCTGCTGGGCAGGGTGCGTGTAGTTCTTGTCCTTCATTATCGGGATGATTTCTGATCGTCATCTATAGTTACAACCCTACTGACTGAGCTGCAATGGTAGGAAAATAACTGTAAGATTCTCAGGGAGATTTGGGACTTTCACTTTTATTATTTCAAAGAAAAGTGAAACCCAAGGAAAAAAAAATACATCATCCCAGAAAAGGGTAAGGCCATTTTTAAATACCACAGATTAGCAGAATATAGCAAAACTCAGGCTTTTGCCTATTAATTGATGTGAGCCTTCTAAAAAGTGAGAAAAGGGAGAAGAGGTGGGGTTTTGTTTAAAAAAAATTTAAAACCCTTAAACAGCAGGATATTATGTACCTGCTATTAAATCCATCTGGCACTAACCCTGCAGGCAAGTAACAAGCCAAGACAACCTTTTTGGGGGGGAAGGGGGAAGGAATTTTACTACTGATTTTAGCAGAAGCTGTAGAAGCAAAATTTGTTTGAACTGTTTCTGCACATCATTTCATCATACACTTGCAATTTCTAAAACTATTTTAAAACAGGGTGGTAAATGTGTTAAATAGTTCACTCTCTGTGTCCAGCACAGAGATAAGAGGCTGTTTATAACTCCAGCTGCAGAACTTTGGCTCTTGAGCTCAACTGGTAACTGCTTACGCGGCAGGTCCCCAGTGCTTGCCTAGAAGGCAAATGTTACAGTCAAAGAAAATAAATAAATCTGACTGCTCTCATGTTTAGCCTTGCTACAGCACACCAATACTTCTATATATGGCAGCCCTGGAGCTATGGTACACAGACACCACGGAGGAGCACATGATGAGTTGGAAGAGCAGTCCAAAAAAGTTAAAGCATTAGACAAGGAGGCAAACTGGATGGTTTTGCAAGAGTAAGCTGGGAGAAAGTAGGCAACATTTCTGCCAAAGAGGACTTGGGTCCCGCAGCTGCTCACAGAAGTGACACACAGTGACACTGTTTGTTTGACTCAAAAAGGAGAAGCTAGAGGAGGGGTCTGCAGGAGAGAGACACCCAAGCAACACATGAAGCAATGGCAGCATTGATCTGGCACTGCCTAGGCCAGGACAAAACTGAAGATGAGAGCTATGTGACACGTAGCATGGGTGCACATTGGGGTAGGCACAGCCTTGGTGTCCACAAAGGAAAAGATTCTGGCCTGTGCACGTTATGGCAGAGGGTGAGCAAACACCACCTGAGTCTGCCTCCCTTTTTCCTTGAGGAGAGGGACCTCCTCGGCTGGTATCACAGCCCAAGTTGTAGTATGGTGAAAACTTCAGGTGCCCCAATATTCCAGGACTTTTGAGGTTTTTTTATGGTTTGTTAACGTAGAGGAGAGAGAAAGACAAATCAAAATGTGTTCTGACCCTTTTTTGCAGGACAGCTGTACTGAGCTCATGATGGGAGCTGCAGGGAGAAAGCTCAAGGAACTGGGTTTCTACCTGTAGGCAATAAGGGGCTGGTCTGGGGTGGATCAGCTTCTCCAGGTGTCAGAGAGCCAGGAGGTAAGATGCTGGCCCCTTGACAAGTGGGCAATGTGCCCAGTCTAATCTGTCCAGGCACCTGTATGTCTTTGCTGGTGTCCCTACAAGTGGCAGTGCCACCAGAGCAGAGATGGCTAGAGCTTTAGCACCCTGTCAAGATGCCAAAAAGTAGTGCTGGAGTGTCTCCAGTGCAAGTGGTAATTCAATCCAATTAAAAGTAGGTAAACACCGGTTAGCCTGCATTTTCCCCAGAGCCAGGGCTTTTTATGAGCCAGAGAGAGCAAAGGACACCATTCCAAGATCCACGGCCAGCCTGCTAAGAAACAAATTTTTACAGCTGCACTTTCTGCAGTCTAGAGTGGATAAGAAGAGATGGGGAGGGATGAGCCTGCCAGCATGTAAAAGATAATGCACAAATAAAGGTTGTAAAACCCTTCTATGGGAATAGGCCAGTAGGCTTAAAATGCAGTAAGGCCTAATTCAGGTCTCCCTTAGGGACAGCTTTCAAATGTTATGTAGAATGAAACACTGGAATATACCGGCTGGAGAACATGGTGGAGCCTCCATCTTCTGCAGAACACCATAAGCAAGGAGTCAAATAGCATCAAACTCAAGATAAGGGATCACATTAGATATGTAGAGTCCCATGCAGACCTTTAAAGAGCTGTATCTAACAACAGCACAGAGCCACATTTCAGCAGTGTCTACTATCCTGCATAAGCGCTTTTACATCCTATTGGTACTGCTCCTATCTCTGAGTTGCGCTAAGGCCTCAAGAAGACTGTGACCAAGACCTGTAAAGAGAAGATTATAAAGCAAGTTATCTGCTTTCTCTTCCGTTGTGCCTCCCAGAGGCACTATTTAAAACCAGAGGCCTAAATCCAAGTCTGGCCATGAAGAATCCATGGCTGCCAAGGCTTTGCAAACCTCTAAGACTTCATGGTAGTTGGTACCCATTTTATAGCAGGTCATCAGCCTGTTTGTGAACTACACTGCACTTTGTTTGCCATTCAAGACAAAATTCTTCTTTATAGTGTATTGCAGGAAAGGTTTAAACACCTCTCTGATTGCACAGGAATTAGCTAAACCACTACTTACCTCCTCCATGGGCCGTTTGTGCCCAGGGGAAGGAAAGAGTCCGGGAAGCTGCGTTGCACCAAAGCTCTGAAAGCAACTCGGTATCTGGTCCAGAAATATCTCTTTTTACAAATAAATGCTGTTAGAGATATGAGAGTTATCAGGGACCATGGGCAGAAATACTTCAGACATGGAAACTAAAAAGTACCAGCTGATGGTTGAAATGAGCTTGAGAGACGTGTTTTGGAGAAGCAGGGGACCAAAGGATACAGTGACCAAGTAGGAACAAGGAATTAGATCAATAAATCCTCTCATCACATGCAGCCTTACCCAGCATAAAAATATTACAAAAAAAAGAAAAAAAGTAAGGCCTGTGGGTGGTGAATGCTGCTCTTGGTCTTCACATTTCTGCTCGTCCTCTGCCCTTTTGTTCCTGCTTTTGGGCACAGCAAGAGATGTGTGGAAACAAATCAAGAATCAGTCCTACACGGGAGGAGCAAAATCTCAGGCAGCAGCTAACAGGGAAGCAGAACATATGTTTACTGTCATCTTCCTCCCCACATTTGAAAAGCTACCTTACTTCCGAGGGGGAGAGCGATCCTTTTGCAAGTGTCTTGGAAGACGGGAGAGCACCTCATCAGCCGGGCGCTGGCTCAGCTCTCAGCGGTGGTTCATTTTCCTTCATCTGTGCCACCCTCCCCAGCACACTGATGGCGCCTGTGATTAATTCAACTCTTTACTCGAGTTTAATGCTGTTCCACAGTCATTTTGTGGAAGTCGTTTCTCTCCCATGGCAGAAAGCATCGCATTTCGCACGTGCATCAGTGGACTGTTGTTTCAGATTGAGGGCTCGTACTGCTGCTGCTCGCAGGAACATCCCTTCCACGATTTACACCCTGCTGCCAGGCAGGGTCAGGTCAGTCCCCATCATACAAAAGTGTGAAGAGCCCATCAGAGGGACAGGACTGACCCAGGCTGGCGCAGGGACGTGGGGCAGCACAGCGCCTTGAACCCAGACCACGTGAACCCAAGCATGGCTTCAGAATACAAACCAACCTGCACATCGCTGCCTGGGGAGAGAGGGGAGAGAAAGGAGGAATGACAAAGAGAGGTAATGAATTTTGCTTCTGACACCCTCATTTAAGCACAAAGATGGCTATATAATCTTTTTATTCCACAACTAAACAGTCATCAGTAACCCTCAATTTAGCCCACAGGGGTGATTTCTCCTACCCAAGTGCACTTTGTGCATCCAGTTTGTTTGCACAGCCAGCTTACTGGGAGACGGTAGGGTTGTTCACATCTGGACTGGACCCAACCGGTATTCATTACAAGCTGCAGGACAAGGAGGATTAAAACTGGACCATGTACAAACTATGAGCAAATGACAAATTGCAGTTCTAGGGCTCCTGTGTATAACACAGCACTAGATACACATCGCAAAGGAAGGAGCAATTTTATGCACTTAATTCCTTCACCAAATATATAATAAACAGACCCTGTAGGTTTCTACCACTTGATTCTCTGTTTTGTTTCATTTTTTCCCAAAAAGTTTACTTGGCCCCAAGCCAAAGTTATCTGTGGAATTTATTACCCCAGTGGTTCCTCGGGTCTGACGGCAGCACTGAGAAACAGAAGTGTACAGCCGTAAAGTGCATGAAAAACAAGCAAGTATTAAATCAATTAATAATATGCAATATTACAGGTTTGATTTTTTTTAAGATGAGGGTCACCCTGTTCATTGCCGCACAGCAGTCACCTTGGGGAAGAATTTACTCCCTTGAATGAGAGGAGCCAATCTTTCCCAAATGTCGTCTACCTGTTTTCTCCTGCTTTCTCCAAAGAGGATGAAGGTTTCACTTTTCCGCCAAGTAATTTTTACTTTGTGTCCTGGATAGGGTTGGCTCCTAGACACTGACACTTAGCAGCTCCGCAGCACGGGCACTGCCACAGTCAAGTCTGTGTGAGATCAGAGCAGAAAGCATCAGGAGCATTCAGTGTCATCAGGATAAAACAAACTTTCACACCTGGAAATTTACCTCCAGTGATGATTTCAGCTGGGATATGAGCAACCAGGTCATCCAGTCATCCTTTCGCTGTTGCAGAAAGATTTCATGGCACAACTTTCTGGAAAGGCTTTTTTTCTACAGGCTGAGATTGGACAGGTAGTTAAAAGATCCTCAGAGAGAACAAAAATATAAAATTAAAAGAAAAAAATAGCCTTGAGCTGACAAATTAATGAGAGTGTATGAGACAGAAAGAAAAAAAGTACTTAATGAATTGTTAAGGGACATTTCGTTTTGCAAAACATTCATGGCCACATGCTAACCGTGACATTTCATGGCCAACACATTTGCTTGTTATGAATGTTTGACTTCAGTTACTCACCAGGAAGATGCAAGGTACTCTCATTAGAAGAACTGTCACTAGGAAATCAAAGTTTGCTAATTAATATAACTCACCAAAACAGACCATGAGTTAGTAGTGTACAGTCATATTTGTACACTTATTTCTGAAGTGCTGTCTTTCATCTCATAATTTTCATTATTTCTATGGTCTTCAGAAAGAAAAACTCCTTATTTTATTGATCCTTTCAGAGAGGTGAAGCATGCCTGACTTCCTACTACTAAATCTGCAACCATACACACTTCCTATCCCCTCAAAAAGGACCCACAGTGGCCAGACTCACAGCTCTACCCTTGGTTTCATTTGTTGTCTTCATATTTCTGGGTTTTGGTATTCAGTCCTTGAGCTCTCCTTAATTTGGACCTTGAAAAATAAGTTGGCAGCCGCAGATTGTTTTGTGGCTTTTCTCTCCCACACAAGGGAAGTTTGAAAGTTTACATTCTTTTTTTCAGTGGAAGGCAGGGGAGCCACTAGGAAAAAAAGGGGTTCTGCCTGTTACGTTCTGGCTATAGTTATTAAAAATCTTGGAGATTTGTTCTTACTATGTTTGGTAAGAGATAGACAGGAATATAAACCAGTAACTAACTGGGATGAAAAAGCAGCTGCTGGTAATAAGAGGGTACATGATATGCTTCCCTTGCCTTCTTAGCTACTGTCAGGAGTATAATTAGACGTATACCATATGTGTATGTATGTTATGCACCACCATAATTCTTACTGCACAGGGCTATATTTTGGGTTTGCTTCCTCACGGCATTTCTCCTTCATCCCTAGGAATGAGCCAGCCAGTAGCAAAGCCGCCTGCACAGACTCACCCGTGTGACAAGTCACCATTAAACCCCTTTCTGGTCTTCACTTGCTCCTACATTCCCCACCACCAGTCCCAGTCCCCGTCCCACCACACGCACTTTAAAGTCTGCATTGCATCAGTAGAAGTTTGCTTCAAAAGAAGGAGTCAACAGGCCTTAAGGGCTGCTTGAAGTCATCCGAGTTTTACACACAGGCGGTTTACAACACGGGGATTTTCTAACCCGGGCATGGTCTGGACAGCATTAGCGTAACACAAGGCATTGCTGGGGGAGCAGATCCAGCTCCTGCAACAGAGATCAGGATAGATTTTAGGTATCAATGTGAAGGCAAATTGTCTCCTCATCAGTCATAGCACTATAAATATTAATCTGACGTTGATTTAACAGCTATTTCTCCCGTTCTTGCTCTGCAGAAGCAGCTTCCAGCATTGACGACAGAAACGCTCAGAGTTTCTGAATTTCATATTACAGGGACAGGGTAAGACTTTCCAGGCTCAGGATTTCCTGATTAGCACTGATCCCTAACACCTCAGCTGTCTCGGAGAGCCGGGCGCTGGCTGCGGGAACCGAGGCATTCGGGACTTGCATGATGCGCCGAGCTGCAGCGCTCTCAAGACACAAGGGAGTGGATTACAGACAGCAGCTTGAGCAACACTCAAGGGACAATGCGGGCTATTTCTCCTGCCTGTTTTCTTTCCTGAGTTGCCCACTTTTTTTTTCTTTTTTTTTTTTTTTTTTTTTACCTTTTCTTTTAATATGCAGTAATTTTTATACCCTTCAATGGGGCGGGGCAGGGGGAACAGATATCTTACCTGTGGAGAATTTCATGTCAGAGTTCAGGATACTGTTTATCTATCACAGGTAAGGCAATGAAAAACTGTTACTATCCCCAGCAGGGAACCAATATAACCTTCTGTCTAATACCTTCTGCCCTATAGCAATCACACTGGCAGCCAGACTGAGCATTAGGCTTCCCCGAGTTCAAAGCTGAACTCACAATCTCCCTGGCCCCTGCCAGCAGACGCGTCTGTCTTCATCTTCTTTCTCTGGTGTGATGTGAAATTAATGAGAACTGTTAATATTCTGGTCCTGACAAAGGGATCTGCACCCCCAGCCAACACACCTGTCTCTTGCCATTGTAGGGTGATATATCCAGAATCAATTTTGCATCTTAGTGTCCAAACCACTGAAACAAACACAAAAAGGCAAGAGTCAAGAAAGTGGATAAAAAAGACTTCACTCTGTAGTGGCCAAGAAATCCTTAATGCTTCATGTCATGCTTTAGAAAATCGCTTTAGCCTAAGACTCACTTAGTGATTACGGTCCCATTTCAGCCCCAAATATCCAAGTGAAGCTCTGATGGAAGGTTTAGAAAAGGCCTTTTAGCCACAGACAGGGAGATCAATCTGTTTAGTCTCAAAAGAGAGTGGGAGGCAACTTGATTACACTGTCTGCACATGGGGAAGATAACGGGCACTTAAAAGGGATTCTTAATCTAGGAGAGAGGCTTAACAAAATGCTGGTGGCTACAAGCTGAGTCCAGACCAGTTCCAATTAGAAATGAGACACTTTAAAAAAGGAATTTAAAAAAAAAGCCACCTGTTTAAGTGGTTGCGACCGCTGGGACAGTCCACTTGAAAAGGACAGAGTCTCCACATGAAGACTGGTTGCTTTCTGAGAGGTGCCCTGCAGTCACCCCTTATGGAGCCCAAGATGGAAACCCAGCTGGAATTTACCAAAATCTCACACAGCAGCTCCTTCTGAGCTTAGCTGAAGCCCCCATAGTAACTCCATTAAAAAGATTAACTACTCCTTCCCAGCAATGACAATGCAGTGCTATTTTTTTGTCCAAATCCACCTGGGCTTTAGCAGAGTTTTTGCCTTTAACCGCCCTATCAAAGCTATCCTTGAAATGAGGAGACCACCCAAAACAGCCAGTCCAATGCCTGTTTCACTGTGTTAATATCTTAACCCAGCTGGGTCTTGTCTGCTGTCATCCTTTTACGTGTATGTTTTAACTGGAACAGAAGCTGCCATGCGTAGGAAAGCAAGACATTTACAGACATCTATAGCACAGCCTTCCGTACTACTCTCCTACACCCACCACCCTATAGACAGGAAAGGCAACAGTGGGTTGTCTGGAAGCACACACGGTGGACAGACCTATATTTCACTCCATTCATGCACATTCATTCCTACTGTGTTAAATAGCAAGCACTGCTGGCCTTCCCCATATCAGCGTCCATCATTAAGCAGGATACGGAGAGACGCTGCCACCAGTTACAGGGCTGTAAAAGCTCTAGGTGATCCAGAAGCATTTCAACAGGGACCAACAGGGCTGCATGGCTGTTTCTCCTGGCACATTTGTACCCAGCTTCTGCATACAGAAAAGAAAATAATACCATTAGTTCCCAGAAAAATGGAATGTCTTGCTCCAAAAATATAAATGCCACAAGGACACAAGATATATAATGCAACTGGTTCCCTCTCCACAAGGGTTTCAAAGGAAACAGTTTACTCACTGACCAGCATCAGATCCCATTAGTGATTCTGAAGTAAAATGCTGTTTGATTTATTTATCAAAGCTGATATTTTCAAAGGAGTTTAAAGGAAACATGGTCATCTGGGAGGGGAGGGGGAGAGAAACAGAGAGATGCAGCACAAAAAGGTCTCATCTAGAATGGCCTTTTCAAAAAGTTGAAGTTCCATGAAAGATTTCTTTAAGAAGTCCCCAAAAGGTTTTATTGAAAAAGTTACACAACACCATACCCAACACCTAGCCAGGAGCACCAAACGCACAGGTGCAGAGGGATTTGAACACATGCAACCCCTTGTGAGCCACGCAGAAGACTATCTGTGGAGAACCTGCCTGGCAGCCCTCCCTTGCTCCTCTGTTTTTTCAGGAGAAAGCACATACACATGTGGGGGGGGAAAAAAAAACAAACCACTTTGAATATCACACTGCAGCCTGGAAAAGACAAAGCACAACTTTCCATCCCAGGTAGTTTCTAACTGGCACGTGAACTGGCAAGCACATTTGCACGGGAGTTTGTGGAGAACAGCAACATGCCCCACCAACCACCATCGGCGAGCAGGGTGGACCTGCTGGTGTTTGGTCCTTGCGCTGGAGTCCCATTCCTCTTCTCTGCTGCAGTGAACTTCTCCGACATAGCTGCAGCTGCTAAAATTAGCATGGGATAAAGTCTACTGTATTCCGAACAATCTGCTGCCCTCTGTAGTCCAAGCAGAGCTTTATTCAATCCATGGCAGGAACTTTACTGCTTTTAACCGAGTCCCTCCACAGACCCTTAGAGGTGTGGGCTTAAGGCAGAACGAGAAAAAGGCAGCGATGACAGGTCCAACTGGGCGAGCAACAAAGTCACCCTGCCAAGTGAGCATTGTCACTGGGGGAGTCATCCCAAGCACTTCACATCACCAAGAGAGCACTGCCAGATAGTCAATCATCAAACTTCACAGGAGCCACCCCGCAATTACAAAAGGGACAAACATGGCTTGGGACAATACCTGGCTTGCTTGTTTCTAGTGCCTCTGATATGTCTGTAAGCCATAGGAATTCAAAGCTCGAATAGAAATCTGCAAAGTCTGTGTGAAGCTGAAAAAAAAAAAATCACAACAGCCTGAGTAGAGACCCCCAGAGAAGCACAACTCTTCAACGCACTTAAAAGCATCTGCAGATATGACATTTCTTTTGTCAAGCTCGAGCTGCTCGCCTGCCACGTTTCTCGCAAATGAGTTAACCAGAAAAAGGGAGCTCAGCCCATCAGACGGGCTCTGCAGAAACCTGCCAAGCCCCCAGGTTGTGAGGAGGGCTGAGGTTTGGAGATCAGAGGAGCTGAGCCTCAGGGTCCCACCAGCCAGTGCAGTCACGACACAAAAATAAATGGCTGGCAGTGTGTTCATGAGATCAAGAACCTCCTTGCCTCCGATGGCACATGGCCCCAGAACTTAGATTATTCATGAAAGAGGGGACACAGCTCAAAACAAACTAAAGCTCCTATTTTCACAGCCCTGCTATCCTGAAGCAATTTCTCCCCTTCCCTCCCAACCCACTTCCTTTATTAAAACTAACGACAAAGCTTCCAACAGGGGAAAAAAAAAAGCTCTTTCACTGCAAACCGATGAAGTTTACAGCCAGGTTTTTCCCCAAAGAAAACAGTTTCTGCTTTTCAGCCTTCCCCGATCACGTTGGTACAACACTTTCCTCAAGGTGACAGGTGCTCTGGGCTTAATGTAACCTAAATAAAGTCTGCAGGTAGATATAGCCCTCCAGTGGTGAAAATATAGACACACAGCTCTGCATTTTTCCTGTGTGTGCACAGGAGACAGAATTATCGTAATGGGCAATGACTGCTGCTGCTTCTCTCTCCTGATGGCATTTGGGGGTGCCAGTGCACAGAAGACATTAAATCCACCCCCAGCTCCGAGTGGGCACAGGGGCTCCATCCCGCGAGGACTGCAGTTCAGGGGCTGAGGACAGACAGAAATAAGCACAAAGCTGAGCCATGTGAAGCTTTCAGAGGAGCAAGGCTTCTCTGTGCACACCCTCATCTGGCCCAGCAGGCTGTCCTTCTTCTGCCCAGGAGCCCCTCAAACCAAATGCACGGTGTGCCATGCCTTGGCAGTCTGGGCACCCTCCGATTCTAATTGAGGCCCAATCCTGCCTGTTCAGTCTCTTGGCATCCAGGTACTGCCCAAACCACCAAGATTTTGAGCTACTTCATGCTCAGTCTCGATCCCTGGAAGACATCACTGCCATTTCACCGTATTTGCAGTCAGTCTCCCATCACCTTTGCATTGAAACAGAGCCAGTATTTATGCTCAGACAACAGACCTGGGAGATCTTGGTCATCCAGGGGCATTTCCCCCACCATATGGACTAATTCTTATCCGCACAGCATAGGGATATTTGCTGTTACTTCAGGTCCTTGAAGAAGCAAAAGGAGGGGCAGGCCCAGGACAGACAACTTGATTCACACCTTGTGGCTCTGGCCACCACGCTTTCACTTGCTGTGAGCACCTGGGCAAAGCCTGGGTCGTGGTCCCGTCCACCCTCTTAAAATGAGCATATGAAGAAGGTCTCTTGTGAATAAGTCAGAGCAGCTCCTTGTATTTTGTTACGCAAACAACACACCAGCAACCAGCACACACCGTACTGCTTCTTAAGAGAGCAGAAGAGAAAGAGTTTACACCAAACTAGCAATATTTGGATACTGTCTGGTTCCAAACGCTAAGGAAAAATGCAAAACTAAGTTGCGAAACAGGTCCAGCGGGAGCCTTGGTTTGGGGCTGTCTGTCTGTGGGAAACGGGGTCCTTCGAGCCCCAACCCATTCAGCACCCGCCACTGCGCCCGTACCTCAGTTCTCCCAGCCTAGTTTTACACACAGCTCTATTCCAGCTATTTTCCAGCAATCCTTCAATATAGCAGTGCCATCTTCAGGCAAAAAGCCTGCCCTGCACACCTCTGCTGGGGGTGGGACCCAGGGAGTCGGGACCAGGCATGCTGCAGGGCTGACTGGAGTCCTCAGAGGTATCAGTGTTTAACTCACCGTTTCCCCATGTTAGCTGCAGCTTGCCCTCGCTTTCCAACTCATCTCCAGCCTTCGGAACTGCAAATGCCGGGTCCACGTGAGCTTTTTTTACCCTTGTCACAAGTCTCCCTCCCAGCGCTCGCAGCATTGTTGATTTTTTTGTCTGAAGTGGGACAAGAGCAGACCCTGCCAAGCTGGTCCATCAGCCCCTGGTCACTACTTCACTCGGACCCATGCCCCAAGACGCAAATTACCAGGTAAAACAACCACATGTGAAGAACTACTTGGTAGCAAGTGCAAGGCTCCTGTGAGCTGAGACCTTCCACCTCTTCCAGCCCAGATTTTTGTCCTAATTCAGGTACTTCCACAAAACCCTTTGAATTCTGAAGGCCACGTGTCTGAGCAGCAACCAGAGACAGGCCTCTGGCCCTCTGACAGAGCAGACATGTCTTCACCTCAGCTGTCTGCATGTGGACCTGTGCCCCCAAAGGGTGCCCATCGGCCACAGACACAAAATTTTGCAGAAAAATAGCTATTTACACTAATGCTGTAAGCAAGGGGCCCATCTCATTGGGCTCGTCAGTAACGGCGCTCTGATTACAGGTGCAAAGGATACAGATTTGGGGGGCTGTCACCCTCCAGACCCGGCCATGCAGGACTTGGATTAATACATGTTACCACGATGCAGGATGTTTAAGTCCTTATGGCAGTGTCACAGTGGGCACATTCACACAGTCCCACCCCGTGATTCCAAGCACTTACCAAATCCCAAGGTTTCCCTGGATGACACCACCTCAAGCTGCAAACCCTGCCTGCACCGCAGAGCTTTGGCAGAGACCCGGTGCAGCCAGCCCTTGGGAATCCTCTCTGGGTATGGGGCTGATGATCCGGCCTGTATATGGGGGTACGCTGCAAAACTCCCGTGGCTCCCCCTGGCACCCTAACGGGGGTCGCAGGCTCACCAGATGCCCAGATCGTGCTGCAAGCACTGGGCATTGGAGGGCACCACGGGGGATGGTGTAATGGGATGGACTCGGCACCGCTTAAATGTCTGCATAATCCTGAGCCTCAAAGGATAACGTGGGAGGGCAATATCGGCTCCCCACTATGAACAGGAGATTGTGGCACCTTACAGGGAGAAAGACCTTTACCTTCCCAGCCATCCTTCCTCTTCCCCAACAGCAGATGCTACCCACAACCCTTCTTGCTGCAAATTGACAACAATTTCCTCTAAGCAGTTTGTTTCAGGGAAAGACGCCTTCCACTGGTAAAAGCTACAATTTGGCACCATTCAGCCCAGCTAGGGATAATTTACCATCAGTGGCACATCAGCCTGCAAGCAGCAAGGCAGTGTAGACTCTCCCGCTGTGCTAGAAAAGCCAGGAGGTTGCAATGCTCTGCAGCACACTTCAGCCAGGAGCGCAAAGCATCTCCTAGTTTGGCGCACAGCACTGCTTATCTTAGGGCCTGAATTAATTAAGCCCTGAAATGCACGGAGTGTGGGATGTAATGGTGAATTACAGCTTTCAGCTGGATTCCCTGGGTCCTGTGCCAGCTGCTCCACGAGTCTGGGCCGGCAGTGCCAAGGTAGGGCAGCCCAGCAGCTGCTTCAGTTCAAACTGGCTGCAAATGGCCATGAAGAAAAAAAAAAAAGAAAATACAGATGAGAGCAAAGCAAGCCCATGGTGGTCTGGCCGTGATGCTTTCACCACCTCCTTTAGTATCAGAGGAATTGGCATAGAGGACCTTGCTTTCAGTCTGCAGCAGAATTTGCCTTGTGACAGGATGATTCCCACAACTTCGAAAATATCCCTGGTGGGAAAGTATTTGCATGGGTTGGACAACATGGTGTGGCTGCACTGGGAGGTGAGAAGCTTTTACGCTGCCTTTTATTTCCACACTAAAGCAGTTTTCTCCAAGATTGGACCAAGCCCACGGCTCAGTATCTCCTACCAGTGTGGTGTATCCTCAGAGGGAGCAGTTCCCACCCAGGACCTAGGACGAGTTTTGGCCATCTGAATTCATCTCTCTGTGCCAGGGATACACCACCCCAGAGGCCCTTGGCAGTTCACACATAATATGGGGAGCAAACAGGACAAACCTGCAGACATGCAGCTTGTCTCTTTTAAGCAGCCCGTTCCTGTAAGTCATGTATGTACCCATGCCAAGGTCTAGGTATTGCTTTTTGGCTTAAAAGAGGAGAGGTTCAGAGATGGGGAAAGGGTGGTGTCTAATGAAGCACATCTCAGGATTTGGGTGGTGGCTGCTTAATCCTGTTAACACCACATTAAAACACAGTATATAGGGGAATCAGGATCACTGGTTTCAGAGCTATCCTCAGGTTGACAACATGCAGCTGCTCTCTCCTCATGCAGCACCATCAGACGAGGTGGCTGATTTACTGCTGTGCCTACAGCAGCTGATTGCAATGCTCGGGTCCTTAAAAAAGCTGGGCCTCCGACCTCCAGATGGTACCCAAGCCCTGGCTGGAGGTGGGCACAGAAGTACCCAGTCCTGGAAGATGTTTCCCTCTTGCTGCTTTAAGAGGCTTTTATGCAGTGGCGAAAGTTCATCCTTTGGTAAATCGTTCTCCTTTTCAATATCCCTAAAATGTTTTCAGGGGGTTGTTTCAGTTTCTTCAGGAAAAACGATCACAAAAGGAAAGCCCCGAGGATGAGGGAGGGGAGATATTTCCTTTATAACCATTTTTTTTTTTGGTAAAAATTCATATTTTCCTGAACCACTCCAGTAACTACCTATTTTATCTTTCACCCTTCTGCAGCATCTGGAAGGTACCCTGCAGAACATCGTTAGGACAATGGTTCTCTGCACGTTTTTAAATAAAGTAAATAAACAAAGAAAAGGAGAAGGGTCTTGCAAACCCACAGGCAAGTTGGGATGGGATCCAGGTAAGACAAGTGAATGCCAGAGTTTGCATGGCATCCAGACGAGTTGCTCCAGTTCTGTGCATCAGATGTGTCAGACGAGCCCAAGTTCATCCCAGGGATCCAGGTCCTCCAAAGAATCTGCGGGTTTAAAATTTTTCAGGGTATTGATGGTGTTAGAAACCTTTCTTCAGTAACTTTAGTTGTTAACCAAGCAGCATATATTCAATGAGAGGCCATCTGGTTCAATAGAAATAGATCTTTATTAATAACATGCACATCATATGTATATTTAAAATACATATACATTTTTCTACTATTCACTTTAGAAAACAATTTCATAAAAACCTTTAATCAGGTCCCAAGTAATTTTAAACATTAAAAAGCCATTTTTTTTTGTTATAGAACCAGTAGGTATTATTCCAATTAAGTGGTGTATAATCACCATGTAGTTAACATAATGCAGGCTCATGCATTTCAATAGAAATAGGTGTTCCCTTTTCTGCTTTGTTAATCATGTCAAATATATGATGATATACTTGACAACATCTGCCACAGTTATTATATGCAATTGTGATTCCCTGCTGAGAGCATGCTGTACAGATGGCGTTTAAAAGCTGGAGACAACTTTTTTACAACTTTCTGGATTCCTGTGAGGGGCATCTGGCATCGTAGGTAACCCAGAATCCACTTACAACAGAAACCAGACAAACAGAATTTCGTGAACAGCGAAGAGGAAAGCAATCTAAAAAAGAAGAGAAGAGTGAATTGCCCTATCCCCCCTGTTTTCATTGCAAACTGAGGTCAGGGTCGTGTTTCCCAAGGCCCTGTCAAGTACCCAACCAGATCTGTATAGAGTGCACAGAGTTATCAGCTATACACGGTTTGCAGATTTACAGAACATATACAAAGGCTCGTATGAGGATGGGACTTTAAGGCACGATAGTCCATATACTCAACACATTCATTGAAAAAAAAACAAAAGTTCAATTTACAGTGCAATATAAACGTATTCAAGAACTCAAGCGGCAGCTCAACAATCACTTTCACCAATAATTAGGCAATTGAGGAGTACTTCTGCGGTGAAGAGCAGCCCCCGCCCTGCACACACTCATACACATGCTGAGCGTCAAGTACACGAGGAGCATCTCTGACTCCAGCAAGAGGATCTGTGCAAAGAAACTTAGATGATAACTGAAGCGTTTACAGGATCAGGGCCCCAATATCTTGGGGTGTCTGCACCAAGTCATGCAGGCAGAGATGCTGCCCCGCAGAGCCACGCTGCCTCGGGGCATCTGTACCCCCCTTGCCTCCAGCCACAGCTCGCGCAGCTCCAGAAGGCGACCCCACGCCGTGCCTCCCAGGGAGCCACCACCTCCTGTTCTGCATCCAGGATCAGGCCCGGCATTTACAGCCAGTTAGGGAAAAGCAGCACAAAGCAAACTTGACTCATTGAAACACTAATTACAGTCAAGTGCGCTGCTATTCCGAGACAAAAACGAATTGTCCTAAGCCAGTCATTTTCAAAATCATTACCAAGTCTGTCCTTGTCACCCAGCTCGTCTATATTCTCTCTGATGATGAACATACTATCTCCAAGGCAACTGAGTCAAAGGGAAGGAAGGACTTTCTTTACATCCAGTGCAAACATAGCCCATATGTGGGAGTTCCTACTGCAGTCATAATAATATATATATACACCTATATCTATCACTGAAAGTTGACCACCTACAGACAGATTCACACATCAGAAGCCAGAAGAGCTGAATTGTAGCTACAAACCCAAAAAAGAAAAATCACTGTATGTAGCTGTATTAAAATTCTGGTACCTAGTAACTTGGTAACTAAATGTTAAAATCAGTATATAAGTCAAAAAGTGACAAATTAAATATTTTGGGAGTAACTTGCGATGTTATTGCACTTGTACTTCTTTATCACCGTATCAACTATGTTTTTTAAGCACTAAAGTAGAATATTTCAGACCCACTTTTCAACAGCACAAATCACTGCGCAAAGTGGAAGGCAGTAAAAACTTGAGCAGACTTAAAATATTTAGAATTGTGGACTTTTGATTCAATTTCATATCAAAAAGTCAACCATAAAAAAAAAAACCAAAACAATTTGTTTTCTAGAAAGTAATCATCAATTTTAACAGCTCATAGAGCAAGCAGAAATAAAAAAAAATCAGACAATGTTTTTTGTTCAATAAAACTATGCATGAGAAAAACATGAGTACAATATTATCTTCTTTCATAGGTAGCCCAAGGAGTTTTGTTCTCTGATCCAGATTTTTGTCTGTTATATCTGTTCAACTCTTAACACCTTATCAGAGAAGCTTTCAACGGGCAACAAAATATCTGCCCCTTCCAGCAGGCAAGGAAGTTATTCTTCAAAGGTGAATCCGACGGGGGCAATGGGTTTTTTCAGGTGAGGTTAAAGGCTTTAATCCTACTGAGCTTTTTTTATTCCACTGAAACATTATTAATTTTACATTAAAAGTTTTGTTTTTTCAGGCCGGAACCATCCTCTGAATATAACGAAGTAGGTCAGTGAGAGAAAAAAAAGCATTTTAGCATTTCATGTGGCTGCTAAATCACGATGAATTCAGGCGAAAATGGACAGGAAGAAAAAAAAAAAAGCATAAATCAGATCACTCCAGAGCGGAAAATTACATAGTTTGAAAAATCAGAAGACAGAAGTAATTTTCCTTTACCACCTAGCAGTCTTCTAATGTCCCTAGCCCAGCCCCTCAGCCCGCATGAGGCGCGGGAGGTGCCAGCAGAGGCCAGAGAGCTCTTTGGGGGATAATGGCACCTCTCACAACAGCCATCATATCATCAGCCCACGGGTTTTGCTACCAGCTTTTACTGGCGGTATGAGGGCCGTTCCACACACCTGAGAATTAGCCTGGCCTTTTTCAGCCACCCCCTGTGGAGATGGGCACAGCCACTTTCAGCTGAAAATTTCTCAAACCATGCCAAATGCAAGCTGAATCGTTCCCATGGTTTCGGGCTGGTGCAAGCCCAGGGGCAGCAGGAATATAACCACACATAGCCAAGCAGCTCTGACACCGAATTACACTGACCAAGGGTTTAAAGACACCCTTGCCTCAAAATAAGAAAAACCTGAACATTCATCATGACTAATAGCACCTCCCAAACAGCACTGCCCTATTTTTCCAGCCTTCCCACAATATCTGTGCTGTTTATGTTCTCTAGTTTGCAGGTTATTCTTGTTTTGAATTAGACTGTTGCCTTTTTTTTTTTTCCTTTTCATTTAAAAAAATACCCGGATTTCACTGTTTCCTTCTGTCTCCTAAACCCGCACCGGCTTCTAACTACTGATATTGGAGTTAACTTTGTTCTTCACACCTCCTGCTCCTGCCTTTCCGTCTTTTCTCCTGCACTAACAGGTGCCTGAGCTGCAATGATATACACAACACGCATGACTAGGATGCTCTAAGCAGGGTTACGGGAGGAATCCTACATGAAGCACATCCCTGGCAAGCAACGGAATTTGTTCGTACTGCATAATGCTTCAGAAATAGCATCAGCCACATCTGCATGAGCAAAGCCTTTCAAAATAAAAAATTAGGTTCTTAGATTCATATCTGCCCCCAGCTGAGTGTGCGCTATTATTTACTTTGCTTTAAAGCTTTAAAGTGGTGACAGCCAGCAAGGCAAAGCCGGTTTCTTCACTGTAAGCCAGCAGACCTGTAGGACTTTGACAGGCTTTGGATCACCTCGCATGTTTGTTCAGCAATTCTGGGATGTGAGTCACCTGCAGCTGAACTGCAGGTGTACCAGTATCGGGCAGTTTGCAGGCTCGTTAATCACATTTCCCCAGGTTATAGTGCAATCTTTGCTTCTGACCCCATTGCTGGAGCATCATCTTTTCCCTTATATTACTCTTTGGTATTTTCATGACGTAGCTTTTGCAGCTATAAAACTTTCCACTTGCAGTCCTCTCTCTGATCTCTCTTGCTGAACATCTCTCATGCCATAGCTTGCGAAATATCTATTTACATATTCTAAGGTTAATTCCCAGATTGAAATTAGACATTTCACCTAAGCTGAAACACTATTACTAATGCTGAGCAGTTTCATCAGGAGAACCTCTGAGGTTTTACTAACCTTTGTCAGATACATTCATTCTCTATCTATGAGAGTTATCATTGTTTTTCTGCCTTTAATATTCCACATAGAAAGAAATTACTGTCTATTCCCTAGCACCAATGTGAACCTCTGGCCAAACAGCAAATTAGCATGCAAAGAAGTATCAGGGCAACAGCCAGGGAACGAATCAAATGAAGTCAAGGAAACACTGACTGAAGAAACAATCTTTCCCGTGAGTCATTCTGGTTTGTATTAAAATAGCAAAGTAGATACTGGCTAAGAGATAATATAAGTAAAAGGTGAATGCAATTATTTTAATTTAAAAAAAAAACCAACACCAAACCCTTGCAAATCTCAGTATGGAGTGTCTCGTAAGTAGCAAGCGAGTTAAGACTCTGAAAATCCTAAGCAAAAGGCTGTTTCCTTTGGCACTGACTTCTTCATGATCAAAGCATTTGTCAAATAAACTTTCTATCTGTACTTTTACAGTAAATAACTTGCATTTTACTCCTCACTGTTAGACTACTCCGCTGCTTTAGGGGCTCCCCTTCCACCAGGGATGGCATAATTTAACTGCAAAGTGATTTTGAACGTCTGTATCTACACACAGATAACTTAAATGCAGCTTTGTTTCTACAAAACACATTGCACACAGTCTCTGCGCATAAGGACCTCCGTATTGCACCAGCTCTGTCTGCGCGTCAAGGTACTTCATAATCAGGGGGTTAACAGCGGGGACTGCAGAGCATTATTCAAAGTACCTTCCACTCAGCTCTGAACGCATCCGCCTTCGAGCACAAGTGTATCTGCAATTAGTGCCTCATCTTAACATCTCAATAAGCAGTTCAAGCATTCAGAAACAAACATCAGTGGGTCTAACAGTTACTTTAATTCATTTTATAAATAAGCAATTGAGAATTTTGCTCCAAGTGGCTGCTCGTGTAGCCCATTCCGTAAACGGCGTTCTCTGCAGAGTAAGGCACGATGCGATACGAATGCAGCTCTTCATAATAGAGTGACTGGGAACAGCACTCCTGTACCATAAACTTCAGCCGTTTTCGTGCGTCAGAGTAAGCAGTCCTATAGCAGGGAGCTTCCTTAAAGTATTCATAGCTCTCCCTCTCTGTCTCTAGGTGAATCTTCCTCAACAGATTGTTAATTAATACAGACCTACGGAGATAGGCTTCTGGGTCGTCCAGGAATCGGAGTTTCTGGAGAGAAAGTTTTAGAATACAAGTCCGGTCCTCAGGTAGTATCAGGTGCTGGGGAGTAAAGAGGAAGCAAATGGGTCTTTAGCATCGAGGAACGAAACCGGGGGAGGATGGGGTCTGGAATGAGAGCACTACTCACTTTTGGACAATACTCATGGTAATCTTGATGTAAATGTTCTTCTTCTGCATATTTTCTCTTAAAGTAGGCTACTTTCGACGTCGTTAATGTCTTTGGTAGGCCCCGATCAGATCAGCTCTGCACAAAACAAGAAGAAAAAGAGGCTCGGTAACGCTTGCTGCCACGCTGGCTGTAACGTCGCGGTCTGGGGTGCGTAGGGGAAGGTGGGGCGCAGAGGTGGGACGCAGCCAGGACAACATTCAGCCTCAACTCACTCTCTGCAGCCCTCACCCCACGGGAGAAAAATCTGGGAGGTTGGCAAATATGAAGGCATTTCCAAGGCACTGCCCTGATGGCACAGGAGGCCCTGCTCTGGATTGACAACCACAGCGCTGGACACATGCTGCCACTGTCCGGCAGGGTTTCCAGGTCCTACAAACCAAGCAGGGTGCCCCCGGCCAACCACAGCCTCGCAGAGCAAGGCCAGAGAGATGCCCAAGCCGGAAAGGTCTCCATGTGCTGCAGGAGGGACCAGGATGGGGCCACCCGTCTGCAGAACAGGGGTCCCTGCACCACACTGAGCTGCACATGGGACAGGGGATGGGTTATAATTTCTACACACCACGCGCAGAGCTCCGCGGCTTCCCTGGAAACCCAATACAGAGCGTATTCACTAGATGGTAGTGTCGACCCAGGGAAGCAGGAGAGCCCCAGCTGGGTGGGAGGGTGATGGAGCTGGTTTTATCTCTGGGTTGCTTCATGTTTTCACGGCACACAGGACAGACGCTCAGCCTTTGGGCTAAGAGAAGGGACTATTGGGCTTTTGTCCTGTGACAAGAGCCCAGTGGAGGTCTGCTCCCTCGGAGCAGAGCCCTGCAGGGCTCTCTGCACACCCACGGCTGGGCCCGGCTGGCTGCTCTGAGTTTGCTCATCTCTATGGAAAGGTGACATGGTGCTAATTCAGCATCTTAATGAGATCTGTAATTTTGGTGGTATTCAGGCTGGTGAACACGGGGTCCCCATGAGAGCCTGGACTGCGTTTTGTTTTCCTATTCACTAGACAATACAAAGAGGCATGTGCATTTGCAGGTGGCATCATCACTTCCCAAACCCTCTCTTTTGAAAGAAATTTCAGTTGTTTGCTTTTAGATTAACTATTTTTTTTAAAACTTATGATGCTGACTTTTAAAGGCAGTCCAGGGAAAGAAAGCATCCAGAGTCACTTTTCAGAATAACTCTTAAGTCAAGTCCTACGGGATACATTGTCTTCCCCAAATTGAGATCTCCTTATGGGGACATTTGAAACTTTTTTTTTTACTGGGGAAATAAAGGACTTGGTTCTGGACTGCTTCTCTGCCACAGTAGAAAAGTGAAAAAGTATTGCATAGGTGAAAACACAGACCTTATGTCACTGGAAGGATCCTGCCACAGGGCATGGGGGCCTCCTTGAGTCTTAGTTGCAGGTGGGAGTGAAAAGATACCCACGCAACTGTGGCAGGGGCTGGTGGCATCTCTCCTTCACTGGCAGGAAGGAGTAATGTGCTCTACCTTCCTTCCTACATCAAAAAAAAAAACAAAACAGGAAGGGGCTGAAGAGAAAATCTGGGCATACGAGAGTCTTCTTGTGTTTTCTGCCTGAGTTTCGAGTCTGTGAGGATGGAGACTTCCCACAAAAGATGTTACAAATCTGGGCAGAAAACTGTTGACTGGTAGATTAATGCCTCGTTTGGAGCCAAGATGGCCAGCGCTGCTCTGGGACCCAGCCCGACATGGATCACACGCAACAGCAGCATTTCCCCAGGAGGGCTCAGAGAGGGACCATTGCTCTTGCAGTGGGGCAACGCTACAATTAAGTCAACCTGGATGGCTGCACACACCAGAGATGCTCCCTGTACCAACCTCGTCTCTCGAGGGCAAGGGTACGGCTGCGCTCTTCACAGCTCTATTAGCACTGAATAGCTGTAAACACTGGTTTAAATTCATATGCAGCAGCCTCCTCTGTTAGCAGGTTTTATCTTAGTATTTGAATTACACCAGAGCCTGGATATCCTGGACATTCAATTACTCTGATATTAGGTTCTCCTAGGCTAACCCCCCGGTTCTCCTAGATTAAAACACCTCTGCTGTGTTATCTGAGTGCAAGCGCATTTATCCTCCCAGTGCCGTGGGGTGGGAGAACATTACAGTTTTCCTCACACTACTCTGAGGAAGAGAAAGGTACGGAAAGACAAAGTGACATTCCCACAGCCACCCAGGCTGTCAGGGATGGGAAAGGAGCCAAACCCAGCATACAGGTTGAAGAGCCAACCATGGGCCCATCCTTTCCCTTCAAGCCAAGCCTCTTGAATGCTAAAACTCGCTCCCTAGGGGTTTTCAGTGAAAAGGCTGGTAGCACAAACCTAGCACTGCCTGTGTGCAGCGTAAGCAGAAAATTAGCCCAAGTGCCGGGGAAGAACAGACAACCCCAGCATGCAGAGCATCGCCGCTCAGTCCTGCAGCTCCGCTGGCTCCGTGCAAAACCCTCCTTTGCTGCTGCTGGCCACAGCACTCCTTCTCCCTGCCCTGGAGACAGAGGGTGACAGTGGGACATTCGGCATCCCTTGAGCACGAGTGGTCCTGGAGGCACCAGCAAACATCAGGGAGCCGAGGGCAAGGCAAGGAGCCGTGGGAGTGCTGGCACCCTGGGCCTGAGAGAGAGTGAGGGAGAGCAGGAGGCAGAGAGGAAGGATGGGCTGCATTTTAGCACATGCTGTGGGCCAGGCTCTGACGCTGGCTGGCAGAAGCAGACGGAAAGAATTGTATTTCGGAGAGGAACACATACAACCATCCTAGCAGTGGGTTCGTCAAGCATCCAACTGGCACCCCTTTTCTGGGGTGCTGTTCAGCGCCAGCCCGGGGCATACCCTTGGATGCAAGGTTGTTGGCTGTATTTAAAATTCCTAAAGCCCTCACAGGATCAGACAAAGCGGCACAGTTATAACAACCTCCATAACTTGCTTTAGTAGCAAGGAAGGGAAACAACCAGAAAATGAACACCAAGAGCACTGCCAGGCTGCAAGGTTGGTTTTAAAGGTGTTCTCACTTGTAAGTGGAAGTCTACGCTCTAAGAGCGAAGCAGCCACAAGCTGCTCAACATCACACTGGCTGTTAGCATATTCCAGCAATTCCAAATCTGCCCCCATTTCCCCAGCCCAGCAGCTCCCACGAGTCGTCACAGGAGGCTCAACTGCACACCTGCAGTAACAGGACGAAAAAGTGAACTGAAGGCAAGCGAGTCCCATCTCAGGGCTGCTCCACAGAAGCTAAAGGTCTGCTCTCGTGTTCTGTGTAGCTGCCATCCCACCACCACCCACTTTGTTGTCACTGTCATCTTTTGTTGCTGCTGGTGATGTCCACACATCTGTCTGCAGGTGCAGGGGAACGAGAGCATGACCTGCAGTGCGTCCTTGACACCGGTGCCGACACTCAAGCCTACGAGGGGCAAGTCTCCTTGCAGGAGGCTTGCAAGGACCAAGCCTTTCTCTAATACTTAGCTTGAAAGTCGGAGCAGAGTGGCTCTGTGCGTGCCAAAAAGCTGCTTGGCCAGGGTTACAGGCACACAAGGCTGTAGTAATGCCGCAGTGAATCAGACCCTTAGTGTTTTGTTTAAATATAAACATATTGAATCAGTGCTTTTTGTGTAGAAGGCTATTCTCGCGAGCCAAGTGTTTTGACAGTTACAGCAAGGTGGTATGAGTCACTGCCTCCGCCTCAGTCAAGCTCAGAGACAGATACATCTTAATCACATTACATTTTTTCAGCCCTACACCACAAGGCACAGGGCCAAATTTCCCCACGGGGACTAACCAGCGTAGCGCTGAGTCCTGAGTGTGAGCTTTGTCCTTCCAGCCTGGATGAACCTCGGAAAAGTGCATTCAGCATCCCGGCAGTGTTCAGCTGCGAGCCCTCTGCTACTCACCAAGGACTCGGTAAAATTTGCAACAGCGAGCAGCGCTGCCAGGGCTCGGGAGCCACTGGGCAGGGGCTGTCTGCTCACGCCGGCCAGTGTTTACACCCTGCCGGTGCGTGCCTGCTCTAAATGCACGGCACATCAGAGCACGGCGGCTGTAGCTGCCATTAACGCTAATGGGAGTTTGAAGCATAAATCCCACACGCGGCAGTGAGGGAATAGATGCCTCTGTCTCAAGCCTGGATCTCTCAAATGCAGCTTCACGAGGGCTTTAATTGTACTTTCAAAAGAGCAAAATGTGCCTGTTCCTATTTATTTCTCCAGGAATAATTACGGCACTCTGTGGTATGGTACCCGCAGAGTTATTAGGCATGTTTGGACAGAAGGTTATCTTATCTAAATTGGATTGGAAATACATTTATAACACGGCAACTTTGCACTTGAACTGCAAATTGCAAGAAATTCTCTTTATCTGGCCCCTGAGTTTCTGCATTACCCCAGCGACAGGAGCCCCTCTTCGGCACAAATTAGTGCCGGGTGATTTCCCCAGGGCTGCAAGCTAGCCCAGCCAGGAGGCAAGATGGGGTTTAACAAATGATTGAACATCCAGGAAAAAAAACCCAAAGCTTGTGCTTTTCCATCTCAGGCAACGGAAAGGGACCTGCAAGCCCCAGGTCTGCACAGCAGCTCTGCCCCAGAGCTCGCATGTGAGACCTTGGGAGCGTTCCCACACCTGCCTGTGCCTCCACCCCTCCTACCTTTCCTCGGGAAGAAAATTCATCCCTGCCTGCTCGGTGCTGCAGTGAAAGGGGTTGTACGAGCAGGTAGTATCGGCTTGTTGATGCAGATGTCTGCAGGGGGGAGCACGGAGGCTCGCTGGCCAAGCCAGACCCGCCGACACTGAGCGCAGAAGGGGGTGAGTAAAATGTGCCGGTGCCCTGCAGGGTTTCCTATCACAGTGTAAGGGAAGAGAATCAATATGCAAGCTAAAGCTGGCTGAGACGGAAACCATGTCTGAGCAGCTCTTGCATGCACAAATAGAAAACCTGAGGCTTCTGAGCACACAGAAATTGGCACTTATTACCAGCAGGAGATGTGACTTCGGCATGGCAGGAAATATCATCACGTCCTTGTGACTGCTGTCAAACTGCAGTGATAAATTCTCCCATTTCTAACCTTGGCAGCACTCGCGATTAGGGAGCGCTCAGCTGAAACCCTCCTCTGATCTCACCTGCGATGCTGCTGCATTTCCCTTCTTCAGGGGCAGGGAAAGCAGCTGGTCCCACTATGGCATTCCCAGTTGATAACGCAAAGCTACCAGACCACAGGCAGGTGAACATGTGGATTGAAAACACATGCCAGCTCCAGGATTCCACACGGACTGCCAATCGATTGCAGTCTTTCCGGAGTATCGGGTCTTATTCCTCACACAGGCAGAGCGAGCCTCCTTTAACTGACCCGCAGAAAGGTGAGACCCACAACCGTACCGTTGTCTGCTGGCTGGACCTGCTGGCTTTGCGCTTTAAAACTGCCTTTCTTTTAGTTTGCTAATTGCTTTGCAGATCTCCCTAATTGCGGATTCTCCCTGGGCACACGTGTGTGCAAGGCACAAGCACCTGAATAGCTCTCATGAGCGCATAAACACACGAGACTTAAGGACTGAGTGACTATTCCTGTCTCACTCCTTGTAGTCCCACTACTTTTATCAACAGAATAAAATCGTATTTCCAGCTTCACCCCCTTTCAACACTAATCTAAGTAATTCCCCTCGCTCTGAAGACAAGCCCAACCAGCTGAAGTCTGCGAACTTGTTAGTGACCTGAGGATGTGGAGTCAATCTGCCAAGGGTCTTCCTGGGATAATCTCAGCAGTTCTGGTAAGATTTCCTCCCCGCATGGGCTCAGCGAGCATTTCTGGCAGCACAGCACTGCTGAACGGTTACCTGCCATGCTGGATCAAGGAGAACCACACATGGCTCAGGTGACAAAGTCAGGACACACGCAGCAAGTAGCTGGACTGCAGGAGAGTGCTCTTTCAGCAGCCCCACAGGGTGCAATAACACGAAAAACAAGAGTTCTGATGTCACATCCAATTCCCTAACTTTGACCTTGCTCCTTGGACTCCCTTTCAAACATCAGGAAAGTAAAACATTAAGAAAAATCCTTTCAGTCTCTCAGTGGTACAGCTGTAATCTTCTCGGAGCAAATGTTGCAAAAATACAGCTTGCTCCTCTCAATATCCGGAAGTTTCCTGAGCTAGAACATGATTACTGCCCTGAACACCACCTTTTAAGATGGCACATTATTTTCTCCGTTAATTCTTGTCAGCCTCGGAGGAAAGCTAAAGGAGTACTATTAAAACCACACCATTATTTTGAGTAGTAGCATTAATTTCCTATCGCACGCGCACATACACACCCACACTGCCTGCAGAGTAATACAGGTCTGGGGAAAGTCAGATTACCATTTTTATTTAACATAATTATTGCAGCGTGCATGTTTCAGCGTTTGCCTTACATATGGTACGGTTTCTAGGCTGCAGGTAGATGCAGCAATACCCAGCTGATGCCTTGCCTTCTGGAGGGAGCATTTAGCACCCTGTAGTAAGAATATTTCCCACTCCAGGGGAAAAACGATCACAGATATGCATGTGCATACCCAAACTCTGCACTTTTGCCTGTGTTTGCAGAGACCCGCAGAACTCGCACTTTTTATGTATATGAATGAAAACAAACAGGTCTAACCCCTGCAAGAGAGAAAGAAACAGAGAGCCTGTATGTGTGTGTATTCATGTCTCGCAGCTATAAGACATCTATATTTAGATAGTTGTCTCATCCCAGAGGATGATACTTCGCTAACGGGCAATGAAAGAGTAGCTATGGTTACTTTTCGGACTTCAGCTTTGACTGTTAAAAGACGACTCTGGTTAAAATGACCTTTCATAGAGCATGCTAGAGTCCGGCAGAGCGGCAGGCACCTCTGCCCACAGCCCGTAGCGCTGCAGGATGAGTGGATGCCTCCCTCTCAGCTCTTTGCCCTCTTCCACGATGCAGCGAAGCCGAGAGCTCACAAACAAATACAAAACTTACTCCGCGCCAACAACCACCTGCTAAAGCCCCTTGGGCAGATGCCACCAGCAAGGATGCCAGCCAGAAGCCCCACGCCGGCTCCCTGCCACAGGCGACCCCACAGCTCGCTGTCCCCGGCCACCGCCAGCTCAACGGCACTCACCCGGCGAGCCCCGGCTCCAGAGGGAGGGCTGCTCCCCGTCCTTCCCTCGCTGCCCGGAGCCGCCTGCTGCTCCTGAGGAGGTGGTGGCGATGGAGGTGGTGGCGGCAGCTCCTGCGGGTCCCTGCAGCCACTGAGGAGCGTATCACCTCCCGGCCGCAGCCCGCGGAGGTGGGTTCCCACATGTTCCCGGCGCGGATTGGTCCAGCGGGAGCAGATGTTGCCCGGTTGCTAGGAGCGTTGCTAGGAGCGTTGCTAGGAGACGGTGACGCTCTCCCCATCACCGGCGCGGCTCGAGGCCGCGGGGAGGGAGGGAGGGAGGGAGGGAAGGGGAGGTCCCGCCAGCGGGATGCTCCGCGGCGGGACGGGGCGGGCGGGGGGCCGGGCTGCCCGGTGAGCCGGAGGATGGAGCAGACCCCGAGCCGGAAAGGCGGTGAGGAGCCGCCGGGGGCACGGCGGCAGGGGACGGGGATGTGAAACGCCCGAGCTCAGAGGGGGAAGCCCTGCTCTGAGCCTCGGGGCGGGGGCGGCGGGAGAGGGGGCATAAAACCCCCCACCCGGGCAGGCTGAAGGATGGACGGAGCGGAGCGGCAGCCACAGGGGGCGTCGGGTGCCCGCTGCAGCACGGGGAGAGGGCGAGAGCTCTGCCCGCTTCGGGGCAAGACAGGGAGAAGCATAACCCGGTGTTTGGAAAGGCTGGAGGGAGCGGCGGGAGCGGTGAGTCCAATTTGGGACTGCTGGCAGTAAGCGCTGAGAGCTGAGCTCTTCTACTCTCTCTCTGGGACACTCTTCCCTCCCAACTTCCATTGCTCCCTCTTTCCCCCATGTCCACCACCACATCTTGGCACACTGGCTTTTCCCTCAGCCTTTGGGATGCCACAACACGGTACCCTGGGTCTCTCTGGCTGTGGCATATACACCGTGGATCCCAAAGAGGCACTACAGCGCTCTGAAATACCCACGGGCAGAAATTGGGATTGCTGCAGGAATAGAAGGCACACAGTAAAGCAACTCCAACCTTCTCTTCTCCCAAACAAAAGAGCAGGTCACTGTGAGATAGAGCAGCTCCAGCATCTCAGCCAGACAGGGATTTTATTGCTGAGCACACTCCTTATGACAATAGGGTGAACATCAGACCCAGCCTACCCTCCCTACCAAGGGTCCAGCCAGCAAGACTCAGGAGTAAGGAAAACCTTACCTGCATAAGACAGTGTGCACAAAGAGGGGGAATCCCTTTTTCAAAGATCCTAACTCTGTAAGTGGATACTGGCAGATAGGAGATATAAAAAAAAAAAATAATTTTTTAAATTAGTTTCTCCAGCCAGTTACGTGTAGGACTCTTCCCTAGAAGAACTGTGCCACTCCCAGACTTGGTGAAAGGGGCCGTAGGAGATGAGCTTTTCTGTCAAGCCAGATTGGTGCCAATGGCTGCACTGATGTTACCACCGCAACACTGGCTTAGATCAGCCCAAGCATCCTGCGTGGGCTCTGCTCAGCACCTTCCTCCAAGAGGAAAACGCCTTAGACAAGAAATTTTCTTCTCTGCTTCCCAGATGTGTCTACGTCCACACAACACAACTACCACAGATACCACCACTGCTCCTGAGACTCTCATGCTCGTGCCATGGCCACCCCTGTCTAAGCGGTCGTTCACTCCAGCCCATGCCCCATCCTACTACTGAAGGTGACTCAAAGGCTCAGCCAGTGTCAAAAACAAGGCAAGGTGCTATGGGGACAGGCTCATTTTGGCAGCATCTGAAGCTCCTGGGCAATCCTCTGTTCTCTAGTGATCTGGAAGATTGATGCCCCACACATCATATCTGGGCATGTCACTGCTGGTAGGACACACAGCGCTCCCCTCCCTCTGGTTGCTCCAGGATCTCCATCGAAGTCCTACAGAGCAGCATGCATCAGGCTTAGTTCTCCTCCCTCTTACACAGCGGGAATGGAGGCACACTTCATTTGGCATTCACCTGATCAACACCACCTAAATTTTAAGAAACCGAGTCTTGGCAGGCCCGAGTCCCAGCTAACGTACATCAACACAGCAGCCTCAAACCAGTCACTCCAGGGACTTTGAGTACCTGGTTGTATTTGGTACTCAGCATGCACTGACACGCACGTGCACGCACACAGCTCCTCTGGTCTTTGCAGTTTGAGAAACGATCAGTCATGGCCATATACTTATTTCAAATTATCTCTGAAGCTCTGCTTCTTTTATTAAGAAGTCAAACGAACTCAAACTAATTTCAAATTTGAATTTTCTAGGACAATAGGAAGGCACTGGAATTTAATTGATTTTGATTACCCGCCTTATTATTATGCTGCCAGTAGCGATAGTTCAGGTTGGTGTAATTTTAAATTTACTGTGAGATGAATCTGACATTTCTCTGCTGCTGAATAGAAGACTTGAACGATTCTTCAGCTCTTCACAAAGATGTCATAATTAATTCAGTAATATCACTTCTGTAAGCAGAGATAGAAAAGGAAGACGCAGAAGCACCTACTCTGCATCTAAGAGCTGAATGAACGACAGGCTTAGTTACTCCAGTCTTCCTGAAATTGATTGTATTTTTTTTTAACATTCAACACAATTTCTGCTGCAAAGACACATCTTTTCCTCTCCTGTCAGCACACAAGCAGGACTTATTAGCTGGCAATAATTTACAGCCGAAAGGTCGGCTAATCTTTCCCCAGCTGGCTCCAAGAAGCATTCCCAATCCCTGATCAGCCTGGAGCAATTTCTTCTGCAATCCGAAGTCTAGCTGCTTTTCTTTGTCTCCTTTCCGAGGGGGCAGAGTGTGCAGGGAAACAGATCCCCTGCCAGTACAAACCAGCGTTGCTCTGCTGGTTGAAAGGGACCTCCATCAAGGTGAATAGCAGATGCCCCATCCCATCCCACCTACCCTATCCCATCCCCTTTCTCTTGCCATGGGAATACAAAAGATCACCTCCCCTCCCCGCATGAAGAGGAGTTTTCCCCTCTGCCAGGGATGCCCGGCCAGGAATTGCTGCCCAGCTGAAGCGCACCATGTTTTAATGCAACGGAAGTTAAACAGAATTGTGAACTTGGACCAACGTCTCTATTGATGGTGATAGTATTTGAAAAGATAAGACTTCAAATGTGTCCTGCATAAGATAAAACCTGGACAGACAATATAAGAGTAGCTTTGGGGGGGGGGCTTTGTTTTTTTAGTCTTTTGAAAGCAAGATTATCTAGTATAGTCAGTGCTATATGTTTTTATATGGTTTAGAGCAATTCGGAATATAAACCACCAGAACTTCAGCATTTACTTTACTTTAACTGCCTCACAGAATTAGAAAAAATCAGTTCCTTCATTTCAAAGCAGTTACATTTCCTCAAGCCAACTGTTAAAGAAAAATGGATTAAATTAACGTGTCCTTTTGAATTTAAGCACCAAACATTCAAAAGCTGGGTGTGTATGAAAGCACCAGCCCTCCCAGGCAGCATATACCTACACAGGCTGTATTTCTAAACACAGCACGCAGAAGGGATTTTGAAAAGATAAAACATACCTGAAATGTTTAGCATTTGTACCTGAAACGCTGAGCAGTTTGAGAGGCGAGGCATTACATCCTGGAACGATTTTTATCCCTGGCCCAGCCCACTCAGCTGCCTCCGACAGAAAAAGACCCTCAAAGGCTTTCCCAGCCATTGGCATGTTGCAGCAACGTGAGGCGAGTAGCTCCAGTTTCTGGACCCTGCTCATGCCTCCCAAGGGTTGGCCAGCCTCGGAGGGACCAGATGACTTGGGAGACTAATCCGCCCTGCGTCTAAAATGCAGCCTTTGCATTTCATCCTAAAAGCCCAGTTCTTTCTCCTTCTGTTTTTCCTGTACTAGAACTCTGTTTTTTCTGCTCTGTCTTCCCATTGATCGTAGAAGATTTGTCAGCATTTTAAAATTTGTTAATTTTTTTTACATTTTTACATTTAAAAAAACCTTCAACAAACTTCAGGGACAATGTGGGGAAGAGCAGAACTAACGAAGCCTGTTTTCCTACACATTTGTGCTCTTTATCCCCTCCATCTTCAACCACCAACAACCAAATTCCAGCACATCCCCCTGGTTACATCCAGCTCAGCCAGAGATAGCACAAGAGACAGCTGTACACTGTAGCTGGTCTGGAGCTGCACACCGTCATGGTGGACCAGCCGACTGACCCTTGGCCATCAAACCTACTTCTTTCTGCTTCTCTGTAAATGATCCTCTGCCAGGTGACAAAATTTGTGGAAGGATAATTGTCTTTCAGACAGTTACCCTTCTTTCAACTGTGATTGAAATTGGCCAACCTGTTCAAATATTATGATGGTGGGGGAGAGACTGGCGAGGAGACAGATGGCAGACAGCTCAGCTTCTTCAGCCTCGACTGAGCTGATGGAGAAGTGGGAACGCTTTCACCCTCTCATGAAAAATGATATCACTCTTTCGTTGAAATTCAAAACTTAGTTTCCTGACATTAAAAATGTGACTTTTCCAACCGGTCAAAATTAGGATGACATCAGGGATGTCTTGTCAAAACAATACTTGGTGCTTCGCCAAGGAATGAAGCCGCTCTGAGCAAGAAATTAAAATGCAGCTAGAGGAAGAACAGGATAATCAGAACAATAAAACAAAACACAACCAAGAGCCCCAGGGGAGACCAGCAAGGTCCATACGTGCTCGTGCTGTACAGTGGGCATCCCAGCAGGAGCAGCAACAAGTGGATCGCCAGGCTCACCATCATATTTCCACAGTGGTGTTGTACCCCAAGCCCGTAGAAATCCTGAGTATTTTACCACCAACTTCATGGGTGGCCTCAGACCAGTCATTTAAGCCAAACTGCCTAAATCTCGGCACCAAGATACATGGCCCATCCCCCGAGCTCCATGCCAGCAGCTTCACCGTAGCGTGTGCCGAGCTCGCACGGGGACACAGGCAAGTCTGCCTGGAGGAATGAATCAAACCCCACCTCGGTTTGCCCTGGGCTGGTGAGCAGTCTGAGAAAACGCCACCCACTGTGACATTACCACCAGCTCCTCTGTCACCATGCGGCAGCTGAGGACATCCCCACGAGGACATCATGAGGCTGCGGGAACAGCAAAGCAAGTGTGGTGTCCCCAAGTCTTTTAGAGTAATTGCCAGTACCCCTCGGAGTTGGGTTTACAGGGGAGAAATAGGGTGGGCTGGGGGGGGAACTAAGGCCGGGAGATGGGCAGGGTGAATTTTAAGTGGTTTTCAGAAAAATGCATGGGGTGAAATGGTATTAGGAATTATCAGGCCAGCACCAACCCAGGCTGTGCCACCACATCGGCAGCAGCGCCCACCTGAGCTCCCAAACCCCAGAGCAACTCACAGATGGTATCTGGTTCTGCAGATCCCCCTCTGTGCCCAGAGGACCTGCCGGGGGGGGCTGACTGCAGCCCAGAGCAAACCCCCAGCCTCCCCTCTGCAGCCTTCCCTGATGCCGAGGTCTCCAAAAATGTAAAACTTCACCAGCACTTTCCCACCCCCTTCCCTCTCAGCTGAGCCTGGCCATCCCAGAAAAGTTAGTCCTTAGCAAAACATGTATTTCACCACCGATTTACACCAAGTAGGGTGATTTTTTCCTGAACTGCCTTGTGCCTCTCTGAGGCTCTCAGTGTACCCCAGTTCCGCACCATCTTTCAGATGAGGAGCTCTGGGCTGGGCTTTCCACGTACTCAGAAGCATCTTGTACCTGCCACCGTTGCTGAGGCTTCCAGAGACTGAAGCTACCAACTGTTGCCAGAAAAAGAAATTCTATTTCTGGGCTGGTCCTGGAAAGCCAGCCCTGCGGATGCCAGCAGGGATTGAGAAATCGTGGTTTCTCATGTCTTCCTCAAAGATGGCACTGCTATTCTGAGAGGAACAAACCATCCCCAGTTCAAAATCACCAATTAGGAAATTTTTTGAGCTTCTTTCTCTGCCTTAACGTAGGCATGGATTACAGCTGCAACCTGGCAGAAGTATACCACACACACAAACTGGTGTTTGTGAAAAGGCAGGTGCTTATATGTGGCCACCAGAAAAAGACGTACCCCTCACCACTGCGGTGATGTGCCTGGCCTCCTATCAATCATCAGCCCAATTTCAGCTCTCCAGCCCAATGCTTGAGCTCTTACCTCTGTCTCCAAAGCAAGACACATCCGCCCCATGGCCACCCCAATGGCTACAGGGGCATCCTTCAGTGTCCCATACACATGGTTAGGATGTCAACGAAGCTGGTATCTACACACAGGGGGCAACATGGGGGACATCGACCCCCACATGCCCTGGCACGGGTACTGACTCATCCATGGGCACATAGGAGACATGATGGCTGAGGGACCACCAGAGAGTTGGGCGCAAGAGGCTGCTCCCCAACTCCTGCCAGGGCCTGGTGAGAGACGGGGGGAACATCAGACACCAAACACATAGCCAGCACTTTTCCTTCTCCACACAGAGCTGACTGAAAGGCGGTATATACTGAGGGAGGAGGCAGAGACACGGTGGGACACGGGAACCTCTTCAATCCCCCGGAGCCCCCAGCAGCCTCCACCTGCTACCACAGGGCCCTTCCGTCCGTGCGGACAGACAGGGGGACCAAGGCGAGGGATATTTCCCAGCCCTCCCCATTATGTATTATGCACCGCACACCTGCATCTTTTTTCTGAACAAAACACGTCCACCTCTCCTAGATGCATATTCACTCCGTTCTGCCACAATACGAACAAAAAGGAAGATACGCCAGTTTTGCATGTCTACATGAGCCATCTGCTTCTATTTTATTGATAAAAACCTGTAACAACAGCGTTCACCATAACAAAATAAGACTGTTTCTAAGGTGTGGATGGTTGTATGTGTGTGTGGATAATTTCAGCCCAGAATTCTGCAGAAGCTGGGTTTAATGCCTTTTTTTTTTTTTCCCCCAGTCAGATATCATCTAGACATTAGTATTCCTAACGCGGCATATAATTAGCGAGAGGCAATATATTGTATGATCATGCACGTTAGCACTTAAGTAGAATAAAAATGTTTCATTGTCAAGTACACGAAAAGCTAAGAATAAACCCATACCACTCTTCCTGTTGAATATCCAAACATCTTTTCATCGTATTTTTCATTTTTTTTTATCACAGTTTTGCACTTCAGCTATCTCTTTCAGTCACACACACGGCAAGCGAAATGATGCTTATACCATTCCAGTGGCCCCACCAGTCAATACCAGCCATTTATTAAGTAGATTGAAGGTACAGTTTTCAGTGCAAATCTTTGAACTTTACAAAAGTGAAAAGGGTTTATGAATTTGTTCCTTATAACCTTCATAGTATGAACAATTCTTTTATAGATGTAGTTATCATAAAAATAATTCAAATTCAAGCTCTAGAAGACTTGCTTTTGCACCAACAGAAGTTAAGGACCTGGTATTTTTATTAATTTGTCTGCATTGCCGTTATTTAAAGTGATTGATTTATAGATAAATTTTGTGTTTGTACATCTCAGGCTAGGAAAGGAGAGCTGAGATCCCTACTACTCTTGATGCACCCTCAGCCACAGGGCTGAATTACTCAGAATACCAACCGGCTCGTCACCTGCCCATGGTCTGTGCTGAGGACACAACAGCAATGATAGAAAAAACCCTTAAAGGTAGATTGTTCTACTACGTGCCGGGAGGGAGACGCAGTAAGTGGGCTTACAACGCTGTCCTGCAGCAATGCATCCCAGCAGCGACGGACGTCCACCCGCAAAGGCGGTGGAGGGGAAGGACTGCCACATCCCAGGACACGTGGAGGAAAGAGGAGATACACGGGCACACACACGCCTCAGCCACCGCATCCTGCATCCACACACACGCACTGCAGCCACTGTCCAGCTGTGAGCGCAGCAGCCGAGACAAGAAAAACCTGCACCTGCCAGAAACATCATTCCGACATAGAAAGAAGCCAATACATACTAAAAATAACTCATTATATACAGTATATTTAAATCAACAGTCAAAGACACATTGAGACGTGCTTCATGCAAATGCCTGGGGCCACTCTACCACAAAAACCATTTTCATATACACACACGTAATTGCCACGCAGTATTTAAATGCTAAATCTACCAAATGATCACTTCATTTACTCTTCTTGACAAACAAAACTCTCTGCTGGGAAAAAGTCAATGAAGCTACAGCTGAGAATACAGCCCAGCAAGACAAAAACCACAGCAGTGCCAGCAGACAACTACAGGAGAGATGTGATTCTGGTTTAATTGGAAAACTTGTGCTTGAGGTGCCACATAGTGACAGCAAGAGATCGGAGGACAGGTTTTATCCTGAGCACCGTGAACATAAAATATTGCTACCAGGCACAGACCTTAGAGCAGATCTCTAATGAGAGGATGGGAGATGCGATGATGGAGATGAAGGAAAAGCACCTGGAAGGTGCTAACAAGACACAACAGGGATGAGGAAAGCTGGCAAAATTATATGATTTTTCCCAGCTGCTAACGAGGAGAGAAATTTGATTTGCAATGTTCTCCTAAGTCTCAGAAAGTAAGGGAGAGGGAAGTATTTGGCACAATAAAATGCCTTCCCTGGAGGTCAAGATTAATTAATGATCGTGGGACTCAGGAAAGAATTTGGCTTTTGTCTGAATCCTGAATCTTTCTTGTTCTTCGCCCATGGCCAAGATCAGCTTTTCCTCTCTCGTCACTCGATGAGATGAGCCCACACTGGGTATGATGTTACAGGGAATAGGCACCTCCAGAGTATTTGGTATCTATTTGATGGTGACCCAGTACAACCAGGAGGACACTCAAGAGCCAGGAGGTGATGTCCTCACTTCCTCGCACCTGCAGCTGCCTCAGGAGCTGCGATTTCTGTTAAACCACTTCTGTTAAGTAAATCCCAACAATCTGCTTTCCAATTTTCTAAAGAGAAGAGCAACTAACAGGTCTGAATGGAGCTTCATAGCTCCTATCTGGTTTTTGTGTTTCTTCCGACTTTTTCCAGCCTCTGCTGCCTAATACTCATTGGATGCAACATGGTGCCTGTACAGTTTTTCGTTATGCAAGACCACACAGACTACCAAAGCCCACCTGCATCGCTGACACGCACGGTAAGAATATTTCCTTCCTCAGTGGTAGACTCACAGAATCATAGGGTTGGAAGGGACCTCTGGAGATCATCTAGTCCAACCCCCCTGCCAGAGCAGGGTCACCTAGAGCAGGTTGCACAGGAACGCGTCCAGGCGGGGTTTGAATGTCTCCAGAGATGGAGACTCCACCACCTCTCTGGGCAGCCTGTTCCAGCGCTCTGCCACCCTACTTCGTAGGATTCAGGTTTTAAGTCCTTGTGAGGGGCAATACCCAAATCCCGTGCAGGTTCCCAAATTAGGATTGAAAATGCCTCAAGACAAGCATAGAGTTTTCCCTGCTCTGTGTGTAAAGACCTGTCTGGTGACAGAGCTTTGTTCAGGCTCTTCAGCTCTGCAGCGAGATCTCAAAATTTATCCTCCCATGAGAAGCTCAGGAGCAGAAGGGGGGAAAAAAATCTCACCTTCAGCCTTCTATTTTGGGGGAGCAGCAGCACAGGGAGAGCCCAGCCCGCAGCTCTCCTATTACACCCTCATTGGTACAGATGGCTTGTGTGGAGAAGAGATTGTAATGCTAGAAGAGATGAATGGTATCTACCAAGTTCTTTATCCAGGCTGAAGTATTGACCTATATCTGCTTCAGAAAGGTGAAAAAACATGAATAGCTGTGTGGGTTGAGCGGGAACATCTTCCTGCTGCCAGCTGGCAAACAGCTTGGGGATTACAGCATGAGGATTAATAGCCTTTGTCATTTGTAAGTGCAGATGCTAACCTTACTCACATGACAGACTGATCTTCTTTGGATTCTGTGCCTGTTTGCTGTTCCAGAAAGATGACCTTGGGCTGCCGTGAGAGACAAAATATTTACACATTTGTTTCTTAAGGCCTACAGTGTAAGCTGTAGGAAGGCAGAAGCCACTCTGCACTGAAAACAAAAAAAAAAAAGGGGGGGGGGGGGTAAGAAAAAAAGCTGTATGCCTTCAGCAGATCTAGAGCTAAGGGACCGTGTTGAGAAACCGGGTTTCGGCTCAGGCTTAATGGCACCACAGCCCAGCTGTGCTGCTTCCTGGAGTACAGAGTGAGCAAGCTCCCAGCTCCACAGCAGCATGAGTATGCCGAGAGCCTTCCCTCCCCACCACCTTCCCGGCCACTGCTTGGGGTTTTCATTTCTTGCACGACAGCTTGTTAAATCTGCACCGGATTCCAAATAAACACCCAAACCAGCTATGTTGAATTATCCTGGATGTCTTTCCAAGCTTTAGGATCTGTCAGCTTCTGGCTGCTTTTATCACGGAAGCGGATCAGCTGGGAGCCAGCATCACTGCCTGGGGTGTAAGAAATGTATTTGCTGGGGTAGTGCAAGCTGAAAGGAAAAACCTGCCTCATTCAAACTGTGAGCTCTTCTACAAACCCTGCCTCCTGCTTTTTTTTCCCCTCAAACCATAGATGCAAACATCACACTTCGTACATTTTAAATGGAAAGCGGATGCTCCTGCATACCAATTCCTTCAGGGTCTGTTGTCCTTTTACAGAACAGGATGCTTACAAAAAAAAAAAAAGAAGAAAGCAAATACAGAACAGGTTGTTCTCTGTCATTAACTCCGTCCAGATTGAGGTGAATGGGTGTCACTACTTTGCATTATTAAAAGTTATCACAGCGCAGCCAACAAGGTTCAAACTCCATAAGTGGACTAGAGAGCAGAGACAGAATTTGAGCAAGGTCTTGATAATGAGCATCATAACTTGAAGATGACCCCTCCAAGAGTCAACTCCCCTTCAGTCCAGGGATAATGCAATAGCAAAGGCCATATTCTTCGCTCAGCCTTTCTGTCCACTTTTTGTGCTGAAGGGCAGAAGGCTGCTGAGAGTCAGAGAGACGAAGTGCAGTGATCATACAGATTAAAGATGATGATAAATAGGGGAATGGAAAGAAAGCTCCGCAGGCACACTAGCTCCAAGGTCATCACCAGCTTCAACTGAAGGAGAAAATGAACTGCCACCAGAGGAAATGCCCGCTCATCTGCCAAGCTGCTACCTTAGGCTTTATGCTGGAGAAACGATCAATAGCAGATGGCAGCCTTTGGTTCTGCACGTCCAAGAACATCTAAAGACATTCACGACTGAAGATCAGTCAACTACGTAAAGCACCAAATAACTTCTCAGGATCTGCAGCCACTAAAAATAAATGCAAGTATTGTCCGTGTGCCCCAGGAGCTACACACCCCACACTACCCTGCAAGAGAAATGCAGACAGGCCATAGCGGCAGGAGTGAGGAGGCCACAGCAGGGTCCAGGTAATTAAAGACACTGGTAAAAAGGAAACCCAAACAAATCAAACGACATAGCAGATCGTCCAGATAAAGCCTTTACAAATGAGCACCTCAGTAAGATACAGCCGTAGCTCAGTGGGCTAAAAGAGGTACTCACTCCTGTGGGCATCAGTTGAAAGGCAGCATTATTACAGGGAATATAAACGTGATGAGATCATTCTGTTCTGTTGTCGATACACATTAAAAACAGAAAATAAAATAATAGCACAGAGCCTAGCAGGACAGGGGCGTGCTGGCTGGAGAGAGACCAAGGAAGGAACAGACTGCAACTAGCTGAACGACGCTGTTTGGGAGAGAGAGAGACATATCCAGAGCACTTGCCCATAATATCCTGGGTTTATGCCAGCGCAGTTAGTTCCTTCCCACACAATGGTTTTGGGGGTTTTCAGGCTTTTTTTGTTTCCCCCCAAGAGAAGAAAATTCAAAAAAGCTACAAGGGGATTACAGATAGTGGTGGCAAAAGGGGATGACTATCTTAGAAAACACGAGTGCATTAGGAAACCTCCAAGCATTGGGACTTGCAAGCACCCAAGCATTCCCAGAAGCCGGTCAGCTGTTGCCTTCCCGCTCACGGAACTCCTCACGGCCCTCCCACGACTGTCCTCCCCTCCTGGAGCCCCACAGAAGGCAGAGATTGGGCATCAATATCAGCATCCACGTGGATGGAGGCCGGCAGAGCACAGGGCTCCAAGTCTACTGACCACCACCAACTGAGAGCCAGCTGCGAGTCAAGATTCCCAAGGAATGGAAAATTTTCTGGAAATTTAGTCGTCAGCCACTTCCAAAGGAAACAAGGGGTTAAAGCAGTGACTGAAAGGGCAGTGGTATTTACATAAGAAAGACCATGAGCACAAGCCCAGCCTCTATCAATATTAGCAATGACTGATTCAGTCTGTCAATGGGAAGAATTACAGGAGCTCTGGAATACAGGGGAGCTGCTGCAAAGCTTTCATTTCATCGACAGTCGATACTGAAAAGAAAAATAAACCACAAAAGCAACAAAAACCCCAAAGTACAGCTAGCAAGTATGAGCACCCCCAGCACTGTGTTCATCCCAAGATTCCTAAATTCCTCCATTGCTTCAGCAGGAACTTAATGAACCTCACAAATGCATTGCTCAGGGCAGGGATGTGCCAACAGCTTTAGCAGCAGCTCTGAAAACCCAAGGGTTCCTTTGCCTCATCCCTTTTCCCTTCTCTCCAATTTTTTCTGGTAAAACATCAGGCCAAAACGTTGTTGCACGGATGCAGTAACCTGCTTCCATCTGTGAGCAAAGTTTTACCTTAGAGTAAGTGAAAAAGCTATTTTCACTTGCTTTCCTCTGTCTCCCAATACTCTACACTGAAATTATACATTAGAATTCAATTCCCCTAATGCTTTCCTATCTTCAGAAAAGATCTTGATGTGAAAATGGCATTGAAGTCCAAGACCAGTTTACTTCATTGCTTTTTAAAATTATCTTTTCCAAGAATTTTTTTTTAATCATGCTATTATAAATCTGGGTTATCTCTAGTTCACTGCTGAAACATATTATCAACTTATACTTTTCCCTTAGCTAATCATTAAGCATAAGCAACACTTTGCAAGTTCAAGAAGTTATGAAGAGAATCTCAATTAGTTTATTATACATTCACATCCCAGATAATAAAATGACTTACAAACACTTGTATATACATTTTACGCAGTTCAGGAAACAAGACACAGAGACTGGAAAACAACTGAAATCATCAAATGCACCTTTTGAATTGGGCTGTTTCCTCTACTTTTTTTTCCAGAAGAAAACTACTTGATAAAAAAACCCCCATTTCTATTCTTCTGGTTACCACTTAAATGCTAATTTTCTCTTGCATTGGTAATACAGCAGCATTAAATGTATTTGTTTGTCAAAAATGTATTTGTTTGCTGAGCTGTATTCAGGTTAGATCCTGCTTTGTGATACAAAGCCCCAGTAGTGCAAAGCAGGTATTACACCAGCTTATTTAGGCAACGGAGGACAACCCTCCTGCATAGGATACCCACCAGTCTCACTGGAAAAAATGATGCTCAGACAGGTAAGTGATAAGAATATATAAAACCATGGCCTGTAGGATAATTTGTCTCACCTATACGAGAAGTCCTTCTACGCGCAGATTATTCCGTCTGCCTCATGAGGACAGACAAAGCGTGTGTGTATCACGTCAAGTGATAACCTGCGTGTATCACACCACTGCCCCGCAGGCTCTGACTAGCCTGGAGGTGATGCAAGCCAGCACCGAGGCTCAATTCTGGTCAAACAGCCAGTGCCAAAATTTGCATTAGTTAGATTTGCAAAGCACCGTTGAAGGGAAGGAGACGGCTGTGGTGCAGTAGGAGGCAGAATTTGGTGCCAGGTCTCAGTAAATGACAAAAACAAAACATGAAGTTATTCATTACAGACAAACCTCTTCAGCGAAATATTTCCTCTGTCTTGCTATCATCTGCAGGAATGGAGAAATGCCAGTCTTCTCCTAGAGAGCGCAGAGAACAGGACACTGGGCAGCTGATAGTATTTGAAGATCTCAGCACCTTACTGCCTACGTACCATCACTACACTAGAGGATGAACATCCTCTGCTGCCACACACAGCATCACAACAGCTAACAACCACTAAACTCTCAATAGTCAGGTAGCAGACTAAGACATGTCCCCTACCCATCATCTCCGTGACTTCAACTCACCGAAACAGGAAAAAAGATTAAAATGGAAAATGACAATATAGTCTGAAAAGTAACTACATAAAAGTGTCATCACCTCATCCACCAAGCCTGCTCCTTGCATTGTTTTCAGTTAGAGGCAGGAAGAGTAATACTTTTCTCTGGCATCAGTTCAGCAGAGCCAGAGGGCTCCTCTGGATCCTATTCCTTGCCTGCAGGAGAGCTCGCCCCAAAGATGAGGTGACATGGTCTGGCATCCTCTACTGCTCTGTGTGCCAAAACCAGTCCCCTTTCAGATCCCAAGAAGATATTATGGGATAACACATTTGAAGAAGAGCCCTCAGCGAACTGAGCTGCGCTTAACTGAATTGCAGAGAAATCATGGGCCTAAAGCCTTCCTGTGTAATGCTCACAGAAATGCTTTTCTGTTTTTAAAATTAAGGTTCATTCAAAGTAACACATGGGCAAAACAATGATGCAGAAAAGAGTGATTCAGGCACAAAGGTGGATGTGCAGCTTGTTCTGCTCTTTTTTGGTATTCATGATGACAGAAGCCATGAACTTCAAGTAAGCATTTAAACATGCATTGTATTAATTGCAATATAAAACTGATTCTAGTTCTCTCTCGTGCAAACCTATGGCAATGCAGGCTAAAAAGTGTACAGGACGCCTAATTAAAAATACTGGTAGTGTTTAGTCCTAATATCGGTTGTTAGTACAGGAGAACAGTAGTAATGTGTAGGCACTTAAAAGTTGACAGAGAATTCAAGAGTGCTTTCCCATGCTGCCTGGAAAATGTATCATCCAGTCTACAGTGGTATCAAATGCTTATTTCTAGGACTTAGAAACACAATAAGAGAAGGGAGAGATGTGATCTGCATGCAGGTTAGCCTTTCTGTGAGCTATCTGCGTGTCAAGAATATTTGCAAACTTCATTAATATAAATAAGGGGAGGGAGGGAAGAGAGAGTTTACCCCCGAAGAAAACAGCATCAAAATGACTAAGTCTATGACAAAATGAGCAAGACAATGGTCAAGGAAAAGATTTTGTAGGTATTCCCATTGCTTCTCCTCAGGGTTAATTATTTTGGATGTAGAAAATGCAGGACAACCTGGAAAGATAAGAACTAAACTTGCTTCCCAGGCCTTCCCACCTTTAATACCCACGACTGCTGGCACTGAAAAGTCAGGTCAAAGTGTAGGTGACCTGTCAGAACACGGTGCTTGCCATGGGATAGCTGTTTTCTGCTGACTGAGAATAAGGGAAGACAGCCCGTAGTCCCAGGACCCACAGGCTGCCATGGTAACCACTAGGACTCCAGCAGTGTGTGCCACCTGCAGACCTGTGTCCCCTTTGACTCCTTCATTTCCTGCCAATGACTTTGCTCTTCCTCTCCACTGCTGTTTTGACCCATAGAAATCCAGCCAATCATCTCTTTGCGCTTCATGCTGCGTCTGTTGTATATGGAGATCATTAGCGTGACATCAGAGAGCTGGAAGAGGGCAACCTGGAAGATGAAAGTTTCCTTGTAGACGGGGTTGGGCTGTCCTTGACGGATGGAGGTCTTGCAGCGAGACATCTCCTGGCCCACAGAGTTGAGCAGGCAGAGCTTTCCGTAGGTGTCTAGGACCAAAAAAAAGTAAATAATATGTGTGTCACAGGTGACAGACTCAATATGAAAGCCCCAAGCAGTCAAAAAACACCCAAAAAATCTCCAAGTGGAGCAGCTTTGTCTGCAGTGAATACCAGAGGAGGGCTGGACTGCTCTCCTTAGTAAAATCCATGGGATGAGAAGCAGCAGGTGAAAGCACCTCTTAGTTTTCCTCATATTCAGCTGGGGAGAAGAAAGGAAGGAAACTGATATGTGTTTCAGCCCCACTCTCTTGGAAAGAGCAGGAAATACGGTTCTCAAGCCTAACAAGCCTGTCTAAGACCAACAGAAACAATGAGCATCTCTACGGATTCTCCACATCAAACGGTGTGTCTGCACCTTCCCTTCCTCTCCCTCACAGAATCACAGAATGATAGGGGTCGGAAGGGACCTCTGGAGATCACCTAGTCCAACCCCCCTGCCAGAGCAGGGTCACCTAGAGCAGGCTGCACAGGAACGTGTCCAGGCGGGTTTGGAATGTCTCCAGGGACGGAGACTCCACCACCTCTCTGGGCAGTCTGTGCCAGTGCTCTGCCGCCCTCAAAGTAAAGAAGTTCCTCCTACTGTTTAGATGGAACTTCCTATGCTCAAGTTTGTGCCTGTTACCTCTTGTCCTGTCCCCGGGCACCACTGAAAAGAGCCTGGCCCCATCCTCCTGACACCCACCCTTTAAGTATTTATAAGCACTGGTAAGATCCCCCCTCTCGGTCTTCTTTTTTCCAGACTAAAAAGACCCAAGTCCCTCAGCCTTTCTTCATAAGAGAGGTGTTCCAGTCCCCTAATCATCTTGGTAGCCCTTTGCTGCACCCTCTCCAGCATTTCCCTGTCCTTCTTGAACCGGGGAGCCCAGAACTGGACACGGTACTCCAGATGCAGCCTCACCAGGGCAGAGTAGAGGGGGAGGATGACCTCCCTCAATCTCTGCTGGCCACACTCTTCTTGATGCACCCCAGGATGCTAGTGGCCTTTTTGGCCACAAGGGCACATTGTTGGCTCATGGTCATCCTGGTGTCCACCAGGACTCCCAGGTCTCTTTTCCACACAGCTGCTCTCCAGCAGGTCAGCCCCCAACCTGTACTGGTGCATGGGGTTATTCCTCCCCAGGTGCTGCACCCTACACTTGCCCTTATTGAATTTCATAAGGTTCCTCTCTGCCCAACTCTCCAGCCTGTCCAGGTCTCTCTGTATGGCGGCACAGCCTTCTGGTGTGTCAGCCACCCCTCCCAGCTTTGTGTCATCAGCAAACTTGCTGAGGGTGCACTCTATCCCTTCATCCAGGTCATTGATGAATATATTGAACAGGACTGGACCCAGTACTGACCCCTGGGGAACACCACTCGTCACTGACCTCCAACTAGACTCTGTGCCCCTAATCACAACCCTCTAAGCTCTTTCAACCAGTTTTCTGTCCACCCCACTGTCCATTCATCTAACACACACTTCCTAAGCTTCCCTGTGAGGATGCTGTGGGAGACTATGTTGAATGCCTTGCTGAAGTCAAGGTAGACCACATCCACTGCCCTCCCCTCATCTATCCATCCAGTCATGCCATCGTAGAAGGCTATCAGATTAGTCAGACATGATTTCCCCTTGGTGAATCCATGCTGACTACTTCCAATAGCTTTCTTTTCCTCCACATGCCCTCAGATGACACCCAGAACGAGCTGTTCCATCATCTTCCCAGGGATGGAGGTGAGGCTGACCAGCCTGTAGTTTCCTGGGTCTTCCCTCTTGCCCTTTTTGAAGACTGGAGTGACATTGGCTTTCCTCCCGTCCTCAGGCACCTTGCCTGTTCTCCAGGACCTTTCAAAGATGATGGAGAGCGGCCCAGCAATGACTTCCGCCAGCTCCCTCAGCACTCTCGTGTGCATCCCATCAGGACCCATGGACTTGTGGATATCCAGTTTACTTAATTGATCTCTATCTTGATCCTCCTCAACCTAGGGCAAATCTTCCTTCGTCCAGACTTTCCCTGTTACCTCCAAAGTCTGGGACTCCTGAGGGCTGGCCTGAGCAGTAAAGACGGCATGGCCTGAGCAGTAAAGACGGCTCTTCTGAGCAAAGAAGGCATTCAGTAACTCCACATTCTCTGCATCCTCTGTCACCATGGCTCCTGTCTCTTTCAACAGCAACTCAATTCACAACCAATTCACAACCAAGCTTCGCTGGAGCTGTCTTACCAGGGCTTCCCTTGGCTGCGCTTGCCTCTCCACCACTTTCATTTGGAAGAATGCCTCTATGACCTATTATTTGAGATAACAAATGAAAAGGGTCCTAAAAAAGAGGGAAGGGAAACCTGCATACACAGTGAAATGATTTGATCTCGCATGATCGTTTCAAGGCTTTTTTCCAAATTCTCATCTTACTTTTTTGGTGGACTCAAGGTCAATTTTATTCACTATTTAAGTCAATACAAAGAGTAAAAACGCCTAGTAGATACATGGAAGGGATGGTCCACGTCTGTGTTCCCGTAAACACACCCTCAAAACTCCTGCTGCCTCCTGTATTAATTAGTTTACCTCTGTTAATGTGGTCGCTAATACTGGGGTCTCAGGAAGTGCTCTGTGGTCCCAATGGTCCACAGACCTAGCTCAAGTTTTCACCTCATTCTGCACGTGACGATAACAGATCACTCAGCTTGAAAAGTCCCCTCCTAACCCCTTCATAATCTGTGCCTGGGTTTCTGCAAGTGAGTATTATTTCAGAGTGTGCTGAAGATAGGAAATAAATAACAAGCCTCCGTCTCTTGTCTACAGCATATCTATCCTCTTCTGTTCCCGTTTGATGTGCTATTTTACGCACTTATCTACTGAGCAACACAAGGTGTGAAATTACACTTCAGGTGTGAAAAACACTTCTGTGTCTCCAAAGCAAGGCTCTCCGCTCCTCTCAAACTGTTCCACTGAAAAAGCTGTCAGGAGACTGACAATTGAGGAGCAAATTGTGAGCCTGCACAGCTGTACAGCTATCGAGTTACTGCAGGGAAAGTTCAGTCCAATCATTAGCTGGGGGTGCCAGCTTGGCTCCCAGCGTAACACTGGAGATGAAGTAGATCTTGCCAACAAAGACCTACTCGTTAAGACAGAAAAGCAGACCTCTGACATGAAATAATTTCCTGATTGTATCTGGGAAGGAAGGAACTGCTTTATCAAGCGGTGGACTGCTTCCCACAGTAATATTCAATGTTGGCGGTGCTGAGGGATTGAATTTTATAACAACTTCAGACCCATCAGAAACACAAAGCCCAAAAGGGACTCTATTCTAGCTCGACTCAATGTGAAACTACACAAGATAACCACCAGACACAATCTCTTGCAGTACTCGTAGAGATGTCACTTTGCTTTGCACTGACAAACCACAACGCACACTGAAGCGCTCCTCGTGTGGAAGTCCTGGTTGCTGGTCTGAGGCTGCAGGGAATTCCCTGGAAATAGAAATAGGTGGGGAGTAGGGGTTTTATGGATTTTTTTAATGTGTTCATCCTCTTTTTTGTGAGGAGGGGATTTCAAAATACTGAAAAATCTCCATCAGGATGATTTTTAAAGACAAACAAGCAGCTCATTTGTACAATTCCCTGTTCAAATTTTAAAATTTTTCTTCGTTTCAAATTGAAAGCTTATATTTTCTACATAATGTCAGTGCATTTTCCAAACCAATCCCTGAGTCTAGACTGAGGTCTAGATTTTCCTCTCAGTAAACCTTGCTATCATCCTTCTGATTGCTGCCAGTATTGACACCCCAGGTGCAATTCATCACACCTAACCACAGGTACATGTGTTTAAGCAATCCCCTACAGAGATGACGTTATAGTCAATACCATCAAAGCAGCATATGACATAATTCAGCAAAGATCTAGTAGACAACGTCTCCATTACAGATGATTTAGGTTTTAACGCTAACGCAAGTGCCACAGCTAAAACACTTCATAGGATGCTGTTTCATAGAATCATAGAATGGTTAGAGTTGGAAGAGACCTTAAAGACCACGTAGTTCCAACTTCCCTGCTCCCACTAGACCAGGTTGCTCAAAGCCCCATCCAACCTGGCCTTGAACACCTCCAGGGATGGGGCATCCACCACCTCTCTGGGCAACCTGTTCCAGTGTCTCACCACCCTCAGAGTAAAGAATTTCTTCCTAATACCTAATAAAAGTCTATCCTCTTTCAGTTTAAAACCATTACCCCCCACCCTATCGTTACACTCCCTGATAAAGAGACCCTCCCCATCTTTCCTGTAGGCCCCCTTTAGGTACTGGAAGGCTGCTATAAGGTCTCCCCGGCGCCTTCTCTTCTCCAGGCTGAACAACGCCAACTCTCCCAGCCTGTCCTCATAGGAGAGGTGCTCCAGCCCTCTGATCATCTTTGTGGCCCTCTGCTGGACTCACTCCAACATTTCAGGATGTCCCAGTTAATTTTCCAGGCAATAAATAGATTAATTTCTTGCAGTCATAAACTCTAGGATGTCACATCCTTAACTTAGGCCTCAGCTTTTGAAAGTGAGGAGTAATATAGCTGGCTTTAAAGAAAACTGAGCATCATAAGACCAGTGACTTAAATCCAACAGAGATCAATGTCAGAAAATCAGGCTTTTTCTTTAATACACACCAGATCTGCTACATAATTCTGCACCAAAGCCCTGTCTTGGTGCAGTGGGGATTCTGCGGGTATCATCTGGATTAGGCAAGAATGTGCAGGATGGAAGGAGACTACACTCAGGGCAGAGCTAATATCAGGAGCCCTATTCATCCCCTTGTAAACACAGGCACAAAACCAGCGCAAGTGACAACTAAATCAGGCTGCTAATTCTTCTCAGATTTATTCCACTGGGTGTATTTTACCAGCCAAACGCATCAAGCTTGCCTGAACAGAAATAAAAGAGTAGGTGTGGATAATATATTTAGCATCTGAAATTTGCTTTGCAGAGCCAGTACGTGTAAGGCTGAACTGTTATTCTGCTTCACTAACTACATTTTAAGATTGTTCTTTGCCCTTACTGCATTGTGCTCCTTGTAGCATCTTTTTAGGTGTCTTATCAGGAAACACTTCCTAGTTCTCCTTGTGTTCCAGGGTGGACCTCTGAGATGGAAAGCTCTCGCCTTTGGTTGGCTTTGCCAAAGAAAATCCATCCCCGAATACACAGTAAAATTAGTGGAATACAGCAAGGATGAACTTGAATATTTACTGAGGAATGTATGTGTGAGAGCATCTATTCATTACGAAGGCAAACATTTTCCAGCTAATTACATGCTCAGATTCAGTAATGGCCTCATTACTGTGGTATCTCAGCACTTTACGCTCTTCAGTGTATTTACTTTCATGCCACCTCTGTCAAGCACAAAAGGAGAAGAGAAATTAAGGCTTACATTCTTTAAAATGCCTAAGTGCTCACCTTCTATTTAGGCACCTATCTCACTGACATGAAGAAGGGCAAGACCTCCTAATATCTGGGAGTGTCGGAGACTGTGGCTTGCCCATGGTTACACAAAAGTCTGTTAAGAAGGAGGAACAAAGTCTAATTTTGCCAAGACCAATATTAGCACCACATCCGCCAGGCTCTCTGTTCCATATAGGCTTTGGAACAGAAGTTTTTGCTACACATCATTTTTACTCTTTCACCTCTGGTATGAGTGGATTGAACAATGTTCACGTATACATAAAATATCAACACTTCTGCATTTAATACCAGAGTGAAAAGCACTAAATCAAGGAATGCTGCAAGAAACCAGACACATTTTGGGCTGGTACTGCATAATCTTACTCCAGAGGTTTGGCCAAACCTCTCCTCGTGCAGACTGCTCTGTCTCCATCAACACTGCCCCAACCATACAACACCTCTCCAGAGCTCATCTGCAAAGGCAATCAGTTTATCTGCAATTCTTCTAATGACCCATTTCTGTCATCATCCTTCTAAGGGAACTAACTGATAATGACAACTCAGGGGAATAATCAACCATAATTTATACATTCTCCTTCTTGGAGCGGGGACCATAGCGTGCATTCTGCTTTCATTTCTCCTGAGCTCCACCATTATTAATAAAGCTGACCTGTGAACAAAAACAGTGCAATACAAAAGTGTCCAACCCCCTGCTTGAGTTTATATTTAGAAAGGAAGTAAACAACCAAAGATGACTGACTCCTCGGGTCTGTGGACTGCAGGGTACAACATAGTGTGTACAGACTTTCCCACCCGCGCTCCAGGCAAGCTAGCTCATTTCCAAAAGCAGTATAACCATGTCAGCGTGCTGCAATCCAGACTAATAACACCCGCAGTAAAATAAAGCCTTGGGCCTAGAGCTTAATTTGACCCAGCTGGCATGCCCACACTCCTAGCCTACATAATAGACGGCAGCATTGTGTGGCAAAGCAGCCCCAGAGCTCAACCCTGTGCCGCTCTGTACAGCGCAGCTCAACATGAGGTCTCAGTTTGAGACCCAGAAGGCCACTGCTCCGTTAGTCATGGCTTCACCTCCCCATTAAACCAGCAGCGGGGCAGGAATGCTCTGAACCTGGCTCACTGCAGATGGATTGAGAAAAGAGCAGGAAGGAGAATTAGACTCAAGCTTTTGTTCCCAAATCCACATTGTCAAAGTCTGGATTAGGCCAGATGCAGCTTGTGGCCTATTCTATAAATCACACAAGAGCTAAGAGCTGCCTGCTACAATGCTGAGGAGCCAACTTTCCTTCTCCTATTCCACCGAGTCTCTGATGCACAGGTTCCCTCTCCTGGGGCTGGCTGTGATCACACAAGGGAGAGGCTGGGATCTGGCAGCCTTCATGACACCTGAGTCATCAGAGAACAGACCAGCAGCACTTTAAATTTAAAAGGCAGCAGAAAGCAGTGCACAGCTCCCTGGAAGCACTGTTTGGCCTGAGGGGAGGGAATTGCCAGCACCAATTACATGTTTTATGCAAGGAGGTGGGCTGTAGAGGTGCAGGAGACGAGGGTTCCCTGGAAGCAATGCCCTGGTCTCTCTGGAAGGAAAGGTGCTTCCAGAAAGCCTCTGAGCTCAGTTGGTTGGTAACCCTCCTCTGCTGCCACATATCTGCTCCATTTTGCAGTGCCAGCCCTTACCTGGGACACTCTTTGGGCTTTGGAGCCAGTTTACCACCTCCCTGCTCCCTCCAGCCCTCAGGAGGTACAGCTTTAGTCTGGGCTTACACAGCTACAGCATGACACAGACACCGCTCCAGATGCACAAGGTGGCTCTCCTCTAATAAGGGCATTTCAACTCTTCCCATAACATACACTGGACTTTATGCGTTGCTGCTGCCTCAGAGAGGGGGTGGTAACTTTAACCAAGAGTGTATCAGAACGCATGAATGCACACCTCAGCAACAGCAACGGCAGCGCATGATGTAAGGATGCTTAAGCCTGGCTTTTCTCACCTCCATCAGTGGTGACCCCAGGTATAGCTTTATTATACAGCCTGTCATCAGATCTCCTGCAAACAGTGCTCTGTAGAGTCACTGCAGATTTGCACTAAGCATTCAGCTCCAACTGAAATTTGGAATTAGGAGAGTTCTACCCTGGAAGCAATGGCTTTGACTTCTCCTTGTTTTGGGAGGGGAAAAAATAATAAATATATTTTTTTCTTGTTCACAGCTCTGGGAATGCAAAAGGCATCACCATACATTCTACTGCAAATGCACTCCTTTGATTCGGAAATATCTTCATTTTTATACCCTGCAAGTGTAACATCAATTATACTTTTCATAGACCTTTTAGAAATATAAAACTATTGAAAACATTACTGGATAACTGCATACTATCATCGTATGTCTAATTATCGTGCAATATCCCCCACAAAAATCTCACAATCGCTCCTTAAAAGTCCATCATTCTGTATCTTGCTTCTCTGAGCCTAATCAGGCCCAGGTCTCACACGGGGTGGGAAGAGCTGTACCAAGCCAGTCCATCCACCCAACAGCATCCAATACCACATGCTTTAGTAAGTCTATAAACATACGGCAAATATGCTGATTCCCTCTGACTCCCAGCCTCCCATTCTCTCCAGCAATTTGTGACTCAAGAACTTCCTCAGTCAGAGGCAGCGTCTTCATATTTAATGATCCTCAGTGGAACTTTCTTCAGGAACTTGTCCTGTGCTGTACCGAATTCAAGTAGACTTCTAGCATCCATGACGTTCTATAGTGAGGAACTCAACAGCATAACTGCAGAGCTGTCTCCTCTTCAGGACACGCTACCTTCTCGCTTCATTTTACTATGCTTTGGTTTTGTATCAGGAGAGACAACAAACAACTGTTGACAATTCACTTTCTCAACAACACTTACGATTTCATAGACCTCCATGAGATCTTCCCCTGTCTCCCTTTGTCATAGCATCGAAGGAGGCACAGTCTATTCAGCTGCAGCTTCCCGGAAGCTGTTCCCATACCCCTGTGTCTCGGACACTCCTCACCACATCCTTCCAGTTCTGCTGTATTCTATTTGAATAGAGGGAGCCAGAACTGTACAGAGTATTCATTACACTGATGACTGTATGTTTACAGTCAAATATGAATTTTTCATTTTGTCCTCTGTATGTTTCTAACCCTTAATTTGCTTTTTTTTCACTACTACTGCTGACCCTTGAGTGGACATTTTCCTGGAGCTATTTACTATAAGCCTAATATTTCACTCACAAGTGGCTCTTAGTCCATCCAGATTAAGTTTGAATCTCACCCATGCCCCCATGCAATACCTTACGTTCATCCACACTTCATCTTCCACCTCACTACCCAGCTGCTCATAACTGCAACATCTTTCCAGGGCTCCTTGCAGCTGGCCTCATCTTTACTACCCTGAACAAAAATTTCTCAGCTGATCTTATTCTAAGTTTATTCAAGCTATATTTAAGGATAGGCAGCAAAAAGATGCAGAAGGAGAGGTGGTCTTGTACAAGTTTACTGTGACCGACTGGCAAGTACTTGGCAGCAAGTAGCTGCCCAGCACCTCTACTGTTCTGCTAACCAGGCTCTCTGGAGGACTGAATCCACCCCAGCTCACCCTGGTACAGATCCCCCTTCTATTACTGATGAGATGGAAACATGAATTACAAAGCTTTAGGAGCTCAAGCAAGTTCAGAGCAAGATATGCAGGTTAAAAGTTGGGGTTTTTTTATTCAGCTTCTTGGTCTGATCGGGAGTAATTAAAGAAATTAACGTGTGCCTTCATTCTCCAGGAATGAAACAGGGATAACTTTCCTCATAAACAAGTTGATAAATTAAAATCCACTAATGGCTTTCAAGCACTCTGATAGCAGAGCAACAAATACCAGATAAGGATCCTAATTTTTCTATGGGAGTATCTTCTGTACTTGGCGTTATCATCTGTGGCTCAGGTAGATGTTTGTTTTCAGACTAGTCTTTACTCCAAGAACTTCTCCTTTTCCCAACAGAAATCCTGATAGCTTATTCCCTCCCTCCTGTCTTTTCCAGCATTAATGCTATTGTATTTGTTTAATGGGGTTAATATGCTGCTGGTATAATAATGATCGTGTACAGATGTAATTATTATGTGTGATTAATTCTGCAGCTGCTGAAAAGCTTGGAGGACTTTTCTTAGGTGAGGGAATATTTTTACAATAATTCTTCTCAAACTGCACTGCACATAGACATAAGCCCCAAAAGAAACGCAGAAGGGAAAAGAATGAAGGCTGGACTACAGGAGAGAGAGCTGCAGCCGGCAGAGTAGCTGATGAAGATTAAACATCACGTGGGCATCTCTCTGTTGTGTGTTTGTACACTGACTAGCACAAATGATTCCTGGTCCATCACTACAATCCCAAGGTACTACTACCAGGACATAGTATGTAACTGGTTATGAATTTTTAAAGATGTGTCTGCCAGTGGCGTAGGCTTCTCTTGTTACTTTTTGTATAATAAACATCTAAGAAGATACAATACCACAGACCAAAATACAAAGCCCCACAAAATGCTAGCACAGGTTAATGATTTTTACAAGAACCAAAGAGAATGAGGTGCACAGCACACACGCCATTAGCACTAAAACACCGAGGGTGTCCACATCTAACAAAACCGTAGATGCTTTTCTGCATGAGGCTTTTTGGCACACACTGACAATTTACGGTCCAATGCTGCAGCCATACTCTTGAGTGGTCTTAAGTGCTCTGAGTGATAATGGATCTATTTGTGTGAGCAGGGACTGTAGACTCAGGGCTATAACTCAGCATGTTCCCCAGAACAATACCTGGACACTTACCCTTGACCAAAATATCTTTAAATCCCACATATGTGACCTGAAGAGAAGACACTGACTGCAAGATTTACGTCTCTGTAAGCTGTCCAGCTGTTTCCTAACCCAGTTATTACCCATATAAGCACCCATGACTTTGATATTTACCTGACTCAGTTTGAAGGTTTAAGTGAAGTGACATGTGCCCAGGAAAAACTGAGAGATGTACACAATCTTCCTTTCTTTCTCCAGAAAACCATTTGTTTTAGCCTCTAGAGTCTTTAACACCTACAATAACCAGTGCCCCAGTCCAGTTCCTTTTTCCGCGCACAGTGAAATCCCTGTGCAAGGATGCCAAGGAGGGAGCACGTACGCTGCAGGAGACGCTGAGCTCACCTGTGCAGGAGTGCAGGTGGCAGAGAAGAGGGCCGAGGTGGGCAAAAAGCACAGCTCGAGAATTTGCTGCTGTGCAAGACTCTCCTGTCATCCCCCATAGCTGCAGCTGTCAGCAGCAGACAATACTCAAGCCACTGGGCTGCAACAAGACCACATATGGGTACTGCATAGGCTCTGTGCATGCACAGCTGGGGATGGAGATGGATTCTGACCGTTGACTTCTCTCAGTCTTACCATAAATGGCTGCCCTGAATAACAGTTTGGGCTTGGTATTTAAGTGTCCGAAAGCGCTATTATATCCAAAATCCCCATGATACTTTAAAGAAATAAATCACTCCCTCTGAGCCTCAAACAACAGAACCGCAGATAGGACGTATTTGAGAAAACACAAGAGCTATTTGCTTACCCTCCAGAAAGGGAGAGCGCAGTTTAGTCTTCACCTAGTGAAGGACTTATTGAGCATCTCTTTCAGCCACCGGCATGTTTCAGACAGTAACGATCGGACCTCACAGCACTCCTCCGCACTGCCTGCAGGAGTTATCTGTGAAGCGCTACTCCAGCGCCTGAGACAACTGCTGGTTTTCTTCCTTCCTTTTAACTTCGTTCAATTTCTGCTTCACTGGGCTTTCCTTTTCTCCCCACACTACTGGGAACTTTATAGGCACAGAAGAACAATGCAGAACGCAGAAGCAACGATGTGACTTGGAATAAAAGAAGCAGATTGTGATGGGCTCAGAACTTGCCTGTAATCATTTCTGAATTTCTGTGTTTCAACTAAAAACTGACCTGATACTGAGAGATACTGGTCTGACAATGCTAAAATTGATCTGGATACAGAAAGGATATGAAGAAACAACTCAGGATGGCCTTAACAGCAAAGATGGAAAGACTGTTATGAAAAAATGTCAGGACTATTAGTTTGGGTGGCTGACAGAAGACTTTGGCCAGCTTATCAAACCAATTAGACTAGGAAGCCCTACAAACACAGAAATGGAAAATTGAGGCAGAATTTAAAATGAAAGGTCCCTCAAGGAACGCCTCTTTTTCCCATAACCTGCTCTTTTTCTAATCTCATCAGCAAAACCAAAATGCTTATCAGGTTTAAAGATGCTGCCAACCAAACTACTGCACTCCGGTGCTCCCACCAGCTAAAAAGCTGAATGGGACATCCAATAAAGGCAGCTAAACTTTCCCACGTTGAAAGCCAACCTGCACACACATGGCTAATCTGCCAAACCCCATTCCACCAGAGGCCCAGGACAGACAGAACTCCCCAGCTCTCACAATGAGTTATAGGGTTGCTCAGCTTACTGCAACACATGGAGCTATGCAACACGCACCCTGCAAGATATTTGTTGAAAGAATACCAAAAAATGACAGCAATTTGGTCATGATATTGCAGGTAGTAAGCTGGAAGGCAATTATTTGAGTTCTATGCAGTGAAGACATTTCATTTATGGGAAAAGAGTGGGCAGTACATATGCCCGACCCAGCCAGATACAAGATAACTTGTGCGGGGCCTGATTTAAAAACAGAAGTGCTGCATAATCCACATCTTCAGGCAGCTAAGAGACAAAACTCCAAGACCACAGGTAGATACATGAAAACATGCCAGAAAAAACTGCAGAAAATTAACACGGACCCATATTGGGACTACTTTAATTTCATTTCTGAGAATAAAATTTTAGAATGTAGCTACACTGCAGCATAAATGAACACCGGCGAGCTTGCTTGCTAGAGTGTGTGGTAAAACTCTTGTCTAACTTTGCTTTAAACTACTAAAAAGGACCTAACTTGAAATCTTTTAATAAAACATGTACATGCAAAGAAGAACATGTGTTTAAGTAACTCACATGGAGACCGATGCTGCCGCAGCTAACACAAGACTAGCTAGGGCTACACAGACTGGTGTCACGTGTTTTACTGTTGCATAGACTTGCCCTTAATTCTCAAGGGACTGACAGAAGACACAGATTATTTCAGTAACATACTAAAGTATAGTTTAGTGGAAATGTAAGTTTCTGTGTCCATACACTGAAATATCACATAAATATTTTGCTAGTGCAGGGACAGAGAGCCCAGCATCTTAGCATTTCGCAAGTTGGACACACTATGTCAAATCCAGTGAATGCAAGGAACTGTCAAAGGTTATTATTACCTTTGACAGGCAGGCAACAACACCACAAAAAGCAAAAACACTAACAAACAAAAAATGTTATTTCACATTGCCATTAGCTGCTGGTTTCAGACAGGAGGAGACAAAAGGACAATACGAGATGAATATAGCACTGCGGTTCAACCCATGAATGAGGCACCCCAGCAGCAAAGCAGATAACACCAGGCACTATGGCTGCATGACCTCATCTACATGATGGACATTAGCACTGTCCATCCACTCTCCTTTTCAAGGACTAACTACAGCTCAAGCACTACCTAAACCTACTGTAAAACAATTTCCATTTTTTCCTTTAGGTATTGGAGGACGGGAACTCAACTGTTGCGACCCAGAAGAACAACTATCAAATCTTCCCTCTGCAGAAGATCTTCTTGTGCGGCAGAGGAGAAATCACAGCAGCAGGACCCCCAAAGGGCCCAAAGTACCAGGTCACCCAGCGCTCAGCAGCACAAGCAAGAAAATACAGGCCTGGGAAACACATAATGGCACTAGGCAGGGCTTCTGTAGGTCACGTGGTAACATATAATCACTTGAAAAGAGCTCCTTTCTTTTTATGGATCTGCTGAGAAGTACTCTGTGCTTTGGGTATAATAGCACTTTTGCCATAATCAGATGTTGTAAAGGTATATGCAATAAAAGAGACACTCAGGTATTACTGTCCTGTCAGCTGTGTCTTCATGTGATTGCCTCCAATTACACTGTAAAATTTACCAGCAGACGTACTTGAAATAATGCTTTTAATTTTCGATCAGATACTCTGCAAGGAAACACAGCTCAGACATGACATAATTGAATATCTTGAGGAAGAAAATAAAAAGCAAATTTTGACTCAATGGTGTTATTTAATAGCAGTGAAAGTACTTACCAGGTGGCCTATTAATTGCGAGGTTTCGGAAATGACTGCCTTTGATCATCTCCACTGACAGCCGCCCCGTAGTGGCATTGTACGACAATCCCACGAGCAGCTCTGGCACCCCTCCATGCGACAGGGACTGTGTTGAAGAAGCGCTATCACTGTGAGAGACTGCTGACAGACTAAGCTGAGAGTCTGCACTCTGCAGGGAAAGAGCACTGAAAGTCTCATCAGGACATTCACCACCACCCTCCCTTAATTTATATCTTGTAGCCTTGTTTAGTAAGATCTCTCTTAAGAGATGACAATGACTAAGAATGAATTATGATGGGGCACCAGAAGAATCAGAGCACCACTTTTACAAAAACACATCTCTGAACTTTTTCTTTAAAGATGAGGAACTCCGTGTAATGTGTTGTCACTACTATAGATCAAAGCCTCTGAGATAAGCACACATCCTACTACATGAAATGCACAGTAAATCTCCTTGACAATGACTTTTGGATGGAACGCACTTTGCAGCTTGGGTTTTTTTGGTCATGTATTGTGTATTTTCTTACTTTCTTTCCTCACTAAGGTGATGCTCTCTCTACCCTCTCTTCACCCGGAGTATGATGCTTTATTCATCTTGTGCACACAACCTCTCACCAAGCTTTTTGTAGACAATGAGTCATGACAGGGCTCATCTACACAAATTGATTGGCATAGCCAGAGCTGGATACAACTGTGATGTGCATGGGAGATTATGAAGCAGCACAGTCAGTTCTTCCTCACATGACCCACCTCTCCACTTCCATCTGTCATGAAAAGGAACATCACTAAGCATTCTGGTGACATGGAAACTGCACAATGCAGAGATCCACAAGCTAGTAGCTAGTGACAAATGAGGTAGCTCTTGTACTGGCAGTAGTACAGGTCCACCAACATAACAGTGCACAAGAACTACTGTCCTTGTCAATATTAAGACATAATTAGCCTTGGTGGTTCCAGGACCAACCTACTATTTCTGCACGGCACAGCATTTGATGACTTGTGTAGATGTAGTACATCCACGTGATTTTGTGTAAGTTTGCTAGCTCAGCCTTTGTTAATAAGGCACAGCTTTGTGTAGGGAAGACATGCCCCTTGCTTTCCCTTACTGATAACTTTTTAAGTGACAGAAGGACAGATCCACCCATTGCATTCTAACAGCCCTGAATGAAAGATATCAGGTACAGCTGGTCCCCATTCACCAGGTGAACAACTTTATGGACTCCATATTTCTTTCATCAAACTTACGCTCAAATTACTCCTTGGCTCCAAGACCAACGTCACCCTCATTTCCCCTTCCTGGCTGATGTTGCTCAGGTAGAACAACTGCTCTCCCATCATCTTCTCTCCAATCATCTTGTGCACCGCATAGAGGCGGAAACGAATGGCGTGGCTGCTTAACTCCTCTGGCTCCAGCTTACTGAAGGTAATTTTATCCTTGAAAATAGGGACGGGTCCTCTCTGAACACTTGTCTTACCCCTCTGTTTCTTGCTAGGCATCAGGACTATGTGCACTTTCCAGGTGTTCACACCACCGCGGTCTTTGTCTGGGATATCCCTGGCCTCCAAGATAGTAACTACTAGCTTTTGACTTGAGGCTTTATAGTTGAAGACGACATCTAAATCACCACATTTACAGATGGGATCATGAGCACCATGATGAGCTGGTACACTGCTCACTTCATCATGTTCCTGCAAAGAGAAGCAAGAAGTAAAACCTCCATTGGAGTTCAACTGCCTCCGCGATCCCAACTCTATTTAAAAAAAAATATTCTTCTCACTTGTGCTTGTAAGCGTAGGCAGTTGCTCTGCAAAATAAGGATCCCACTGTTTCTTGAAAAGCCAGTGCTAGTTAACTGCCTGATTTTGTGTTATACTCCCCATACAATCTAGTAAGCAACAGCACTTGTTGAAACATTTCCAACAAAAAATTTAATCAATATTTAAGTGTGCTGCAGGAGACACTTAATTTGCAAAAATTCTACATAGGGAAAAACTAAATGAAAGTTTTTGGTTTTTTTTAATTTAATTCATGTCAATTTTGAGGCATTAATACATTTGTTTTATTTGATTTGATTAAAAAAAACCAACTTAACCTATACTTTGAACACATACTGGAATTTTTTCAGAATGGATTTTTTTTACATGACCGAAATCAAACAATTCAGTCAAACCTGCTGATTTTTTGGATATTTTGATCTGTTGGAAATTAAAAAAAATAAGCACTGTGTTCAACTTGATGGGAGGGGAAATCACCATGTCAGAATTCCTTGTAGAATGAAAATTCCATTTCTAGATGCTACCCTATAATTCAATACTCTTCCTACAGCTAAAGCAATGATAATCGAGAAAAACAGTCTGATTAAATACATACTGCTTCTTTATTCTCTTTTTAAATCTCCCAAAAGAAGCATCTGTTCCTCCTGTTCAGTTTCGATACTAATACTTTCAGAATAAAAATTCAAAATAAACAATCAAAACATGTGCAGACCAATTCACACACAATCTTTTACCTACTTTTAAAACAAAAATCATCTTGATAAAACAAGATAAAAAAAATGGATGTTCACCTTACCTTTTGACGAGTGGGTGTGTGCGTTTCTGTTCAAAAGTGCTTTTTTATCTTAGAGGTAGAATGTGCTTCATGTGATAAAGGGGTTGCTATAGTGATCAATGGTTTGTATTTAAACATGAGTATACACTGTACTAGGGAAAGATTTTCAGTTAATAGCCAGAAGGTGAATTAAGGCCTGTCACTAGCAGTCTGAGTCACCCTCCTCCTCAAACATTTATCTTCTTTCGCATTTCAAGTAACACTTCTTTTCAACATAGGAATCTTATTGTTTAAAGTACAGATGATAGGCCGTAGGACTTCTGACGTAATTCCCTTCAGAAGTGTCTAGGGTGCTACATGTCTCAAACTAGACCTCGGACAAACCTCAAAATTTATATCTCCTTCCTGTCAATCTACTTTTCAAGTGCTCGGATTCATCTGCCATCATGTGTGAAGATCCTGCTTTTCATATTTTCAGAAGTGTTTAAGGGATTTGTGCACGTGAATACAAAAGCCCATGTGTGCCCATTAGTGATGGAGACCTGCTGTCATACGTCTTGCAGAAGTAATGTCAAAGAGAGAAAAATCAGAGCTTGGACAGCACGCAAAATGACTTGGTTGCCCATAAAAATGCCTTTCTGTATGAACAGCAGGCTGCAAAGACAAAAACGCAAGGCAGGCCAGGTTGCCTGGAGAGAACGTGACGTTATGCAAATGTTAAGTGTCTCTCTGTAGCTGTTAAGTTATTTCTGTCTGGTTGATGAAATAATATTTAAAAATGAAATGCAAGCGATTGAGCTTGATTCATGTTTCCCTCCACACGTTCATCCCTCCCCACTTTCATCTGTGTATTTGCTATTGAAAAGACAGAATCAAGGCACATTTGAGAACTGCTGCTAAAGTGTGGAGACAACTGTGCTTGTGACATAACGTTGCTTTCATCTACATGCCTGAGCTGGAGAATGCAAACTCTTGTGTGTCATCATAAGCCCACAGGTACAAAGATCCAAGAGGCACTTTCCTGCCCCAACAGGACTGAGCATCTCCTGGCAGCATGCAGGGCAGACTGAAGGTGAGCTATCTGGTTTTTGACAGGACAGCTAGAAAGGATTTGGATTTCAGGAAATCTCAAGTTGTGCTACTATAGCTGTGGCCACATCCACTGCAGAGAAAACTGCGTGAACTGGAGGCAGAGAGGGAAAGAGAAATGTCAAACTCTGCGGCAGTGACCTTTCCATGGACAGCTAAGCTTTAGAGACCCCATGGGCTGGCCCTTTCAGAGAGCACTGTGCTATCTGGGACTCACCCCTGGAGAGGTTTCCAGCACACAAAGCTTACAGACACTCAGTCTTTCTTCTGTGGAAGTCATTGACAGAATTCCCCTTGGCTTTCAGAGCTCAGCTGAGGCTATGCGCCCTTTTTGAATGTATTGGTTATACAGACAATTAAACGGGAATCCAAGAAAAGTGTGGGTTTTAGATACTTTGTCTGAATTTCTTTCTTTCCCTTCTCTCAGCACAGTTGTTGAGATGTCAAGCGAAGTATACCGATTGATACTGTATGTCTAACCTAGTTGCTCAGGACAGCCAATATCTACTTCACCAGGTGAAATAAGTCCATTTCTGCCAGAGAAACCTGAAAGAGCAGCTAATTATGGACAAGGCTTGAAATGGTACTTGTGGTTCCGCTGCAGGGGCATAAAATTATCATTTTTGTCTCTAAAGAGAGTTCCTTTGAGGGGAACATAATAGCGCTTGGACATTTCTGGCATTTCAGAACATTTAGTTCCTGCAATAAAAAGTCTTTCATTAATCCACACAATACCTTTGGATGAGAAGCTGCTTGTAGCAGATAAACTGGGACTTGGGCATATCTGCCCCCTGACGCTATAACCATTCTTTGCGTTTTTAAAATGTAGATACCAGGAGCAAAACGAGAGACATATTCCAAAGAAATATAAGAGGACACTGGAGACATAGTGACACATGTGAACCACGGCGATGTACATCAAAAGTGGAAAAGGAGAAATGAGCCTCAGATGGGCAGTCAAACAGTGCGTGTCAGAGGTACACAGCAGAGAGGGCAGGGCTGCCGCCACGCAGAGTTCCCATGTGTTGTGTAGTATTTTGTGGGACTGGTTTATGCAGCAAACCAAAATGCTGTTCAAAACCCCCCTTAGGGCTGGAGCACATGCACCGAGGAACTGCTTTCCATCTTTTTAACTGGCTGCAGGCAGCATGCTCTGATGAAAGGAACCCTTCCCTCAAAGCCTTGCTGCTCAGAGTGTGATGGAGGTATTAATTTCCACAGCTGAAGAACGGTCTCTTTTAACTCAGGCAGAAGATGTGACCTTTGTGCTGTTCTTTTAATATGTCTGATGCAAGCTGATATTTTTTCAGAAATTTAATCTTGTGGTAAAATAATGCTGAAAACCAATGCATCATGCAGAAAGATTGTAAGAGAAAAGGGGGATGCTAAGTCATCAGGTGTTTATAATGCTTTAAAATCTGTAATGTTTTGTTGAGGCTTCAAAATAAAGGTACAGAACTAAGAGAAAGCAGAGGAGCTCTCAGGCTCTCTTCTTCCCTGGATGGATGCCTGGTGTCAATGGGGACCAGAGTGATGGTCACTTGGCCAAGTCACCGGCCACCCCCACCAGTTGCCCCCAGCTTTCCAGATGCTTCCCATTGTCTAAGCCACAGAAACCACCTGGAAAAAGAGGCGTGGATCTGATGCAGTGACCACACACCATCTCCCTAGAAACACACCCTGCACATATAGCCAGTAACAAAGCCCGGGGCCATTGCTAAATGACAGCAAATGCTGTCAGGCAGCTAATGGCTCCAATTTCAGTTCAAAGATTGCAGTCAGAAATCAAGCAATAAAGCAGCTTCTCTGAATGAGTGTTAGTAGCAAGGGGTAAAATACAAGAAAAAGAGGAAACGCATAGCTAGAGGTGTATGTTCATGCACACAGGAGTACCGTTATCTTGTGCTGTGCTGATCAAGTTTTCCCTTCGGTTCTCCCCTAACATTACTGGCCCCCAATATCCTTCAAAAGCTTACACCATGTATAATAAAAGACAATTCACCATACCTCAGGGCTCCAGGCCGATGAGCTGTCAGTAGCATTGTTTACTTCAAATCCCTGGCTGGTAAATGCTGTCTCCATTTCCAAACGTCCTTCTGTGGCTTGCTGGCTAACGCCATCAGCAGTGCTGGACTCCATCCTAGGCCCTTTATGCTGCCCAGTGCCCCTGCTCTCAATTGTTGTTCTTGAATCAACAGATACGTGGTCATCTTCAGAATAGGATAGGTTGTCTTGGTAACTCAGCTGGCTTAGTCCATCCAGATCTAACAGTTTTCAGCAAGAAAATAATTTCAGAGGGATTAGAATAAATTCCTCCCCCTCTACCTCCCAAAATGTGCCTCTCTCTCCTTTCTTTTTCTTTTTTTCCCCCTTCATCTCCAGTGCATGTGCAAGAGACAGTTTCTACTTCTGAGTACTGCAGCACTGAACTTAATAAAACAAGAAACCCTGTATAAATCAGCATCTGATGGAGTGGACTTGACTGTTTCTCATCCCATCCTGAACTGAGAAACCAGTTGCCTTTACTTGAAGAAGTTAACCACCAAATGCAATTATCCATGGAGTGTCTGGGATATTCCAATAGCTTCCATGAAAACACAGGTGAGAGAAATTACAGAAAAGCACAGCACAGACCTGATGAACAGCAACTTCCTTCTACGCAGGAGGAGGAGGAGGAAAGGACAGCAGTTAGCATTGCCCTCAAAGGGAGGGTGCTGGGGAGGAAAGGAGTTTCATGGAGATAAGAGTGACACCATGACCCTATCACCCATCCCTGAGAGCTTGAGTGTGCACGACCAGCCCCACAAGCTCCTAGGAATCTCCAAATCCCCTGTTTGGGCTAAACTGTCCCAACGGCAACTGAGAGGAGACGCGTTCCCTCATTTCCTGCCTGCTTTTATTAGTTTTAATTCATCTGATCCTACACACTTACTCCATGGGCTAAAGCAAGGTTCATTAATGAGAATAAAATAATCTTCTTGGTTCAGACCACAGATTCCTTCTCTGCACCATTGAAGTCTCTATTTAGAACTCAGGCCACTTTTCTCTACTTGAAGGCATCAGTGAGAGCTTTCTGGGTGGAATGACACAGATAATTACATGTGCAGGGGGACAGGGAAAATAACATCACGATTTGGCCTTGAATGTGTTCTGCAAGCCCTTTCAGAAGAAAACCAGGGACCTTCCTCCTCCTAATGCATCTGACGCCAGGCCTTGCTTTAGGAACACAAAAAGCTAAATTCTACCTCCGTCTCTTTCAAATAAGCAAGGAGCAGTTACAGTAAAAGAAAACAAGTTGTGCTTCCAGACAGCTGATGTCAGTAATGAAAACAGAATTACTTCCTTTGCAAACACAGCTACTTGGGGTTTAAAGGTTTCACAGAATGATCGAGATTGGAAGGGACCTCTGGAGATCATCTTGTACACCCCCCTGCCCAAACAGGGCCACATGCTTGTTCATCCTCAAACCTGCAGGTTTGTTCTCAAGAGGGCCACTACTTTTTCAAATTTGATCTCCAACTCGAATTTTTAAAAACTGTATTAATTACTGTGCTTAACAGATGAAGTGCTTTGGGTCGGACCGGACACAGACCAATGACAGATGCTCTACCGCACCTCTCTCTTCAAGGAGAGGAGAGAGAGATAAAGAGATTTATGAGTTTAGAAAAAACTAAACTACTTTAATGAAAATATTAGTAAAATAATAAGATATTGAAATATATATACAAAACCTTATCAAGATCCCAGGGTGACAATCACGTCACCAGCAGGCACCGGGAAAGTCCCAGACTGGACTCAGCGACAGACGGGACCTGGATTCAGGAACGCACAGATGGGGATCAAAGGCAGATGAACAGAGTCCTCCTCCTTGAACGTCGGCCACTGAAGAAAGAGAGAGCTGACCCTTTGATTCCTCAGCTTTTATACTGAGCATGGGGCAGACAGGATGGGATACCCTGTTGGTCAGTTTTGGGTAACCTGCCCTGTCCGCTCCACCCCACAGGTGCAAGCCCTCTACACTTTTCTACTTCCAACCCTTCAGTGGGGCAAATAACAAAGTGAGCTGACCTTGGTTGCTATAGCAGTAAGTATAAGCAAGAGCCTCTCTACATACCACTCCTTAGCACGAACTATAAACATAGCTCTTACCACTCTGAAAGTGACTAGTTTCTGCACAATATGCTCTTAGTTTCAGAATTCATCTAGTTAGAAGAGGCCTCGCTAAAAAGTAAAATTAATGAACAAAAAATTGTTCTGTTTTACCTCAAACCAGGACAATAGAAAACGCTATGCTTGGTTTAGACGAATTGATGTTTTCATTCCTGTCTGATAAATGAGACATAGAACCTGGTGACAAGTGACATGGAGAAGGCTGACGTACCCAACAACTTTTTTGCCTCAGTTTTCACTGGCAATTTCTTCTCCCACATCTCACGAGTCTCTGAATCTCGAGGCAGGGACTGAAGGAATGCAGTCCTACCCGTTGTAGGAGGCAATCAGGTTTGAGACTCTCTGAGGGACCTGAACATACACAAGTCCATGGGACTTGATAGGATGCATCCCAGGGAATGGGCTGATGTAGTTGCTAAGCCATTCTCCATCATACTTGAAAAGTCATGGCAGTCAGGTGAAGCCCCCAGTGACCAGGAAAAGGGGAACTTCACATCCATTCTTTAAAAGGGTAGAAAGGACCCTGGGAACTGTCAATCAGTCAGCCTCACCTCTGTGACCAGTAAGATCATGGAACAGATCTTCCTGGAAGATATGTCAATGTCAAGGCATATGGTTGACAGGAAGCTGATTATACCTTCATCAATATGGCTTCACAAAGGGCAAACCCTGCCTGACTAATCTGGTGGCTGCCTATGATGGAGTGACTGCCTCGGTGGATGAGGGAAGAGCAACAGATGTCATCTAACCTGACTTCTGTAAGGCCTTTGACATGGTCCCACACAACATCCCTGTCTCTAAATTATTGAGATATGGATTTGCTGGATGGACTATCTGATAGATAGTGGAACCGAGTGCACCCTCACCAAGTCTGCAGATTACACCAAGCCCAGTTGATACACTTGAGGGAAGGGATGCCACCCAGAGGGACCTGGACAGGCTTGAGAGGTGGGTCAATGTGAACCTCATGAAGTTCAACAAGGCCAAGTACAAGGTCCTGCACCTGGGTTGGGGGAATTCCCAATATCAGTACATACTGGGGGATGAATTGTTTGAGAGCAGCCCTGCAGAGAAGGACTTGGGGAAACTGGTGGATGAAAAACGACAGGAGCCAGCAATGTGTGCTTACAGCACACAGATGGAGAGAAACTTTTTACCAGGGCCTGCCGTGATGGGGTTTTACACAGAAAGAGGGTAGATTAAGATCGGATAAGGAAGAAATTCTTTACTATGAAGTGGTGAGACACTGGAAGAGGTTGCCCTGAGAAGTTGTGGATGCCTTATTATTTGAAGTGTTCAAAGTCAGGTTGCATAGGGCTTTGAGCAACTGGATCGGGGCAGGGGGGGAGGAGGTTAGACTAGATGATCTTTAAAGGTCCCTTCCAACCCAAGCCATTCTATAATTCTCTACACAACCTTCTGTCTAGAACAGAAAGCCCAAATCTTTCTGAGAAGAGGAAATTCCATGTTTGGCCTTAGAAGCAAATATGCCATTTCTGATTCATACCTGCTCCACAAAAAAAAAAAAAAAAAAAAAAAAAAAGAAAAACAAAAACCACAACAACAAGGTGAACGGGGATTATACTCTGGAAACATTTCCTAGAGGTGTGCAGAAGTTCTTGTCCCTCTCCTTGGCTGCTCTTTCAATTTAACAGCTCAGAGATTAGGAGAATAACTTTATCCCCTTCCTTCAACTATGAACGGTTTCACATTCTCCCTCCCAGTAAAATGCTTCAAGCATGGGCACTTCAACAGATAAGTCTGAGAGCACCTCAAAGCTTGGTAATTTTGGTCCGCTTCTGAGACGTGGGAGATGGTCCTTCAGGAGGAGAGGGGGATCCAAATTCATATCTCTCAAATTCGAGGTGAGTGGTCTTCTCACTCCCTTCTGAAATGCAAAACCCACCTCTTCTCCTCCTCATCCACCCATCTGGCAGACCTAGTCCGGAAACCAAGAACCCACACTGTCTTGCCTCTGACCTGAGCTGAAACTCTTGAGTGAGGGTAGAAAGTAATTAGATTTTTTGCCATTACTCCCATTCTTCTCTACGAAGTCAGAAAACAGAAAGCAGTAAACATTAAGAAAGTAAGCAAGAAATAAAACAACAGAAATTCCACAAATATTCTGAGACTGAATGGGTACCGGCACTCCTTAAGGCATTTAATTAGCAAGCCAATGTGTAACACGCATTTTAAACAGTGGGTCATCCATCAAAGCAAACACCACACAGCAGGCTTTCAGAATAAAATGCTACTGTAGTAAGAAATTATCCCCACACAATTGTCTTGTGGTTTTGACTCCTGCTGGGATAATATCTAGATCAATAATGGAGGAATTTTCAAAAAGTACATTAAAGCCATAAAAAGCTATTCATAACAGGAGAACTCCAGAAATATATTAATAGAGCAAGCCATCTCTCTCAGACTCAGTCAAAAAATGAATGTGTTAGGAAAGCAAGTGTAGTATTCAGGGAAAGGAAGGGAAAAGGTGATTCACCAAAATCATTTAGTGAAACAGTCTGGCTTTTTCTTTCAATTTAAAGTAGTTTGGTAAGAGATAATCTGTTATAAATACCAGCATTAGAGGATCATAACAGGTAATAGCCAAACTATACAGGCTAGAACAACTGCGTCTCTCCAATTACATCCGTTCTAACATTATATTCACAAAAAAAATGGTCAAAACAAAAGTTTTCATGTAAAGGAAAAGGTCAGAGAAGTAAAATGCCTGTAATTTACCTTAGAGATCTTTAAGGAAGAAAATGTCAACTGTCTTATGAATACCTGACATGAATAAACAGCACAGCATCAGGGATATACACTGAGACAGCATTACCTAACTATTTGAACCTTAATTAATCAAGAGTCCCTGCAGGGCAATAGCAGCCAATTCTAAAATTAAGGGCCGATAGCACTGTACACTAAGAGAGTGATGTTTTTTTCAGTCCTGTCCCCAACCTTTCCCCATTGTGCCATGTGTGCCCACAAGCCAAGAAGGAGGCAAAGGCAATTCTGGGGAACAGAAATCACCAACAAACCAGGAAAGCCTGCATTCAAGGTTGGAGAACTGGCTATGAAGAAACTGTGACTTTTGTCAGATGGAAGGATGAGCACCACCTCCAAATAGAACTCTAACAGATACAGGGACATGGAAGCATCTCTCCAAAGATACAGGGAACACTCAGCACATCAAACACTGAAAACCAGGCTGCAAAACGCTGTGAAGTCCCCCCTTACATTGGCAGGTAAACAGCCTGGTTAACCTACAGTATATTTCTTCTTTTTCAATGATGCAAAATCTCTCAGTTCTATGAAGCATTACAATGTGCTAAAGAAATGCCCTGAGAGGCCTCATCAGTTCCTAAAACACACTGCCAGAGTTAAAAGATGAAGCCTAGTAGATCTTCTTGCTAAATTAACACTACATAGTTCATTGACCAGCAATAAACACTGAGATGAGGAGTTTAATGTGTGCCTGTTACCTGCGCTGACCAAGGCAATGTTTGCTCTGTGGACTGCAGTGAATCACTGTGCTTTTACAAGAAAAAGCATGTCTTGTCTTTTCTTTGTGATTTTCCAAAATGAAAGAAATTTGATCCATTCTTCTAGATTGCATATAAACACACGCTGCAATTTAAGAACCTGTTTAAATATGGCCCAGAGGATGAAAGGATTTCTGTATGGATCTGGGTACTTCTGGACTTGAAATCCTCCTAGCTACTGGGAGTGATTTTCAAACCCCTCTTCCTGAAAGACAGTAACAGCAGCAGAGATATGAGTTACTGGGACTGAGGCATATTTGCCCTCATAGAGCAGTATGCCTGGCCCATGCTACAGCCCCAGTTCCAAACCACTCTGCAGTACCCCAGCACCATGTGCTCCTCCGCACTGAACCAAACCAGATGCAGGGAGACCAAGCAGTGCTTCTGCCCCTGGTTATTTTGAGATTAGCCATCAAAAAGTGCTAAAAAACTTCCTAGAAGCGCCTCAGAGGAGCAGAATCATTATCTAATTACAGTAAATCTAAACAAAAAATGGCTTGTAAATTTTAGGGGTTAAAGAGAAAAAGGATCTTAAATTTCAAGTGACATTATGTAATCAGGCCAAGATTGTTTAATTTACCACATGCTGGGTAATAGCCTGAGAAGACTCCATGTTTCCAGAACCAAAATAGGCTCTTTATTAACAGGGTGATTTGCAGAGAGGCTGTGGGCAGAGCTGGCATTCAAGCCATTCAGCTCCCCAGAGCATCCTCCAAACACTTCCTTCCCGCAGTGCACTCCTCTTTCCAAGCTCTATTCAGGTTACTACAAAGATTTTTAACAGGTGAAAAGTTAAAGCTAGACGAGTCGTTAGCACAGACTGTCGTGACATTGATAGCAGAAACAGAGGGTCAAGGAAAATCTCATGTCAGAACGCGATGTGAGAAGACTTTGCCGTATGTTGAGGCTCAGTGTGAGAGAAGTTATTCAGGGGTCTCCAAGATGTTCAACTTCGTTGTATGCCTAAGTTTGTTACATGTTTCTGATTCTGTAAGAAAAGAACACTACCGGCTATATGAGTAAAAGGTCTGTTAAAGAGAACACAAGAAGAGAAGCCTTGAGCATAGCCTAAAGAAGGTCTGAAAGTACCGTGATCCCAATCTGGACTCAGTACTTTTGAAAGATACTTCATCCCTCCCACCCAGAAAGGTCCAGAGAACCTGCTCAGCTGAACCTGTTTGATATGTCATCAGGGCACAATGACGGCTCTACATACACGAACTTTTCTGTGTTTTGTGATCACGGCACCAGCTAGGGGCCAAAATGGACTCCCACACACATGGAGATCTCCGACCGGCAACTGGGAGGTATCAGAGTGTGGGGTTATATAGGATTTCCCCCAATCCCTCAGCTTTTCTCCCAGATAAATGTCTCATATTTAGAGCTGTGGAAGAGCGTAACTATCGCTGTACACCCAGTAACAGCAGCTCTATGTGCCTTGGAAGCCTTTCTGGGTTTGAAGGAGACCAGACATACTCAGGATTAGTTTATAGACATTTGTTTGTAATGAAGGGTCTAGTCTTGAGCGTCATGAGGAATGGGGCAGAGAACCAAAGGTCTTAATAAAAGCAGGCTTCGACATCTAGTTTCTGAACAGCTATTTAAACAATATTAATATTACCTCTAAAAAGAAAACTAAGAGCAACTCTGCACCATGTTGTGCCAGAAGAAGAGTTTGACGGAGAGCCATATCTTGAAATGATCGCTCTAATCAGAGGGTGCATCAAAATCAAGCAATTGTATTTCAAAATTAAAGCATTCTACGCAGTGAAAAACAAGGGGCACTTTCACAGCTCTTCCCCCTAATGAACTGCTCCAGATTTTAGAATGCGTTCAGGCCAATTTTCTAAGTAGCTACATTTTTAAATGCATTTCATCTCTGTTTGTATAAAAGAGTCATTACATTAGTCCATAGAAGATCATAAAATTCTTCCCTTCTGTGCCATAAATTTTTAGTTTCTGTCATTGCCTGACATTTGGCGTATGTGCTGGCAAACGATACAGCATAATTCATTCACTGTTCACCTTGTGTTTGCAAAACTGTTACAAAAGGAGACATTCAACTTCTGCTAAAAGGCTTGCTAAACAAATGACTTAAGTGGCACAGACCAAAAATAATTAGAATGAAGTCCTGCAGTCTTTACTCTGGCAAAACTGGCAATAAAATCCATGAAAACTCATGAGGATTAGAAGCCAGAATTCAAAAGCCATATACAGCTTGGATCCAGACTTCCCTCTAAGTATTTGAGAAATGAGCTGCAGGTAACCAGTAAGGAAACCAAGTTTAGCAAGAGAGAAAGCAAGATTCGGGGCTTGTTCTCCACCACAAAAGAAGCTCTCCATGTTGAGGCTACAGATCTTAAAGACTCCAACTTCTTTAATCTTATTTCATGCCAACAGGACCTTTGCATTCAGATGCCTCCGTACTGTATATTAAAGACTCCAACTTCTTTAATCTTATTTCATGCCAACAGTACCTTTGCATTCAGATCCCTCCGTACTGTACTCCTCGTGGCTGGAAAGCAAACGGCTGAATTTGCGTCTATGCTCCACACCTGCTGGTGTTGCTTTTTCAGATACTTCTGCCCGAAAACTTTGTGAGCATGACACAGAGATCTTGCACTGCTTAATCACCTCATCACCGCTGCCTGAAGATGCTATCTGTTCTCCATCCTCCGTGTAACTGTTTACTGGGAGAAAAACACAACTCGGGCTTTAGACAGTCTGCTGCCCTTGGCCAAGAAGCCAGATGACATGACACACTTCTAGCTCTCAGATGGACCTTCTGGGGAGAAAAAGGGTACCAAGGGTTTAGGGATGACTGGGGATTGATCATGAGAACCTCCTGCTTCTTCAGCCTCTGGAAAGCCTGTGAATGTCATAATATATCAACAACATTTACATATTATTAGACCTTGCCCAACTCTGCACGTTACTCTTTTTTTTTTTTTTAAATGAAGATATTTAACAAAGCAGAACACAAAGTAAAACACAACACACATAGAGAACCACTCGTAAAATCATTAGCATGTGCAAAGACAAAGTAGTAAGCAAAGGTCTTGAAAACTTGGTCATGCTTCCGTTCCCCTTCAGCTCCTGCTAAGGTGGAGAGGGAACTTCTTTTGTGCAGAAAAAACAACTCAGACGTAACCTGCTCTGGGTAATACTATGAACACATAAATACAGCACATGGCTAACAAGCACCACTGACTTCATCTGCCAGCAGCAGAGGAACTCAGGAGACCAATGTAAATTGCAACCTTTAAAAGTGAAGATACGCATTTGAGCGCGTGCCTGTGAGTGCTCTTCCCCTCCTGCTACCAACACGTGCTTTGAATATGAGATGACTGCACCCTCATTAGTGCGTGAATATCTGCCAGATGGGGGAAGGAGGGTTCAATACATATTATATATACTTGGCCTTGCTTTGTTAGGATGAAAATACAGAGGCATTTTGCTGATCTCCCTGCCATCAGCATCAAGGCAGCACAACAGCAGGACGTTTTGACCCACCGGTGTGCATAGGGAAGGGAGCGGTGGGGACGACGGGCAGTCGGTGTGTACGTGCATGTTTGTGTCCATGCGTGTGAATAAGCCAGCTGTCAACTGTGGTCGGTCCGCTGCTTGCTCTTGACCATGAAGTATACGATATGGTTGCCAAGACTCGCTTTGATAATCGCTATGGCAAACCCAAGCAGCTGAACAAATGAGAGTTGCAGACAAACGCGTGAAGGGCAGCTTTCTCAGTGACACTGCCCAGTTTGGGAGGGAAAGCACCTTTTTTCACCTCAACTCTCACTTACATCAACCACATGGCTACAGGTGGGGAAGCCGGATCCTACTTTTACACACTATGTTAGGTCTATTAAAAATGTGCAGTTTAAACTTAATGACAACTGCTATCACTGCTCCATAAATTTACCTGCTGCTGCACAGAAGATGGCAGTCAGCTCTTTGGGCAGAGAGGTCAGAGCAAGGAAGCTGGCAGTACCGAAGCAAACTGCTCCCACCACCGGCCCAGCAGAAGCTGGCTTTTTCCATGCTGCCACACTGGTAGATTTGACCCTCTGGTCTGATTTGCCACAGTTTGACAATAAGCCTGCTGTTTCTTCTAGAAAATTGCTCTCAATTGGAGGAAAAAGCTAAGTGTTCCCATTCTGATAAAAATGAAAAAGGTTTTAGACATTAGTTCGTAAATGGTCAGTGACCAGCTGTCATAAAAATTGATTATTTTTATGTAAGCTGTTAAAAATAAGTTTCTTTGAATTTTTTTTAAATAAAAATTATTTCAAGATGTAACAACCCTACGGCCTAAATGTGCTACGATCTATTCAAATAATCGAAACACATAAAACTAAACATTTTTTTTTTCTTTATCCATTATCTTTTTCTTTATCCAACTGCGTTGTCAATTCACTACCTGCAGCTCATGTAACCTCTACAAAATTAATTTAAAGGCTTGGCAAATGCCAGTAGGTTCAATTTATATGTGTATACCTTTGGGGTATTTAAGATAAAAAATAAAAATTATTCCAGTATAAACAAAAGTCCACTTTTCACTCAAACAGCTTCCCAAAAATCCTGAGTAAAATACCATCTTTAGTAATTAAGCCATATCTTTCACCATTTTCTAAAACAACCGTAACATTAAAATCCCAGGTCCATGATGGTCAAGCCATCATGGGCATGAGGCTCTATACTTAAATAAATGCACATTAATGTTGTGTACAATTCTGGTTATTACCAGAAACTTCACAAAGGCCATGGGGATGCAGCACTCCTGGACCACTCTTGTAAGGGTCCCTGGGGTGACCTGCATGCAACTCCCTGCAAAATAGACCACAGCCCGTTTTCTAGGACAGAAGGGGAAGGGGGAAAGGATGGAGGGGAGGAGTTTGCCCCATTTGATGTATTACTGGCCGCCTGACTTTGCCTTCAACTTTACAAATCCCCAAAGCATGACTGCATCACTTGTTATGACACTGGATGCTATTTCTTACTAGCATTTGGAAGCATACAGGCTAATTAAATGGTGGCACTGGGGAATCTGTAGCAAATGCTTGATACGTCTGCTGCTGAATCTCTGCCTGAGTAGCAGACAGCTCCGTGTCAACTTAATATCTCTGTATTAATAAAACTAACTTTACCCAGGGGAGAGAAAAACATTAACCATTCAAATATACAAGTGTCCTGATTAGGAAAGGACAAGGGGGAAACATTTTGTATATCACCACGGAAGCTTAAACAAAGGACCCATAATTACAATCTAAATTCTGGAAAGATAATGAATACATCGTGAGATCTGCAGATGTTCTGTAGCATATACACATTTCTACCAACTTTAACTCAATTACTTCTATGCAGCATCTGTTTTACAAATCGGCTTCCCACCACTCATAAGGAAGTATGTGGGATTTTTATATATTTTTATCCCCAGAGGAGACTAGAGGGGAGGAAGGAGGGTGACCTCTTTTTCTGGCAAGGTATTTCATACTACCACTATTTATTCACAAATTTCAAACACCCTATCAGTTTCAAAGTTAGCTTACAGGCATCCAAATACACTAAGCTAAAATGCATGAAATAAATAATTCAAGAATTCTCTGCAGTGTTACCAAGTATAAAGAATAACTTATCATTTGCTCAAAGTTTACCCAAGAACAAAATTTACTGAATAAAATACACAGTGTAGGTGTAAAATATAGTTGTACTGTATGCATCCTGTCCGCCTGCAGGCTAAAAAAAAAAAAAAACAAACAACAAACAACAGTCATTTTGGCTGAACAATGAAAAGTCCACAAGTGCCAAATTTCTGCTTTTCTATACATTTAATGCTGCCCTTGTGTGTCCACTTTCTTCTTAAAGATTTTTCTTCTGCTTTACAGAAGTCAGTTACAGTTTCAATGGGAGATCACCGCGCCCTGAAGGAAGCAGAAGTACTATACAAAAAAAAATGTATTCGATCATATATCCAAAGATAATATCAGTACATCTATGCATAATGCATATACTTGGAGGATCCCAGGAGCAGTCTGTGCCATGTTCTTTGCTATTATAGAAGCAGTCACACAGGCTTGGCCTTAAAATTTTCATGATCAGGATGACATAGAGGATCTGCAACAGCTCCTAACTCAGCAAAACCCCAGAACTGCACACAGAGAGAAAAGGGCTTTTATTTTGGAAAACTGCAAACAACGGATATGTTAAAGCTTCTCAGTAAAAAGGAGGAACATTTTTCAAAGGGGACATTTAGCAACAAACATGGAGTTGCTGCTACCAATTCCCTTGCAACCACAGCTCTGATTTGCAGTGTCTTCAATCTAGAGTCATCTTCTCCCTCTTGCTGTCAACCATTTGAACTGGGAGTTTAAATGAAAGCACAAAATAACTCAACTACCTGATTTATGGGTTTGACTAGGGAGGAGTGTAGCCCATTTATGCTCAAAACTATTTCGAGATAACATCCGATCATCAAAAATCCTTCTTTTTATGAAACAGAAACAAAATCCAAAACATCCACCCTGACCTCAAATATACTTACAACTGACGGAGAATGCACTGCGATACAGTAAACTCGTGCTTCCACACATGCCATTATGGACACAGAGACTGTCCAGAGTGACTGGGCACCATTGACTAACACCAACTGGTAGTCTACTAACGAACAGAAGGCTGTCTTCATCTGGGCTTTCTCCTTGCACCCAGGCCAGTTTGGTTTTGTCCCTTTCTGGTAGGTACACCAACCAGGGAGCCATTTAGTGCCCAGTGGTAAACATAAGGTCCACCCCTCTTCACTGAGTGACAAGTGTACTGTATTCAGCGCTGGTGAGGCCTCACCTCAAGTACTGTGTCCAGTTTTGGGCCCCTCACGACAAGAAAGACATTGAGGTGCTGGAGCGTGTCCAGAGAAGGGCAACAAAGCCGGTGAGGGGTCTGGAGAATAAGTCTTACGAGGAGCGGCTGAGGGGGCTGGGGGTGTTCAGCCTGGAGAAAAGGAGGCTGAGGGGAGACCTTCTCGCAACTACCTGAAAAGAGGGTGTAGAAAGAGGGCTGTCAGTCTCTTCGCCCAAGTAACAGGCGATAGGACAAGAGGAAATGGCCTCAAGCTGCGCCAGGGGAGGTTTAGATTAGATACTAGGAAACATTTTTACACTGAAAGGGTTATCAAACATTGGAACAGGCTGCCCAGGGAAGCGGTGGAATCGTCATCCCTGGAGGTATTTAAAAGACATGTAGACGTAGTGCTTAGCGATATGGTTTAGTGATGGTTTTTGTCAGTGTTAGGTTGATGGTTGGACTCGATAATCCGAAAGGCCCCTTCCAACCTAGACAATTCTATGATTCTAAGTGACAGTGTCCTGCTTTTGCAACATATCAATCTCTACCTCTTCATCTGTCCTCACCCCATGACCAAACCAACTGGGAGCTCTCCGAGGCAAACACAATTGGGTGTTTGCACGCGATGCAGGCAGAGCGAATTACAACTTTGCAGCTTTCATACCAGGTGACATTTCCAACAAAAAGAAAAAAAAAAAAAGCAAACACAAAAAGTCAGAGAGTAATCAGAAACAAGTCATTATTTGGCTCTGACCATCAAGCACCTCCATAGCCGAACAATACAGCAGTCAGAGCAATAAACTCCAATTCTGCACACTGCTGTGCAAAGAAATAGAGAACTGCCCACGACAAACAGCAGGAAAATCAACATCTTTTCCTGTTGCTTTTTTCCTACGCCCGAATTTGGATTTTAAAAATAAGAACATGGGATTCAGCTTCAAACTTAATCTCACTTTGCTGCCTGAGGTTCTTCCATAGCTAAAGGAAATGGCAGCCAAGAAGCAGAAGCACAATCATCCCTGATTTTCCCAATCACCTGCTTTACATTTTACATGTGGAGTAAGCATGAGTCAGGCTTTATTTATGCTACTGGGTTTTATTAGCACAGGCCCAGGATTCGTGAAGAAGTGGAAGATAAAAGGAGATTACACGCTGTAGGAGACACTGCTAAGCCAGGAAAACCCCTGGTGTGGATGCTGTTATATCTGTGAGTCAGCCTACACCCCTTTGCCAGCCCAGGTTAGGTTGCTTGAAGAAAACATGCAGCCGTGTAGGCAGAAAAGCACCTTCTGTCAGCAGATGCTGTGTCTATGCTGGGGACACTGCAGGGCACAGGTGTAGCTGTGTATGCTCTGGGGTGCAGGACTGTAAATGCTCGTGGACTCGGAAACTAAACAAACTGCCAGATCCCTACGGACAACGAGTTAGAAAACACTGTCCCTTCCCTCCCAACAAATAATAACTTTCACTGTATAAGCATTATTTTTATGGCAGCTTTCCTGGTTGCTTTCACAGCACAATGGGTTGAATTCCTTCAGGTTTCCCACCATTTGCCTCTTCTACTTGTTTGCTTGGGTTGGATGCTCACTTCTTGTAGTGCAAGGGGGTCACTATGTAAGCTCCCTCCACTACATTTAAGGAAGTTTTTCTGAATTGGTGCTAGCTTCTTCCAGAAAATGGCCTTCCACCTAGCACCTAGCAAACTGCCCAAGGAAATGCCCAGGAAACCCAGGACATTGACTCTTGCTTCTCTTTAAAGTGGAGTTTTGCTACACCACACTTACAACCTGCTAGACTCAGCATATGCATGCCAACTACATACCGTTCATAGCACCCACGGCTATAACCATTAGCTTCACATCCACAAGTCTTTGTTTGATGATTAGCACGGTGGAAATCAACTCCTTCGCAAAGATATTTGTTTGGGGTTGCTACGGATAACAACTGCATTGCAACAAGGCAGATATGTATTTTCCCACTAATTTTTCTAATTGAAACTTCCTGTTTGCTACCAGAGGATTGATTCACCACAGCCCCCCTTTACCACCACTGTAACACCACCGTTTCCATGGCACTGCAGGGACAATCACAGACTTCAGCAGCAGCAGAGGGTGAGGATGTGGTACAACAAGACTCACATGCATTCAGTACCCAAGCTGTCACTCAAAAGGGACAATCCTGTCTTCCTTCCCTTCTGCACTTCCCCTTGTTTCAGTTTTAGCAATCACCTGTTTAACTCACCTGATTCAAATGTAATAGGGAAGGGGCTGGTAACTCTCAGCTGAAGCAATGAGCTGGTCTGGTTCACCACACAGTGTCACGCTCACGAGGCCAGACATGTAAAGTAGCACAACTGTGTGATCAGGGAAGGACAATATATTTCAGCTGCAGTTTTACATCAGCTACTGACAATTGCAAAACTGCACCCTCAGGCCCAATGGTTTTAAAGCTACATAATTTACGGCAATAAGTCCAGACCCCAAAATTGACCCTGTGACACAGAGCTTCAGCAAACCTCAGTGCTCTCATTAATCCAAATTCAGAGCTTTCTCTCCAGCAACACCACTCTCATACTATTTGCTGGAAAATACTCCCACGCAGATTACGCTGCTATGTATAAACCGTATGGGCTTAAATCTCTCTCAGCCTGAGGAGAGAAATGTCTCCAAGTGCCCAGCTTGCGTAGGCAAGCACTCATGCCCAGCGCAGTGAGTCCCTCCAGCGATGCTTCATCTCACATGGATACTGAGCTTTCTAGACAGGGGACCACCCGCCTGAAGATCAGGGAACCTTTAGGCAGAGTGATGAAGCCATAAGAGAATCAGCTATTTTCATAGGATTTTCTACAGATTTTGCTATGGACTGGTGTAAGATTCAACATACGTCATTCATGTTGTTCTACAAATAAGTACTGAGGAAGCCTTTCTTCAGGAGAAGGAGACTGCATGAGAATCACGCAAACAGCATCCGCAGAGATACAGCCCAACCAGACCTTCCTCATTACCTGGAAGACCCACACAGCCCAACAATGCCATTCACTGTCTGTAAAACTGCACGTTTTTTCCTGCATGACTGTAATCTCCCTATTTTCTTTCATTGCAGTCTTTCTCCTTGGTTACTAAAACTGTTTCAGGAGTCTGTGAGGCCACTTAAAATGATTGCTGCTGCCAACAGCCAAAAATGAACTGGGCACAAGGAAGTCATATCCACACCCCTACCCGGCAAGAAGCAAGGACCAACACCATCTTACCTTTTGGCAGAGTGATCCCATCTCATATAAGCTTACATTAGTGTTTTTTGTGCTGTTAAGCAATGCAAAGAGGCTAGAAGAAACAGAGATGGATTATCTATGCTTCCCAAAGTCCTAATGTTCATTCCCTTCTGCAAGCATTTGCCTGCCATCATGGCTTTGCATAAGTACCCTCCTACAAAACGGGCCAAGTGAGCAACAACTGGGGGGGGAAAAAAAAAAAAAAAAAAAAGTACTACTGTTTGTATCAGCACACAGAAATACTACGTTCCAGCTCTGTACAGAGTGCTGCTAGTATGCCTGCACGTAACCTCCACCACAACACAATGAGATCATTCACACCTGCCTTGCCTGTAGTAGGAGATGGAAGGTGAGGAGGCAGGGTTTCTAGGAGAGAGGCAGCACTTCCCAGATGCTGCCAAGATGCTGTTTATTGGTAAATGAAGCCTCTTGAGTCCTAAACAACCTTCCCAGAGGAAGACAGAGTCGCAACTGCCATATGGGGAGTGGGATGAGGATGCCACTTCGCTAAAGTGGATCAGAAAATACACGCGCAAACACACACGCTCACACAATTTGTTCTGTAACTGCACTGAATGGCAAAAGCCATTTCTTCCTCTCAAATACGCCCTTCTCCAGACGGTTTATGCAACCTTCTAGATGTCAAGAGCAGATGACAAATACTCCTGAACAGAGTAGCCTTCCTCATGCTCCCTAGGGAGCTAGGCACAGGAAGCTCTACCCACCAGACAAGGAACTTGGTGAAAACCCAAACTCCTGATCTACCGTGGGCTTGCAAAGACTCTGTGTCTAAAATGACCAACTGAGGATGAACAGCAATGTTGACAGGCCCAAGACAGAGCCTGCAATGGTAACACCTTTGGAAATTTGTGGTTGGAACCACTCTCTTTGGCTTCACTCCCCCAGCTATAAAGCTCACGTATCACAATCCATCCTCCTTTCAGGGCTACTGTGTACTCTCATCACCACTTAGTTTTGGCATCATGGATTAAGATCCCTTATAATTTGAAACTTTGAAAAGACAGAACTGCAAAGGAATACTTTAAACGTAAAAAGAAACATGTACCACCTACACAAAGACAAAAGTCTGGGCATGAACACTTTCTGAGTGGTTCTGAATTTCCCAGAGAGAAAGCATTCAATGCAAACTCACATCCGCACTTCATTTCAGAAAGCTGCGGGCTCGTACCGCATTCTTCAGAGACCAGATGCATATCCTCAGTCACATTAGCGCTTTCTTCCACTCAAGCAGCCAGGAGCATTTTCTGTGAAGTGCTTGCGTCCACTGTCTGTCTTTGTTTTCCTTCACTCAATCCTAGTGGTGCTATTGATTCAGTACAGCCTCTTTAAATGTCCTGGTTTCAGTACAGGCACTGATTTTTATAGGGCTACATTCTGGCTAGAGCTCTGGCTGGCTCTGTAGCCAGACAGGCGATAAAATTCATCAACACTTACGATCTTTACATGGAAACTGGCCACCTATCTATTTTAGTCTCAGGTTCAAGCAGAAGTTTTATTTATCACGCAAGCAACATCTTTCTATTAGGGGTATATTTTATATATTTTGCTATACGGGTTTATAGGACATAATGAAAACTCACTTCTTGCCTAGGAATTCCTGGCCGTATGAAGGGTCATTTACTGAGGTCAGGATTGCTCATATACAGTAGAAAGAATAATTTCCTCTACTACAGCAATTACTGGCAAAAATCAATGAACCCTGCTAAGCTGGAGGCCAAGGTAAGTAAATACAATAGTGCTTTCTAGTTTTAAAAACTCCCAGAGCCTCAGAGGCATGCCTCCCCTTACACATGTATTAAGGATAACTATCTAGCCATCTAGACAAGATTCCTATTAGGACATCAAACTTCCTAGTATTCCAAGGTCAAAGAATTTATTTCAGTGCAACTGAAATGCAATCTTCAGCTAGCACTGAGATTGTCTAATTGATGGAAAAAAGTCTCCAAAGACTTCATGTAGTTTAAGTGTACTGCTCACCTATAAATTACACTAGTGTTATGAACACAGTGTCAGACAGCTCGGGAGACTCTTCAGTCACAGAATTGTGATGCAAAAATATTTCAGCTCTGATTCAGAAGACTCAGCTCTGCTGGCATGTCTGTCCCCATGCCTTTTCAGAGCAACGTCTGCTGAAACTGCTAACTTAATGGTCTCCTTGACTTTTTGTTTGCAAAGGACTTGGGCCCCGAGGAAGAACTGGGCTAAAGCCATTGCATTCAGGGCACAATTATTGCTGTTCTTCAGCTTTTTCATTATTACATTGTTTTTTTTCTGTATACATTCAGGATGGGAAGCAGACGGACTGGCCAGCTCTACGCCTCTGTTTGCAGTATACTACTTTTAGAAGTGGCTTACTGCTCTACTGCTTTTTTTCAATTCTTAAGCCAAATGTGCAATGATGGATTTTGCAGCCACACTCTCACTAGCCACCCCCAGTCAGCTGATCAGCAGTATCTTAGCCGCGGGGGGATGCAAAAACTGCTCTCTCCCCGTTCTGCAACGGGAGACAGTTTTTCTATCAGGAACACTGAAGTTAGACAATGAAGGAGGGTCTCAAGGAAACTGCAAGAGCAAGTTCATCTCTATTTGCAAAATTTACAGCTACATGATGTGCAAATGGTGGCAGGCATCTGCATGCATGGAAGGGTCTGCCTTCCCATCATTAACCTCTTAAACCAAACACCTGGTGTTGCAATATTTCCTGCTGAATTACCTCCTCATTCTTAAACTGTGGATCAAAAGCATCCAAAGTGAAAAAACTTTTCCCTGCATTTGTTTGAAACCATTTAAGTACAGACCAGGACTCAGCAGCAGCCAAACCTGCAACCTGCTGTTTAGCATGCCCCACAGTATCCAACAGACATTTGACTTAAAAACCCAAGAATTTAATTGCTCAAATATTTTATTAGATCCCTAAGCCTAAAAACGGTTTTCAATGTGTGTGCTGCTTTGGGGCCTCAGAAAAGATACTCTGGGAGCTAGGAAACATTTCCTAGGAGGCAAAAATGTGATCAAAACCATATTTGATAAAAAGGAGAAGGGGTAATGATGTTTTTTAAGTGCAATTTTATTTTATTTCATCTCAGAAGTATGCTCTAAGTTTAAGAGAGGGGAACAACTATTGGATTTTGTTTTCCATCTTTTTTAAAACAAAATGATTCTCACCTTGGGTTGGTGGGGTTTATTCCCCCTAAACCCTATAAACTATATATTGGAATGACCTTGTAACGGGTTTCTGTGGCTCTTTAATCACCAGTGGCTGCTAAATGAAGCATATCTATTTTCTCTGTTACATTACTATTGGCAACCAGGTCTTCAGTAAGTGCCCAGAAATATTTCCATGGTAACAAAAAGCATTCAGCATTGCTACTGTTTTGCGCCAATTTAGCTTTAAAATATTCTATTGTGGAGAGAAATATGGTACATTAAGTGAAATAAAGTCAAAAGGCAATGTTCTGAAAAGAATATAAGGATAAACAGGAAACACGTATTTTGCAGAAATGGGGAAAAAAATGCCAAATGGAAGGAAAAATGTTCAAAGCTAATATTGATGCTACTGAATGCCTTTGCTGAATGTCAGCAAGTCCATATGCTCGCTTACATTGTCACTTAGGGTTATGTAACAAAGCTAACAGAAATAAGGATACCTCAAACATCTTCTCTTGATCATTTTAATCCATGACTGAAATTCTAAGTTGCCAGGGTATTAAAGCCTCTCTGCATGTCTAGGTTACCATCAGAGTTCATACTCTTGATGGTAGAGAGTGAATCTAAAGGAAAAAGAGGAAATAAAGAGTTGAAAAATGAAACACGAAAAGCACGTGTGTGTTTTGGAAGTGAAGGGTGACTTAGAAGAGCAAAATGAGTTCTTCTACATCAAAGAACTTGCAGAAGACATTTTCAAATCATAGTTCAGCACTTTCTCTCCTATTATACAACACAGTTCTGAGAAAAAAGGCATCAGCTCCCAGCCCTCCAACTCTCAAACAGCCAACTTCATGACTATAAAGTCTTGAGACCACTGGATGGCCCTTTGTGCAGTGCATTGCAGAGATAAAAAGATAAAAAACTATTTGAAAGCATTTGGAGTGACATTCCCTCTGGTGTAAAAAGCTATGCAATGCCCTCTAAAGTGCTTTGCGTGGAAGTAGAGAGCTCTAGGCAGAAGCAACGTAGGTGCTCGGGAGCTCCGTAAGGCCAGCCTTCCAGCCCACAATGGCTCTAGGCAGCTTACTGAGAAGGAAAGCCAATAAACATTAAGAGAGAGTCCAACAGCAACTTGATCAGTACCTTCTCTCAGCTGGGAGAGAGGTTCAGAGTGACCCTCTCCTTTAGCTGCAGTGATAGGTCACTCTGGCATCTGACTCACTCCATGTGTCTCTCACCTGGAAAGTTCATCTGGCCCATCATATGCTCCCAAGGACCCTCTTTCTCAGATGTCCCTGAAGACAAGACTGCAGGTGAGAAACTGCTCTGACAGTGACAGCAGCCCATTCCTGGCCCCCATTTTCCCCAAGGGCTCAACACCTTTTCTCCGATCCATTGTGAGCAAGGGCATAGTCCAGAGACAGGACCATGATCTGGAGACCACCATCAGAACAATGCGTTTGGCACAAGGCTGCTCACCAGCCTACTCTGAGGACCTCCAGGTTTTGCCATGAATCACTGTAACATCCCCTCCTGGGGGTACAGGCTCTGCAAAAGACAAGGTCGCGCCCTGGATAGCACTCGTCCAGGAGAAGCCATGGCCCCAGCACTCCCTGGAAGGACACTACATGCCCCGCTCCATGGCACCTGTGCACACACTGGACACATAATCCAAGCACAGGCAGTAAATCCAGCCCTGCAGCATTGACTCGGTGCCTATGAAAAAAGCCGGTGGGCAGGATATTGCACAGGCAATGTACAGGGGTACCAGAAGGCAGGGCATCTGTACCGGTTAGAGGTTGGGCACCAAGAGATACAGCTCTGGGGTGCTTAACCTGAGAACTGGCAATCGTTCATTTGGAATATGAAACAAGCAGTCCCAGTTTGGGAGACAGAACAGCTAGACCAAAAGCTCTTTTTAATTATTTACTCCCTGGCCATAACAGTGTGAGGAATAGTAATAAAGAAAAGAGCTAATTTTAACATTCATTAAAGAACACCGTCAAGGTTTATACGCTCTCAGTCTGATACTCCTATTAAATACAAAAACAAACAGGCTGATCTTCCGCAGTCTGCACAGAAAAGGCTAAATATATAAGACTTCCCTAGAAGCTAATAGTGATGAAAAGCTCTTGGTCATTATAAAACACACATTTTCAATAGCATCTACTGCCTGCTTCAAAAAGAAAAAAAGGATTTAGATATTTGAAGCCAAATTCTGAAGACCCTCAGTGAATCTCAAGTTCTTCATCAGCTCTATATTGTAGACCCATTTCTGCCCTCCCTTTCCTCCCTTATGCCCTTTCCTAGGATGTTCGTAAAGAGCGGCTTTAACACAGCTAGACCCAAGGGTGGCATCAGCAGGACTGCAGCCTTCCTGCTCGCGGATGGGACGTACGTCTCCATCAGTCCTCTGTGACCTAGGTAACTTCCAGCCATGTTTATGGTGATATTTAGTGAACACAAGTCACGTGGCTGAAATTCAGTCCTGAACACAATCACCTGAAAAGCTGTTCACGTCACTTAACGATCAGAAGTCATAGACCTGTTTAGAACTGAAAATATCAAATTCAGTTCTCCTTCCCATAATCTCCTGCCTGCTGTCCTCTTCAGTCTTATTTGAAAAGCCTGTGGGGGTGGTGGGAGGGGAGGAAAGCGATTTGGGAACCTTTCATCCATAAAATCATGAGATACGGCTGGCTTTTTAGTACAGCATTTCACAGCACATGGCACAGTAACATCTTGAGATTTCTGGCACAAAGAAACAAGGTTTGAGATTATATATAACTTTAATAGCAATGACGCAAAGGCAGATGGTTCTCAAAGCAAAGGCTTAAGGCTAAACACTCCCTTTGAAGGGTCCTACTACCAGAAACAAAATACAGGGGGAGAAAAATACTCCTTGCTACAGCAACAGGGCCCGATTGCCTTCTAACATGCAGCATTTCACCTGGGACATTTCCACTTATTTCAATGAAATTAGTCTCACAAATGAGAGAAGAATTGGAAACAGAAGAGGAAAGGTTAGACGCTTCTTTGGGATATGGGGAGTTTTATTTTAGCTGTGGCAAAAAAAGATAACACAGAACATAATGAGCAGATTAGCAACTAAATCAAATCAATACCAGAAAACAGAGGCCTCGATAACACTTGTCAGGGTGCGTGACAGCTGCTTACCTGCAAAACTTGCCTTGCTGTTATTACTTTTTAAGGAGCCACCCAAGCTGAGGTTGTGCTTATGACCTCCCATCCTCATAGAGGGCTCACCTTCTTCCTCAGCGATGGGAGGAAGCTGATCAAGCGGCTGGAGATCTTCATTCATCCAGTAGGATCCATTGGCTGCTGAAGACCTGGTGCTTTCAACACTCTGCTCTGGTATGCTGCTGGTATTTTTAACCTCTTTTTGCCTCTGCAGGCCCGTGTCAGAGCCTTGAGGGAAATCTTGTGAAGCAAGACCAGGACCATCTTCTCTAGGATATAAGTATTCCCCATCCCAGAGCTCCAGGTGTCGTTCATCATCTGATTCCTCAGAATAATCCTCATAAACTCCTCCATTATTCTCCAAGTCCTGGTTCCTCTCTTCTTCTGACTTACGACCCACTCCACTCAAATTCAGCAGTGAAGCAGATATAGAGTCCCCTGCTTGTTGGATAGCTTCATATATTTGAGACATCCAAGAAGACAACGGCTGAAGGAAATTCTGAGCAGCCTCAGAAGCCATGTTTAACACTATGCCAGTATCTGGTGATCAGTTGTTCAGCTTTGCCAGCATGTCACTTATAATTCAGGGAGCTATAGAATAAGCACCATAAGAGATTACTGTAAATTGCTTGTCCATCAACACCTGTCGACACACTATCTACATAAGATGTCTAGAACTGAGAGGAGAAATGGAAAAAGTACTTCTACCCATTGAGAATACCACTAGAAATCCAGAAGTGATGGACAAATTACACATATTCCTGCAGAGATCTGAAAAGCTTTCATTCAATTGCTAATTTTATAAAAATAAAAACACAGAACATCGGAACAGAAGTACCTTTTCTGAAGCGCACGCATTCTGGTTACAGCTGTCAACAGACCTGGTAAAAAAAGTAGAAAACAACCTGCAGTCAAAAATCTCCAACAGTCTCCTGGCCCTGACTTTCACTACATCTTTAGCTTTAGCACGTCCAGATGGGAAAATCGAAGGGTGGAGAATGTGGGGAGAATTATGTTTTGATTGATTAAAGTGACAGGCCTAAAGCATGCAGAACCAGCCCATGGCAGACAACTGCCTCAAACGCTTTGCTCCAAAAAAGCTCTGAAGAAGCCCACAGCCCCCAGAGGAAGCCTCCGCCCACAGAGGAACACAAGCCAGAGTTGTTTTGCCCCTCACAGAAATGAAAAAAAAAAAACAACTACAGGAGGTGGAATATTATAGGTATGAAATTATTTGGAAGAGAAACAACTTAACAAAAGCATTGCTATCATGTCAATATGACATGGTTTCTCAAAACTTATCTAAACCCTAAATAAAAACATAACTTGCAGAACGTTAAGGTGCCTTTTTGCCCGATATACATCTTCCCACACTATCACAAGACAGATATTCTTTTAGGAACTCTGAGAAGGAGAAACCTACAAGTAGGATGATGGGGTTTAGGGAGAAAGAATTAAATAGTTGCTGATTTTAGGCTAAGAGACAACTAAAAAGAAAGAAAAAGAAGCTTCAAAAATTAATACCAGTGTCTTGCTGAATTTAGAGGTCTAGGAGCAACTGAACTACAAAAGGGTAAACACAGTATAAGCAGCAAGAAAATAAGCTCAGCAGCAATGTATATTACCTTGTGAAATGGCCTCCAGAGAAATGTAGTGGGAATCCAAGTGTTTTGCATTTTTAAATGGAGCATGGACTAAGGAGATCCCACCTTGCTTGGTGAGCAATGTTTTTTACAGATGACATCAGTGACTTAAGAGGTCTTTACTTCTTTAAACACCTGTGCCGAATAGTTTTGTTCAGTGATGTTGACTTACACTGCAGACACTTCCGACAAGTTTACTACCAGCTTCAGTATGTACTAGGAATTACAGTCCTAACAAGAGCAGTAAATGAATGTAGGTTAGCAAAGCCATTGTAAAAGCTGATGGCTGTTACCAGCCCTCAGGGCACTCACTGTTCCAGTATCCACCTGTCAACCGCTGGGCTCTGTCTCAGCCACTGGCACCCAGGTAACGCTCCCTGCCACACATTAAATCTTTGTCAAAGAACAGACAACGTCATGGCATAACCTCCCAGGTGAGCTGCTCCCTTCATCAGCTCTCCTCTTTCCTACCCTGCCCTTGGCAAAATCCCTCTGCTTTGTGCAACTTATTCTCTCATAGACCTAAAGTGATTACACACTCAAAACGACACATTTTCAGCAGGTTTGCTACTGGTAAGTCACAGCACCAGAGAAGTCACTGGGAGGAGATGGTACTTGTAACAGCGAGATTCTCCCTGGCACGGAAGAAGATAAATTTGGGTCGGTAAGTACTGGATACAGTTTTAACCTGTAATTTATTTACAGGCAACAGCAAATGAATCTCTGATTTCCGATGAAAGGAGAACTTCACAATGCTCTGCTTCCATCTCAGCAGCAAGACACATGACAGCAGCAGCCCTTGGAGGGATGCAGGCATCCAGGAGTGATAGCTAACCAATGCAGATAAAACATATGGGTGCTAAAGTGAAGCGCTGATCTGTTCTAAAAATCAACAGAACATAGACTTGTGATATTTGCACAGGGAATAATTCGCTCCTCTTGTTATTAGATTTCAGAGCTAACACCCAATTGGTCCAACAGAGCCATCCCACTTCTCCTGCATGCTGTCGCTGACTGCGCCACGGCTCAGGCAGGCATCGCAGTCCTGCACAAGAGACTCCGCATTAGGGAGGTTGGTATCACAACCATAAAGACAGACAGAGTTTTTTCAAGGCGAGGTTTCACTTTAGTCACGGAATTAAAGAGGTGATCTACAGTCACCTGCAGGGCTTGGATGTGGTCACCCAGTCATTCAAAGCGTCAGATAAGACTCGAACTTGGATCTTTCATATACGAAGTAGTTGCCCTGATCATCTTGCTGTAAGTAGGCTGGGGGAAATCATGACGCATACACACATGTACATACACATCCACAACGCTACCCAAGACATGGAAATTTGTCTGGATTAAAGCTGGAGAACCCCAACAAATGGTTTGATTTCAGTTTATAGCTAATGGATAGACCCAAAAAATCTGAACCACTTTGCAGTAACACCTGCACCATAACTGTACAACTTGCAATCCACTGCCTACATAATGCCCACAGGCAAAAGCAACGCAATTTCCAGGGTGCCTGACTCTGTTTAGCCTTTGCTTGGCTTTTCCTCTCGTCCTTACCCTCTTACCAAAAACTCCACAGTCAGTGATATACTGAACAACTGGAGTTCAACTGAATTATAAATTGCTTATTTTTGGTCTTGCAGCAGATGGAGAAAATGTGTAACAAGCTGCAGACAAGTTTAGGCGGGCAACGTTTTCACAAACTTAACAGAGGATCAAAGAGGGCTGAGCTGTGTTATAGGCTTGCTGTTTCCCAGGAGCGAGCTCTCCTTTAATTAGCAGGCAATGCTCTAACGGGGTGTTTATGATATATTTCACAACACGGGCTTTTCAACATAACGGATTTTTACTTTTGAATCCTCTAAGAATTTTGACTTGCATTAGAAAAAAAATAAAAGAACTGAGAAGTGCATTTAAAATGTGTGGGAAAAAAATCCATTTCTTTTCAAAAGCATTCACCAAAAAAGAGAGAGAGAAAAAAAAACAGTAAATTCACTTCAAGTTCCATCTTCTAAAACCAACCACAAGATTTTCACACTGAATCGCCTGCTTAACTCAAAGTTGTTTTTTTTTTTTTTTTCCTCTTGGAAAATCAGATAGCTAAATGGATCAATGTTAAGCCTCTCAGAAACCATCATAACCTTTACTACAATCTATATTCCCTTGTCTTGATAGGATCATTATTCCTGAGTAGCGTTCCCATTGAGAGGTGCAATTACTATATGGCTAAAAAAAGAAGACTATTAGCAGAAGTTCAAACACTACCACAATGCAGAGGTTTGTAATTTTAGCAAAGTGTCTTTCAATCTTCTTGATATTCAGGGTCCTAAAAAATTGCCATCAGATGTGCATTTCTTACAATGATTTCCCTTATTCAAGCTGCTGTAGAGCGTAGGCACAAAATTCCTTTTCTTCAGTCACTTTGTGTGTGGCCCTTGCAAAATTTTTCTACCAAACTCCTCCCTTGTAGGGAGGCTTGTAGATCACAGGTTGAAAACAGCGTCCCGGCACGTAACAACTGAACAGTATTCAAGTGAGTGCTTATTTCTGAAACACCAGATGAGGAAGAAATCCACAGCCTCACCTCTCTGCCTGGGAATGTACTGTCCCGTGTAGAGGCACAAGAAGAGGAAATCAGCTCCCAGCTTCCAAAGATCAGAAGACATCTTTGTCACATCACTGTTTTAGAAAGATGAACTCCTTTTGCCACTGCCAAGAAAACTGTACCAAGAAGCTTTTTTAGCAGTTTGGGCAAGCTGCTGAATCCATCTGTCCACAACTGAAACTCTGAGCACTGTGCTGGGTCACCAGTTCAGACAGCCACACCACAGGTACCCAAAGGAACAATTACTGCCTTCCCTACTTCTCAGAAATTTTAATTAAAGACATTGATAATTTACTTTTATTTCCTGATCCCATACAGACAGCATCAGCCCCTCATACCCACCTGGCATGCCATGGATCATATCCCTGGACAGGAGCTTTATTTGTGTGGACGCCTATGAAAAGCAGTGTTACAGACCTACCATGAAGGGAAGGCCTAAACCAAGGCGTGAATCTAAGCTGATGCCCAGAACATGGAGGGTCTGTGCAAAAGGGAAAGCCATTTTGCTGTTCATGAAAGGAGGGAGTAAGGAAGGCTTAGAGGGGTAAGATGATTTAATATCTCTTTTTAAGCTACTGAAAACTATAATGAGCCTGATCCTTCTTTGGGACTAGAGCCCAATTAGCCCACATGTAAAAAAGCAGAGGGGAGATTAGAAATGTACTCCCCTGAAGGCAGGCAGCAGTAGCACTGGCCAAGAAATCCCCTATCCTGGTTCTGGGAACAATCTGGACTCTTCACTCCTCCTGTCGTTGACAGAATCATGTTTAACAAGATGCTAGGGAAGCTCTTCCATCCTCACAGTGAAGGATAACCAAACATTGCTACGATGAAACTGTATTTCCAGTTAAAATTGTCACAGTGACAAAACCAGTCTGTGCACTTAAAGCTGTTCAGTTGATTGGAGCCTCTTGCAGAAGCGTTATGAGGAAAGTTCACAGACAGCACCCAAGGTTCACATCAACTGTGAGTGTCACTGCTGCCTAAGTTTCCCTAAGGTAAAACAAAACAGAAATACAGAACACCTTGGTACCTTTTTGGCCTACGTGTTATAAAAATGCTATTCACGTAGCTGAATTTAACACACACACACACAAAAAAAAAAAAAAAAAAAGAGAAGACAGAGGTACTTTCCAAGTGATTATGTGCTCTGTAATAATAGTTTTCAGCTGGTGATTCAGAAACCCCAGGGCATTCAAGGAAGATCTAATGGTTTATGCCAATAAATTACACACATCTCATTGGAAACATTCATGGGTTACAAATCAACAAGGCAATAAACCCACTGCTGCAGAGCATTGGTCCTGCAAGCCCCAAAAGCGTGAAGTGAAAACAAAGATGAGATCAGACAGACAGCGATGCACACTGCTGCACGGGGTTTAGCCTAGGCAGAGGAAGGCTGCAGACTTATTCCTCACTCCCAAATCATCTTGTCTTTGCGGGCAGCTCACTATTAGTGATGCTGTGCCAAATTAGTTGTAAAAATTGATACACAAATGACAGAAGTGGTTTTGATGAGAACATTTAGCCCCATGGTGTCTCCTCCTTTCTTCCCATTCCTTTGTTGCATGCTCTCCTTTTGTCAAAAATAAAGGCGACAATTACTGATTCTCATAGTTTCAGTGGGATGGGGAGAAAAGGAAAGGCATAGAAGAAAAAATGAATTATGCAAATGTGACATTAATCATTCAAAACTGTGGAGCCTTTTTCAAAAAGCCCAGGTCTCTCCACCATATAGAGTATATGGTGATAAATTCAGGCAAAAAAATACTCATGGAAGACCAGCATCCAAATATTACGCTCAGAAGCTCCACCAGCAACATGACTGAGGAGCTGATGGAGACTTCCTATGCTGACTACTTCACACCTTTGGTTTTTCCTAGACTGTAAGACTTCCTGAACTCAGAATTGTGTCCGTTTCGTGTCCAGTGTGTCCACAAAACAGAGAATCTGTGACTGCACAGTTAAGATACTACCACCACCAAAATATTAATACAAAACTTGAGGGAATTTTCAGGATGGAGAAAATGGAAATACCTTTCTTAAATGTAATATTTGGCCTAGATATACTGGAGAGACAGATTCTGCCTCGGCACTGGTGTTAAGTCCAGTGTCACTCCATTGAAGCCAGGCACATCCTTCAAATCAAAATAAGGTCCTTTGCGTTTAAAAAGCCACTTGTCACCATAGGCACAAAAAAATAACAGTTCTGTGCCTAGTGGTAGTACAAAAAGCAACAATGAATAACTTTAATTATTTATACTTCTCAAACTGATGGTTACAAAAAGAGCATAAAGAAAGTCACAGATCGTTGGAGTATTAGAAAAGTGGTGTTAGTAGTGGTAACTGTGCTCTTTCAAGGTAAAGGAGTGAGAAACATCTGTAATTACTGGATTAGGGGAATGAAAGAATAAACCTGCAGTCAGAAATTACAGCACATTCTGTAACTGAGCTGCTGTCATTCATCGGCTTGCATGAAGACAGAAGAGCCAAAAGGAAATCACAAGTTCAAAAAGCTGGAGAAACACCAATTTACACCGCCACTCGAACCCACCCACCTGTGCTGTCAAGCTGTTGCATAGAGCAGACCCAACAGACCGAGTCTCCACCCTGCCTGCAATCACGCTACCCAGTCTGCAGCAACTGAACAAGCCAGGGTCAATCAGAGCAATTACTTCCATGGAAATTAGTAGTGGGAGGGCATGTCTAGCTGTTTAACACAATGAAGATATTTTAGAAACAGTTTGAGGAGTCACTCAGTTACTGTTACTCCTATTTCCCCCCCACACACTGCTTCCTTACAGAGCCTATGGAAATTGCTCCGCGTGGACCACCATTGAGCAGTGCAAGCAGTGCTGTTTGGGAACCACAGCCTTAAGCGGCAAGTGCAACGGGTGATTATCCATTCCGCGTTATCCACCTTCGTGTGCGCACATGGCTAAGTCTGTAGCTCCCACCTCCTTTCGCTTCTGCTAAGTCAACCACCAGTCCAGCCAGACTTGCTGGGAGACTGAGGGGTCACTGGGAAAACCAGACCTAGTTTCAAATGATTTAAAAGCATTCAGAGGCACAGACCTGAGCAGGCAGGTGCCCCTACCAACTTAGGGGCTGCTCCCTCAGCTACTCATTATCCTTCATTTAATTCAGCCTTGTTACAAACCAGGGTCTCTAATGTCTAGGGCAGGCATCAATGGCGACAACCACACTGTCCCGTATCTAGCCATCTAGCTCTATCCTACGAGCCTCTGTAGAAGCAACTGAGAGGAAAAGAAATTTAGAAAAGCGGCTTCATTTGGGCATTTCAAAAGCTCCTCTTCCCCCTGCCACTGGCTGGTCAACAAACCTAACACCCTGGCTGAACTACATACTTTGACTAGGTGACATGAATAACCCCAGACTCATTTTCAATCTGCACCTTGCTGAGGACCATGGAGCTACTGGGTACTCAGCATCAGGGTTACAAAGATCAACCACAGCTGTATTTCTTTGGATAAGGACATTCCTGGGCTTTCCATGCTGTTGGAGGAAGCCAGTCTACTGCGCATGCCAGACGGGTACTGTCACGCTCACCCACATTACTTGTTTCTAAACACGAAGCTAAGACTCTGCTAGCATATGATGGTGCCACATGCTGCACATGACAGGTCCCCAGAGCCTGGCCAGGCCCAAGGCTGCACTGACAAAGCAAGGTCAACATCCAGGCAGTGCTGCTAACATTCCTGCCTTTGTTGATTGTTATAGGTGTTGATTCTTTCCTTAAACCCTCAGCTACAGGAGATGAGTGGTTTATATAAGAACTGCATCTCCGTTTATTTAAGTGTGCTGCTAGCCCCAGAGGCTAGAGCAGTGGTTGTGCAGAACAGCTTGAGAACATAAACTGAAAGCAATCTCAAGGCTGATAAAACAGAAAGGAAAAATGGAAAAAAAACGTTTCTTCAAGCCTCATGATGTTTAAGCTGATTTCACCTATCAGGAGTTAATGCTTAACATCACAACAAGTGTTCAAGGCAAGGCACAACTGGAATATTTTTGTATACAGCTCAGGAAACTACAATTTCTTTCCTGGTCTCAGGCCACATCATTATAAAAAGATTACAGTATAGAACAAAGAGGGTCCTTTTCTTTTTTGAGTCATCGCACTGAAGCACACGGTTAGATACACCTCTTTACACAAGGGTTTGCCCAGCACTGTCACGTTTCTGTGAAGTTCATTTCATCCATGAACTTTTGAAGCAAAGGGCTCAGCAACATTATAAACACCATACAGAACAACACCATCACCACCTCTTGGTCCTGAAATTCACACTACAGGAAGGGACACCAAACCATCACAGCATCAGGTGGTCTCAACACAATACCCCACTGACATCTGTCAGGTCTCCGTTCAAGGAAAGGGCCTCCTTCCTTGCATGGGGGGATGCTCCAAGGGGAAATTTCACTCACACACACACACTGCCCCACCACCTGCAAGATTACCAATGCTGTAAGAAGCCACTCCAGTTGATTCCATTAAGGCCAAAGGTGTGGTGTTTAATCTTTCCCTCACTCAGGAATTCTGCACATGACCTACATCAAAGCTCTACATCGTTCCAGTCAGCTCAGGACTGCTTCATGCCACCACCGCTTCCTTCTGCACATGCTTGGGCATAGCCAAGCAAGACTGATACACGTGAAGTTAACTCTGTGCTACCCTCCTATCGGTTATGTGTTTACCAGCTTCTCTATGAAGTTTGCACCCTGCTCTGAGCTGTCCCTTGCAGTGTCAAGTCCATCCTAAATACAGGCTGGCTGTGTCCAGCTGAGCTCCAGCCCCTGCCGCGAATGGACTCCTGCGGCTGAATGCGAGGCAATCAGGGCAGCACATCCTTGCTCAAGAGATGGGCTCATCACTAAGGTCAATGAAGCAGTCAAGAATAGGATCCACAAAAGCCTCAAGTACCAAAAACCTTGTCCACTGTGTCCCAGTAATTAAGAGGCTTTGTCCTGGAGTCTCCTGAAAGGTTTTCAATTAATTCTTCATTTTCACAAAGATCTTTCCCTTATCTTGTTCCTTTCATAAGGACACAAACTGTGCAATTAAAATTAAATTAGGAACAAACCAGCCAGATGAATCCTAGAGCCATGAAGAATGAAACACCTATTTCATTCTGTCACTTGCCTCATTCTGAGGTCAGGCTCTACAAAAACAACAACAACAAAAAGACACTTTACAGTACATTTTCTGAATGTCAGCCTGGGCACCTACAAAGTACAAAGTAGACAGATTTGCTTATGTTTCTATACCAATCCTCTTTTTTATTGGTAGATAACTCAAAATTCAACTAGATCCAAGGACAAGAGAAACATCTCATGCACTGAACCCATACACACCTGCTCAAGCTACAGCCTTCCTTTACCAATGCTGTTGCAAATTGGGGTTTATCCTATTGCAGATGTAATATTCATGCCAGAGGGATCAAAATACATAATGCCTTCTCTCCTATTTAGAGTTATAAAGCTGATAGTCATAGCAGACAGAATCGCAGAATTGTAGGGGTTGGAAGGGACCTCTGGAGATCACCTAGTCCACCCCCCTGCCAAAGCAAGTTCACCTAGAGCAGGCTGGACAGGATCGCATCCAGGTGGGTTTTGAATATCTCCAGAGAAGGAGATTCCACAACCTCTCTGGGCAGCCTGTTCCAGTGCCCTGTCACCCTCCAAGTAAAGAAGTTTTTCCTCACAAGCAACATAAGCTGTGCTCTGGCTTGTGTCCGTTGTCCCCTGTCCTGTTGGACAGACACGTTCTAATGTTCTTAATTCCAGATGTGGAAAAGCAAAAACATTTCCCCACTTTGAGAGCTTAGAAATGGGAAGAACAATCATTAATGGGTTCCATGTTAACAGTTGAGTCTTTAGAATCAGGATCTCCTTGTAACAAACACAGCTCACAAGTTGAAAAGAGGAAAAGGGAATGCTAACCAATAAGCTACACGTTACAAACACTCTCATCCTGCTTCTTTCTACCCAGCAAAGTCAGATTCCGTATTTGAAACAAACTCTTGCTTGTCAACACTCCTCTTGGGAGAGCTCCCTCAGCAGGCAACTGCCATGCTAGAACAGCCTTTCCTGGCTTCCCAGCCCAAGCTCAGGCTCCAGGTTTCTCCATTTGCCATATGACATGCTATGTTAGCCCAGGGTTTAATCTATTCTCTCATGCTGCTGTCCTTTAAAAACATTAGCATTTCCTACACACATATTCCATATTGGCCTTACAAGTATAAAATGCTACGGTGAAATTTAAACTAAAGATAGAGACGATACTTTTAAATAACTCTTAGCTCCAACTTGCCAAGCTGATTTTGTTTGAATGGAAAAAGCAGGCTCCAACTTTAAGCTTCCATTGTAATTAATGATTACAACACATTCCTCTGCTGTATCAGATTTAGCACCTCATTAATGTGTGTGGTATTTTGCTTGTATGGCACAGCTGTAGTTAAAGTTGAATTAGTGTTTCCATTATAAACCCATGTTTTCAAAGGTTTATTGCTCACACACGTAAGATTCAGTCTGCAATGAAAATTGCCATCAAGTGTTTCAGCTCGGAAGCAATTTTTTGTCCTTCAAAATTTGGAAGGAACAAAACACAAAAAAAGCAAGCCACTCTGTTTATTAATAATTCACATTTTAAAAAGCATTGCAAATACGTGTTTACATGATAGCCTGTGACAGCTCCATAGAATGTCAACGCCCACACACTCCTGGGAGATGTGTCATCTTAAAATCTGAAATAAAAGCCACATTTTTACACCACTTGATGGGAGGCAAAGGGAAGGAAAGAAAGACTTAAAAATAATATTGATGAAGGAAACTTATTAAAAAAACCCACAGTCTTTGTTTAGAAACATTAAAGTCAAGGCATTCAATGGAGTGGGGGGTGGGTGGGAATAATTTCAAGTACCATTTGTACTTTCAATTTTTTGGTACCTGTCCCTGGACTAATGCATTTAGCAAGAAGCAGTCAGTCCCACTGACTTCCTGTCACATACGGTATCCAAGCCTTTGACTGTCTGTAAATCCTGGATTCTTAAGGTATGACCAAATCATGCCTTTTGCAACAGCAAAGTTGAACTCAGTGTACGAGGCAAAACGTACAACAGAAAAACCTCCAGGGGCTCCACACTTTGTGATTGTGCCCTTCTTTAAGACTGAAACAACTGAGAAGCAGAGCTTTTAATTGGGAGGCTTCTGAGGCCTCTTCTTGGCTGATTATTTCAATGATTATACACTTACGACATGCAAAATTACAAACAAATGTATGATGAAGTTACCAAATTCTCAGTTACCACCATTACCAGAATGGATACACTTTTGATGGCTAAAGAAACATTAAAATGTTATTTTTGTAACACAGTAAAACTCCCAGTTATTTTGACTCCAGGACTCATGGGTTTACTCAAGACATAATGTTTCCAGACAAGAACAAGCGCATGAAAGGACGCATAGCAGCTACTACAAGAAAACCAGGACAGGCACATCCTTCGTGAGCAGAAAGGCAGTGCCATTACTCAGAATTGATCACATTTTTCTTTTCACTAGATTAACAAAACATTGCCACAACAGACAGAGAGTGGGGAGTGTGCTTTTTCCCCAGTGTTCCCTCCATTTTTCAAGAGATTACTCCAGACAACAAAGATAATGGGAGCATGGTAGCAATTGCATATCCATTTGATCAAGTTTTGGAGATTGCAACAGTCTATCCAAAACCCTGCTGCTTTCCCACACAGATAACCCAAGACACAGCAGATGGGTCTAACTCCGTCCTTCCAGCAATCAAAGCCTCAAGAAGACTCTGTACGTCAAAGGTGGTATAATACTGTGATACTTACCAAGGCTCTCATGAACTCTGGACTTTGTAGTGCTTTCTTCTCCTGTGTTGCTCCAGGCATGGGAGCCTCTCTTTTCAAAGCAGAGCTTCTTGTTGATGAAGTGGAAGGGGACTGCAGGGAGGATGATGAAGACTCCAGACAGACAAATGCAGACAAAAACCCAAAGGCCTCAGGAGTAACTAGGAACCGCAAGTCAGAAAGAAAATATCAGAGCAAGTGGGAAAAACTGCCCAGAAAAAGATGTGTTTTAACCACATCTGCATCCATGGCTCTGCTTCCCCATCCTCTCCCCAGAAGAAATGACAATGAAATTCAACAGAACTTGGACTTGTGTTAAATGGCTACGATATCCACGTTGGGGCCGTCTACTGAGAACATCAACAACAGGGTGTATTTCACACCGAACCTGGTTCCAATTAAGGTCTTAATTTCTATCTCATGATGAACTCAAACACAGGAAAGACTCCAAGCGATTTTAATAAACTTTCATATCAATGCAGAATTCCACCATCTTCAAGGGAGACAATCTATATTGCAACAAGGACCCAGCCAAGAAAGGGCAGTTGGTCATAAACCATTTCTGCACAGCTTGCAGTAAATTCTCAGGGGAGACTGCAGGGAGGATTAGCTCGGGGGGGGGGCAAAGGGCCCCATCACCTCCTTTACTATTTGTGTATTTTCTCTAAAACGATCGTATTACACCATAATGGTACTCACTAGCTTCACTACGTTCACTAAGAACCAGGTTAACGTATAGCCTATGATCTTTGTTCAACTGTAACTTTACCCTTAAATAAGAAGTATATTATTGCACTACGTAATTACCATTCTTTGCTGCAAAAGACCAGCCTCCCGCTCAGGTAATTCAGTTTAGCTCCCTTGGTGTCAGGTCTGGCCACATGTAACAAGCACAGTGGTTCCGCACCACCTGACGATCTAGTCCTATACGTCAACATCCCCAAGTTAAACTGTAGAGAAACAGTCTTATTTCAATTTATCACATTCCGCCTGTACCGCTGGGTCTGCAACAAACCACAGGCGCCAGCAAAAAGCTTTTAAAGCCATTTCACCTCTCTCACACATATCAAAATGCCAAAACAAGGGACAACCGCTACATAGATCATCTGATGTGGATGGCAAGGGCACACACGTCAAAAACTGTAAGTGCCATCTGAAAAAAAAATAAAATTGGCTTGTTATTCTGGTAATTACTTCACCAGGAAGGGGTGAAGTTCACTCGTTCAATTCAAGTCAAAGACCCCATAAAAATGAAACATCATCAGCATCAGTGGCACACTAGGGATGCCTGTGATTGCAAAGCTGCAGCTCACAGATGAGACAGCAGGAGGAAAGATGTAAACAGAGCCAGCCCTGCCTGTGAAACATCCCACTGGGAGTTTACAAGACTTGACTCAGCAAAAGGCTTAGGCTAGAAGAGCTACACTGTCTCGAGTTACAGGCTTGATAGTGCACCCTAGGACTATGATCTAGGGGACTAAAAAATCCCAAATTAATACAAGCCAATGTGCCTCAATTGGAAACAAAAATCATCAATGCATAGCAGCAGCCCACATGCAAAAAAGACAAGCGTTTGGGGCTGAACCCAGAGAAATACAGGTTACGCAAACTCCAGAGGTGGCTCTGACCTTGCTCACTCCAGCCTAAGCAAGGAACAGAAACATGCACTGAATTACAGTAGCTTAAATGACAACAAAATCAAGTGTACATTTCCATTGCTCTCTTCTGCATGGGCACAGCCACTTGTCAGGCGACTACTTCTGTGTCCCCCTTGTGCCACACCAACACTAAGCAGCGTCCATGAAGAGAGTGTGTCTCCCTGTCAGCACTGAAATTTGGTGCCACAGCTTCCCTGGATAATTTGGCAGGCACGTACCAGCCTTATCTTCCCCTCACGCCTCAACCCACAGAGCAGGGCTTGGGATGCGAGAGTGGCTGAGTGATACATCTACTCTGGCTATTTTCAGATGCTGAAGTCACCATTAAGTGGCTGCTGGAGCCAAGTATAAATCAAAGGAGCTGAGTATAAATCAAAGCAGCCATAACCCCAGAATATACACGACAGCCTGTCTGGGTCCCCATCACTGACTCCTTTTCTTGAGCACAGCATATGCAGGAAGAAGGATTACGCTCTACCTCACGCTTGGGATCACCGCATCTCAGCACAAGTGTGTGTGTGTGTGCCCACAAGCTCACATGCATACGTGTGTACGTGAGAAGTTGGAGCAGGTGTGTAGCAAACTGACAATCAGCGTGTGACATAGAGGGGCAAGGACACCACTGCTACTGTTTATTAAGACCTTTTATAAAATCTCAACTCTGAGCCCAAGGAGATGCCAGGGTTTCCCCTTCTCAGACAGGGCACAAGCAAGCCACCAGTATTTTTAAACACAAATTGTCCAATGCATGCTCCGATACGCTACACACCAGCTGCAGAAATCCTCAAAGTGCCTCTTTGTCCAACAGACCTGCATGGTACCTTTCCCAGAGGAAAAAGCAGACCCTTGACTAGACCAGGCATCCTGAAAGAAAGTTTGGAGACAAATTATCGGCTGCTATCCACTTGTCCTAAAGGATCTCAGACTGGCACAACAGCATTATTGCCCATCTATTCTTGTTTTCTGGTCAGTTACAGAGGAACAAGAAAGTAGTAGCGCAGTGGCATAGGACACGGCACAACCTTTCAGGTTTCCCCTGCTCCTTGGGACAGAGATGTGAAAGGCACCTCCTGTCAGAGCTCACAAAAGATCCAGCAGCACTTTCCAAGAAGGAAGCTTTCAAAGCTGAACACTAACAACTGTGTCCATAGAGAGGCAGAGGTTTTGGGAGCACAGGTAAGAAGGGACTGCACAGACCCCTCCCGATACATCCTGAACAGCAAAGACTACCAGCCAGCTGCCAACAAGGGCTGAGATCCCTGCACCACCTTTCCCATCACTGTAGGCACCAAAGGGGAAAGGTGTCCCAGAAAGACCACCACAGCTCTGGCAGGAACTGACACCTCCTGCACAGATGGCATCCACAGTAAACCAGAGTCCCTCTCCTAAAGAGGGCCTGCCCAACCGCGAGGAGGTGGCTGGGACTTCTGCAGCACACAGCAAAGGAGCTCATGCATCCTGTCCCACGGCTTTAAGCAGAAATTTCTTCTCCTCTCCCCCACATTATGAGTGCCAGATACTAGAGGTTTGTGCCACAGCGTCTCTGAGGGAGGGCTGTGATTTTGCACCTGAGCACTGTCTCACATACGTGGGTAGAAATGTTACAGTCTGTGCACCTGGCTCCAGCTGGAAGCTCATCCCTCTGCAATGGGAGGCATGCTGGCTCTCTGCTCCTCCATCATCAAGAGGAAAACATGCTGCACCTGCATACAGTCCTGACCACGTGGCCCAGCTCTCAACCCTCAGCTGAAGGGCTTTCTCTGCAGACTTGAAACTCTAGGCTAAGATTAGGCCTGGGAAATTATTGTAAAACTGATTTGGAGTAGACCTCTGTTCTGGCTTGTGGTGGGATGTCTGAGCCTGGGAGAGTGTAGGGGAGGAAGAGCAGCAGAAACGCACGTGTGTCGGTTGCATTACAGCACTGCGGGAGTGCATCAGAGTTTCTCACACAATTAAAATGCCCAGCCTTACAGCAACAGGTGACAAACTGTACCTGAGGGCAAGAAGAGGAGACATAGTGATGCATTCAACTGTTGGTTCAAACCATGAGCACCCAAGTCCAGGGAAGGAACTGGCCACTATGTGCTTTGGGACATGAACAGTCCATTCAGCCAGGACTCTCTCCCATTCGCTTACCCATTTTTAAGCTAAGAAATTAATGCCATAGATGCCTTTGTGCAATGCCACAGTGGGTCCACACATTCTGTTGCCCTCAGTGACAGCACAAGCCAAGAAACAGTGTTTGCCCTCCTGGCACACATTCCTTTGTGTACACTGCTTAAGAACAAACAAGAGGCGCAGTGTGAAGTCCCCCAAACTAGGAAAGAGGAGATCAGAGATGGAAGTGAGATCAACAGAAGACATCTGACAGAGGACATAGGGAGCACAAGGCATTTCACCATGCTGTTCTTGCTCCAGCCTCTCCCTCAAAGCTACCTCCACACTACAAGATGACTTCAGGGGAAAGTCAGGGAAGAGCAGGAGGGAAGTACCGGCCACACCGTTACATGCATTGAATTTGGCTAGGTATTTGGCTTGTAGCAGATTTCACAGCAATTCTGCTAGCAGACTTTGCCCCTTCCAGACAGACAAGGACCAGGAGAATGAATGGAAGAAGTGCCACAATAGATTCAGTCGGCAAGTCTGCAATTAAGAAAACTTTAATCCATTCAGCTTTGCAAGGGTTAAATTTTGCATAAAATTCTATTCCAGACAATAGCTCTTTCGTTCCATTTGATACCAAGCTTCCTGCAAAAGGAATGTTTACTGGTACTTTTTAATTACAAAAACCCCCATAAATTGTCTGTTTTACTGTCTGTGCTAATTACATTTCATTATATATTTGGAGTAAGCTATGATTTTCCTGCTGGTTCCCATGACATTTTTCATTATCAACCACTAATTGTCTAGCATGCACACTGCATTGTGAACCAAGTAGGCTGATGCGTGGGCAGAAGTTCTAGCGAAATCTGCAAGGCAGTAGAAGTGCACGTTATTATTATTACTATTACGATGTATTAGAAAGTTTCCACCTACTTGCATACCTACATATCCTCATCCCTATTAGCAGTGTCACAGCCCAGCAAAGCACAGGAGTCCGTCTGTAACAAGCCTCGTGCTTAGCAAGGCTCAGCAACTACTAAAGGGAAGTTATGTGGGGTGAAACGACAACAGCAGCCCCACTGCCAGGACAAGTTCCCTGCTGGGCGCAATGGAAACACCAAGAAGGTTTCTCAGTCACTTCCTCTACCCAGTGCCCAAAGCATGTGGGTATCAGGATCTTATCACTTCGCCCACTCACAAGCTGAGGCCAAGGTTACAAAGGAAAATAGTGCCACATGTGGATTCCTAAAGGAATAGGATAATTAATGGGATCTTTCTGAGAGAGCAAGACAGAAAAGAAAGTAGGGGTTTTCACGAGACACAGCTAACACTGTTTCCATTATAGCAAAACCTCTAACCAGTCCATATCTGTGCAAGCTCAGAAAGTGCCACAAAGGGTAAAGCAACTCCTTGCACACAGCATTTCATAAATTCAGACCAAGGGAAGCTGTAGGCGCTGACTCCTCATACCGCAAACTGCTAGAATAAGGAGCGCATGACCACTGCTCCCCAGATCATCATTATCAGCCTCGGACAGGTGGCAATTCTATTCGTGTGCACCACACACACAATACACAAACACTTCAGAAATAAATGTGTGTTTTCACAGGATTGCAGCTCTCTTCTGATATCTATTTCAAAGGAGTTAAGGCTCGACCCTTCCTAACAGCACTGTGAGGGAACAGTTGTATAACTCCTCGTCTTCTCCTCAAGGTGCTCCACAAATACATTATCAGAAATGCAATCAGACCGCATTCAGTGCCGCAGCAGAAGGGTGAAATTCCCACCCAAGGCAGGAGGACTTGCCCTGCATCGAGGCTCAGTTTCACACACTTTATTTTTATGTGCTGATTTACAAATAGTAAGAGCGAGCCCTCCAGCCCTTTTATATAAGGAATATGAAGGACTGAAAGTCGCTTTTGACCTGACTATACTTTTATTAACTTTGATTGCAAAATTTCACTAATCAAAAGGTGGAAGAATGGGCCCGTTCATAGCTGCTGCTGATGTATGTGCAGGTCACCTTTAAAGATCTAAGCTGCCCTTATGGCCTATGACATAGGCACGCAATTTCAAAGGTCTCGGAGACAGTACAGCAACTTCATCTCCCTTTCTTCTACAACCCACATAACCACAGTACGCAAACACCTTGCAGGCTTCTATGTGTGTATCCCCCCAGCAACTCTGTGAAGCAAGGAAACGCTAACACATCTGCTCCACAGAAGGGGAGCCACGGCAAAGACACAACCCAAAATGGTGGAAGCTAGACCCAAAAGAACAATCAAGAAGAGTCCCATCCACCTACGCAGGCACTTCAGTGTCTGGAAATACCTCACTTTTCACCCCAAGGCTCCGGCTCACAAATAGAACATGTACAGCACCTGCCTAGAGATGACACCTCAGCAATGGCCACAGGCCTCCAAGCATCTCCTCAGTCACCTCGGGTCACCTGAAAGCCACAAGACTGGCATTTCTTCCCCCAAAGCCAGATTCTTCTTAGTGACACAATCCAGTAGAGGTGGCCGACACCTCCTGGCAACACCAAGTTCAAGGGAAGGCACATCAGGCGCAACTGGGGACACGGAGGCAGTGGCATCAAGAAAGGGCACTCACCTAAGAAATGGAAGGCGTAAGATAAATTCTCCGTCAAACCCACAAATACAGATGAAACAAGGAAACAGAAGTGTACCCTAACAGACAGGGGAGCATTCACGCTGTAAAACGGAGGTGACTCAAGTAATGACCTAGGCCTCTAAAGGGTGATTCAGACTAATTATCAATCTTAGTAATAATCTTAGAAAAGGCTCCAATTCAGCACGGTATTTAAAATTCATTGAAGTTAACAGGGTCAGGGAGACTGAGAATTTGAGCAGCACAGCACTTGAACTGGCATTCACGAACTGAAAGCTGGTCCCCTTCGTGTCAGGGCTGAAGACGTTTAACTCAGACAGCACGATGAAACTTGTGGTACCCATCCAGGCCTTGGTCCTCCTGTACCACCACCCGTCCCTGCCAGAATTGTTCTCAGAGTAGGGCCAACAGCTGAGATAATCAAAGTGAAAACTGCAGCATTCACAACTGTGTCTCAGTCCTTCTCCAGACCAGTGAAGAAAAATCAGAACCACACAGAAAATTACTTTCCTAGTCCACAGTCTATGAGAAACCCTTACACACAAGTCTTTGCTCTGTCATTTCTTCTCTATCTCAATGTTCACCCTCATCTCTGACCTATGCTCAAATTCTCAGTTTTGCACATTGGAACTATTTTCCATTGTAAAAACAGCCATCACACAAAGCAGTGAAGGAACTAACTTGGTGGTCAAAGCTTTCACCTAAGATGTAGGAAAGCAAGAAAAAGTCTGTAGTGATAACTACCTATATAATCTGTATTAGATCAAATGAGAGAAAGAAGCTAGTCCCTAAAAGCCAATCTCCTGCTGCTTAGGGCTCTTGTGTTAGAGATGAGACCTTCAATCAAATGCAAGTCTGAATCAAACAGGACAGAGATTTGAACTTGCCCCTTCCACGTGTCCTTTGACTGTCTCACCTCCAGAAAACCTACCACACCAGCAAGGGACATCTGGTTTGTCTCACCATCACCACACTTGGCTCAGAAAGGAATTCCATCCTGAGTAAGGACACAACTTGGGTCTAGGAAGGTTTTTTCAAGATGATGTATTTTTCATAAAAAGTTGTAATTCAAACAGAATTTAATTGTCCAATAAGAGCACGTTTTCTCAGCAGATTCTCAGCCTGCTCTTACTGTAGTAGGTTTGTCTTTGACCATGTCCCAGGCTTGTTTTCAGTCACAGTACAACACAGAGTTCATAATCGGATACATTTTGTCATAGCTGACACCACCACTACTTTATGGGTAGAAAGGGAAGACTAGAGCCGTCAGTCTGCCACCTTTCTGGAACACTGAAGTCACACTTTTTTTTTTTTCCTTTTCCTTAAAGACAACTTCTTTGTTGCCATGGTATCACTAATGCAGTATTTTGAGACAGGGAAAGAAGATAACCATGCATCATCACAGTGACACATCTATCAACTGCCATCCTCTCAAAAGGGGTAAATAAGTAAGGATGCCAATGTAGACTTTTAAAGGCTCCTCCACCCTTTTTAATTTTTCCCTCTCACATACAAATTGCTGTCTACAAAGGTCATACCCTGGTTTTATGACAGAGAAGGTCAGAATTTGTCTCTCAGCAAGCAGTGTCTAGGTTTATTTTTTAATTCCTTTTCTTCTCCCCATGCTACATGACACCAGCTGAGGTGCACACTCACAAGAGAACAGAAGTACCTGCATGTTCAGAAAATGCCAGCCTGGCTCCCCATGTTAAACCACGCAATGACGGCTTTGTAATTCTCGCTTGTGCAATTTCTTCCTGAAATAACAAGGTATCTACTGCTAAGCACAACCCACATTTATCTCAACAGTAAGAGAAACAAAAAAGGGCACTCTGATGCTGTCTCCCATATACAACCTTCAACTCACCAGGTGTGGTCTTGTTGGCCTTGTAGCATCTTTCCTATCACTTCCAGAATTACTTTAAAAAACCTTTACTAACTTAGCAAGTCAAGCCTTACACTAAGCACAATGGCATTTCCCTCCTTGACCGTGCATATGAGAACACCGCATCCCTTCCAAGATTTCCGAGAAAGCTCCGCACACCACTGGTACAACCCTGTTCTCTCAGTAAAGCCAGGGAACAGTCACAGTGAGAGATGCTCATGTCCCAACACGCTCCCTGACTTTGAGCCCAGATCAATGAACAGGCAACAACAGACACAATGACTTTCGGCACACCACCACTGCCTCAGTGGCGTTCACAGCAGTGACATGATGAGCTTTTCATGTCCCTGATGGTGCAAAAGGAGGAATAATGTAATGAAGTGAAAACTTATATAAGCTGAATTTATCAAGGCTTCTGCAACAGAGGAGGGAGCAGAGAGCAACAAGCAAAGCAGTGACAGAAGGTCAAACTGGAAGGATCCCTGGTATGGGTCAAGAATTCAACGGTGAGCACAGAGTCCTCCGGCAAACAAAAGTAAGTATTTCAGATTTGGGAGAGTGGGGAAGGGGGAGGAGATGGAGGAAAAAGGAGGATCTCAGTTGCTGTTTCTCTCTTATTTGTGGGGGATAACAAAGAATAAGTTGCCTCTACTCAGAACTGAAGTGCTCTCATCTCTTCAAAGAGAAATCTAATTGGGATCTTTATGCTCTTATGTACTTATTTTTCTCATCCACAAAACCTTGTTCTTAGTTCCACCAATTTGACCCAAGGCAGAATGACTCACCACAGCAAAAGGCCGGACAGCAGCTTTTTTTTCAAAGACCTAAATACACCCTACTCCATCAATTGACCAAGGACGAGGAAGCAGTAAACCCCTCGCTGAAGGCTGTGCGTTGCCTTGGCAACCTGTCTGATCTCCATTGCTCCAGGGACTGGAAATGTGCTGCCAACAGGAGATTTCAGCTAATCAAACCAAATCTCTTAATACCTAGATGATTTCCTGTGTGCGGAGAGCAGGCCATGTGCCTGCGGAAAGCAGGGCACCCCCGGAACCCAGCCCTGGCTCCTCCTTGACACATTATTTGTTGGGTCCTTGTAGGCCACGAACATCTCCTGAAGCTACCGAAGGAGAAGAGGGGGTGGTAAGAGGCCACAACAGGCTTGCTATCTACACAGCAGCTCCATACCTGGATTCAGCACATGCCTGGCAGGCTGCAGAGAGGACAGGCAGCAAGGAGACAAGCTGCCCAGTGAGAGCCGCCTGCAGGCAACAGGACCCCCACAAGGTCCATGCCTCAACTCCTGGCCTTTGAAAGAAAAATAAATTTTCCAATATTGGTTACATACACTCCTTACAGGCCTGGTGCTACATGTTCTGAGCCTTCTCAATCCACTCTGTCCCTTTTTCAGCTCCCGTTAAACACATCCAGTTAACAGCAAAGTGCTGACCAAGAAGAAAAAATGGGTCAATCATGTATCTCTCGACCTTCCTAGACTGGGGACTGCTGTCAAACTGCAGCAGAGAACACCTGCTTTATCTACAACTTCTAATTGGCAATGCTGAAAGGGTACCTTTAGTAGCTATTTCAGCCCCAAAAGCACAACCAGTAATTTATTTTTTTTTTTTTTAAGTAGAAACAAGACCAACCTTTCTACAGCTCCACTGAAGGTTTCCGGCCCCTGCATTTAAGTCGAGCCACAAAGACAGACGATCAGTCTGCCATTTAGCACAACAAAGGGGCCACGAAAAGAGGCATGAACAGCAGACGGGAGAGGAATTTTCTACAGTCGCGCTGCTGACAGGACAAGAAATTCTATTTGGTGGTGATGAGATTCATGACCCTGAAAAGCCATTTACCATCTAAGAACCCTCAGTGCTACATCACCCAGGATGGCCGTAAGTATGACCTTTCCAGGCAATTCCCAAAAGGAATTGGGGTGTTTGAACTGTAGACTCAACTCTGGCGTTCAGGCTATCCTTCACCTCCTGGGTCATTCTTTCCTACATCTCAAAGGACACTAACACACCACTCTCTGAACCTAAAAGCCACAGGCCTACACTGAGTTTCATTCCACACACGTTGTTGGCTGCCAGAATAACACACAGTATTGCCACAATTGGTGCGAGGGACACTTATGTGTTTTTTGTCCTGATATGGAGGACATCTGCACAGGATATGCTGCCCCACCACACAGCTCCCTGGGACCCGGGCTAGCTATCAAGCTCAGGCTCCAGCTCTTGAGGAACAGGATGGAGGAATTGTTGGTATTTAGAAGGAAGCCCTGAAGCGGAAGAAGGCTGCTCATAAAGCAGGGTGTGGTTTCAAAGAAAGAGCATATTGTGGAAGATTTCTAGGCCTCTGATATCGACCAAGTGACCTACGCCCTGGGAAAATATGTTCTAACAATAACAAAAGCCATTAAAACAAATGCTTGGGTAAAAAAAAAATGTCAGTGGTTTCTAGAGTCATGTACTTAATACAGTGAAGAGCTTAGCAAGTACTGCCACCTTCTACCACGTCACCATAAACATTTCTTTATCCATATTAGTATAACAAACCAGATAATTTGTTACTAGGGCTGCATGGAGAAGGGTGTGAACTGAAGTCATAGCTCAGCTAAACAATAACAGATAATATCTGCGATAACAGAAAGGCAATGAAGTCCCACAGGCATAAGGAGGGGGGAACCAGAGGTGGTTTTAACAGCCAGAAGAACAGCTGGCTCCCTATGTGTGCTTTCCCACCTTATACCCTCCTATATCCCACCTTCTTTCTACTCCAGGCACTCCTCAGTCTTGCTTAATCTCAGTTCAGCCAAACTGAATCAAAGATGGACCCTGGGACTTATGCCCAAAATATCTGTCTCTACAGGGCATGGAAAATCAAAAGCACGTAAATAAAAAGCAGAGTTGTCACAGATCTAATGGGGAGCAGGAATGATTTCAGAGAAAACAAATGTTTATGATGTAAGACACACTCCATAATTCCTTTGTAAAAGCAACGTGCAGGTCCAGATCCCAGCACTACAAAACCTGTGCGAAGGGCCCTCTCCAGATTAAAGCGACCACAACGCTGCCTCAGATGATTCATTTGCATTAACAAATTTCAAAGCCTCCACCTGGAGTTTCTTTCAAGCAAAAGCTGTGACATTAGACCATTCTCAGGGATAAATGGAGAGCCATGCCACTTCAGAGCCAGAAGAGTGAGAAGAGGGGAGGCAGACAGAGGCAACTGCTAGCCAAAACAGATACAACAGAGTAAAATAGATTCCACGTATTTCAAGGGCTTCTTCAGTTCTGATGCTCCAGTCCAGCCCACATGGGCAAACATCCCCACATACATTCTGCAAAACACTTGACATTAAGGACCACAAGAATAAAGTGCAGCATGTTCCTTGGATGTTTTCAGACACACTGAGCCAAGCTATGGAGTCTACTTACTACTGTATTTCGATCTCTTCAGCTGTTTTCTTCCACATCCATCCTGCTACATTTAGGTCTTTTTTTAAGCCTACCTCAGTCATAAATACCTGCAATTATCCATGGCTTCCCTTGCACAGCTATCAGATGTGCCCTCTGCTTAACAGGAATGCAAATACTCCACACTTGTGTTATTCATTATGGATCTAGAATTACGGTCTTACTACTGCTTTACAGTAAAATCTGAAATGACAGCAGGAAATAGCACAATGACAAAGTAGAAAACAGAAGAAAAGGCTAACTCCTATTTCATTACTTGCAATTTCCGAGACCTTTGTGCTTCAAGAAAACCAAACAAGCAAATCCAAAGTAGCAAGCGTTGGTAACACAGAATTTGCTTTTCAAACTGTAACTATCACCAAAGTAACAAACTAGGAAAGCAATCTTCTCACCAAGAAATAGCCACAAAACATTCAAAACATGAGCGACTTACCTATTCACACTTACATAAAGCAGCAAGACAGGTCAAACCAGCAACGAAATTTCCCAAGAACACTTTTCTCACAAATAACACGTTTCAAAGCTTTCTTCCTAGGACAGGCTGCTAAATCCTCAGGATTCGCAGTGTTCATGTAGTCTGGGCAAAGCTGAAGAGAAGCACAGTCCTGAGTTTCAAAAACAGGAGTAGTGCTCGTGCTCTTGCTCTTTTCTCTGTATATACTTGTTGATTTAATGTCCCAAGGAAGAAGGAAGGCTGCTGGCTGGTAAACATGTGACAGCCACCAAAGGAATGCTAGCCACAGAAACAAGAGATAAAGCAGCCTATGCCGCTTCTGACAGGGTTTGTTTAAAAACTACTGCCTCACCTGTAGCTTTCCTCCTGCTCTCACCTTATGAGTGCTGGGTCTTTATTCAAGCAATTACCTTGCTGATAAATTTACCTTAAAAAAAATATTGCCATTCATTTATCATGAAATTGTACGCAATTTTTCTCTTCTGTAGAGAGATACAATTTATTACTTGGCTTAAATTCACGTTCTGGTCATAAATATTCTGGATCCACTTTAGAAATGTACCTTTTCCATCCTAGATTCCCACAGATTTGCAGTGAAAAAGTAAAGTAAGGATCACAGCGGGCATTCAGTCTAAAACAAAGTGCTTCCTCTCCAGGGAGCAGTACTCCCCAGGCCTCCACCAGTCATTACTCCTCTGAACGGCTCTGGCCAGCCAGGCCCTGCTCCAGGCTGGAAGAGCAAAGCTGCGCCAGCACCTCTGTGCTTGCTGATGGGGTTTGTACACACTGAGGTTAAAACTGTTCTTACAGCAAAAGGTGCAAGCGCAGCACCAATCTTAATGCCTACCTGCTCATATACTTACTACACACCCATGAATAGCTGGAGAGTTCAACTTGGAGACTGTCTCTTATAAAGTCACATTTCGCTGAAGAAAAAGAAAAAAGAAAAAGTAAAGAATGGACTTCAACTCCTGTTTTTTTTCTTTTTTCTTTTTTTCTTTTTTTTTTTAACCTTGATGAAGAAGGCTCTGTGATACTTACCATGAGATCACATCCTGTTTTCACTATCTACACAACTGCTGCTTTGAATGTGCATTTTGGATGTAGATTTGATTCCCAGTAGAAGAAAGGTTATTTTTCCCCAGCATTCAAGCAAATCCATCCCCATTGTCTCTGCCTGCGAAAGGTCTACCTGCAGTGAAACTGAAGCTCTTCCCAACAATTTATTAATGAGTGCAAAATGTTGTTTCCGGCTTCTAGAATATCTAGTGCTCCTCAAAAACAGTATGGAAAGGCTGTAAAATAAAATCGCACATCTGAACCAAGCTACTCACAATGCTTAAAACATGAGAGAGCATGGGAAAGATGGACAGAAAATTGGGGGAAGGAGGAGAGTACACTCCCCTCTCAGCAGGGCCTTGCAGACCTGGCTGCTCACAATCAAAAGGGCTTCTGGCCCCACTGCCTGCAGCAATTTGTAAATTGGCTCTAATCCACTATCAGCAGTATCTTGCCTCTCTAAGGTAAACTGCTCCCTGAGGGAATTTTCTGCAGGTGTTCCTAATACAACTCTCTTTCCCCCCCCAAAAAGGCATTTTGATGATCTTATTTATAAAAGGTGCTGCCTGGCAGACCCCTGAAGAGTAGTCCAGACTGGCATTTTCAAAATAAAAGCTACTTCGAAAGAGCTCAAGCTGGGGCGGGGGGAGAAGTCCTTATTGAGCAGACATCAAGCCCCTTGACTTACATGACTCTTGCCGCACAAGATTCCTCATGGATCAGGCAACCGAAGAGGGCAGCTGGCTTCCCGGGCTGTGTGATGGCTGCAGGCAAAAGGCGCAAGATGGACAAAGCCCTGGTGAAAGGCCACTGCTGGGGACACATGCCTTTCAGCAGGGCTCTTTCCAGACTCACAGCCTCCCCCCCTGTCTCTGTGATGCCAGTATCAGGCATGGCTGAGCGATCACAGCGATCAGCCGTAGGAGGTCCCAGAGCAGGAGGCGGTGGCCATAGCACTGTGCTAAAAATATGCAAGGGTGCAGCAGAGCAACAAGGGAAACACAAAGTCTAGTTATGTCAGAGTAGTCACTGAAGCCAACTGATTGAGCAGGTTTCATCCACTGCCCAGGAGACTTGCCTCGTCTGCTAAGCCAGTGGGACATTTCCCTGCTAATTTAGAAGCCAGCACCAATCCCTTGAAGATTTGCAGAGACGGGTTTACCAGGAAGGGGCCGGGGCAGTTCAGCACGCAGGTCTGTGGGTGCCTCATTCCCTGCACGTACACGTAGTCCCAATGCTGCACGACTGAAAATAAATGCCCAAGTAGCAGCTCCAGAAGGGAGGCAGTGAAATGAGTTGCCAAAGAGAGAAGAAGGTCTCAGGTTCAACGCAGCCAGGAGAACCATTCTCCATCCGTGCCACTGCTACTGAGTTAGTGTTGCACCAGAGAAGTCACTTACTCCAAACTTCTTCCCATTCATTATTCTCCTATTCCCTTTACTTTTGAACTCTTCCCTTCATACCTTTCACTGTAGCCCCTAACATCTTTTCTGCAGTAATATGATGTTTATTCACTTTTATTCAAATTTCTCCAGAATTCATCAGGACTGCCATATTTATGAAGGAAAATGGAAGACCATTTAAGTCTTCCATTCTGACTCCCATGCGCTCAGCTGCTTTCCTTGCTCTCACACATTAAGTTCTTACTCTAAACTTTACTCTTGAATGCATCATTTATAAAGTTGCAATGGAAAAAGTAATCCAGAAATAATGCCACAATAATGTTAGGAGAATAAACTCTCGTCCTTGTCAACTTGACACTGCCCTTTTTCTGTTTTGTTTTGTTTTGTTTTTCAGAATCGTTGTTCTAAAAGAGCTAGAGCACAATTGGCAGAAATTCAAATACATTTTCAGATGTAGCCAGTTTTTATTATTATTTGTCAACCGTCAGCTAAACTGTAGAAATATTCCCTTTATGTCCCACTAAATGTCAAGCCGATATTTTTAAAACCTGGACAATGTATTTCACATAAACATTTACACCATGATTTAAAAGATCAAACATCCTTTCACCTGGGAGCCACGGCACGGCCGGTTCCCCCAGCAACGCGACATTCTTCCAGGTCAGCCGAGCAGCGAGTTCCCTTTCAGGCATCCGCTGCTGAGCTGGTGCCCGGCCAGCCACGCTCTCCTTCAAAGCTCCACCGAAAGTCCTTTGCCAAGGCGCCTCTGAGAGAACCCCTCATAAATTGATTTCTAGTTCTTCTTTTTCAAGGTGCACCAGGCTTGCAGTTCTCAGAGACAGGGGAGAGGGTATTTCATCCGAGCTTTTTCCTTGATCTGAATTTGCCTTTTTAATTTAAAGGCACACAAAACCTTATTCAAGAGGAACACAAGAGAAGAGCAAGAACTGCGTGCAAGAGACAGGCCTGTGAGTCAAGAGCCCCCAAACTGGAAAAGCTTATGAAACAGACTTCAGGTCAGTGCCCTTCTCACTCCTCTTAGCAAGGTATGAATATAGGAGTGAAACATCTCTGTCACATCTCACCAAACTCGCCCAGCGTCTGGCCGGTACTCCACTCCTCTGGGCTAACAGAGTACAGCAGCAGACTATACTGGAAGGAAGATGCCTGTGCTAGATAAGCGTGAAGTCAGAAATATTTACACAATACATTTTTACCTAAGTCACATTCACCTGCTGTTCGCTAACAGGTATAGATTACAAGGTCCTGAACTAAAGAGGAGGAAACTGTCTTAGCAGATGCAGTGTTTCACTTAAACACATCTCTGGACTCCACGGCATTTCATCACAAAAATTTCTATGAAGTGGCACAGACCAAATGCATGGCCTTGTTTACCTGAACACCACACCAAAGCTAACTGAAATGAGACTGTAAGCCATTGCACGCAAACAAAAAGGTTAGCTTCCCCTATAGTACAAAATATCAACAAAATCCACGTGCCCACTAGGCCTGTAGTAGAGAAATCTGACCTGGTTGCCAAAGTATGCGAAGAGAGAAATTGTGTCTGTTTATATTACTAAATCATCAGTAATTTGATCAAACAGTTTCCCTGTGGCTATTCCGTATGTGCTGCTTGATGGCCAGGCTCGCTACAATCCTGTGTACCTGCACACTTCACAGGTGGGTTTTCAGATCCAGTACTGACTTCTACCCCAAGCTTGGACTCCAGGGCTCACTTATTCCAGTGAAAAAGTTTCCCATTAATTTAATGGTATCTGAAGTGGATCTGAGTGGTCCCGTTCTCTGAAATTTGCAGAAGTTTCAGGGGAACCCCAGGGGCTCTGGTGCCTGTTGCAACCTGTATTTCTTTTGCTGTGACAGTGAAGGTGGGAGGAAGGAAAGCCTGGAGAAGCACTCGGTCTAGTGGGATGCCCAGCAAAGACAGGCTGGCAGGCACATCAGCCCCTGAAAACAAAGCAAGCAGGCAGGCCAACTCAAACTCCACAAGAGGTAGATTTCCAAAGACAAAGTCTATGTACACAAGGGTGTTTCAAGTCTATTTAGAGACCTGAAAAATCAATGGCAGGGATTTTCTTTTTCTAATTACAGGTGGGTGGATTTCTTTTTAAAAATAATATTCCATCATTGAAAGACAGCGTTGCCAGAAATACAACAAAACCATTACAATTGCAGATGAGATGAAGGGAGGCTAGAATTCCCGAGAAAAATGGCAGGTTTTGATCAGAAATCAACAAACAGATGATCAGTGTTCTGAGTTCACATACTACTTTGGAAACATCAAACTAGAGAGCTTGTAGGTCACACAAGTCCAGCTTGCAAGAAAGAATACAGAGAAGAGCAGATCTAGATCTCCAAAAATGCAAGCAGAAAGCCACGGGCAATGGCTCTGTCCGGGTAAGGAACCAAAACAAGAACGCAAATACCAAGTCAGCACATAGGCTAAAGCAATGTAGCTGGACAAACGAGACAGACAGACCTGGAATACAGGCAATAGCAACCACTCTACCATGGAAAGTGATATGAGAGGCAGAGAGGAAACTACCCACCCTAACAGCTATCTTGACAGGCACGAGGGAGACAGAACTAAATACCCCAGGAAGAAAAAAAAAAAACCAAACCAAAAAAACAGCAAACAGCAACATGTGCAGTGATTGAAAACACTGCCAAGTAAAAGGAAGATGCCTCCAGAGGGGCTTTAGCCAATTCAAACATTAACCATGTACAAACACTACAATCTAATCCCAGAGACACTGATAAGCAGCAGTATCAGACTGAAGGAAAGGGGACCAGCTGCTCATGATACACAGTAAAACCATTGGAGATGCACGAGCAAATGCAGGCAGCCAATAAGGAGCCCGGAACACCAGGAATGTTATCACAAAACCTTCGCAGTACTTGACACGCGCAAGCACTGTCATCTGTTCACGCTCAGGGCACGTGAATGACAGCCAGGGGAGCACACCACCACAAGCAGGGGAAAGGAGGACGCCAAAGCTGTGCTGACAACCCAGCCCAGCTCCAGCTGCTCTGAAACAAAGATTTGTCTGAACGTAGATAGGAAGCAGGGGGGGGAATGAATACTTTAGCAATGGATATCAAAACAATGCTCCTCGAAAACTTTTAGTAACTCTGAAGAGAAATTCAAATGCCCAAGCCCCAGAACGCACAGGGAGTCCACACTTCAAACAGATCAACTATGCTTCCAGAGTCTGTGCAACTTCACTTGAACGGAATACAGTTATCTACCAGCAACAAAAAGAAAATCACACAGTGAAAAGACAGCCACAAGACTAACAGTGCAGGCAAAATGTACAGGGGGGATTCGCCACCAGTAAAGTCACAGTTGCAAGGGTGGTCCAGCCTGGGATTTGACCGGAGGGCATAAATAGATTGTGTTTTCAGTGACAGCACCATGCCTTAGGTCACAGAAGTGACAAAAAGGACACAAAAGTGATTAAGAGAAAGCCAAGTGAAGCAGGCAGCTTCTACAATACAGGCACCAAGGACCATCAACAACATAGGAGCGATAAGTGTGTCTGGGCTCCAATTGTCAATCGGTTGTGGGAAGCACTGGAGAAAGTCAGTAGAGGACCTCCAGGGTTCAAGGTGGTGAGAAGATGAACTAAAAGAAAGTTGTGGTACATTAAGAGACAGCCTACATAATTGCCCATGGCGATTTAGGTTATTTAGTTAAGTGTATTAATACTACTAAATCAGAGATTTGACCATTTGTTACCAGAAAGGGAACAGATGTGATTTTCTGTCATAGCAAAACTCAGCATCAACAAAACAAGCTAAGTACAGTCCACTTACCCCCTTCCTGCAGAAAAAATGAAGTTAGGAGGGGGCTCAGAGGACCACCTGTGAGCCTGTACATAGGGCAGGCTGCTGGAGCCGGGGGAGGGCGATAAAAAAAAAAAAAAAAAAAAAAAAAAAAAATCACTCCTCCTGTCATTCTTGATGAGGATGTCAGCACTGACTTGCTCCCCTCCGGACAGTGCCACAGGCTCCAACCAGATCCTTTTGCTGCCCTTTGCTTCAGCCTTGGCACAGACCGCACTAACATAAATGAGCTTGGCTGTGCGGGAAGACTTGTTTGTACACATTTATTTTGCTTTGTTTAATTTTATCTTATTTCACAGTACATCTTCAATTTAAAGCTCCTAATAGATGTCAGTTAACATCACTGAGCGATTATTAACTACTGCAGTTTGGTAAATGAGAACCTTAGCTCAAAAGTCAAGTCCTAGATTTCAGCAGTGTCAAACATTAACTTAGGAAGTGATTTAGATGAAAATTAAGACCTTTGAATAAAACTGCTTTTAAACCTTGAAGAACAAGTTTAGACTTCGTTGCACAGCCAGCCAGTTTTCAAGGTATTTAATTTCAGGGAGAGATGACAGATTTCAGCTAAATTTTAATCGTGTGGTAAAACTACTGAGTGTAATTAGTTAAAGCATCTACAGAACTTAGTTTTTAAACTCCCACTTAAGGTAGCTAAGTAAAGTAACTTTTATTACATTTCAGAGCTTATAATAATTAAAGTTTACAGTAAATCCACAGAATTCAATAGATTTACCTGGTTATAAATCTCAGAGCATAAAACTGGTTTGTAGAGGTAGCACGTAAGTGATTCCCAGACTTTCTGCAAGGTGCCAGCCATTGAGAGCTGATTAGTCAGTCTTTGATTAATTGCCTGCTCTGTAAGAGCCAGGGTCAATCTACTCAATTAGGTGGAGGTTTGGTGGAGATCAGAGATGTAAATCAAAACCTACGGGAAAAGCTTCAGCATAAAATGAGAATGTACCAGGAGCCTTTCTTCCTTGCAAGGACCCCTCTCCCATGGGCAGCCTGTTCTCCAGCCACAGCCATAAGTGGATGCCAAGGAAAGAGCAAGAGCGGGACACCCACATGTGCCTTCTTCTGCGCAGCCTTCCCACCTTCAACCATGTTCATTTCTAAGGATTTTTTTTGAGCCTCACATAGCTTGTTTTCTTTCAGGTATTTAACCAGCCTTGCATTAAACCCACGTAAACTTTTTGCACCTAACACACCCTTCAGAAGACATCTCTGCAGATCTACCAACTGCTGCGTGAAGGTCCAGCTTCTGTTCCTCCTGAAGCCAGCTCCCTTTGATACCCCTCAAACCTTGTGAGGCAGTGAACAAGCACTTCCTGCCCACCTCTCCGTTACTACTCACATAAGTCTGTATATCTGATGATCCCCCAAAGTTAATCTCTTTTCCTAGTTTACAAGTCTTTGTCAATCAGTCACGCTCAGTACCAGAAATGTCCACACTGTTGACCTAGTCCCCTCTGTGGGACCTCTTCCAGTTCTGCTATATCCTTTTGGGAAGGAGGGGGCCAAAACTGTGCATAGTACTTAAGGTAAACTCTAGGTTTACACAACAGTGCAGTGACATTTCCTACAATAAAGGACAGCTTGCTTACAAGATCAGGCAATTCCCCATCTTCAGAGACAAAAAGCGCTGTGCCAAGGAGTGCAGAGATGTCCCCAGGATGTCACACCTCCCAGTGAGCAAGCCTCGTGCTGCTGCAGGAAAGGAGGGACTCAAGTAAGGAGGACACAGCAGGATAAGCCTCAAGGGGAGACAAAACCCAGTGGGAAGCTGTAAGTCACCAAATACCAGAAGCAGGAGAACATTAGAGCAAACAAAGCCAGTGGGGAAATGCTGCGACGTGTTAAAAAGCTCAGATTGAGATTAGTTTAAAGCCAACCAGATTGTGACACTGTCCACAGGGCTACAGGAGACTGGGTCTGTAGACAGAAAACAGGAATGATTTGAAACCACAGCTACCCTACACAGACTGGGAAACTGTCTTGACAGGGTGATGAAAACACTGTATTTTTAGACATTATAAATAACTAGTTTAAAACCTGTAATAGAAAAGCAGCTAGTACCCAGCTACACAGGAGAGCAGCTATTCTTCAACACCCTATAGAAGAAAAAAAAGCCCACAGAAATCTAAGCAATAAGCTTGGATTTGAAAAAGGAGAACTACATAAAAATCAGTGTAGCAGTAAAAAGAAATAGCCAAAAAGGTGGAAATACTTACAGGAGACCATGTACAGGTACTATAGGAAAGCACAAGGATACTTATCTCATCAATTCAAAATACTTTAAAATGACAAAAAAATCAATTTGTTGTTTGGGGTCAAACAGCAGATTAAGGCAATTACTGGCAGTAAAGACAAAAAGAGAAAAAGAATACCCTTCAGAATGTGAATATCATGTTCAGAGGAGGAAAAGAAAAAAAGATTGTGAACTTCTGGCAAGTTAAATGCGGAATCATAGGAGGGCGGACCAAAAAAAACTGTGGTAAGCAACTTCCTAACAGCATAAAAATTTCATTACAGCTTTTTCAAGTGTTGCAGAAATAGGACGTCCCTGAGAGCTGGTGGGGTCAGAGATGATGAAGGTGTACAAGGAACACTCATGATGACAGGCCTAGGGCAGGAAAGCCAAGTTTTGCACCAGTGGTACCTGCAGAGAAGCTGAAGGACATAACTCAGGTATTTTCACTCAGAAAAGGGATCTCGGTGACTGTCCAAATAGTTCTTTGAAAATAGCTCAGTGTTCAGTAACAAGGCAAACAAAGAAACATTACGAAAACTAGGGAATAAGACCACAAAACTAGTATTGCCACTACAAATCCATACTGCACCCCCTTTCTTCACTACAGTGCAGAAGTCTTGAAAAGGTTATAATAGAACCACACTGAGACAGGCGACTTGGATAATGAGGGGTGTGAGACAACTTCTACTAAAGGAAAAAAGGTGACTTTTTCAGACCGAGAAAGGGTAATTATGGGACCAGGGCAGGGATGGAGGGGTAATAAAATGGTAAGTGGTATGGAGGTGTCGAATAAGGAATGAATTGTAACTACTCCTTTCTAGAAAACAACTAGAAAGACAACAAAATGAGTAGGTATCAAGTACAAAACACAATGCACAGAAATAACGTGTACTGCAACACAAGACTATGAAACTCACTGCTGCAGGACGTTGCAGGGGCTGGAAGCATAAACAGGTTCAAAAAGCAAACAGAAAATGGAAGTATGGGTTCATCACAGGCTATCAAACACAAAAGCCATACTGAAACTTCTGGGTTAGAAAGTTCCCACACTGCTGATTGTCAGAAGCTGGGAACATATAGCCAAACTCTGTTCTTAAACATTCTCCCCAGGTACTTGCTACCAGTCAACATCAGGGATCTTTGCGTTGACACAGCACAACCATTCTTCTGGCAGTGCACCACAGATTGCTTTTTTGTTTAACTTTTTAAATTATTTTTAAATTTATAAATAATCTGAACCCATAAAATTGCAAGCTGTTAACAAAAGATGAAAAATTAACCGCTTGGTTTGCAGCTTTCACTCGGTAGATCAAACAAATAACCTGCTCCAGTAGCTTTACTGTCAAATAAACCTTTCTGATCATTTGCTTTAAGCTCAAGGGCAGCAGTCCCAGCAGAAATGATATCTGAAAACTAGTTCACACTGCTAATCACCCAGCAACAAACAGCACACCACACCAGCTCAACTGGTGTGCTTTGTACACAGCGGTCAATACCAGTCCCTTGGTCCTGCAACTCAGCCGCAGGAAAATATCATGGATATTGCATAATCTGGCTCTCCCCTAAACTAGGGCAAGGCATTAATCTGGAGCCTTATCTTCATTCACGCTCATTTTACTAAGGTGCTCTCAGTTCATGCCAAGCAGCACAGGGAAAGGTCACCGCTGTGGTAATGAATCTTCTACCAGGCCGTGATCTCCTCCAGCGTCGAGTCTCCTCTGCCACAAGAATAAACAAATACAGTAGTTCTCTTGGCCAGGTAATGTCATCCCAGCAATGGCAAAACAGCATCCTTCTTTTAGCCTCAGCCATTTGCATGTGATCAGTGGGACACTCAAGAGACACAGACAGTTTCACAGACGGGCTTTGCTGCCTGATGGAGAGGTCTGGGAATAGAGCGACAGCCCAGCTCTGCCCTGATGGGCAAGACAACCAGAGAAGCCTTAGCCCATCAGAGGCAGAAACCAGTCCAAGAACAGCCATTACTTTTGGGGGGAAGGGAGACTGAAAAACATACAATTATCTTTGAATGAAAAACATTCAACTTGGAGAGGAAATCTTCACATCAGCTTAGATTCCCTTGACCTTTCTGGCAGTTTTCACACAGCCAAGGAGGGAAAAAACAGATGGGTGTGGGGGGAGAAACAGAGACGGAAGGAAGAAGGGAGAGAAGGTAAAGTAGAAAAGGAAAAAGCAATAGGAAAGGTCCCCCCCAAACTGGGTGACAATAGTTCAGCTTCCAACTTCAAAAATGAGAATTTCTCCCAGAAAAAGGACAGTATCTTTTTATTTACCTTTCTCTTGGCTTGGCTGACAGGAAAATAAGTTTCAAATAAAAACGTTTTTGAGCAACTTTGCTTGACACACTCAATTAGGGGTGAAGGGCAGAGCAGGAACAGGAGAAAGAAAAGAGGCCAGCAGCTGGACAGCAAACAAAGCCAGCCTGACAGAGAGAAGCTGGCAGCACCCAGACCACCAAGCATCTGACAAATCTGTTCAAGCTAACACATCCGGCCCTTTATCTCAAGCAAAGCTCATCCTTTGAAGGATGACCTGCTCCATCTTCTCCAGAGAACCCCACCAGGCTGCCTAGGTGCCTCGGTTGCTGCCGCCAGCTCCCCTGACAAGGTCTGCAGGGCTTCTCAGGTGCCTGGATCTATCAACAGGAATGGCTGGCACTGAAAATAAATCAGGAGGCTCATGACGAACCACAATGACAGTCACCAAGCTGGGTTAATATGACTCCAACCACACTTCATGCACTCGAGTAACTGCTCAAAATATAGCTGGTCGGCCAGTCTCCTTTCAGTGCTCAGATTCACGCTCTTCCTTTCCTTTCCTGTTCTTTCCTTTATTAATATAGTACATCTCTCTGGTGTCTCTAACGTAACGCTCCACTTGGTGGCTGGCTGACAGGTCTCAAAAAAGCATGTCTTTCCACTGCCAGTGCAATTCTGTTTAATCTTGTATGGAGAAGGTATATCACTTAAGTAACTTTTTCTCCCCCTCCTTTTCTGCTGGAAAAAAGGAAAGAAGTTTGAAAAAAGAATGACAGCAATGTTTTAACTTAAATGGGAGCAATTTGCATGGAAATCAGATTTTTCAGGTGCCACAGAAGATGTGGGGGTCCTGTCAACCTGGAGGGAAGAGATAAAAAGAAGGGTGAATTTGACACAAATACTGTCAGCTGATGAACCCTCAACTTTTAGTTTCTTCCCTAGGGCAAAGTGTCCTGAAGAGAGAGTTTCTTCCATGCTACCCACACATTTATTTTCATTCTCATTGACACTACCATTGTAAGACAAAGAACCTGTTTCTTCTTTTATTTATACGCCCTCTCAAAGCCCTTGCATGCAAGTCCTACAAATGTAGTCAATACGTGAGTAGGTGCAGCTGGATGTAAACCCAAGTGGGAAGTGGTTTCCTTACTAAGCTTGATGAGAAAATGAGTTATACAATCAATAAAGTAGCACCAGACTGTAGAGGAAGACAGAATCACATGATGTACTAAACAGCACCCAGACATTATCACCAATAAATCACGGTACCATGGGAGTTAGCAGAGGCACAACAGGGGTGCTAAAGCTGCTGAGAACAGAGGAGCCGCGAGCACCCCAGGGAAGGCAGCAGTCTGCCACCAGCACTTTAGCTCAATCAGTTCCTCCCAACAGGATTTCTCCCAACAGTTAGCATTTGTTACACGTGGGAAAAAATCTGTACGCTCCAGAGCTGGCACTCTTTGTCATAAGTAGGGTTATTTGTACCTCTCAGAGAAAGGCCTTTCAGACAATGATTCCCACAGATATTAATGTTCTTCTGGCAGCACTGCAGTAATCTTTTTGGGAACCTGAGCGCACCAAGCCCTGTGGCAGGACCACAGCACTCCATGCTTTGGACCACTGCGCTACACCACAAAGCAGCAATGTAGCTATTCAAACCAGATCCGTAGCACTGCCCCGCACAGGCAGACAACACTTTGAGAAGAGCCTCAACATCAAATTGACCAGTTTTATCTTATACTTGAAAATGCAGAGAGAGCAACCAGAGGAAAACACCCTGCCTTTGCCTTCCCCTGGATTCTGCACAACAGACTGCCCTACCAGCAGAGCCTCTCCAGCAACCAGCTCAGCAAACAAGCTACAGCTGCCGTTTACTAATATAAATGCACGCTCAGTCTTGGAAAACCTGTACTGAGCACAAGTTTTGCAAGTATTCACTTTTCCACTTTCTACTTTGACGTTCCTGGTATGCTAGTATAATTTACCACCAGTGTTCTTACAGAAGTGTTACTCCCTTTCTAAAATAAAAGAGGGCTATGTGACAGATCTAAAACAGCAAAATGCATCAGAGCAATTAGCAGTTCTGCTGCTTTTATGATTCTGATTGGAATTCTGATCTCAAGCAAAAAGCTAGTTCTCCAGTGAGAAAATACGGTGGCTCTGCATACGGGCTCCATCTGCCGGCACACCACTCTCCCAGCTCTGCTCAGTATATAGTAAACTGAAACAAAACCTACACAGCCATCAATTACATTTTTCTTCTCGCAGCCTATGAATTTCAATAAATACACCATCTGTTCATCTTCTGTGTGGGAGTTCAGTCATCTTCTTGGCAGCAATATTATTCTAGAGCAATTACCTGTGTCTTTATCACCTATCATTGTGCTTCATCATCTTTTCATCATGTGTAAAAACCAACCACTTTATTACTACAATTTCTGTAGGCAGCCCGGTCCCGTTAGTTACCATGGAGATGATCTGTCAAAAGAAGTCTACAGTTAAAGAAGTAAAAGCTGAGAAAAGGAGGAGGAGAGAAGCACAAAGAACCTGAAATGAACTTGTTTCTCCAAGTCAGAGTTTAAACACAAAAGGCACAACTTGGGCAGCAACATTGAGATGCCACTAACAACATAGTTAGGAATCCATCAACCTGCCAATACAGAGGATGAGTCAATGACTCACAAGCATTACCGTACACTCAGAGGTCAGAGACTCGGCTTTAATCCCTCAGCTGAGTCTCATGACCTGCTCTTAGGAAGGCCAGTTTCTTATTATTATAAATCAAAAGATAAAATAAGGGGAGGGAGGACAGGCTGGAACGGAAGGCAAGCGACAACAGCAATTTTCCCTTCCTTGGCAGTCACTAGCAAGACACTGAATTTTACATCAGCTGCACTATAGTTTATACCCATTCCTGAAAATCTCTTTGAATTAAGCTGTTTTTTCCCCATCTTCACTCTATCTGTGCTCCACTTTCTCTCAACCCTTACACGGATTCCTGCCTAGCTCTGCTCTTTTGCTCCTTCCCTCACAAACTACACATTGCTCTCCTTCTCTTTCCATAAAATATATACACACAGCTGTTCTACCTCTCTCCTTCCAAATTCCTATATATTTCAAAAGCAGCTGCCAGTGCCAACTATTTACAGATCCTTGCTCCCACACCCAGCCACAGACAGCCCCTGCCTTCACTTCATGAAATCCTGTTTTCCTTTTCAAATTTTTTCATCTCCTCCAGCCTTCCAGCTCCCATCCTTCCAAGCTGTAATTGCTCTCATGTTACTGCAGGAAAAATATTAGCAAAGTACAAAGGACTTGCTGATGCTCTGTGTTTCTAGGATGCGTCATTAGCAGCCTTGAGCTGAAACACGCCGGGCTGCAAACTGGTTTGGTTCAATTCATCTTTGTATCTCTGGAAGAAATAAGCAATCTCAGAGCTATCCAATTTGTTTAATATCAGGTACGCATGCACTGAGTTTTAATGATGTGCGCTGTCATTATGAATTGCAAGAGTAGAAAAAATGACTACCCGTTCACTATGTTCACAGCTACCTTTCATAGCAGAATTACCCCAATCTTGCAAACAGTAAGATAATGAGAGAGGGAGGAAACATTTTCCAAAAGTTCTCCCGACTTACAAGTGCTTTAATTTCTGTCTGTCCACCTTGAGACACAAGGTACTCAATTTTCATAAGTGCTAAGTGTCCACACTTTCCATGGATTTCTGCCTGCAAAGCACCCGAGTGTAAAGAGCATCAACATTAGGTATTGCAAATGAGACAGATGTCTAGAAATCTGGGACTAAGCAACTACCAGAGTATTGAAGAAACGTACTATAGCAGAAATAATGCTTGGGTTCAGCAGTGAAAAACTCCAGTGCTGAACTTCTGAGAAAATAAGGAGGGGACATAAGATAGGAGAGGGGATTATGAAAAAACAGTAGCCAGGAAATAAGACTGAGTGATGAAAATTTAAAAAAAAAACCAAAAAACCAAATAAATCCAAGAATATATCAGGAATACACTGTCATCAGAGTTCAAAGCATAAATCTCACGGAAATAAACGAAAGTATCAAACCTGAAAAAAAATCAGAATTTGCTGAGAGAATATGAACTAAAGAAGAGAAATCACGTTCTGATCTCCCCTGAAAGTTTACTACGGAGCAAAAGTTCTTCCCAACTGTCCCCTTAGCAGAAGTGCTATTGAAGAGAGACTTAAACCACAGATAGATCAGACATTGCAACAGCTTCAGCTGTGGGGGAAATGGCACCCACACACCCTCCTTTATCTTTAAAGGCATGGGCCCTGTGTTTCCTCTCTCTCTTCAGGTACCTTACACAGTGAGGTTGAACCATCAGCTTCCAAATGGTTCTTCACCTTCTACAAGACAGGCCCAGGGAGAGTCATATCCCTGCTCTTTAGCATGGCTGGTTGCTGCACAGATTGGATGTAGATGGAGATGTGCCCAGGCTAAAAAGTGGTTTCCAGCATCCTGAGCCAATTTGAGCCGCCACTTGGTAGGCATGCTGTAGGAACTTCTCCTTCTGCTAACCTCATTTCTGCAGCCAAGCCTTCCAGACAGGCTTAGTGGCTGCTGGCTCCCTGCACAGGATCTCTGTGCCCTTCCAAGGCAGATGCCCTCAACTGGCAGCATCTGTGCTATCTTTGCCCTTGGCAGATGCTGGCAGGCAGCCGGGGCAGACGCTGGTTCTGCTCGCCTCCTCCCCTTTCCCACTAACAGGTCTGCAAAGACAGCCAGGAGAGCTGCCCTGACAGGGAATGCTGCCTGCCCTGCCTGCTGCTGGGGCTGCTCTGTCCACGGCAGCAACACCTGGCAGCGGGACACCCCAATGCGTGCCATCACACACAGTCCACCCCTGGGACTTGGACAGCAAGGTCCTCATCTGACACTCCAATTCTCCAAAACCCTCAGCAGCTTTGCAAAAAATACTACTTCTGCTTATTCCTTGGCTTGAACAGATGTTCCCAGTCACTGCTGTGTGCTTGCACAGCGATCCACCCTCTCTACAGCACTCAGAAGAGCACACAGCAGAAGGGAAAGTGCTACAGGGTTTGTCCCAGCCTGGCCACCCATAGCTTGCAAAAGACAGAAGTGAGCAGCAGGTGATAACGGCCAGGCAGGAATAAAAATGGAGTAAGAAAGAAGGATTTTTTTCTTCCCTTCAGAGGAAATCAAATACACACAATCCAACCCAACACACACAATGCACCGTTCCATAAAATGGCCAAAGCATCCACCAGAAATGGGCCTTCCAGCTCCCTTGGGGGACAGAGGAAGGGGAACCAGTATGTCCTCTCTTGCTGCCCCTCCACGGAGCCAAAAAGCATTTCCCCACTGGCACCCAGGAGCTGCTGCAGCAGCAGCAGCACTCTGGATTACTGGTCAGATCAGGCATGAATTGCGCCCCAGGCAGGCTTGACAAGGGGAAACAGTGGCACACAAAGCAACTCGCTAATGCCAGCAGGCCCTGCACAAGGGTCAGCAGCCCTGCACCTTCCCAGAGCAACCCGCTACAGCCTGGAGCACTGCGGCCCCCACGCCGCTCCTCCAGCTGAGGATCTGTGCATGGACAGTAGGTAGAAGGTCTGCTCATCCCTTGGGAGCATCACGTATCTACAGCATTCCTAACAGCCAATATGAACTTCCATATGTGTGCACAGCCATCACCTTCCCGATCTTGAACTGGCTGGGACTGAAGTAGAGAGAACGTGGGGTTTGTCTGCTTCCCGGTAATACCTGCAACCCTATCTCCTCCATGGTCTTAACATGATCATCCCTTGGCATGTGGACTCAGCACAAATATTCATGAGCTGGGCTAGCATTTGGCAATTGAAGTGGAAAACAAGCAATGGCTAGACAGAGCAGGCTGGGGATAACACGTGGCATGCCAAATGCTTATCCAGCACAACGTCACTATTGCCTTCAATAGCGATTTTACTTCACCAGTGGCAACCGTGTGTTCAGACCACCTAAATTTTGCTTAGAACTGTCATAAATTTACTCCATCCAGTGATCCACCATCACTCTTCATCAAATCACAAGGTAGGGAGAGCAATGGAAAAGACACAGCAAGAGAAGCAGTGCTAAGGAGGGAGAAAAATAGATTTAATCACTTAACAAAAGGCATCATCAACTCTTTGTTCAGAATTGCTTTTGCCAAAGAACCAAACAGAAGGCAATCTTGCATCTTTCATGGTTTTGCAGGTATAAACAAGCCAACACAGCTAATCTAGTCATCCTGTCTACAGGAGTAACCCAGAAACCAGAGCTTTCACAACAGGACAGGCAGCCCTCGGTAAGAAACAGGTAGCCAAAACGCCAGGGTCCCTTGCAGGCACAGAGCAGGCAGCCTGCCTTCTCACGGACAGGCTCACTTCATTTGTCTGGAATTCTGTGACAAATGAATGTAAATACTTTAATAAGCACAACTGTGATAAAATGATAACTTGCATTGCATTAGCACTTTCAGGACTGGACCACCACAGCTCAGGGTGCTATATGGAGTGCCTGTATAGCACCTTCCTCCACCTGTGTGCAGGGAGAGCTTGCAGGCACAATGGGGTAAAACACAAACCTCACATCGATATTGGCGGCAGGCACAGAAACAGGGACATAATGCCCAAAATGCCAATGGGAAGGATTAAGTTAATGAAGAGGTATCATTAACACCTTTCACTCTTTCCTGTAAACTGTGTAATACCTATATACCCATACACAAAGCAATCCATATTTCTGTGATCAAAGCAGTGTTAATTATTTCAGTTCACAGCATGTTTCTATCCTCAGTTCAGCAGTAGCCTTGACTTGTTCCTTAAAAACTTAACAATAAAAGTATTCCTGGCCTCACCCTAGGGCAGCAGTTTACTGGCAGTGCTTGATAAAGTGTACAGTCAGCACCACCCATACCAGTCTGCCTGGCAGAGGAGCTGGGCTGGACTGGATTCAAAGGCAGCTCATGGCTGGGGAGATGGTGAGGCACAAATCATCAATTCTGACAACAGCCAGGTGGAAAAACAGGAGCTCCCTCAGAACTTCTGGGGAAAAAAGGTTGGAAGATCTCAGAAGATCACATCTCCTGTTGTTCTCACGTCACTTTGGGAACGCACACACTTTTTTATTTTTCTGTATGTATTACTGATTTATGCGTTGTTCCACAGGCTTTTTTACAGCTTTTTTGTTCAACAACAATTAAAGCAGGCAGACAAAGTCAAACTAGACCTGTGTAGTGAAGAGGAAGAAAATCCTGAGCAAACTGTTTTTCCTTCCCCAGTATAGATTTGAGAAAGACAGACACTAGATCTAGGTGGTGTTTTACCTTATGTCTGCAGGTAGCCACATGCAATCATAGTGCAAAGTCTTGAAAATATCTGATTATTTTCTGCCGTTACTTATAGATATTTCAAGAAAAGAATAAAGTTTTATGCTGTCTTTTGCTAATATTGATGCATGATGCCAGCAGATTACTTTAGGGACCTCCTGCTTTGTACTCCTCACATAACTGTGAGCCCACAACATCTGACTTTCAGCTAAAAAGACCAGCAACCCGTTTGCATACTTGATCACATGGCCTCCTGCACCAGTCAAATCTGGGATCCTTCATCCCTAAATTGTGATTATTTTCTTCTACTTTAAAGCCCAAACTCAAGATGAGATTCTCAGACAAGGGGCTGGAAGTCCCCAGGAAGCGTTTTTCCTCTCCAGGGAACAGCTCATGACACAAGTTTCTGCCAGCAATGAAAGGCAGTTAGGATTTTCCTGATTAATATGAAAATAGTATATAAATACTTGCAGCAAAAACCATTACAATTATGTCTCATTCTCCAGCCCTAGAGAAATCAAACTCTCTCATATGAAAAGAAGGTGGAAGTGAAAGAATCATCCAAAAAATCCAGATGAGCCCCAAGATGCTCCTGCTTGCAAAAAGTCTGTGAAACTTTTGTGTAAGATGAACACATTAGTCTTGGGGCAGTACTGGCAATCAAACGCTCTTATCAGCAAAAGCCTTCAGCTCTGGCAGAGCTCTAACAAGGCACCCCTGGCCTGACATGGAACGATCTCTGCAACAGAGGATGAAGAGATTGGCTTGCTGTCCCTCTGCTTCGTACATAGCATTGCGCAAGACGATGCAGCAGAGATTTCAGCTGGCTTCAAGCTAGTTTGCACAAGTAGTGGAGACAGTTTAGCTGTGGCAGAAATGCACAGCTAATAAATCTTGCTGAGGATTAGTTCACAGAAAAGACAGAAAAGCCTGTAAGCTCTGGGATCTAGCCCTTTCATCTGTAAAGAGTCCCCTACAACTACAGTGCACTTACAGCCAAGAGACGCCAGTGCCATACCCAGCTGACACCACTGGGCTGCACATTCTTGCTCTTCCACTGACGTGAAATCTTACACGGGGGCAGCCCACACAGTTGGTTACCTTTGCCAGTATGGAGCTGTGACCATTCCTGCACGCGGCACCAGAAGCAGTCCTTCCTCTTTTCTCAGTACTACTGACACATACTGCATTTAGTGTCCAGTAACATACTGACAACAAAGTAACAATTTAAATGCCCATTAAAAAAAATACAAAAAAAGAAACGTGGGAAACATGACACTCAAGGAGATATAAAGAAAGGAGGACCATTTAGGCTGAAAAAAGGAAGATTAGAGGAGAGAAACATAAAAAATCACTATGGATAGAAAGGGGATTATCCAATTTCTGTATCTATTAGATATAAAATCCGTCAGGAGTGAGTTAGACACAGTTCATCTGGACATGGGGCAAGGGAATGGACCTGTGGTCCCTTCCAGCTTCATTTTCTATGATTATCTGTGCTCCTCAGAACTCATGGGTCAAGACACTCTCCTGCTGATTAGCGTACAAAGCCAGCCAAAATAGGATTTGGTTCCCATTTTGTTCAAGCTAGAGAGTTTCCTCGCAAAACAGTAATGTTTCCATTTAGCCTTAGCTCCTAAACATCCAAACAAAAATGAGTGACCAATAACCGCAGCTAAACAATGAAAAAGAGAATAATTATACAAAAGGAAAGTCAGTATTAAAATCCATTAGGCAGAGAAACACAGGCTCTATTAAATTTATTGCTTGGTTTCAGGACTTGGGAAGAGTCTCTTCATTTCCTGTACCTCTTGAGTATTTACTATGTCCCCTATGAGCTAAGTCTTCCAGAGTCATTTTAATGTCATGTTCTAAGCACTTCTGCATTGTAAATCATCGATTTTTATCTCCTTCTCCCAATCAATGCAAAGATATTTATGCTGAACACGTAAAAGCTCTTGACACTATAGAAAAACCAATTACACCCTGCAAGACGTTTACTTTTGGTCATTGACATCATGGGATTATCCATTACACTTTGCACATGCCTGCCATTTACAGGAAAGCAGTGTGACCTTGCCTGCCTGAAGTTTGCATCTCTGCAACCTGGTGGAGCGACGTGGCAGGACCTTGCAGCAGAGACAGCCATCCCTGGCTTGGGGAGTACCTGAACTGCAATTTGTGAAAGCTGGGAGAAATCATGAAAGCAGAAGTAGCTCTCATGTCAGTCCCGCTCCTGTGCTCCAACCAGACAACGCTTGCTGTCAGAGGCAAGATGTTGGCTAGACAGATATTTCTTCTAACCACTACAGTCATGCTTCCCTCCACAGCCGCAGGGGTAGACTAGAAATCTTCGTTATCTCTCCGTGTTTGCCAGTGCTTCACGGACGGGCCCTGCATCCATCCTCTGCCAGTGTGCCGGGCTGGTCCTTCTCTCTCTTCCCACTCCTACACACCAGCCTAGCAACGACTATATTTAAGCTCCAAGGCAGACACATGCTGAAGCACCTGCAAGCTCCTATTATAGTAATTGTCTCAAGCACACCATGATCCCTTTTCATTGGCCACCCTAGTTTCTTTCTCTTGGATAATGCTGCATCCTTCCTGGATGCAATCAGGACACTGGGCACAGAAATACAGAGCACTCTTGGATGGCTCCCCCACTCCATGCTACTGGCAAGACAGGTTCACAGGATGAGCCAGGAATCAGCTATTTTATTTTGGCAAAACTGCAATAGACTTGTCAAGTCTCTGAGTGGTTTATGTTCATGACTCGCCCACCAGTCCCTGTCTTGCACTTTCTTCTTCTAGCAGCAGCAATTCACACCTTCCTAGCAAAGCAGCTATGAGTCTGTGCTCCCCAGAAAGGGCTCACCATCAAAGGACACCCCAGAAGATGCAGTCTCCCCAAGCTCAGCATCACGCTCTCTCTCTCCCATATCACCAGCTCGGCAATGAAAGGAGGGTTCCTGCCATGCTGTGACTGACATGTGGATGTGCCCTGCCATCACACGACTTGGTGGTTGCTTTCTCACGTATCAGACAGGAAAGCATTTCACCCAGCACTAAAACAGTCAGCAGTATTTGAGGAACAAGTGTGGTGAATAAGCAGACACAGCAGAGTGCTGTACCTTCGCTAGCACTGCTGTACACTTAGCCTCTCCATTCCAGGTGTTTTTCCAGATCTTATCTGAAGTTGACACATGCCTGTAGCCCCAGCAGGTGAGGAACAGCCTTTGCAACTAGCCCAAGAGAACTGCATTTCATTTTAAAACTTTGGTAAGGTCTTCCAGTGGAGAAGGCTAATTCCAGTGAACTCAGGGAGCTGTGATGATTACATCAGATCCACCCTGTAAGCCACGAACGCACCTTTAATAAGAGGGAGAATATTAAACACCCAATGGTCATCATTCTCTCTGCTGGTTGGAAGAGCAAAAATTACAAAAGCAGTGATATCAGCAGAATCTTTAGGGCCCAGAGCCATCCTGCTTAATTCTCTAAGATCTCAACTGACCCAGCTGAGTGAGGCAGAAGTCTCTCTCATTAGTAGAACAATTAATTTCTTTTGCGTCTGGTAGCTTCAAGTTCCAGGCACTGCATAGGAGATTTATTCATTCATAGCCAAACTGCTTATACTGAATCTATTTTAAGTTTTTATATTATATACTTATACTTATACTGAATCTATTTTAAGTTTTTGGACTTTTCATTAGCGGGAGTTGGTGTTTTTATCTTTTGTTGTCAAAACAGGCAGAACTCATCCAAGTTCACTGCAAATCAGCCCCCATTAATGGGAGACCAAACTACTTGGGAAAAAACAGCGATAAAAAGCCCCATTGTGTTTAAAAATTGACAACTGCACTTTGACACTCAAATTTTAGGAAAAAAATGGGGTTTTTTTCCCTTCTGTTGTTCATTAGCTTCTGAACACCTGGAGCACCAGGCAGTCAAAGGAAAAGCGTGAGAATGCCAAGCAGATACTGGGGGTAGAAGCAAAGGTCCCTTATTTTAAAGGGGCTGCCAGAGATGTGCACAAAAAAAAAAATAATATGCTGAAGACAAGAATTTGCAGCATATCAGTTCAATGGCCTTGAGCCCTTTGGCTATCTCTCGTCTTCAAAAATCAAAGCAGTCTTAATTAATAACAGTATAAAATTATGCTGATTTCATGCTCTTTAATCTAAATCAAGTAAGACAGCACATGTGGCTCAGTTTTAATCCATAGAGGAAATAACAACCTTCATTCACAAGAAGAATGTGTACACAGGTATTTGGCATCATTCTGTTAATCCACTTTAGAGTCACACCTTCGTTAATAAGAAAACAGGGAAACTAATTGGTATAAACATAAATTAACAGTGATCTCTATGTAATACCTATGCAACGTTCACCATGCGGTAGTCAATCAGATTCAAGAAGACTTACCAATAGGTCTCCTACTTGCAAACACTACATTTCAATATCTGAAAAACAGGGTGGTCTGACAGACAGTTTGTCCAATTCACCTGGCCAGCTGAACAAACCAACCTCAGCACCAGCCCTGAAAAACGCTCTGCACTTCCTAGGGGGGAATCAATCAGACTGACGCATACCTGCTCTGTTGCAAGACCTGCCCCTGACTTCAGGCTCAGGCAGACCTGGGATTTGAAGGAAGGAAACCTAATGGGGAAAGTCCACCACACTCAGGACCACATCTGAGGGGAAGGCCAAGGACAACAACTGAGGGGAAGAAAATGAAAGAAGGCAGTGCATTAGCAGTGGTCTGGAAGAGACCATATCAAACAAAAATGTAACCATGTTGTATGTACACTGACAAAGCACAGGTACCTTCATCGTGCTCTGTGCAGCGCAACGCATCCTTGGTATCACTGTGCTGTTCGATCATCAGTCTGCAGCCATCCCTCCCAACTACAGCATCTTCCCTACAAGAGGTAGGGCAGGACGCTCCTGCACTTCACAGCTGGGAGCCGAGGGCCTGAGCCACATCATACAAGATGTGTCTTCTGCTCTGGACGCTTGCTGTTGACACTGCATGGCCCTGTGGAGGGCAGAGGAGTCCCCTTAAATAGTTTATGAACCTTCCATGGTAACAGCCCCCTTTTGGAAAAAGATGTTGTCTCCAGATTTAGGCCAGCAGCAGCTTCCAAAGACTGGAGAGAGGTTTGACAGGTATTGCTGCAACAAGAGAAATATGGCACGGCAGAAGTGTGGCATTTATAGATCTCATATACCTTTTCTTTAAAGGTAGAACTGAAGAAAATAAAGACAGCAGATAGAAGTGAGAGGGAAAATAATACTTTTTAAAAATTATTACTTGGGAAGTATGCATAAGCAATTTTCCTTTACTCAGGTTGAAATGAGAACGTGTTGCATCTTATTTTTTAGCTCAGTCATGTAAAGTCCTGCCTCTGTTACCCACAGCTCTCCTTTTTCCTATCATCATCTCCAATTTGCACAGATGAACAAGGTGCACTTCACTTAGAAAAAAAACAAACAAACAAATATGTATTTCAGAAGTATAAAAGTGAGTTAAAAACACTTTGCACAGGGAAGTGTGCAATGTAATTTCCGTTACACATATAAGGTAGCAGCTGTATTTTATTACATTATTGGAAGAGTCCCTAAACAGGAACAAGGTATGGCAAAGGAGAGTAAGTTGTTTAATGCTGAGTCCACACAGAGATTTCTGCGTGCACCCAGAGCAACTATTTGGATTAATGTTCTCTTTCCTGCTGTAAAAAGCAGTCAATTTTTATTTGGAAGAAGCTTTGCTACTGTGAAAGTTAATAGAAACCTATCATTCACTGACTTACAGAGCGATGTTGGTAGCACGATCCTTGCTCAAGCACCTGTCTGTTGGATTTCAGCACTGACTCCTCAATGCTCATCACTGAAGGAACCTGCAATGTGAACAATGCCCGGACTCTGCGTGCACCCACAGTACGTGGACCCGTGAGGGCAGCGCGCAGGTGCTGCACAGGCTTGTGGTGCAAGGCAACCTATGGCACCTCCAGAAGGGCAGTGAAGGCAAAGAAACAACCCTTGCTGATGGCTATAAAACAGCAGATGTTACCGTATGTGCCTGTTATTTCCTTCAATCAGGGGAAGAGGGTCATGTAAGCCAAGCATGCCCTCCAAAACATCCTTTGAGATAAGTGTGTGCACGTGTGCACACATGCACGTGCACCTTTCCAAAGAGAAGTGGAGGCATCTGAGTGTGATTCCTCAATTTAACTCACAGCAAGCAAGTGCTCAGAGAACGACAGGCTCTGCACATCTCATGTGCTGCAAGATCTGGATTTTGGTTCACTTTGCAGAGACTTATAAGGTCACAGTCTGGAAATGTGAACTCTCTCATAAAGCAAAGATCCACACCAAATGTTCGGTAGATAATTAGTCAGTGGCACACAAACTGTTTATTGGGTAGCAAGGAGCTACCAACCCCTTCTGACAGCATAAGCAGCTTCTAGGTTGTGGCTCAACATCCTTAAGAACAGCTTGACATACTGAATCAACATCCTGTCAGTTTGAATGCAGCCTTGTAATACTATCTGTAGTCATGTGTGTACAGCACATCTGAACTCCCACCTAAAATTAATTCGAAACCTTCCAGCACAGGGAAATTTCACTTCAAGCTGTACTCTGATGACATGATGATTTATTGATTTATTTCTCTACAGGGAATACAGAGAGCATCTCCAGTCAAAGGATATGTTACATTAGGAGAGTGGCCTGGAGGAGAGGGAAAGCAATATGAAAATTCTTTTGTGGACTCTGCTAGATGAATAGGAAGGACGAGCTTTGGTTTGTTTGTTTCCTTAAATCATATACAAATATCCTACAAGCTTTTTCAAGAGATTAAAACCTTTTCAAAATAAGTGCAGCCAGTCCAATGCTCAAAGTTCCTCTAAAAAGAGGGTCGAGTCATCTTGGTACAAAAATCTTCCTTAATCAAATCTTTCTGTGAAATAATAATGACAAAAACTTTTATTTAATTCTATATTATTTCTAATTATTTTAAGCAATCATCTGGCATACTAAGACTGTTGTGAAAAAGCCCTGGAGGTATTCTTATCACAGGGATGCTGCACTGCCCTCTAGAGTCTCTGTCACTTCATCATTCCAGCATCCAGACGCAGATTCTTACAAATTTGGCTCTAAACGCACCAAACCGAAGAGTGCTGTCTGCCAGATTTGAAGCACGGCCAATAATTAAGACAAGAGTTCAGATTCAGATTCTTCAAGTGGTTTTCAGTATTATTTTGGACAGTATCTCCCCCCACACACCCCTGCCTCTATTTAGAAAGGCATATCTTTAAAATAAGGCATTTTAAGAAGTACTTTCAATATCAGTATCTCTATATCTATAGGTAAAAAAAAAAATACTGCATTTTTTCTTACTTGTTCCCTTCCCCAAAGCCACAACTATTCCTGTACCTCAGACCACAGGACAAAGAATCTACCTGGCTCCTTCCAAGATGGAAAATTGCTGCAGTCAGACCTGCTGTGTTCTAATTCTGTGCAGTGCTACAGAAAGATGGATATTACTCCTATTAGTGCTTTGTTTTGATTTTAAATTAGTTTCAGTTCCTTTCTCTCAAATTCATAATGAAAGATTGCCCAACACAACCCACTGCTATACGTACGCATCCATCTGCATGCAGCTAACCGCCATCAACTTCTTTCATTCATAAGCTGGCAAGGATAGGAGAAAACATACCCTAACCCTAGCATATCAAAACTACGCCGAGTATCTTCCACTGATACCACATCCTAACAACCACATGCACACATCTGCATCGCCCTTGTAGCAGGAGGTGGTCTGGATACATTTTGTCCTTCTGTACTGGGATTGGTAGAGCATCTTCTACACATTACTTCAGAACCTCTTGCTTCCCCTCTACTAGTTATGCATCTGAGCAGCCCATATACTGTCCCAACAGATGACGTCTGCCTTTCTGCTTTGGAATACACAAATATATTCTTTGTACTTGAACAGTGCTCAAAGGCTGTAGCTGTTATCAGGATTCCCTGATAAGCTCCCAGTAAGAGATGGTTTACACTCTAAAAATCACTTGGAGCCTAAAGAAGGAACAAAAAGGGGATGAAATAAGGACAGAAGCCATTTTGTTTAATTTGTCACTGTCCATATCAAACTGCACAAATGCAGCAGGACCTGATTCGTTTCAATGTGTAATAGATATGTGCCTGAAGGTACACACACACAAAGCACCCTTGGAAGGACACAGGGACATGGCTGAGCCAGCCTCCTGGCTGACCTGCTGATCCTCTCAGCATCACAGCAGTAATAGTGAGTTCAGCTCTGGAAAAGAAGGTCTCAGCCTCATGAACCAGATGGGAGAAAGGGAGCAGGAGTAAGGAACTCTGGGGGGGGCGGGGGTGGGGGGTGGGAAAACTGCCCAGTTGCTAAAAGACATGCTGCAAATTACAAAACCAGGACTGTCAAGACCCCTTCTCAAAGAGTTTGGAGTTTATATTAAGTCTTATGCAGCCAAGAGAAATGAAGCATTGCTAGAAGATGGTCCTAGACGCTGCCCAGACCAACTGCTGGATGGCAGTGGGAACATCGAGGACTGCATTTTATGCGTGCCATTTCTAGGCACAGAGGATAGGGGCACACAACACAACTCAAAGTTTCTCTGGCTACATGCTAGAGTCTGGAAGAGGACTGAGGTCTCCAGGAGATATCATGATCCCGTAGTCTCCAGCAAGCATCATAGAAGCGTCAAGAGGTTGGGGTTTTAGGGTTGTTCCCTGAAGTCTGCCTGTATTCCGAGCTTCACATCATCTCTCCCATGAGGCTTGAGCTTGCATGGAAATTACAGTACATTAAACTCACTCCATGGCCTAACTAAAGCACCTTGTGTGACAACTGGGGCTGCTCAGGGGATCTTCAGACTTTAACAGAAAAGGCAATAGAAAATATGACTCGTCTGCTATACTATCCTGGATATCACAAACACAACCTTGAAGTCTTTAGCTTAGCAAGGCTCAGTGTAACTAAATTCCTGCTCCATCTCATGACAGAGGGGCTTCCCAAAGGTGAACTTACTCTATGATTTATTCTCCACCTCTTCCCTCCAGGCTGGGTCCTCATGACTGCCTTTAGCTGTGTCTTTGTTTGGGTTTGAATGTGGTTCGTTCTTTTGAAGCCTCTCAGATGTAAAGAGGAAGGAGTTTGCTGTTTAGTAATGATGGCAAAGACCTCACTGTCAGGAACAAGATGTGAACGGGCAAACATGTCCCGGTGTTTTAAATGCTTCCCAATCCTTCTGAAAGTGTTACGTTCTTTTGGCTTATCCATCTTCACCTGCACCCCTTCTGGCCCCTCTGTCCTCAGGGATATCTGGACACACTGAATTTTGTCTTTCCAGCAGACAAAGAACTACAGGCACGTAGCTGCCACATGGATGTGGGTGAACCTCAATTCAAATGAAGACACCAAAACCCAGTCTCCTGCAGGTAGGTGTGCACTGGCCATCCCAGCTCCCATCACAGTCAGTGGATCGTCACTCAATACGGCCCAGGGAGCTCAGACAGCCACTCAGTCGAGCACTCATTATGAGTATACTTCAAAGTGAGCTGAATCACTCTCCAGATTCATGCGCTGCCCTGACTAGATCTCCATTAACTGTAATGGGAGCTCAGACGCCTACCACATACCTTCATATTGGTTTTATCTCATACTGAATCTCACCTCTGTTCTCATACCCCTTGCAATGACATACAGGTATGTGCTCTTTGGGAAACTACACACCTTGCTTAACATATTGTGTATTCAACATTACCATAATTAAACTAGCGCAAGTTTTATGTCCGGACATGACTTAAGTGTACATTACCTGTTTGCATTGTTCTAAAAAATGAAGCAGGAGTTGTGTTGCAGTTTTTGTTTGGTTGTTTTTTTTGGTGGTTTTTTGTTTGGTTTTTTTTTACAAAAGATTATATTCAGTCCACTAATGCAGTAGTGTCCCCTCAATGTTTTGTTACTCTTTAGGCAATGTTTTTGCAAACTACTGAGCAAACTGCAAACACTGAGATACTGTTATCTCCATCCAAGACAAAGTTGGAAAGCTTTTAAGTTGGCCAAATGTACATCACATTGAATCACACTCAATTAACCTAATCAAGTATTTCTCTAATGAAAACATACGTTTCTGGGCTGGCAGTTTCTGACTCAACCACAATTCATTCAATGTTAAGGAAAAACCATTAGAAAAACCATCTGTTCTCTTTAAATAGAGAAGCTATTTTTGCCTTCATAATAAGCCCAAGTAATTATAATAACAAGTGGAGTGGGTTTCAAAAAGAAAAATAAAAAGAGAGGGCAAGACATCTGCTACCTTGTGATTATCACAGTACAAACACATTGCTAGCCATGTGCAGTTTAGGCCTTACACTCCTCACCCTGCTCTGCATCATGTAACTATTGTCATTCCATTAGCTGAAGCTACACTGTATATGCTACAGGGAGGCAAAGGGGTTAGAGCACAAAAGAGTGAGATTTGGTGAATGAATATTTACATACTAGAATTGAATGCCAACAGAATCCCAAAGTTAAAGTTCTCAGAAAAGTGTTGATTCTCAAAGGAAATCAGTGACAAAGTCCCACGCAATTGCTATCTTTAGGTACCAAATTCAAAACTGCAGCCCTCAAAATCATCAGTCATTTGACACCTAATCCTAGGGGATCTGACATTTTTGCATTAAAATTCCCCAGGCACCCACCTGCTCACAGAAACCGTGACAGCATTAACCAAATCAGCAGAACTCTCTCATACCTCATCCTTCCCACAACCCATGACAGAGAAACTTATGCCTCTGTTTCCTGATGAGCTTCTCTATTACCAAAAAGATGGAGCACCCTCTAAGATCAAGTGGGCATCCCCTTTCCTCCAGCAGTTGCGTGGCTGTGGCTACAAGACAAACTCAGAAGTCCTGGGTTTGCCTAGAAAGATCTGAACCCCAGCATCCACATTGCCCTAGCCTGTGGAGTCCTCCTGGAGAACAATAACCCTCAGTACACTCTGCTGAAGCTGCTCCATTTAAATGCTTAATGGACCAAAGGAGCGCAACTCCATCACGCATTAGTGAGAGTTACCTGGGACAATGCAATCTTGACTTCTTGCTCGTGCTCCAGTGTTTGCTGATGCTAACTGCTGAGAACATGTGCAACAGTCCAGGAGCCTGAAGGTTCCCCTTTCCAGTCTCAGAAAGGGGCGCACCTCCACAGTATGCTGCTCCATGTTTCATATTGACTGTGATTCACACTCAGGCTGCTGGCTGCAGGGTTTCCCATGGAAGCACTTGGCTGACCACTGTATCTGTGTGACTATTCTGTTTATGGTCTGATGAGAGCTCATCATGGATCTTGCTGCAGTGTCTAGGAGGAAAACATTCCTCCAGTGTCACCAACTCATGAGCAAGTAAGCCAAGCCCAACTCCTAATTTTCCATTGCCCCAACTCTGGAATCATCTAGTCATGTATTTAATGCTCCAAATGAACTCGAGAAGTCACAGACTGCCTAGAACTCATCTACTGGTTTCAGCAAGGGACACTCACAAATGATGCTCGATGACTCCTGGCAGACAAGGGCTGCTGAGCAACACCGTATGAGCAACTGCTCCTTTTCCTTCCTAAGGGGCCAGCTCTACACAGCTCTCCTTCCCCTGGTTTAAAGGGAGAACAAAACACAAACCAAAGCAACAGCAGAATCTCTGATGACATCCCTCTGCCAGGCAAGAGACAGGGAAAGATAAGGAGAGTAAAGATCCGAACTGGGAAGAGGCAAGAAAGCAATGGGAAAGCACAGGGGAAAAGCAGAGCTCTGGAGGTTGGTCCTTGTGCCTTCAGCAGGGCAAATACGCGACTAGGTTTCCTGCACAGTTCTTGCTGAGGAAGCACTGAAACCAAGTATGCTCACAAGAATCCCTCCTACCCCCCTGAGATTACCTTTTGGGAAACCTTTATTCCACTCCTTTTCCCCTACAAAAGGGACCTGCAGCTCTGTTGCCCTAGTTGCTATCAGATTTAAGTTATTTGGTGTACATCTTAACTCTGTAACACTTGGAACCATGTCATCACAAAAGAGAAACTCAGCTTTGTTTTATATTTTTGTTTCTAGCTCACATGTTTGCAGAAGAAATATCTGAAAACCAGAGATAGGCAGACTAAAAGTCACAGAGTCAGTCAAGACACGTGCTCTTCTTGAGACTTGAAACTACTGATTTTTCAACATTAGCTTACAAGCTTGCAAGGCCTGGGTCGTGGTTTTGGAGCACGTGGCAACACTTTAATCTTCACCTCCTCACAGGGCCTGAGGGCATTATCATTCAGATACACATAAACAAATTTTTAGAGTGGCAGGGAACAACACATCTCTTGCCTGACTTTCGCATCACATACTACCACCTGCCCCAGTGATAAAGAGGAAATCCATGAGCAGCACTAAACTGGGACATGTTGAGTTGTATCAGCATAGCCAGTATAGCCATCAGTTTGAGGACTCCTCCTTCAGGGTAGCACTTTCCATTTGTCTTCACTAAATTACGACTCTGGTCATTTTGGAGGGTTTTGTCATTTTGGACAGACCAAGTCACGTGGCCAGCCATAAGGTTCCTGGGTAATCAAAAAGGTGGGAGGTTGCCAGTATTTGGGCTTAAATGAGAGGATCATCAGGTACAAACAGTCAAGGCTCTGTAACTTAGCAGTGGGATCACTGTATTTTCCCAGCCATGAAGTGTCCCTTACTATGGCTTTCCATGACATTAGGTGCACATCATATGGTTCTCACTTGCATGAAAATGTTGGTTTTTGGCTCTTGGAGCCACGTAGGTTGACCACCATTGATACATAGCATCATGAATAGCATAGACAGAAAAGCCTGCAGGCTGTCAGATCCCTCATCGTGGACTGCCCTAAAAAACATAATAGAACTTCCCAACATAAATTATGGCAATAGGAATACACCTTCATTTGTTTACAGGCTGTCTTCTGACTTCAGGATCATGAAATGCACTCTGCTTCCATTGAAAAGCCTATGATACACCATATACAACCATATAAAATCCAAATTTGGGGGGAATGCGTATTAATTTTACACTGAAACGCAGGTAACAAATCAAGTAATTCAAACTTCAGAACAAAACCCAAAGCATCGCGGCAAAATGCTATGAGCATTTGTACATCTCATCTATTACAGCTTCAGTAAAACCTTAACAAGCATTTACTTCGAAGTACAGCAACAAAACCGCCTGGACTCATTTCTCAGCTGGGCTCCCCACACAGCTGTATCACCCACATGAGGGCCGATGAATATAATTGCACGGTCAAAGGTATAGAACTTCTAAAGTCGTTTTTGCAACTAGAAAATAAAGTAACCCAAGCTTCATGGAGCATGCACATTTTTTTAAAGGACTGTTTAAACACAACTATCACAACTTCACCAACTAAACTCTAAGCCTTCATCAAACAACAATAGGTATTTTAGCTAAATGTGTGGATCCTGAAGCAAATGATGGGGTGAGAATCTCAGCTGCTATAACAAATAACTTTTTAGTCCTTGTGGCAATGAAAAAAAATGCCTTCTTTCCTTTCATCTGCTCCTCTAGAAAGAAAATCGGAGGATTTCAACTGCTGCAAAACAAAAAAGACGACAAAAAAACTCCCACGCATCAAACATTTTGTGTGTGATTTTTATGGTGACAGTGTTGTTCTTCAGGGTTGACTCAGTTTTTAAGCACAAAGCGTAACTATAGCATGTTACGCAAAACGGGCTTCAAACAGCAAAGCTTAAGTATTTTCAACAAAAGTTATTGACAGAAAATGTTGGTTCCAAATAGTCACTAGGAAACAAGAGAAGAAATACCCACTCGAGAACAGACAGTGTTTCTTCCCCTTCTGCCATTGTTTGATGAGCTTTTAGGCTCATTTTGTCCAGTACAAGTGAGTACCAAAAAAACCGTCACCCAAACAAAGAAAAAAAACTCAAGCCAGCCTCAATATAGGAAAGCTACTACATCTTCTCAGAAATTCACTGGAAGCTCCTGAGATCTGGATACAGTTCTGACATATGCCAAAAATATTCCAACTAGTGCTCGTCATAGAAAGACAAGCCTTCTTCAAACAGAAGTCCTGCACTAACATCTCCCAGATCGACTCAAGCAGTGGCTTTGCTGCTGTGTGAGTATTTTTGAACTTCCTTGGGATGTTTCGTTTTGCCAGAGAATCCCACTCCCCAATTTAAGGCCTGCCCTGTCCTCCGTGATGGAAAGTCTCATGACTGTGGGTCCACTGAAATAATTCTCAGAAACTGGGCCAAGTGATTTTTTTCTTTTATTTACTACAACTCAAGTGTTAAACAACACAGTTACTTGGTTTGGAGGGGCATTTAAAGATATTATGGAAAACCACATTTATAATCACATATATCTTACTTCAGCCTATAGGCAGGACCCTCATCCTAATTTCACTGAAGGAGATCTTTGCTCACAGAAGCAAGTATCTGTTTTCTCCAAAGGCCTCCGTTAGCTTAGTGTCTGTCCTCTTCCCCCACCCTCCGCCACCTCCCCCCCCCTACCCCCAGCTCCTTCCCGTGCTTTTCTCCAATCGATAACCTCAGAACTTGAGAAACCACATTATAATACTCTCCCAGAGGGGAACTTTCTACTCGCACTTAGTTTTACAAAAACCTGTGTTTCTTGATCATGACTAGCCAGAGCCATCTCCTACCAACGACCATCCTGGCTCACAGTTACTGATAGTTTGTTAACCAATTGTGAAAAAAAACCTTTCCCCTCCATCCATCAGGCCAGCAACATCAGTGCCTAACTTCCTTCTGCACTGCAAAGCACACCTCGACTAAACATCCCGTGCACAAGCAGCAATTTATACTGACGGCTAAGAGAGGCTGTGTGTAGTTCACTGTTAGCTCTCAAGAGAGGGTAAACACAACACTGACCAAGTAACTTCAGTTACAGCTCACTGCAAAGCCACTAAAGCATCTGGTCTAAAACCACTAAGCACCACTAAAGTCTTTGAAACACAGGTCTAAGGAAGCAGGTATATCATATCTGCAGCCAACACACAGACACAGCAGACAATGAGGTATGGGCAGACAATTAGTCAGGCTTTCGATTCTTAAGTAGTCCATCAAAAAGGAATGGTCACTGTATCTTAACAATACACAGACCCCACAAAACTCCAGAGATCTTTGCATCAGGAACTGCAATCCCACCTGAAATGACAAAACACGGAGGTGAAGAGCAAACGCTGCAAAACTCCCTTGGATGCTGCCACCTCTTTCAGCCAGCCATGTGACAGTGCAGAGCATAGCAGGACACGGGTCCTCCCTCTGCTTCCCAGGCGAGCCATGCCCATCTCACCAGCGCACAAATACCTGAGGCACACGTGCGTCTGTCTGTGAACCAGGGCTGTGTGTTAATTAGTTAATTAATAATTCACTTTACCAGCTTAAACAGCATAAACTATTGGAACAGCCCGCAATATGCCAGCCAGGCAAACACTGCAGAAAGGGAGTGCCTGCAAGGCAGCCACAGACCTTCGTGTACCAGGTCATGGAGCTGCCACCTCCTCTCCGGTCTGTTTGTTGGCAGGGCTTGTGGCCTTGACTAGACGCTCCTCAGATTTACTCTTTGCTGCAAGCCTCGCTGCCCTGTCTCAGAGCAAAATTAAATACTGAAAAAGAGAAAAATTTATTACAAATTACTTGCTGCAGACAAATGCTTATCTTCTGACCAAATTCACAATACCAGCAGGAATCAGCAGTGTACAGATGCCCTCCATCTCCAGAATTCCGCCCCACCTTGAAGAGCTAATGCTTAGGAAAACAGAAAGTATCACACCAAAGAGCAATAAATTCTTTTTGAAAGCTTTTTTCTTTCAATCACAGTGAGATACCACAGGTTCAGTCACCACACATTCTTGTTTCAACTGTGCAAGCACTTTGTTCTCAGGACGATGCGATGGGAGACATTTGGAGGATTTTTTTTTAATTTATGTACATTATCTGAATATGCTTCTGAGATGTAAACCACATACTGATTTTCCACATTTTCATAAGAACTGCCAAAGTGTTTCAAAACTCCTTTTTTCACCAAATTAAGTAGTTTTGGTATGCACAAAACTGTATTTTTTTAAAGTAACAGCCATCTGAGAACATGTCTGCCAGCTGTAGGAATAAGCAGTATCCACAAGTTCCCAGATGCTTTCAAATCCTATCAAAGCCAATGAAGGCTAATTAAGGCTGACCCCTCACTCCTTGGAGGCACACAGTATCTTGTACGTTTGACCCACAAAAGCTCAATAATAATAATAACATAGGTGGTAATAATAATACCTAGCTTACATATAACACGTTTCATTACAGAGCACTACAGAAACAGCAAAGGGAAACAGGTGCACGGAGGGGAAGCCAAATGCCACGGTCTCTGAAGAAGTCAGCAGCAGAGGAAGGACTGATGCCCAACACAACTCCCGGCCTCCTGCATGGGGCCAAGAGAGACATGAAAGGCACGTGCAAAACGGAGGGGTCAGAATGGTGAGAGGTACCCTAAGAAAGAAAATAAACCAGCCCCATTCCATCTTCACCCTTCCCCGGTGCTGCTCGGACCCCCTGCACTCTTCTCATTGGGAGCTTTCACCAGGGAACATCATACAATTTATTCCAAGCCAGAAATTAGGCCTGTGTTAATTAAAACATGCCATCCAGCTGTTCCACACATGCATGCAATGCAGCTGTGATCCCACAAACAGAGGCAGGAATAAGTGTAATTTTGTGTTTGTATATGGAGAGTGGGCTCCATGATACTGTTCCAATACCCTTTCTTCGGCCAACACTGTCTACATCCTCCTCAACCCATCAGTTGCTTCTGATGCAATCACACACTTTGTTCTTGAAATCAGACCCTCTCTTGGCTTATGCAACCCTCCTTTCACACCTCCAACTGTTCCTTTGCATGATTTTCCCTTCCTCCTCTATGTCCTCCCCATTTCCCTGAGGTTCCTAGAAGACCTATTATTTCTTCTCTTTTCCACCTTACTCCCAGTCTCAGCCTCTATTTTTTGTTCATGACCCACAGCTCTGCCTCCACTCCAGGCTTACCCTTTCACCCACACGAGATCTTGGCATGCCTTTCCAGTGCTCTTGCTGTACATCTTCTGAATCAGCTGAAACTTCAACACGGCTAAAAGCACAGCTCTAAATTTTCTTGGGCCTAAAATCAGGACATCTTCTTGTCTCAGAACTCACTCTGGGGTTTCACACAGAGGAAGCATCCTAGTTTTTGTACAATGTCTATATGGATATGCTCTTTGCAATCTACCCGTACTCTTTCAACTCCCTTCCTAATCTTTTCCATTTTGATTCCCATGAGCTGCTGTTCTTGGGACTTCATAAATGGCATCTCATCTTCCTCATACCTACTGAGAAGGCTGCCGCAAAGGTCCCTTTTCATTGCTTTAACCGAGTCCTGCAGCTGGTCACACTGCTGATGGATAACATCAGTCTATCTTACACATAACAGGGAAAAAGTCCACTCCGGATAGCACAGCTAACATAGTATCCGTGAGTGACTGATTAAAACAGGTCTAATTTGATTTGTTTACAACCACTGTAATACGTTGAATGCATACATGTCGGATAAATGGTTGATAACTATATCCTCCTCTGAGCGGGAATTCATCTCCCAAAACTACACAAAGAACAGTCAGTGCAAAGTCCAAGTGCCTAAATAGCAACTAACCGCACCAGTTTGTAGTGTTAGTGTCTTCCTCGCCCCAAGACAAATTAAACTCAAGCCCTTGCTGAATAATTGATCAAACCTTCTCAGTGCACAATCAGAGCCGTCAGCAATAGATCATACAAATGGAAAGTGAGCACAAGGTCTCCTTAATGACTGTTTAACCCCACTGATCATGACGTCAGCCTATCTAAGGCACATAAGAAGCTACTTTTCAAAATAAAGCTGCCTGATGTTTTTAGATAACCTCCCTTGGTAATTATGACTACTCCTATTTACATAAGAGTCATCTCTACAGCTAAGCAGCACCATGGAAGGACTTAAGCAGACCAGATGGCACACACTTGTTTCCCACGTGCATGGGAACCAAAAGAACACTTCAAGAAAGTAACACACAGTAAATGATACGGACTACTGCAGATGGGTCCCTCAGGAAGTGCTGGCATCACTACTTAGAGCAAAGGCAAGACACAGCACTTCATTTCGCAAACCCTGACACAGCTCACAGTGTTCTCGTTGCTGCAGTGCTTCCTGCACGGGGCCCCAGCACATCCACAGATGCACCATCACACTCACAAGACCTTCTCCTTAATTGCCCATCTGCACTGAACAGGACCCATTTCAGTGTGACTTAAACATACTAAATCAGTGCTACAGCCATTATCAGCAAGGCTCCTGCACCAGATTTGTTTTAACGTGTCCTACACGCTCGAAAATGCTTGGTTTGGTACCCTATTTGTGTCTTCAAACCTCTAAAAATGTTTACAAAAAGCCTGGCTCTGGGGTCCACAAGCCTAGTGGCCCTTTAGCTTTTATTTTGTCAAAGAAGGAACACTGCCTACGCTCCTGCAACTGCATCCCAGTTCTTCATCTGAAGCACTCCCCATCCTCTCCTCCTAGGCATATGACGTTCCCTGTCTTTGCGAATAACAATGAGCAAAACAAACTCTCTGCAGAGGCAGCACCCCTGGAATATTCTCCCCACTTGAATCAAAACAGGAAGGAAACTGATTTAAAATATTCTCTAATTTATTTTGCAAGCTATTTTGAAGTCTGACTATGTATTTCCATGTTTTCTCATGGGGATGGGTGCATAAGCACAAATACAAGCTCTTTATAAAAGTGACTGTTTCGTGTATTTAGAAAAGAACATACAATTGCAATCAATATTTTCCACAACGCAGGCGTTTTTCAAGATTTTGCACAGCCAGATGTGATGCAGGTCTATTATTAGCAAGGATTTAAGCAACCCTAGATCAAAATGAAACAAGAGAGGTAATAAACAAAATAATAATAATAATAATAAAAAAAAGAATCTAACAGCTCTGACTATTTTCCAACAGCAGGTTTATGATACGCACCAGTGTGGCAGTACTCAAGAAAGCCTTCCACAGTTATATGCAATTTTACAGTCAGGCATCAAGCATACAGGTGCAGGAAGTAATTTCCTAGGGCAACCGGCTCACAACGGCAGCTGAGTCATGGCCTGAGGTGAGAGACCCCGACCACCACAGCTTATTGCAGAACAACTCCTCCAGGCTCTTTCTTCTTTGAGTAACTCCGCACCACACGTTACAGGAGACAGAGCTCACTCTGCTATGATGCCCTGAGAAAACACAGTACTGAGGGATCACCCTTGCCACAAAACAGACTTTCACCTTCACCTGAGAGACGCTGAGCTGCAATACTTTATCTATTTTCCCAGACTGCGCGTCAGGCATGCTAACTCCTAACACCACCATAAAAATTCAAGAGCTGCATCTTCATGCCATCCAGAAAGACACAGGAAGGTAATCAACAAGACTCTGGATTGTTGTTGGTAGTTTATTCACCTTTTTTTTTTTTTTTTTAACAAAGCACCTACCAGTCTTGCCTGTATTTTCATAGTAACAAGGATCTTAAGAGCCAAGAGAACAAGAGTATCCTCCTCTGTATTGCTATACCAGAGCTGCATCCCCTTCCTAGCATCTTCTTTAAGGAGAATAATTCACTCAGGATCCAGTTACTGTTCCTGGGATCTTATTACTGCACTAATAAGGATTAGTGCCGCATTACATCACGGTGATACCCATGTACATGAAGTGATACAAATACATAGGTATGGATTGTTTAATTAAGAGCTTGTTCAAACAACCAACAGACCATTAGCAGAGTGAAGTTGCCCTTGGGGTGGAATATGGCCAGCACACTCATCATCCATGCAACGAACAGGGTTACTGGTGTGAAACGCGGTTAAGCTCCAATGCCACAGACCTGTGGTAAAGAACATGGGCATCCCCGTAACACTGCTGGTTTCTCTACACCTCCTAGGCCAGGAAAAAGAAAACACAGGTAGAATGACATGAACTTTCAAATGAAAGCCAATATATTTCCAGTATTTAAAACCTACTCTGAACTCATATTCCCTCTTTTAAATATATTCTCTTGGGAGATTTTTAGTTTAAAATTGTACAGAACATACTTAATACCATAAGGATACCATATTTATTACCATTAGAAGTATTAGAAGTGTATTCAAATGATCCACTGTATTTTGTTCTTTTTAGCAGTAAGATGAACTGTGTCCAAGCTGTACTCATTTCAAACTCGGTTTGATGCCAGAGTTACTGGAGACCAAACTTCCTCATTTCTGATCCTTCAGCCAGCAAGAACAATGAATTATTTAGTAACAAAAATCAGAGCAGACTGCTGTAACACATATCTCTGATCACCTCAAGTCATCACCACCACCTCTTCTGGCAGCCCAGAATCACAGAAAAAGAGAGACCCTGTGGCTCTTATCCCCTCCTCTGAAGAACAACTCTGATACAAGGACAGAAGTCAACACTACCTGAGCTATCAGGATGCTCCTGCTCCTCCCAAAGCTTCCCGATCAACAAAAAACCCAGTTCTGCCAATGGTCCCACTGCTCTGTGCAAGTACAGGCAGGGTTGGCATCTGCTAAGGTGCCTGTTGGATATAAAGCTAAACAGAGCAATCCACATTTCCCCACTTCAATTAAAATCATCGTTTATACTTGAGTGGAATTTAATACAAGTACACCAAGTCCAAGGAGTGCCAGATCATTCATTTTACTATTAGGCTTCCCTCAGGTCGTCTTCAGGCTATTACTTCTCCATCAAAACATTTAGTAATTTTCAACCAGATCAGGGTTAACTGTTAGATCATAGAATAGAATCATAGAATCATAGAATTGTTGAGGTTGGAAGGGACCTTTAAGATCATCGAGTCCAACCTTTAGCCTACCCTGACAAGAGCCACTTCTAAACCGTGTCCCTCAGTGCCCCATCTACCCTTTTTTTAAACACCTCCAGAGATGGTGAATCCACCACCTCCCTGGGCAGCCTATTCCAATGTTTAATAACCCTTTCAGTGAAAAAATGTCTCCTAATATCTAATCTAAACCTCCCCTGATGTAACTTGAACCCGTTTCCCCTCGTCCTATCACTTGTCACCAGGGAGAAGAGGTCAGCCCCCATCTCTCTACAACTTCCTTTCAGGTAGTTGTAGAGGGTGATAAGGTCTCCCCTCAGCCTCCTCTTTTCCAGGCTAAACAACCCCAGCTCCCTCAGTCGTTCTTCATAAGGTTTGTCCTCCAGGCCCCTCACCAGCTTTGTAGCCCTTCTCTGGACACGCTCCAACACCTCAATGTCCCTCTTGTAGCGAGGGGCCCAAAACTGAACGCAGTACTCGAGGTGGGGCCTCACCAGTGCCGAGTACAGGGGGATGATCACTTCCCTAGTCCGGCTCACCACACTATTCCTGATACAGGCTAGGATGCTGTTGGCCTTCTTGGCCACCTGGGCACACTGCTGGCTCATATTCAGCCGGCTGTCAACCAACACTCCCAAGTCCTTTTCTGTCGAGCTGCTTTCAAGCCATTCTGCCCCAATCCTGTAGCGCTGCATGGGGTTGTTGTGTCCCAAGTGCAGGACCCGGCACTTGGCCTTGTTGAACCTCATACCATTGGTCTCAGCCCATCGGTCCAGCCTGTCCAGATCCCTCTGCAGAGCCAACCTACCCTCAAGCAGATCAACACGCCCGCCCAGTTTAGTGTCATCTGCGAACTTACTGAGGGTGCATTCAATCCCTTCATCCAGGTCATTGATAAAGATATTAAAGAGAACCGGCCCCAGCACCGAGCCCTGGGGGACACCACTTGTGACTGGACACCAACTGGATTTAACTCCATTTACCACCACTCTCTGGGCACGGCCATCCAGCCAGTTTTTTACCCAGCGAAGAGTACACCTGTCCAGGCCATGAGCAGCCAGTTTCTCCAGGAGAATGCTGTGGGAAACAGTGTCAAAAGCTTTGCAAAAATCCAAGTAGATAACATCCACAGCTTTTCCCTCATCCACTAAGTGGGTCACCTTATCATAGAAGGATATTAGGTTTGATAGGCATGACCTGCCCTTCACAAACCCATGCTGACTGGGCCTGATCACCCTGTTCTCCTGCATGTGCCGTGTAATGGCACTGAGGAGGATCTGTTCCATGACCTTCCCAGGCACCGAGGTCAGACTGACTGGCCTGTAGTTCCCCGGATCCTCCTTCCGGCCCTTCTTGTGGATGGGTGTCACATTTGCTAACCTCCAGTCAGCTGGGACCTCCCCGGTTGTCCAGGACTGCTCATAAATGATACCAAGTGGCCTGGCGAGCACCTCCGCCAGCTCTTTCAATACCCTTGGGTGGATCCCATCCGGCCCCATAGATTTGTGCACCTCCAGGTGTGCTTACCAAGATCATATATTGCTAGATGTGCTTACCAAGATCATATATTGCAATCCACCAAGGAACCCAGTGAACGCAAAGCACACAGGTAGCCTTGAACGCAGTACACCCCGGAGCAACTATCTCAGCTCTAAAGACAAGACAACTAAGGCTGAGGTACAGAGCAGGGAGGAAAAAAAGAAGTTTGTCGGATCTGGACTGGCACACAAAATGAGCACAAAACAACAGTACTCCAATGGCTCTGGACCAAGTCAGATGAGCGTAGCAGGGTTTGTTAGCTTGGTCTCACTGTAGCCCTGTGAGAGGAGGTGGCAGCCCCCAGCACAGCAACACACAGAAGGAACTATGAGGAACAGCAACCAATGAGAACAAACATTTCTAACTTTCTCAAGTAAAGCTCAGCTAAAAGCAGGTTGGGAAATAATGATCCACACCAAAGCTTCATCAGCTGAATGGTAAAACGATGCATGTGTCTCCACGCTGCCTTATTACACTTACAGTCAGTGTATCAACACTTCACCATTGCAATGATCAACGCACCGATCATACTTCATGGTGAATCCCATCCCTCATATATGTTAGGTTTATGAGCAGTTAACTTACAGCATCATAAAAAACTGCTTAATGTTCCATTCGCTGCTTTCTTGGTTCAATCCCTTCACACTTACAATAAGAGGAAAAAAAAACATAATGTGACCGAGCTAAAATGCTAGCAGAAAACTCCTCAAATTCTCCTTCGCTAGAAAGGACACCAACCTTCTGGATGCTCAGAGCTACAAACTACGAAATGAAATCTCACTTGCTGCTCTTCTCATGCCAGCTATAACCCCAGGCTGGGAGAGCCTGTCCACACAGCTGATCCAAGCACCCTGTAGACCCCAAAACCAACAGCCCAGCATCGGGGTGGTGCGAGCTCAGCTGCCCCACACCCTCATCAGCCACTCACCAACCACCTCAGCCTACTACCAGAAGAAGAGGTACATTAAATGAAGAGGTACATTAAATAAATGATACCTCGTGTAAGCATTTGGAGGAGACAGAGTTGTTCGTGTTTGAGTAACAAAGCAATAGCTCTGCTGACTTTTGGGTCAGAAAGATGTCTAATTAAATATTGTATAATTATCCATTTCATATTTGTGCAGTAGGAACAGAGGTGAGAAGCCAACTCACAATATTTTTATTAATTTGTAAAATGCTATAAAATATAAACTAATGATAATTCAATTATGTACTGAGCACTATCAGTGCCTTTGGATCTCTGCTTTGAGTATCCAACTAATAAAAGGACAAATTCTGCTAGGTATAGACGTACCATTACTCTGAACAAACTAGGCAGTTCCTCATTCTCCTACGGCCACCTTAAAGCACTAAACGAGTCCACCTCACATCAGCCTGAGCCTCGCCTGAGATGACCCTTCCTTAGGGACAGAGCCTCAAATGGAAGCAAGGAACAGCAAACACACACGAACATCACCAAATGACAAAAGGAAGAGAGAAATTAGACTCCCCACCAAGTCCAACCTTTTTGAAAAGCTCAAGCCTAGAATTTTGTTCCCAAGAGCTTATAAACTGGTATGTGCCACGTTGAACTGGTATGTGCCTCACTGACATCTCTTAAAGGCCCACATGATTATTTTCCCCCAACCTGACAAAATATACAGCAAAATCAACCTAGCAATCCCCAGTAAGCACTGATGTTGGTGTTTCTACAGTAAATCAGGAGGAGACCACCAGGACCCTGGGTAACAGTAGCAATTCATGTTTTTACTCGCTGGTGCCGTTATCTAAATATTAAGAGAAACACCTGCCCTCGGTGCAGCAGCACCACTGCTACGGCCAAGACCTAAGCCAGGGCGTACGTGCCATCAGGCAACAACCTCACCAATCAAAGACCAGACGGCAATCATCCCTGAAATCATTTGTGTTGTAGCATGGTCAGAAAACCCAACAACTCCGAGCCTCTGCAAGCAAAGAAGCACACAGATCATGGTTCTGTCATTATCTGCCTCCCATAATTACAACACCACCTGGTCATTAATATCTTTAAAGTAGGCTTTCCTATTTCTTTATTCTCCCTAAAATTCATGTCCGCGTCTGCCCACCTGCTCGTCTCTTCCAGTGTGGAGGGCACAGGCAGCACACACCATCACATCCCCATCCCCACCACCACCACCACCACCACCATTCCCTGTGAGACCTCGCCGACGGGAGGAGGGGGCACTGCCCGCGCCAGCCCGGGCGGCGCCGCCCGGCCTCCATACGGAGGAGGAGGAAGGGGAAGAGGAGGAAGAGGAGGAGGACACCCCACACACCCCCTTTTCCCGCCCAGCCGGGCCCCGCGGCCGCGGAGGGTCCCCACAGGAGCAGCCCCGCCGCAGCGGGGCCCGGTTTCACCCCGCCGCGCCCGTCCCCCCGGCTCCCCCTCAGCGCCCCGCTCCCCTCAGCCCGGGCCGGCGGAGGGAAAGCCCCTCGCCCTCAGCGCCCCGCTCCCCTCAGCCCGGGCCGGCGGAGGGAAAGCCCCTCGCCCTCAGCGCCGGCCGGGGAAGGGCGCGGCCGCTGCCTCAGCCGCCTCCCCAGGGAAGCCGCCCCCGCCCCCGGCGCCGCCCGCACTCACCCTCCGTCGCCATGGCCGCGGCGGCGGTGGTCCGGCCTCCCGCCCTCGCTGCCGGATGGCGGCGGAGCCCGGCGGGGAGGCGGCCCGGGCCGCCGCCAGCGAGGAGGGGGCGCGCTGACCCGCCCGGCGCCTCCCCGCCTCGGCGCGGGGAGGGTGAGGGGAGCCGGGCGCGGCGGCGGGGGGTCCCCCGGGGCTACGGGAAGGAGCGGCGCTGCCGTCTCCCCGCGGCGGGAGCCGGGGAGGGAGCGCTGCCCGGGGCGGGCGGGGAGCGGCGGTAACGCGCGAAAGGCGGCTGCACCCGCCGCCCCGGGGGAGGTTGTGCACGGCACGGGCGGGACTCTGAAATTCCGCGGATAAATCTGACTCGGGAGGGTCAGCGGCTTCATCCCGTGTTCCCAAATTTTGTACCGTCTCTTTTCCCGAGTCCTCGGGGCTGTGCTGACCGGTTAGCAGCGTGGGCATAGGCGCGGCAACTCCAGCCACGCTCGGATGGACTCGGTCAACAGGCAGCCCCGTGTCAAAAACTGATCTGGAGGCACGGCAGGTTGTACCCAGCCCGTCTCAAAGGTTTGAACGCTACCTCACTTTCCATCACACATTCAAAACTCTCTTCTAAAAAAGCAAACTCGCTCCACATCTCTGATAACCTGTAATAGCCCATGGCTGGCCCTCGTGTCCTCCATTGTTTTCCATATCCAGGTTTACATTTCTATGACTGAAGAGGAAGCTGTTGGGTGTCTGTTACAGCAAGCTGAAGCTACTGCAAGATAATTTCGCTTTGCACGTTTCTATTCGCAGCCAAGAGAAGGCTGACCCAAGTCCTGAAGTGCTAGGAGCAATACAGCTTTAGCACATTTCTCAACCCCTTGTAGCTCATGAAGTTCTTACAGTCCCATTTCCAAGTGCTGGGTTGCATACAGGTGGAGGAGGGAAGTATTCCATTACCAGGCTTAATCACGTACCCAGATTTGAGGAAAAAGATGAAAATGGGGTAAAGAAGTCAGGTCCACGCAGCAAGCTTTGTAAAACGTGAATGGGCAACTCCAGAAGTAGAATGAAGTTGAAAATGAAACATTCCAGAAAAGATGGGGTAAAATATCTGTGTCATTTGAAGAACTTGCTACACATGTGCGATGAGAGAATATGAACTCCCTGCATGGGGTCCTGTTACATAAAACATTTAAGCATAGGACTAGAAGGAACCTTGAGGTCTCCTTTCTCCAAAGCAGGATTAGGTCTACCTCAGACAACCGTAACTAATGTTTTTCCAACATTGTTTTGAAGTCCTATAGTAGAAGTGACTCTGCTGTTTGTTAGAAGGCCGAATTGTTTATTTAACCGCAAAAATCTCTTATTAAGTAAATTCATGTTGCTGTAAATTGTATAGCTCTGTCTCAATGAACATGGAGGACAATTAATCACCATTTGCATAAACACATCATTACAAAAATGTGAAGACGGTTCACTGTCAAACCCTTTATTTTCCAGACTAAACTCTCCTGCAGTCTGTTTTCTTTTTGTTGACTTTTTTTTTTTTTAGTATTCTTTAATTATTCTAGAGGTGATGTCCACATCCTGCCCAAACTGTACACAATGCACATCACCACTGCCATCCGTGGCATTTGGAATTTTTCACATCACCCCCATATTGCTGATCTGCCTCTGGTTTGAGGGCTGCAAAAACCTCCAGATTGAGAATAGCTGTTTACACAAACATTCCCTGGGAATTGCTGGGATTTACATTTCATCTGTCCTTCCAAGTGCAGCCTTTTGCACCTATCTTCACTTAATTAGACCTTGTTGATTTCTCCCATCGCAAGAATAAAAATTATATGGGACAATTTCTTCCACTTAAACAGTTTCCAAACTTAATGTCACCTGTAAGTGTTTAAAGTTTATTCTGCTTTTCATCACCCATATTATACTTGTAAACATTGCACAGCACTAGTTCAAACTCCCTCTTTGGGGACTGTTTAGCTTTGCCAAAGAAGTGGTGATTACTATTGTGCGGATATAGTTCTTGAGTCAGTTGACTGTCAGCTGACATCTTAGAGAAATTTCTTAGAGAAGTTTCAGCAAAACCGTATTTCTCTAATTTATTTACAAAAACTGCAACGCCCAGATACATATCGTCACGTTGCCTCACTCCCATCCACCAGGTCAGCTGGAAGTTAGACTGGTGTTACAAAGAGGAAGTTTCCTTGCAGCCTTTGACCACTGTATTAGCTGAGACTATAACTAGGAGAGAAGTTACATACTAGAAAACAGTACCCTCCTAAGTCTACATTTACCGTTGTTGGGGGGGAGGGTTGTTTGTTTTTATTGACAGCTTGTCCTGGTTTCAGCTGGGCAAGAGTTAATTTTCTTTCCAGTGATTGCTGTGAAAGGAATGTCAATAATACCTATCATTTTCGCTAAGTTTGTTGGCTGAGTGATGTTTACACTGTTCAAGCACTTTTTTCAGCTTCTCATGGAAGCACAGAACGGCCAATGAAATATTCCATACCATAGACATCATGCTTAGTACATAAATGGGGGCTGGCGGGGAGGCAGGCAGAATCACCGCTCTGGATGGTGCCAATTCACAGAGCAGTGAAAGTGACCCACATCATTATTGTTATTTTTCCTTTTCTGTTATTGTTTATATTAAACTGTCTTTATCTCAGCCCAGGAGGTTTTTTTTCTCCCTTTCCCTGACTTTTTTTGCCCTCTTCTGCAGGGGAGTTGGGGGGCGTGTGTGAGAAGGCTGTGAGGTTCTCGTTGCCTGTTGGGGTTAAGCCACAACACAGCAGCGTGCTTCCATTAAGCATTTGAGGAAGTCCCTCTCCTGTTTTTAAAAGCCTGTAATAGCCCATCGAGCTGCAGAAAGAGATTTTCTTTTCTATATTTTTAAAAGATTACATCAGCATTATGAAACTTTGCTTACAGCTGCCTCTAAATTCTCAGGATTACCGTTTTGAAATACTACCACAGCATACCTAAGTCTATAGTTAAGTATAACTTCCATTTTACATCTATATAATTTATAAGGAACACTTGTTTTCATAATATGGGAGGCATCGTGCTTGCAGGCTCTCATCCTGCTGGAGAACTTCAACCACCCCAACACCTGCTGGAAAAGTAGCACAGCGAGCTGTAGGCAATCCAGGAGACTCCCGGAGTGCATGGAAGATAGCTTCTTAAGCCAGGTAACAGACAGCCCCACCAGAGGGGATGCGATGCTGGACCTGATGGTCACCAATGCAAGTGAGCTAATTGGTGATGTCAAGACTGGAGGCAGCCTGGGCTGCAGCGATCATGCACTGGTGGAGTTCGCAGTCCTGAGAGATAGGGGTCAGGCAAAGAGTAAAGTCATGTTGATGTGCAAATCATTTTCAGAAGTGTGTGCAGGAAGACTCAGGTCACTGAATACCGAAAATTCTGAAAAGTGCTCCTACTTGGGTCTTGGGATGGTTCAAAGATACAAGGAGAGGCAAACAAGATGGTCACATTATGAAAAGTGCCACTGCAGGGAACAGTATTAAACATATTCCTTAAATACGTTAAAACAAACTTATTCCATATATATTGAATAATAACAATTTAGCTGAAAACAGCCTGTCGAGAAAGTGAAAAATAAGCTTTTGCAGCTGTGTTTAATCTTTAGTTTCCTTGAGAAAGACACCTGCAACTTGGAGGGAAATAGAGAAAGAGAAATCACTTTCAAGTTTCCCCTTCAAGGGAAGAACCCACTACCATGTAGCTGGAAGACCTATCTTAACCCCGTTGCCTAGAAACAGAGGTGCTGTAAAGGTCATCATTAAGCAACTTCCTAAGTGAAGAAACTCATAAGTGATGAATTTGAAGCTGTAGTCACAATATCTCCTAGAAAGCACGCTCCCTCTTCATCTACACCTTTCTTAGCCATCCAGGGGTTTCCCAAGAAAAGACTCAAGTAGTCCACTGCACCTCATCTCCAGATTGCTCCCCTATTACACCTATACTGCTGTCCGTCCCTTGCAATGTGAGGATACCAGAAAGCTGCTCAGTCAGCCTGCACACCCACACCAGCAGCTGGAATTGACAGAACTGACAAATGCAGTATCACCAACAGGATCCTAACTGCTCTGAGATGAGCAGGCAATTTTTACCAAAAAAGTCTGGTTTTCCTTGAGAGGTCTCTTTGTCTCTTATATCTGCTCATCAAAAATTAGGAGCAGAGGCAGAATGAGTTTGTGCTGGTAACACAATATTAAATTGTTCAGTTTACTACACAGTAAGGTTTTGGGTTTATTATAGTGTTTCCTCTTTTCCCAGTAACAAGGTTTTGAGTGCAACACTGGGACTTAGTAGTTTTTCCAGCGTCCAACCTGTTTGTCATTTAGGCCCGTTCCTTCTTACGAACTAATGCATTTAATACAGGCCCATTTTATATTCAAATAATTTATATTTTCACTTAGTGTTTCTTCTTATAGCTAAGGGCACTTCAATTCCTTTGGCCTTTCAGAGTCATACTACAAAACTAATTCACCCAGTTTAAGCCCCTTTTATATTCAGAATCTTTCAAATTTCTACTTCGTATTTCTTCTTGTAGGAGAGGACATCTCCTTTGGCCTTTCTTGATAGTACACCTATGATCAACTGGAGAAAATACCAAAGAGAGCAACTATCCACATTCCTCTTAATTGTCCTGGTCAGAAGCAGGTATTTAAGGCTATACCCTTACAGGGCTGAACGATGACACCAATTCTAGTGCTTATTATTGTTTACAGAAAGTATTCCATCTTAGGATTCTCAGTCTGTTTTTTTCTGCAGTACTGTTGCCTAGCAATTATTTTCCCATTCTGCACCTGTACTCAGTAATGAGCTTCGTGTTTATTTCCACACCCACTTCTTCCACATCACCTCTCCAATTTGTAACGATCATTTTGAATTCCAGTCCTGTCCTTGAACAGCTTAGGGTCATCTAGTGAATTAATAAATGTACTTGACATTTCTTCATTTGAATATCCACTGATACCAGATCTGCTGGATACAGTACAATAAAAGGGTTACCACCAAGTTCATTTCCCACACCTGTGGGATCAAACCATGATAAACATTGCTGAAATTGCACACTAGAAAATGGAGCAAGTAATCGGTGAAAAATAATTTATTGTACTAATTTTAAACAGTCAGGAGCCTTAATTTTATGTTCAAAGATAATTAATTCCAAACATGCCTCATACAAGCAAGTATTTTGTGAGCTGTTCTTTCAACAGCCTCAGCTAAAAACATCATTGCAGATCAACATGAGTTCCAAGTGATAACTCCCATTGTACAAACTACATAGAACAAGCAACCGTCTTCTCTTTCTATCTCAAACAGGGCACAGCAACTTTGTCTCCCACAAGAAGCTTTCATTAGATGAATAAAGGCATCAAGTGCTTTACCATGAGACAGCTAAGGCATACCAGTCACTAACAGCATTCCAGCATCACCCGTAATTCTGGTCCCAGACACTTCTTGTTGTACGTTCAAAGGCATCCAAAACAAGCACTTTGTGTTACCTCTGACATTTACATTTTGTCATTAACATTCGTATTAGTGCCTCTCCAACTGAAGCCTCTAACATCTTCTTTTCCTCTTGGGGAGAGATACTTCTGAAAGGAAATAAAGAGATTTTTCTGGCAAGCTTTTCAACCTAGCTTCCCTTATGAGAATGATTAAGGTAGAATTAATTCTGCCCAGGAAAAGAAATGAATTAAATGAGCTCTTGAGATCCCCTCCCAATCCCTCTCTCCCCGAGGTTTTAAATAGGAAAAAAAGTCTTTCCAGATTCTATAGCACACTAGCATTCAAAATATCAATTAAAATTCTATTGATGAACAAAATACTGTACTTCAAAACTTATTCAATCTTGACAGCTTACAACTCCTCATGAACACCTTTAAGATTTCATTATGAATTTGACAAATGGAATACTCAAAAAATTAAGCACAGAATACCCGAAGAGATTGCTTATGGGTATTTTTAATGCTTCAGAATTTGACGACAAATTCTGAGAAATGGAGAATGTTCCTGATTTAGAAAGAAACTTTTTGTCCACAACAACTTGAAGGAAAAATAAGTAATAAAGTACAATATTAAATGCACCATTGAATTCACACTGTCTACAACAAAGGTTATCTGAGAACGTAATCTCATTTCAGTACAAGATGCTCTTTGGCTTTTAAAAAGAGCAAATATGTGCTACCTCACTAAAAATGTATTTTAATAGTTACTATGCTCCCTTGTATGAAATATCCTCCCATTACATACAGTTTTGAATAGTAAATTAACTCCAAAAGATATACCCCTCCCATTCATCTATGTCATTAAAGCTTTCCAGAAGTTGTACTTAACCCTTTGCTCTCCCTTTAAGCAACCTAATTAAATCCTACCCTTTCAGGTTAAGAACCAGTACCTCTGGTTCTATCAAGTCTGCCTTCCACTATGCAAGCAAGACCCATCGGTCTCACACTAGCTAGAACTGCCAGTTGAAATCATGCCTTTAGCTGGCCAACTCCTCTCCCAGGAACACTACCCATGTTGGAGGCACGGCAGCAAAGCAGTTCACTGGACTCTTCCTAGAGAATAGCCCATTAAGGTATCTCAAGATAAAGAGGATGCAATTTTCTTTGTACAGTGTCTGTTCCATGGTGCTTATGTTCTCCTCAAGCGATACTGAGAACAGACCCTGAAGCTTCTGAGTTGCAGAGCAGTTCAAGATCATCTAACATCTCAATTTGTACTATTTGCATTTGATGCTTCTGTAGAGCAACTCCACCATCAGCTTTAAGAAACGCGCTTTACCATTGCTTCCAAATAAAAATTACATTATCTCCAATAACATGAGTGACAGCAAAGTCATCCACTCTTCTCCTACAATTCCCAGAATCCCACCCCAACGACGTCAGACAACTTCTAATATAGCAGGGGATGCTGTTACTGTATACGTATACTGGAACTTAATCCTTGAAGCATTGCCCAGGTGAAAATAAGGCCAGAGGGGAAACTTCTATGTCCCCTCACTTCCACAAAGATGAAGGCAGCAAGGGCTATTCTAACCTCAAATGCAAATTACATAAGTTCCCAGAGCTACTAGAACAGGTATCTTCTGTAAGTGGGAGAATGACTGAAAAATCACTTTTCCCTACGCATTGTAACTCTTCAAGCCAGATTGGTATTACAGAAGAGTAAGTCTCCTTTTAACTGGACCAATTTTAACTCTGAACAAACTATAATGAAATCTATATAGAAAAAACCATGACCCATAGGATTTTGCCACCACATGTGTGCTTGTAACAAAGTCTCAGAGCAAAGCTTCAGTTTTCATGCAACAATTTACAGGCTAAAAACTCAACTAGCTCTTGCAAGGCAGCAACACGTGGTCCAAAACGTCAGCTTTAGTTTCAGAAAAAAACAGTATAGTAGAGAGCTATTAAAAAACAAGTCACGAGTCTGTCAGAATTTCAATCACTGTACCTTCTTCATCTGGGTTCTCTTCTTCTGTAATTATAGGCATTCCAATATGCCGAGTAACAGTTTCCTTTGCCACTTGCATTTCACCTGCAGATACATTTTTAGGAAAAACTGTCAGCTTTTGTAAGCTTAACTAATGCTTTGTAACTTGGAAATTAAATCACTGAATTTAAAATAAAAGTTTATTCAAAACTATTTTTCTGTTCAATTTAACTTATCCTTTAAATGAACTTCAGTGGCAGAGCAACTTCTATCAGTTTAAAAGCTGGATATCAGAAAGATGATTTCCTTCTGAAAACTTATATCCTATGTTTTCAGAAGTGGGACGTAAAGGGACGTAAAGAGATCTAAAGAGAACCTTGGAAGGAAAAAAAAAAAAAAAAGATGCCTAAGTAGGGATGTGCAAATACCTGGAAAGTATGTGCAAAAAATTGCACCAATACAGATGACATAAATTCTATGATAGTAAAATAACTAAATAAATAAATCACTAGGCAGTTCAGATATGCCAAAGATCAGCAACATCAGATAGGATCTCTCCAAGAGACCCGAATTAGAGAGCTGATCTGCCTTTCCTTCCTCACCTCCTCTTTTGATCTAGCAAAGTACCTTCACACCAGGTCTTATGCTAATGTCACGTAAAAACAAGTCAGACCTCAAGTTCTGACACTTGATCTCTTTCAGAATATATTAACAGAAGTGACACCATACAACAAAAATCTATATAAATGGCTAATCCTTTAGGTTGTTGGTCTCAGCATCATGCTTTCAAAAAGCTTCACAAATGGAAAAGATACTAACTTAGGAGCTTTAGATCAGGTAAATCAACTTTTTTTTCAAAAACTCCTCCTCTGAGGCAGAAAGGAGGTCCCAGTCCAGTTTTCTTTTAAAGATGTTCACCATATCCTCACTTAGTCATTCTTTCTTACAAGCATTTTCACCCACGTTCACCCAGCCGTTCTTGTCACTCACAAAATTCTATCCTTCCCACAGGATTCAAAGGGAGGTTATAGGCATATGCATTTAATATTCCATAATAATTCTTGTTAAAAGTTTGAAGTCTTTTTCTGACTACATTAAACAAGGGCCCTCACTGAGGGCACACTGGGACACCCCAATGCTTCTTATATCACTATAAATAACCCAGAACTGTAAGAAATACAAGCAGTTAAAACTATTTCCTTCCAGGGTGCATTTTCAAATTAAGAAAAAAGGTCCCAGAGACTGGACTTAAAAACTCTGTACCTGCTTTTAAAAAAAGTTTGCTCTTTAAAATTGTTTTTATTCCTAGCTAAAATGTTAATTACCAGGAAAAATAGAATATAATTACAGGAGAGAACCACAAAAAACAAGTCACAGGAGTACAAAAAAAGAGTCTTATCAAGAAGGTAAAAGTTAAGTCTAACTATAGACTACACGAATCTTACCCTGTTAGAATATAATTGCAATAGTGGGATTAAGAAAACAATTTGAAAGAGTTTTGAAACTGCATCAGTTGTTGACAAAATATTTTAATTCACATGGAAGTACTAAAAATTTCAGTAGTAAAAGAACAAAATAAATAACAAGTATCAGGTGGAAGGAGAATGACTGATGTGATAGTGGAGGTAGTAGCCTTACAAAGCATTGTCTTTAAGATATTGGTATCCTTTTCTCTTCAGAAATATTAGAGGTTATTCCTTTAAGAGCCCAGGAACAGAACAGAGACAGGCAAGGTTTACTTTGGATTTCATGAAGATAGTATTAACTATCAAAACTATAAAGATAGGCTGATTTTCACGAAAAAGATAGCTTCAAAAATAGAAGCTATCTGTCAAAAGAAGAAACAGTTAGACACATATCTTAATCTCCAGTATGTCTGTTATATGGAATCACAGAATCTTCAGAGTTGGAAGGGACCTCTAGAGATCATCTAGTCCAACTCCCCTGCTAGAGCAGGATTACCTAAAGCACATCCCTCAGGGCTGCATCCAGGCGGGTCTTGAAAGTCTCCAGAGAAGGGGACTCCACAACCTCCCTGGGCAGCCTGTTCCAGTGCTCTGTCACCCTCACCGTAAAGAAGTTTTTCCGTGTATTTGAACGGAACTTCCTATGTTCTAGCTTGTGCCCATTGCCCCTTGTCCTGTCACTGGGAACCATTGAAAAGAGCCTGGCTCCGTCCTCCTTAAACCCACCCTTTAGATACTTGTAAACATTAATCAGGTCCCCCCTCAACCTTCTCTTCTCCAGGCTAAAGAGTCCCAGCTCTCTCAGCCTTTCCTCATAAGGGAGGTGCTCCAGTCCCATAATCATCTTGGTTGCCCTACGCTGGACTCGCTCCAGTAGTTCCCTGTCCCTCTTGAACTGGGGAGCCCAAAACTGGACACAGTACTCCAGTTGTGGCCTCACCAGTGCAGAGTAGAGGGGGAGAAGACCTCCCTTGACCTACTGGCCACAGTCTTTCCTATGCAGCCCAGGATGCCATTGGCCTTCTTGGCGACAAGGGCACACTGCTGGCTCATGGATAATTTGCTGCCTACTAGGACCCCCAGGTCCTTCTCCTCAGAGCTGCTTCCCAGCATGTCCGCCCCTAACATATACTGGTGTTTGGCATTCTTCCTTCCCAGGTGCAGGACCCTACACTTGCTTTTGTTGAACCTCATTTGGTTCTTCTCTGCCCAGCTTTCCAGCCTGTCCAGGTCACGCTGGATGGCAGCACGGCCCTCTGGAGTGTCGGCCACCCCTCCCAGCTTGGTATCATCAGCAAACTTGCTGAGGATACACTCTGTCCCCTCATCTAGGTCATTAATGAATATATTGAACAAAATTGGACCAAGTATTGACCCCTGAGGGACACCACTGGTTACAGGCCTCCAACTGGACTCTGTGCCGCTGATCACAACCCTCTGAGTTCTGTCACGCAGCCAGCTCTCGATCCACCTCACTGTCACCTCATCTAGCCCATACTTCCTCAGCTTCCTAATGAGGATGTTATGGGAGACAGTGTCAAAAGCCTTGCTAAGGTCAAGGTAGATGACATCTACGGCTCTCCCCTCATCCAGCCAACCTGTTATAACATCATAGAAAGCTATCAGATTGATCAGGCATGATTTGCCCTTGGTAAATCCATGCTGACCACTTCCAATAACTTCCTGTTCCTCTACGTGTTTGGAGACGACATCCAGAACGAATCGCTCCATTACCTTCCCAGGGACAGAGGTGAGACTAACCGGCCTGTAGGTTATATGGCAATAGGAAAAATTAAGACAGTGCCACACAGAACAAGCTTTTCCAAGGACATGATCTTCCTGACAAAAATTAGCAGGACTGTGTATAAAACTTTATATTAACTATAAACTGCATGCTCTCATGTTGTCTTTTTACCTGACCAGACTGTGGAAAACAGAAAGATTCAATTACAATACTGGTGTCACAAAACATTTCTTTAATCTTCTACCTCCGCTAATCAACACTGAAATTTAACCCAGCTGCCTCCTCTAGCAAAGCAATGGATAAACTTTTGCAGTCTCTCCAGATCCATGAATACAACGGAGAAATACCTTTGATTTCCACAGCATCTCCTCTCCCTGCTGGCTGTAGTCTCCTACTGTTTTTTTTACTTCGGCTTGGAGATTTCCCATAATTCGATCCTGATTCAGTGGATTCTAATTTTACTTGACGATGTCTTCTGGATTTGGAAGCCTAGAACCAAAACATACACATGAATGATGTAAAAAAGCTAAAATGCTACAGCCACATATTACTGTATGTCACTGAGTACTTCACAAGTCAGCAAGGACCAGAGGCATCAACTTCCTCATATGTCAGGGTGGGGACAGCAGTGAGGGAGAGAAGAAAGATTACCACTAGCTACTCTTTTTCAGTTTAACAGGAAAATGCCCTTCTATGATTTAATGGATGTGTCACTTAAAATCCAGGTAATGAAACATTTGTTTATTTTCAAACCACTCTCTGTTGGCATCGAACTGCACCACTGTGTGCAAGCAAAAGGAACACTTTGAAAAACTGCTGCATCACAAAGCTTCTTTCATATTTTGCTTAGATGCCTAGAAAACATTATCCCTGCGTATTCATAAGTCTGGACTGTTGTACCTTACAGAGCTCTGTTTTATTTAATAATGTGTTTTTCCAATAAGAGATTTTAATAAACAAGGAAAGACATAATGTTTATCATAGGCCTGCTATAAAAAAGAAAAATCAACAATATTTTTAAAGTAGAAGTTATCGAAATAATGTTTCTAAGAACTCCAAACTGACTCCCAACCCCCAAGCTCTACTTTTGCAAGCATCTTCAGAGATTCCAATATGTAAGCTTCAAGAAATTTGAGCAATTAAACTCACAAGTATTTTTATTCCATGTGTTTAAAATTCCATCTACCTAAAAAACAGAGCATAGACATTAAAAGATATGTTGTACATTGAACTCCCCCAAGCACAGACCATATCTGCATTGTCTCCATAAATCTAACGTGAAAAATAAGAACTTTGGTTTCCCCAGTGTTAAAGAAACCTGAATATTCGAAGGCTGAATTGCAGAGGACAATTTTAACTCATTGCTTCCAGAGCCATCATTTACATTAAACTGGTATTTATTTTTGAACAACAGTTTTAAGTACGTACTTATCATCAAATTTTATACCTACCTCAACAACCGCAGAGTAAGACCTGTATTTGATTCTAGCCAACGCACTTGCTCTTTCAGAACCCTGCAAAGAACCAAAAGACCAGTAAAAAAAATTTCTTATTCTATTATAGAAATATTGAAATGTGAAATCAGACAACTACTTCAGCAACATCTCATTACAGCAGTAATTCTATAATTAGAATCAGAGCTATGTTAGAATGCTGCCAAACTGATACTTAAAAAAAAAAGTACAAATTTCATTAAAAAGACAGAGCATAATTTTGGTTGCCTTCACAAAGCCTAGGAGAAGACAAATCAAATTTGAACCTTCACATCTTTCTCAAATTCAAAATTGAAATAAGCAAGTAAGTAAAACGAGAGAATTTTGTAGCATAAAAAAAAAAAATCGATACTGCATTTAGTTGAAACTCCAGGAGGAGCCATAAAGGAGTCTGGCCAAGAAAATACAGCTATTTCCCCTCCTTATGTGAAAGAGACCATAGCGTTTTATTGTGAGCATCCAAGAGCTATTACAGTAGTGAATGCTCACAGCTCAACACAAAACAATGCTATTTAAAAATCAAAAAAATACCCTCCATCAACCCAACCCAACCAGCTATTCCCAGAACTTACTTTGATGCTATTATCAAGCCTTGACATACACTGTTTAGCCTGTGATCTGAAGTCAAAAAACTAACAGATTTCACCTGCATAGTGTAGCAAACTAGTTCATTGTTCTTACCTCTGATTCTAGCAAAGCCCCCTCTTCCTTTTTGTTTGATATTTCATCAGTTTCTTTAGCATTTAGGAATAATTTCTGAAAAAAGACCCACAAAATATTTTTTTGAATGTCTGTCATATACAAGGCAGCTAAAATCCAAGAATTGTGAAAAACAAAACAAGTATTCAAACATGTGCCCATTTTCTTTATCAATCTTACACTAGGGCCTTTCCTCGATCCAAGGATAGGCGTTACAGAGGTATTTCCTGTGGTCATTCTAATACATAGAACCATAAAATAGCTTGGGTTGGAAGGGACCTTTAAAGGCCATCTAGTCCAATCCACCTGTAATGAGCAGGGACATCTTCAACTAGATCAGGTTGCTCAGGGCCCCGTCCAACCTGACCTTGAATGTTTCCAGGAATGGGGCATCTACCACTTCTCCAGGCAACCTGTGCCACTGTTTCACCACCCACAGTGTAAAAAATTTCTTCCTTATATCTTGTCTGAATCTACCTTCTTTTCGTTTAAAACCATTACCCCGTGTCCTATCGCTACAGGCCCTACTAAAAAGTCTGTCCCCATCTTTCTTATAAGCCCCCTTTAAGTACTGAAAGACCACAATAAGGTCTCCCTGGAGCCATCTCTTCTCCAGGCTGAACAACCCCAACTCTCTCAGCCTGTCCCCACAGGAGAGGTGCTCCAGCCCTCTGATCATTTCTGTGGCCCTCCTCTGGACCTGTTCCAACAGGCCCACGTCCTTCCTGTGATGAGGGCTCCAGAGCTGGACACAGTACTCCAGGTGGGGTCTCACAAGAGCAGAGCAGAGGGGCAGAATCACCTCCCTTGACGTGCTAGCCACGCTGCTTTTGACGTAGCCCAGGATACTGTTGGCTTTCTGGGCTGTGAGTGCACATTGTCAGCTCATGTCCGGCTTTTCATCCACTAGTACCCCCAAGTCCTTCTTGGCAGGGCTGCTCTCAATCCCTTCATCCCCCAGCCTGTATTGATACCAGGGGTTGCCCCAATCCACCTGCAAAACCCTGCACTTGGCTTTGTTGAACTCATGAAGTTCATATGGACCCACTTTTCAAACCTGTTCAGGTCCCTCTGGATGGCATGCCATCCCTCAGGCATGTCAACCACATTACTCAGCTTGGTGTTGTCTGCAGACTTGTTGAGGGTGTACTCTGTCCAACTGTCTACAACATTGATGAAGATACTGAACAGTACTGGTCCCAATATGGACCCCTGAGGGACACCACTAGTCACCGACCTCCATCTGGACACTGAGCCATTAGCTAATGGCTCATCCACTCACTGGATGCGACCATCTGGACACACCCATATTGAAACGGACACCTTCCAGGGCTTAACCCTCAGCAATCCCTTATGTTATCACAGAGGCAACACCACATACAAGTCCATGTCCTTCTCCCCATATCATAACTCAGCCTAGCATTTTACTCATTCCATGTCTTCAGTGTTACAGTTCCTTCTACTTAATTCTGACATGTACGAAGCATGCACAGAGGCAACTACACTAAAACAGTTCTTACATGTTGACACAATCTGTTAAATTGCCACAGCATAATAGCTGATATTACCTACCATTCTATTCTGCTGCCATTCCTGATGTTCCAAAGTTATGTCTTTAAGAGTAATTACAAATTCATCTTTTATCAAGCTCAGGGCCTTGTCTGGCTGGGATTTGTCAGCTGAAATGACACACTTCATTTTCTGATAGTGGTCATGAATATTCATCAGTTCCTAAAATAACAAAACAGACTCTTTTTCAGGAAAAAAAAAAAAAGATTCCAGCAGTAAAGCAATGTTAGTCCTCAATGAACAAAACCAGGGTTATACAAACCATCCTAAGGAAACTACTGAACCAGAAGGAATGTTAGAAACAGATTCTGTATCAGTTCAGTTTTAGGGATCCCAGCAATACTGTTACATAGTACTCTCCAATTAGTCCACCAAATAAACAAAAGAAGAAGGAGTATCTTTCATTATTTAAACGAAGAAGGAAGTCTCAGTGATACTCAGGATCACTGCTGAGGTTTCATTCTGATATGATGGTCTATTTTCATCTCTTTGGAGGAAGCATTTTAATTCCTCCTTTTGAGGAAGGTCTTCTCACCCTGTCATTTCACAGATTACTGATTTTTATACCACAGTAGTCAACCTTACTGAAGATAAATATTTGCTAGCAGCAACTGGAAAAACCTGTAAACAAAGATCTATTACTGAGTCCTAATGAGCAGTATAAGGCCTATATCTGGCTTGGATTACTCAATTTTTTATAAAATGTACTATATATTGAACAAAACCAAGTTTTAAAAGGATAAATAAAGGTTAGAGAAGGCTATAAACTTGCAGGTAAGTAAAGTCATATTACCGCAAGTATCAAGCCTCCAGCTGCAACCTGCAGACACATCAAAACAAACATGCTTCCCCCCACCTGCCATCATCCATTTTTCTCTGCTTAAGTGCCAATTAACCATTTATACCCTTCCCCTTTTACATCTTACTGAGGCAAAACTACAAAACATTAGAGCATATTTCAATATTGAAAAAGGTACCACAATTCTTCCAAAATGAATGTCGTGTTTCTGCACGTTCAGTAAAATTGCTGGCACAGACTATTATCCTAGTCTGGATTCCATAAGAAGACTTAAAAAGGACAAGACTGTGCTAATTAGGGAAGTTATAGCTCTTGGACAACAGAAGAAGAAAAACAAAACAAGCCCCAGTGATTAATCTGTAGTTTAAAAGTTACTGTACCTCCAGTACATCATTAGTGATGAGGCTGTTTACTCTGTTACTTGGGTCCTTAAATTCTTCTTTCAATTCATTTTCCTGAATCTTCTTCTTAGTTCTGTAGTTTAGCTAAAGCAAGAGACAGTGTTTTGTAACCTAAAAGCAAACTTAAAATGGCATCTTCTCTTGAGAATTCTTACTGCATATCCAACAATCAAGAGATGCTGAAAGGCCTAAAACCATCTCATCAACAACAGCATGCAGCTTCACTGTCAAGTGCTCAGTCAGGGCTTTTCAAAAATTATTCCCTAGTCAAGAATTTAATCCAGCACCCAGACTCATTTGCACAAATGGTAAGACATCTCAAATCTAATAAGAACATTAGATACTGAAAAACCATTTTCAGGTGATAAGCATGCTACATTCAAACATCCTCTAAGCATTACGTCACCCACCTAGCTGAAGCAAGACACGTTAGCCTCAAAGCTAAATGAAACACGAGTGCTGTTGAACTGCCAGCCACTGAAAACCGAAGAAATTTTATTAAAAAAAAATTAATTTTAATGTAATAACTCACTAGCTTTGGCATTGCTGTGAAATGGAATGCTCTGGCAAGTCGCAGTGTCCTAAAGATGTATGCTGCATCGTAATGCTGGGAGTCTACCAAATCCTGTTGAAATTTCTGGATTTCAGGCCAATCCTTGAGTGAGATTCTGATCTGCAGCAAAACAGTTGTGTATTGTCATACCAACCTGAACATTTCAACAAATAAAAAATGAATTCAGCTGACTACTGTGATCATGTTATACTACACGCAATACCTGGACATCTAGGGTATAACACGTCACATAACCACAGAACTACAGAAAGGACCCTACTATAACATTTGTTACTACTATCAACATTTTATGCAGATAGGCTTATTTTATTGTTGTGTTAAATATTCTCACTGCAGTTACTTTCTTTGACAGTGACATGAAACACAAGCCCTCTTCAACATCTGAAAAAGTTAAGCCTTCACATTCCGGGATGCCTGAAACAATACACACCCAGGAGACTCCCACTGACTAGATGATAAGGAAATAATACTAATACCATGATTTGCTACCAGCGAAATGTTCATAAAAGTATCCCTGTCTCTGTGCTTTCCTTCCTCTCCCATGTACTCCATGTCTACCTCAGTTAACTGCTTTGATAATTCCTGGACTCTCTAATAGTTGCTATATAGCAGGGGTTTTAAAATTCCCTAAATTAATCTCCATAAAAGGTATCGACTCCTTTGAAGTTAAGATATGAGATGTAATGTCATTGTTGCAGAATACTTAAACTCCAGTTTCTTATTTAAAGAATTTGAAGTCTGTTGTGCATATGAACACAACATACATCACACAGTTCCCAAGTAAACCGCTTCTACTTGCACTGAGTTTCCAACTCCTTTATACACTAGTCTCCTGACATAAATGCAGCAAGGCGACACGTCATTCAGACATCCATCCTTTCAACCTATTTACAAATGCCACTTACTTCTACTTCTGACTAACAGAAACTGCAAATAATTCAACCAGTCTTCATGCTGCTGAAATCCTAAGGAATAATTGGGGCTGTAATGGAATTCACCCTATAGCTGATGAGCATGTTCTCTGTTGCCATTTTGAAAGTTAGTCTTCATTTTTGAACAGAGAACTTCCTATCCGGCAAACAAGATTTCTGACACCACAGCTACAATTTAGGAAGCATAAGCAATATTTTAGTCACTACCATGTAAGTTCTCAAACCCAAAGGTGTTTGAAAGGCTACCTTTTCCAAAGGGACCATCTGGTTCTAAATATTTTTATTCTAAGAAAGCGAGAGGAAATGCCCTACCCATTTACGATGACAAAGCAGACAGAGGTATGCCATGTATCTAACATCGAGTATCTCCCGAGAATAAAACCTCAAGAACAATTACCTTTTGTTTTGGCTGGCAAAGCTGTGTACTATAGAGCCCGTACAAAAGGTACAGAGCACCAACTCGAATCTGGAATGCGTACGGGGGCAAGAAGTACTGCTGTGCCAGTTCTAAAGTCTTCTTTGTGAGCTTATTCCTCTCCAAAGCTCTTATTCTACCACTAAAGTAAACAAAAGGAAGTACGTTAAAGCAAGTAATTTAGAAAATCCATAATGCAGAAACAAGCTTTAGGTATTTTAAAACATATTATCATAGGGTTCAAGTTCTGGGAAGTCTTCAAAGACAGACAGACCTTAAACTCTCACCCAGTACTGCATGAAATTCTCTGTATTAAGTTAGACCTAAAGTGAAAAATGCAATGCCCTACAATCGTATTTTTTAATCTCATGAGGATTGCATCAAGCTCACTGAGGTGTTAGTGTTACAATCACAGGCATTACTAATATACAAAATAAAATTGATAACTACTTTTCAGTATTACACAGGGACCGATGCTTCGTTGCCATTTACCTACACGCCAGGCAGGCAAACCTTCCCGAAAAGCCATGCCCGAATGGAAACGCGGCTCACCGACATCACCCTTTAAGACCCCCTGTACCAGCACAGGGGGAGGTCAGCAGCGGGGAGCCGTGGGCTTCAAGAAGGGGAAGACGGGCTCCCTGAGGCGGGGCCCAGCCAAAGGGCCCGGCCAAAGGACCGCCAAAGGGCGGCCGGACCTTTCCAGCCGGTGCCGCTGAGGGCGGCTCGCCGCGGGCAGGCCGTCGAGGAGCCGGCCCAGAGGCGGGTGGGCCGGCCGGGACCCCTCACTCACTAGAAGATGGTGTGGAACCGGCGCTCCCGCCACAGCTCGGCGAACCGCTCGAAGCGGACAGTGTCAGCCTCCTGGAAGGCGCCGAGCAGCTCCTCACAGTCCGCCTGCAGCCCCGGCACCGAGCTCATCCCGCCGCCGCCGGCGGCCCGCTCCGCCGCACCGCGCGCATGCGCAGCCCCTCCACAGCGCCCCCGGGGCGCCTGCGCAGCCTTCCGCGCATGCGCACTCGCCCGTTACCGGGGAGACGTAGTTTGGGCTTCTCTGTGAGAGGTCGGTCCCGCCGGTGAGAGGATTATCCCTCCATCCGCCCCGGGGGCGGCTATCCCCTCGCCTTGCCGGGCGAGACGGGTTTTCGGCTAGCCTCAGGGCGCAGTTGGGAAGCAGCCCGAGGGAGGCAGGGGTTTGGTGGGGAAGGAGCGGCGGCAGGCTCGGCTAGGCAGCCGCCGGCGTACGACAGCCCCAGGGAGGCGGCGATGCCGGTGGGGCGTGGGGTTTCGGAGTGCCCCGGCCCCGCAGAAGCTCCCCCGGCCCAGCGATGTCGCCGGCCCGGAGCGCGGGAGCGGCGGGGTTCGCTGAGGGGAGAGGGGGGGGCTCGGCAGCGCCGCGGTGCGCCCGCGCTTCGCGGCCCGTGTGGACGTGACGCGCCGCCACGCTCCCGGCCAGCTGTGCCCGGCGAAGGGGGCCGCTTCGGCGGGCGTTCCCCCGCCCAGCGCTGCTCGCAGGCGGCGGGGAGCAGGGCTCGGCGACTGCGGGAAGCCCCGCTTCCGCCTGAGCGAGCGCGCCGGGCAGGGGCTCATCCGGCGGGCGGGGGCTCGTAGGGCGGCCACCCCCTCTTTTTGAGCTCCGGCGCGGCGCGCTGCCGGCTCCCCGCATGCACGGCCACACGTAGGCGGCGGACGGGGCGAGCCGGGCGGGCGGGGAGGGGGCCGCGGCTGCCGAGCCGCACGTAGGGAGGGTGGGCGCGGCCTCGCCGGCGGCGCGGAGCGGGGCGGCGGGGGCTCTCCTCCCCCGCGCACGTAGGGGCGAGCGGTGACCGAGGCGGCTGGGGAGAGGAGCGGAGCGGAGCGCTGGCGTCCGAGACACCCCGCGCCCCGAGTGAGTACGGCCCTGCGGTAGCGGGGGAGTCGGGCGAGCGGCGAGCAGCGGCTCGGGGCGGTGGCAAGGTGTTTTCTGGGGGAGTCGGTTTTGGCGCTGTCTTCCCCGGGAAGCCCCGCAGCCCCTCCGGCAGTTCCCAAGAGGGTTTAGGGACGGGGCTCTGGTTTCAGGGCGTCGTTGCCGCGATGGGCGCCCGCGGGCGAAGTCGCCTCCGCGGCCGGGGCTTGTCCGGAGACGGGCTGCGGTCTTGTGGGAGCGGGGCTGGGCGGCGGCGGCGGCACCTGCGCTGGGGAGCGGGTCCCCGGGGTCGGCAGGAGCGCGCCGGAAGGCTCTGCATCCGTGGGGGGAGAGAGGGGCTGCGAACTCGGCTTGTGTGAACTCAGCCTGTGAGCCGCGCCGGGGGGGGACTGAAAGGGTGAAAAGAGGCAAAAGTAGGGAGCGGGCATGGGATGGTGCGTTGCGTGCTGCCTTTGGGATGTTTAAACCTGCAGGTGTTTCGCCCTGTGACCATTTCACTTTCTCGACTAATCAAGCACTGCAAAATTGTAAATTCTGCTGGCTCTGGTACTGTGATGTTCTCCAGTTCACCGTTACCACCAACTAATTGATCCAAAGGTTGCTCCTTAAAGCTAGGCACCTCAAGCTATCGGCTCCTACAATGACAGTAGCTTCCACAATGCTTCAGGCACAAAAGCATCTTTCCATATTTATTATATTTCCCAAAAGGCTGCTGGAATCCAACCTTTATCAGCCTGTATAGATGAGTAGGAAATGAATGGCCATCAGCTAAACAGCTGTTGTGTTTAAGCACCACTGATTTCCACTGTCATTGATTATGGGAACAGAAGCATTTCCAGAGCTGTTACATATGAACTGGGCAGGTTTTAGCCGCTGCGGGGGGGTGAGCTGCACCTGCCGGGTTTTGGTTTGGCTTCCCCCACCCCCCACCCCGAAAAGACGAGACATTTTCATCTATCATTTGGATTCATGTTTAGAGCCATAGGACAGTGACCCCATTCATCCAGTATGTGACCCGATTGTCAACAGATTGTACTGATTTTGAAACAGAATGCCAATGCTGTTGGGAAAAACAGTTATAATGTACTCCCCCCGATCACACTGGACTTAAGGATTCAAAGCACAAGCAAGTTAATAATTGACACATCATGGAATGAGTTTGTCATTACTTACAGGTCAAGCCAAGCCCTGCTTAGATACAGGAGTTATCCCATAATCTAAAAGGAGCAGAGGAGCTTGTCTTTGGAGTGGTGCTGAATTTGTAAAGCTTGAGTGTGCTTTCTGATTTTTGTATTTTAAGCATGCATTGGGTGTTGTGCTTTCTCAGAGGTGGTGCTTCAAGAAATGCTAGATGGAAATTTCTTTTTTTTTTTAGGCAGATGGGGTTGCATGTCATGACACTTCCATTGTGTAAGATGATGTAAGATGTAGTGAGGATGAGGATGATGTGCCCATATGTTAACATGTGCTAAGTCTTTCCTTGCAGAAAGTTTGGCTACAGTGTAAAGAATGAAAATGCAGAGAAATAATAATAAAAATAAGCAACAGGGTGTCTTTGTAGAATTCGCCTTCTGTGGTGTATACAATGAAATACAGTGTCAATTTTTAGGCTAATTATTGTGTGTTTTCATCTAGTGCTCCTTCAGATTTTTCATTAGTACGTTTTAATTTTTAATAGACTGCCTTCCAAACTAAAATAAATAAACAAAAAAAAATTAGATTATGTAAGCAAGAGCGTGCTGGTTGCTATATCTTCTTCATATTTTTATTTAACTCCTAAACAAAAGGATGAAGTCCTGTTTGCCCTGTTAATTCCTAGTTTATAAGTTGCAAGTTAAAAAGCCATTTGTCCTGCATAGTTATAAATAACAGGGGGTTCTCCAGTTGCACATGGCACAAGACAACTCCTTTTTTAAAAAAAAAATTACCTTGTAATAGAACACGTTTTGAAATTGAAAACATGGAAATAAATCACATTTTAATGGATTTTAATGAAAATAGATCATGGATATATTTTATTAAATAGTGTATTCAAACTTCTGTATGTACAAACCTATCACTAATACCAAATAACAGGATCATACTCTACTGTGACAGCACTTGCCTGTGCCTTCTGCTTTCCGACTTCCCAACCAAGCAAAAATGGTGCAAGTATTTTTAATCTGTGCGATAGGAAGCGGTATTGATTTAACAAAACAGCAAGAGTCATAAGTTCTTGTGAAGTCATTTGCATGTACTGAGAAGAACAGAATTCACCTGGAGACGTCACCTTAGATTCAGACTAGTTTCTGTTTTGTTACTACGGGCATTCTTGATTACTCAGAGGTTTCATAAGCGTTCTCCGTCCCCCTTGCCCCATAGCTGTCACTCTCCTCTCTCTTAAGCTTCCCACAGGAAAACCTGCACCGTCCCTTGTTAAATTGTATGCTTAACCTCTTTGGTTCATGCAGGTAGTCTAGGGTAGGGTAGGATATTTATTCAGGTAGGATAACCATTGTGTCTAAGGTGAACGGGATTCAGCTGTAAGGGCATGAGAGAATTTATAAACCCTATTGGAAAACAGAACCCATGCACGCTTAGTGTCAAAGTAAGGTAGTCAGACCTCAAACGTGCAAGGAGCTTCAGTTATACTGCATAGTGGTTATTTAGTTCACTTTAAAAAGTGGTTTTGCCATCTGCCATCTCTGTCTTTTAGAACAGGGATAACAGATGAACAGAAAGATCACAGACATCACGAATTAGAAACAAACCCTCTCTTTTATTGAATTTTTTACTGTTACACAATCAAAAAGAAATACAGTCACAAGTATGTCAAAATGTTTCAAGAGAAATATCAATTGCAATACGTTGTACTTGGTTCCAAAAAAGAATTCCATTAAAATATACCACTTCTTCATGAGAGAATACTGCTATTATTCACAAAATCTACCATACTGTATAAGTCCAGTAGCAAACTCTTTAACTTTTTGGTAACTTGGCAAGCCTTGCTCAAGGTAAACAGGGAAGCAGGACAATGACAACTCATTTCTAGAATTTGAATCAAAAAAAAAAAAAAAAGTTCTCCAGAATGGAGCTTTCCAGGGAACCAAGTGCCTAATTGATAACGGTATTTTTAACGAAAGCTGAATACCCAACTCACATGAATTCCTATAAAAAGTATTCCTACAAAGCATTCCTGGCCTGCAAAATATTTACTTTCATGCTGGACACTTACAGTTTGAATAACGTGCGTTAAGTGCAGTGACATTTGAGATGTGTGTTCTGTTCAGTAGCAGCTCATCAGCACGGATGGGAACAGATGGTCGACCTGGAGCATGTCCAGCTATAGCCCAGGTCACAGTGGTCAGGTACTCACCACTCCGGCTTCCACAGGCACCTTTCAAAGGAAATGGTTCATTCGGCAGCGTAACAGTGGAGAAAGCCTGCCAAGAGATACTGGCTAACAGCCCCTGTTTCTGCCATATTGTTTAGCTGTTTAAAAATGCAGTAGTTTAACCTGTAATCATCAGATTATTTTTTTTTTTATTCCTACGCTTGTATTTCATTGGAAGCGGAGTTGACCAATTAATCCAAAATAAGCTTTGAAGTCTTGAAATTGCCGCCAGTATTATGTGTAAAGTTTTAATTGTTCTTTCTGGCCGTAATCTGTGATTCTTTAATTCATAATTACTTGGGGAGAGTTTAATACATGTACACAGACACAACAGGAAACTTAACAGCAAGTTGTTTCTGTTTCAGGCCAAGGTTTTCAAAGATCAACATACCATCCAAGCCTATCTCACTACAGGGGAGGAAGGTATGTTAGAAAGGTGTACTTTGGACTGCAGGCTACCTTAGTTTACTCAATGTATTACACCCATGATCAAGTTACTGGACAGCAGGCTTAAGTGACGACTTGGGAGCTACAGCTGTAGTTAACTACTTTCAGGTAAAGGAATGAATGGTGGCATCACAAATACTGGTTTAAAAATGCCTTTACTTTTTAACAAAAATCATCAGTGTTGCTGATAAAAACATCAATTACAATCCATATGTGAAAGTAATAATTGTTCTATGCCATAAAGAAGGCATGGCTTGACTACTGCTGTGGTCACAATAACCTTCTGGAAGCAAACTTTGTTATTCTCAGTTTATCATTTCCACATAATCTAGCTTATTTCATACGCCGCAGGAAACACTATATTTACCTACCATTTTTTTCTTTACTACTAGGAAAGAATAAATGCTCTAACATGGTGCCTCAACATTTTAAGAAATAGCAACTCAAGTACAAAAGTATTCAAAATCACTAAGAAAACATTTAGAAAGTAATGTATTCTAGAAGCTTGTCCTACAAAGTAGGTTTAGAATCAGGCTGTGTATTCCTGGAATCTAAGAAAAAAAAAAAAAGTAAAACCGAACAAAAAGCAGCTAAAATGTGTACTAGATTTTATGAACTGTCATCTGCATTTAGCAAAGCTTTTACAAGGCCAGAGCAATCAATTACTGTTACTTTTCCACACTTCAGTGTCTCTAGAAGGTTCGTTTGGGGTTGTTTCACCCATCTTTTTTCCTAGAGTTGCTTGTTTCAGTCACTTTTACTAAGACAATAAACAAGATGCCATGCCTTGTTATTACGCATAATAAAAAGTGTGAGAGGTGGGAAGGCTCATAGCCATAAATCACATGGGTCACTTAAGTTTTCCTCCTCTTTTTAACATGGATTTTTCTCTATGAAAACGTACAGCCCTCTTAAAGTACACCGAAGAGGAAACGACAGCTCCAAACAGGTCAGGCTCCTCCAAAAAATAAGGTCAAGAGAGCAGAACAACATCAGGCAGGAAGGTATGAAGTTTCTCTTGGGAGATAAAAAAACCACAATAACTCACCAGGCCAGCTGAAAGCTTGCCAGGGCAGTAAGAAAAGCAGAACCCAACTTTACTTGAAAGCCTTTAGCAACTTCACCGTTTAACCTTTTAACTGCTGACAGAGAAAGGGATGCCACGGAAAGAATGCCATCCAAGAGACCTCACAGAGCAGGTAGAAAGTAGCTCTGCTACTTTTATCCAGAGAACTTTATAAGCTTTGTATACTTAACCGCTGCATTAAAAATCTTTAATATTCAGTAGCAGCTGTATATATTCAAAATGGTCTCTGGATGAAGCTTCAATTTTAGCTTACAGCACCTACACGCTTTCTCCTCTCTTTGTGGAACTTCTATTCTAAGTATGCAACGGTCGTCTGCTACCAGGGCCTTATCTTTTTTTTAACTGGTAGCTAATAGTCTCCATCTAGTTTGATACAGTTGTGTCAGTTTGAAAAGTGCTCATTTCAGTGAAACAGTAACAGTAATTTTAGAAAACAGCTTAAGCTTATATACCATTATACTGATTTCAAAAGACCCAAGAGTCCAATGAAACCAAAGTTTCCAAAATAATTCTTGTGACACTCCACGTTTGATTTCTTTCAGAGATAAAGTTTTAAAAAAAACTAGTTTGAAGAATGCACAGAATATCTTGATCATATTTACACATTACAAGGTTGTATCAGAAGCATCATGTTTTATGACAGCAAAATGAGAAAAGTCACCTAGTCAAAGTTACTAAGTCAACAGCACAAGAATGCAGAACAAGCTTTATCACAAGTATTATCTTAATTTTTCTAATCATGCAGTTTTGTGATAAAAATCCATCTTTTAATTGATCACTCTTGTGAATTTTACTTTCTCCTGCTTTCCCAGTGTTACCTTGATAAAGCTTCCAGAGACAAGCCTTTAAGCTGTTAACAAGGAAGAATCTTTCCACTCTAAAGTAACACAAATATGCTGTCTCCTCACTTTCAAGTTTGCTAACTGGTGTGATAACAGATTTAAAAATTTAACATCTTTGGCGAGCGGTAGTACAACACTGTCTAGGAGACTTCAGTACTGAATAGGCTCAAATCATTAATGCGGAGATGTTACAATCAAAATAAGGAAGCAGTGATTTCCAATCAACTCTAAGTTAAAAAGGGAACACGGATGAACAATAACCACTAACAAAAATATAAATTATCTCATTTCTCTCAGATAACACACTCCCCAAGGGGGCCTGGTCCACATATAGTTTATTGATGTAAGAAAACAATACAGTTAGTGTTAGATCCAACCACAAAGAGCAAAAGAATGAGCGAGTGAAGGTTTTGTACAGTACATATAGGAAAATAAGATGTTTGTGGCAACTATATATTTCTAAATAAAAAGCCTTCTAAATATATTCAAGTTATTGAAATCTACATGAAAACATACGGATGTTAATAGCAACAAGGTGCATAAAACCAAAACATCAAAATATTGAGCAACTCAATGATGTACTAGATAAAACTTTGCTAACAATGCAAGATGTTTTACAATCTGCTTGAAATATCACCTATACCACACAGGGTAAGCTGAACATTTAGATTTAAGATCATACACAATATTAGCATTAACTTCAACAACTACAGGCAGGGAATTTTTTTTTTTTTAAGCTGGCAAAGTGACTACTTTAAGAACATCAAACTCTCTCTAAATTGAGAACGTATCCAAATAAAATGCTGCTAGCCCTTTCCAGATAAAGCCTTTCCTTTGACTAATCACACTCATTTAAGTCAAAAGCATGAGACAGCATTTAAGAACAATTTGTATTACAACGTGACTAAAATAATGACATAATCCATGTTTAAACATGATTTCATAGGCAAACAAAGGAGGATTCGTCTTAAAAACTAGTTTTTATAAATGCAGAATATATTGCATGAGGAACTGCTGGTATTTTTTAAGAAAATATATTGTGCGATTGTGGCTACAATGCACTGCTGCAAAGCATTGTTGTTTCTTATAAAAATTATTAAAATAAAAAAACCCCAACTTATCTGAACATAAAGAGTAAGAGAGCATAAGTCTTCCAACTACCTATGAAGAGCAGGGTGGAAGTATTGCCAGGTTTTCCTGTGTTGACATTTTACTAATGATAAGTTTTGGTGACCAACTCCCCAGCCAAAAAATAAATATTTTTTTTAAAATCAGGTGCATATTTCAAAGCTGCTATTGCAAGTGTGTTTTAAATGTAATGGACTTAAAAGTGTATGTACCGAAGAATTATAAAAACGCACTATAGTTTGAGTTATTGTTACATAAAGAACATATTAAAAAGACTGTCAAAATAAGTAGAAAGGGGATCAAAACTGAACTAACTGAATTAGTGCAGTACTGTAGCCAGGATTCTAAAATCAGATATAGAAAATATAAATAGACTGCTTTAGGTGATGATTCACCAGTGTCCAAAAAAAGGAACAAGTATTGTGAAAGCTCAGTTAACTTGATCCAGAGCTCTGAGCAGTTCTTCACCCTGTAGCAGGTTTCTGTTGCCTTGTATGGGAGCATTTACTTCGCAATCGTAACTCGTGAGTTGGGGTAGTCCACTTTCATCCATCGACTGCCCTAGAAGTTTACTTGCTATGTCTAAAGAGGGAGGGGAAGGAAAAAAAGTACACTTTATTCACCATGCTAAACCTTTCCTCCAAAACTGCTCATAAAGGAGGTAAGTTTGGATGTTTTTGTCATTCAGTTCTTTCACATGGTCCCTCTCCACCCCCCTCTACGTATTTAAAAAAAGCCAATACTAACCAGTTGATAGTAGAATGATTGTCTTTTGCTCCACTCCATTATGACCATTTGTTTTGCATCCCTTTACACGTTTCCAAGCAAGTGATGCATTTCCTCCACGGTCACCTGTCTGCTGGAATAAAGACCCCTACAAAGAAATAAAATAAATCTTCTTTATTGAATACTGTATCTTTCTAGCCCTCCACATCCCTCTTCAAAACTAACAGTTCCTGTCACCAATTACTAATGTAGGCATTGTTACAATTAAACTGGGCTTTATTCAGAACCCGGGGAAAACATGTTTCCAAGTACACCAGCCTCGAAATTTAAAAGAAAACTGAATCAGATTTCAAGACCTTACTTGCCTTACAGAAAACAATTACTAAATCCTGGTTATCATCAGTTACCATGCTCAAGATTAGCATGTACACGTACACATACACACCCATTTAATTACCACTCTTGGGTGAGTAAGCATCAGGTTTTCACTGAAGTCTCTAATGGTTTTCTGCACTGGAACTAATAGCATAGACAGGCGATTCAGGACCCTCGGGAGGTTGATTCTATCTAAATTTAAGATGTAAATTCTGCTTGCACTCCAGTTATTGCCACCAAGCCATCTGACCCAAGTCTTGTGGGGAACGCAGTCCTAAGCCATTCTATTGCAGATATGGCTCCTTAGCATATTGTTTTGACAGCAGCATAGAAGATATGGAGGTTAGAAAGCTTTTAAGGGCTCCATGTAATTAGGATAAGTAAGAAGCAGCTGCCACTCAAACAGATGGGATGGAAGGGAAAAAAAATGCCATCTTAGTACAAGTTTGCTAGCAGAAGTAGTTGAATCTGCAAAGTTTTGTCTTGTTAGTAGTCAACTACTGCAAAAAGCAAAAAAGGTATTTCAGAGTGCTGCCATTATCCCAAACACTTAAAATAGTAAAGAACATATGTTTTCAGGTTATAAAACATCCACGCGAGTCAAAAAGACAACTGTATAATAGAAACTATAGTTAAACAACTTGGACTTAGAAGCTGTATTTCATAGTAAGGTCAGTCACCTACATTGTTGCTGGTTTGTTTCGTTGTGGGGTTTTGGGGTTTTTTTGGGTTTTGTTTTTGTTTTGTTTGTTTTTTTTTTTTTTTTAACTGTGAATGTGATACAGCCCTTCATATTAAAAAAGGCCTAGCTTGTCCGTTTCAATTTAATGATTCGGATCATTATTTCACAGTCTTACTACAACACATCTTGCCCTTGTCTAATTCTCCTGTTTTCTAGAAAACGAGAGTAGTATTTTACTTTTGTCTTCACTTATTTTCACTCTTCACAAAGTTAAGTCCTACTTTCTTACAGCTGAACAGTTGTGGCAAGTTTTTGCACAATCCCAGAATACTACGTATTATAAGCCTGGATTTAACATAATTGTTCTTCTGCACCTGTGCAAGGCCTAGTTAATCCACTCAGAAATCCATTGCGAAGAAAGAAGCCAAACAACAAAAGCACTTTGCTTGAAGTGATGTCAGTAAGACCCAGCTACTTGGAAAATTCAGCTTCTGACGGTGCAGAAACCATCAAAACCTTTATAACACTTGTCAGGTACAGAAAAAAGAAAAACGTTTAGCAAAGGATGAAGTTTGAACCTTTAAGCATTGAAAAAGCACTAAGCATAGAAGCCCGAACACTATTACAGCACTTAATACAGAACTGCTTGCGTTCTGTGTATTTAATGACATCCATGCTATTTTGAATATTTTATCAGCAGCGCTATGCCAGCTGTAGCACCATCACATGAGAAAGACGCAATGAAAGGCAGTAAAGTTTCTTGCAGAGCTGTGCATTCCTACAGGGCTACTGGAAGCAACAGAACAACATGCATGGAAGTGCAAAGCATTTAGCAAATGAAAGCAATGGCATATGATTAATTATTTATTTATTTTACATAAAGTCTGCTTGTCTCATAGAAAAAACAGAACATACAAGAGCTTGCTCAGCTCTTCCAGAGGAGAGCCATGATAAAGATGGTATACAGTGATTTGTCTCATGCCCAAACCAGAACCCTAATACAGGAATATCTCATAGTTCAAGAAGAACAGTAGTCCTGCACTGTAAGACCTGATGGTTGACTACACCAAGGAGATGGACCACTACAGAAACAAAGAATCCGAAAGGCTACATTGCAGTAGAGGAACTAAGAATTAACTGTAGAAAAACTGAAGAGAAGTGGGAATTTACAATGAAGGCTAGAAGAGAGATAACAGTATGTAATGGCAAAGCTCAAGATTTCAAAATACTAAGAACTGACAGTAAGAGACAAAGATTATAGAAACCAAAATACCCTTTACAGAAAATAACAAGCTGGATAGCCCCAATTAAGTGACACAAATCTAAGAATACCTAGAAAGTTTATTTTTAGTATCTAGGACAGATGATTACGAGCTACTTGCAAGCGCACACACTAATACTAGAGAGGTGTGCACGAAATGAGAGCGGTACTAGTAACATACATTTGCTAGGTTATATGAATTCTATTCCCTTATGGTTCAGATGGTCTTGTTATCTGATCAAATAAAGCAATCTCAGACTCGACAGAAAAAAGAAAGCATAGAAAGAAGCATAAGAATACTATCTCCACTATTGACAAACATGAAAATTGTGTTTGAATTCAAAAGTGAAATAAATATGGCAATTATAAATTTAAATGTGATGTCTTACATTTGTGCACATTCTACTGAAGAACATGTATGTTCACAAAAGAGTATCTTCTACCTAATTAAGAAATGTGCTTGGGTATAAAGGGCACTTTTGAAACAGCTCACAGTAAGAGAATGAAAATCAGAGTATCTGCATATATATGGGAATTTGATTATCGAACAATTAGTTATCTCTGATCCCAAGATTTCACTGCTTACCAACAACTAAATTCAGGAGTCTGCACCGATGCCTCATTTCAGAAATTGTAAGGTTAAAAGTGAATATTTTAAAATGGTAAAACAGAACTCACAATTCCAACTGCCTGAAAAAGTGAACCATCATGTTCCATTTTTCGTTTTCTCTGAGCATTATGCAAAGCTAGCATCTTTGGATTTAGTTCTTCATCCACTGCAGTAGATCTAAGAAAAATTGATTCAGGCTGTTAAGACGTTTCTACTATCCTCAAGCCATTCTTCTTTTGTGAACACTTACATACAAATATCACAGAACGGATTTTATGAACTATACTACTTTTCTTTTATAATTGACTTATTTCAACAATCATTATCTATTAGCATAGCAAATGTTAGCTTTTAATCTTGCTGTGAAGCTCAGAATGAGTTACAACAAAAATTTTAAAGTCTTTGCAGAAAAAAACAAAGCATAAAGTTCAGCAATTCACTTCCAACAGAAAGAAGGGAGGGAAGGGTGAGGAAAAGTCTGTTCTTAATATTTTTATGTACAGATAAAGCTTCGATTTATCAAAGGTCTGACATTTGACTTTGTAGAATTTTCTGTCATGATAAATATCTGCTACAAATGCCACAGTCCACCATTATGAAATACGGCTCGCTTTAAAAGCAATACATGTAGCACACAGACTGTAGTCGCCTCTTACCTCATAACAAAGTGGACAAGAAAAGCACCAGAAATATTGTGTGGGTATAAGTGCTTGTAAACTGCCTACTGCATTCTTTTAAAAAGGCTGTGTGTCAGATACAAGAGCAGAACAAAATTATAAACACAGTTTGCATACAGTTGCTGCCTATTACATAAGATGTTTATGTAAAAGCTACTGCAAAATTAACTTTACGGAAGCTTATTATACAAAAAACCCCAAAATTGTTTGAAGTGTCCAAATTTAAATGTATGAATTTCAACTTTGAAGTAGAATGCCAAAGACAACATATAACAGTTGGCAGTACTTAAAAATGTATTATATCTAATTTCTTGAACAGATAATAGGGTTTAAGCTGTGCTTTTAAAATACCTTTTATTCAGAGTGACTGTTAGCAAACTGGGTGCTCCCGGACAAGATTTTTCCGTCTGATCCAATGTCCCTTTTCCTGCTCTGACTGGAGACGCAGTTCGACTCCTGTTCCCGCTGTAAGGTGATGCTGGGGCACTACTCGTTTCATTGATTATGTGGACAGGAGATGAAGGAACAATTAACGTCTTCACGTCATCCACACGTTCTGTCACTGGTTTTATTTCATCAGCAGTACTTGATGGTGTTTGAGTCTGCTGAAATATGGTAACGGTGGCTGCACTTTGAGAGCCGGGAGAACTGCTTTCCAGCGGAGATAGCTGATCAAAGGATCGCAGCTGGAAGTCATCATCCATTGGGATGTAAGGAGCCAACATCTCCAAATCTAAATCAGTTTCCTGGAAAAGACAAGAGGTAAAAACTATAAATATGTAAGAACATCCCAGCTATGACTTCATGTCTTCATTAAGGCTCTTCCTTTTACCAAATCCTTACAATATTTTTTTGCAATTTATTTTAATTAAAAAAAAAAAAAACGTAAAAGAGGAAGGAGGTTCCTGAAGAGATTCTAAGAGAAAGAGAAGCACATTGAGAATAAGTATTGAGATAATACTGCATTTTAAGTTAATGTACGTTACCTGAGTAGAGAACGGATTTTTTGCTTCTGTATCTATCGCAAAGAGTTTCTCCACTAATTCCAGTTTGAATTCATTAGCCATATCATTATCCACATCAAAGCAGTAGTTGTTGGGACTACTGGGCTGTGAAAACATTTTGAGTGCAATTTAAAGTTTCTGTCATTACATCATTTTGTATTGTATCTACAGATTCTCTGAAAAACGTTCTAATGTAAAAAACTAATTCCAAGCTATAGTTGCACGTAATTGAAACGGGGAAAATGAAAACACATTTATAGGTATACATTCAAATTTACCCCACTTGGGAAGCACATGATTAGATGGAACCTGGAAGTAGCCACTACAGTAATTTATTGCAACTAATTTGCTGTTTACAGGAGTCATCTCCGAACCATTCTCTTCTAGAGAGACCAATCCCAAGCTCTTCCTGTTTCTATCAGGTGGTATTGTGTGCATTTGCAAGACTTTAATGAAAAGATAATGCTCAGTATGAAAATTTATCTTTTTTCTCAGATCATGGCGTGAGCTTAACTAAGTCACAACTTAGAAATAATTTTCAATTTCTGTCTTGGCTGCACCCTTAACCAGATTTGCTCCACAAGGCCCAACAGCACATACATTTTAATGACAGCATATGCAAATTACGTAACTAACCTCAGGTGAACTTTGGCTGGTACTTGCATCAGAAGGACTGGTTGGTTGCTCTTGCACCTGAGGCATGGTAAAAGAAAGTTCGAGTGGCTCTGTGTTTGGCTCCAGCTTTGATACAACTTCTCTATTGAGTGCAGGATCAGCATTGCTACGAAGTGGCTTTGTAGTTTCAGAGGCAGGTAGTGGGGACATTGCCATATTTATATTCTGCAATTTCTCACTGGATGAGGGGAGCATTACATCGTTATACAAAGGAACTTCATCACATTGTTGTTCATCAGACTCTATAAAAATTAAAAGAAACCATCAACCTAAGTAACAATACCGTGCGTGTCTATGGACCTCATTAAATTTAAACAGCAGCTGAAATACCACTAGGCAAGTGGTACTGGGAGGTTATTTTTCAACATTTACTGTAAAATACTAGCTTTACTAATTAGCATGCTCTCCAATTGAAACACACACCCACCATTACTGCTGAAATCTAGAGAGATAATTGTGTCTCCAGCCGCTGGGGCCAGCACAGTTAAAGCATCTGGTTCCTGTTTAAGTTTTTCAAATAGGCTGTTGGTATCATCCAGGTCATCTTTGCTGAATATTTTGGTCATTTTCATATCAGGAGACTCCACCGGTTTCAGCATACACTCAGTTTGTCCAAGGGAAAAAATCAAGTCCTTCTGAACAATTCCACTGTCAGATAGAGAGGAAGATGACTGTCAAAGAACAGCTAAAAGGAATAAATTCAGGCTTAAGAGTTTTGTAAGTTGAAAAAAAACAAAACCAAATCCCAAGCGAAAGACCCCCTAAACAACCTCTCCCCCCCAAAAAAAAAACCCTCAAAACACCACACACCACAAAATTACCAGGATAGGAGCTTTAAAAATTCTTTTTTTCTTACTCATTCTTTCCTCAAATGTAATAGAAAAAGCAAGCACTAATTGTGGTGCTATCAAAACAGTAACAAAAAAAACCATGCTTTTCCGAAAGCATTGAGAAAGTAAGGAAAAAAGACAAAAGATATTTCCTAAGACACTTTTCTTGTTTTAAATGACTGTGTAATATGTTGATAGATTGATACTGGTACATTCACTAGAGTTTTGAAAAACTCATTTAGGACTATTATGCAATTGCAGAAAAACAGTCAACAAATCTGCCTTTAGTTGAAGCTATCAATTAAGAGAGGAATTCTAAGGAAGAAAAAGATAAATGGTATTAAGAAAGACACCATTAATGCTGCTCTGATTCCATGACTAAAAGTTGTTAGTGAAATCAACTGCTCCAGACTGGACAAAGATTAGAGAGTTGTCTAGAATGCACACAAATTCTCAAATTCTTCCATTGCAATACTAAGAAGAGGCTGACCCTACACTCGTTTGACTGCAGAGGTCTTCCTACTGACATCACTAGATCAAAAAATGGTTTTGTTTTCAAATACAATTCCTAATCCTAGCACTAGCAGTATTCTAAGCAAAGTTTAATTGGTAGGAAATAGTAACATAATGTATTCAACAGGGGATCACATGCTCAACGAGATAAAAAAAAAAAAAAGATGTAGCACCATCAGAATCTGTCTTTGTCTTCAATAAAAATAACAACAAAGAATAGCGATGTCCATTCAGCTTACCTCAACACATAGTTTACACACACTATGCACTGTGGCTGAGAATTCTTAGTGTTGTATATAACAGTTGCTTGAGTTTCAACCCAGACATAGCCACCTTGTTTAGCAAGCATTCTGTACTGTCCTGTTGTCACCTGCCCTTTTGTGAACACTAAAAGCAGAAAGGACACCAGCTTTAATTACAGGCAGAAAAAACCAAAACCATTTAAGATAAGTATTCACTGCAGATTCGTATCTGCAATTGAAAGAAAGCCCCCACTCCGCATCTCATCTCTTGTAGTTGGAGGGCATTAAATACATCTTTTCACTTACTGTCATGGTGTGTTTTGGTCAGATGATCAGAATCCAGCGCATGATAGTACTCATAGATTGAGCGACCCAGGAGTTCCTCTGGCTCATACCCCATCAACTCTGTAATTCTTGAAAACACAGGGAAAAATTGCTAAATAAAAGCAGACATGGACTAGCACAATTACTAGAGCATTTGGATGCTTGCACATCTAGAAAAATCCTAGGAGTCACTTCCATACACATTAGCTACAATTTCGGGTTACTGGCAGTTTTCATTTTGAAAGAAATTGCTACTTTTTATGCTTATGATAGCTTTTTATGCTTTATGAGAAATTTCAGCAGGATTTTCCTTCTCAGTGAATATTTATAAATCACATCCTGTGGTGGACAGGATTAAGTAAAGCCTGCCATGTAGGGTTGTGGGTTATTTTTTTTGTTTGTTTGGTTGGGGTTTTTTGCTTAAAAGGTAGACCAGCTACTTATGGACTAGAATATCCAGCTTACACAAATATAAGAATTTAACAAAATAACAACGACATGTTTCAATGGTTTTAAACCTGCAGCTAAAAGAAATTAGGAATCGGATTTATTCTTCGTTCTTAAAGAAAACGGTACTTTCTTCAGCCCCTAGAGGGCAGTGCTAACCAGGGGAAAGCTTTTATTTTGCCCCATTCTACGTGCAGAATGACCAAATAAGTACCTTTTCTGTGACACCATCAGTCCTAGAAAGGTAAAATTACTGCAGAGGGCAGAAAGTAACTTGCACTAACATCTCTAACATACCTGCAGCAACTAATCAGATGTTCATTTTTGTTATAAAGAAAAGGAAACAGGCAGTAAGAAATAATACCCAATTAAAACCACAAAAAACCCAACCAAACAAAAAAACTCCAAACAAAAAAGCCTCAGGACAATTATTTCCTTCACTTCTGTTTTTCAGATTTGTCAAGCTAAGTTTCCAGCAGACAGTAAGAGCAGTCTTATGTATTTGACTACATCCATGATTTGTAGCAGAACACGAAAATCTCATTTTCAACAGCAGGTGTATTGCATTAGAAGTACAGCTGTATGTTTGGGGTGGGGGGGTGGGGGGGGTGTTGGACTAGGGAAAGCAGACACCGATCTCCCGAAGAAGGGAGAGGGAGGAAGTGGTAGCAATGAAATGCATCTGACAAGTATTACACACACACTCTTTTCAGTCACCAAATTGCACCACCATCTTTGACAAACCTAAAATCCTTCCTGTTTTTTCAGTGTCTGGAAGAATCGTCTCATTTCAATTTAATCGCTGCCACTACACTAAAGACCAGTTTGAACCGGCAGTTAACTGCAGGCAAAGGATTTATTCCAAAGTAATAACCCTCGTTACATTTAAAAGTCTGTCTTATTTTCAATAAGACATCCTGATCAGTTAGTAAAAGTCAAAGCATCCCAAGTGACGATTCCATTGCACAGATGAATCAAGTTAACAAGTACAACTACGTAAATGTATAAGGCCAACACTAGCCAACATGTACCAACCATGCAAATCCTTCAAATTAATTCTTTTTTAAGTAGTGTATATATATATTACCTTTCATCACAATAGGAAAATTTCATATCAAGACTGTGACGACTGAGGAACGTTTTGCTGTCCAAGGGGACCTCAATGTTTGATGGATGAGGAATAGGTTCACAGATCAACACCAGACACGTCATGGGAGGCTTTTTGTAGCCACAGTGAGTTTGATTACCGCATGTGTCATATACACGAATGTGTCCAGTGCAGTGGAGTACCTACGGGAAAGTTGCATTTTAAAAAGAGACCAGGTTCTTGTCTGTCAGACAACACAACTGTATTTCCATTAGCACACCCGGAGCGAAGTCCTTCCCCTCCCCACCCCTCGACAGGAGAGCAACAACGGAAAGGCAGCAGTGCTTTCAGATGGATGGCTGAAGGAGAGCAGCAGTTCTCACGCTAGGCAGACTGCGATGAGTACGCAGGCTGCCAACTCTTTCCTCTCGGGTGCTGGCTGAAACAACGCTAGACATTTCTACATTTCTGTGAACTGTTCTCCTTTGATAAGCAATTGCCTCAAGCAAAAGGTATCTCACTATTTAAATCTGAAAGTTATGGTAACAGTATCAACCTCCATTTTAGATCATCTGCAGAAGTGATGTTAGAGATGAAATACAGTCTTCAAGAGACAGAAGTTTTGCATTTTGTGGCCTTTTTTTTTTTTTAACCTTTCTGAAGTAGAAATTGTTCAGACAACAGCAAAGAAGAAAGAAGTTGTTTAATCATGAATAACTAAATTTAAGTCGTAAAAGAGAATTGTGAGCCATAATACCACTCAATACGGTAGAAGGTTACTTTTTGTCCAGAGGAGAAAATGCATTCACTGCAGAAAGCTATCGGGCTGTGCTCTTTTTGTTCCAACTGTTACAAAAGGGATAGCCAGCAGCTTCAGAATGAATGGTATTGAAGTCCTTCAGAGACCTCAACTGTCACATTTACAGTGTCAAATCAAAAGAAAACAGGTATCAGCATAAGTGGTGTCAAGTTGTTTGTTTTTTTTTTAAAGGACAAGGCTTTATGCAAACACATTTAGTAATTATAATTTCTAGTAAGTAAATGACCTCTAATTTAAAATGGAGAGCTCATTAAAAGATTTTTGAAAAACTAATTTTAAAACATTGTTTCAGTTACCTCTGTGATGTATTCAGTATTAAAATTCAGCATATTGAAGCACAATCATTAAATTAGTTAAGTACTTAGCGAAACTCAAGCTTATTACGTGAAGTAAAAATGTTGAAATAATAGTGTTATGACATCTGAAGAGGAAGCTGCCAAACTATGTAAGTATTCCTTTGCATTTGTTACCTTCCACGTAGCAGACTTTATATTCACTGTTCTTCCCCTGCTAGTCAGTGTACACTTCATTCTGAGAAAAAAGCTGCGCTCCGTGTTTTGCTCTTTGCCCTTTTTCACAGGACCTAGCAAAAGCAAATAGCAAACCAGTTCTTGAGCTCTTGGATCATCTTCCAAAGGCATTAAAAAAACCCCACAAACCCCCAAACCCAAACTTGTTATAGAACTCTAAGACTAGGGGAAGACCCAAAAAATAAATTAAACAGATCGATAAACCTAACAGCACTTTTGATAATAACATTTTTCATAATGAGTTTTACTGTAAGGTAAGCAAAGAACTGAAGATTCAATGCTTTAAGATCAGTATTGTATTTGTAGCCATCTCCACATTCCCAGATTTCAGGAAAAGGGGTGGGGAGAGAGAGAGACTGTTTGAAAGTTTAATGTATTTTAAAATTGTGAGAGAGGACAAGAAAAGCATGTGCAGAATAAGAAGTACTGTTGAGTCAGTTTCCACTGAAATGCATCAGTAACTCACTGCATGGAGGTCAAATCAAATACATTTTGGGGCCATAGCTCTTCAGGACTGCAGTATTTTAAGTTTTTAAATTCAGAATTAACAACTCTGCTGTTTATATTCATCTGAATATTTTGGCAGTGATTTACACTCTGAGTAAACAGGGACCAAGTTTTTAAACACATTATTAGCATTGCTGGGAAGAAAAAGAAAGAGTCAAGAAATCCTAATACAAATTAGTATTAGCGGCACTACGTTTTTTAGCCTTACTTGCCAACAGCAGGCTTTAAGTTAAGTTTTTGCCTTTACAAGAGAGAACCTTTCAGAGTCAATAAGTAGCTAGGCTATTCTGGGCAGAGAAAATGCAAACCGATCCTATCAGGAGAGCTGCAAGCAGCTCATCGTGTGTGGAAGCAGGAAATAAAGCACCTCGGATATGGAGCAGTGGAAGAGCGAGTTTGCCGAGGTGCGCTAAGGAGTGAAGACCAAATCATAGCATGGGGTAGAAGTTTAGAACATGCGAGCTTACTTCTGATACAAGTTAATACAATAGCTTGCCCTCATCCTCCACAGACAATAGTAGCTTCATGGTGGCTTGCACTGCAGCTGCTAGTTTGACAAGATTCATTAGAAAAATGTTAAAGCCCCTACACTACATTATCTATTGCTTCTAGCAGAGGAAAGACTAACAGGGACAAGCCTACTTAATGCCACATCAAAATATCCTCAAGTAAAGGGCAGGAGGGGAAACACAAAAAACTCCAGAGTTTAGAGAAGCAGCCAAAACTTATTTAATTCAATATGTTTTCAAAACAGTCAAACCAATCTAGAAACTTAAAGATCACAAAACATTATTGTTACCAACTCCTAATGCTTAAGGCTCTGCTTTGAGAAGCAGCTGTAAAAGATGGAACAGCTTTCTCAGGTCTGACTGAGCATTGGACATCATTTTTAAAATCGCCAGCTTTGAAAGTTTCAATAGCAACTTCATAAAATCAGAATACAGTTCAGCTTCTGCCAGTCACATTTGTATTCATTTGCACCTGTACAATCCCAAAGGGGAGTCTTTAATACTCAATTCAAAACAAAAATAATTCCACTGATGTAAAAGCTGCAGCAGCAGAGAGCAACCTGGGAATACTAATAAATATAAAAATGCACCATTATTACTGTAATTTAGACTTTTGTCTGCCAACTTCATTTGCGAAACAGATTTTGTAATAATGCTTTCCAGACATCTTATTCCAGTCTGGTCAATTTAGACAGTTGGTTTGCATGAAACTCAGTAATATGACACTCTAAGAATAAGCTTTTGCAACAAGACCAGGACCAGTTTTTACACTGCCTTAGTGAAGTTGTTTCCCCACCCTTCCTGCATGCATTACAGTATTCCAAATGCGGGGGTGGAGTCTAACCTAGCCTTAGACACATCAATATTAAGGGCAGACGAGTTTAGAAAAACGCTTACAAAATCAAAGTTGGGGCCCTTACTGCTATGATACTTTATCAGGTCTCTTCGTCTGAATTAAATAGAACGACAACATAAAAGACTTCCGATTTACAGTGCTACAGGAAAGCAGAGGTCAGGCTTGGTAATTTATCACTGTCTAGATTCAGAGTCCATATAACCCTTATTTGATGAAACAGAAATTATAGAGGTCAGATTTTAGACTTCTAACAACTGAGTAAAGCAGATTTGTTTGGAGGCATGCAGGCTGCCAAGTCTTTATAGTCATTAACAAACCTTTAGAAGACATAAAAGTAGTAATTCATGGGCATTTGTTAAATTCAAAAGCATACAGAATAAGTGAACACAGTGTTCTACTCCCTCGGACGGAGAAAAGAAGAGTCAGAAATCTGTGAAAAGATACCAATTTCATACACCAATTAGAAGACGCAGAGAAGCATCAATCCCAAAGCCCTTTTTTGGGGCTGTCCAAGTATTCCCCGATTAGTTTTTCAGTGTCTTAAATATAGTATCTTTAGTATACCACCACAGATTTCTGGAAGAAAGCATTTGCTTAAGTTGTCCTGTGAGGACAAGCTCAGACCAAGACAAATGAACCAATATAACTTCTCCGTATCCTTCTATAGCAATTGCTTAAGATAATTCTCAATCAATCTACCTCTAATTTTATTCCTGTAGGCACAATAATTCTTTCCACCCTCAATAACACCATTTTAGTCAATTTTGTTTTAGATTAAAGAGTACTAAGTCTCATCTCTCCTACAGTTAGGATCTTCCAAAACATTATGGTTATTTCTGTTAGTATCTCTGAACAAGGTTTATTTTGAGATTTAAACAGCAAAACATACTAGTTTGTTCTCTCAACACCTTTTTCTGGCAGATATCCAACTGTACTAAAGCCAAAAGGAATTATCCATAGGTAAATGAAATTGATTTTTTTTCTTTCTCCTCACCATTTCTGTGTGTAAGCATTTCTCGCAGCTCTTCATGGTCACATGGATGAGTGAAATCAAATACACTGTGCCCCGTCAACTCAAACTGCAAAAAATGAGAGGTATACAAATGTCTAACTTTACACATACAAAAATGCAACAACTTTTACAGATTTGAAACAGTCTTAGGAAACGTCAGTATTTCACCTGAGTGAGTCCCATACACTTGTTCACGTTTTCAGACATGTAAATCATGTCTCCATCTTCGGACAGAACCATGACAAATCCATCAAGAGCTTTCAAGTAGAAACAGTTCAGTTCCTTCTCCATTTTGGCTTCGGTCTCCAGCTCACCTACAAGCAGCCACACATTTTCATTTAAGTAAACACCAGTCATTCTTCACTTACCATCAGGAATGAGTTCTGGCACCAGTCTGCAAGGAGTAAATCTTGCAAGACTGTTCAAAACCAGTATATTCATTAGGTAAGCGATCGATTAAGTTCTTCAAGCTCTAGTAATGGTATCAAAAACCACAGAAAGGCAGCTTGAGGTTGAATGTCTGTGCTTTTATGCATAAACCAATAAACCTTCCACCTTAAGGAAAAAGTCTACGCGGGAGAAATATTAGCATTTATCTCAAAAAGGCATTACAAACTTTTCTCAGGGGCTTCCTAGGGGACATTTTAGAGTCTGGCTACAAAAGTTACTCCTCCGTACAGGATAAGTAGGCATGCATGAGCACAAATAATTAGTACAGCACCTATGGCCTGCTGTACAGATACTGGTTCATGAGCCAACTCAGATACTCCTGTAGTTGTATGGGTAGGTGTAACTGCAGAGACACAGATGCAGCAAACTTCACTGTCAGTGGAGTACAATTACAAAAAAAAAAAAATAATCTTGCAGTTTATATTAAGGAGAAACACCTACAGTTTGGTAAGCCAGCCTTGCACCAACAACCTACAGTTTGGTAAAGCACAGTTGGAGCAACCAACTCTAGGGGGGAAAAAAGAGGGTTAAATGCAAGAAATTAACTTCGGGACAAGGGTCAAATAACTCAGACTGAAAATGGCACTATGGCTGTGATGAGCAAATTGGGCTCATCAGAACAGAAAGGGAAAAAAGCAAAAGTCTATTTAATGGTGGCCATTTTTCCTGTGCCATCACCAATAGCCTATTTCTACTGTAAGGTCTTCCAACTTTCTATAGGAAAGGATGCAACTATTAATTAATTTATTTTTAACTGCTGATCCATTTTAGAAATAGCTTCTTCCTTGATATACCTCCAGCCCCTTTTCCAGATTCTGCCATGTTATTCCCTTACCAGCATCTAGCAGCTTTCTCATGCGCAAGTAGCTGATAGTCAGTCTCATAATGGACGCCTTGTCCAGGTGTGCGCTCACGGTATGGGGCAGCGGCAGCTGATGAGCAAGCTCATAGAATACTTCTGATTCCTTGCTCCTTCGGCACCGGGCTGCATCCCTTGACTTCTCTTTTCTGCGTTCCGAGCTAATCCTATATAAACAAAGTCTGGGGTTAATATAGGAAACAGAATTCTCTGTGCAAGTTAAAAGTTAAATTTGAAACTAAACCACCCAGAAGCCAATTAAACAGTTATCAAAGTTGAATAATTTAAAACCTCAGCCTAAAAGCGTAAATGTAATTCTGTGTATAGAGTTCTGTTGCAGTTGGGCTCTGCCAGAACTAAATTCAAACACACAGAGGCTTCCAACAAGATTAGTTCTTCCAACAGACATCTACATACTCAGAACTGCTCCCGAAATGCTTATCTCACACCTTGACTGCTGCCTCTCTAAGCCTCCAATTCCCATTTTATTCTTCTTTCCTAACCCCTTAAGACCGTTCAAAATACTAAAGCATAAGTTATTTCCAGCTTGATGCTCCAGTACTATTGCGTACACTCTCCAAATTCTTCCCTTTCTACCATCCATCCTTACAAAGCACACCTAACAGGTCAGATAAGCAAGGATATTGATTTAGCATGAGGCGACCTGCTTTTCAAGTGATCCAAAAAGTCTCTTTCCCAGCTCTCTTTCTGCAGTATAGCCCCTTCCATAGTCTCCCGATACTGGAAAACTGTAAAGAAGTTACCCTATTCTCCTTCCCTTGCCTCTGTTCGGCTCATCTCCCTCAGGACGCATGAAGTAAAGGACAGCTTACAAAGAGCAAGCCCCAAAATAACCGAGACTCTCCGTCAGTCAGTAACGTGGGTAATTCTCCTTTTGCCCAGTACCCACACTGGTTCATGTTTGTCTCAAGCATCTGTCACATAAGTTTTGAATTAAGTGTTTTGAGATGGATCCTCCAATTTTTTTCTTACATTTGAACAAGAACTCAATGTTGCTCTGGTCCCCGAGGACATTATGCCACTGCAGTTAAACATGCTTTTATTTTTAAATGGATGATACACAAGTATACAGTACTAATGTCCATTTTTCTTTTTATACATTTATGCCTTCTGAGGGCACCCTATCTTCATTTTGCATACACTCAAGCTACAAAAGGCAGCTGCACTGATCTGTAGGATCACCTTTTTCCATTGACTTTCATGGAAGTTTTAAGATAAACATATGCCTATAAACACTGCTTTTATAATTTGAAGTTGCATGCCTTTTAATGTTATCATAAAGAGACTAAACGTCACTAGTTGAAAAAGACAGAGAATAAACCACTGCACTATTTACTACTAACAATTTAGGAATTACTTTTTTCAAATTTCACCAGACTTAAAAGTCACATACTACCACTGCCAAATTCAGATTGCTAAATCTGCAGATCTGTGCTAAAGCACTTTTTAATTAGCACACATCTTGTGAGAGGTACCACAGACGATAGAGGAAAGTGATTCAAAAAGCCAATATTCCCCAGAAATAATGAACCAAATTTAATGCAAGCACTCAAACACATACCCAAATGAACACATTTTCAGTCCTTTATTTGATGTGCTACCCATAATAGCCAAAAACCTGCTTAGTTTGTGCAGAAACTTGCAAGTGACAATACTATTAAGAATGACATTGGAAGCATGAATGCCCTGAAACACCAAAGAAGTTTAATAAGCTCTGATAAAGACAGAGTAAGCCATTCTGTGATTACCTTCATTTTTTCTGACTTCATAAAGCTGTACGGCATCTCCATCCAGCCCCCAACCCCACCCTCCTACCCCCTGCCACTGCTAGCAGAAAGAAGCGCTAGGAGTTTGATTTTCAGAATCATAAGTTTTAAAAGCTTGTACAAGCTTTTAAATAGGATTATGTTTTTTCCTTTGGTGGCAAAATCAGGCTACTAGGTCACAGAAATACTATTTCTATGTAATGAGAAACAGTACCAAATCAATGTAATAGTAATGGAGATTATTTGGAGAACTAAAGTACTGGTCTTATAGTAGTAAAAAATTCTGGACATACAATAGCTCTATCGGTTTCTGTGAATATAAGCTTGTGTTCCTCAGAAGGGTAGCCTAAAATATCTGATAATGTTTCCCGTCTTGCAGATTTCTTCACGTTCAGTTTCCCCGTGACAACAGATGTTCCTGCTCTAGTCATGGATATCTTGGTTGAGAAGCTTGAGGCTCCTGACATACAGGTATATCTGGAAACAGCCATTACAAGAAGTCTAACCTTCAACAATACTAAAAAATCCGGATTCTTTTTGCCCTCTTTCTTGGACCACAGATTTCACTGACAAAGGTAACACAAGTAATTATGCTGCCTTAGACAGATTCACCTTTATACCTCTGATTATTTTTTTTTCTATTAGCTACTCATTCAAGATTCCTTCACCTGCGGAAAGTTCCTGCTACAATAGAAACTCAAGGGAGAACTACTGGAAGTAATTGGTTTGCATCTGCCTAGACGTCCGCAGTCTTGTCACGGCTTCCTTTTCAACTGCAGACGCTTTTAAGTTAAAAAAACCCATGCTTTGGCAATAACGCTGTGCACTTCAAGTCTACAAGTTTGTCAGGCCTCTGTGAATCACAAAGGGCATGTAGAGAAGGACAACGCAAGCGATGAAAATAGATCCTAACCTCACAGGTTGTGATTTCAGACCTTTCCCTTGTATTTTCTTCCCGAAAGCCTAATGCTCTTGAAAGTATTTCAACTAGTTTCTAGATCTTTGCCTGGCTTTAGCACATTTAGCATCAGACTTAAACATAAACAGTCAAAATTTCTCGGCCATTGAATTATTAATTACCAACTGAAACGCTCCTCAAATCAAGCTCACGGTGTTAAAAATTAATCCCAGAGTAAGGGACTCAAGTGCTGCCTGCTGGAGCGCTGCTTGTCTTTGCAATGGGCAAAACTCAAGTGCAATGTTGGTACCAACCGGTGCTGTCCAAGCAGCAGAGTCTCCTCTCCCTAAGTATTTCCTTTCTAGAAAGGCTACTAATATAGATAGATATTTAAACTGTACAGCACAACAGTTTGCTATTTTTAGCTGCTGTTTAAAACTAAGCTGTAACCAATCTGAGTAAAACCCAGCAATTTAAACAGGGAGATTAACTACCAGCTTCAAAGAGCATTTCTTTAATGGATCAAATTAATGGGGAAAAAGGTCACAAATGAGGTTTAATTACCAAGTGAAGTCAGAGTTGCCTCAACATGGGATGCCACCAAATAATAATAAAAAAAAAGCCAAAAAGAAATCCTTTACTGTTGCAACTACTCTAAGCTTTATTACTTCTAGTTGCACAAAGTAAATGAAAAAGCAACAATCACTGTGTGTACCTGCCCACAAATTTCTGTACAGTCAAATGAAGGACGCTGAATTCCTGTAAAGAAAATATATTTCTTAAGTGAAATATATTAAGAAAATATATTTCTCTCTCACTAGAGAAAAAAGGGGAGCTCAAGGAAGAGGACTTTATGCAGTGAGACGGCAATTGGTACAAAATCCATTTAAACAAGTCATATAACTTAAGAGAGATTTTCAGAAGTGCCTGTGTGTAAAACTCATGCTCTTCACAACAGAAATACCATTCTGTAGGAACAACAGGAATCCGAGCTCCATTTAAAACAAACCAAAACTTAAGAGCTGCAACCTTCTGCTACCAGTCATGCACAAAAGAGAAACACCTACAGACTCAGCAGAAAATCTCAGATGAAGAGTGGATTATACATGCAATGAAAATATCAGAAATGCCGGTGCTAGACAGGAAATTGCATGCATTTTCAGGTCTGATGTTTCCTGCACAATTTCAGTGCCAGACATTCATTTCCATTTTGTATTTCTGCCACCAGAATACAGAAGCAGAAGCAATCCAAAACAGATTATGCGCCATAGCTCACAGAAAGTGGTGTTTCACTGACAGTTTTACATCCAATACGAGGCACTTTTTATATGTAAGAGATGTTTACATGCAATAGCTGAATAATCATGAGTTCCAAAAGATACCCGAGCTAGCAACCCAGAGCAAAAAGATATTTCACCACCAGGATTCACTGCAGCTGAACCAAGCCCTCAGCTGAAGGATACTGCCCAGGCTCCCACTCACTGCCTCAAATCAAAAAGGCTTTAAAATATAGCAAGGTGATAATAAACAAAGTTTTACAGCAGGCTTTTGCAGCAAGCAAGAATTGTCCCAACAGCCTTCAGAACAAAGCGCGCCAGCAGCAGTCTCATGTGCACCAGTTACAGATGTTAATACAGCCTCTGTACTCCAATGTGCAAGACCTGTCATTACGGTCATATGAACCATTTGGGCCAAAGCATCTCTCAAATGATACACTGTTCCCCATACCACCCCAAAGACCCCTCTGCCCACCACTACGTATTTCCACAAATGATTCCCCAATTGACTAAACACAGCCCATGGTTCTCATTTCCTCAAGTGTAAAACTAATCAATAGCCACATTTAAACCTGACTTATTTACCACCAGCAACTAAATCCAAAAAGAATCCTGGAAAATGCCATCAGTAACTGATAAATTTCAATTAAAAAAATTACTAACTAGATTAAAAATGGTCAATGGTCGTATCTTAAAATATGTAGCATGTCAACTTTGTCTCCTTCTAGTTTCTTAAATCAGTGTCAAGGAAAATTTTACATTGTGTACACAATATTACATTAACACAATTAATCAGCTAGGTTTTTCCCCCCCCCCGTATGTTGCTTTAGTGCTGTGGTCTATTTTCTATCCTTTCTCTCATTCTAACTTACTGTTTCTCTAATCAGATAGATTTTTCTCTATAACTGGTTTCAATTCCCAAGCAAAATAGCAATTGTGTATGTATTAATTGATCCAGACTCATCTTTCTTGATTCAGGTTTTGAGCACATTGTAAAAAAAAAAAAAAAATTATAAGCATCCTCTGATAGCAATTCACATTTTTCTTTTTAAAACTGCTTCCTACGATCGATTGGCTTTGTATTTATCGTGGCATCTGTTCTTAAGCAGTTTCACGGAAGTATACCATGTGGAAGCAACATAATCCAAATGCATAATGTGCTTCAAATCCAGTAACATCTCATTATTGAGCTTTAACTAGTTTTGAGTTCTGATGTTAATTCCCATCATTTGCCAGCACAAGACTAGACACACAATACTTACATGTTAGATGCAACATCTCCTCAGACTGTAAAGCTAGTACTAGAAATATCTGGCTCAGGAATGGAGTCGCACAGACGGTATCCACTATAAAACTGCTTCATTTTTTCTTCATTACGCAAAAAAAGAGACAAGATGTAGCTATTGCAATACCATAATACATTAACAGTAGATGTCATCACTGATGGTACTGAATTTAAAAAGCAGACCCATGAGTGGCCTGGTATTTAGCTTTTAAGGTCGAATTCATTCCTGCAGCTGGTACAAAATTGGTTTTCTTTTCTCCTGCCTAGCCTAAACCAAGTTCCCCTGCCAGTACAGCTGTGCAGCTGAGGCCCAGCAGAACACCCCAATGCAGGTATCATTACACAAGTGGCTGTGTTCATGGGGACCATCTGAAGACCTCAACCCTAGGCGCATCCACGCCAACTACTCTCGCCTACAGCACAATCGTACGCCTCAGCCAACAAAATACCAACTAGATACAAGCTCACTTAAAAGCTGCAGATGCCAAAGAGGGTATTACAACAGAGCTCTCCTCTTTTGACTGGGCTGAATATGCAGTCATTCGATTTTCTCTGCTGGTTGTTAAATCTTTATTTTGCACAGAGCTGCTAGCCACAATATTTACTAAATTATTCTTATATGGAAAGAAGTCCCAAGCAAGCTCAGTGTTTGCCACAGAGCAACTAAAACAGTGTAAATCAAATTCCCTAAAGACGACTTCATAAGAAAAATAGGCTTATAATGTAAGAGAACATCAAATCCAGTTATTTAAATATATGGCCAGCTAATGATGCAGGTATTCTTCCGAAGAAATGCAAAACCAAAACAACCCGTGCAAAACTCCCAATATAACCCACACTCAATACCCAAAAGCCTCTCAGCTTCCACCTGGCATAGATGGAGAACTTGCCAGTTAGCCCCCTTATCCCCTTATAAATACTTTTAAATTGATGTTAAACAACCTCAATTAGGGGCAACAGAGCTGCAGTGTTAACACTATCAAGTCCTGAGACAGACCCACACAAAACATGGCTCAGAGTCACAGGCAGCCCCAAAAGCCCCCTTCCCCTCTCGCCTCCCAGTCCATCAGTAACTTGTCCGGCCTGACCTGCAGCTGAGACACAGCAGCCACCACCCAAAATGCAGCAGCCCAGACTGTACATCGCTTATCAGGGAAACGACAGAAGAGGTTATAGTAGGGGCAGCTGGGTCCACTACAGTTGGTCTTGTATGGTAGCCCCAACTTTTCCTGTTTAAACACGAGAAAACACAGGCAATGGAGCGGGGGGAGGAAAGGGGCCAGAGAACCAGCTTCACCTCGCGTGTCGGCTTACCGGGCTACTTGATTCTGGTATCCAAGCACTCCTCCCAACGGTGAGGGAAAAGACATTTTGGACTGTGCTCTCAAACACTTATTGCAAAGTCTGAATTTTCAGTTGGATAGGCAGGCTTTCTGGGAACTGTAATGTATTTGCAAATTCTCCATAAATTTTACTTTTTTTTGGTTAGGAGATGCGCTCCTTCCTTCTATAGCTGCCTTACAGAATTAGTACAATCTCTCAGCTACCAGTTCACGAAGAACTCTGGGTTACAGCTTTGCCTCTTCTTGCTTTGACATGACTTTAAGTATTATTGCTTTCACCATTATGGCCAATTTCATTTACCAATTCTCATTATTTTATAGTCTGCGTAGAGTTCTTGTAAGGAAAATACCAACCAAACAAAAAACCCCCACATCCGAATCTCATGTGTAATCACAAGCATGTGATTTTCTAAAAGAAAGTCTTGCTCATTATGAATTAATGAACCTTACAGCCCAGTAATCCAACTCAGGAAAAGAAATCAGAAATTCCTTCCATACAGTAAGAAAGATTTAAGAGAGATTTAACTGCAGAAACTAGCCTAAAATGCAAGCAGAGACAACACTTCTCTATGTAAACTCTTAAAATTCATTCCTTTGTGCGTTACCTTCTGACAAAGCAGCTTATTTTCTTTACATGAGGGTAGTTACAGGCATTTACCATAACTTGACTACCACCAAATAAAAAAAAAAAACCCTAACTGAAAAAAAACCTAATGAATTAAGAGAGCAAGCAGGCAGTTCAGGCTGAATTAGCTACAACAGCACAAACTTTCTGAGTGAACACTGAAACCCACTGCCGTTTGCAAAATGATAGTGGGGAGAGGCAGCGAGAAGACTCCACTGAGCTACGCATTAACTTACAAAGTCTTTACTATCAAGACTGTGAAGTCTGTATAAACAGCCATTTTACAGAGAAGTAAATTATGACACCTAAGAGCCAGCAGCAGAGCCTGAAACTCCTGAAGCCAGCACAGGACCAGACTGCCAAGATTATCTGTCACCTGGATTTGGCCTTGAACTGACCTGAAACCCCAACTACCTCCCTGCTTAGAAAGTGTGAGTAAGAAGGTAAAAGTTTCCCAAATTAGTATTTCTAATTCAGAACGTGGTCAAGTGATTCTGCTACATCCTACTACACAACGTAACCCACTGATATTTTACTTTTGCATAGTAATTTACTGTTTTAAAATAACCATATGGCATACAGTGGTTGCTTGTAAGAAAAGTCTACTTTTTTTCAAGTAGGTTACTTGGCTTTTTCCTAGAATACAGCACTCTTTTTTTTTTTTCTTTTAATTAGCTATGCTCTGCCCTTCAGGATGAAAGATACATGGTAATTAAATTGTGTTTATTATTACAGAAAAGCCACAGCTATTCAAAAGAGCTATCTGGACATGGGCTTGACAGAACTAGCCACTAAGTGCTCCCCTTCCTTCAGCACTTCTGCTTTTGCATCTACCAGGCTCACAAAAAAAAAGATGCAAAAGATAACCCCAAGGCATCTGTCAGGCTCTCACTTAACAACCTTTTAGGCACAAACTGGTCTATCTTCAGACAGATGCAGACTCTTGATAAAGTAACTAATTTTAGTTTACATCATGGTTTTAAAATATACCATTTATGTCATTGTATTTAGGTTTTCCAGACTGGAGGCTGGACATTTTCCCTCACTGCTTCCATCTAAGCTCTCATCCCTTCACCTCGTGTTCCTCAACTGCTTTCAGTTAACAAGGTATTTCATGATCAAAGATTTTAGGAACTAAAAAAAAAAACCCACCAAAACAGAAGTAGGAGATACAAAATTTTATTTTTCTGTATGAATAAAGAACAAATAGATTCACGAAGCGGTCAAGAGTAGAGCTTCTCATTTCTCTAGCTTAGCTGCAGCTTTTATGTTTGATGTGGATTACTTCAAGTCTTCTGTTCCTTGAAGCATATTCCCATCTCTTCCAACGGGTGCGAGCAGGGGGCAAATTTAAGGAGTTAAACCTCTAGTAACTCTCTTTCTAACATAACAATCTATTTACTATTCTCACTTGCAAGCAGCATGAAATTAAAAAAAAGCTCCAAAAAAAGAAAAAAAAAAGGAGTCCTGGCCTCATATTCCTCTGCTTCTTGAAATGCAAGAATTTTCATAAAGTAACACCAATCTCGTTTGGTTGAGGATTGACAGTGAAACAACTAATTCTGATAAATAAAATGCATCATCTTTTTCAGGAAAGACTTCCAGGATTATTACAAATTGATCTGAAAAGGTTATTAAATAAGTCACTTGGTAAAACCTCCCACTGTTGTAAATATAATAGCACAGCTCAGCGCTGCTGATTCAGTTTCCTCAATCCTTCACTTGAAGTTCAGGCTCTATTTAAAAGTAATGAGTTACAAGATCTGTTGTAACATTTTTCCTCAAAATGCTTAACAAACATTCACTGACACCACACCAAATTAAACAGAAGCTGCACAGTGTCTCTCCTAACACACACAAAGTTTATTATGTATTGGCTATCTTTAAGGAACTACGAATGGATCTTCTCAAACCACTTCTTCAGTGCCAGCAGAGCCATTTCAAATGTCTTAGTACTGAAATATCTCAACATTTTAAAAGGCCACGTTTTTGTACAAGCCCCAGTATTATCAGGCTTCAACACAAAGAAATGACAGATTATGCATACGATGAAGCTCCTCTTTATCAATGCACTTGCTCCGAGATCTCGGACCAAACCCCCAGGCTGGTATGAACAGGCGTAGCTTCAATGAACCTGTGCTAATTTACATCAACTGAGGCTATGGCTCCACATCAAAGAACCCTAAAGTGTTTGTCACCTACATAAACTATATTTAAAAAAATATATACGCTGGCATGTATTCACTTGATTTCACGTTCATGCTTCTAGTAATTTCAAAACTTAGTTTTCATAGAAACTTTTACTCTAAATTAAATAGCAGAAATCTCAGTAGACGAAAACCTTAATAGCCTTCATATCCAATAGTCATTTGGAAACCTGCATCTTTCCTGAATTTTCAGTCATTAGTTAAAGTAAAAAGGCTCACCTCCTCTCCTGGGACATTTTTGTAGTTCCGAATGCCATAAAACCCCCAAGCATCTCCCATTTCAGATCAGTACTCAGCAGAAAACTCAGATTCTCCTGCATGCTCTTCTGCCTGCTCTAATACAAAGGAGGTTTGCCAAAAAAGGCTCAAAATGCTCAAACTTTCTCGAATTCAAAAGAGAAAGGGCTGTTATAACATGAAAAGATGATTAAGGTCCAAGTTCTTTCCATGCATTACCTAGGTGGTTTTTTTGAGGCATGTAAACACCTGCCCATATAACTGTGTATGTGAAGATAAAAGGAGCATTTGAGCTGATGACTTGTAATCTGGAACATTCTTCCCTTTGGACATCAGCGAGCTAGAAACAGGTTACTACGCCTTCTTGCTAAGGTTCTTGTGAGATTTGTTTTTGTTTTGAAGCTGTTTGTTTTTTAAAGAACACATATTGTAATCGGATCAGTATTTGCATCTCCTTGAAAGAGCAGTATCATCAGGAAAATCTAGATGCTCTCATGTACCATCACTGAACTTCCCCTCGGGTTTACTTAACAACGCGCACTCTACAATCATGTAGGAATTATTTTGTTGGCATATCATAACACCAAGCTCTTCAAGAATAAATTGAGATAATACTGCCAAATACTCTTCTGCAGTATGAAAAAAAAAAAAGAATACTCAAAAATAAGTGGGTTTTGTCATTCAATGTCCCCTTTAGTACCAAATATCTCATGCAAGCTGACTTGAAATCCAGCCTTCTAACATAAATTGGTGCAGTATTACTACTGAACAACATGAACACACTCAAGAATTTAATCCATTGTGTTACATAGACTCAGCAAGAGTCTTCAAGCCTTTCAGGTCAGAAGCACACCAAAGTGAACATACACACTCTTAAGAACCTCAGAAGGGTTTGGGCTTACATGGCAACACTACTGACATTTGCTAGTGTTATTAATATTTATTGACTTTTCTTTTTCCACTTCACCATCAGCAATCAGAGTCCTGGAAACAGCCTTATAAATGCCACACATTATAGTTCAAGGATAGGGAGGAACAAAGGTCTACATTGCTTTCACAATGTGCAGAGGAGGAAGCAAACAACTATAAGTAAATGCATGCTGTTACATTGCTGACTGAAGTCTTACACATGATAGCAGGATGGTCTTCTCTGGCCTCTCTTCTGCTGGTACTAGAAACAGAGGATGCAACTGTGCTTCTCAGCTTCTAGAGGCTTACAAAGGACATACTTTAGCATGATCTTTGCCTAACCTAACTAAACCCTTGATGGGCATTTCTGAGAAGAGGGAAACCAACCAGAAAGTGGGGATGGCAATTAAATAAGGGAATAAGATGGATTATCCACTTCCACCTCCACCTTCAAACCAATAGTTGACTTAATTGCCAGATTTAAGTTGCTGATAGCAGTATGCAGCTACATTTGTTCCTCCCCCTCCCAAAAATGGTCCAGGATGTGCCTTCAGAGATGCTAGAAAGGAAGAGCATTTATACAGATGGCAGAGTTACTAAAAAGGCTTGGAAGTACTTGAAATACTGACAACCTCGACCGTGTGATAACATCTACACTAGACCTGTCTGCTAAGTGTAGACCAGTTGGTGGTATTTCAGGCATTCTGAAAGACCCTGACTATGAACTTAAGACGCTATGTTTTAAAAGGGCAAAGCAAGCATGACTGTAAGCAAAAAACAGAAAACCGTCCCGCTGCTTCCATCAACATACTGCCAAATACTCAGACCTTCACTGACAAAAGGAAACCAACACACCAACAGTGCAAAATCATGGAAAAGATCTGCAGTAGGTAAATCCTCCACTGCTATTCTTCCCTGATTTTCAGTGCCTTGATAACGAGGAGGAAGGGTTGTAGCACTATGCTGTTGCCTTCATCTCTGGCAGGCACTTGGAAGTAGTTTCTGATCACTTTTATTGAAGGAATTCAAAACTGTTTCACATTTGAGGAAATGGCAAAGAACAGACAACACAGGTATTACCACCAGGTAAGCCATATGGCAAGACAAACAATCCAGAAAGCAGTAAAAACACCGTTCTGTAGGCCAGAAACTACTCTGCCCTCCCTGCACCTGCGGGGAGAGTCTACAGGAGATTTACTGAAAGATTTCTCTTCTTACAACACGTAGAGAAGTACAGTTAGAGTGTATACAAAAGGTTTTTGTATTCACTTTTGACTCTAGCAATGGTGGCTCAGTTCCACCAGTGTTGAAAGAAATTAACAAACAAAAAGCAATGGCACATACAATCCCAAAGACCTCACCCAGGCTTAAGAAAAAAAAAGCAGTAGCCACTGCCCCACACAGCCAGCGGCGCAGGACCCAGGCTCCTCAAACAAATTTTGGAGCTGAACCTCAGTGGCAGAGATCCAGCAGCAAAACCCTGGTCATTCAAATCATCCCCTCAGACACTAGATGTTAAGTTTCAAGTCCTAACTCTGAGAAACTGAAAAGCTGAAGTTTTTCTGCAAGACACTCAAGTTAGGATGTTGAATTCCACTGTTTTATACCATCTGAGACTCAGACTGAGCATTCAAGAAATCACTTTTTTAAACCCCTCTGCTTCTCATTTTTATTTAGCACCCATACCATTAAATATATATATTTTATACTAGAAATAAGGACTTAAAACAATACGAGATTCATTTTTCTAGTTTATCTACCAGCTGAAAGTCACTACCAAAGTAACCAGTAACCCTAAATGGCTCATTTACTTAAAATGGTGCAAGAATGACTCTGCCAATAGTGAAGCGTCACACCATAGACCTGGGGAAAAACTTTTCACAGCACCGGCCACCCACACACTAGAGTTTGTTCACAGAATATTAAGAAAAATCAGCATACTTCTCAACAAAAGCCTTAAATTTGAATCAAACGAAAGTCAATAAGCAAACAAAGCTCCGAACAATGCTGTTTTACCCACTCTATGCCCTCAGATAAACTCACTCCTTGTAGCACATGGGGGAAACCCAGGAGCACATGAAAATGATGCAACTGCTGAAGAACAGCTAAACCTCAAATAACTCAATACATAATCATGTTGCTGATACTTTGTTTCTTATGGAATCTTGAACCTTGTATGTATACAAGAAGTTTAGGACTATGTCAAAGAATGGATTCAACAAACCAGTAAATGAATCCAAACTTCCAGTTACTATCATGACTGAATTTCACTTATGTAAGACTGAGACACACACTTGGTCAAATTCCATAATTTCTGCATCTCACAGCATGTAATTAAGCAAACAACAAGCTTCACTTTAACCATCAAGAGCTAAACACTATCCAATACAGGACAGGGAGGGACAAGGAATAAAAGGATCTTAACACATGCCAAAATGGAGAAGTGCTATATATACAATCAACTGAAGTTTTATCATTGAAGAACAGGACTGGAAGGTCTTCTCCCTTAAAGTTATTCTAAATATGGACACCATCAAACTTAATCCCTTCTAAAACAATACAGGTTATTGAAAATCTCAAGCATTTCTCAAGAAGTTCTCTGGTAAGCTCACATCCTTCCTTTTTTGCTTAGCCATCTTTGCTCAACTGCACATTCAGAGCCCACAGGATGAGCGTAGCACAAATACAGCTTTATGTTTTCTATTAAAACATACCCTACAACAGAAGTAATCTTAATATTCCTTACTGTTTTATAAGAAACATTCCCAACTTTGAACTCAGTCTACAGGAAACAGAAAACAACAATTTCTCTTTCTTAAGCCCTGCCTTTAGGAAGGAAGGATAAGCTTTGCATACTGATTCTTATATTCTGAAAAAAGCAGATTATATCCAGGATAAGGAAATTGCAAAAAAGTACCCAAGTACCCAGAATGGTAAGTAAAAAAAATAACAAATGCTCAAGGGCAAAAAAAAAAAAAAAAAAAACCACCACCACAAAAAACCACAAACACCAAAACAAAAACCAGCAACAGAGAACAACTCAAGTCTCAAACCTCCTTTCTAGACCTGCCACTAAAATTAGGGCGGCAGACCAAAGCTCAGAATAATCGTTTCTGTTGCAACGTTGTCTCC